>NC_090440.1:1540987062-1542237062 GCF_031143425.1 Pleurodeles waltl | reverse complement strand
TGGCTTCCTTACGCCATAGGCGGAAAGAGTCAAACATCGCCGGCCGGGCTTTCTTCTTAAAAAGTTTAACCTCCAGATTATTCAGAATCTCTTTGTCAAAACTACCATATTGGGGCCATTTTAAAACTCCATCTTTCCTGGTGTATCGGATCCATACTTCATTATATGTGAGGGGGCCTATGCCATGTTTCACATATAGTTCATAGGTTGGAGTTCCAATCGGAGGAACCGGACACGAGTCCTCCAATCGGGAATCCCTATTATAACCAAGACAAAACAAATTTCCATATCTGCTAAGACCAGGCATCTTCGCTCTCTAGTCTAGCTTCAAACTTCAAAGGATTATCGAACACGATAGTCTCGTGAATACACGAATCCCTCGGCTTTGGTACTTGCAAGTTCCAAATCAAAGATCCCAAGGGGATACCAAACTAAGAACCAAACTAAGGACTGGGAGACGCTCCACTTATACTTAACTGAGGTATCGATGACGTCACCAGAAGACTCGTTTATCGTTTCGCTCTACCAAATCATCAAGGGTCCAAAACAGGGCGATAGTCAGGGCAGCAGTCCTTCGTAACCGTCGGGAAGCGGGGAACCTCGCAGCAAAGACTTTCGGACCACGTCGACATACAGGGGTCGATGAAGTGGCGGCCTCCCTCCAGAATTTCCCCACGAAGCTCCTCACGAACCTCTGGCTTGGACTGGTACCGCTGAAATCGCCCCACGTTGGGCGCCAACTGAAGTACTGGGTTTTTCAGAACCCAGTGGTGCCAGGGAACACACCCTAAGACTTCGAGTCCTTCCTGTTTCAGACTACAGAAACACAGAGTCTTCTTGGTGAAGTCAAAGATCTTGTTTATTGGCTGCAGCCAGTAACAGGTATCCTAGAAGTACAACACAGTGTATATTCTCAGGAGACTGCTCTCTTTGCAAAGCTAACCTTCTCTTTTATACAAAATATTATGCTTTAGGCAAACATTCCTTATTTTACAGTTGACCATTCACATATTTTCACTACAAAGAAATAGCAGGTTTATGATGACAAGCCCATATTTCAGTTTGTCCAGCCCTCAATCAATTACCCGGAAAGGCTTAGTACTTTCATCAGATATCGACGGACCCCCAATATAAACGGGCACCTCCTCCTTGTAAAGCAAGTCATAAAGAAAGAAACAGGGACAGGTGTGTGTAAGATTAGGCATGGTTTGTGTGTGATGAAAGGTTTATGATGTGTTGTGCCTTGATACTAATCTCATTCGGCCACTGGGAAAGAAACTGGCCGAACAAGTTTGGCTTCAGGCAGGGGAGTCAGCTTGCCCAGGTCACAGAGGAGTCAGCAAAGGTGTACGTGTCCTTCAGACTCGTTTTCAGCATTAGACATTGGCCTATGTGAGGGCAATCACAAAATGGCTGTCATTTAAATGGAACACGAGGGTTCAAGATGGAAACTCTGATATTCGGGTGATTTCACTACCCGAATATGAATACAATGCTTGTGCATACTATTCTGATCATTCTCGGTCTGCTGATACCAAAATCGTTGTGATACGACGATGTTTATAACACGGGTCCAGAATTTTCAGTACCACAACACACACACATTCGCATGCACCCATCTCAACACACACAAGCAGCACACATATGCACAAGCACCACAAGACACGCTGGCACACAAACACTCAACAGTCACTCACACACACCACCACACACACCATCCCCCCAGATACCACCCCAACACCCAAAGATCCACACACCATACCCCCAGTCACCACCCCAGCACCCACAAACACAGCTACCACACACACCATACCCCCAGACATCACCCCAATACCACAGACACAGCTGCCACGCACACCATACTCCCAGAGACCACCCCAACACCCACAGTCACTACTCCCACCTTAGTCATCAGCTCCACCTCACAGCACCCCACTAGGTGCCCACGCCCACACTGACACACACAACAGACACCACCCAAGCCCAAGCATACCTCAGACACACACACACACACACACACACACACTCACTACCACCAACACCCACAGCCAACACAAGCAGTTCCTAAACCTCCCAACCCCTAATCCCTTCTGTAGGCCCTACCAGTTTTCCCAAAGAAAGTTTCCTTGTTGACCTTGCCCTTACCCCTTTGAAGCCCCCTCCCAAATCCCAAAGGACCTCACCCACATTCTGACCCATTCCTTCCACATCCAAGTCCTCCCCGTCACTCCTGCCCCCAGCCCACTGAAACCAGGCATATCCCTCTCATCCCACAAGAAGATTCCCACCCTTCCCAAAGTTAAGCCCACCCCTCCCAAAACCAAGCTTATCATCCTAAATCTGACTCCACTCCACCCAAGGGTGATCATTGAGGTGCCTGGTATGCCCACTTGATGCCCCTTCCTGTGAAGGTTCCCGATACAGTGATCAGAGAGTAAAATTGTGATACACAGTAGTGTGCTTGAAATATCATTTGTCGACTGGCCATTGGGCTTTACGCATATTTGGAGTTCTTTACTAAACCCAAGCTGTTTTTCTGGGTACACATTTGTCCTACCATTACTTTTCGATCTTTTTGCTGTTTTCTGAGTGATTTGTGATGTATGCCTACAGTTGTGTTTGATTCACCCTGATTGCTGATCCATTTGCTGTGGTTGGCAAGATCTGACTTTGGGAGCAGTAGCGGTGTCAGTCAGGACAAGGGAAGAAGTTCAATGGATGGATACGTGGGTGGTAATCGAATTGGGGTGTCATTGCATATTGTGTTGTTTGATATGGTAAGTATTGCAACTTGGCTTGGCTAATGTCAACATCTATTGGGTAACATTTGTCTCCCTGAAGTAGATTGGACAGTGGTATCCTCTGTGCAAACTAGAATGTTGTTTGTCCACACATGGAGGGTGTTCAATTGTGCAGCCTTCCTATACACTTGACTGATCACGTGTCCATTTCATGTGTGTACCTTCCATCTACTTCATCTACATATGTGACCCATGTTGTTGCTGTTGTATTTGCTTTCTTGACTTGCACGTACACATTTGGCACATAGGCATGGCACTTGGTTATACTATTGGTTGTCCCTGAGATACATGAAGGTCCAGTCCCTTGGCAAATAGTGTTTTAGGGGCATGTACAAAGTGAAATGTGTCCCAGGACAGTAAATTCCTGGGGTCCCCCCGATGCCACCATCCCTATTCTACGGGTACTGTTTACATTGTGAGCTTTGGATATTTTTCTCACAAAATATTGTGCATCCCATTTACCTTACATTCTCTTGCAATGTGTGGGTCTATAACATGGATCTTGCATGGAAAGGGTGTTTGGGTTAAATGACACTTAGGCCCTCATTACAACCCTGGCGGTTGGTATAAAAGTGGCGGTAATACCGCCAACAGGCTGGCGGTAATTACGGCCAAATTATGACCATGGCGGAGAGATCTCAGCTAGACAGCCTCTTTACCACACCGACCGCCAGGGCGGAAACCTCAGGCACCACGACGGTAGCCGCCTACAGCCAGGCAGAAGTCAACGTTCCACCCACCGTATTAAGACATGCCAATCCGCCACCTTTTCCGGGCGGTACCAATAACATCAAAAGCCTGTCGGAAACTGAGCTCAGAAGTGAAAGGACTCACCATTGGAGACACAGGGAACAACCACGCCGCCATGGAGCCCGAGCTGCATGTCTTACCCATGCTCTTCTACGTGCTGCTCCAAGATGAACACCAATGACGGTGAAGACGACAAGGGAGGTGGGAGGAAAAATAGAGTGACACACACACGCACAGCACACACCGACATACACACACCATACACACAACCAGATGCACAAGAAAACAAGTTAACCCCCCTAAATCGGCTGAATAATGCAAGGACAAAATGAATTTAATAAAGTGAGTGTAGTAAGATCAACACAGTATAAATAAGAATTATGCAATTTAACAGATATTTCCAATTGTACGGTTCAAGGGACACTGCCCAGTCCTCAGTTTGCATGGGCCACAGGGCCACAGGCCAAACTCCAAGGTCCCACTTGTCACCTGCATCGACACGGAGAGAACACTGCAGGGGCATCAGTTGGAAAATAGGCAGGCACCTCAGGGGCATGGCGGGGCATCTCAGTTGGGAGATGAAACAAGCCCACTGGTTCTGGAGAGGGCAACATGCTCTGTGCTTGGTCCTGGGGAGTGATAGGCCACAGTCTCTCGAGTGGGCGACTTGCCCACATGCTCTGGAGGGGGAAACATACCCTTTGCTTGGTCCTCGGGAGTGCAAGGTCACAGTCTCTCAGGTGGGTATCATACCCACTGGTTCTGGAGGGGGCATTGTGCCCTGTGCTCTTGATCCTGGGGAGGATGGGATAGGTGGGTGTCATACCCACTGGTTCTGGAGGGGGCATCATGCCCTGTGCTCTTGATCCTGGAGAGGCTGGGGTAGGTGGGTGTCTTAACCACTGGTTCTGGAGGGTGCATCGTGCCCTGTTCTCTTGATCCTGGGCAGTGCAAGGTCACAGTCTCTCAGGTGGGTGTCATATCCACTGGATTTGCAGGGGGCAGGCCGCACAGCAGCCCATGGAGGCAGGACTACCTACCATCCGCCGGCAGTAATGACTGCTCAGTGGTGTTAGTGGTGGTGCTGCTGTTGGTGGGGGGAGGCTCCAGCCTATCCTCTGCAGCCTTGAGTGGCTGCCCACTGGTGGTGGTGGTACTGCTCCAGCTGCTGGTGGGGGGAGGCTCCAGGCGATCCCCTGCAGCCTCAGATGGCTGCCCACTGGTGGTGATGGTGCTGCTGCTGCTTGTGGGGGGAAGCTCCAGCCCATCCCTTGCAGTCTCCGATGGCTGCACAACCCCGGTTAGTAGTGGGGACTCTGTCAGAGTCGCTGCCCCCGGTCCCTTGCCCTTCCTGCCTGCTTGTGCTGGCTCCTTGGTCTTCCTGGCAGCAGCTGGGGCAGGCTTCTTGGTGTTCTTGGCAGCAGCTGGGGCAGGCTCCTTACCCTTGAGGCTGCCTGGTGCAGGCTCCTTCACCCTCAGGACATGTGCCCTGGATCCTTTCCCACCACGAGTGGGTGTGGTGACTACTAGGCCCATGGACTGGGTGGCTGAGGTGCTTGGCTGGGTTTTTGCCACCGTGGCCAGACATGCAGGACGGGGGAGGGGAGGTGTAGGGAAGAGGTCAATGGTGGATAGGAAAAGCTTTTTAGGGACATTGGGGTGGGAAGAGGGAGAAGGTTTGGGAGTGGAGGAAGAGGGAGTGGTTGTAGGAGGTGTCTGCTGATTTTGGGTGCAGGTGCATGGGCTGGATGCTGTTGTGAGGTGGATGGCTGTTGGGTGTCTGAGTGCTTGTGTTTGTGTACTTTAGGAGGGGGGACAGACACAGTGGGAGAGGACACAGGGGACGTGTGCATGGCTGTTGTTGAGGTGTCTGCCAGTGAGGTGTGTGTTCTGCTTGGTGTGGTGGTCATGCTGGTAGTAGATGAGGATGTAGTTCATGCAGGTGTGAGTGTAGACGGAAATGGGAGGGAGGTGAATGAGGAGGAGGAGGGGGAGACAGTGGATATTGTGGATGTTGGTATGTCTGTATCTGGATGGTGTCTGTGTGAGGGCCTGTGGGAGGATGTGTGGTGCTTGTGTTTGCCTGTGCCACTCTTGTGTGTTGTCTTGTGTGTATGCTCGTCTGCCTGTGTGCTTGGGATAGGTTGGGTTTGAGGGGACTGTGAATGGGAAGAGGAAGTTGGAGGGGGGAGGGTGGAAACAGGGACAATGGCTGCCATCAGAGAGGAGGCCAGAGCCTGGATCGATCTCTGTTGGGCCGCCAAGCCAGTGTGAATGCCCTCCAGAAATGCATTAGTCTGTTGCATCTGGGCTGCCAGCCCCTGGATGGCATTCACAATGGTTGACTGCCCTACAGAGATGGATCTCAGGAGGTCAATAGCCTCCTCACTCAGGGCAGCAGGGCTCACTGAGGCAGGGCCTGAGGTGCCTGGTGCGAAGGAGATGCCCACCCTCCTGTGTAAGCAGGCACGTGCAACTCGATGAGGGCCTGCTGGGAGGGCGGTGCTGGTACGGCGGGTGGCGGCTGTACCTGTAGCTGGGGTGGTCACAGAGGTGTCCGCCACCACCAGGGAGCTTCCATCGGATGAGGTATCTATGCCAGAACTGTCCCCTCCAGTCTCCACCATGGCGCTCCCTCGCCCTCCATCCCACAGGTGCCCTCCCCATCGGTGGACTCTGCCTCCTGGGTCCTGTGGGATGCAGCTCCCTCCGTCACCGGTGCCTCTGCTCCGCCGCCAGATGATGTTAATGCACATAAGGACAGGGTGTCAAAACAAAAAGGGAGGG
Source organism: Pleurodeles waltl (assembly GCF_031143425.1). Classification (NCBI taxonomy): domain Eukaryota; kingdom Metazoa; phylum Chordata; class Amphibia; order Caudata; family Salamandridae; genus Pleurodeles; species Pleurodeles waltl. The sequence continues at coordinate 1,542,230,724 of NC_090440.1, read as the reverse complement.
GGGAGAGACAAAGGATACACTTGGTCAGTGGCTGCACCAACTCCAATTTGGCATACACAGCACACTAACACACAGGGTACAGGCCTACGCACTATGCATTGCACTACCAGTGATATTGCTAGTCACCAAGGCATGGGCAAGGTCACACACCGGCAAATCCAGCAAACCTGGGACTCATGCAGCCTTGACTAGTAGAGGATGCCTACAAGCTAGGTAGCAGGATTATCCCTTCAGGACCCTTGCCACCAGGGGTCCTACGCTGCAATTTCAGGCCTGGCTTATGGGCACCCACTCACACACATCCCCAACCTGGATACCACCCTACCATGCGTAAGTTATAATGATGGGAACTGTACTCACCCCCTTGTAGCTGCTGTGATGCCCTCAAGTGCACATCCAGCTCTGGATAGGCCACTGCCAGTATGCGGGTCATCAGGGGGGTAAGGGTTCGACAGGCACCCCTTCCTCATTGGGAGGCCATCCCCAGCTGGGCCTCCGCCGTCTTCCGTCTCCAGCATCTCAGGTCCTCCCACCGTTTCCGACAGTGGGTGCTCCGCCTGCCATAGACCCCCAGGGTCCGCACACCCTTGGTGATGGCACGCCATATACCCTTCTTTTGATGGGCGCTGACCTGCAGAAGGAATACACACAGGAAAATAGTATTAGTCAGACAATCCTGCCTGCTACACTTATGGCCCACCATACCCCTTCACATCACCATTTCCACACACATGGCCCAGCACACAACCTGTACGCCGCCCAGGGGACATCCAGCCAACCCATTTACACGAGGCCTTCACCCACCACTCCATGCATTCATGGCACATGCATTGTGCCAACAGTGTACTCACCTGTTGGTCTGGAGGCCCATACAGCAGTCCATACTGGGGTAGGACCCCATCCACCAGTCTCTCCAACTCCGCTGAAGTGAAGGCAGTGGCCCTTTCCCCAGTCACGTGGGCCACGGTAGGTTCCAGACACAGGTCTCAGCAGCACATGCAGTGTAGGTCCTCTCCTGTTGAAGGTCAGGCAGCAAGGGAGGAATCAAATAGAAAATGTCGGTGAACGAGTCCTCCAATCGGGAATCCCTGTTATAACCAAGACAAAACAAATTTCCATATCTGCTAAGACCAGGCATCTTTGCTCTCTAGTCTAGCTTCAAACTTCAAAGGATTATCGAACACAATAGTCTCGTGAATACACGAATCCCTCGGCTTTGGTACTTGCAAGTTCCAAATCAAAGATCCCAAGGGGATACCAAACTAAGAACCAAACTAAGGACTGGGAGACGCTCCACTTATACTTAACTGAGGTATCAATGACGTCACCAGAAGACTCGTTTATCGTTTCGCTCTACCAAATCATCAAGGGTCCAAAACAGGGCGATTGTCAGGGCAGCAGTCCTTCGTAGCCGTCGGGAAGCGGGGAACCTCGCAGCAAAGACTTTCGGACCACGTCGACATACAGGGGTCGATGAAGTGGCGGCCTCCCTCCAGAATTCCCACACGAAGCTCCTCACGAACCTCTGGCTTGGACTGGTACCGCTGAAATCGCCCCACGTTGGGCGCCAACTGAAGTACTGGGTTTTTCAGAACCCAGTGGTGCCAGGGAACACACCCTAAGACTTCGAGTCCTTCCTGTTTCAGACTACAGAAACACAGAGTCTTCTTGGTGAAGTCAAAGATCTTGTTTATTGGCTGCAGCCAGTAACAGGTATCCTAGAAGTACAACACAGTGTATATTCTCAGGAGACTGATCTCTTTGCAAAGCTAACCTTCTCTTTTATACAAAATATTATGCTTTAGGCAAACATTCCTTATTTTACAGTTGACCATTCACATATTTTCACTACAAAGAAATAGCAGGTTTATGATGACAAGCCCATATTTCAGTTTGTCCAGCCCTCAATCAATTACCCGGAAAGGCTTAGTACTTTCATCAGATATCGACGGACCCCCAATATAAACGGGTACCTCCTCCTTGTAAAGCAAGTCATAAAGAAAGAAACAGGGACAGGTGTGTGTAAGATTAGGCATGGTTTGTGTGTGATGAAAGGTTTATGATGTGTTGTGCCTTGATACTAATCTCATTCGGCCACTGGGAAAGAAACTGGCCGAACAGGTTTGGCTTCAGGCAGTGGAGTCAGCTTGCCCAGGTCACAGAGGAGTCAGCAAAGGTGTACGTGTCCTTCAGACTCGTTTTCAGCATTAGACATTGGCCTATGTGAGGGCAATCACAAAATGGCTGTCGTTTAAATGGAACACGAGGGTTCAAGACGGAAACTCTGATATTCGGGTGATTTTGTTACCCGAATATGAATACAATGCTTGTGCATACTATTCTGATCATTCTCGGTCTGCTGATACCAAAATCGTTGTGATACGACGATGTTTATAACACGGGTCCAGAATTTTCAGTACCACAACACACACACATTCGCATGCACCCATCTCAACACACACAAGCAGCACACATATGCACAAGCACCACAAGACACGCTGGCACACAAACACTCAACAGTCACTCACACACACCACCACACACACCATCCCCCCAGATACCACCCCAACACCCAAAGATCCACACACCATACCCCCAGTCACCACCCCATCACCCACAAACACAGCTACCACACACACCATACCCCCAGACATCACCCCAATACCACAGACACAGCTGCCACGCACACCATACTCCCAGAGACCACCCCAACACCCACAGTCACTACTCCCACCTTAGTCATCAGCTCCACCTCACAGCACCCCACTAGGTGCCCACGCCCACACTGACACACACAACAGACACCACCCAAGCCCAAGCATACCTCAGACACACACACACACACACACTCACTACCACCAACACCCACAGCCAACACAAGCAGTTCCTAAACCTCCCAACCCCTAATCCCTTCTGTAGGCCCTACCAGTTTTCCCAAAGAAAGTTTCCTTGTTGACCTTGCCCTTACCCCTTTGAAGCCCCCTCCCAAATCCCAAAGGACCTCACCCACATTCTGACCCATTCCTTCCACATCCAAGTCCTCCCCGTCACTCCTGCCCCCAGCCCACTGAAACCAGGCATATCCCTCTCATCCCACAAGAAGATTCCCACCCTTCCCAAAGTTAAGCCCACCCCTCCCAAAACCAAGCTTATCATCCTAAATCTGACTCCACTCTACCGAAGGGTGATCATTGAGGTGTCTGGCATGCCCACTTGATGCCCCTTCCTATGAAGGTTCCCGATACAGTGATCAGAGAGTAAAATTGTGATACACAGTAGTGTGCATGAACTATCATTTGTCGACTGGCCATTGGGCTTTACGCATATTTGGAGTTCTTTACTAAACCCAAGCTGTTTTTCTGGGTACACATTTGTCCTAGCATTACTTTTCGATCTTTTTGCTGTTTTCTGGGTGATTTGTGATGTATGCCTACAGTTGTGTTTGATTCACCCTGATTGCTGATCCATTTGCTGTGGTTGGCAAGATCTGACTTTGGGAGCAGTAGCAGTGTCAGTCAGGACAAGGGAAGAAGTTCAATGGATGGATACGTGAGTGGTAATCGAATTGGGGTGTCATTGCATATTGTGTTGTTTGATATGGTAAGTATTGCAACTTGGCTTGGCTAATGTCAACATCTATTGGGTTACATTTGTCTCCCTGAAGTAGATTGGACAGTGGTATCCTCTGTGCAAACTAGCATGTTGTTTGTCCACACATGGAGGGTGTTCAATTGTGCAGCCTTCCTATACACTTGACTGATCACGTGTCCATTTCATGTGTGTACCTTCCATCTACTTCATCTACATATGTGACCCATGTTGTTGCTGTTGTATTTGCTTTCTTGACTTGCACGTACACATTTGGCACATAGGCATGGCACTTGGTTATACTATTGGTTGTCCCTGAGATACATGAAGGTCCAGTCCCTTGGCAAATAGTGTTTTAGGGGCATGTACAAAGTGAAATGTGTCCCAGGACAGTAAATTCCTGGGGTCCCCTGATGCCACCATCCCTATTCTACGGGTACTGTTTACATTGTGAGCTTTGGATATTTTTCTCACAAAATATTGTGCATCCCATTTACCTTACATTCTCTTGCAATGTGTTGGTCTATTACAGGGATCTTGCATGGAAAGGGTGTTTGGGTTAAATGACACTTAGGCCCTCATTACAACCCTGGTGGTTGGTATAAAAGTGGCGGTAATACCGGCAACAGGCTGGCCGTAATTACGGCCAAATTATGACGATGGCGGATAGATCTCAGCTAGACAGCCTCTTTACCACACCGACCGCCAGGGCGGAAACCTCAGGCACCACGACGGTAGCCGCCTGCAGCCAGGCAGAAGTCAACGTTCCACCCACCGTATTAAGACATGCCAATCCGCCACCTTTTCCGGGCGGTACCAATAACATCAAAAGCCTGTCGGAAACTGAGCTCAGAAGTGAAAGGACTCACCATTGGAGACACAGGGAACAACCACGCCGCCATGGAGCCCGAGCTGCATGTCTTACCCATGCTCTTCTACGTGCTGCTCCAAGATGAACACCAATGACGGTGAAGACGACAAGGGAGGTGGGAGGAAAAAGAGAGTGACACACACACGCACAGCACACACCGACATACACACACCATACACACAACCAGATGCACAAGAAAACAAGTTAACCCCCCTAAATCGGCTGAATAATGCAAGGACAAAATGAATTTAATAAAGTGAGTGTAGTAAGATCAACACAGTATAAATAAGAATTATGCAATTTAACAGATATTTCCAATTGTACGGTTCAAGGGACACTGCCCAGTCCTCAGTTTGCATGGGCCACAGGGCCACAGGCCAAACTCCAAGGTCCCACTTGTCACCTGCATCGACACGGAGAGAACACTGCAGGGGCATCAGTTGGAAAATAGGCAGGCACCTCAGGGGGATGGCGGGGCATCTCAGTTGGGAGATGAAACAAGCCCACTGGTTCTGGAGAGGGCAACATGCCCTGTGCTTGGTCCTGGGGAGTGATAGGCCACAGTCTCTCGAGTGGGCGACTTGCCCACATGCTCTGGAGGGGGAAACATACCCTTTGCTTGGTCCTGGGGAGTGCAAGGTCACAGTCTCTCAGGTGGGTATCATACCCACTGGTTCTGGAGGGGGCATTGTGCCCTGTGCTCTTGATCCTGGGGAGGATGGGATAGGTGGGTGTCATACCCACTGGTTCTGGAGGGGGCATCATGCCCTGTGCTCTTGATCCTGGAGAGGCTGGGGTAGGTGGGTGTCTTAACCACTGGTTCTGGAGGGTGCATTGTGCCCTGTTCTCTTGATCCTGGGCAGTGCAAGGTCACAGTCTCTCAGGTGGGTGTCATATCCACTGGATTTGCAGGGGGCAGGCCGCACAGCAGCCCATGGAGGCAGGACTACATACCGTCCGCCGGCAGTGATGACTGCTCAGTGGTGTTAGTGGTGGTGCTGCTGTTGGTGGGGGGAGGCTCCAGCCTATCCTCTGCAGCCTTGAGTGGCTGCCCACTGGTGGTGGTGGTACTGCTCCAGCTGCTGGTGGGGGGAGGCTCCAGGCGATCCCCTGCAGCCTCAGATGGCTGCCCACTGGTGGTGATGGTGCTGCTGCTGCTTGTGCGGGGAAGCTCCATCCCATCCCTTGCAGTCTCCGATGGCTGCACAACCCCGGTTAGTAGTGGGGACTCTGTCAGAGTCGCTGCCCCCGGTCCCTTGCCCTTCCTGCCTGCTTGTGCTGGCTCCTTGGTCTTCCTGGCAGCAGCTGGGGCAGGCTCCTTGGTCTTCTTGGCAGCAGCTGGGGCAGGCTCCTTACCCTTGAGGCTGCCTGGTGCAGGCTCCTTCACCCTCAGGACATGTGCCCTGGATCCTTTCCCACCACGAGTGGGTGTGGTGACTACTAGGCCCATAGACTGGGTGGCTGAGGTGCTTGGCTGGGTTTTTGCCACCGTGGCCAGACATGCAGGACGGGGGAGGGGAGGTGTAGGGAAGAGGTCAATGGTGGATAGGAAAAGCTTTTTAGGGACATTGGGGTGGGAAGAGGGAGTAGGTTTGGGAGTGGAGGAAGAAGGAGTGGTTGTAGGAGGTGTCTGCTGATTTTGGGTGCAGGTGCATGGGCTGGATGCTGTTGTGAGGTGGATGGCTGTTGGGTGTCTGAGTGCTTGTGTTTGTGTACTTTAGGAGGGGGGACAGACACAGTGGGAGAGGATACAGGGGACGTGTGCATGGCTGTTGTTGAGGTGTCTGCCAGTGAGGTGTGTGTTCTGCTTGGTGTGGTGGTCATGCTGGTAGTAGATGAGGATGTAGTTCATGCAGGTGTGAGTGTAGACGGAAATGGGAGGGAGGTGAATGAGGAGGAGGAGGGGGAGACAGTGGATATTGTGGATGTTGGTATGTCTGTATCTGGATGGTGTTTGTGTGAGGGCCTGTGGGAGGATGTGTGGTGCTTGTGTTTGCCTGTGCCACTCTTGTGTGTTGTCTTGTGTGTATGCTCGTCTGCCTGTGTGCTAGGGATAGGTTGGGTTTGAGGGGACTGTGAATGGGAAGAGGAAGTTGGAGGGGGGAGGGTGGAAACAGGGACAATGACTGCCATCAGAGAGGAGGCCAGAGCCTGGATCGATCTCTGTTGGGCCGCCAAGCCAGTGTGAATGCCCTCCAGAAATGCATTAGTCTGTTGCATCTGGGCTGCCAGCCCCTGGATGGCATTCACAATGGTTGACTGCCCTACAGAGATGGATCTCAGGAGGTCAATAGCCTCCTCACTCAGGGCAGCAGGGCTCACTGAGGCAGGGCCTGAGGTGCCTGGTGCGAAGGAGATGCCCACCCTCCTGTGTAAGCAGGCACGTGCAACTCGATGAGGGCCTGCTGGGAGGGCGGTGCTGGTACGGCGGGTGGCGGCTGTACCTGTAGCTGGGGTGGTCACAGAGGTGTCCGCCACCACCAGGGAGCTTCCATCGGATGAGGTATCTATGCCAGAACTGTCCCCTCCAGTCTCCACCATGGCGCTCCCTCGCCCTCCATCCCACAGGTGCCCTCCCCATCGGTGGACTCTGCCTCCTGGGTCCTGTGGGATGCAGCTCCCTCCGTCACCGGTGCCTCTGCTCCGCCGCCAGATGATGTTAATGCACATAAGGACAGGGTGTCAAAACAAAAAGGGAGGGGGGAGAGACAAAGGATACACTTGGTCAGTGGCTGCACCAACTCCAATTTGGCATACACAGCACACTCACACACAGGGTAAAGGCCTACGCACTATGCATTGCACTACCAGTGATATTGCTAGTCACCAAGGCATGGGCAAGGTCACACACCGGCAAATCCAGCACACCTGGGACTCATGCAGCCTTGACTAGTAGAGGATGCCTACAAGCTAGGTAGCAGGATTATCCCTTCAGGACCCTTGCCACCAGGGGTCCTACGCTGCAATTTCAGGCCTGGCTTATGGGTACCCACTCACACACATCCCCAACCCGGATACCACCCTACCATGCGTAAGTTATAATGATGGGAACTGTACTCACCCCCTTGTAGCTGCTGTGATGCCCTCAAGTGCACATCCAGCTCTGGATAGGCCACTGCCAGTATGCGGGTCATCAGGGGGTTCAGGGTTCGACAGGCACCCCTTCCTCATTGGGAGGCCATCCCCAGCTGGGCCTCCGCCGTCTTCCGTGCCCAGCGTCTCAGGTCCTCCCACCGTTTCCGACAGTGGGTGCTCCGCCTGCCATAGACCCCCAGGGTCCGCACACCCTCGGTGATGGCACGCCATATACCCTTCTTTTGATGGGCGCTGACCTGCAGAAGGAATACACACAGGAAAATAGTATTAGTCAGACAATCCTGTCTGCTACACTTATGGCCCACCATACCCCTTCACATCACCATTTCCACACACATGGCCCAGCACACAACCTGTACGCCGCCCAGGGGACATCCACCCAACCCATTTACACGAGGCCTTCACCCACCACTCCATGCATTCATGGCACATGCATTGTGCCAACAGTGTACTCACCTGTTGGTCTGGAGGCCCATACAGCAGTCCATACTGGGGTAGGACCCCATCCACCAGTCTCTCCAACTCCGCTGAAGTGAAGGCAGTGGCCCTTTCCCCAGTCACGTGGGCCACAGTAGGTTCCAGACACAGGTCTCAGCAGCACATGCAGTGTAGGTCCTCTCCTGTTGAAGGTTAGGCAGCAAGGGAAGATTCAAATAGAAAATGTCGGTGACGTCCGCGGCGGTGCATACCGTCACCGCCGGTGTACATCACCATTGGCCACTGTACCCCATAGGGCACAATGTTAACCAATGAGGAGTTGCACATCGGTTCCCGACTGCTTCCCGCAACGGCGCACAACGTCAGCGAAATTACCTCACTTCCACCTGTCCCTCTACACAGGATAGGTGGATGCAATTTTGGTGGGGGCAGGCCCTAGATAATTACTGCATCACTGTTTCAATTTGGACATACAGGACAATTCTCACTGACCCATTACAATTTGACAGCATGCATTGTACTGTTGAAGCCTGATTGTTCAGTTTGTGACTGGCTTCTCACTCTTGTGTCCCTTAGATTGCTACCGCTGCAGATGAATAGGAGATGGAGACATACCCCCGTGTACAGACCCCTGGTGGACTTGGCAACACTGGAGGACAGGCACATTATTCTTACCTATAGACTTGCCAGGACTACAATCACAGAGCTGTGTGCCCAGTTGGAGCCTGACCTGATATCTGCTATCTGTACCCCACTGGGATCCCCCCTCTTGTGCAAGTTCCTATAGTATCCTAATGTCCTACTTTAGTGATAGGTGTTCATGCAGGGCTGTGAGTGATGTACATGCATTGGTAGAGAAGCAGGGCTTGGCATTGGGATGAGTGAGATGTGATGGTGGGGTATGTGGGAGATAGTGGAGTGATGGGAGTGAGAGTGAGGGTATGTGATGGCATGCAGGTAGGAGGGTGATAGTAGTAAAGAGTAGACTTACCAGAATCCAGTCTTCCTCCTACTCCAGCCAGGCCCTCAGGATGCATGATTGCCAAGACTTGCTCCTCCCATGCTGTTAGTTGTGGGGGAGGAGGTGGGGTCCACCGCCAGTCCTCTGTACAGCAAGTTGGTGTCTTGCTGCAATGGAACGTACCTTCCCCCATAGGTCGTTCCACCTCTTCCTAATGTCATCCCTAGTTCTTGGGTGCTGTCCCACAGCGTTGACCCTGTCCACGATCCTCCGCCATAGCTCCTTCTTCCTAGCTATCGATATCTGCTGCACCTGTGCTCTAAATATCTGTGGCTCTACCCTGATGATTACCTACACCATGACCCTTAGCTCATCCTCTGAGAATCAGGGGTGTCTTTGTGGTGCCATGGGTGTTGTATGAGGTGTTTAGGTTAGGTTGTGTTGGGTAATGTGTTGGGGTGTGTGATGTGTGGGTGCATGAGTGGTGTATAGGTGTGAGTGGTATGTGGCTCTGGTTGTCTCTGTGGTCTTGCTGTCTCTCTCTGGTGGCAATTGTTTGTAGTCATAAAGGGTTAAGGGTCATGTGGGTGTGTGTTTTATAGTGGTGTGAGCGTGTGGGTGTGGTGTGTGAATGGATGTCAGGTGTGTGTTGTATGAATGGTTCAATGTGGTGTTATTTTGTTTGAGTGTATGTATTTTGAGTGCGGCAGTATGTACCGCCAATGGTTTACCGCCATTGAATGTCTGCCGTAGTGATTCGTGGGTCATAATGTGGTGGGTGTTTTTTCTGTTGGCTTAACGGTGTGGGTTTGGATATCGCCAGTTTACCACTGACCTTTGGGCTGGCAGAATTGTGTATGTGGCTGAATAGTGACGGATTGGTGTCTGTGTGTCATAATATGGTGAACGGATATCCGCCGCAACGACAGTATGTTGGCGGCAGTCAGCATGGCGGTGAGTAGGATTTACCGCCAATGTCATGATGATGGCCTTAGTATTAACATAATATTTTATGTACATTATGAAAGTAAAGTTAGATTTATAACTAAATATTCAACTATAATAGTTAAACTATTTTCACACAGAATATCAGAAAGAGCAAAATATATAACATTTCAAAAAGGCAAACAATTGCTCTGGCACATGGGATACACTTAGAGCCAGGAAATCACAAGCACTGTGAATGTAAATTGGAAATGTCAAAGTACTACTCCAATGCTTGTTACAGGAGGGCTACTATGAAAAATAATTTAAAAGAAGCAAGCACTACTTCCCAGGAGACTTCTACTAATTTGCTAGAAGATATACGCCCTAAAGTACCTGAACATTTCACAGATCAGCTACCAGGAATACCCACTTAAAAACACCTAATAGCACACACTAAGAAAGACACCAGCGAAACTCATGATGCCCCAAGAAGATACCAAGGCATTGAAATTGCTGAACACTTAAGGACAATACATAATGATGAACGCTTCCTACTACGTGACAAATTTAATAATGAGAGTCAAATAATTATAATCGCTACAACTCGTTAAGACTAAGCCAATGTGAAACATGGATGATGGACGAAACTTTCAAAATGTGCCCTAGACCATTCAAACAGATATACACCATACATGGTGAATATCACAACACTAACATACACCTCATATATGCATAACTGCCTAACAGACAATGTAGCACATACTACAAACTAGTAAACCACATTCAAATAAAAGAAATACTTCCCACAACAAAAATACAATAGACTTTGAACGGGCAATGATACAAAGAATACTTTAGCGATACCCCCCCACAGACATGCAAGGCTATCACCATTTTAACCATAGCATTTGGATGCATCTCCAAACATCTACACTAAGGGCCTGATTACAACCTTGGTGGAGGGGATTACTCCATCACAAACGTGACGGATATCCCGCCCACCATATAACAAGTTCACCTATATCCTATGGAATTGTAATATGGAGGATGGGATATCTGTCACTTTTGTGATGGAGTAATCCCCTCCAGCAAGGTTGTAATCAGGCCCCAAATGTAGAATATGCAACAAACAGTTTGTGTAATAAAGTGGGTTACTTGTTGAGGGGAATGACACCCCAGTCAATCAGAAACCACAATCCTTGTGAGTGTAAGGTAACAAGCACACCCTAAATAAAATAACCTGTGCTCAATCCTCTGGTAGCTTGGCACAGAGCATCAGGCTTAGAGGCAATGTGTAAAGTATTTATGCAGCACTTCAAACAGTGATAAAGTGAAACCACAACAGAAAGAAAATGCCACACCAAATTATTAAAATAGAGTATGTTTTAATAAATAAAACCAGATTAAAAAGACAAACATGTAATTAGTAGAACGGAAGCTAACATTTTTAAACCTTTAAGTGAAAATAGCACCAAGAAGCACAAAGCGCAAACTGAGGATATCTGGCCAAGCAGGACCGGGACAAAGTCACAAGTCAGGGATGACAGTGCAGAGCTACAGGGACCCGGTTAGGTCCAATGAATAAGAGTGCCTTAAGACATGCCATGCAGCATCGGTTCTGAGAAGCAGTAATACTGCAATGCAAGGCCTTGCATCATTGTTGAGAAGGCTGTTGAGGAGGGGGATTGCATTGCAAAGTCCTGTATCAAGGATGTGTTGCGCACCAGCTGGTTCCAAAGAAGCTGTAGGGCTTGCATTGTCGAGTCCTGCATCGTCGTCGAAGTTGTCACAGGAGATTTGTGATGCAAAGGCTACACTGGGGATGAGTCGCTAAATGGAAGATCTGATGAGGCTGCGGGCTGTCTAGACGATATGAAGACCTTGCTCCTGGAATGTCCGTGCAGCAGACATGATGCATCGGTTATGCTCAGGGTTGCACCGCACAGCAGAAAAGAGAGATCAGTTCCGCTGGATCCACAGATGGGCTGGAAGAGCACCTTCTGTTCCACTTCCAAGTGTCCAGGACTGGGGTGATACCACTTGGCCCGATAAGACCTACAGATGGGAGAGTCCTGGTACTGAGTTCAAGGTCATTGGACCCTTCTGTCCCTGAGGCTGTCGTCAGGAGGGCATCCAACTATCCCTTTGGGCCACTCTAGTGGTCCTGGGTTCAACAAATGCAGGTCCAGTCCTTCTCACCCACGCAGGAGGGCAACAGGCCAACAAAGCAGGGCAGCATTCATTCAGAGCAGCCATTCAGCAGAGTGGCAGGCCTTTATGCAGCACAGCAGTCTCTCTGCCTGTCCACAGGTCCAGAAATGTACTAAAGAGTTGGGATCTAAGGTCCAATAATCATGCCTGATACCCACTTTGAAGTAGGAGAAACTTCCAGAGGTTTCCAGCCTCCTCCCAGAGGTGTTTGTAATTTCCTGTCTCCCTGCCCTGGCCCCATCTTGTCTTGGGTCATAAAAAACTAAAGGCAAACCCTTTGTAAGAGTGCTCAGGCAGAGCCTTTGTTATGTGCAAGTGTGGTAAGTGACTGCTCCTCCCCCTCGTTAACTCAGAGTGGCCTAACCCGCCAACACCTGTCTTCCTTTTGTCTCAGTGTCTGGGAGCATTACACAAAGACAAACGGCCAGCAACAGCTAGTTATGTGACAAGCCATGTAGCCCAGGATCAGGTTTCAGGCATCAAATTGTTAGGACAAGAAAATGCCAACTTTCTAAGAGTGGTTTAAATGCTTAATAATCAGAATTTACCATTAAAAAGGGCTTTGAATTACAATTCGATACACACTAAACTCAACATCCCCATCTGCTTCCAATATGAAGTTTTCACTCATTAAATGCAATAAGGAAACCCAAAGTTATCTAATGGGGAGGTCGGCTTTGCAGTAGTGAAAATCTAATTTAGGAGTTTTGCATTACCATGTCATGGAAAATGTAAAAGTGAATGTCCAACTTTTTAAATACAATGCATCCTGCCCTCAGGGCTGTATAGGGCCTAACCTATGATTGACCTATATGCATTAAAAAGGAAGATTTAGGGTTGGCAAAATGTTTATTTGTCAGGTCAACATTGCAGTTTAAAACTGGACACACAAGTTGGAATGGCAGGCCTGAAACATTGTTAAAGGGTTACATAAGTGGGTGACACAATCAGTGCTGCAGGCCCACTGGGAACATTTACTCATAGTACCACTTTAGTAGGAACCTATAAGTAAATCAACTGTGCCAATTAGGTGTAATCCAATTTTACCAGAGGTAAAGGAGAGATCACAAGCACTTTAACACTGGTTAGCAGTCGTAAAGTGCACAGAGTCCTGTAAGCCAACAAAAGCGGGTTCAGAAAACAGGACGGTGAAGGCAAAACATTTGGGGATGACCCTGCAGAAAGGGCCACAACAAAACAGTTTGCCTTTGAAATAAATAAATTAATTGCTTTAGCTTATGTTCCCTGTAAGAGAAGCAGACAACCACTACAACATGCTCATAGAAACTCCATTTTATCAACAAAATGCACACAAACTAAGACCACTAATGGATATCTATGAAGACACTTGGGTTAGCTGACTGCACCGCTCTGGGCACAGACACCAACCCAAATTCTGAATATCATGATGGAATGTCTACAACAGCACCATGGCTCCACAAGCCAAAACCAACAACGCAATAGAAGGCTGGCACAATGCCTTCAAAGCCACACTAGAAAGATCCCAAACTAAACTCTATAGAAGCGCTCCAAAAAACACAAAGCTACCAACAACTAAGGATGGGGGCACTCAAGTAAACCGAATAAAACTTAAAATAAGTAAACAAGCCAGGAAAATAAACAAATGTATGGCATGCTATAATGTAATGTAAAATGAAAAAAAGACTATTTCCCTAAAGAAAACCCTGCCCCTGCATCTCAGGCAGTCACCATTGCTACCTCAATTCAGGAAGGACTTTATGACCTGGCTCTTCAACTGAAGCTCGGGGGACAACCCCCTGAGCACCTTGAGACTCTTATGGGTGAGTAGTTGTGCTTTATAAACCCTGATTTGATTTAAAGTTAGAATCTTATTAACAACAGAGGAGTATACTACTTAGAAGCAGTTGCAAAATCCCTATTATAAAATACCTATGTACCTACACATTATTCAACACTCCTTAACAAAAGAACCCCCATAACTTAACAATTTTAAAATAAATATTAAATTCATTTTTTTAAACAGTCAAACAATCATCGTAACATACAAAAGAAGACTGATAAATAAAAATAATGTTATAATACTTATTCTACACATGATCAAACCAACACTACAACATTATAAATAAACACAACATGAAATCAATAAATCACACACATAGTAATTAAAATGAGTACATTCCAATAAGACTAAATACACATCTACATTACAAATTAACAATTCCCACAAAATAATAAGTAAAGAAATCATACTTACAATTCTGCAGCTGTAGAATTTCACCCAAGTCCATGTTAACAAAATCCAGTCCTCAAAAAGGAAACAAATAAAGTCCAAACAACTGAAAAAAATACAAAAATGAAAATGTCCTAAATAAATCAAAGTAATGAAAAATCATTAGAAGCCATAAAAATCCCAAAACGTCAATAAGTAAGTACCACTCCAGGAAACCTGAAAATTAAAAGGAAATTGAAAAAATAACATTGGTTTAAAGCAAATCAAAGTAATTTCCTAAACTAGAAACATATAAACACCGATGCATGGGATGCATGGGATAATTATGGATCGATAAACCTGAAAAAAACATAACATACCAACCCTCAAAAACCACAATTCCCCAATTGAGCATAAACATTACATTAGAAATACAATAAAACACAATAAACAATATTACAACCTTTAAAATAACACAAAACTACCACCAAACTATAATTAGGCCTAACGCAAAACTTACAAAATAATGTAACATAAACAACTACAAAATAAGCTTTAAAAAGAAAACTATGACTATGTCATACTACCTACTTGTACCCACATGTCCCACACCCCCAAACACCAAAAGAAAGAAATTGAGAAAGGTCTTACCTTATCAGTTGAGCAGCAGCAGCAGGTAGCTGTGACTCGTTTCCATGAAATCCAATCAAAAACAACAGCAATAGACTAGAAAATACATAGCGGCAATAAAAAAGCAGGCTAAATCAAAAGAACAAAATACTATTTCCCTAAGGAAAACAATTGGAACTTTAGCAAAAAACTTTTAAAATATGTAAAAATGTCCAATAAATATCTAAAAATGTATTAACAAAATGTAAATAATGATGTAAAATAAAATGTATTTTGAACAATAACGTCATTGAATATTGCAATGTTGTACTATTTTATTATACTTAAAAAGTATATAAAACCTTTAAAACAAAACGTGTGTCTAACAAATGTTTATGTTGAAATAATTATGTACCAGTTTTGTGAAAAACGTATGGGAGTGCAGAATTATTAGGCAAATGAGTATTTTGACCACATCATCCTCTTTATACATGTTGTCTTACTCCAAGCTGTATAGGCTCGAAAGCCTACTACCAATTAAGCATATTAGGTGATGTGCATCTCTGTAATGAGAAGGGGTGTGGTCTAATGACATCAACACCCTATATCAGGTGTGCATAATTATTAGGCAACTTCCTTTCCTTTGGCAAAATGGGTCAAAAGAAGGAATTGACAGGCTCAGAAAAGTCAAAAATAGTGAGATATCTTGCAGAGGGATGCAGCACTCTTAAAATTGCAAAGCTTCTGAAGCGTGATCATCGAACAATCAAGCGTTTCATTCAAAATAGTCAACAGGGTCGCAAGAAGCGTGTGGAAAAACCAAGGCGCAAAATAACTGCCCATGAACTGAGAAAAGTCAAGCGTGCAGCTGCCACGATGCCACTTGCCACCAGTTTGGCCATATTTCAGAGCTGCAACATCACTGGAGTGCCCAAAAGCACAAGGTGTGCAATACTCAGAGACATGGCCAAGGTAAGAAAGGCTGAAAGACGACCACCACTGAACAAGACACACAAGCTGAAACTTCAAGACTGGGCCAATAAATATCTCAAGACTGATTTTTCTAAGGTTTTATGGACTGATGAAATGAGAGTGAGTCTTGATGGGCCAGATGGATGGGCCCGTGGCTGGATTGGTAAAGGGCAGAGAGCTCCAGTCCGACTCAGACGCCAGCAAGGTGGAGGTGGAGTACTGGTTTGGGCTGGTATCATCAAAGATGAGCTTGTGGGGCCTTTTCGGGTTGAGGATGGAGTCAAGCTCAACTCCCAGTCCTACTGCCAGTTCCTGGAAGACACCTTCTTCAAGCAGTGGTACAGGAAGAAGTCTGCATCCTTCAAGAAAAACATGATTTTCATGCAGGACAATGCTCCATCACACGCGTCCAAGTACTCCACAGCGTGGCTGGCAAGAAAGGGTATAAAAGAAGAAAATCTAATGACATGGCCTCCTTGTTCACCTGATCTGAACCCCATTGAGAACCTGTGGTCCATCATCAAATGTGAGATTTACAAGGAGGGAAAACAGTACACCTCTCTGAACAGTGTCTGGGAGGCTGTGGTTGCTGCTGCACGCAATGTTGATGGTGAACAGATCAAAACACTGACAGAATCCATGGATGGCAGGCTTTTGAGTGTCCTTGCAAAGAAAGGTGGCTATATTGGTCACTGATTTGTTTTTGTTTTGTTTTTGAATGTCAGAAATGTATATTTGTGAATGTTGAGATGTTATATTGGTTTCACTGGTAATAATAAATAATTGAAATGGGTATATATATTTTTTTTGTTAAGTTGCCTAATAATTATGCACAGTAATAGTCACCTGCACACACAGATATCCCCCTAACATAGCTAAAACTAAAAACAAACTAAAAACTACTTCCAAAAATATTCAGCTTTGATATTAATGAGTTTTTTGGGTTCATTGAGAACATGGTTGTTGTTCAATAATAAAAATAATCCTCAAAAATACAACTTGCCTAATAATTCTGCACTCCCTGTAGAAAAAGTTACAAATCTTTTGAAAATACATTACTTGTATTAATTGTGAAAAAGGTGTAATAAATATTGTATCACAATAATAAATATAAGAATTTATTTTACATTTAAGACATTGCATATGTGTTTAAAGACATATCAAGATACATACAATAAATAAAACATGAAAAACTAAATAAATAACAATATTAAAATGATAACGTGTCATTCATTGTACACAAAATAATGTTTTAGTCTAAAAAGTTTACATCTACTATTCACACTATACATTGCATATTATGATGAAAGAGTTAGATATTAAGGTGGTCACATGTACTATTCCACTCCAATGTAAACCATTTTGGGGAAAGTGTTGGATACTAAAGTGGTCATATTTACTATTGCCATTCCAATCTAAACCATAATGTGGTAAGATGCTGGACACTACAGTGCTCACATTTGCTATTGCCACTCCAATCTAAACCATTCTAGGGAAAGTGTTGGACACTATCGTGGTCACATTTACTATTCCCACTCCCATCTAAACCATTTTAGAGAAGGTGCTAGATACTGTAGGGGTCACATTTGTTATTCCCGCTCCAATCTTAACCTGTTTGGGGAAGGTGCTGGACCCTAACGTGGTCACATTACCTATTTCCACTCCAATCTAAACCATTTTGAGGAAAGTGTTGAGCACTAAAGTGATCATACTTACTAATCCCACTCCAATGTAATCCATTTTGGGGAAAGTGTTGAACACTAAAGTAGTCATATTTACTGTTCACTCTCCAATCTAAACTATTTTGGGAAAGTGTTGGACACTAGTGGGGTCACATTTAGTACTCCTACTCCAATCTACACCAATTTTGGAATTTGTTGGACATTAAGGGTGTTATTTTGAGTTTGGTGGACGGAAAAGCCCAGCTGCCAAACTCCCGGCATGGTGGCTGCCGCCATAGTGGCTCTCCCCGCCGGAGTCATTAGGAGTTTCCCGCTAGGTCGGGGGGCAAAAATCTAAGTTTCCACCTGCCAGCCTAGCGAGAAACAGGCTATAGCATTGTCTCCAGCTCGTAACTGGGCCTGCAACAACGTGGTAGCCAACAGCGTGCACCAGCACCCTTGCAATGTTCAATGTCTGCAAAGCAGTCAGTGAACACTGCAACCGTGCTGGGCAGGGGCACCCCTGCACTGCCCATGCCAAGTGGATGGGCAGTGCAGAGGCCCCCTGTGGCCCCCTGCACCTGTTCTCTGCCATTCTTTTCATGGCGGTAACACTGCCTTGAAACGGTTGGCGGAGAACGAGGTAGTAATCCGTAGGGCAACGCTGCATGCAGCACTGTCCTGGCGGATTAGGATCTCCGCCAGACTGCTGGGATCCAAGATCCTGGTGGAGCTTGCGCTTCCCTGGCCATCAGACCACCAGGGTTGTTGTATGGCGGTTGGATCAGCGCATCCAGACGACCACTGCAAGTGTGAAGCACGTAAGACTGACACACTCTTAAAAAGGTTACATTTACTATTCTTACTCCAATATAACCCATTTTGTTGAAGGAGTTTAACACTAAATACATAAGAATTTAACATTAGCAGTTGCTTATAACAAATATTTTATTATATTAATAAAAAATAAATGTATGTTATACATGAGAAGAACATATTTTATATACAACAGATAAAAACACATCAAGAAGATTGAATAACATAACTTACACAGTTATATAACTGATATATTATCTCATAATAACAAAAATATAAAACAATTCATCTAACATAGAATCAATTAAAAACACCACACACCTTACAAACTAACAGTAAAACATAAAACTAAATATTTACTAAACTATAACCAATATAACAATAAAAAACAAAACTATAATTATAAAACATTTTTTTGCCATTCATTGAAAAAATATATAAAATACTACCTTAACAATCAATCAATATTAAACTCATGTATGTATTAAATGCTAGTTTTAAATAATAAACTACAAAACAAAATTATTGAAATAAAAATATAAAACATAATTAATACTACTCAAATACAACATAATGGTTCAAAACAAAAATAGTATTACAAAAGAAAACAATATTTAAGTTGTTTAATATATATTTGAAATAGTTTAACATTAATTATTATATTAGGTACACAAATTGTATAAATGATTTCAAATTAATAATCAAAGTAAAACTGAGGGCCTGATTGTGAGTTTGGCGGTCCGAGGACTGCAAACCCTCCAGGAGACTGCTACCACTGCCAGGATCATAGATCGCAATGTGTTTCAGCAATCAAAGTCGTGGTCAACCAAGATGGTGCTGAGATAGGGACCACCGTGCTGACCACAATTCTCCTTTCTGCCAACCTTTCCATGGTGGTTTCACTGCCATGGAAAGGCCAGGGGAAAGGCAGTGCTGGGGGCTACAGGGGTGCCCTTGCACTGCCCACGAGATGGTCAACCATGATGTGGGCAGTGCAGAGGCCCCACGTCAGCACCCTCAGAATGCGCACCGTCTGCTCTGCAGGCAGTGCTATTCTGAAGGTGGTGGTGTGCAATGGCATTGGCCTCGGCTCCTCTAGGGAGCCGAGGCCAATGCAGCTGCACTGCTTCTGCCGGACTAACCGACAGAAACATCATAATACAACTTTTCTGCCAGTCAGCCCGGTGGCAAAATCATGATACGACAGGGGGTGAGGCCTTCAGATTGACAGTAACCTCTTCCCTGCTGGTTTGGCAGTCCGGTGGTCAGACCGTCAAACCTGTAATTAGCCCTTAAATCTCTAATATCATAATCCGATATAACAAAATTATTTGAAAAAAATTATACCATTAAAAAATATTTAATGTTATTCATTAATTCCCAAACAACAAACATTAAACCATAGAAACAAGATTAAACATATAAACCATATAAAAATGTAATATAAATTCTAAAAACTAGAATAACAATCAACTACATAAAAACAACTATTTAAAATCAAATGCTAAAAAGAGATTACAAGATAAATCAATATTTTATATAATAGAATAAAACATAATTTAATCACAACATTTTAGATATAAAAATATGGATTTCAATAATATAGTAACATACTGTAAAAATAAATAAAAATATATAAAAATAATTTTCATACAATTCAAAATGAAAATATAAATTAAATATTAAACAATTGTTACATCACACTTTTATTCTGTTTCTTGAAATAGGTACATTTAAAACAAATATACAATAAACATATTTTAAAAAATGTCCCACCCGTTTCCCCTATAAACCCAATGTCCCACTTTTAAAAGTTATAAATACTTAATATTAAAAAATAATATTACAACAATGCTTCAAAAGTTAACTACATAATTAAGCTTTTGCAATAAATAAATAAATAATTACATTAAAAGTTAACATAAAGCGAATATAAATACAAAACAAAAACCATAACAAATTGGGTAAAATATTGATATTATACACAACAATGTTTTTACTAATGATGTTTCTTACAATGATATTAAAAACAGCACTTGAAGATGATATTATTACCTTCCTTATTTATGTCCACATCATTTTGTAAATCACAGTATTCTTTTGTTTTGCAATATTTTCTTCTTATATTTTGTCCAAACACCCCTTCACTTCTATTTGAAAGCACTGATACAAATACTGATCATGGAAACAGGAAGCTCACCACACACCACTGCCCCAGATGCACATCAGGCGCTCATCCTCCTCTGCAGAATTAAGCAGTTGTCATTAGATGGAGGAGACCACTTCGACTGGTGGTGCTGGGAATGGGGGCATAACCTGCATGGCATACCTGCTTGATTTAAGCAAAACTAGATCTGACTGGGCTGGGGAGCTGATGAGCCCAACTATGAATTACCCCCTTCTCCCTGTTCTAGACTACTGCATGAGGTACCTGATTCCTATCTGTAGCATGCACTCTGCTTCTCACTACCTATGTGCACCGCCCAGGATGAATTCTGAAACACACTGTGAATGCAGATCGAGCTGAATGATCAGGGCCTGGCCACCTGCATTTCTACACCTGCTGCTGTTGCAGAAGTTGTCGGAGACCTGCTTACTGCTAATGGTTACTTTATCTTCTTAGGAATATTCAACAGTGTTTCACCCCTTTGGCTGTTATTTCTGGCTATAACACTGGCCCTTGCACCACAGCACATAACCAAGATGGATGTCACTTATGGACACTCCACCGTGGGCGACCTAGCCTTCATATATTCTCTGACTTTGTCAGCAGGCCCAAAAAGTCCATTCTTTAACAATACTGGACTGACAAGTTGGCATAGTATCACAGATATTCGAAACCGTCACAAACTGAGAGATCATTTTATGATTTGTTATCATTTTTCTCACTAAGGGCCTGATTATGAGTATGTCGGATGGGATGACCCATCGGCTGAACTTCTGATGGGGAAGTTGCTGCCATACTGGCTACCTCCCCGCCGGGCCCATTATGACTTTCCTGCTGGGCTGACGGGTGGAAACCAAGGTTTCAGCCCATCAGCCCAGTGGGAAAGTGGTGGCAGCAATGTTGCTGGCTCGTAATAGTGTCAGCAGCAATGCTGACAGTGAGCATTGCGAGAGTGCCGGGAAGGAGGACCCCTGCCCTGCCCATGCCAAGTACATGTGAAATGCAGGGGCCCCTTTGTGGCCCTCTGCACCTGTTCTCTGCCCGTCTTTTCATGGCATGGCAGTGAAAGTGCCATGAAAAGGCTGGCGAAGAACCAGGTCGTAATCAGCAGGGTGGCACTGACTTCAGCGTCTCACTGGCTGATTCCGACCTGGACCACCGTCAGCCCATCGGGAACATTTTTCTGGTAGAGACGGTGGTCGATTGGCGGTCTGACAACCAATTTGGACCTCTTAATTTGGAGGTAGGACTGCCAAACTGGCGGGGGTCAGGACCGCCACCACGAGTTTGGCGGTCTCAAGACCACCAGCCTCATAATGAGGCCCTTAGTCCTCTATTCCAGGGCCTCTACAGTCCATGGCAACATCACTGGTCCTCCACAGAGAAATAGGGACCAAAAAACTAGGGTAAATGGGCAGCAAGTCAAAAGGAAACATTTTCAAAGTAAATATTGGAATTACACGTTGCACTATAAGGCGACCTGAAAGTGTCAGCAAGGAGAAATCCCTAATGTAGAGCTCCAATTCTCAAACATGATAGCAGCACATTATACATATTAAGACCCCCAAACCATTTATTTGGCAGCCTGTCCTTTGGCCAACCCAGATGCTCCTGTAGGACTTCAATTTAATACCAGGAGTTCATTCTGCATAATAGTCCTGGTTGCATAAACAAATTTGGATACTACTGTCACTACAATCACTGAGGAATCACTCTTACATATTCTATAAGCAGTAACAAAGTCAAATATAAATATAAATAGATATTTGCAGAGGGGCACAATCCATCCTTGTCCGGGGACATCGTATCTAGGTCAGAAAAAGAGCAACTGCTCATCTGTTTCATCAGCCATACAGTACAATTTGCACTTTTTATAACCCTCTACCAAAGAGGCCCAACAAGCAGTAAAGGAAGCTCTAGGCAGAGTGCCATACCTAAATGGTAAAAACAAAGATCAGACAGTGCTGGTCTAATCACACCCAAAAAGGGCTCTGCTGCAGGTTCATGCTTGAATTGGAAGAAACCACTGACAAGTGCACCACTATCGCCTGATTGAACAATACGAGAGGAAACCTTCTCCCAGAATTTCTGATTTACAGTAGGCACAGCATTCAGCGGTATTGCTTCAGGGTTGTGTCTCCCCAACCCCTTGATATTCCAAAGGAAATTGTTTTCCTTTACAGCAAGAATGTTTAAATTGCTCAGGCCCCACAGCTCAGCCCTATATAGGGCTGCTCTACGTGCCTGCATTTTATATATGTCTATGCAGAGTAAACTGGGAATTACTGGGCTTCTTTTGCCGACCTGCCTATCCCGCCCCCTCTGTAACTGATAACGTGTGAGCTTTTCATTTCTTGTTGTCCCCAGGCATCTGAATTCGCTAATCTCCATCCTAGATAGTCATTTTCGGTGACTCTCTCTAAACTTTCAATGGTTAGAGTCACCTTACCATTCCGTTTCTATTGCCTGGTGTAGATCATCAGCTTTGTTTTCGCTGCATTAACCTCCAACCCAAAATCCTTGCAGAATATACAAAAAGTATTTACTAGATTCTGAACACCCACCCTAGTTTTAGCAAGTAGGGGGGGTATCATCAGCATAAAACAACCATGGTATTTTTTGACCAGCCGAAATGAGTCATTGACAGATGCTCAGATATTCAATGCAGTTATTAACATACAAAAGAAAGAGAGCGGGCATTAGGAAGCAACTGTGGCATACCCCCCTCTCAATCCTGACTGGGTCAGTTACCTCCCACTTGTTGCCATGCCAAATCCATGCAAATGTGCCCTCGTGGAGGCGAACAATGAGGCCAAGCAGTTCTAGCGGGACCCTCATCTCTTCTTTCTTGGGAGTAGATCAAAGCTGTACAAAGGTCTATGAAAGCCACAAACAAATCCCCCCACCAATATCCTCTACCTTCAACTTAATCTGCCAGAATCTGAAACCTTGGTCTACAGCGCTAGTCGCCGATCTGAATCCTGCCTGCCGACTTGAGATGGCTTCTCTCTCCTCAATCTATTCCAACAACTGGTCTAAAATCTGCTTGCAGAAAATCTTCTGTAGGTTGTCTAGCAGACTAATCAGACAGATGTTGAATGGATCGCTTGGGTTATCCTTTTTAAAAATGGGTACTATCTCAGCCCCCTTCCACATAGGTGGAATTGGAGCACCAGCTGCAACCGCATGACAAACAGTATTGATGTAGGGCACCCAGATGTTTGTATTAGATTTATGAAGGTCAAGTGCGACTTTATCGAGACATGGGGCCTTGCCCAACTCAAGTGAGTTGACAGTCAATAGGATTTCAGATACAGTGAATTCAAAGGTGGCTGTGGCCTCATTCCCAGTTAAACTAGAATTTTCACACTTGGACTAATCAGAAGCTGAGTAGAGGGAGCTAAAGTGTAACACCCATTCACCCAGCAGAATTGAAGACCCAGTAGAGGATGGGGTGTCCCATTACAATTGCTTACCAGTTTCCAAAAATGTCTCTGGTCTTTCCTTTTGGCTGCATCAAGTAGGACATCCCAACGTTCCCCCTCCCACTGCCATCTTGCCTGGGTTAATTTCTGCCTATAGTCCCGCCTGGTTGATCTGGTCTCATTTCTATCACCTCCTTTAATTACCTTCAACTGGTTAGTCTTGGCTTCTCTACACCTTTTTGTAAACCACCTGTTGTTTGATCTGGGCCCGATTTCCCCTGATACTTCAAACACAAATAAGATGCTGAGAAAGTCATAGAAAGTCAGATGCTCATCAACTAACCTCCTATGGTCACACCAGTGTGAAGTCATGGATTCCATATGCTTGGCTAGTGACTGATACAAAATAGCAATAACAGAAGGAGAGCATTCTACTGCTTCCCACTTGACACTTCTCCTGCTGCTGGTCAAAACCACCTACAATGGGAGTAGCAGTACGGGGAAAAAGGTTACAAGTGGAGATTATAAGAGGTTCATGATCACTCTCTTCATGCTCTAATACCTCCATATCAGCCATGTGTTCCCATAGCCGAATATCTAATAACCTATATCACTATGTGGCTCTTATAAATCCCACATCTGAATGTTGGGGCCAGATGGGCATCCAAGCGCAAATGACTGTTACACGCTCGTGGCCCATGTGCCAGTGTAATCTCCACTGTCCGCAATGCTGCTTTAATTATTTTGTGCTTACAAGGTGCAATCAATTTGGATATGCCCCACAATTTATCCTCTTCCCTGGCTAGATCCTGGGCCATTGAATAGGGCTCAAAGGTAGCATTGAAATCCCACACTATTATCAGGTGGTAAGTTCCCTTGGACCCCGTAAGGAGATTATCTAGCTTGTGCAGAGTTTCCGATTCACTGCTCTTCCCTACACTTCTGTTATACAAGTTGATCAGCAACACAGGAATCTCTTTGTTTGTTGAGAGGACAAGACCCTGCATATCATCTGATCCCAGATCCAACTTATTCACAGTGCATTTAAGGGGCCCACTAAACCAAATAAGAAAACCTCCTGAAGCCCTCCCTGCTGTTGTCCCACAAGTGGGAACCTAGAAACGTTTAAAACCAGTCCGATACTTGGATTCCAAAGCCCAGGAGTCCTGAAAAATGCAGATTTGATGTTTATCTATTAAATCCCCCCAAGCTGGGTTAGTACATTTCTGCCCCATTTCTGCTATATTCCAACTGAGAATTTCTGTCAGATGGTTACGGCTGCCTGTCTACAAAACTGGAGAAGTAGCCATTGTATAGGAAAATGATGTTCCCATTAACAGGAATTGGATTGGAGGTATCAGTTGGCATTCCTGAATCTCATCAGAGGGAAGGCCATCAGTCCCATGTTGACTGGGAAAGGAGACCCCACTGCCTCTCAAATGAATTTTACAAGACTGTTAGGCACGATTAGTTCCTAAACATACAATATTTTTTTAGATTCCAGTGAAGAAATTCACTGTCCTTTAAAACTGGAAAATTGATAATCTTTCCCAAGCCATATAAGAATAGGGTCTCTCGATCTCCTAAATGCTGTAAAGTTTGCTTAATTTAGACTTTAATTTTCTGCTGACATCCTTGCTAATAAGATGGTACATCTAGAAACTTCCATAGCATCAGGAAAGCACAATGGGGTTCTGTTAGGCTTGCTCCTGTTAAAACCACTACACAGTCAAGAACACTGACCATGCCAATGTCACCAAGGCCCCCTCGTGGGCTTCTGATGTTAGGTGTAGTGAAAGCCTTTCACCTGGTGATGGAGGATTTTCTGACCTATACTCTCAGGTGTATGGGTTCCCTCTACATCACCAGACGTCTCTGGTCTCTATTAAAGAGGTTCTTCTAGTTTGGAAGGGAAAGCCTGCAACAACACTTCTACCAAGAGGGGTACCAGACTGTGGTTATACTATTGTCTCTTTAGTTCACACTATAGATCCAGCTACTAGCCAGGAATGGGGAGAGATTTGCTCTAGTGACGGGGCTGCACACAAGGGCTGAAGAAACTCCTCTTTAGGGGCAACTGGTTCTCAACAGGATATTATAGGAACTATGTGGCCGCTGAGCTTTATCTCTTTAATAATAGTGAATACGCTTGAAATGTAAGGACCAGTTCCCTGAAGGCTTTCTGCTTGTCAGAAGAAAGCTCACTCATTCCCATGTGGGATACAAGTCTTCTGTTTGTTTCAATCAAGTGTTTCAGATAGTGTTTAACATAATGTGATGGCATGACCTGATTTCAAATGGAATGGCATGATATGTCCCCTGTATCCTCCATCTGTTTGTTACAACATTTCCTTACTCTCTCTCCTCAGAATAATATCCAGGTAATGTGTTTTGACTGAATCATTGACATCTAAGTCTTGGGATAGGTCTTGGCACAGTACCCATCCATCTGTTTGATGTCCACTTCCCTATGCCTGCCATAATCTCTCTGGAAATAGTTTCTGCATTAACAATATAGTTCCATGATTTTGCAGCCATTACACTCCCAAAATCAAAGCCACGTCCTCTGAACTGACTTCAAAAGAGCCAAGAGTAAAACCTTTCTGAACCTTAAAACTAGACAGACCACATTTCCAATCTGACACTTAGGTGCTTGTTACGTGCTTCATTGTAAGCGCAGGCGGAAGCAGATGTTCCTGCCTAGGTTTAATTTACAAACTGTAAGCTTTAAATGCACTGCCATTTGTTTATTTGTTTTTCCCCTACCACATTTTGGAAGGCCCAACAGGCTTACGTGCTAATGGGAAAAGCCCAGATAGGAGGGAGACCATGTGGAAATTGGTGCAAAGGCACTTATTTCTGAAAGCATTCCCAAAACTCTGAATCCCTCTGGAATTTCACCCAAAGAAATACTTTCTTCTTGCAAAAGTCCCCTTAGGAACTCCAAAACAGTTTTGCCCGTAATGGGGTACTGCATGTTATTAAACACAGCCCTACAGAAAGTCAGCCATGGTTTTTTGTAGTTTTGGGGATTTAGGGCTAGAATATGTAGGTTTGGGTTTCTGATTTCCTAATAGCGAATCTTAGCAATTCGCTATTGTGAAATCACACACTGGGATGTATTACAGTGTGTTTTACATTGTTTGTCATTTCCAATGGGATTGTAAATGACCAACCTCATCAATATTCATGAGATAGGTCACAATTTCTGACCTCACTGGAAATGGCTGCACTCACAGGGATGGTGGTCTGCTGGGGACAGCAGACCACCATGTCTGTGACTGCTTTCTAAATAAAGCAGTTTTCTTTTTTTTTTTTAAATGCAGCCCATTTTCTTTAAAGGAAAATGGGATGCATTTCAAACAAAAAAAAGAAAAGATTTCCTTTAAGTTTTTTCATAGGAGACAGTGGTCCGTGTGAACACTGCCTGCTCTGAAAAAATATTTTCGCTTGCATTCACAAAGGGGAATGGGTTGGTGGTTTTAACTGTGATTGTGACCGCATTAACGGTCGCAAAACAATCTTACATGCCACTGTGACTTGCTATTAGGAAGTGACACCCGTAGCACACTTCTTCCTAATAGCGACTCACAAATACATTTTGCAATTTGGTAATAGATTTTCAAAACGCAAAATGGGGTTTGTACATCCAAAAATGTTTTTTTCTGGGCGCAAACGCTCCGATTTTGCGAATCAGGCCATTTGCGACCAGGAAAAAGCATTGTACATCTGGGGGTGTTTTAGCTTCACAAAGTCACAGCAAGGGGTACATGTTTGTAAATCAGTGCTTAATTTGTGAAAGAAAGAGCACAACTGCCTGAAACTTTGCTCAGAAGTCTGCCGCCAGTGCAATTAAACATCGTAGCACTTAATACCAAGACTGGCAGATTTAAAAAAACACTTCATGCTCTTTAATTCACTACCAGACACTTCCATCTCTTTCATCTCACACCTCCAGGTTCCTGCTATCTCCTTCTGTGATGTTTTGCAATGCCTTGTTTTTCTCCTCAGTAGCCCAGCTTATGGGACGAGGGCCTCCTCAATGGCATTGTGGGTAAGCGTGGGGGGCTGCTGTCGGGTGCTGCATGTACCATGCCTGTTTTTCTGGTTCTCTTCTGTGTCCTGCGGTGGCAGACGCCACCTTCGGTGAATATTATGGGCCTCATTACAACATTGGCGGGCGGCGGTGTAACCGCGGTGCCCATTTGGACATCCCCGCTTAGCCGGCGGGCGGAAACCAAGTTTCCGCCCGCCGGCCCAGCGGGGATGTGGGCCGCAACATGGGAGCCGGTTCCAAATGGAGCCGGCGGTGTTGCGGCCGTGCGACGGATGCAGTTGCACCCGTCGTGCTTTTCCCTGTCTGCACAGCAGACAGTAAAAAGCAGCATGGGGCCCTGTCAGGGGGCCCCAGCACTGCCCATGCCAGTGGCATGGGCAGTGCAGGGGCCCCCAGGGGCCCCACGACTCCCCGTACTGCCAGCCTTTTCCTGGCGGTTCAGACCGCCAGAAAAAAGGCTGGCGGTCGGGGAGTCGTAATCCCCTGGGCAGCGCTGCAAGCAGCGCTGCCCTGGCGGATTACATCCGCCGGGGTCATTGTGGCGGTAAACCGCCGGCCCCGGCGGTGCGACCGCGGCGTAGCGCCGCGGTCATAATACGCCGGGAGGCACCGCCAGCCTGTTGGCGGTGCTCCCGTCGTTTTGGCCCTGCGGTTGTAATACCCCCAGGGTCATAATGACCACCTATATTTCGTAATCCAAGATAGCATCCCGTCAATAACCCAAGACTGCAGTAATCACTTTCTGGGGTTGTCTTTTCCCTTCGAGGGCATATGCCAGTATTTAAGGAGGGAGGGCTTGGGGGTTTTTGGGTCGCAAACAGTTTTTGTGCTCTTGCATGCTCTTAGTTAGTTAGTTGCTTCTATAATTAGTTGTTTTCCTGTTTTTTCTGTTTTTATGTTTTGTGCTCCTCTCTGATGAGGCCAGACCTTCTGATTGCCTGTTTGGAGGCTTTTAGTGCTCTTAGTTTTTTCTCTCTCAGAAGTGGTCTCCTTTCTGAGGCGTCCACTGACTGGAGTGAGTTCTTCAATGGCAGGGTGTCAACTTGAAGGGATCATCCATTGTTCAGGCTCATGGTGTCCTGAACCCAGATACACCTGATGCGACCAGCCATTGACAGATTGCAACGCCAACGAGAGTCAGTCTCGTTCAGAATTAGGAATCCAGTTCAGGGATTAAAAGAGACAATGCAACAACAAAGTGCCCCACTGTATGCCTTGCATAACGGGCATGTTGTGCTGAGACAGTCTTTGGCTGCTTATTATTCCTCTGACATGCCTGTGGTATCAACTCATCAATACATTTTGATGGAAGTCTTGAATGGTCCACACATGTTTTGATGCTATGACCATTCACTTTACCAGCTAGTACAATACATTTTGATGGACGTCTAGAACGGGTCCACAAAAGTTTAGATGCTATGACCACATTTAAGCTTTTGGCTCACTTCATTTACTCTTGATAGACCAAAGTGAGATACCTAATAAGTTGCCTCATCGGAGATGCTCTTTCTTGGACAATTCCATGGTCACCTGTTCTGATCCAAGTCTAGACAATTGTTCAGTTTTCCTTGAGAAATTCCGAAAGGTGCTATGCAGACCTAATCAGGAATATTCAGTGGAAGAAGTCCTGTGTGACATCCAGCAAGGATCTCAAGGAGCACTGGCATTAGCGACTAGTTTTGGATCATTGGCAATGGAGATTCTATGGATATACCAAACTCTTCTTACTCTGTTTTGATGCACATTAAAGGAAGAAATTAGAAAGGAACTGTTTTGCATTCCTCACCCTCCGACGTTGAGTCAAGCCATAGAAAACAACTTACTTATTGATTTAAAGGAAGAGACTCGGGAAAGACGAAGTAGACTGTGCAATTTCCCAGAAAAAGCTTCCAGGTCCTTTTCTGTTCAAACGCCACAAGAAACTAAGAGTGTTGAAACTTCAGAGGAGGCTATTCAAATTGGTGCAATTCAAGGGCACTTATTGGAGAGTGAGAAACGGAGGCTTGGCTTACCGGATTATTTATTTACTGTGGAGAAAAGGGGCCATTTGATCAAAGATTGTCCTTTTCGTCCTTCCATGTTGACTTAAAACACCTGAGTTCAACTCTTTAGATGAAGAAAATATTTGATGCAAGCAGGCATCCTAAAATATCAACCCTCAAGGTTTCTCCCAAAAAACTGGAAATAAGGTATTTTTACCTCCTGTCACCTTACATCTTGGACCAGAGAGTAAAGTTTCAACCATCAGTCTGTTTGATTTTGGATCAACAGGAAAATTCTTAGACTATAACTGGGCTAGGAAAATCACATTCTAAGTGGTCAGAAAGATGAAGTGGAAGTGATCCATACGGTGGATGAAACTCCTTTAGTGTCCAGTGCTGTGGTAGAGTGTTCGCCCAGTATTGTCATGACAATATTCAATCACCAAGAAAGACTGAGGTGGTCATTACAACCCTGGTGGTCGGTGTTAAAGCGGCGGTAAGACCGCCAACAGGCCGGCGGTAAAAAATGTGCAATTACGACCGTGGCGGAATCCTCCAACAAAGACAGCCACTTTAACACTCCGACGGACACGGCGATACAAAGAAACAGCGCGGCGGTCACCGCCAACAGACAGGCGGGAGACAATGTACCGCCCACACTATTATGACAGGCCAATCCGCCACCTTTTCCGGGGCGGATTCACCGCGGATAAAAACACAGCGGAAACAGGAATCCCGAAGGGAAAACGCTCACCTCTACACACCCCACGAGGAACGAGGACACCATGGACCCGGAACTCCAAATTCTTCCTGCAATAGTTTTCCTGCTCCTCTACCAGGAGCACGAACGCTGGCAGCGAAGACCACGTGAGTACTGCACCTATGACACAGGGGAGGCAAAAAACAGGGACACACAAACGCAACACCCCCACCCTCACCCACTACAACACACACACTAATGCATATCAATACATCACAGTTACACCCCAAACCCCCTGGAAGAATGCAAAGACAATAGAAAATGAGTGTAACCAGTGTAATATATTAAAAGCAAGTAGGCAGAAATATATATATACACCATGTACATAATATATACCAAGCATAGTAGTCCAGGTAGTGCTCTCAGAAAGTCCGTGGAACACTGGGACCACACGATATGGGCGAGGCCCACACAAGATCCCCGACCATGACGGAGAGAACACTGCAGGGGCATCAGACAGCAACTAAACAGGCACCTCAGGGGGAGGAAAAGGGGGGGCACCTCAGCCGATTGAGTGCACGACACCAAATCAACGAGGGGGCCACATGTCCACTGTTCCATCCTGGAGAGTGCTAATCCACAGTCTCTCAAGTCTCTACAGTGGGTGGGTTGTCCACTGTTCCATCCTGGGGAGTGCAAAGCCACAGTCTCTCAAGTCTCTACAGTGGGTGGTTTGCCCACTGTTCAATCCTGGGGAGTGCAAAGCCACAGTCTCTCAAGTCTCTACAGTGGGTGGTTTGCCGACTGTTCAATCCTGGGGAGTGCAAAGCCACAGTCTCTCAAGTCTCCAAAGTGGTTGGTTTGCCCACTGTTCGATCCTGGGGAGTGCAAAGCCACAGTCTCACAAGTGGATAACAGTCTCCACTGGTTCTGGAGGGGGCATGGTGCCCAGAGGGCTTCATCCTGCTAAGGACAAAGGTAGTGTATGACAGTCTCCACTGGTTCTGGAGGGGGCATGGTGCCCAGAGTGCATCATTCACCCCGTGACGGACTCAGTTGCATCAGTGCCCTTGCCGCTCATGGGCCAGCGGTGCTTGAGATGGCGGTGGCCTCCTGGGCAGCTGGGCTGGTGCTGGAGGTGGCCTCCTGGGCAGGTGGGCTGGTGCTGGCGGTGGCCTCCTGGGCAGCTGGGCTGGTGCTGGCGGTGGCCTTCTGGGCAGGTGGGCTGGTGCTGTCTCTCTCTGGCCTTCTTTCAGAATTTTTGGTAGTAGGGGTTTGTGGGTGATGTGGGTGTGTGTTTTATATTGTATTGGGTGTGTGGGAGTGGTGTGTGTATGTGTATCAGGTGTGTGTGTTTCGAATTGTCCAATGTGGCTGTGTTTTGTATGTGTGTGTGTATTTTGAGCGCGGCGGTGTGTACCGCAAATGGAATACCGCGGTTGAAAGTGATAGTGTGGGCGTAATTCTGTTGGCGTGACGGTGGAGGATTTGTTTTCACCAGTTTATCACTGACCTTTGGTGTGGCGGACTTGTGTGGGTGTCTGAATTTTGGCAGATTTCGAAATGTGGGTCATAATAGCTTTGTGTTGGCGGTCTTCTGCACGGCGGTAAGCAGCTTTTACCGCCAATGTTGTAATGAGGGCCTGAGTTTTGACTTGACTATTTAGCCTAATCATCCTGTCATTTTTGGCCTTACTTGGCTAGATTACACAACCCATATTTTAAGTACGCTACTCAGACTATCTCTTTAAGTTATATTTTCTGCGATCAAACTTGCTTGGAAGAGTCTGAAGAATCTATAAGACCCTTCCAAAGTATAGTGAGAATGAAGAAGGAACTTCTAATGTATTGACTATGACTATAGTTCTCAAACAATATCATACATTTTTGGATGTTTTTAGTCTTTCAAATTCAAGATAACTACCCCCACATTGCCCCTGTGACTGTGTCATCAATTTAAAACTGGGGCATACATTCCTTACAGCAGGGTGTACTCTCTGTCTGAATATGTTAAGAAGGTCCTATGTCAGTTTCTGAATGAAAATTTAGACAGTGGCCTAATATCATCATCTTCCTCTTTGGCTGGCGATTCCGTGTTTTTTGCACTCTGGAATTCAAATGAATTAAGACCCTGTATTGACTTCTGAAGACTAAATGAAGACACCATTAAGGATCGTTACACAAAGGACATTCAAGAGTCACTGCAAGAGCCTTCAATATTTACAAAAAACTGGATCGCAAAGGGGCATACTAACTGTGCCTACTAAGCAAAGAATATTGGCATGCTGTTCTACTCCACCATGATGTTGAAATAATTAAACACAGACTACCCTTTACATATTATAGACAGACCACCACACAAATTGTTTTGAAAGTTAGTCAAGATTTAGCCTCCATTTTGCACAATTTTCAGAATTTTTAAAATACTATTGATATTTCGATGTACCATGATGAGCTAAAATTGAAAGAGGAGAAAACCAAAACACTGTTTGCAAAGGTCAACACTTTGTTATGGAAGCACTAATTCTGGTCCTAAACCTCCTAACTGGTCACCTGCTTAATGGACCTTGGAGTTGAATGCTATTCTAACCTAAATAACTTCTTAGATCAGCACTGTTACGAGTGCATGTTTCTTACAGCCTCCTTCTCTGAAGAAAATACTATTTTTAATTTCCCTCACAAAGCAGTGATCCATTACAGTGTTATTTCTATAAGAGTAAATTTTAGTAATGCACTCTGCGTAACTCTGCCTGAGACTGTGCTACATAGACTACAAAGGCACAGATTGATGAAGCTACTTATGTTATCTATGCTTTTATAGCATGCTAATCACCCGTAAGGGTATCCAGGTGCTCTGTATGAGGTGTGTGGGGCTAGCTCTGGGAGCTTACTTGAAAATCGAGGTCTTCAGCTTCTTGTGAAAGCCATTATGAGAGGAGGCAACTTTGATATGTTGTGGGAGGGATTTGCAGACTATAGGGGTCAGGTACGAGAATGAGCTGCCCTCTGCTCTGCTTTTGTGTATGTAAGGGGTGTGTGCCAGTGTGCAGTTCTTCAGGTAGGCAGGACTGAGGTAAATGAGTGCATTGTAGATGTTGGTGAGGAGTTGAAGTGTGTACTTCTGTATAGAGATCCAATGGAGTTCCTCAAGGTGTGGTTTGATGTGGGCACAGCGTGGGAAGGTGAGGACTCGTCCGGCTGCTGTGGTTTGGATGGTCTGCTGTCTTCTTGTCAGCTGGTTGGTTACACTTGCATACAGGGTGTTTCCATAGATGATTGTTTTCCGGGCGTTGTCAGGTAGCCACTTGAAGATTTTCTTCTGCATCCTTAGAGTACTGAAGCGGAAAGAAACCACTGTTTTGACTTGGGCGGTCATGTCCAGTTTGTTGTCTATGATAATTGTGAGGTTTTGCACTTGTGAGCAGGGTGTGAGGGTTGGGTTCAAGGTCTGTAGGTCACCAGGGGGAGTCCCATGATGAGGCGTTCTTCCCGAATATTACCACTTTGATCTTCTCTGAGCTAAATTTGAGGCAGTTATATTTAATCTAGGTGGCCACTTCTGTCATGCATGTGTTGAACTTGTTCCTGGTATTGGGTGTTTTGTGTGAGAAGGACAGCATTAGTTGTGTGTCATCTGCATCAGTGAGGATAGTGTAGGGGGAACATGTTGATGGTTTGGGTTCTTTCTATGAGTAAAGAGCAGATCCGTTCCAGGGCTTGCCCCAGGGCATGTCTCTGGAAGCCTACTTTATAGAGTTGTCAGATTAGAATGGGGTGGGGACAGTGCTGAAGGCTGCTGAAAGGTTTAAGAGGATGAGGGCTGCAGTTTTCCCTTGTAGAGGACCATCCAGATGTCATCCACTGCTGCTTTACAGTTGGCTTCCCTGCTGTGGTTTTGTCTGAATCCTGATTGTGTGGTTTTGAGAAGCTGGTGTTTAGTAAGGTGGTCAGAGAGGCACTTTTTAATGTTTTTTCATGACTTTGGCTGGGTAGGAAAGGAAGTATATTGGTCGGTAATTGGTGAGTTTTGTCAGATTGCCCAAGGGTTTCTTAAAGAGTGTGTTGATGGCTGTGTGTTTCCATAGTTCCTGAAAGGTGGCTGTACTGATTGAGATGATGAAGATAGGAGTAAGGTCCTCACTGATGGGGGTCGCTCTTTTGTCAAAGGTGTGGGAGGGGCATGGGTCAACCGGGACCTTGAAGTAAACAGTCTTCATGATAATTGTAGTTTCCTCTGTACTTATGGTGTCCTGCATGGTTATTGTGTTGACTTCCTTCATTGCTGTGAGACTACAGGAGAGGACCAGAGGTTCTGGTTGCAGGGTGAACTTGTTGTATATGGTTGTGATGTTCATAAGTAGTCTGAGAGGTCATTGCACAGATCTTGTGATGGGTTGATGTTCCCAGTGACAGCTATGGGTGGGTGAAGTCTTTGACAATTGAGAAGATTTCTTTGTTGCTGTTGCAGGTGAGGTTTATTTGTTCGACTAGGGCCTTCCTCTTGTTTTCTCAGATGAGCTGGTGGTACCTCCTCTGGCTGCCTTTGAAAGCTTTTTTTTCCAAATTCATCTTTGCTTGTTCTGTATTTCTGTTTCAGTTGTTTCCAGAGATACTTGGTTATTTTTAAGTTTTCTGTGCAACAGCTGGCTTGTGTTCTGGTTTTTGCTGTGTTGGTACATTTCATGGGGCCAGAGTGTATGCGCAGATGGTGATCCACTTGTTGAAGTCGTTGAAGTCACATGCCATGATGCATGTGGGTACTGGCTTCTTCTCATGTAGGGCGGTTTTCCTGTCTTCCTCTGTTAGGTTGTTCCAGTGTTTTTGTGGTGGACCTGTTATGGAGGATATCCTGGGTTGAGTATGTGTTGATTGTAAAACTGACTATGGCATGATCTGACCAGGTGATGGGTCCTGGAATGTTGATTGTAATGTTGTTGAAAGATGTGAAGATGAGGCTAGGATGTATCTGGTGGCATGGGTGGGCTCTGTGATGCATTGGGTGAGTTCTAGGTTTCCAAGGTTGTTAAAAATGGCAGCTGAGTTGGGGTCGGCCTGGTCTTCAAGATAGAAAATGAGGTCTCCTAAAGTGATGAAAGCACTGGATTTAAGGACTGTAGGGAAAATAAAGTCAATGATGGTGTTTGTAAAGTAAGCTTGTCAGCCCGGGGGACAGTAGACTAGGTTTCCACCTTGGGTGAAATTTGCTGTGATTTGTAATTTGAAGTTGAGGTGCTCCATTTAGTTTGCTCTGGGTTCAGCAGAGGTGGTGCAGATGAAGGTATCTTTGTACATAACGGTGATTCCTCCTCTGCATGTTTAGATGATCTTGCCTGGTGATCTTGTATCTGGTGGGGATGGTGGTGGCGATGTCTGGCATTGAAGCTGTAGTCAGACATGTTTCTGTGAGGAAGAGGAGGTCTGGGACAATGTCTTCCAGTAGGTCCCAGATCACTGTGGCGTGCCTGCTGACCGAGCAGGTAGTAAGAAGCATGGATGCTATTGGTGTATGTGGGGGGGGCAGGTGTGTTTTTCAATAGATGTTTGAATGTATGTCGAGGTCGATGTGGTGGGTATGTTCTTGGTTGGTTTTGTGGGAGCAGTGCTGCAAGTGAAGCAGCAGAGGGAGTAGGTGAAGGCTTCTTTTGTGTTGTGTAGTGTGACACACCAGCAGAGAGTAGAGAGACAACTTGGCTTCAAGGGGTGAAGGTAAGTGGGGGGGTATTGGTAGGTCGGGGTGACTAGGGTTTTTGGTACTAGGCATGGTCCAGGCATGGATGGGTATAGACATGCTTCCCTTTGGCGTTCCTTCAGCAGCGGCGGCTAGTACATTTTCAAAGGGGTGAGGCATAAAAGTTAGAGGTGAATTGGACCTATTAAGTGAGCAAAGTGAGCTGATATTGAGGTGCGGTTGGAAGGGGTTCTTCTCCAGCAAAATTTAAAAAAGAAGAGGGACAAATAACTAATTTTGAAGTCAATTGTCCTAAAGACGTTTTGAAAAAGCAATAACCTCTATAAATTAATAATATGGGCTCAATGTGCAATAGCATGGGATGCTGCCCTATTGCCTTAATGGAATACACTGTACTCAAATAGCACCAGGGATCCCAGACTAATGAAGCCACAAATGTGTTTAGCTGCCACCATCATATTGCTAAACTGGGTTCCAATTCCCCCAAAAAGTGAAACTGATGGAGAAACAAAGGTTTACTGTTCTAGGGCAAATAAGGAGGCAATGTTTTAATTATGCTTTCTTCTAACTCGTTATTCTTCTGAACTTGTGGAACCAGAAAACTAGTAGCAAAAACGTAAACCACTACTGTTGCTGATCTATAGAGCTTTGCATGCCAGATGCCATGCACACTGTCCTGCTAGTGACAAATATTGGCACACTCTGGCCTAGCCTATTATAAGCCAAGAGGTGTCCCCACCTAGAGAATTTAATAACACAGCATTTCTAATACTCTCCACGGGGCAATAAAATTGGGATAGGTGTATGCAAGCAACTTTGACATGTGTCAGTCATGTATATAATTAAATCTCCTACATTCACACTTTTATTGTTAATCTGAATTTCCTGCGTAAATCCATGAAGGTGACAGTGCTCTAAGGATGTGCAGTCTGGATTTGCACAATCAGAGAACTGAGCTTTCCAAGTATCCTGATT
This sequence comes from Pleurodeles waltl, assembly GCF_031143425.1. Classification (NCBI taxonomy): domain Eukaryota; kingdom Metazoa; phylum Chordata; class Amphibia; order Caudata; family Salamandridae; genus Pleurodeles; species Pleurodeles waltl. Next base: position 1,542,193,388 of record NC_090440.1, on the reverse strand, counting down.
GTAAATAATTTAGAAGAACAAGCTTAGGGGCATATTTACAAGCCCCTTGTGCCACATTAGCACCACCGTAGCACTTTTTGTATTACTCTATGGCAGTGCTAAGGTGGCTTTTCCGCCGCACCATATTTACAAAGTGGTGCAATGCTTGCATTGCACCACTTTGCAACCCCTTGTGCATCAGGTATAATGTAAACAAGCGGGGCATTTCGGCGCAGGGAGGCCTTAAAAAATGTCATGGCGCATTCACATTTACAACATTTCACTGTGCCATTCTTTTGCCATTTTTAATGCCTGCTCAGAGCAGGCATTAAAATGTCACACCCATTATATTCAATGGGCCTCCCTGTGCTTTGCTGCACTAGCGTCAACATTTTATACGCTAGAGTAGCAAAGTGCCACAATAGCATCAAAAATGTTGACGCTATTGTGCTAACGATCACCATGGTTCACTATATTGTAAAAACGGCACAACCATGGTGTAGTTAGGTGCTAGTAGGGGGGTGCAGGAAAAGTGGCACATCATCTATGATGCGCCACTTTCTTATAAATATGCCCCATAGTAACATCAGTGTTATTCACAGGCTCCTTGGGAAACGGCTACTTGTCAGCATTCTTTGGAATAACAAGTCATGGAACACAATCAGTCCCAGACAGCACACCACCCAAACTCTCAAGCTAGGAAGCAAGCCTGTTTCTTCCATCCTGTGAGTAACATGTGTGATCCACAGCACAAACACTGAAACTACCTATGCTTTCACACACTCTATAGCCAGTCCTGTACTACACTTGGTAATGGGGATTACAGCTGGACTGGGAACCAAAGGCAGCTCTGGCAATATTTTGCTACACCAACCCAATCCTGCAAGGATTGAGTGAGTGCAGCGAGCAAGCTTGGCAACTTCAAGGAGAGCTTAGAAGAGTTCAATCCCCTATCAAACAATAAATATTGAATTTTTTAACCTTGTAAATTGTTCTCATATTTCCCCTCTCCTATCTGCTTTTTAATCTCTTGTCCTTTCTTTGCTCCCACTCCTCTCTCCCAACCATAACAATTCCAATTTCTTCCTCATCTTTCATTTATATTGTTCCCTTCTTCTTCAATCCTCAGTCTTATTACTTCTTCCTCCTTCCCCTTTCCTCTTCTCTTTCCATCTTGTTTTACTTTTTACTCTCAATTTCGTCTGATTTTCTTCCCAATCCTCCCCTCCCTAGCTCATCTTTCTCCTCCTTCTTTAACAAATGAAGTGCCAGGACCCACTGTAAAAAACACATCACTCACTTTGCAAACTGTCACTGTGGCAATCGATCACTGTTGTGTTCCCCATAATCACACTCACAAGCCCTTCTGGCAATACCAGTGACATTCCCATTCATTTACTAGTTCATCCTTTGTGACACCTTTATGGCTTTGCCCCTGCTCCGTTTCCCCCACTTCAAACACAAAAGAATACACTGTTTTGAAACATGACATTGAATGGAAAGTGATAAATGAAAATGAGTACATTTTGCGGTTTATATAAATGCTTGTCTCATGGATACTGCCAGTGCCTATGACTGATACTAAGGTTTTTGACGCAAAATCGGCGCTAACTTACAAAATACAATTGTATTTTGTAAGTTTGTGCTGCTTGTGCATCAAAAAATGACGCAAATGCTGTGCTAAAAAAGTATAAATATGGGCCTTAGTTTTAGGACAGACAAGACTTTTCTGAACATCAAAAAGGCACCACGCGGAGGACAAAGAGAAGTGGTCATAAATGTTATTTTTTACCATCAATAAATAAATGGAATCCTACCCAGTAGAAGATGGAAAGTGGCACCATACAGACATAAAGACAACACAGTGGTTAATGGACCTGCTGCAGACATGTGTGCAACCTGCAGACCATAAATCCAAATACCCAGCTTTTTCAATTTTAGAAGTTAACCCTTTCGATGTGGAGGATGAATCAAAGCTGTCCTACGCACCAGTGCCTGCACCAGAAGATTTTCTAAAACTGAAAATACCCTCAGGAGCTGGAGAAGAGATTCCCCAGATCCCGAGACTGTTTCAGTTTTTTCATTGAAATAACGATCAGAGTGCATGGCGCCCTGATGTCATTACAATGATAATGAAAGTTAAATTAACCAACCGGGTCATTTCACTTTCACTGCATCGGTGCTCGGGGGCTATCTCAGCCCCACAAGCACTGATGTGGCCAAGAGAGTATCATTTAAAGGGGAGAATCTCCAATTTCAAAAGTTACCTTTCGCAGGAGGGCAATCCCCAAGCAGGAATCCACAACTAGACACCAGGGTGGAGGGACCAAACCCTTGGGCATGGGCTTTTGCTCCCCCTGAGTATTTTGTTTTTAAATTCAGTCTTTATGTCCCCACTGGGAGGGGTGGATGGGGGTAATAGCCCCCGAGCTGCCCCATTGGGAGGGGCAGAAAGCCCACTAGGCACCGGGGACTACTTTTTGTAAGTGTAGGGGTGGAGGCTGCCCAAAATGGGCATGGAAATGCCTGCAAGCCCCCCAAAAAATCTTGGGCACAGTCTTTCTGCCACCCCTGGAGGGCAGGTGGGGGTTGTTAGGAAGAGCAGAAAGCCCACTAAACACCAGGAAAGAACATTGTTTTAAAGAGGGGAGGGGTCTGCCCACAAGGGCATGGCCATATCCCCACATCCAATAAATAGGGTACAAAGTCTTTCTACCCCACAGGGGGTCATATGAGGCAATAGTCCCCAATCTGCCCCCGAGGACCTAGAAAACCTACTAGGCACCAAGGATTTTCTTTTAGATAAGTGTAGGTGTGGGGGCTGCCCAGAAAGGGGAGGACCACTTCTGGATTCTGTGTGGAGCCACAGTTTTCCTACCACACAGCATTCCTCCAAGTCTCCTGATGAAAATGGTACCTTACTTGTATGGGTGGGCCAAGAGACACAAAAGGTCCTAAGGAGCTACATGGAGTGATCAACAATAGAGGAAGAGGTGGGATTTGAGGCCATGCTCGGCTGCCACCCATGGAAACCTACCAATCACAGATACTTTTGAAAAGTAGACAACCAGGGGATTCTAGGGTGGTATGCCTTGTATAAATCCCACAATATTGGCTTACCCGTGAAGCCCTGCAAACCTCCAATTATGCCTTAAATCACCCATTTTCCCTTCTTTACTGTGATGGAAACTTCCGAAGTGTATAGGAATCCACAAAATTCCTAAGACCCAGCATTGTCCCACCTGTGCCAATAAAACCTTTTCCCAACATATGCGGCTGGGCCTAGCACCAGCGACAGGAACAGATCCAACCGAGGTCAATAGGAGTTTCCACGCAAGGGCTCCCATTGTCCTTGGTTTGATCCGTTCCTGTTGCAGCACTAGGCCGAGCCACATAAATAGGGGAGCATTTTTATCTGCACAGGTGAGGCAATGCTGAGTGCAAGGAATTTTGGGGATTCCTAAGGATTCCAGAAGTTTCCATCACAGAAATGTAAGGAAAATGTGTGATTTCAAGCAAAGTTTAAGGATTGCAGGGCATTGTGAGTAAGAAAAAAAACAAATGGGATCCTCGTAAGTCATGCCATCCTGGATCCCCCTAGTTGTCTAGTTTTCACAAATGTACAGGTTGGCTTGGTTTCCCTAGATGCCGGCTCAGCTAGGGTCCAAAATCGAGAGATACCCATATCGGAAAAAGAAGGTCAGTTTTCAGAGGAAAAATGCTCTGCATTTTTGGGACGTTTCCGTTGCAGGCACTAGGCCTATCTACACAAGTGAGGTACCATTTTTATTAGGAGACTTGGGGAAATGCTGGGTGGAAGGAAGTTTGTAGCTCCCCACAGATTCCAGAACTTTCCACCAAAGAAAGTTGAGGAAAATCAGTTTTTAGTCAACTTTTGAGGTTTGCAAGGGATTCCGTGTAAAATAAAAGTAACAAGAGCCATGCAAGTCAGCACACCCTGGGTACCCCTAAGTGTCTAGTTTTGAAAAATGTACAGGTTGGCTAGATTTCCCTGGGTGCTGGCTTAGACAGGGTCCAAAAGCTAGACCTACCCACATCAGAAAAAGAAGGTCAGTTTTTGGTGGAAAAATGTGCTGTGTCCATTTCTCATTTTGGGCCATGTCCTGCTGCAGGCGCTAGGCCTACCCACAGAAGTGAGGTACCATTTGTTTTAGTAGACTTGTGGGAGCATAGAATAGCAGAACATGTGTTATTACCAATTGGATGTTGCTGTGCTTGTGCCTCTCAAATGTAAGCCAGTGTATAAGAAAAATTAGATTTTGAAAAATACCCTGCAAATTATACACTAGTACGGGTACCCACAAATTTGGAGATGTAGAAATAAACACTGTCCCTAAACTCTACACCTTATGCCCATTTCAGGAATACATACGTTTCTTTGATACCTATTTTTCACTCTGCCTGTTTTGCTATAAGAATTGGTACTCAATGAAACATGATTGTATGGTGCAGCTCAGCTGTTTGTTCTGAGTACCTGGAGTTTTTGAAGAAGCTACAATCCCTATATATCCTGGTGACCAGAAAGGTTTAGCAGGGGTAATGTTATATTTCTGTCAATCGGCCATCGTGACAAAAAGTTACAGATGAAAATGTTGTCACAAATGCCTATTTTATTTGCATCTGCACATATGACCACTCACTGAATTTAGAGTTGTGTCTACTTTTCAGAAATCTATAGCTTCTCTGAACCACCTATGGTTTGTGAGGGTGGGGGAAGGCCTAGCAGTAAAGGTGTTAAACAACTGTGCCACATAATAATTTATTCACAGCGCTCACGCGCAACACTCCTCTGGCATGCGCTGTATTTGAAAACAAATCAGCTGCAGCACTTGCTGGGTCTGCCAGATGTAACAATGTTTGGGAGAGCAGCGGAATGTCAGCAGGCAGATATACTAGAGTATTAATTGTATTACAGCATCCTATCATTCTAGTATGCAACAGGTTTTTCCAGGGCCTGTTGTATAGTCAGTCTGATGAAGCAAGTGCAATACAAAAATTATCACATCTGCAAATGTATGCACACATATTCTACCTTGAACTTGAACTTGGAGCTGGAAAAGGCACCGCCATGTACATAACTGTTGTGAAGACACCCTATCATGCCCACTGAAGCAGTGAAAAACAGACAACCCAAATACGTGTATTTTTTGCCAGTTTGAGATACCGAGCCAAAGTATATCGCTGCAACTGCTCTGACAGAACAGGCCTGGATTGTCTCTCAGCCAGGACTTGCCAGTGCTTGCTCTGAAGCTGGGAGTACAAGATGGCAAATCCGTTCTTCTCATTTCCATTTGCGCACAATGCCCTTGTGCACTGGTGCTATGAACATTGTGTCACCTGTAAGGGACAGACACATGACCAGTCACTGGGCAGCTTTAGAATAAAGCCACACAGGCAGTGGCCACGCTTCATAACCCCATTGCTGCTTTGTAAGTGTGCGATGGCAGGACATCCTAACATGACTCAAAGCAATCCGTGCCTTGCTCTCATGCTGGGTATAGTGGTAAACAGCATAAGAGCAATGCAAGGATTGGAAGGACTATGTGGACCCAGCTCTCCAAAGGAGAACAGGGGGCTGTGCTGTGTGCTCCCTGGCTCCTTAAAACAGCGTGGGTAAGAGAGGACGAAGCGCCCAATGTTGGGCTTGTCACAGTAAGGGACCTGTCCAACCTGGCATGTGTGCATATCATCCCAGCTGGTTGCAAATGCCAATCAACAGTATTGGCTCCACGTGCTGTGTCCTTAGGCTAGATACCACAGATAAACACAGCACAGTAGCAGGAGGAAAGCATTAAAATTAAAATAGCTGGTACTTTTAAATAATACATTTGATAGCTCATCGACTTGCATTGGGGCGTGGGGCAATGCTCCTTACACTCCGAAGGAGAAGCTGTCCCTGCACTTCGGCATGTCAGCCGCCATTAAGTAGGTCCTGGGTGGGGGGAGAAAAACAGGGAGGGAGGGCGAGGAGGAGCATAATGGTGAAGATAGAAGGCACGAATGAGCAGGTAAGAATCAGGCGAATGAGATAAGGGGGTACAGAAAGGGCAGGAAACTGGGTGCAGAGGAGTTGGAGAGATGGAAATGATCAGAAGGAGCATGATAATTGACACAAAGAGGCAAAAAGAGCAAGGGAGACAGCACAGAAATGCAGCACAAAGAGTGAGATAAGGGTGGAGGAAAAGGCACAAAGAATGAGTAAAAGGTGCAAAAAGTTGCAGTAAGTGAGGGAAAAGGCACAGAAAGGGAGAGAAAAGGCACACAGAGCTAGAGTTATGGCACAGAAAAGTCGCAGTAACAGTGAGCAAAAAGGCAGGAAGAATGTGAAATGTGACAAAAAAGTCACACAGAGAGCGTGAACGAGGTGAAAGAGACAGCGAGAGAGAGACGAGGCCGGTGCCTTGAGGCGCTGGAGATAGGTCCTCAAGGCCATTGATTGGTTAGGTGACTAGCAATAGGTAAATTCAAGGGGGCTGAACCTAAGCATCTAATCCATTTTTACCACAGAATGTTCCTTCCATCCTTGGGACACTACACTGGCTGCCTAGCCACTGTTGGAGTGTAGCTTTTATATTCAATATTAAAATGAAAAGCTTGCAAAATAATGTATAATGAAGCTGCATAGAAAACGTGATAGAAGAGAAATTAATGTACGCGTTTGAAATGTTCCCACGGGGAGTGACCACCAATGTATACGATGATTAATGAAACTGACTAATAATGAATTAATAATGTACTCATGTATGCTTCTGCATTTGCACCATGAATTTTGTATTAAAGTTTTGCTGAATTAATCACTAGGCCTTAGTTAGCAAGGGTCTGGGCCTAGCTGCCTGGTCTCATATTAAATGTGTTTTTCCTAACATGCAATGTGCTGCTGTCTTCCTGAAGGACATGAAACTGTACTTTTCGATAAGCTAGAGATGTGTGTGTAAGCGTAGAAAAAAATTGTTTCTCATGAGACCCGACTTGCTCAAGGAGACATTCTGCCGAATGCATCAGTGTAATTCGCAACAGGTACAAGGTCGCCTAAACTGGTAAAGACAATGGAACTACTGACTGGAGCGATGAGTGTAACTTTACTTACCTGATATTCTCCCTGTTGAAGACGTCAATCACAGGAACCAATAAACTGCATGAGAACTGTCTTTGGTGAAAATTCTAGTAAGGTGATCAACGGATTATTGGAGAGAGATAACGATGCACCAAACATTGACCAATTGTAAATTAGAGACTTGTGTGGCAAATTCAATTTAACAACGTGGCAACAGGAGAAATCAGCCATTAGAGGGACACCCCTGCTGTTACTCTGATATTCCGTCTTAGTCTTTGCTGTTCTGATACTTAAAACCATTTTCAGTTTTTGCCTTGCCCGATACTTGCTTCTCCTTCTTATGAGGGAAGAATTCCTTCTTACCCTATCTTGCTGAGACTTTGCTGCTTATCCTGGCTGATGGCGAATCGACTGATGTCCTGAGGACGCAGACTGACTCTGCATGCTGACCCATTACGGAGGGTAACTATATAATAATGAAATTGTAATTGTCTGTTTGTCTTTCCTTTCTACGTACCAACTGCTCTTTTGACAGAGGCCATAGCCAGATGTTTTCCAAATTTATGTTGCTAAATTGTTTTGCATGAAGCCCAATATGCTGATGCTGACTAGAGGTTAGTTGAGGAATTCACTAATAGTGGGTGCAGATAGACAAATGACTGAATCTTTGCTTTGTTGAATAACGTGCTAATGATACTCTGCTAAAGTTGATTCATGTTGACGTCGTGCTTTGTTCTAATGTTCATGATCTTTGCTTTGATAAAGTCTTATTCAAGTTGCTGTATTGTTACATTGTTAATGTGTTTGTTGGTATTGAGACTAATGAACTTTAGTAGATTGTAACAAATAGGGAATAAATATCTTAAATCTTACTAAAGGTTGTGTGGTTATTCATGGCTAAAAGGTCATGGTGTGTTTTGATTTTATTAATGATATTAACTGATTCGGTCGGTTTGTTATTGTGAATATTGATGACGTGATTAATCTGTTCATTGAAATGCTAAATAGCTATCTCGTCTTAAGGAGTCCCCAATCAGGGTCAAAAGATTCATTGGCCTGAAACGAGTCCCCATGTAAGTAAAGTACCTAGATTGGGACGCGTTATCAGTTCTGGTAGCAGAGGACGGTTTCGGCCCTTTGGGGCCCTAAGACAAGGGACCATTGTTTTAGAATTGGTTTTGAGATACTGCAAATTGGAAAGATGATGTTCCCCTAAAGTCCCAAATGACTTTCCCTGGATCCCAGAGCCTGCCGAAGTGAGTTGAGTATGTTCTTAGCGTTTTAGTGATAGAGTGAGTGGCATAGGGTTTGCGTTTGCACAGCTTATGCATATTGCAGGTGAATTGTGAGGTTTGCGAGAATTTTAGGCCAGGTAATGTTTTCGTAGGAGTGTGCGTACTCTGCAGTATGAGAGTAGGGAAGTCGGCGAACTTCATGTGAGTGTGGCACTTTGTGCTCGAAAATTGTCCATGTGGTTGTTGGTGATGTACGGCCCCTGCGTGGTTTAAGACTTCGGAGTGTATGAGACACTTGGTTTATGTTGTAATTTGTGCGGTTTAATAGGTCAATCAGGCGTGGTTGACGAGTCGAGTTGAGTCAAAAGTGAGTGAATGAAAACTTCGATGGAGATTTGGTAAGTTCTAAAGTGCACTAGGAAAAACCATTGACAAGTCGAGAGTAGAATTTGTGGGTCGAAATTTCCTTGAGAGTGCGGGATCTGAGAAGGAAAGAGTAGCGGCTGAGGCTTCAAGTGAAATCTCTGTAAAGTTCTGAAGCGATTGTGTTACCCTTCCTGTAGTAAACCGGCAAATTTGAGTTTTTGTTAGTCCTCGCAATATATTGCATTAGTTTTGTGTGAATCGAGAGTGAGGGAGACAAGCCACAAGACTTTGTCAGCCGCAGTGTGTGTGTGTGCGACGTCATTGGAGCCGCGCTGGGATAGGTCGGTTAGTGAGAAGGGTCGCGCACGGATTGGCAGCCGTCCGTGAGAGGCAATTGGTTGAGAAGGTAGGCGAAGGGTGTTCTGGGAATTAAAGTCACTTCCTGATTCAGTTATAAAAGAAATAAAAAGACACAAAAATGAAGTTCTTCAAGGCTCTAAGGAGCGCTTTGATGGGAGATGTGTACATTTCCGTGAGTGTGGGGGAGCCTAAACCGCCAGAGGATACTCCAGCTTATGCAGTAATGGAGGAGAAGGGAGTCGTGCCATGTCTTTGGCTAAAGCAATAGTGCAAATTAACAGAAAAGATTGGGAGCTTAGCGTATCCAGAGAACCGGTCATTTAATGTAATGATCTTAGAGAATTTGCGGAAGGCGTTAAATGAGCAAAAGCCGCCTCCAAGACCAGCACAGTTTGAGGCCTTAGCAATTTGGGAACTGATGGCCATACGACAACTGCAACAAAAATTTGAGAGGAGAATGAGGAAAGCAGAAAAGACACTAGCGGAGGCTAGATGGGATAGTGAACACAGAATGCGGTGAAGGGAGATAATAGACGGAGTCAGGATGTTCCCGGCAATAACTCAGGAAGCCGACACGCAAGGAAGAAAGGCCACTTGTAAAACGGATAAGGGTTCTAGCAAGGAAAAGGAGACTAAAAGGTCTTGAGCAGATGCAGATGACTCAGAGGATGATGAGTTTCTCAATCAGTTGTTACATGATCGTCCACCGCCATATGCCATGGATGACAATAGACCAAGTACTAAAGCAGGTCCTGTAAATTCAACACAGAGCCAGGGAACACCGAATACAGCACAGGTAAATACAGTTGCGACACCAGCTCCAGTACAGAATAGTGTCAGTGTGTCCACTGCTCCAGAGATGCAGACACAGTTGCAGCCACCACCAGTTTAGAGGCTCTACCCTGCTGTCCCAATACTAGAGACTACTACAAGCTTGATGGTGCCACCTCATCAGGCATATATGAGATCAAAGTTAGTGCAGATTGAGCCAACTCCACTTTTACTGCCTCAGCCGCAGCAACAGGTGGTTCTGAGTTATACTTTGGTCACAGGACTGCAGTTAGCTACGGCTCAGATAATGAATCAGAATATGGGAGCCAGTGTTTCACAGGTTGTGGGGAATAAGCCGGCCCCAGCCGCCATATCCTTACCCATTACGGTTGGTCCACCAGTACCATTGTACGCGCAGGACAAGCCTAGTGTGTGTGATCAGGGGGTAATGACCCAGGACATGATAAGAGGATGGTTCGTAGGGAGCTCTCAAGGGATGACTCCAGTGGAACAGATGGTAGAGAGGTCGAGGTCACTGTTAGACTTCAGTCCAATAGGGGTTGCTCCAGATGCCATGAGACACTCAAGTTTGGGATTACTGACTCCACAGATTCCAAGTGTGAATGTGTCACAAACACCAATGATACAGGCTGGAAATATTTAGTTGCAAGGTTTAACGGCGCAACAATTGAAGGAATGGTTAGATAAGCTGAATACACCGCAGAGCACCCCTGCGACAGCAGAGCGGTCGGAAAGGGAAGAGTACCTGAATTTTGTGAGGTTGGGCATGGAAGCAGCAGAGTTAGTTGAAGGGAGCATGGGAGTAAACAGACTAGAGTCTTATACTGAGGCAGAATTGAGATATCTGTGCCCGAAAGTAACTAAAGAAGTGAGCAAAGTGCATCAAAGGTTGGCAAACTTGCAGACAAATATGGCATAGACTTAGACAATACTAAGCATCTGAAGAGGAGCTACAGGTTAGACTTCGAGCCGAAGGATTTTGATCACATGAGGTCTACTAGGATGAAGGCACACCTCAAAGAGATACTGCAGAGCACTCAAGTTTGGGGAGCATTAGAAAAGTGGGAAGGCAGATGGGCAAAGAAAGGAGATAAAAGAAAGAGTGATTGCTTGGAGCAGCAGTAGGCGAAGCCAGCACCGGAAACTGGTACAATAAAAATGCTACCCATGAGAGAAACAGCTGGAGGGGTTCTTGTCCATGTACCATGGTCTAGAGGTGACATTCTGTCATTCACAAATGACTTCCCCAGGCTGAGGGAGAAGCCAATAGAGTGGTATCAGCAGACAGACAGGTTTGTGAAGTTGCGAAGTGTCTCTGGGAAGACCTGAATACCCTGTTTGAGATCATTGTTCCTGGTGATTTGTGGCTCGAGTGCAAGAGAAGTGTTGACTGGCCAACCGCAGAACCGGCAAGGGACAGGGTTACCGGAGCACCATCTCCGGAGGTAATGAAGTATTACTATGATGTAATTGAGTTTTTGAAGCAGAAGGTGTCGCCGCAGAATATTGATTGGCAAATGATTGATCGAGATTGAAGGAAGCTAAAGAGTCGATACATGCCTACTACGAGAGGTTGTTGAAAGCGTTCAAGAATTACAGCGGTACAGAGGTCATAGAGCCAAAAGACATGAATCACCTTGTGTTTAGGTTTGTTGAAGGACTGAGGCCAGAGATTAGCCAGATGATTGACCCTGTTGGGTAGGTGTGTGCCTGCGTTTGTGTATCTTGGGAGGTGGCGTCACAGACACACTGGGATGTTGGTGTGTCTGCATGTGTGTGATGTTTGCGTGAGTGCCTGTGGGATGTGTGGTGCTTATGTGTGCCTGAGCTTCCCTTGTGTGTTGACGTGTGTGCATGCTGGTCTGAAGGTGTGCTTGGGATAGGCTGGGGTACAGGGGATTGGGTCTGGGTGGAGGAAGTTGGAGGGGGGAGGCTAGAAACAGGGACAATGGCTGCCATCAGTGCCGAGGACAGAGTCTGAAAAGCTTGCTGAAGGGCCGCCTGACCAGAATGAATGCCCTCCAGGAATGCATGTGTTTGTTGCAACTGTCTTTCTACACCCTGGATGGCATTCAAAATGGTGCCCAACAATGGCCTCCTCACTGAGGGCAGCAGGGGTGACTGGGGCAGGGCCTGAGGTGCCTGGGGCGAAGGTGATGCCCACCCTCCTGGGTGAGCGGGCACGGGGCAAAGGCTGAGGGGCTGCTGGGAGGGCGGTGCTGGTAGGGGGGTGGCTGCTGTACCTGTAGATGCGGGGGCACAGATGTTGCCTCCACCACAAGGGAGCTCTCATCAGAGGACGAGTCCGTGTCGCTGGTATCAGCTCCTGTCCCCGCCGTGGAGCTCCCCTTGTGCTCCGTCCCACTGGTGAACTCCGAGTCCGTAGTGTCGCCCTCCAGAGCCATGTGGGATGCAGCTCCCTCGTGCTCCGGTGCCACTGCTCCTCCGCCTGATGATGCTAATGCACACAAGAACTGGGAGACCACAAAAAGGGGGGGACGAGCGAAGAAAGACATGTTGAGTGCATGCATTACCGCTACCGTTGGTGGACACGACAGACACAGAAGCCTCCTGCACTACGCGGCGCTCTTGGGCTCCACTGTTCAATCCCTGGGAAATGGCCTACTAGGCTATGGACGACATCTGCACACATGGATGACACAGGGGCATGACTAGGCGTACTTGCCACTCTACAGAGGTGGGGTGGGGTGCCACATGGCCTGCCTTACGGAGTGACCTTGCCTACTAAACTCGCCCTGGCCTAGGGAAACCCACAGCCCACCTCCCCCACCCAGACACCTGCACTGCGTGCAAAATCAGCAGGATGAGAGTGTACTCACCCTCTTGTGGCTGCTGTGATGCCCTCAAGCGCCCATCCAACTCCGGGTACGCCACCACCAGGATCCTGAACATCAGGGGGGTCATGGTGCAACGGGCACCCCTCCCACGTTGGGAGGCCATCCCCAGCTGAGCCTCCGCCGTCTTCTTGCTCCAGCGGCGAATGTCCTCCCATCTTTTCCGGCAGTGGGTGCTCCGTCTGTGGTAGACCCCCAGGTTCCGGACGTCCTTGGCGATGGCACGCCAAATATCTTTTTTCTGGTGGGCGCTGACCTACATAAATTGTACAGAGGGAAGAGAAACTTTATTACCAACTGCACCGTCACAGTCATTGGCCCCCATCCCTACCCTTGCCATGTGGCACAAGCATTCATCGTCGTTTCATGCACGCCTCAATCTCCCCCCCCATCTTTTATCCACCCCACTCCACTCAGGCATTGGCCATACATCATGCTCCCAGTGTACTTACCTGTTTGTCTGGAGGACCGTAGAGTAGCGTGTACTGGGGGAGGACCCCATCCACAAGATTATCCAACTCCTCCGATGTGAAGGCAGGGGCCCTTTCCCCAGACCCTCGAGCTATTGTCTCTTCCAGACCGAGGTCACAGCAGCACTTGCAGTGTAGGTCCTCTCCTGTCGAAGATCAGGTATCGAGTGATTGAACAGATAGAAAATGGCAGTCACGTCTGCGGCGGTGCGTACCGGCACCGGCGGCGTACATCGTCATTGGCTCCTGGGACCCATAGGGTCCAATGTTAACCAATGCAGCATTGCGCCGCGGTCTTCGACCGCCTACCGCGACAGTGTACCACGCCAGCGCAGTTACCTCACATCCCATTGTCCCACTTTAGAGGTCAGGCAGCCGCCATTTCAGGGGCCCACATGGCTTAATTTTTAACTGCGTCACACATACCTAGGCCTAGACTCAACATACATACAGGCCACTTTTCGGATTAGGATCCGTGTTCTGTGTAAGCTGTGGGTACGTACCTCTGAGTGGATTGACTCTGTGCTCGCTTTTGTCCTTCATAGGCACCGTCCGCTGGGACATGTGAGGAGATGGCGGCATCCTCCGGTGTACAGACCGCTGGTGGACCTGTCGACAATCGAGGAAAGACATGTGATCATCACCTACAGGCTTGACCGTGCCACAATCCATGAACTGTATACCCAGCTGGAGCCAGACCTGATGTCAGCTATCCGCCATCCCACAGGAGTCCCCCCTCAAGTGCAGGTGCTGTCAGTGCTCCATTTCCTTGCAAGTGGGTCATTTCAAACAACAGTGGCCATAGCATCAGGGATGTCCCAGCCTATGTTTTCCAACGTGTTGTCCAGAGTGTTGTCTGCCCTGCTGAAACACATGGGGAGCTACATTGTTTTCCCTCAGGTGGAGGATTTGCCTACAGTGAAAGGTGATTTCTATGCCCTGGGACATATCCCCAACATCATAGGTGCCATTGATGGGACACATGTGGCTTTGTTCCCCCCCCCGCAGGAGTGAACAGGTGTACAGAAACCGGAAGAGTTATCATTCCATGAAGGTGCAGATGGTGTGTTTGGCAGACCAGTACATCTCCCATGTGAATGCCAAGTTCCCTGACTCAGTGCATGACGCCTACATCCTGTGGAATAGCAGCATCCCTTATGTGGTGGGGCAACTCCAGAGGCACCGTGTGTGGCTATTAGGTGAGCACCTGGAAGCAAGACAGTGGGAACGGTTGTCTGGGTCTGGGGATATCCCTACAGGTTAGTGTGTGTCTAACAGTTGTCCCTCGCCATTTGCAGGTGACTCTGGTTACCCCAACCTGTCATGGCTACTGACCCCAGTGAGGAATCCCAAGACAAGGGCAGAGGAACGCTACAATGAGGCCCATGGGCGAACTCAGCGGATTATCGAACGGACCTTCGGCCTCCTGAAGGCCAGGTTCAGGTGCCTCCATATGACAGGTGGATCCCTATTCTACTCACCAAAGAAGGTGTGCCAGATCATCGTGGCCTGCTGTATGCTTCACAACTTAGCTTTGCGACGACAGGTGCCTTTTCTGCAGGAGGATGGTCCAGATGGCGGTGTTGTTGCAGCTGTGGAGCCTGTGGACAGTGAAGACGAGGAAGCAGAAGAAGAGGACATGGACAACAGGAACTCGGTGATCCTGCAATATTTCCAGTGAGACACAGGTAAGGGTACAGATCTGCCTACTACATGTACTTTAACACTACTACCTCTCTACTGTCTGTCGTTTTCACCCAGTGTATGGTCACTGAGTTGTCACTTTCCCTTACGAGTTCACATTGTGTGACATCTGCTTTGCTTCCATATGGACTAGAGCTGTGTGACATTGGTATGTTGACATTACAATTGTAAGAGCATTTTGTCACTGTAATTGCTTATACACTATTTCGAAATCACAGACTGACTCCAGATTGTTTTGTGCTTCAAGGGTGTTTATTTAAGTGCTAAATATTGGAGGGTGTTGTAAAATGGTGAGGGTGATGGTGGAGGAATGTCCATGGCAGAGTCCAGTCTATTAGTCTCACAGGTGCATTGCCCAAATGGGCATAGGAAGTGGAGCTGGGGCAGTTTGAGGATGGACAGGGTGAAAAAGTGGGACAGAAAGATGACATTCAGGGTGGTCTCATTTCTTGGCGGGGTCTTGGCATCATTCGCTGTCTTTGTCCTGGATCTCAGGGACCGTTTGCGGGGTGGTTCTCCGTCTGCAGAGGGTGGGGTGCTGGTGTGGTAGTCCTGTGGTGGGGCGTCCTGTCCACTAGCGCCGGCGGAGGTGGTGGGCAGTTCATCGTCCATGCTAGTGTCAGGGGCCCCTTGTTGTGCCACAGTGTCCCTCCTGGTGTTGAGTACTTCCTTCAGCACCCCTACGATGGTGCCCAGGGTGGAATTGATGGTTCTGAGTTCCTCCCTGAAGCCCAAATACTGTTCCTCCTGCAGGCGCTGGGTCTCCTGAAACTTGGCCAGTACCGTTGCCATCGTCTCCTGGGAGTGGTGGTAGGCTCCCCCTGTCGCACAGCAGCCCTCCCAGTTCCCCTGTGTTCCTGGGCCTCCGTCCCCTGGACCGTGTGCCCACTACCACTGCCCCCAGGTCCCTGTTGTTGTTGGGGTGGTGGGTTAGCCTGGGTTCCCTGTAGTGGAGGACACACTGCTGCTTGATGTGTCCTGGGGACAGAGGTATGGGCCCGCTGGGTGGGTGCTGTGCTGGTGTTTCCAGAGGGTGGAAGCTCTGTAGTGGCCTGTGACTGTGTGATGGGAAGCGACTGTCCCAAGGTCCCCGATGGGCTGGGCTGGTCATCTAGATCCAGATGGACAGAGCTGCTGTCATCACTGTGGGCCTCTTCTGTGGGTGGTGTGGACATGTGTGGACCCTCCTGTCTGGTGACGTTGGGTAGGGGTCCTGCAGTGGTATAAAAGGATGTGTATTACATCTGTGTGTGCCATGGTGTGCAATGGGTGGGTGACCGTGTACCCCAGTGCTTGCATTCCTATGTGGGACCTTGTGTGATGATGGTTTGGGGGGTGTATGGGTATGTGCAGTGGGCATGCTTTGGTATTGCATGCAGGGCTTGGTGTTGGGATGGGTGGTTTGTGAAATTGGGACATTTGTGACGAGTTGGAGTGATGCGGGTGAGGGTGAGGGTGGGGGTATGTGATGGCATGCAGGTAGGGTGGGGGATGTAATAGTTAAGATTTGATTTACCAGAGTCCACTCCTCCATCTACTCCTGCGAGGCCGTCAGGATGCAGAATCGCCAAGACCTGCTCCTCCCATGTTGTTAGTTGTGGGGGTCCGCCGCCAGTCCGGTGAACCGCAAGGTGGTGTCTTGAAACCACGGAATGCACCTTCCCCCGTAGGTCGTTCCACCTCTTCCTGATGTCATCCCGATTTCTTGGGTGAAGTCCCACTGCGTTGAGCCTGTCCACTATTCTTCACCATAGCTCCATCTTCCTAGCTATGGAGGTGTGCTGCACCTGTGCTCCGAATAGCTGTGGCTCTACCCAGACGATTTCCTCCACCATGACCCTGAGCTCCTCCTCCGAGAACCTGGGGTGTCTTTGCCGTGCCATGGGGTGGTGTGGGTGATGTGTGGGGTGGTGTGTGTGGTGATAAGTGTGCTGATATGTAGTGGTGTGTTGTGTGAGGTGCGTGGAAGTTATGTGGGTGATGGTCTGGTGTGCCTGTGGATGCTTGGTAGTAGTTTGTAGTGTCTCTCTCTGGCCTTCTTTCGGTATTTTTGTCGTAGGGGTTTGTGGGTGATGTGGGTGTGTGTTTTATATTGTATTGGGTGTGTGGGAGTGCTGTGTGTATGTGTATCAGGTGTGTGTATTTTGAATTGTCCAATGTGTGTATTTTGAGCGCTACAGTGTGTACCGCCAATGGAATACTGCGGTTGAAAGACCGCCACGCGGATTCGTGTTTCGTGATAGTGTGGGCGTATTTCTGTTGGCGTGACGGTGGAGGATTTGTTTTCACCAGTTTATCACTGACCTTTGGTGTGGCGGACTTGTGTGTGTGTCTGAATTTTGGCGGATTCCGTGCTGTGGGTCATAATAGCTGTGGCGGATTTCCACAGCCGCGGCGGTGTGTTGGCGGTCTTCTGCATGGCGGTAAGCGGCTTTTACCGCCAATGTTGTAATGAGGGCCTTTGTTTCAATGGGAAACGGATATGCAGATCAAGTCGCAAGGTGTTGTGCATTGAACTGTAAACCATTCAAGGATCAGTAGGAATTGTTACCTGAAAAAGAAAATGAGACATGCACAGGTTACGCATTAAGGGTGGTTGACACTTTGGAGAAATTAAAATTGTTGCAGGGTCGTGCCAGCAGAGAGGAGAAACGCTCTTGGCTTAAAATGCAATGTGTACAAAGACAAGATGATTTGTGGGTTTCAGATGGGGGAAAAATGGTTTTGCCGAACAGTCTTCTGTCACAATTTGCAAGGTTTTACCATAGACAGGCACATACTGGGAGAGATGCCATGATCAGGTTGTTCAAGATTGATTGGTTCAACCCAAAGTTCAGACAAGCCGCAGAAGTGATTTGTCACAGGTGCATCATCTGTCAACAGATGAATGCGGGTAAAGGGCAGTGGTGAATTTGAGCCACATTGGGAGAGCAGGAGGTCCATTTAGCAGAATGCAATTGGATTTTATTGAGATGCCTTTGTGTGGAGGTCTGAGGTACGTGTTGGTGATTGTGTGCATCTTTAGTCACTGGACTGAAGCTTACCCTACGTGCAGAAATGACAGCTTCACAGTAGCAAAGCTGCTGCTTAGGGAATTGATTCCACGTTTCGGGTTTCCGATCTCTTTAGAATCAGATAGAGGAAGTCACTTCAACAATGAGGTGGTTAAGCTCTTGTGTGCAGCCTTGAACATTGAACAGAAGTTGCATTGTAGTTACCGCCCTGAAGCCTCAGGATTAGTGGAGCAGATGAATGGTACTCTGAAGTCGAGAATGGCAAAAATGTGTGCAGCTACAAATTTGAAATGGCCTGATGTGTTGCCCTTAGTGCTAATGTCCATGAGAAACACACCCAACAAGCAAACAGGACTGTCTCCTCATGAAATTCTCATGGGCCGAGCTATGAGTTTGCCCGCGGTGCCTGCAAATGCTCTTGTGAATATCATGGATGATATGGTGTTGCACTATTGCAAGGGTCTGGCTGACGTGGTCCGCTCTTTCTCTCACCAGGTGGAAGCCACCACATTGCCACCGATAAGTGATCCAGGTCACAACCGGAAAGCTGGTGACTGGGTTGTCATCAAGAAACACGTGAGGAAGTTGTGTTTGGAGCCACGTTGGAAGGGGCCATATCAAGTAATACTAACAATTACTACTGCTGTGAAGTGTGCGGGAATACCAAACTGGATTCATGCCAGCCACACACAGAAGGTGACGTGTCCAACTGATGAGGAACTTGAATTGTCAAAAGTAACAACCGCAGAAAAGGAAGTCTCATGGCCGGAGAGTAATCAAAGGGGAACTGAGACAGAAGGAGTGCCCGTTGAGGACGGCTTGGTCACTCAAACAGTAAATGGGACCCAGAGGAGTGACGGTGAGCCTATCTCAACTGAGGCAGCAGGAGGACCGACCCACAGAGAGGTTCTCCCAGAAGCAGACGGATATGGGTTTGAAGTAGAGCCCCGGACAGACCCAGAAGGCGAAGGAGTTGAGGTGGAAGAAAGTCAAGGTGTCCAGACTCCTCCTCAGCTACTTGCAGGTCCATCAAGAGAAAACACCATAGAAACAGAGGAGGGCAATGAATTCCCACAAGGGAAACCGAAGTCCCGAGAGTCGCTGAAAGGAGATAAATGGCCAGAATCGCAAGTGACAAAAGGAAAGGTGGTCGTTAATGAGACAATTGAAGAAGAGGTCGATACAACAAGGAAGGAAGACTTGAGCGAAGGAGAGTTGCAAGGTGACCGCAAGTTGAAAAGAAAGAGAGTAGCAAATAGAAGGTACGCAGGTCCTGAATGGGCATACGCAACATCAGCTGAGTCGCAACAAGAATTCCTGGCATTCTGTTTTGATCGAGAAGTCACAGGACAATACTATGGTACCTGAGTTTTGCTACAAAGAAAATAGATTGTGTTAAATTGAAATTAAGCTAAAAGAAGCTGAGATAAGAGACTGATAAGTTACCGGATGTGACACTGTTAACCTGAATTGACCTTTTGAAAACTGATTGTGACAAGCTGCTAACCGAATTGACAAGGATCCTGGGAGTGAATGAGAAAGCTGTAAATCCTTGCTGAAGAAAGACTTTGCTCAGCTTTGCCGAGAAAAATAAAACAAGAGAGAAAAGAGAAAAAAAAAAAAAGCTTTAACCATCCTCAGTTGGTTGTTTACACTTACAGCATTCTACTTTCTGATTCTTTACAGATCATGCCTGGCATGGGAGATGATAATGAGGGGAGTAAGCGTTGTAAATATTTGGGTGTTGTTTTGGGACTTGTATGCGTGATATTCATTATATCTTTGTTCGTGGAAATGCGATTGGTGGATGAGAATGAGACTAACAATGCTACAAATCCCGAGACTGCTACACTAACACCTTGGGAGGGGTTTGAGCAAGATACAAAGTATTTGCACGAGGAAACTAACACAAAAGGGGAACTGTCTACTAATGTTTTCTATTGTTTGCTGAGTGAGTATGTCAATACTAGGGATGCAAAAGTTTGCTATGTGTGCACACAAATTCCTGTTTCGGTACAAGAGGGAGTTACCTACCATAGTTTGCCCCTAACCTATGGGATAAGCTGTAGTTTGCTACTAACACGTTTCTATAATCAAGAAGAAGTGCAATATTTTTATTCCAATTATGACCTTGTGTTCTCTTATGTGCCTATCATAGAAGATTTGAATAGCGTAGCTAAATATTATGCCATAAAGTTGATTAAAGTGTTATTTGAAGCTAAAGTAACAATTAGTACATCTTATGCACACCGCAATAATTTGACTTGCTTGCTCACACCTGTAGAGAAAAACTTTCTAGATCACACTGAAGATAGAAGAAGGGTTCTGAAGGGGAAACTGGAAAAAGGTTTGCAGCAACGATCTTTTATTAATAGTGGGAGTTACAATGGAGTTAGGGAACAAGGGAAACTAGCTTTAGATGCACTACATGTAGGTAAGCTTTGCATAACACGGCCAAAGTCATATTATGACAATGTGTTTGTGGGAATGAGTGAGTGTAAGCATGTGTTTTTGTTTCAGAGTAAGTGGACTTTTATGTTAAATGGACAGGATCCAGCGATCCCTGGGGTCTATTACATTTGTGGACTTAATGCTTATTACCGTCTTCCAAAGGGATGGTATGGGACATGTTATTTGGGGATAGTTTTCCCAAAGATATATCAGCTAGAGGACTTAAAGAAGTTTCCGAAGGTGTCTGAATTACTTCATACTAGACAAAAGAGAGAGACTGCTGCTGGTGTGGTAGGAGACATATTTGGAGCAATAATTCCTTCAGTGGGAGTTATTTTGAACTCCATAAAGATTCGACAGTTGTCTACTATTGTGGATAACATGCTGACAAATTTCACAGGGGCTATACTCTTGATGGATACTGAACTTGCTGCAGAGAGGGCTATGATTCTTCAAAACAGTCTTGCTTTAGACATTCTTTTAGCGAAAAATGGCAGAGTCTGTAAGATGCTTAATGAGTGTCATTGCTGTGCCTACATACCTGATAATAGTAATGAGATTAGAAGTATGCTTACTAACCTAACAAGAAATAGTGCAGATTTGAAGGAATTGAAAGAACCTGGAGTTTGGGAAAAGGTTGGAAAGGGACTTGCTCATGTAGGAAGCTGGTTTAGTAGTATTTGGCATGGGATATTGGGAAAAAAAATAGAGGGAATAGTAATTGTTTTGGCTTGTTTGTTTGGGCTGTGGTTATCATGCAAAATTAGTAAAAGAATTAAAGCAAAATTGGCAAAACATAATGCGAGGAGGGAAGAAAAGAAAAGGGAGAAAATGTTCAGAGCAAAATTTGAAAAGGCAAAACCAAGGGAAGAAATTGAAATGACAGAATTTAGAAAATGAAAATTTGTGAATAAAGGGATTTGTGTGATGACAAGAGTCATCAGAGGAAGGATTGTTGGAGTGTAGCTTTTATATTCAATATTAACATGAAAAGCTTGCAAAATAATGTATAATGAAGCCGCATAGAAAACGTGATAGAAGAGAAATTAATGTACGCGTTTGAAATGTGCCCATGGGGAGTGACCACCAATGTATACGATGATTAATGAAACTGACTAATAATGAATTAATAATGTACTCATGTATGCTTCTGTATTTGCACTATGAATTTTGTATTAAGGTTTTGCTGAATTAATCACTAGCCCTTAGTTAGCAAGGGTCTGGGCCTAGCTGACTGGTCTCATATTAAATGTGTTTTCCTGACGTGCAATGTGCTGTCTTCCTGAAGGACATGAAACTGTACCTTTCCAGAAGCTAGAGATGTGTGTGTAACCGTAGAAAAAAATTATTTCTCATAAGACCCGACTTGCTCAAGGAGACATTCTTGCCGAAAAAAAATGTGTTATTCGCAACGGGTAAGAGGTCACCTAAACTAGTAAAGACAATGGAACTACTGACTGGAGCGACGAGTGTAACTTTTCTTACCTGACATTCTCCCCGTTGAAGACGTCAATCACAGGAACCAATAAACTGCATGAGAACTGTCTTAGGTGAAAATTCTAGTAAGGTGATTAACGGATTATTGGACAGAGATAACGATGCACCAAACATTGACCAATTGGAAATTAGAGACTTGTATGGCAAATTCAATTTAAAAACGTGGCACCAGGAGAAATCAGCCATTAGAGGGACACCCCTGCTGTTACTCTGTATTCCATCTTAGTCTTTGCTGTTCTGGTACGTAAAACCATTTTCACTTTTTGGCTTGCCCGATACTTGCTTCTCCTCCTTATGAGGGAAGAATTCTTTCTTACCCTATCTTGCTGAGACTTTGCTGCTTATCCTGGCTGATGGCGAATCGACTGATGTCCTGAGGACGCAGACTGACTCTGCATGCTGACCCATTACGGAGGGTAACTATATAATAATGAAATTGTAATTGTCTGTTTGCCTTTCCTTTCTACGTACCAACTGCTCTTTTGACAGAGGCCATAGCCAGATGTTTTCCAAATTTATGTTGCTAAATTGTTTTGCATGAAGCCCAACATGCTGATGCTGATTAGAGGTTAGTTGAGGAATGTACTAATAGTGGGTGCAAATAGACAAATGACTGAATCTTTGCTTTGTTGAATAACGTGATAATGATACTCTGCTATAGTTGATTCATGTTGACGTCGTGCTTTGTTCTAATGTTCATGATCTTTGCTTTGATAAAGTCTTATTCAAGTTGCCATATTGTTACATTGTTAATGTGTTTGTTGGTATTGAGACTAATGAACTTGCTAGTAGAGTGTAACAAATAGGGAATAAGTATCTCAAATCTTACTAAAGGTTGTGTGGTTATTTATGGCTGAAAGGTCATGGTGTGTTTTGATTTTATTAATGATATTAACTGATTCGGTTGATTTGTTATTGTGAATATTGATGACGTGATTGATCTGTTGATTGAAATGCTAAATAGCTATCTCGTCTTAAGGAGTCCCCAATCAGGGTCAAAAGATTCATTGGCCTAAAACGAGTCCCCGTGTAAGTAAAGTACCTAGATTGGGACGCGTTATCACCACCATGGATTACTTTTAGTCCCTGGTACTCGATTCACGTCTGTTGAGCCACCAAATTCACCCACTTTCTAAGTTTTTTAACTGGCTCAATCCGGCCCCTTGGCTATGACCTCCTGGCCATTTTATATTCTATGTCCGAAAACAAAGAGTGCATGAAAAGGGGGTAGGTAGGACTTTCTCTGGGCAGTGCTTTATTTGTAAATAAAAAGGTGCCAGTGCCCAAAGCTCTCCTCTGAAACATGCGGCTGGTGCAATTAAATGTGCGAGCACGGAATACTGAGGCAGTATAATCTTGAAGCCATCTAGGGCCTCATTAATCCATTTACGGCCACTCCCTGCCCCTTCGGCCCACACTTGCAGCTTCCTGCTTTCTCCCTTTGTGACGCTTTTTCATTTTTCTTTTTCTCCATCTTTTCCATATGTGTCTTTTGCTCGCATTAAATGATTGAGGCAGAAAAGTAAGTGCCGGCCCTCAAAAATAAGTGCCGGTGCCCCGCACCTAAAACTAATGGCTCAAATTAAGCACTGTCTCTGAGGCTTCTGCGTCCATTGGAAACCACTACCTATCCTTTTCCATCACGAAATTGACCTACGGAAGTGCGTAGGAACTTTGAAAACGTGGCCCTTTCCTTATGACAGCCAACAGCGTGCAGAATTGTATTTTTCAGGTTGTGATCAAGTCTTCGTGTCTACTTTATTACATTTCTGCACCATCAAGTCATTTTCGGGTGTATGTAGGCACTATATAAAAAAATACAGATAAAATACAATATTCCTTCTCCCCCGTGACATGCTCCTCAGTTTTTAAAACAGTAGACCCCTTTCAGTCTACAGGATGTATGGGCATTGGGGAAGGGGGAGAAAAAAATGAAACTTTACAAAGTTGCACTAACTTTTCAAAAAACTTTAACCGGTACATTTATTGCAAAATGGTGGTGATTTTTCTTGGTGCTTGAAGAATAGTTCTTAAAAGAAGACCCGAAGGAAAGTTATCCGCCGCCAGAGGACGAGGCTGAATCGTTCGAGTTGTACACAGTTGCCTGCAGCAGGTGCATGAAGCACCTGCACATACGCTCTCATGTCTTGCCTGTAGCTTAGCTGTGATTTATGACGCTTCGGCCTGGGCAGCCGGGATTCCTGCGCGCGCACGCTGCAGTACATCAGTGTTTTCGGGGCAATATAAATCGGATTGCAGTAATGAACTGACAGTCAGCCTCTTCTGTTCTCCGCAGGTAATCCAGTACAGTTCATTTCTGTCAGTGGTGACATGCACGGAGATATTGGACTTTTCAGAGAGTTTTACTTTTAAAACTGACCCCCACCGGGTAGAAAGACTGTAGTATATTTCTTGTGCAAGCGAATCAAGCTCGAGGTGCTCCTTCCTCAGCACTAACTGTTCTGTGCTTTGCTGAATTAAAACTCAGGTTGTCCCTTGCATTCAGTCCCTTACCCCATTTCTGTGTGAAAAAAGAGTTCCTACACTGTGATAATCAGTAAACAAGCATTTACAAAGCTAATCGGCCTTGCTCTGCCACAGCTTGATGTTTGTCAGTATTGGATTTACCAATGCCGTGAAAGAAATGTCTAGTATCGGTACCCGTCGATTTGTAATGTTGTTTATACTTCTAAGATGGCTGTCATGCTGCGTGTAGACACACTGTAGTTAGTGGCCACATTGTGAAATGACGTTAAGCCACCTCGAATGTTCTTGTCTATATTTCCAAGAACACAACCACATGAGTCTTGATTAAACATGCCAACCATCTTGGAAGCATAGAAAATAAACTTCCAGAAGGTCAGGTCGTAGCTTCTGGCCTTACCTACTGCTTTAAAAATTGTATCACAAGCATTGGAAAAAATAATAGCTGTGGCTGCCATCTTAGAACATTATTTTCTATACTTTCGAGATAGAGGCCATATTACACCTATTTTTGTTGCATTCTTCTAGTACTTCATTTAATCACAAGATGGAACAACACCACATCCGTTATTATAGATGCCGACTCAGATGATCAAAACATGGTGAAACAATTGGGAATGAGAACAAACACTGAAAATCTGAATAAATGATACACCGAAAAGAATGTTTTCAGCTATAAATTAGGTGAATGTTGTTGCCCTGATCCAAATAAAGGCTGTTGCTAGAAAGGTGTTGAAATCAATATACAATGAATAGAAATACACTGGCTTCAGTTATAATTGCATGCGTCTTCCCAAGTTCTCATTTAGGAGATTTTCAGGTGTTTGGCCTGGCAGTGTACAGCACTTGATAAACATACACATATAATTACATTAAAGATTATTGAGGCTTTGAAGAATGGATGGGAAGTCCAAGCTATGCTGCTGCTACTGGGCCCAACAGACTTTATCAGATAACCGCCTCCTCCATATTCAACTATGCATCTCCTGTGAAAAAATCAAAAACAAACCAGGTTTAGCATGATCATGTATAATGAACTGGAAAGAACCCACTGAAAAAATACAGACAGGTTACAAAGTCTGGATTTTCTTTACCTAACGCCACATCCATGCCCATGCACTTCATTTATTTTCAAGGCACATAGTTGTGGAGTTGGGATTACTAAATCTCTTCTTCCTTATATGCACTTACCTTTCAATAGTTTGTCCCTCGTTATTCTGTCTTCAATACTCTTTTACTGGGGATCGATATTCAGTAGTACAATCTCTGAAATTAGCTGGTCACAGTATCAGTGCTCAGGAGTGACCTTAAAGTCTTTACAAAGAGCCGCAAATTATTAAGACATCTTTCTTCCAGATCAGACAGTTCTGAAGAATCCACTCCTTCAGGTGGGATGACCATTAAGATATCTGATCAATGTTGTAAATGCAACAGTCTTGACATTTCTTGTCCCACTTATTACGGATGCTTTCTGAACCTGTTCAAAATCAATAGAATATCACTGGGCATCCGATCAGCGATCTAAGAAAGAGAAGGGTTACATCCGCCAGTCTCCCTCAAATGATTCCAATAGCATCCTATTAGAGAAAGGGCAAAATTGAAACTACTCTGAAGCACTTACAGGTGTCCAGCTGTGACAGCCTCACACAGCCCTCTGAAAATGTTTATGCCTTAAACTCAGACATCCACTCTGCCATGCCAATCAATTTGTTCCCTCCAATCTTCTATATATTTATTTGTTGAGTAGTGCTAAATGATTTCTGCCAACAAGAGTGCCACTGCCTCTCTTCAGAACTCCTTCCTTCCCATTTAATAACCCAGCACTTTTCTCGTACATGAAAGTCTTACATTCATAGCTGTTCAATAATTCTCTGCAGAACAATACTGCACATCCGGGCAATTCATTTTGCCTTATCAATGACCTGAACGCGAAATTCCGTTTCAACAGTATTCTTTTTATTGGGAAGCTGTGCATATTTTTTTGGTAAGACATAGTCTAGGAACCCACCAGAGATATAAGGCTTAAATTGCAGCTTTAATATCTGCCATCAAGTACTTTTTGGAGACACTGTTCAGTTGCCCTGCTGATTTAAAGAGGACTGATCTGGATGGCGTCTAATGAAGCAATCACAGAGTGGGTTCGAGTCACAGTGCACACTAGGTGAATTAGATCCCCAGAGTAGAAAGATAAGCTATATAAGTATGACACAGATAGTATAACACTACCTACCACAAACGTGCCATTTATGGTAAAGGTTTTGAGATGAATGCACTGGAACAACAAAATGCCAGTAGCTGTTGTTTACGGTGCTTTTTTGCCCTAATTTTAGTGCAAAATACGTCCTTACTGCAAAAAATGTAACAAAACACATTTCACACTAAACTTTAGCGCAAAATCATGGATTTTCATTCAACGTAATTACTCGTAATTTTGCAGGAATTTCATGTGATCAAGAGAAAGCAAACTACGTAAGTTTCGTCCACCCCTAGGAAATACAATTAAATGCAGGAAGCAGAAATGGACAAAGTGTGGGCATGCAGGCAAAGGCTGCCTATCATGCTGTGGAACGCAGAATTTGCAGGAGATGCTTCATCATGACTGGTGTGCACTGGCACGGTTGTGTATGTGTCTCAGCACTGAAGCACTAGTACATCAAAGGGTGTGGTAAACCAGCTTCAAATTTAATTGATAAAAATGTATGTTCGATCTCATCACTAGATCGCCCCAATGATGTAGTTTACATAGAGGAACAGCGTTTCTTGGTAATTCCCACCAGGTTTATCCTTCTGTATTAGGGTCACTCTGTTCTCTGCTTTTGCCATCTCGACAGGCCCTTCATCCAACCCTGGGCAACCATCCAATGCTCCAAAGGCCATGCATATCTTGGAGTTTTCCCCAGGGCTGTGCCCAACCCTGCCTGTCTCTGTCCAGGCCCTACGGCCAACCCCACAGCAGACGGCCAACACAGCTTTTGGCCATGCACAACAGGAGGTGTGGCCCTGTGTCTCATTCCAATGAACTGCCAACCCCCTATGGGCAGGCAACCCTTATTTTCTTCTTTTTAAAACTTTTTAGGTATCTTGGTCTCCGCTGTACAAGCTTCACCCGCATTGTACATCAACACTGTACATGCTTCCTTGGAAAAGGTTGCACTGTACTGCAATACCATGGGGTGAGGCTTGAGCAGCTGCTCCTGCATGACTACTAGAAGGCATCTTTGAGGGCTGCACTTGGTCCCCCCAGACAACCTATGGCCTGAAAAATGTAGGCCCATGGTGGGTCCCTCGGACCACCTAAAAAAATGCCAGGCAGTCAGGGTGTCTCTACTCTGCCCTCTTATATTTTGTAAGCATATCTAGGACATGGAAATAGAGTCCCCTAGTCCAGTAATGGCAGCCATAAAAATTTTCTCTGTGTAGTGGCTAGCTAATCAGATAACTCAGTATCATGGGTCTGGTCCTGGTCCAGTGGTGCCAAAATGGCAGAGAGGAGAAAAGGCTCCCCTTGAATCGAGGTATGCAAGAGTCATAGCTCAGAAACCGAATTTTCATCTTTTGTATGATAATTCAATATTTCTTGTATTCACTGGTGTCCAGTGTCCTGGTAGACACAAAGGGGCATATTTACAAGCTTCTAGTGCCACCAGAGCATCACATTTTGTAAGGCTCCAGTGGTGCTGTGCCCTGCGCCATATTTATGAGGCAGCTTTAAGCCACTTTTTGTGGCTTAACGCCACCTTGTAAATATGGCCCCACTGATGCAGCTTCCAGTGGCAGAGGGGCGTACAATGGGTGTTGCTGTGGGCGTTCCACCACCACACACATTGCTTTTTAACACTGCCCCAGATTTAGAAGGAAATGAAAATCTGCGGCAGCGCCAAAAACTAACGCCAGCTCAGGGGTTGTGTTAGCGTCGAGCAATGAGGAGAAATACTTTTATTTCTCCATTAATGATTGTCCATGTGCAGAAAGGTGTCCCTTCCTGTACATAAACAATCATTAAATAATGATGATTTGCTAAATCTATGTGTGCTGCGTTCTGCAGCACACATAGAAGTAACAAATAACCATTATTGACTGTTTATGTGCAGGAAGAGAGACCTTCCTGCACATAAACAATCATTCTCTGCAACCCTGGCACCCTTGTACCACGGTGCAAGGGTGCCTGTGTTGACACTAGGCAGCTAAAGTTTGTGCCAGTGCTAGGGGAAACACATGGGTGCACTGCATTTTTGTAAATACGGTGCATCACTGCATTTTTGAAGTGAAGCAGAGGGCGCAGCGCTGCGCCGCTTTCTTGTAAATATGCCCTAAAGTGCTTTGGTACAGATTTCACATTGAGGTATCCATTTGTTGTGATAGCAATGGGTCCCATACTAATGCATGGCTGGTGGTTGAAAACGTCCTCATTTACAAAGCAGGACTCTCCACCGACTGCTACAGTGAACATCAGAATGGAAACAACTGTTTGGATTGTAGCTCAGAATATCATGTAGAAAACGTATACATACATTTATATGTATATGTGTGAACGTATTAGTAAATAAATGTGTATTTACCTTTATATAACTATCTTCACGATAAAGTAGAAGTCAGTGTTCTGGCTATGATATTTCTGTGCACAGATATTGGAAATACAATATTCTATTCGAAAGCTCCTCAATAGGAGGCCTTCTCCAGAAAGTGCTCTTCGTTTTGAGCTGAGGTCTACTCTTGGTGGCAAATGCTATCCTTGGAAAGAGAGCCTGTTCCCTGGGCCTGTCACTTTGACAGCAGTCCGGAGCAAGGAGTTGGCAGCATGCAGAATTCTATGTCTCCTAGCATTAGTCTTTTTAATTGAGATGTACTTTCTATTTGATTGCTTTCAAGCCTCAAAATGGTGAGAGCTTTTTCCCGTCATCTGCAGTCTGCCTGGTGCGCTCCGGAGCCAGACCAGCTCTTCGGATACCCAGGCTTCAGTGCTTAGTTATTGAAATAATGAGTGCCAAGGTACTCATCAGAAAGCCACTGCAACTTCCAATATCTAGTGCCCCTGCCATTGCTGCCAAGTCAATACCAACACAACTATTTACCATTACGCTACTACAAGTGTGACTATTCAGACTGTTCCAGGATCCCAACGCTATACGAATGATTTGGATGGCAGCTGTATGCCATTTTTATGTATATTGAATTAATAAACAACTGTAGGTGTGCTTGTCTGTAAATTAGACAGACAGTGCCACCATGTGGCAGACTGTCATAATCGCCAATGTTGACAATTAAGTGCCTGTGTCCAGCACCAGAAACGATCCGCTCAAATTAAGCACTGCCTGTCTTTGACTAATGTACTGAGTGGGCTAGTTCTATATCTGCTTCCATATATATTTCCTTTTTGCAAGTTTACATCCTACTGTGTATAATATATTCCTGTTTGTTCAATGCTGGTGAGGCTTTAACTTCTTCAACCATCCCTGTATTCCTGTACTAGGCTGCCTTCTTACAATGGAGAGCTCTGTCAGTGTACCTCAACTCTGGTCCACAGCACCCCTTCTACTTTATTACTTTTATAAAGCGACCATACATCATCAAATCTGCCTATCTTTCTCTGGCTCTCTCACTCTTTCTCACCTTCCTTCTTTCTCTCTCCACCTGCCTCACCATTTACATGAATGCCCAGGATGGAGAGCGGCTGTCCGACAAGCATGGTGCCCTCTATCCAAGCTGCTTCTCTTCTAGGACAGTGGCATAAACCAGCTTTGCATCATCCACTTATCTTATAGTACTGACATTCTCCAAAGCCCACTGAAACCCCCCATTTATTGGCCTGCAAAATCCCAATTACTAATTTATAATGCATCAAAGGCGAAATACACTGAAGACGTAAAAATCGTAAATTGTTTGGTGTGCTAAGAAAACGCAGTTGCTCTCTAAATACTTCAAACCAGGCTTGTGTTGGCAGCAGATAACACTTCCCATCATACACCATGCAATCAGCAGAACAGATGAAATTGCCTACCAAACTTTGCCAGGCAGCTAAATTAATACAATTAGATTTTCCTTATTATAATATTATTATTGATCATCACAAACTGAAATGCTGCTTGATGCTTAAACAATACCGAACTCAACAATACCCATTGTATTGTTGCCAGAAGTCTGAGCATTTTCTGCCCACAGTCCAACCTGTCAGCTTGCTCTGCGCTGGGTGTAATAACCATTATCCCATGAAGTATCTCACAAGCACTGACACCTGTGACTCGCAAGCTGCAAACAGCTCTGTACCACAGATTCATAAACCTACCTAGTTATCTCCGACCGGTGGCATTGAAAGTCTGGTAAGACTGGGGAATGTCAATCATAGGTAAGGTATGTGTATTGCATCCCTTTCTTTCTTACAAGGCCAGAAAATGAATCTCATGTGCTTGGTGATACTCTCAGAGGAGTATTAGTGATAAAATAGTGTCTCTGACAAGCCTATAGGTCCCGGGAGAACCTGGGCGTTCCAGACTCTAGGGGTCATTTAGACCCTGGCAGGCTTTACTTCATTCCACCATGGAGGCAGAGGGTTGCGCTCTGCTGCCCTCGCTGTTAGGGTTGATGAAATCAAGACTAAACTTTGGATGCTTGAACATGTGGGATCGAGGCAGACTGCAGACTGCAGGCTGCTTAACTCCCAACTCCTCTCCGTGCTGATGTCCTCCACCTGAGTTGTTTTTACACAAGGCGCGCGACAAGAGTCCAGAAGGTCAAGGGGAAAGAGAGAGAGCGATGGTCTCTGTCGCCGCGCGCCTGGGCCCAGTTTCACAGAAGCCTTGAATTCAGATTTCTAAAAACAGCGAATGAGAAGTTATAAAACCCATTCAGTTAAGTTGGCCCTTTTCCCTTCAAAAACCGATATCTCCATTCACTATGCCTTGTTTTCCCTCTTGAAACTGGTTTCCGTATTCGATTTTCTTGAATAATGTGATGTTCACTTTCTTAACAGAAAGCGCACAGTTGTTGGTAAACACAAACCTATCTCTGACAACTGACATGCATAATGTTCACTTACTTGATTTACAGAAACACGTTCATACCGGAAGCTAGAAATGATTGAAATCAGTTATCCTTAAAGACCTTCTGTACTTGCATGACTTGCAACATATTTTTGTGTGCTCAAATGAACTGTGATCTACTACTTTTGCAAGGCTTCATTCATCACAAATTTGCAAAACATTATCAAGGAATTAGAATACAAGTTTCTAGAATGTTCATAGTAATAGCAGTCTTTTTACGTTTCAGGCTTTAAAAGGCTTTGCTTGAAAAATGTTTGGTTAGTCTTTACTATACTGGCCAAATCCTTTTCTCTTTTGCTCCTAAGGTGACTGCATTTTCAAATATCTCAAGTGAGTTAGATTTCTTTCCTACCGGAAGCTTATAAACACTAGCACAATGCTTTGGTTGGATTCAAGTTTCCTTAATCAATCTTTCTTTTTATTTGCTGCTACCTCGACATCGATTCCAAGTTGCCTAGGGATGACCACATAAAGAATTTAGGGCGTGGAGTCCGGCACGGAGCACGTCGATGTATAACCCATCTCAGTGAGTTTTTGAACAGCATGAACATGCTGTAACATGGGGGCCATTTAATTAGGAGCCGCGGCCAAGATGGCCTCCAACTCTCGAAAGATTTAGGAATCTTGTTCAAGTTCCAAGTTTAATCTTCCACATCAAAAACTGTGTCTCTTTTTTACTCTACCTAAAAGTTCTTGTTAAATGCCTGATCCTTCCTTGAGCCTCTGGGTTGCTCCTCATCTTTGGGTCTTGACACAAACTTTTCCCACTACACAGAGTGAGGTCCTTCAGGTTATTTTTTTCTTTGGATGGTAAATTGGGCTCACAGGCCTGACACAGGTAGACTACAGCCCACTTTATTTACAGATCTTCACCTGCCTAGTGGAGATATTTTCCTTTAGAGGAGCTGCCACCATGGCAACTGCTTTGAAGGCACTGAAAATTTGCTGAGTGGCTGCCATATTTCTTAAGGCTGCTCAGCAAACTTTTTTGTTTTACAAAAGCGAATTACTTTGACACCCATCGAGTTTATCCCGGGTGTGTGGGTCACTTTTTCTCTTCAGGACGAGCAGATTTTCCTGGTGGTCCCAAAAAAGAAAAATTTACATCAGAACATCTGCACTAAATCAATCTCAAGACATTTGTGTTGGCAGTTCACATGTATCCTTGCTTGTCAATTTAATACTGTTCTACTTACCAACATAGAATGATGCTAGCGTGTTCGAGGCTTCACTTGACCCGTGTGCCGTTTTTTCCGCCGTCCTGTAAGTGTTTTTCCATTTTCAGCGCCTTGCCTCTTGCGCTTCTGCCCCCGCCGTGCCCCTTCTGATTGTGCCTCTTTTCGCCGCCCTGTAGTGCGTTTTACTGTTTTTCAAGCGCCTCGCCTCCTGCGCTTCTGCCCCCGTTCTGCCCCTCTGATTGCTGTCTCCCCGATTGTTAGACTGTGCCATTAGTGTATTTCTCCGATTGTTTTCAAATTGTGACTGTTTGTTAAAATTGTGCCCGACTTTTTTGCCTTGTTTTTCGTGTTTTCGCCCCTTGTGCGCTCCCCCTTACTCTCTGCTCCCTGCCGCTGCCTCCCTGCGGCCCCGCCCCCCTCGTGCCCCCATTCGCCGCTCCCTCCCGCCTCCCGCCTCCCAGCTGCTCCTCCCTCCCCCCTCCCTTCTTAATGGCTGGCGCTGCGCATCGCGAGTGAGCGACCTCTGACCTGTTTTAGGTCCAAAGCTCGCCCCCCACGTCCGCAGCACCAACCTGCTGTCTCCTGCCTCTGACCCCCACCCACGCTGCTGCTAGCGTGTTCGAGGCTTCACTTGACCCGTGTGCCGTTTTTTCCGCCGTCCTGTAAGTGTTTTTCCATTTTCAGCGCCTTGCCTCTTGCGCTTCTGCCCCCGCTGTGCCCCTTCTGATTGTGCCTCTTTTCGCCACCCTGTAGTGCGTTTTACTGTTTTTCAAGTGCCTCGCCTCCTGCGCTTCTGCCCCCGTTGTGCCCCTCTGATTGCTGTCTCCCCGATTGTTAGACTGTGCCATTAGTGTATTTCTCCGATTGTTTTCAAATTGTGACTGTTTGTTAAAATTGTGCCCGACTTTTTTGCCTTGTTTTTCGTGTTTTCGCCCCTTGTGCGCTCCCCCTTGCTCTCCGCTCCCTGCCGCTGCCTCCCTGCGGCCCCGCCCCCCTCGCGCCCCCATTCGCCGCTCCCTCACGCCTCCCGCCTCCCAGCTGCTCCTCCCTCCCCCTCCCTTCTTAATGGCTGGCGCTGCGCATCGCGAGTGCGCGACCTCTGACCTGTTTTAGGTCCTGAGCTCGCCCCCCACGTCCGCAGCACCAACCTGCTGTCTCCTGCCTCTGACCCCCGCCCACGCTGCTGCTAGCGTGTTCGAGGCTTCACTTGACCCGTGTGCCGTTTTTTCCGCCGTCCTGTAAGTGTTTTTCCATTTTCAGCGCCTTGCCTCTTGCGCTTCTGCCCCGCTGTGCCCCTTCTGATTGTGCCTCTTTTCGACGCCCTGTAGTGCGTTTTACTGTTTTTCAAGCGCCTCGCCTCCTGCGCTTCTGCCCCCGTTGTGCCCCTCTGATTGCTGTCTCCCCGATTGTTAGACTGTGCCATTAGTGTATTTCCCCGATTGTTTTCAAATTGTGACTGTTTGTTAAAATTGTGCCTGACTTTTTTGCCTTGTTTTTCGTGTTTTTGCCCCTTGTGCGCTCCCCCTTGCTCTCCGCTCCCTGTGGCCCCGCCCCCCTCGCGCCCCCATTCGCCGTTCCCTCCCGCCTCCCGCCTCCCGCCTCCCAGCTGCTCCCTCCTCCCTTCTTAATGGCTGGCGCTGCGCGTCCGCGCAACGGGCGCGCCGCGCGCGCCAGAGGCAAGCCCGTCTGCGCCCGTCCGCGCCTGGACCGCGCCCAGCGCCACCCCCCCTGGCCCTCACGCCACCGCACCTCCTGCTTCCGTTACTCGGCCCGCGAACTCCTCGCCCTCAACCCTGGCCCCTCCACAGAGTGCTTCCTGGCCACCCCGAAGCACACCAAAGGACCTTTTTCCTGCCGCTCCTGCAACTTCTCCTGCAACAGAACAACAAAGCCAGCAACAACCAACACAAACCACCTGCACTGCATCCTCCTCAACACACGCTCCGCACGAAAACACGCCATCGAGCTCTGGGACTTGCTCGACACCACCGCCCCAGATGTGGCCTTCCTGACCGAAACCTGGTGGAACGACTCTTCGGCCCCTGACATCGCCATCGCCATACCTGACGGATACAAGATCACCAGAAGAGATCGCACCAACGGAATCGGCGGAGGGATAGCCATCGCCCACAAATCTACCCTCAAGATCCACACCCACACGGACGACACCCTCAAGACAGCCGAACACCTCCACTTCCAGATTCACACGGACCCCAACACTACCCTCAGAGGAACCCTCATATACCGCCCTCCAGGACCAAGAGCCCCCTTCAGCGACACCGTCTCCGACCTCGCAAGCACCCACGCCCTCGCCTCTCCAGACTACATCCTCCTGGGAGATCTTAACTTCCACCTGGAAAACAACAACGACGCCAACACCGCATCACTGACCACCAACCTCCTCAACCTCGGACTCCTTCAACTGGTCAACACCCCCACCCACATCGCCGGACACACGCTTGACCCACTCTTCACCTCAAGCAACCACATCTCCTTCAGCCACACCTCCGAACTCCACTGGACCGACCATCACTGCGTCCACTTCACCTTCAAGAAAAACACCGAACACCACCGCATCCCTCTACCGCCTCACCGCCGCTGGGGAAAAGTCACCGAAGACCAACTGACCAGCACACTCGCCAAATACCCACCACCCGAACCCACCGACCCGAGCACCGCCGCCATCAACCTCCATCAATGGATCCTCAACTGCGCCAACACCTTAGCCCCACTCAAGAAACCCACCGCCAACCAAGAAAAGAAAAAAACAGCCTGGTTCACAGACGAACTGACCACCTCCAAATGCACCTGCCAGAAACTCAAGAAGAAATGGATCCTCGAGCGCACACCCGACAACCTTGCCACCCTGAAGGACGCCAACCGTGAACACCACCAACGGATCCGACTCGCCAAGCGCGCCCACTTCACAGAACGCCTCAACAACAACGCCCATGACTGCAAAGAACTCTTCTGCATCGTGAAGGAACTCTCCAATCCTAACGCCAACGTCAACGACGTCCCTCCCTCCCAGAAACTCTGCGACGATCTCTCCACCTTCTTCCACCAGAAAATCACAGCCATCCACGACAGCTTCAACACCGCACCTCCGCCAGACCCCACCCCCGACGACTCCTCCCACGCCTGCCGCCTCACCACCTGGACCCAAGTAGAAGACGCCGAAACCCTAACAACCATGAATTCCATCCACTCAGGATCTCCCACGGACCCGTGCTCACATCACGTCTTCAAAAAAGCCGACGCCACCATCGCCCCCAAACTCTGCAAGATCATCAACCTCTCCTTCAACACCGCCACCTTCCCGGACAGCTGGAAGCACGCAGAAATCCAACCCCTCCTCAAGAAACCCAAGGCTGACCCCAACGATCTCAAAAACTTCCGACCGATCTCTCTCCTCCCTTTTCCAGCGAAGGTCATTGAGAAGATCGTCAACGCACAGCTCGCCCACTTCCTAGAAGACAACTCCATCCTAGACCCCTCACAATCTGGATTCAGACGAAACCACAGCACTGAGACCGCACTCCTCGCCGCCACAGATGACATCAGACAACAAATGGACAACGGCGAAACCTCAGCCCTCATCCTCCTCGACCTATCAGCCGCTTTCGACACAGTCTGCCACCGCACCCTGCTAACCCGTCTCCATGAAGCCGGCATCCAAGACAAAGCCCTCAACTGGATCTCATCCTTCCTCTCCGACAGAACCCAGAGAGTCCGACTCTCACCCTTCCGCTCCAAAGCCAACAACCTCATCTGCGGCGTCCCCCAAGGCTCCTCTCTTAGCCCAACGTTGTTCAACGTCTACATTGCCCCCCTCGCACAACTGGCCCGTCATCACAACCTCAGCATCATCTCCTACGCCGACGACACCCAGCTCGTCCTCTCCCTGACCAAAGATACGCTCACCGCCAAAACCAACCTCCACGAGGGACTAAAATCCATCGCCGAGTGGATGAACAACAGCCGCCTGAAGCTCAACTCCGACAAAACGGAAGTCCTCATCCTCGGACGCACCCCCTCGGCCTGGAACGACTCCTGGTGGCCCACCGCCCTCAGACCCCCACCCACCCCAGCCAGCCACGCACGAAACCTCGGCTTCGTCCTCGACTCTGCCCTCACCATGTCCAAACAGATCAACGCCGTCTCCTCTTCTTGTTTCAACACCCTCCGCATGCACCGTAGGATCTTCAAGTGGATTCCAACAGGAAGCAGGAAGACGGTAACTCAAGCCCTCGTCAGTAGCAGACTTGACTACGGCAACGCACTCTACACAGGCATCCCAACGAAAGACATCAAATGACTCCAACGCATACAGAACGCATCCGCCCGCCTGATCCTCGACATACCCCGCCGATGTCACATCTCCCCCCACCTGAAGGACCTCCACTGGCTCCCTGTGGATAAAAGGATCACCTTCAAACTCCTCACCCACGCACACAAGGCACTACACAACACCGGACCCACCTACCTAAACACCAGACTCAACTTCTACGTCCCCACACGTCAACTCCGCTCCGCCAACCTCACCCTCGCCATCGTCCCCAAAATCCAGCGCAAGACCTCTGGCGGCAGATCCTTCTCCTTCCTCGCCGCCAAGAACTGGAACTCTCTCCCCACCTCACTACGCCAGACCCAGGACCTCCTCACCTTCAGGAGACTCCTCAAGACATGGCTCTTCGAACGCTAGCAGCACCCCCCCACCCCCAGCGCCTCGAAACCCTGTCGGGTACATAGCGCGCTTTATAAATTCACTGATTGATTGATTGATTGATTATGTGCTGGACTTATTCTGCTTATGATGATAATGGTGTCATATTTATGAGACATTTAAAAAAGAGGTGGGCGTAACTCTCATAATTTGTTGTAGGGTAGCTGCGCAAAATTACAGATTATACAAGATTACGCAGAGTTATGTGAGGAGTGTAGCACAGCATTTAGCTCTATTTTTCTTTGGGCGCAATGCACCCTTGCATCCAAAATGGACCTGAGGGTCCATTTTGCACTAAGGAAATTGCACTGAGTGCAACAGAATACAAACAGTAGAAGCCAGCCGCCCCTCACACTCACTACGTTTGTTTTTCCTGTGTCCTGTGGTAGGATGTTTGTGCTAAAATAATCATAATTACATGAACAGGAATAATCCCATAATTTGCAGAAATTTGGCAACAAAACAATAACGCAAAATTACCAGTACTAACCAATTTATTTTTGCATTATTACAATTTCACGTATGCCTAATTTAGAATTGTAAGTCTCAATATAACCATCCAATGTTAACTATGTCAAAGGATAACATTTTTGATTATTTGATACAGGCAAACATAAAATAGCACTTGTACTGGTAACCTATCTTTTAAAAGCAAAATTATTCAATCTTGATAGAGAATTCTTAGGAGAAGCAAACCGTCCATCAGTATTTGGAAAAACAATAGTGCGGCAACGTTAAACAGAAAATAAATCTAGTGCTAAAATTCTACCCCAAATGCCAGATCCCAAAAGTATATGGATCATAAATTTAGATGAAGAAAAATATCAGGCCTTCAAGATTTGCTCTAAATGGAGAGGAATTGAGGGGTAGTGAGAAAAGCAGAAAGTTTTGAACTGGATCTCGTGAGAGCTGGAGACAATTTTTCAGAGCAGCTGCAACTGGTCATAGCGTGTAGACTAAGGCTGGACTGTGCAATAGCTGCAAAACATATTAGACCACATGATTGCATATGACAGACAACTTCACAGACTCACATTGAAGGTGAACGGTTCCTCAATATCTTTCCTGCTTCTCTGGATGTAGAGACACTGTGGAGTTTGAGGGTAACCTGGAACAGACATGAGAGAAGCATTACTAGACTCTGCGGCACAAAAAAGTAATACAATTGACAAAGCACAACGCGAAATAAAGCCCTGGCTACAAGGCAGACTCAAGGAATGGGTATGGGGATGGGAAGGCCAGCGAGGCTTACAACACGAAAGATGTTACTTGGCACTTGTTTAGTGCTGACTGCCTATATAGACCCTGAAGCTTTCACCTTTTCCACGCTAACAATGTCTAATGCTGACTCTTCCTCATAGGGACCCAAAAGCTTGCCTGTGCTAATTCTTCCCTTATCTATATTTGTATCCAGAACTGGACACAAAGTAGGTCTGTTAAGTCCCTCTAGTAATCGTGTACACAGACTCCGTCTTTCTTCTCAAGTTGACTTGATTCCATTTTACAAAAGCATATGCAGTGAGAGAGCGTAATCTAAACATTACCTATTTTAGATGTGAAATGCTTATACTAATGCTGCATTAATAATATTATTCATTGAAACGTATTTTAAACGTGGAGAATTATTGTATGCATATACTAATATCAACTATAAGAAATGATTACTTGTATTGTGATTAATTGAATATGTTAACACGTACGAAGATTGCATTTATTAGAATCCATAAGCCTTAAGTTAGTGCGAGTCGAAGAACTAGCCGTGTAGCTCTCATATTAAAGCATATTTTTTCTGTTTCTCCAGTGTGCTGACTTGCAAAAGGCCATGACCCAGCATTTGTTCTTTTTCTCCGTTTTATGTAACAATTATAGTTATATTCCCATCCGCATTCTAGCTGCTTTAGTATAAGTTTATACACTTTGCAACAAATATGGAAACTTTCAAGGACATTATACCATGGAAAAGAGAACTTTTGACCCGAAGAGTGTGCCAGAGAATGAAGTAACCCCGGATGTGCCACGTACGAAAACGTCAATTATGAAGACCAATCAAAATGTTATGAATTATCATGAAATGACAAGTGCATTACTTAATGTATAATTTGATAGGTTACAGATAGTGGGGTGTAATGACTATCCAATAGAATTTTGGGGGAAGGTATCACGAAAAAGGGATAAAAACTCATGACACAGGAGACTCGAGAGATCTAGGTAGGGAATGATATTGATTGCATCCAGAAACTTTGTCACTCTGTTTGGTGACTTGAGACTTAATAAACCATCCTCACCCTTAGTTGCCCCATTACACTTTCTTCCTTATGAGGGAAGTGTCCCCTGTCCTTAGACTAGATAGACTGACGACGATCCAACTGATGTCCTGAAGACGAAGTCTGAACCTGTATGCTGACTCATACCGAGGAGGGTAATTATGACAGTTGCTCTTGTAATTTGTCCAATTGCTTTTCCTTTCTAGGTATCAACTGCTGTATTTTTTATTAGAAGACCTTAGTTAGATGTTTTCCAAATCAGTGTTCTAAATTGTTTTTGCATGAAGTCCAACATGCTGATGCTAATTAGTGGTTAGATTAGATATTCACCTTGACTGACAAACGGACATGACTGACATTGTACTATGCTGAACTGGGCTTCTATGCATTCTGACTTGTGTATCTCTTATGTTAGTGTCTTAATGGTTCTGATCTTTACATTGTCAAAATCTTATCACAGTTGCCAAATCGTGACTATGCTCTTTTGCTTCTTGGTTTTGAGATTAATATATTTGCTGTTAGATTGTAATCAATAGGGAATAAAATTCACAAAACTTCAATAAAGGTGTGGTTATTCATGACTGAAAGGTCATGGTTGCGCCGACAGTTTTAACCAATGTCTAAACTGAAATATATTGTGGTGATATATGTTGATAATATTATTGATATATTGCTTGATATATTGATCAGTTACCTCGTATTACGGTGTCTCACCACTGGGTCAAAAGATTCATCGGCCTAAAACGAGTCCTAATGACTGCCTATATAGACCCTGAAGCTTTCACCTTTTCCACGCTAACAATGTCTAATGCTGACTCTTCCTCATAGGGACCCAAAAGCTTGCCTGTGCTAATTCTTCCCTTATCTATATTTGTATCCAGAACTGGACACAAAGTAGGTCTGTTAAGTCCCTCTAGTAATCGTGTACACGGACTCCGTCTTTCTTCTCAAGTTGACTTGATTCCATTTTACAAAGGCATATGCAGCACCACATTACTACAGCAAAGCACTGGCACACAGTGACCAGAAACATTCTCTTCATAGACTTTATATGCTATGGAACGTTACAGCATTCTACATTGCCCATGCCCATATTCTAATAACTTCCTCATCACTACAGTCCCTTTCTTAATTACCGAGAAAGAACACCTCCTCTCAGTAGCCACAATGCAACCATGCACAAATTAGTGTCTTTGAAATGTGACAAGTACCTTGTTAAGAGCGTCCCAGTCAGGAGGAAAAAAAAATATAAAGGGTAAAACATTTGCGTGGCAATCTTGTAAGTCTTTATTGAAGACAAAGGAAGATTAGTACTGAATAGATTAGTAAGTCAACAACCTCCACCTGAAGAAGAAAAGAGACAGGCAATAGTATCCAGAATTAGAATTCAGGAGAACATTTGAACTGCAAGGAGCAAAAATCCGGGACAGAAATAATAGAAAAGGGGTGATGAACGCAAACAAAAAAATGAGGGAATTAATGCTTCAGAAAGCACTGTTCACTTGGAAAGGCCTCCTTGCATATGGTAATAACAAGAATTAACGATGGAGGAAAAAAACGGCTTCATCTTGGAATAGATACCTTTGTTACCATCTTATGGGCAAACCAACATCAGGTAAGTCATAAAGCTTGCCCACATTCCTTTCAGGAAACCCTGATATCTACATGGCAATGGAAGAAGAAGCAGCCCAAGATTATCATCTTTGGACCAAAGTTCCATTCCGTGATCTTGCCATTGCCAATAATGTTTGGTACTGCAGGCAGCTCAATGAGCACCCTTCCGTGAGCTTGGAGACAATACGGCATTTCAGGTGGTGCAAATGCTGAGGAAGGCAACTCAGAACATATTGTCTGACAGTGCAAGCAGCGTTCCTTCCACTTATGTCTGGGCAGGGCTTTTGTTAACCTTTCAAATTAGCCTTTTGCACAGCTTGGCACAAAAGCAGTCCGGCTTAAGTTAAAGGCAATGTTTAAAGTACTTATGCAGCATAGAAACAGTAATAAAGTGAAAACATAACAGAAGGAAAATTCCACACCAATTTAGAACATTAGAGTACATTTCAATACAAAAATAACCCCAAAATTATTCAATCCAGTCAGTAGAACTGGAGTTACTGAGTTTTAAAGGTTCTAAGGAAATTAGGGCTCAAAAGCACAACATGCCAACTGCAGGTTTTTGGATGTGCAAGACAGGCACGAAGTCACAAGTTCAGGTGACGGCAATGGAGCAGAGGCTGAGTACAGGACCCAGTTTGGCCTGCTGGAAGGTGTACGTGGTTGTACTTGAAGCTGCGAAGCAAGGTCCTGTGTCGCACTGTATTGCGATGTGGCACTTCCGATGAAGTCAACTATCAGGAGTTGCAAGATGGTGCGATTTAAGGTCCTGCATTGAGTTGCGTCATGCTGCGTCGGTTTTGAGGGAACCCTCAGTTGAACAAGGAGGTGTACACTCTGGTGCAGGCCAGGGGTCCAGAACCTGGGGGTACCTCTAGAGGATCAGGCCTCATTCCAGCACTGACCAGTAGCAGGGCAGAGGCAGGTCCAGTTGAATCTGGCCAGCTGGACTGATGCAGGACAGGCCGCTAAAGCTTGTGGTGTCCCTGCAGTTCACAAAGGAGGCCAGCCTTCTGGCCCTTAGAGTCACATTGGTGGTCCTGGGTTCAAGAGAACAGGTCCAGTCTTCCTTCCTCAGGCAGCAGAACAGCAGATCAGTCCTTCCAGCAACAGGACAGCAGAGCAGTCCTTTTGAGACTTCCACAGGTCCAGAAGTGATCTGAAGAGTGGCTGTGGAGGTCTGCTATTTACACCTCATGCCAAAATTTGTGTGGCAGAACTCCATGTCCTACCCCCACATCTAGTTATGGAAAGTTCTTCACCTGTCAAGGTTCCAAAATATCTTGGGGTGACAAAAGGCAGACAGACCTGGTGTCAGATTCCTTTGAGTGTGTATGTGGCAGAACCCTTTGGAATATCAGTGGGGCTGGGTACAGTCCTTCACAGTCATCATGCCAGGATGGCCTATCCTGTCCACATCTAAGACCCCTTTGTGATACCATCTGGAAGGAATATACAAACCTCAACAGCAGAGCCATTCACAATCATGTGACCCAGTACACTGGCAGAAAGCACAAATGGTTGGGACAAGAAAATGGCAAATATCTAAAAGTGGAATTTTCAGAAGTTTTACTTAAAATCGAACTTTCCCAATAAAGATAGTTTTAAAATTACAATTCATTTGAGTCTAAACAGTATATATCTATCTGCTCTCAGTATACAGTTAGCACTTCTTAAATGTAATAAGGTCATCCGGTATTAGTGATTGGGAGAGGCAGGCCTTGTCTCGGTGAAAAAATACTATAGGAGTTGCCCACTGCCAGGAGATGTAAAACGTAAGTACACATGTCTTATTTTGTAAATATGATGCACTCCGAATTAGGTGCACAGGTCGAAATGGCAGTTTAAAACTGCACTACAGGCTGCAATGGCAGGCCTGAAACATGTTTTAAAGGGCTACTTTAGTGGGTGGCCCTGGGTATGTGCAGTGCCATTTACTAGGAATTTATAAGTAACTTAAATGTGCCAATTAAGTGTAGGCCAATTTTACTATGTTTTATGGAGAAGGCACAATCACTTTAGCACTGGTTGGCAGTGGTAAAGTGCACAGAGTCCTAATGTCAGCAAAAACAAAATGCAGAAAACAGGAGGGGTGAAGGCAAAAGGTTTGGGGTCACCTTTCACAGAGGACGTGGCCCAAAACTCAACCTCCTCATGCCCATTTTTACCTCCCCCATTATCACATTTCCATTCTGTAGTCCCACCTGATGCATGGCTCTGGAAACGTATTTATCTTCTTCTTGTGTGAAACTTGTTGACCCTGGTGTGGCCCCTCTACACCAGGGTCACCAAGTGGAACCTTACACGCCGCACTGTTTCTCTGGCACCACAGGGCTTGGCTTTTGGATTTCTTGGTCTGTGGTTTACCACCTACATGCGATTTTCAGGTCTTCATCTTTTGGCAAAAGTGAATACTTATGACTTTTAATTACTGAGAACAACAAGTAGAATGGTTTGAGGCCCCTCCATGGTTAATACTGTTCTGTCCTCATAATAGTTCTTCAGTGCTAAATGCAGTGGCTCTAGATGAAACCTGTTTGAGTTGTTTGTGCAGTGGGTCTGAATGAAACCTGTTTGAGTTGTTTCATCCCCAATGGATGCCTTCATCCTTGGTGAATTTGGGATGTGTTTTCAGGGCTGACTCAGTTTTACTAGGCAGATGTGGATGCTTCTATAGTATATGTAAGCACCATGAAGTGATCGACACTGGTAGTAAATGCATTTTTTTAGCAAGCTCAGAGAACAGAAGAAATACAATGAAACTTCCTGGTAACAAAAACAAGGCTTGTAGTAGAGTGAGGCACCCCTTTAATTGGGGGGCAGGGGTTTGAGGAAAATTGAGTACC
Source organism: Pleurodeles waltl (assembly GCF_031143425.1). NCBI lineage: Eukaryota > Metazoa > Chordata > Amphibia > Caudata > Salamandridae > Pleurodeles > Pleurodeles waltl. The sequence continues at coordinate 1,542,149,441 of NC_090440.1, read as the reverse complement.
CAACAGGAAGAGGGTTCTATAAACTTTCACTTCAAGGAGTCCACTGTTGCATACACATGGTGAACATGCCACCAGACATTTCCTCATCTTTCTTCCTACCTGTAACTTGCTTTTGTTGCACCAACCCTTCTCCAGTCCTTGTTTATGGGTGGATACAATGGCTTTGCTGGGAAGCTGGAAGGAGTGGACAATGATCCAGACTTGAAGCTGTAATTTTAATGTTTCATTACTAGGTTACTCCATCCCCCTTCCTATGTCTCCATTTTCTTTTTTTGATTTTACGGAAGTTGTGCATAACCTTACTAAGTTTGGTATCTAACATCATAATCAGGTGGGGAGAAGTCTGGCAGCATTGTGCTAGTACCAATAAGTCCCCAAATGTAGGAAGACATACCCATGCACAGTTCTGTAATTTACTATCTATGTATTTTGCTTATTTACAATATATGTGCTGGTGTATGTGTGTGACTTTATACACACACACACACATGCATATGTATGAATATATATGCATATATATTTATAAACATTTCATATATTTGAAAATATATACATTGGGAAGCAAGTCATTAGGTTTATGTCTTATATATTGATTCATGTTCTTTTTATCTTGCGAAATCACTTTATGTGAGTATTTGGGTGTACTACATGGTATGGCCGGGTAGCCCTACTGTGCAGTACACTCACAAATACCATTTGGATCCATTCTACATTACCTACTTAAAATTAAGCTCAACCCTGGGTAGCTGTGACCACAAGCAGTGAGGCTTAGCAAAAGAACAATGTGTAGAGCATTTAACAGCACGATACAACGAAATAAGAAAGTCACGCAACATGAAAGAAACAAGACACCAGGTTAGACAAATAGATGTGATTATTATGAATCTTTGGAGACCTTAAGCATCAAAATCCACCAGAGGGTACCAAAGATACAGATTTTTAAAGAAATAAATAACTTTAGCATCAACCCCAAACAAGCATTGGTCAGCTAAAACTTTTGAAACTTTTGGAAAGTGTCCTAAGGAGCCGGAGAAGATACTTTGGACAGTTACCTGGCCACCCAAGCATTTTTAGAGCAAGATCAAACTTTTACAAGATGACTGGCCTAGACGACAATGAAGTGGTTCCTATGCTGAGGGATGCAGGCTCTGGCATATCAGCCTCTCTTTGTGTACTTTGAACGAGTTCAAAGTGGTCTTCTTCTCATCCTCCTTCAAAGTCCAGCGAGTATTGAGGTTCAAGATGTGGGGGTGCCATAGTTATCACAGGAACGTGCCCTGAGGGGACCACACAGTCACTCCCCAATGGGCTACTGGGTCCCCTCCCACCTAGTGATGAAGTTCCTGTGATGCGTGGCATTTGGCTGTCTCTGAATGCCACATTCTTGCCCTCTTCTAGATGGCACAACCCTTGCTCAGTTGTGGGGAGCAAAGTAGCCCATCCTAGAGGTGTGGGTACCTGAGAACAATATGCCCACTGTAAAATTGATTTGGGGGCAAGTTTCCCCTTTCTGACCCTGTCTTCAGGCTGTCTGCAGGAACCAAAGGCATCCTGCTAAGGGATGTTGGGCCGGGCGGCCCATTAAAGGCGGATTTCCCTTTGAAGCATGCCTCTGGGCTAACCCTCCGTGTGGCCATCCTGGCAGAGGAGGTGACACCTCGTTGCTGCACCACTGCCTTTGTTACTGATCCTCGGAGTCATTCACATGTCTTGGCAGGCAGTCAGAAAACTGTGTGTGTATTCCTTTGTGAGGCTGTTTGACAGGAGATCACAAAGTGTCAACTTTCTAAAAGGTGCCTATCTTTATTAGTGGCATTAATTTTGACCTGGTCAGCAGGTCACATTTAATGCCACAATATATTTTTTTTTAACTTACATGACCTGGTTTGGCAGTCCCAGTCAAAGGTTAGATTGGTTGAGATGCCACCCAGTAACCCTGTTAGCTAATAGGGCTACCAACGTTACCCACAGCAAAATGAAAATTTGAAAGTGTTGTTGTTAAGACATATTGAAAAGCGTATGTCTTACTTAACAAAATACAGCTCCCTGCCATGGGACTCCATAGGCCTGCCTAAGTGGAGGCAAATATAATGTTAAGGGCTGAGGTGACTTTCCCATTGGTTTAAAAGGCAAAGTCAAACTGGCAGTAAAAGCACTGTCCTTCCAGTCTGCAGCAGCAGGCTGAGCCATTTTGTATCTTGTCACATGAAGGGTGGCACAAATGGTGCTGCAGCTGAGGAGACACTCTGTCTTACATGCCCTGGGTGTCATATACTAGGGATTGGGTGTATCCAATTGGGCATGTAATTTATATGGGGTTAAAACCCTGGCACTGAGGTCTGGTTAGTAGACCTCAGTGCAATCTCAGAGTCAAAACACCATCAGCTAGTAGTCAAAATGATTTTTAAAAAAAGTGGAGGGTCCTTCAAAAAGTCTGTTTACTTACACTTTGCTTTTAATGTTGCATTCTAGTGATTTACTACTGGCAATATAAGGCAATAACTCTGGAAGGTTCTCTTGTCATTCTTTGACATTTTAAGGCAGGTGGTTGTACACATACCTTCACACAGCAGGGCATATATTACCTGCATATATACTGCTTTAATATAATTTTCGAGTTATTCTTACTTTTAATATGTATTATTGTATACATTTTTGTTTGTTTAACTACTGCATTAAATATTGTGTTTACTGTCTTTCAACTTTGTAGTACTCGTTAACAACTTCTTAGGTTTGTAAATATACTCTTGGACAACCCTCTGATTCTGAAACTGAAACTGTACACTCACCCATTATTAGAAAGTAGTTGTGTTCTGTAGGTCACATTGTGTAATGGGGGACTGTGAAAAAGTTTGTCATCCCTTGCTTCACCATATTGCTTCAGGATTACCAGCTGACTTTATGAGCACACACATGCATCAAGGACAAGAATCAGAGCATCACAGACTACTGTAGTATACAGTGAATCATATATCACATGGTTATATGTGTAACACCATTGAAAGAGCCTTCTTCTGGTGTGTCTAGTCAGTTACATGTCCTGTTACCCTTCAATGTAGGTGAGTATCCCGTGGATACATCAGTTTGTTCAGCAAAAACCCTCAATCTCCAGTCTATGAAAGAATCAGGTCAAACCACACTGTATTATATTTTTAAAGAATGGAGGACAGTCATTTTTGCCGAGGACTATCGATGAGGTCTCCAGTGCAGTCCATATGGCGAGGCGTCAGGCATCTCACCAGGTTGGAACAATGTGTCTCTTCTCCAAGGTCAGCATAAAGGTGCATATTTAATAACATTTCTCACACCTCAGGGCAGTAAGGAAAGTTGCTGCATTACGTGAAATGGAGAGAGCAGAAATGCACCATTTCTACTAAGATATGGCGCACTTCTGACCCCTTATTGCACTGGCGTACTTGAGGTTGCCAATGCAGATGCCCTTGCGCCATGCTGCAAGGCTGCTCGCGTTACAAGCAGGATTGTTTTTGTGCAGGAAGGGGTACCTTCATGTACAAAAACAATCCTTAGAGGCACTTTCCTTTTTATGAGTGATGCGGAATGCATCACACATAGAAAAAGAAAGTAATGAGGAGAAATAAATATATTTCTCCTTGTTATGCCTGGGTCAGGGAGGCACACCATTTTGGTGCAATCCTAGGTTTACTAACCTTAGTAATTCTAGAATTGCACAAACAATCAACGAGTGGAAGCATAGGAACACCAATGCTCCACCCATGGAGCGCCTCGCTGATGCAAAGTAACGCAAGGCAGCACTATGCTCTGCCTTGCTATACTTTGCATTTACTAAACCATGCAAAGTGGTTTTGTGTGGCGTAGTAAATCCCAAATAACAATTTGCACTGCTTTGTGACAACTTGCGTCATGCAAGGACAATACAAGCCCTCAGTAAAACTGGGGCAAAATGAATAACTTTATTCCACTGTTTCGCCTTCTTATTCCTACTGTACAAACTGAATAAAAAGATCTCAGGGATACAACAGTGGTCTGTAACTAAAGCCGCAGCCTCACGTATCTCACTCCAATATCTTTGATGGAATATGAATGTGCCTACCACCAAGTGGGCATGAATTTAATAACTCTTGATATATGGTGTATAGCCTAATAGTACACACACCACATTTTATGAAGTCATGCTAAATGTTCTTCTACCAGCATAGAGACTCTCTCCCATTTAGCATTATCTAAAAGATCATTCATGTATGCAATCCAGGCTCCATCACTTTTAAATTTATTCTGGAATGTGAACATAGCATTGCAAGATAGAGACCTGAGATTAATCTTCTATAGCGCACAGCTCCAAAATGTGTAAGTGATTGGTCTCATGCTAGGTTGCATCGAAATTCGTTTCCAAGATTTCCTAATGAGTGAAATTAAATGGCATGCATAAGTAAATTAACACTGGATATATTATACCTTTGCATAAGGAGGCATATTGTTATCAGATAGGTCGCATAACATGCTACATCTTCTCTCTGCCTGCCCAGGCTTGCTAATTATGAATGAGAATTATGGCATGATTTTCGTCACTCACACCAGAACTTTCAGATAGAAGCGTGACTCATTTTAAGCTTAGATATTAGTCTTCCTCAAATGTGGGATACCTAATTTACAACCTTAGAAAAGGAGTCGGACGCACTGTTTGTCTGTAATTCCTTGAATATCTCTACATTCTAACATCTACTAAGTAGCAAATGTATTTACAAAGTTCCACAATGTTATTAAAGTTGGATGTGTTTCGTAATTGAGCTACGAAATAACAGAGTTCATAATCAGTTTTACATATCACGTTTCCATGGCACTGTCTTTTGCATTCAAGGAAGATGCATCCTACAGAGAGGCCATTGGCTCTTCAGTGGTGACAGTCTTCTGCCCGTACTGGCTGCGAGGGTATATGAGGGTTGATGATGAATTTCCACTGCCAGATATCAGAATGCTACTGGTTCCCATAGAACCTGAGCACGTGCTACAGACACTCGGGTATAATTCCCAAAGAAGGAAATGGATATAGGAAGGACTGGTCTCAATGCTCAGACCGGACAGGTAGCCACATTTGTATAATCATAAGCATCTCTGGACTAGTTATATCTGGACATTTAGCCAACGTGTAACATGAAAATGCAAGGCTAATATGCCAATTTTGTGCCTTGAGCAGTGACCCGCCCTCTAATCCAACAAGGTAGGGGTCGCTGGCCAGAACGATAAGTACCGGCTACAATTAACAGCCTGGTATTGTGGGTGGGGGGGAGGGGGCAGTGCTTTCAGTCCGGTATTGTGAGTTACCAGTCGGATGTCAGCAGGTAATTTTATATAGACACCGAGAAAACAACGCACACACTCTGTGTGAAAGTTCTAAAAAAATATTGTTTTTTTTACAGAATATTGTTTTCTTTCCTGTACTCGTACCAAACCGCATTCCTCTCCCTTTCTATTGCCCATTAGGCCCCACTCGTGCACCCTGAATGCTGTATAACGTATTTAAACATTATATGCCACCCTGATTGTCAGAAAATCTGAAGCTCGCCCCCAATCTTACTGAGCAAGCGACGCCCCTGGTGGAGAGAAAGCGCACTGCAGTTGGTGTTAAACTTAGGAAACAGCATTCTCAGACTCTGGAAAAGACAGTGGTAATTCCCTAATACTTCGAGGACACATATTTTCCATAGGTGCATATATGTTCTATATGAAGGATGTGCATAGAAGTTCTATATGAAGGATCAGTGAGCCCTTGCAGGTCTCATCCGATTCGCCTGCAATTCACAATTGCCTGGCGTTTTGCCATGATTCATGTACTCAGTTGCCGCTGTAACCTCTTACTTTGCTAAAGAAGCTCGAGCTTCTGCAGAGATACGCGGCTTATGTACTTTTCTGCAAATTTCACCTGGTGCTTACAAAGCATGAGTGCCCAGCTCAGTGTGCAGCGCCTTGTCATATTCTTTCATGGCCTTGTTAACTTGTTAACTGCAGACTGCATGTCCGCAATCAAGCCATCTGATTTGGACACAAGTGCAAACAGTGTTTGTGAGTGCTTCTGTTTTCTGAACCAGGCTATGGTTTGTCAGCATTCCCTCATAGGTTAGCAATCTGTGCTTTTCAGCTGAATTTCCTCACCTTCTGAGATTTTTGTCATACTCATCTTTAACTGTCATTGCAACATTGCAAAGATCCTGCTCCTTGAGACATCAAACTGTAAGACCTTACTTTGCCCATGTGCACATTAGTCAGATATATAATGTAGCTGCAGACCGCAGCATGGGAACTTGGACCCCTCTCATCACTACTTTAAATACCTTGCAAATAACCCTGGTGTTGAGGCTGAATCACGACTTTACAAACATTGGACACAACTGCTGCGCTCCATAGTGCCATGCGAGTGTCCTAGCCAAGTATTTTGCACCGTGGAGGAACATACGGGGGTTCCTGGCCAGGTACATGGCCCGAGATCGACTTCCCTAAATGCGTACCTTTGTATGGCTCACTTCATCTAGAATATCATCTCTTCCTCTACGAATCTGAAGTGGGGATAAGTAAAATGTTTTCTCAATGTACAATGCAGTATGAAGGTCAAAAGTTAATTGACTGTAAAGTCTCTGAGAGTCTTGGGGGATGTTGAACCATCCCGCATGTGATCAGTAATACAATTAAAGTCGCCTCCTTTTATCAAGCAGTCCCTTGCGAAGTGCCCGTATGTCATCAAAACATTTGAAAACATTTATTTTAAAAATTTGGAGCGTATCAGTTGACAAAACTATTATTTCCATCTGATTTACCTACAAATAAAACAAAGCGGCATTAACGGGCAGATTCTGGTCAAACTTAATATGTGAATGGAATAATTCATTTTGGGTGTTGTAGTCTTTTTTCATTCAATGGAACTAACTAGACTAACATAGTTCGAAACAATGATATGGAGTGATGTGATAACCCTAGTGAACCATTGATTTATACCTATTTGCTCTGGATCAAAAAGAGAACTTGTGAAAACAGCATCAATGGAAACTACTATCAAATCCACAAACCTTTTTTAAACGAATGGCACATGCAGCCACAGTTCCCAAAATTTTGCTTGAGCATGACATTTGTGGCCCTATCTTCCCTTCCTTCTTAGGTCTGATCTAGAAACTGCTTTGGCTGCCTCACTTGCCTTATGTAATGAAAAAATGTATAATTAAAAAAACATACATACATGCCTAGAGGGCCTTTGGGTCTTCCCTCCTTATCCAGTTGTCTCTTGAACTGTCATACACATTTTGATTCTGCCCTCAACAGCGTACTGCACAGGGCATTGGGTCAGTTCGCTTTGGCCATTGGCTCTCATGCACTAAGCGTGATGTCATTTTGCTTGATGTACATCTTCTGAAAAAGAGATGTACGTTAGTGCCAGGTGTGCCTTGACAATACTTTACTTCACTAATGCTTTTTTCTTTCCATTCAGCATCCTTTTTATGGTTTCATCTTTGTGTGCTTAAAGTATGTATTCAGGTAACACTAATTCAAAGCAATTACTATTCTTTGCGCCCAAAAATATTTCAGTGTTACACTAACTAAAACGAAAAAGGCTTCTTCATCTAGTTTAAGTACACCAACCTGCCCGAAGCATTCGCACTACACTATAAAAATTAAATGTAAATTAAGTTTTAAATTGTCATTGCAAGCATATGGTTGTCACGTTTAGGTCCATGTTTTCTTTTTCTATTCTTTGATCTGTTGGGCTTATGTATCCAATATTGCTTTTAAAAACTTAACCTCATAACAAGCTTGCCAAAGATAGACCTATTTTCTTTGACAGTGCTCATTTCTCCATGAGTTACTCCAGTAGACTGGAACAACCGATGATTATTTTAATTGCCACTCTTCTTCTCTTAAAAAAAACTATCTATCTATCTATCTATCTATCTATCTATCTATCTATCTATCTATCTATCTATCTATCTATCTATCTATCTATCTATCTATCTAGTATCAGTAATAATAACTTTTCAAGGGTGTCTGTAGATCAGTAAATAACAGCCTTTTTCTGGAAACACAATCCATTCGAATTCTATTTATACAGAACTTTGGCCCTCATTATGATCTCGGCGGTAAAAAATGCCGAGATCAGCGCTGGCAGTTAACAGAAGACTGCCAGCGTGTCGACGCCCCGCCGGCTGTCTAATGTTTTCCCTGCCGGCCCAGCAGGGAAAAGGGACGTAACATTGACAGCGGCTCCAAATGGAGCCGCCGCCAATGTTGATGTGCGGCGGTTGCAGCAGCACCCGTCGTGCAGATCACCTGCACGACGGGACACTGCGCGCGGGCTCCTGCACTGCCCATGCCAAGTGCAAGGGCGGTGCTGGGGCCCCAGGGGGGTCCCGGAGCACCCCTTCCCCAGCCTTTTTGTGGCAGGGGAACCCGCCAGGGAAAGACTGGAGGAAAAGGGATCATCATCCGACAGGGCAGTGCTGCCCGATGGGATAATGATTTCCTCCATCATCAGGCTGCCTGTCTGCGGTAGCCTGTTGGTGGAGCCCTCCCTGTGATCATTATATGGCGGTTCAGACCGTCGTGCCGGTGGAGGTCTTTGCCGCCGCCGCCGCCGGCATGGCAGTCTGAACCGCCAGGGTTCATAATGAGCCCCTTTGTCTTTAGTGGTCTATCCTTTCAGACTGTTAGTCATCAAAGACATATGTGCCCACTCCTAAGACTAGTTTGCTGCCTCCGCAAAGGGGCATAGGATATTCTTTTGTTGTTGAATTCTGTTATGTCCAATAATTATCAGATGATAGACTGTACCTTGCTGGGCCTCGAACTCAGGAAAAATCTGGATCAGTTGCCTTTATGCTGTTACACAGCCTTATATGATCATTCTTCAAATTAGATGTATTATCATTAGTTGGTGACTGAGAAGCTTCACTTTTTGTTGGCATGATAGTAAGCCGCACAGTGTAGGACAGGTGTGCCGCCTACCTTATTGGTTTATTTTCTCTATATCCTTTTTTTCGTCCATTGAATTCAACAAACATGGACTCCTCTAGAAGTGCTCCGTCTGCTTCATGATGCTGATCTCCAGAGTCGTGCTCTGATGACTGAAAAACACTCAATGAGCGCCTCCATGAGTGAAAGCGACTACTGCTGCCTCAGCCAGGGTGCGGCTATACTGGATAGCATTGACCATAGGACATATGCTAAAAAAACTAGAGCTTAGCAGCTATAAATATGTTTTGGATCATATTGCGGTCCTAGAAGGTACTAGAACTTTCTAGATTACTGGGTGTATCTGTTACCTTTCATGAAGCAAACCTCTCTGCGCATGCTGTCTACCTCCAAAGATGGGGTCACGAACATTAGCAATATGGCATATGGAATAGCAGGGAATAATAAAGCACAATGGATTAATGTAGGTTAAGGAAAAATTCGAATTTGTAGAAACTTACTGCACAACTCTACTTGACTTCTCTTGCTTCCAGTAAATACAAAACAGGATCACGAGTTACCCCTATGGTGTGCGAAAGATTCCATCATCTGTAATGAAGCAAAAGAAACCGACTCTTATGAGATTTGTATTTTGCTGATCTCGCGAATAACAGAATCATCTTTGATTTTGACATCTTTTTGAATGTGAAGTCGGTGTCCTCTAATCTTTATGTCCTGAGATATTTGTTGGGATAAGAGAATCCTCTCGTCTGGAGACATTTATTGGGATTGTCTTCTTTGGAACTCTTTCTCAGAAGGCTTGGTGTGATTGTCAACACCAATCGAAGCAACAAAGGAACATTGTTTGCAAGGCAATTTAATTTTGGTGTAAGGTAACACTGTTTACTTCCTGCAGTTCAGTCACCGAGGCTCCATTATCTTTATTTCCCTAACTTTTGTCCAGTATCGATTTGTTTTGATGTGGGTGATGCAACCAATGCCACTCTATGTGTTTTATTCATGGAAAGTAAAATAAACTCAAGTACAGTATGTTTGATTGTTTCAGGTACACTCATAAGAATTCAGAGTAAGAATACTTGAGAAAGGGAGGAAGCAACAACGCACCATATCTACTAAGATATGGCATACTTCTGCTCTCTCAATTCATTGGTGTGATTCAGACATCCTATGGTCAAGGTAAACCACTGCACCATGGTGCAGGGGTCCCTTCATTGTGGGTAGGATTGTTTTTCCTCCAGAAAATCAATCCTTACAGGCATTTTCCTTTTTCCATGTGTGCAGCAAAATGCAGCACATGTGGTAAGAAGAAATTATGAGAAGAAATTAGGATACTTCTCGTTATGCCTCTCTCTGGCAGGTGCACCATTTTGGTGGAACCCAGGTGTACTGCCTTAAGTAAATTAGGGTTTGCATTAAAATACATGGGAGGGGGGCGTGGCCAAGATGGCAGAGTAGACGGACGCGTCTTTCGGAGCTCCGCCACACGGGCCCATAAACAGCAGTGCGGCGGGCCCGGCCTTCTCAAGCAGGGCAGCCTTGAGCGGCAGAGGACGAGAGCAGTGCCTGGGGGCCAGACGGGGCGCCCCAAGAGTCTGAGGGGCGGGCCCCGGGGCCGGGTCTGTTCGGGCGGTGGCAGCAGCGGAGGGGCCGCATGTGGTTGGAGCTGACGGCCGGGATGGCTGGGTCCCGGCCCAACAGTGGTGGTGGCGACCGCGGCTTGTGGCCCCTGATGGTAGCGGTGAGTGTTTTACTGCAGTGATATCGGGCCGTGGGGCGGAGAGGAGGCGCACGTGGACGGTGTGCGGCCTAAGCCCTCTGCCCAGAGAGACTGGAGACCATTTATGGCGCTGCCCTGTGAGGCCTTGGGGGGCTTATAGCACAGTGAGGGGCTGCTTTGCCTTCCGATGGGGCGAGCGTGTGGCCCGTCAGGCACGTTAAGATGGCCGCATAAAGGTGGTCGGCAGGATTGTTCGGCCCACGTTGCAGCGCTGGGAGGTGCAGCGAGGAGCTGCGAGGAGGCAGTGGACGGTAGCGCTGTACGGCTAGGGCATGCTGGCCCTGAGAGGACTCAGGGTGCCCGGGAAAGGTGGGACATGGCAAGTGCTCCTCCGGCCGCGATTTGCTGTAGTTTATGGCAGCCCCAGGGGCATTCAGGTGACACTGTGATCGACGCTAGGAGCTCGGCAGGACAGCTAAGCCCGCGGTGAGGGGACAGAGAGCCGGCGGAACGAGCATACCTGTGAGCATACCTGTGAGGACATTAGCAGAGGCCCTGTGGACATGGAGAGGGTGGTGATGCCATCTACTAAGCCTAAGAGGGACCAGTCAGTCAGAGAGATGCTAACTCGATCACACCCGTCGCAGAGCAGACAGGCTGAGGCCGCAGCTTCGACGCGGGGGCCTGACCAGCTGGGTGAAACGGGGGCTGATGGGGAAGCCCCGGTTACAAAGGGTTTCCTTACCTGTTTGTTCGACTTGTTGCGGGTGGACTTGCAGGAGCTTCAAAGAGACATCTCCCAGGAAGTGCGAGATCTGCATTCTGATATTACCTCTCTGGGGGAAAGAGTGTCCAGCATAGAGAATAATGAGATCTCCAGAGGGGAGGAAGTCAAACAACTCCAACAGGAAATACTCCGTTTGCGTGAGCATCAGGAGCAGCTGCAGATCGTGACTGAAGACTTAGAAAATCGCTCTAGGCGCCATAGCATACGCATCAGGGGGGTTCCGCAAGGGGCTGAGGGAGATGACGTTAGAGAGTTTGTTACGGCTTTGTTTCGTTCCCTCCTGTCTCCTGAGAGCCCACCCGAGATCCTTCTGGACCGGGTCCAGACAGCGGGCCGGGTGGGGGGTGCCGGGGCGCACCCCCCTGATATTTTAGCATGCGTCCATAATTTTCTGGTTAAAGAAGCTGTACTGCAGAAGGCGTAGAACCTGCCGCAGATCCAGTTTCGGGGGCAATGCTTGCAGCTTTATCAGGACCTCTCCGCGTTGACCTTGCAGAAGCGCAGGGAGTTTAAACCTATCACGGATCACCTCCGGGTTGCCTCCACGTCCTATACCTGGGTCATCCCTTTAGACTGGTGTTCCGATGGGGCGATCAGCTGAGACAAGTGAAGACGGTTCAGGAGGCCCATCGGGTGCTGGGTCTGGAGGAGTCGGAGCAGCGGACCGGATCCCCGGGGGGCCCCTGCTGAGCGCCGACCAGGATGGCGGCCAAGAAGAAGAAGCGGAGGCCGTCACGGCCATCGTCCAGGTAATGAGCACGGGAGAGACAGGCAGTTTTGAACAGTGTCGCCGCCGGTACTGGCCCATAGTCCCTGATGGTTGCTGCTGGTGGGTGGAGGTGCTCGTGGGCCGCCCGGCATGGGTGAAGTGGACTGGACTGGGGCCGAGCCTGGGTGGCGGGGCCTCTGGAAGTCAGGAGTGAGTCCGGCGGTGTGTCCCTGAATTCAGTTTGGAACTCTTCCTCGATGTGGACGTTTCACAGAGGACTAGATTGTTGGTTGTTCTGCACCTGTTGTGCCTTTTTGTCTTGTTATATTGTACCCCCTCTACAGGACATCTGCTCTTTGCTGGAGATTACTATGGGATCCCCTATCTGCCTTAACCAGGGATGCACCCGAGCTTGGCCTCATAGTGGGGCCCAGCTGTCATGGCTTTTCATACCCCTCCATGGGTCTGAGGTTTAAGTGTATTAGCCTCAATGTTCAAGGCCTTAATAACCCTTTGAAGAGGCTGGTGGTCCTGTCCTTCTTGGAGCGTTCTGGGAGTCAGGTCTATTAGTTACAGGAAACACATCTACTGGCTGCGTTCTAGGTGGGTCCCCCAGCAGTACTGGTCCTCCGCTTCGACAAAGCAGGGTGGTGTGGCGATCTTGTTTTCGAGGTCCTTCCCTGGGGAGGTTGTTGCTAAGATCCACGTGGTGAAGGGTAGATATCTGGCTCTGAAAATCCGCATAGGCTCTTTTCATTTCACACTCGCCAATATATATGCACCCAACACTCAACAAGAAAGTTTCATTAAGCAGGTGCTCTCCCAGACGTTTACGACTTCAGATAGGGCCTTACTTGTGGGTGGGAACTTCAATATTGTTCTGGACAACGATTTAGATGGATCAGGGCATAGGTATGGGCAGACTGGGGCTCTAACTTCGGCAGGGTTACAGTGGCTGGCTGATTGGGATTTGGAGGATGTCTGGCGGGCAGCTCACCCGGGTCTACAAGACTGCTCGTTTTACTCGGCAGCGTCTAAAACTTATGCACTCATAGATTACTTCCTGGCCACTTCGGAGTTCCGGGCACGGGTTCAGGAGACCTCGATTGAGCCGAGGGCCCTGGTGGATCATGGCTCCATAACTGTGATGCCTCGCGTGGATACCGGTCCCGCCCGGGGTCCTGGATGGCGCTTTCGGGACATGATGCTGCAGTCTCGGGAGGTGGCGGACTCTCTACGCTGATCAATCAGGAACTATCTTGAGCAGAATGATAACGGATTGATTAGACTAGGGACTTTGTGGGAGGCGCTTAAAGTGGTCCTGCGCGGAGAGGTGATTTCCCTCTCGGCTAGAGAAAACAAGGCCTGGAGGGATAAGCGAGAGGCCGTAGAGCGGAGAGTAACGGCGCTGGAGCATTCCCATAAGCATACAGGAGCTCCCAGAGTCTGGAGGGAACTGGAGAAGGTATGCTTGCAATTGAAAAGATTGGACGGGGATTGGGCGGAGTTTGCTTTGGCACGCCTTAAGCACAAGTATTATGTTGGGGGCGATAGATGTGGGAGGCTCCTGGCTCAGAAGTTGAGGGCCCAGAGACAAGCTACTGCAGTTCCTCTTCACGGGGGAGGCGCACACGGATGTGCAGATTGCTGAGGCTTATGCTGATTTCTACCGGGAACTCTATATGGAGGACCTGGCTGTTGATTGCGACCCCTCCTCCTACGTCTCTGATTGCGCAATCACGCATCTTAGGGAGCAAAATCCAGCTCTCCTCGATGAGCCTATTCGGTTGGATGAGGTGAGATCGGCGATCTTGTGCTTAAAGGTTGGGAAGTTGCCTGGCCTGGACGGTTTCACTCCGCTTTTCTATAAAACTTTCTGTCCGGATCTTGCCCCGGCACTTACCCGGCTGTTCAATTCTTTCACAGAGACTAAGGGCCATATTTATACTTTTTGACGGAAAACTGCGCTGGCGCAGTTTTGCGTCAAAAATATTACCGCCGGTTGACGCCATTTTGGTGTGCCGTGCGGGCATCAAATTTATACTTTGACGCATGGTGGCGCAAACCACAGGTGGGAGTCATTATTTTTGACGCACACCACAGCGTCAAGTCGTAAAGCAAAACAACGTTAATGCAGCGGAAATGATTGTGGGTCGATTTACGAACCCGCAAACCGGATATGCGCCCTTTTTTGAAGCAATAGCGTAAAAAAAACGCAAACACTGCCATTTCACCAGAGGAGAGCCAAAATGGATCCCAGATGCCACTGCAGACCCCAGGAAGATGGCAACAAACCAGGAACCAGCCAGGAGGACCCACACAAGAACCAGGACACTTATAAGAAGAAAAGAAAGTGTCGCTTCAGTGCAGAGAAGCAGGAAATTCTGGTTAAAGAGGTGACGGAACACCAGCACCAACTTTTTGTCACCTCAAAGTTGCCAATCAGTAGGAGAGAGGCTATATGGCAAAAAATTGTGGACAAGATTAACAGTGTGGCAGAAGTACGCAGAACAGTCATCGAGTGCAAGAAATGCTGGCATGACTGCAAGCGCAGGACAAAGGAAAAGATGGCCAGGAACAAGAAGGCAGCACTGCAGACTGGAGGGGGGAGTCCAGCACACCAGGAGGCCCTTGACCACATGGAGGAGATGGTCGCAGCCGTCATCCCTGAGGAGATCGTCACAGGGATTCAAGGACAGGACAGCGCAGACTACCAAGAGACAACGCACATGCAGGGTAAGTCGCATGGGGAATTAAAATGCAATAATGTAAACTGTGAGCAGGGGGGATACCGACCACAAAATGCATGGAAGTCATCATATATATGGAGTGGCATAGGTGAAGGGGCACGGCATGGGGGCATGGCCTGCACAAACAGAAGCTGGGGCACACCATTTCGCTACACCAACAACAGTCCCATGGGGCCATGCTGTCATGCCAACGATGGAGCAAAG
This sequence comes from Pleurodeles waltl, assembly GCF_031143425.1. Taxonomy (NCBI): domain Eukaryota; kingdom Metazoa; phylum Chordata; class Amphibia; order Caudata; family Salamandridae; genus Pleurodeles; species Pleurodeles waltl. The sequence goes on along the minus strand of NC_090440.1, from coordinate 1,542,134,343 downwards.
GGAAACCCACGCCAGGAGGGAAGGCCACAATGTCAAACTGACATCCCGACACACGTCAGCCCCCATTCCGCCTACATTAACTAGGGCCCTCTTAACAACCTCTAGCCATACTGACAACTGGAATGTAACTGGGACAACAGTTGCCACTGCCACCTCCGCTCTGTGTGCAGCTCAAGTAGCCAATGGCAGTAACCTCCCCATGGATCATACACACCTAAATTAGGGGGTTGAGGATGACAACTTTAACAATCCCCTGAAACAAGACAAAGGCCCCAGTACTGTCAAATGTCAATGCCCATAGTTGTCGCAAACATGAGCCAATGTAAACAACAATAGGAGCTACACAGCACTAAGGACACACCAATGCTGCATATGTCAGGGTTCATCCTGTGCCTGGATCACAATGTAACATCCCAAATGTCATACTGCTCAGACAACAGCATTGGGGGGGGACACATGTAACTGGTCACTGAAATACACCTGAACAGTCAGAGGAGGAAATAGGACACTGATACGATTATCAGGGAAATCCAATGTACCACACATTCCCCAACATCAGCTGTACACATTACCAATGCCAACATCCATATTGTGTCATAACATTGCTATGCATAGGACATGCCACATGTTAAATACATTTAAGTGGATGTGAAAGATCAGAGATTGGGGCAGGTCCAGATTGTTAAGTGTGCTACCAGGGCCATCAGAACACCCACAGCCAGTGAAAGGTCTCACCATGAGAATGGACGTAGACAGAGGTTTGAGTAGGACAAGAAGGTGGCAATTCTCTATTTGGCCAAAACCAACACCTAGAAGAGATGATGCCGACAAGTCTAATAACTCAATAACACACATGTGACATGCAGGTGGGCCATAGGCCTGGGAGAATGCCCATCTGAAGGACTGGAGCAATGAACACAAAACAAGATCACAATGTGAATTCATCACAAGGCAGGCATGTCACATCACCCATGCCACAACACAGACACACTAATTGTACCCTGTTTCATTGCAGAGGAAGATGGATCTCCTGCGGATATGCCTGTCCCTGATTACCCTGATGACATGGATGATGAGCCAAAAAACATTCCCCAGGAGCCTATCCAAAAGGTCCTTGAAACCCTCCAGACCCCACCTTCAGTCACAAGAAGGAGCACAGAACAAGCAGCCATCGCAGAGGATCCACCCACCACCCCAATTGTAAGACCTGCCAGCTCCAATGCAACTGAGGACTCAGACGACACTGGCACCAGCTTTGAGAGAACTGTAGTTGGAGTACAGCGGGAGCTGGCCATGGAGGTGCGGGTGGGGATGCAAACTATGACAGCCAGCCTAGAGGGAGTGCGTTCGTACATGATGTCATCTGCAGATCAGGCAGCAGCTATGCAAGCCCTAACATCTATCTTGCAGGAACTGCAAAAAAACCAGAAGGAAATCAGCACAGCTGTAATACAGTTGACCCAACACCTACAACAGCAATCCTGTCAACACGTGCACGAATGCAACATTGAACCCCTCAGGGCCGACCTGGCTGCCTACCATTGTGATATGGCTGCTATTCTCAAGAACCAGCAGATCCTCCTTGCTGCAGTACTGCCCTTAAGACCTTCAGAGGGAGCAGCGACTGGGATGTCTGACTCCACATCTTCTATCACTGAGGTGTGTGTTGCCCCTTCACAACCACCACCAACAAGGACAGAGGAGGCAACACACACATCAGAAGAAGAAGACATGGAACAGATCACATTCACAAGGAAAAGTACCCGGAAGCACTAGTCCCTGCCACATGGCCAACTATTACCAAGGTCCTGCGCTTTGTAACTTGCCAGTCTTGCAACAACTCTACTTAATGACTGTTCTGCTTACCACTGTATATCTTGCAGCCAGCCCAGTGATTGTCTCTCTCCTACTCATTGGCAAATCCTGTCCCTCTGCACTGTCTGAAACATCAACCCCAGCATGTTAAAAGCATTTCCTTAACCCCTTGTGTAGGATCACAATGTAAGATGTCACTATAATGGACCCACAATCATGGACAATGTACAGATAGCACTACAGCACTTTTCAATAAATAGCACTTACACAACAAATCTGTCTCTGGGTAATGTGACATATCAACTGTGCAGTAGATAACTGAAATGTGCCTACTGTCAAATTGCGTAGCTCGTCAATACAACTGTCCTGATATTATGTAGTCAGATAAATCAGCACAGTGCCCATGATTGCATCGTACTCTGCCCTTCCTGAGGGTAATATCTGATGAAGTGAGAAACCATACACCATCATGCTGTGTTGGACAGAAGAATGCTTCCTCAAGGGATATCTAAGTCATCAAATAGTGGCTGCAAAATGTTGTCGCCATGCAATACTAACACATATAACAGTGCACACTAATCTAAGCAAACACTACAAAAACTGCATAAATGAAGGTGTCTGAGTTTACATACAAATAGGTAATCATGCTGAACTGTGTCACAAATGACATATGAGAGTCATGAAGACAAGAATAAAAGAGTGCCTATGAGAACTCATCGTATAAGGGTGTCCTTGATCATCACACTGCAGTCAGACCTAAAACTGTTCCCCCATACCAAGTCTGGAAGCACAGTTTGTGACGTAGAAAACACACTTATCAACAGAAACACATTGTCATCCATATTAACTGTGATTGGTGGTTGCAACGAATGGTGGAAACTTTGCAAGGTAGCTCTGGGGTAGCTGCCAATCGTACAGCTCAGTTGGGATTTGTTTGTAGCATAGGACACAAATGTAATAGTACAAAATTCATGTACACTGATTCCAAACCCAGGATCAAGGACCATTTAACACATACTGTTAAGGGTTAACCAAATATTTATTAAATGCTAATCACAGAAGAGGAAACTGAGGGGAAAATCTTACCTACCCTAATCTACCCTGACTACTCATTACCCACAACTGTCCCTAACTAACCTAAGCTTCACTTACTTATCACATGTAACGAAACGTTTGAAACATCCACCCCCCACCCCCATTATGAGATGGGACACATGGAGGACAATACATACTAACCTAAACACATACTATACTATCCTAAACAAATATATCTATATATATATTTTTCTTTTTGGGGGGGGGGTTTAAACACACAAGAACCCCAACGTAGCCCCCACCCACCCACCCACACACTTAATAAGTAAAAATAGAAAGAATCAGGACCCCCCACCCACTAACACTAACTATACTAACCTAACACTAAGCCGCCTAACTATAAGAACAAGGAAAGAGAAGGGAGGGGAGGGAATCATGTCAAGGGGCCTCTTGATTGACTTAACACGCCAGTTAATGTGGCGTCCATCCCGGCTCAGGTGGCTTAACTTGCGCAGCACACAGTCCATCTTCTGTTCCATGTTGTGGAAGGCTGCAGGGTCAACAGATGGAGCTGTGGCAGTCTGGGTACCGGTGGAGGAGGTCTGTGTGTGTGTGGAGACAGGGCCAGTGGGTTGTCCTGCACCTATAGCAATGCTGGGGCCTGGAAGTCCAGCAGATGTAGGGACAACAGTCCCAGTGAAAATTAGCCCGCATCCAAATAATAGTACATGGCCTGTACAAATATCTGGATGCGGCCTAATGTTCACTCCTGTGTGTAAAAAAAAATGATGCAAATACAGTAATGGTGGGCAAAAAATGACACCTAACGCTAGGAACGTCAAAATTTCAGTGCATGAACTGGTTTTGGGCATTTTTTCTGTTTTTTTGTTATGTTACATTTGGGACACATCAGAGATAGGCTGATTGCACCCACTATGGTGTTGATGGTGTATGTTCACATGTGTGACATCATATTGCAGCGGACCATGATCCACTACTCCCTTCACAGTATTTTTACGGTTGACTGACGCAATAGATGGTCATAAGTGTGGCCTACATATATGTGTTGCACAAATTGGGCATGTTTCTCATAAGGAGACGATAGCAATGTGACGCACATATGTACAATACCTAAATGCCTTTGGCTCAAAGTGTGTGCTTTGGCAACTAATGTATTTGTTGACCAAGTGTGTGTGTATCACATAAAGCATTATTGCACATATGCTTGTATGAATGTGACATCCATGTGTCCAATCCTTAGATGCAAGTCATTGTGGAACTGAGAGAGGGCATGTGTTAGTCATACATGTAGCAACATCCGTAATGTGGACTTCCAAGATTTAGGGTAACGTAGACACCACATGTGACAAAGCATGCACCAGATAGATGGCAGACGCTTGTTCATGTCAATGGTCCACATTTTCAACAACCTATGTCCTAGAGTTTTGGTAACAGCTTCCTAGGCACTGTTGGTGAATCCCACAGTGAGTCATACACATGCATTGAGGAAGTGGGTACCATGTTGTTTGCATAGACAGACAAGGGTGAATCTCAAATGTATGATGACACCACAGTTGAGGTCATAGAAGTGAGCCACAACTCTCAAGTGGCTGTGGTGGACCAGCATACAAGGCAGCATGTTTCCAGTGATCAATTGCACATAGGTGTCTTGCTCATGTGTGTGGTCCAATGATGATCCTGTATATTGTTTGGGGTGTACTTTGTCACAGTTCGGTCCAGGACTCATCATGAGTCAGTGGCAGCTATTCCTGTATCTACTGAGTATCCTTGGTTGATCAATTTGAGTAAAGTGGATGAGGACATGTGAACCTACATGGGGATGGTCCCACCCTGTCACCAAAGACGTGTAATGAGACAGTCAACAGGGCAACCTTGGTGTGCTGAGTGAGATAATATCTCAGGTGTCATGTTCCGGCAGGTGTCATTACAACATTTGTACACAGGTTAGCCTCTGCAATTCGCACTGGATCTGGGAACATAATAGCCTCTGTGCTGATTATTCTCGCAGCTATTAACCACACACGGCCCATCAATATGTTGTGAGCACTGTGATTCTGTGTGTGAACTGTCAGGGTCCTGACATGTGTGGATTTTTCATGGACATTATCAGAGGTTGCTGGTTCTGCTGAAGGCCCTGTACCCAATCCCTGCATACGGCCCTGGGACACTGTCACACTTTGTCATTCATGCATAAATGAGACCCAGACAAGGGATGGGCCATGAATTTTGCTTTTCCCAGAGGATGTAACTCAAATGGTACAGTTAAAAGGCACATGATGCTATACAATGTATTTGTGTATGCATTGAAGAAGCCCATGCCCAATACCCCCTGATGAATGAGAGGTTTGCTAACACAAGTGTGGTACATATGTAGACACAGGGATACTTTAGTGTGACGCAAAGATAGATGCCAGTCAGGCTGACAGAATGCAGGGTGATTCAGGATCCAGCAGTTTGACAAGTTACATAATCAGTGGTCTGACTCAGACTGTTTGGAGGACGAACTAGACAGCTGACATGTCAAACTGTGTATGTCCTGTGTTTTTGAAGGTGACAAATGAACCCAAGGGCTGTGTTACACTGCTTATTTAGTATCAATGCTTAACGGTGTATTTGACATAATGGCAACTCCTATGCTGTTCCAGGCATCAGCAGGGGCAGTACTTGTTGAAATGGATGGTGTGCATGGAGGTGATCACAGGTGTGGGCTGCATCTGTTTCTCACAAGTCCTGTAGGTGAGATTTGCATTCTAAGGGCCAACATACTTTTTCACATGGGAAGCAATCTACAGGTGCTAACAGGGCTTAGAAGCTAGAAGACAGTGTATAAATTAACCTGACGTCCAAGGAGTCAGATGTTCTATGACAATGGCATACCATAGGAAAGGGTGTAGCACACTGGATTGCTATTGTTAGTCTGTGTGTGTAGAGGAGGTAATATCAGGGTACACATCTTAGTATTCCAGGGACCTCTTCAGACAGGTGGGTTGTCATCAGGTGCATGGGTGTGTCAGGAGTTAGGAAATGGGCTGACATGTACATGGAATGTCATGTGTACAATGCTGCTCATATGAGTGGCACTTTTGCTGTCTATGTTCTGCTACTATGGAACTCTAGTCACAGATAGTCCTTGCAAATATTGAATGCAGTTGGACTTACTGCTGTCAAGGGTCTGGTCAGACATTCCTGTTACTGATGCAAAAGCACATTGACTGCCTCATGTATGAGGCTTGTTTTCCCCTTATTGAGTGATGGTGTCTTAGTTGTGTGCCATATGCTGCGTTGGACCTTGATTTCAACATATATGTGTGAAATAGGTGTGGTCCTCTGCTATTGGCCTTCAAAGGAGAAATGTACATGATATATGTCATTTACAGTGTGTGTGTGTATGTGACCATTGTATGTTAGGCATCACATTAGCTCTGGGATTTTCAGTGTCCTAATCAGTATATCTCCAATGCTCCATGAGGCAACACTCTTCTTCTGATAAGTAGAGATGATGGTGTGTGCAAAAATGATTAGCCAGACCACGATATGGTGATTATTATAGGTGTTTATTTATATTAGTTAATTAAAGTGGTGATGGTGATTATATTTAAAAGAAATTGTTGACGATATGTTGCCGCCTGCGAATACCAGCGGCCGTGTTCTGTAGTTCCCCCTCATGTTGCAGGCCAGCATCCTCCTCTTCCTCCTCTTCAGGCATGTGTGGCTCTGGTTCCAGGAGGGGAATGTTCCTTTTGATGCAAATGTTGTGCAATATTGCACATGTTAGGATGATCTTACAGACCATCTCCGCGGAATATAGGAGGCTACCATCAGTGATGTCGAGGCACCAGAACCTTGACTTGAGGATGCCGAAGGTCCTCTCGACTATGCTGCGTGTCCTCCTATGTGCGTCGTTGTAGGCATGTTCTGCAGCAGTACTCGGGTTGCCAATAGGTGTCATTATCCATGGCTGGATGCCATACCCCTGATCAGCTGCAAGAGAAAATGAATGGGATCATGTTGATGTAGCTAGCCCTATTGAAATGACCTTTCATGGCATTAGTTGTCTTGTGTTGTCTGTGACTCTTTTGTGTTATAATGTCGCATCCTAGGCTTGTAGGATGTACCATCTGCATTGTGTTGTTTCCTTGGCTGAACAAGTGTTTGCCTGCTGACCGGTTGTCAGCAGTATGTTTTGGGCTTTGCAGTACAGTGTGCCCTCCCTAGCATTGTGACTTGTGAGACAGGTGTCCCTGTGTCTTCACTGGGGGTGAGATGATAGTTCCATACACAGGTTAAAATTGACAGTGTTGTTAACACGTTCATATCAATGTACCCTGGACATCCCATACCTTTAGACTTATGCAATGGATTAATGTAAACGTCATTGGGACACTTACATTTTGCAAGGTGACATTTAGGCAACCCACTCCATACGTTGTGATCATTGACCTCTTAACTTTAGACTGTACACTAATTTCAGATGTGTGACAGGTTCACTGCAAACCTATGAACCATGGCTATCGATGTCACAACCTCAGTGTGTTCCTGTCCACATGTTGCTGTTGTGGTGTATGTGTTGTGTGTCCTAGAGGGTTGCTGTGCAGTATGTGTATATAAGTAGGTTTTTGTACTTACCAACAAGTAGTCCATTGCCATACCGTCCATCCTGGAAGTGTTCATTGATGGTGCAGTGAAGGAAGATGAAGGAGTCATGGACACTCCCAGGATATTTAGCCACGATGTTGGTGATCAATCCCTGGTGATCGACTATGGCTTGCACATTGATGGAATGTGTGTGCTTCCTGTTGCGGTAGAGGTGTTCAGTTGCAGCAGGTGGCACAGGGCGTACATGTGTGCAGTCGATTGCACCAAGGACATGTGGGAAGCCACTGATGAGGTAGAACCCCTGTTTTGTTTCCTGCTGCTTCTGCGCTGTGTTAGGAAAGCAGATGTGGCGGGGTGTAAGTCCAATGATGGCATCCAGTACTTTGGGCAAAAAGGCAGAGAATGATGGTTGTGAAATCCCGGCAACCAGGGCACCAGTTGTTTGAAATGAGCCACTTACCAGCATGTGATGTTGGGATGGTGCGGGGTGTCAGCAAAGTGGGTGCCAACTGTGGTTCAATGTTTCGCAGCAGCTGCTGAATGGCCTGAAAATTTCAACCTGTACCTCTGGATGATGTTGTGTTCCCTGAGGACATGAAGTGTTGTTCTGGGGTGGAATATTCTCTCCTGCCTTCTGCGCTGCCTTTGGGGTCCCTGCTGGTGTTGTTGTAGCTGCTGTTGTTTCTGCTGGGCTCTGCGTCTGCGTGCATTCTGGATTAGAACCACCTCCACGTCTCCCTTTTGCTGCTCTGCTGCTCTGCTGCTCTGCTGTTGCTTCTGTGTGTTCTGATTAAATACAGGTGTGTTTGCCCCATTTCAACGCCTGCCCTGACCCAGGCGTTAATTTTTTACGCAAATCAAGCTGTGCGTCATTTTCTTGCTCCGCCTCCCGGCCGTGCGTAATTTTTGCAAGAAAGCATAAATACGACTCACGGGCGTTTAAGTCATTTTTTGGACAGGAACGCCTACCTTGCATATCATTAATGCAAGGCGGGTTGCCGCATCCAAAAAATGACGCACACGGCTGAATTTTGTCGTCCGCGGGCTCCGGCGTCAAAGTTTAGATACGGGGCAACGTTTGCGCTGAATGTGCGTCAAAATTTTTGACGCACATTCGGCGCAGACGGAGTATAAATATGCCCATAAAACTCTTGTTCCTAGTATGCTTGACGCTATTATCACGGTTATCCCTAAGCCTAGGAAGAATCCCATTTCGCTCCTCAACATCGATGGCAACCTGTTTACGGGAGTATTATCACAGCGCCTAAACCCGTACATGCCCAGGCTCGTTGACCCGTATCAGGCGGGTTTCATACCCCACCGACAGTGTGGAGACAATAAGAAGCAGATTTTATATCTGATAGATAAAACGCACATGTCTCGTAGTGAGGCTCTCCTTCTTACTGTCGATGCGGAGAAGGCATTCAACATAGTGCATTGGCCGTACCTCTTCTGGGTGCTGGAGTTTTTTGGTATGGGGCTGACGCTCCTGACCTGGATCAGGTGTGTTTACAACAGGCCCAGTGCGGTAGTACGTGTTAATGGAACAGTTTAATTGCCGTTCCCCATAGGACGAGGAACGAGGCAGGGGTGCCCCCTTTCCCCGCTTCTGATTGCTCTCTATATGGAACCCTTGGCACAAAGACTTCGAGCTGACCCTCATATTACGGGCATTAAGTTTGGGGGTGACCACCACCTTATTAGTCTGTAGGCGGATGATGTGATTCTCACGCTAGTAGAGCCCATGGTTTTGCTTCCAGTGCTCGTGGATGCTTTGGATGCATTTGGCGTGGTCTCTGGGTTCAGAGTGAATGTGCAGAAGTCACAGATCTTGAATCTGTCGGTTCCGTCTGATCACAAGGCAGAGCTGCACTCTAGATTTCCCTTTATATGGCGTCATCACACGTCCTGTATCTGGGCATTGTTCTAGCGAAGACGGCTGCAAAGACAGCCCTCTCCAGGGAGATACTCAGGGACTTAGAGACGAGCCTATCCCACTTCCTCGAAGCAAACAACACTCTTGACCTCTCAAAATCCGGGTTCCGCAAGAACCACAGCACGGAAACCGTCCTCATCGCATGCACTGACGACATCAGGACCAAAGTCGACAAAGGCGAGACCGTCGCACTCATCCGCCTAGACCTCTCAGCAAGCCTTTGACACCGTCTGCCACCACACACTCCGCACACGCCTCCACAACATAGGAATTCGCCACAAAGCCTTAGACTGGCTCACCTCCTTCCTCACCGACCAGACCCAGAGAGTCCGCCTTCCACCTTTCCACTCCACCACTACCAAGATCATCTGCGGAGTCCCCCAAGGGTCCTCCCTCAGCCCCACACTCTTCAAAATCTACATGATCCCCCTAGCCAACATCCTCCGAGCACACGGAATCACTATCCTCTTCTACGCAGATGACACCCAACTCATCCTCTCCCTCACCCGCAACCCCACCACCGCCAAAACCAACCTACACGCTGCTCTCCTCGACACCGCCAACTGGATGACTACTAACCACCTCAAGCTTAACTCCAACAAAACCGAGATCATCATCTTCGGCCCCAACAAAACCATATGGGACAACTCCTGGTGGCCCACCGTCCTAGGCCCCGCACCCACCGCTGCAAACCACGCACACAACCTGGGCATCATCCTGGACCCCTCCCTCTCCATGACACAGCAAATCAATGCCCTAACCTCCTCCTGCTTCCACACACTCCGCACTCTAAAAAAATCCTTCGAATGGATTTCCCCAAAGACCAGGAAGACAGTCACCCATGCACTCATCAGCAGCAGACTAGACTACGGTAACGCCCTTTACGCCGGCACCACACTCAAACTCAAACGCAAACTCCAGAGAATCCAGAACACAACCGCACGCCTCGTCCTTGGCCTCCCCTGCCACGAACGAATCTCACCACACCTCAAATCCCTTCACTGGCTCCACATAGACAAAAGAATCACATTCAAGATCCTCATCCACGCTCACAAATCCCTCCACGACACAGGCCCAACCTACCTCAACTAAAGAGTGAACTTCCACACTCCCACAGGCAACCTCCGATCAGCCGAACTCGCCCTAGCCACAGTCCCCCGCATCTAACGCACCACCACAGGAGGCAGGTCGTTCTCCTACCTCGCACCCAAAACCTGGAACTCCCTCCCCACCAACCTTCGCAAAACCAAAGACCTCCTGCTCTTCAGAAAAACCTCAAGACATGGTTGTTCAAACAGTGAATCTCCCTGCCCCCCCTTTGATCCCCCCTGCCCAGCGCCTTGAGACCCCTCCGGTGAGTAGAGCGCTCTATAAATTTTTGTTGAGTGATTGATTGATTGGAGGAAGCATAAGCCATCGTGGTTCGGTAGGATTGCTGCACTTAAAATGACTATCTCACCACGTATACTCTATCTGTTTCCGACGCTTCCTCTCACTCCACCACCTAACACTCTAGCTAAGCTTCAGGCGGCAATCTTGAAGTTTATCTGGGACCGGAGACCCGCGTGGATATCTCGTCACACTCTATATCGCCCTAAGTTGGAGGGGGGGTTGGCGGTGCCCTGTCTGTTAAAATATTACCAGGTGGCACAGCTACGTTTTATAGTGGAGTGGAGCCGCCCGCTGATGGAAAAGCATTGGTGTTTTATGGACCAGGCGGTGGCTGGGTCCCATGTCTGGAGGGAGCCTTGGTTACGACGTCGACACAGAGCGGCGGGACTCTACTCCTCTCCTATCACCGGCGTGACCCTCGGGGTGTGGGATGCAGTGGCGCTCAGATGTGGCCGGATGACTTTCCCTTCCCCCATGACACTGATATGCACGAACCCAGAGTTTGCTCCCGGCTTGAGTTCAGAGGGCTTTCAGAGTCTGCATGCGAGGGGGTGCAGAAGGGTGGGGTGCCTATTTGATAAAGATGGTATTATTCCCTTTGACCAACTCCGGGAGACCCACGGCTTAACAGAAGCAGATAGATTGACTTATTATCAGGTCCGGCATTGGGTGCTGCAGCCAACAGTTAAGCTCTTAGTTGCTAGAACGCTCACTCCATTTGAGAAATGGCTTGTAGGGAAGAAAGATGATAAGCGGTTGGTATAGAAGTGTATGCACATCTTCTCAGGGCCATACCCTTTGCTAAGACGAGGGGGCAGAAGCACTGGGAGAGGGAGATGGAGAGAGAATTGACGGAGGAGGAGTGGGAGGGAATCTACTTCAGGGTGCACCACACGGCTCACCATATCCCAGGGGTTGAAACGGCCTATAAGATAGCTACTTCTTGGTACTATACCCCTGCGAGGATTCGAGAGTGGGACTCCACTAGGTCTGGGCTCTGCTGGAGGGGTTGTGGGAATACGGGCACGCTCATTCACCTGCTGTGGCACTGCCCGAAGCAGACGAGGTACTGGAACTGCATTTTGGATGAGATTGATAGAGTATTTTCCACTGAGATCCCAAGGTTTCCGACGTACACCATTTTGGGTTTATCTAACTCTCTCACTTTTCTCCTCCGCTCTTTGAAGGGTCGTCAGATTGCCCTTGCCCTCAATGTGGCACATCAGGTGATTCTCGGATTGTGGGGCACGGACGGGGTTCCGAGCTATACTTCTTGGCTTTACAAGCTCTGGTATATTTTGGCGATGGAGAAACTAACTTCAGTGGCCAGTCAGAGGGCAGATGAAATAGCTGAGCTGTGGAGACCCTTTATCCAGATTCTATCCGCTGAATTTAAGGAACTCACATGCCCCGTATATCTGAAGGTACTGAGGTTGCTTGGCAATGACTGATCGGGGCGAAGGTAGTAAGGCCTGGGGGGGAGTAAGGCGAGTGATTCTAATGGCTGGGGGTTGGGGTCCGGGTGGGCGCAGGATGGCGTATGGCTGAGCATTGCTGTGAGGGGTTCTGTTGCTTTATTTGTTAATGTTGTATGTGATTTTTCCTTCTGTTCTCTGTCTTTTTTTTCTGATGGGACATCGGCTTCTGATAGGTTTCGTTCTGGTTTGTGGTTAATTAATGCAGGAGGGACGAGAATGTAATCAGCTGTGGCTGTACAGCTTTCTTCACTGGAGCTACTTCCTGGGGCTCTTTGACGGAAGATGTTATACGCTGCCGGCCTGAGAGGTTGTAGGCGCATAGCTGTGTAATGTGTTTCTTGCATCTTAAACTAATAATAAATAGATTTGATCCACAAAATACATGGGTGGATGCATGGGAACACCCATGCTCCAACAATATAGCACCTACCTGAAGTAGTGAAAAGCAGCACAAGGCACTGCGTTGTTACTCTTTTTTTTCATTAAGCCACTAAAGGCAATGCAAAGAGGCCCTTGTGTGGCTCTGTAAATCTTGACTAGCAATTTGCCTTGTGGCTCTGCCAAACAAGTGTCACAGCAATGATGCACAATATTAATAAATCTGGGCCTGAATTATGGTTTTCAGTATAACAAAATGAACTGATATATTCAGGAGAATCGATAAATGTATTTTTGTGTTTTCTGTGTTATTAAGTACATTCATTACCAGTTATTCTCCCTCTTCCATTTCCCTTCATCCCTTCGGTATTGTCAATCATTTACGAACATCTAATGCTAGATTAGGAAGCGGTGAATAATCTTCCAGTCATGGCATTCCTGCAAGAGGATGTGAATCAAAACATGCTGGATGGGTATCATTTCTACTTACCTGATATCACTATTCCAATATTTGCTGTCCAAGATAGTCTCCTTTGCTCTGTTGTACTAGCTTCCGACTGATTCCTTGTTGGCATCTCTCCTCCCTCTTTGTTCTTCTCCCTGAACCCCAAAATGTCAAATACTATTCATACCTTAAGATTGTTTGATACCAGTTATCTATGCCTGCTTTCTTTTTTTATGATGGTGTATGATTAGGTTGAAGTTTTTTTAGATCTGCATCTTGAAGTGCATGTGTTCCATGAATGGAGTGGTGTTCTCTGTGGATGTTGTGCATTTGATTGATTCTTGTAGATGATAGTGAGTCCTCCTCCTGACTTGTGAAGACGGTCCTGTCAAGCAATCTTGTAGCCTGCTGGGTTTGCCATGGCGATGTCTGGTGCCGATGAGGGGTTGAGCCCGGTCTCTGTGATAAAGAGGATATTCGGTTCATCTCTACTCAGCTGGTCCCATATTTTGGTTGTGAGTTTGCTGAGTGATCATGTGTTGAGACGCATGCATGAGAGTGAGTGCTGATATGCGGGTGTGCTGTGCAGCTGCCATTAAATAGGTCCTGGGATGGGGAGGAGTGCAGGGTGCCGTGATGGGTGATGGGAAATGTGTCTGTTTTCTTTGACCAAAAAATTCAAAGAAGTGTTCATCTTTTGAAATTCCAAGGGATATTATTCTTCCTTTATTTGAATATGTCATATTTTCCCTTGTTATGCAATTTATATCCTCTTCATTGGGCACTATGGTCTCATTGGCAAATTATAGAAATTGGGTATCTGGTTGGCAAAGGTACGTACCCTGTCCAAGCAGAAATCACAATTCTAGTGAGGGTAAGTCAAACACACACTAAGAGTTAACCTGTGCTCACCCCGTGGTAGATTGTCAAAGAACAGTCAGGCTTAACTCTAGAGGCAATGTGTAAAGTATTTGTGCAACACTTCACACAGTAAAACAGTGAAAATGCCAGACAAAAAGATACCACACCTAGTTAGCAAATGGCTCTTAATTTAATGAACAAAACAAGACCAAAACTACAAAAATCCGATAAGTAGAAGTTGCAATATGAATGTTTAAATATTAAATTTAGGGCCTTACTACGAGTTTGGTGGACCATCATGGTGGTGACGGCAGTCCGACTGCTGTATTCTGATGCATGCGGTTACATAGATGAAAGACCGCCATGGCACTCCCCAGACCACCATCAAAACTAGACCACAGTGTTGGCGAGAGAAGCCAATGTGGCAAATGGAGGTTGGATCGCCAGTGCAACCAGTCCAATCACGATGTTGCTGTCTGCTGACTTGATTGTGGTGGTCCAACCAACACATCTGAGCTAGAGGAAATAGAGGAATATAAGGCAAAAACCCACCTGAAGACAACGTCACACATTCTGTGCCATCATGGAGCTTAACCTACATGTCGCCACTGCTTGTGCTGCTCGATGACGCACACTCGTGGACGTTGTGGAAACAACCGACAGTAAGCCAAACACATACTTGCTTTCTAGGAACCCACAGCAAGTCAACAGTCTGCGATTGACCTGGTATGTGGGCCGTGCTCCTTGGTCCAAAAGATTGTCTGTGCCCCGGTTTGGAGTCATACACAAGGTAGGTCACAATCACAGCCCCAATGCACCCCCTATTGCAAGGTCACTGACAGTTCAAAGCTTTCATTTTGTGCACATCACAATTACAGGGATAGTGATGTGTTCATAACATTGTGTCACACAACAGCAGATTCTTATCAATCTCACACCTGCAAACTGAAGTGACACTCTCACATTGTTCACATGTCATGGCCTGTCATGACATAACAGATACATCTGTATGAATGCGTAATCGAACCCAAACACACATCCTCTGCAACATCCTTTTAATGGACTCACACATATCACCCACGTTGCAAAAGAATGGAAGGTAAATGAGATGCAGATTAATTTGTGTGACAAACATCCAAAGCACACAATGTTAACAATCCTTGCACAATAGGTATAGCAGCATTAGGGGGACCCGAAAAAGGCTGCCGCCCTGGGACACATCTCACTTTGCACATGAAAAGTGGTCTGATGAATATCAGAGACAACAACTAGCATTACCAAGTGTCACACCCATGTGGCAATTGTGTAAGTGCAGGTCTAGAAAGCAAGTACAACAGTTACAGCATGGGTCACACAGTTAGATAAAGGGTACACACATCAAAATGTACACGTCCATTCAACTGTACAGGAAGGTAGCACAATTGAATGCCCTCCATGTGTGGACAAACAAACATCTAGTTTCCACACACAATATAAATGTCCAATCTACATCAGAGGGAGAAATGAAACCCAATAGCTGTTGACAATGGCCAAGCCATATAGAAATACTTACCATATGAAACAACACCCAATGCAATGCCACCCCAATCGGATTACATTCCACACATCCAGCCACTCAACATCTCCCGATGTCCTGGATGACTCCAGCACTGTTTCCAAAGTCAGATCTTCACCACTACATCAAATGGATCATCAATCATAGTTAAGCAAACACAACTGTAGTGATACATCACAAATTATACATGAACAACAAAAAGGAAGAAAAGTAATGGCAGGACCAATGTGTAGCAGAATAACCAAATTAACTTTATTGACAAAACTCCCAAAATGGAGTTAAGGCCAATGGCCATGAGCATAGCACATTGCAGTGCCCCAAATCTTGCCTCACTTATCACTGCCATAGAAACCTCAACAGAAAGAGACATCTAATGGGCATTCCAGACACCTCAATGATCATCCTTGGGTGGGGTGGGGTGTAGTTTAGGATGGGTAGGTTTGGTCTTGGGAGGGGTAGGCTTCACTTTGGGAGGGGTGCATTTCTTCTTTGGTTTGGGTATTGTATGGCTGGTTCCCGGTGGGGGGGTGCAGGTTTTTACCAGGGACGACTTGGACAAGCAAGGTATGGGTTGGGTTGTAAGAAGGGTCCTTTTGGGTTTGAGGAGAGGGAAATTTCACGGGGTTAGGAGCAAAGCCAAACAGGAAACTGTTCTTGGGAAAATGGGCAAGGTGTACAGAAGGGATCAGGGGTTGGGAGGTTGAAGAAGTGCCTGTGTCTGGTGTGGCTTTGTGTGTTGTTGGTGTTGGTGCGTGTGTTTCTGAAGTATGTTTGTGTTTTGTTGCTGCCTGTTGCGTGTTTGAGTGTGGGCATTAGGGTTTCTTGGTGGGCTGGGATGTGATGGGTAAGATGGGAGTGGTGCTGTGTCGGTGTGGGTGGGGGAGGTGTCTGGGGTTTTGGCATGAGCAGTGGCTGTGTCTGTGTGTTGGGGTGGTGTCTGGAGGTATGGTGTGAGTGGTGGCTGTGTCTGTGTATATTGGAGTGGTATCTGGGAGTATGATGTGGGTAGGGGCTGTGTCTGTGTGTGTGTGTTGGGGTAGGGTCCGGGGGTATGGTGTGAGTGCCTGAATCAGCTAGTCCTAGGGAAATCACCTATCTTACTTGGTACTGCTGAGAACACCCTTCTAACACTGCATAACTAAAATCCACTAATCCATTGAACGTTGTTGTGGCTCAGGGAATCTCCATTATCTGAAGAGGGCCTTTAACATGATTCTCAATGGGAAGGCACATCACTGTACCTTTTTGTCATGCAAACACAGACTCCATTGGATTACTGAGTGTACACACTCACATATGATTTCAACATTTCTGCATGTCATTCCCTGACGCATGTCAACAGTCAGGTAATGAACCTCCAACAGTTGCCACGTGCCAAGCACGTAGCCAAATGATTCCACATCAATGGAATGGAAATGCACTTTGTCAGTAAGTACTGTAGGTCTGCCTGTCATGTCCATCATTGTTCCTGCAATTGTTCATAAGAAATTACATGGAGTAACTGCGTAGGGTATATGTGACCCAACAAACAATGTTGACAGACTCCTGTCTGTGGTACTACATGAACTGTAAACCCATCATACAAAACTATTTTCCAAGAGATTTTGTCATGCACACATATGTGATGGAATCAGACATGATCCCATGAATACAGGTAGATTATGTATGAAATAGTAGTGGAAATTATACCTCAAATGTGCAAGGCATGCATGCTAACATGTCGGCACAAATACTGTTGCCAACAGTGATGTCACCCAAATCTTGTAATTGTACAAGGGAAAATATTGCTCAGTGATCGCACACAAAGGACACTGTGGCCCTCATTCTGACCTTGGCGGGCGGCGGAGGCCGCCCGCCAAAGTCCCGCCGTCAGGTTACCGTTCCGCGGTCGAAAGACCGCGGCGGTAATTCTGACTTTCCCGCTGGGCTGGCGGGCGGTTGCCTTCAGACCGCCAGCCAGCCCAGCGGGAAAGAGGCTTCCACGATGAAGCCGGCTCGGAATCGAGCCGGCGGAGTGGAAGCTGTGCGACGGGTGCAGTTGCACCCGTCGCGTATTTCACTGTCTGCGCAGCAGACAGTGAAATACATGTAGGGGCCCTCTTACGGGGGCCCCTGCAATGCCCATGCCAGTGGCATGGGCACTGCAGGGGCCCCCAGGGGCCCCGCGACCCCCCCTACCGCCATCCGGATCTCGGCGGTCCGACCGCCGGGATCTGGATGGCGGTAGGGGGGGTCGGAATCCCCGCGGCGGTGCAGCAAGCTGCGCCGCCGCGGAGGATTCAATGGGGCGGCGGTACACTGGCGGGACCCCGCCAGTGGTGCCGGTCCGACCGCGGCTTTACCGCCGCGGTCGGAATCCCCATTGGAGCACCGCCGGCCTGTCGGCGGTGCTCCCGCGGTCCTCCGCCCTGGCGGTCAAAGACCGCCAGGGTCAGAATGACCACCTGTGTGCCATGTCACATGTATGATAGCCACCATCACATCACAGACAGTAGTGAGGCATCAGCTCTCTTGACACTGAAGACACGTGGCCTGTTGGGTACAGATGCTAATATGCTCACTTGAGCAGACACATGGCTGAGTACAGTGATCTATTACCTTATGTTGTTTGATGTTGAGGCTGACGCACTGAAAAAAAGGGGACAATTGGGTACAAATGACACCCACAACATGAAACAACATGAGATGATTGACCACTGTACTTAGCCATGTGCCTGCCTAAGAGAGTATATTGATAGTGGACTATACTCTGTTGTGTCTCTGGTCAGTAGGACAATAAGCAAGGCACATCAGCATGCACCAACCACCATACCTACACCAACAACAACTAATCTTGTGTATAGCACATGGGCACTCTCCAATAACACTTCAACCTGGCAATGTAACAGGCAGAAATCTGCACAAGAGACAAATGTTACACTCCAACAGAGTTGACATCCAACATATCAACATATCAAGGTATCTTTGATGGGATTAGTTGCATGTTACAAAGCTAGTGATTCACGTGTCATGATTTCCCCCGAATTAACAACACTGCATTGTGTGTTTCTCATTTGTGCACTATGCCTGCAATATACAAACATGACTTATGGAAAAGTGACAACAGACTTGTAAGAGTAAGGGGCCTGTCATAAAACAATATCACACATTGACAGTGATGGTCATCAGAAATGAGTACCAGTTCAGGTGATCACCTCAATCCCCATTGCTAATGTAGTCAATGTAAAAGCGTCCATGCCAAATCTTCCCTATGAAGACTCATTTGGCCAGCTCCAAGGAACTGAAGGTCTACAGGGAGTGGGGTCGGTGCCTTGCATAGCCACAGTTACTGTGCATCAGTCTGAGCTCTGTCCCATTCTGTGAAAAGGCTTTGAAAGGCCTTGCCCTCGCTAGCCTGGGCATACACAACCTACATGAACATCACATTTCTATCACTACCATGCACGAGAGTACATGCTGTGGCCTTCCTATATTTGTGTTCAAGGTGTGTTACTCTGAAGGACTCGGTGAGAATGACTTTGTTATCATACCATAGTTTGGCAAGGCCAGATCTGGGCTGAGTGATCAGTGACACTTCACACAGCTACCAACATCCTCAACTGACTCAAACATTATACAGACACAGCTCATGCCATAATGCCAATACATTTACTGTGTCATTTGCCATCATAAGATCATCACATATATCATTGTTTGTCTGTAAAGTTTACTTGCATAAACATATGAATGCAAAGCAGAGAGGATCTATGGCTTATCACACATCACACAACACAATGGTCATTTGAAATAGGCAGAATACAGAGCTCCACACTCCACAACCTATACATCCTATGTATGGACCACAGATTGTGACAACAGGCACCCAAATAACTCAATGAGACTCAGAGGCACATTGTAACCTGTGAGGAAGGAAAGAGTGGTGTTGAACAGAGTCAAATATGCCTATGAGGTAATTACCTGCTCCTCTGGTGAGTCATAGATTTGGCCATACAGGTGAAGAATCTCTTCCACTAGCCTCTCCAGCTTATCTGGAGAGACGGCAGGGTCCCTTTCACATGCTTGGCCCTGCATGATTGCTCTCAGATGTGGCACACAGCAGCTGAAGTGGTAGAGGTGTTGATGGCAGTAGTGTTGTGAGGTAAATGAGTAATTTTCCAAAATGAAGCATTCATGTACGCCACATACGCAGTCATCACTGTTGAGGGCCACAGCCATTGACCTGCGACCACCACAGTCAGCAAAGTTAGACTATGGCTTTGACCGCAATGGTTGAAACACGCGGTGGACTTCTGTTGGCAAGGAAGGTTCCTAAAATCCAAAGAACGAGGTCAGGCATCCGCCATTTTGGAGTTGAAACTACAGTTTTGTAGTCTGTAAAATGCATCAAAACATGTACAAATGTGCAGTAACATCTCAACATGTGTCAACGTCCCTTGATATGTAGATTCTCCTACGCAATCATCAGAGTAGTTTATTGCTGGTCACAGATGCCATATTACTGTGGTGCACTGTAACCGCTGTTCCTGGTACTTCTGGCATTTGGATCATACTTCACAATATCAAGGGGAACAAGAGAAGCAAACAAGTTTGTTATTTTGACATATATGTTATAGACACGTGTCTAAACAACCATGGGGATCATAGCTGGACCTTGAATAGTAGATTGTTTTGATATAAATGTGTGTAATGTATTTTCTGTCAGTAATGTTTTGTCACATGACTTTGGTGCCACTCATCAGATATGTTGGTCTGGACACAGTGGTTAATGCTCCAACTCATTTGATTCCACATTTAGGTACCCTGGGAGAGGGAGGTGGTGACAACCTCCAGTTTACCGTCCATTTCCAGACATTCAGACCATGGCAGAACATGACGTGATAAAACAGTTCTGTGTGAATAGGTAAGCAATCCAGGACTTATGTCCTCAGTTGGAGCCAGATCTCATGCCTGAGAACACTAATCTGACATGTATACCACCCATTGTGAGACTCATGGCAATACTACACTTCCTGGCCACAGGGTCCTTTCAATACACAGTGGCTATATCTGCTGGTATCTCGCAACCAATGTTCAGTGGTGTGTTAAACATGTGCTATCAGCAATGATGAAACATATTGGCAGCTATATCAGGTTCCCAAGATGTGAGGATTTAGCCAATGTGAAGGTTGACTTTTATGTATTTGGTTGCCTCTTGCATGTGGAGGGAGCCATTGATGGTACACATGTTGCACTAGTGCCACCACATAAAAGTGAACAAGTCTATCGCAGCAGGAAAAACTTCCATTCTATTAACGTGCAAGTTGTCTGCTTGCCAGATTTGTACATTTCAAATGTCTGTGCCTGGTTCCCAGGTTCAGCCTATGATTCCTTTGTAATACAGAACAGCACAATACCCCAGCTGATGTCACAACTGCAACTGAAGCGGGCCTTGCTTGTTGGTAAGTAACATTTGCCCTAACTTTGTGTGTGCAATGTCAAGTGCTAAAATTAGGAAGTGTGTGACTCATTATAACACTTATGTCTCAATACAAAACAGGAGACTCAGCATATCCCAACTGTCCTTGGTTGTTAACACCGCTGAAGAATCCAACTAAGCCAGAGGAAGTGTGCTTCAATAAGGCCCATGGAAGAACACTGCGGCCAGTGGAGGTGGCTTCTGGGCTCCTGAAGGCCAGATTTAGCTGTCTGGACGAGACTCAGGGAGCCCTCCTCTACTCACCCTAGAAGGTGTATCAAATCAGCATGGCTAGGTGCCTGCTTCAAATGTCGCCCTGCGCAGGGATATCTCTTACATAGCACAGGACGGAGAGCCTGAGGTGCCACCAGCTGAGAATACTGAAATGCCAAATGATGATGATGGTGGTGAAGAGGAAGGAGCTGATTTGCAACAAGATCTCATCAGCAGCTTCTTCTCATGATTGTAAGTATGCCATGAGATGTCACGTCTTTGACTGTACAATGAACTTGTTATGATGATATGAGGACTATAACTGTAGTACATGTTAGGAAGCTGAAGCTCTGACAAATTCTGGCAAAGGGTGTTTGTTGAGGAAGCTTTTGACACAATTACACTCTGTAAAAGTTGCTTTGTGTCACATTTTTTTAAGGACTGCGTTCTACTGACATTGGCTATGTGAATTGTGTCATATGTATGTTTTGATAACTCTACTTATTGTTTTTGTTTGGGTACATTCGCTGTGGCATTTTAATTTGGACATTTCAGAGTTGTGACATTGGTAGGTATATAATGCTGTTGGAACATACAAAGTGGACATGGATTGTTCCTGTGAATGTATGTCCCAGACTTTGGATGTACAAGACTTGTGCCAAGACAGCTTGCACAGTGATAGGATGGAAGTTGAGGAAACTCTGTTGTACTTGTTCCTAGTCATGTGGTGGCCATAATGCAGCATGTGTATCATCATATGGTAGTTCTAGCCCAAATTCATGTTTGTTTCCCTTCAAATTGGCTAAACACTCTTTTTGTATGAACTGTATGTAGCTGTTGTAGTGTTTTATTATTGTAGGCCAAAGTGCCTGTCGCACATCAGTGACATGTTTGTGTTATACCACTGGATTGTAATGACCTTGTGATCAGTAACTGTTGTACTGTCGTCTGTCTGACACTTGCATGTTAAGATGCTGGTATCCTTTTGTGAGATAGGCGCATAGCTCCATATGATAACATCAACCAACTTTATTTTTTGCTTATTTTACAGGAAAATATCTGCTATATCCCTCATTACATGTTCTGGTGGTCTATCTCTTTAAATTTGATCACTTACACAGTATAATTCAAGCCTGTATGATTTCCTATGTTTCTGATATTTTGCCAGCCTATAATTTGGACAATGTAATAAAATTCATTTTAGACAAGACACTTGCATGTATGTGTTGGTGTGGCATGGTTGTGAACCTAAGCTGAACATTGTGTATATGCAACATATCCCTTCTTCCACAACTAGCTTGTTTTTTTATTGTATGGTTCACATGCTCTTACATATCCACATTCCTAAATCTGACATTGAAGACAGCCAACAATGAGTTTGAGACTGTTGAATTTATTACAGTGCTAAGGGTGAAAACAAACTTATGTGAAAAAGTGACATAACTGAAAAGTGAAGGGGCCAGTCATGGTGAATGAAATCATAGGAGTAGATGTCACACAATTTGAAGTCCAGAGTACTCCTCCCATCAGAAATGGAATGGGGTTCAGGATCAGTCCACATAGTGAATGTGTGACACACAAAGGATGACATTGAGGATGAAGTTTCTTGCTGGCAGTGGTGGGTGTCTTGTCATCTGCACCTCCTGGAGTTTTACATGGACATCTCAGTATGTGAGGGCGAGGGGGGTACAGCTGCTGCAGAGGCAGGGGTGTCGAAGGCTGGTTGGTCCTCTGGCAGGGCCACCCTTCCTGTGGCTGCTGCAGATGTACTTGGTCTTGATGTTGTTGGCCTATAGAAAGGGGTGGATGGTGGTGGAAAAGCCCTGCTCAGGGTTGTATGGATGTCCCTCAGTGCCCTGTTAGGGTGTACATGTATGAATTAAGGGCATCCATTCATTGGCTCAAGTACCCTTTGCAGCTGCTTGATTTCCCGGAGTTCGGTTAGCACCTGGGCCATCATGCCTTGGGACTTATGATATACCCCAGACTTGGCTGATGGTATCCTGGTTGGAGTGGCCCCAGTGGGCCTCACTCTGTCAGCCCACACCGTCCCTCCCACTAACCCTACCCCCACGAGCCTGTGCCCTTGGAACAGTGTGTCCTCTCCAACTGGGTCCTGGACGCTCCGTGTCTGGATTGTTGATTTGCGTCTGAGGATCCAGGACTGGGGGCACAAGATGGAAGCAACTGTGCTAGGTACACGGGGAGGTACATTGTTCTCTGTGATGTTGATACAGCTGGGGTGGGAGGTGCAATTGTGGGTATAGTGAGACTCACTGTAGTCGTCTGACCAGGCTGCCAAGATGGGCTAGGACCATCACCCACATGTCCAGGAGTGTCATAATCAGTGAAGGCTTCATCCAGAGGTGGGTTGGGAGTCTGTTTAGTGGACAATGTCTGGACAGGTGCTGTGCCAGCTTGCCCTGTTGAGAAATAAAGTACATTGTTATTGGTTGAAATGTGTAATCCACATCAAAAGGTTGTGTGCCACCATAAGTAGAGAGCTTGGACAATCTTATGTGATAGATTAGTTGGTTGTGCTATATAAACCATGGTATTGAAGTTGTTGACCTGACATGTGTGAAGCTTCCAGAAGCTATTGGACCCAAGCAGCTCATTAGATGTGCTGACCAGTTGCACTTTAGATGAGGGAATGAACATGACATCTTACAAACATTTAAGCCAACACTGTGGAGAGGTGACATGAGTATTTGACTATTCCAAGGCCTTGTTGTGTGAGATACCAGCAAACACACAACTGTGTTGTATATGTAGCTGTAGCCATCACATGAGCAGTGCTGAGTAAATCTGTTAGTTGCCATTACCAATCTGATGAAGCAGCGTAATGCCTTGATGTACTGGCTTGCTAAGGTGTAATTCCTGTTCTCAATAGTTTCATTTTGGGATACCAGGACAAGAGCAAGTTAGGTAGACAGGCACGTCTCTGAGTTGAGCATGATATGTAGATTGCACTATCCCATGTGAGTGAAAATCATTTGAGAGATGGCACACAGGTATTTTTGGGGAAGTGCATAATGGCCTGTTGGGTTGAGTCACAGAAAAAGGCCTCCTGGTAGCTATGGGCATGTCACATGCTTGCTCCCAACACTACACAAATGTTAAACTCCCAGCAGTGGGTACATCACTTGAAAGATGAAACACAGGTGTATTTTAGCAAGTGCAGAATGGCCTGTTGGTTTTAGTTACAGAAACAGCGCCTCCTGGTAGTTGTAGGCATGCTACTTGGTAACTCCCTGCACTACACAAACGCTAATCTCCTAGGGGTGGGTGCATGATTTGAAAAATGACACACAAGTGTATTTGGGCTAGTGAAGTATGGCCTGTTGGTTTGAGTTAAAGAAACAGGGCCTCCTGGTAGTTGGAGGCATGTCACTTGCTGGCTCCCAACACTATACAAATGCTAACTTACAAGGGTGGGTACATCATTTGAGAGATGGCACGCAGGTGTGTTTGGACAACTGCAGAATGGCCTGTTGGTTCGAGTTACAGAAGCAGGGCCTCCTGGTATTTTTAGGCATGGCACTTGTTGACTCCATGCACTACACAAATGCTAA
Source organism: Pleurodeles waltl (assembly GCF_031143425.1). Classification (NCBI taxonomy): domain Eukaryota; kingdom Metazoa; phylum Chordata; class Amphibia; order Caudata; family Salamandridae; genus Pleurodeles; species Pleurodeles waltl. Next base: position 1,542,109,588 of record NC_090440.1, on the reverse strand, counting down.
ACTCCCACAGGTAGGTACATCATTTGAAAGATGGCACACATGTGTATTTGGGCAAGTGCAATGTGGCCTGTTGGTTTGATTTACAGAAACAGGTCCTCTGGGTAGTTATAGGCATGTCACTTGCTGGTTCCCAACACTACACAAATGCTAAACTCCCAAGGGAGGGTACCTCATTTGAGAGGTGGCACACAGGTGTATTTGGGCACGGGCAGTATGGCATGTTGGCTTGAGTTACAAAAACAGGGGCCCCTGGTAGTTGTAGGCATGTTACCTGCTGGCTCCCAAAACTATGCAAATGGGTACATCATTTGAAAAATGACACACTGGTGTATTTGGGAAAGTGCAGTTTGCCCTGTTGGTTTGGTAGTTGCAGGCACGTCACTCTCTCAACTTCCCAACACTTGACAAATGTTTATTTGTACATATCAATTGCCACACTACAGTTAGGTGGGGCCATACATTTACATGTTGACACAGCCTATGGGTCCTGGGATGATCCTTTCATGTTGAAACAATAACAGCCCCATTCCAACTTATGGCATGTAATGGGGTTTGATGCATGTTATGTTTTGTAGGACAATACACATTGATAAGCTTACATCTCTGCTACTCTGGGTGTTACATGTTGGGAAAGTAGTGAAACAACCCAGTGGCAAAAGGTGAGATGTGGGCATACAGGACAATGAGGATTTGTGACAGATTTTGTGGTGTGACTTACAAGACTCTGCTCCCCCATGCTTTCCTGTCAAGCCCTCAGGATGCAGGATGGCCAAGACCTTCTCCTCTCAGGGAAAAAGTTGTAATGGGGCATTGGGGTTACCACCACCAGTCTTCAGGGACTCCAGGTATTGCCTGGAGGCCAAGGATACACCTTCCCCCTCAGGTCCTTGCAGCTCTACCTTATGTTTCCCTTTGTGCGCAAGGTGGTGCCAGCACCATTTACTCTCTCAACGATCCTTTATCACATTTCCATTTTCTTACTGAGAGGAGTATGCTGGACTTAGGCTTCAAACAATTGTGACTTCTATGATTTCATCCACCATGACTCTCAACTCATCTTCAGAAAAACAGAGATGTTTGGGATGTGACATTGATGTAAACTTAAGTGGGTGACTGGGACATACTTAACAGGTAAAGTGAAATAGGGAGTACATGGAAAAAAGTGTGTGTAAGGTGTGAAATGGATGGTGAGAAAAGGCGTGGCTAATCTAACTGTGGTATGCAGTGGTGGTCTCTAGTGTCTGTCTTGATGTGCTGTAGTGGAGAGGCAAAGGATCGTGGTGTCAGAAGAGATATTTTATAGTGTGATTTGCAGGTGTGTCCACTGGGTCAATATATGTCAGCTGTGCTGTTTTTGAATCCATCCAATGAGCACTTGTCTGTTGGTCAGCTGAATGCGTACCGTAGCAGTTGACCACCATCAGCTAACCACCCCAAGGCGACCCTGATTTTGTAATACGCTTGGCGGTTCCCTGTGGCCATGGCCACAATGGAGTGTGCAGCTGCAAGTCTGCAGATTGCTGTTTTTGGACCTGGCTTTTTGACAGGGACATCCCCAAACTTTTTGCCTCCTTCCTCCTATTTTTTTCTGACCTGTTGTTGTTGGCTTTTGACCTCTGGGCACTTTACCACTGCTAACCAGTGCTAAAGTGCATATGCTCTCTGGGTAAATTGTACCACTGATTGGTTTATCCATGATTGACTAATTAATTTACTTGTAAGTCCCTGGTAGAGTGCACTACATGTGCCTAGGGCAGGTAGATTAAATGCTACTAGTGGGCCTGCAGCACTGGTTGTGCCACCCACCTCAGTAGCCCCTTAACCCTGTCTCAGGCATGGTGCTATTTGTCTTGTCAGTTGGCAGTTCAGCCCGCATACATCGTGATACAGATGTCTTGAGACCGCTGGCATAGCGGTCTTCTTGGGACTGGCAATACGGCTGTCTGGTGGTTCAACTGTAAAACTCTTAATCAGGTCCTTAGCTATAGTGCCTAAAAGCATAAAGCGCCAACACGGGCTATCTGGTCGAGCTAGTCTGAGTGAAACCCAAAAGTTCAGGCCGACTGCAATGGAGCGCCGGTCGGATACAGTCACAGACAATTCCCACTGGAGTTTTACCCTCTCAAAGTTGAGCCAAGAGTCCTGTTCATGTGGAAGAAGTTCACCTAGAGCAAGGAGAGGGTCGCTGGCAGTGGTCCGGAGGCATGAAATGTTGACCGGGTGTTGAAGATGGACGGAATGGAGCCTCGTGGTTACGAACAGCAATGCTTGGGTGTGCGAAGAGACAAACATGCAGGGGCTCGCACTGATTCTTTGTGTGAGTGGCATGGTTCTGGTGTGAGCGGGTCCGTTGCAGTCACTAAGTGCCCAAAAGCTTGATTTTAAGAGCCAATAACCACTTCCGAGGGCCAAGGACCTGACAGGTGCCTCTTGGGGGTCATGAGCTTGTTGACAATGGGTCCAGGATCTGTGGGGAGCATGTTATCTCCCTCAGGCCCAGATCAGGAGGCCAGAACACTAGCCTTTGAGTCACTCTGGGGTCCTGGGAGCAAGATGGAGATGAAGGTCCAGTTCTTTTTCCCTAGGCCAAGGGCAGCAGGCAGCAGGCCAAAACAGCAAAGGAGCAGCTTCTTCAGAGCGGTATTTGGACAAAATATCAGTTCAAAAATATTGTGTAACCTAAATATTGTGTCAAGAATATTGTGATCTGAAAATATTGTTGTATTTAATATCGTTGTAAAAAATATTATTTTAGGTGTTGTTTAAAAATATCAATGTATTTAATATCAATGTAGTTAATTTTGTTATTTAGGGCCTGATTACAAGGGTGGCGGTCCGAAGACTGCCAGCCTCATGGAGGCTGTAGCAGTCCGACTGCCACATTATGGTGTTGGTGGGCAGACCCGCCAACCTACTGCCATCCCTGTTAGGATCTCAGATCCCAACGGGTTGTCGGTGGTGCAGGTTGTAATCAGCCAAGGCGGAGCTGAACTCAATGCTGTCCTGCTGATTACAACCTTGTTCTCCACCAGCTGGAACTGCCATGAAAATGCTGGCAGAGAACAGGTGCAGGGATCCCCCTGCCCAGCACCTTTGAAATGCCCACTGTCTGCAGACAGTGCGCATTTCAAGGGTGCTGGCACCCCATACATGTGGCAGCATTGCTGCCGGCTCTATTATGAGCCGGCAACAATGCTGCCACACCTTTTCCACTGGGCTGATCGGTGGAAACTTTGGTTTCTGTCAATCAGCCCAGTGGGAAAGACGTAATGGGGCCAGTGGGAAGGTCGCCAGCACAGTGGCGACCACCCCATCAGGAGTTTGACAGACGGGTGTTTCCCTCCGCCAAACTCCTAATCAGCCCCTTAGTGTTGAATGGTGAGTATTTCATTGTATTTTTGTTTGTATATGTTAAATTTATTTATAATATATATTTTTTAATTTCTGAATAATATGTGTTTATAAAAATGTTTTTTTAATTGAAATTGTTTAAAATTTGTTTTTTGTATGTGTAAATATTATTTTTAGGAATGAGGTGCTGTGTTTAATAGAAGATAAGGGTGGGAAGTATTTTAAAATATTAATGTATTAGTGTATAATTTTTATGTTTTTCTTTATTAAACAAATTAGGAGTGGGTTGTTGGGTTTATAGGGGTTAAGGATGGGGAGATGTTTAAATAATATTTAATTCAATTTAAGAATAAAATATTTAATTTACAATTATTGTATAAATTTTGAATATTGTACACAAACTGTATTTTTTTATGAAAGTTTCAATAAAGGTTTTTATTTTATTTAAAAATGCTAAAAGTTTTTATTACATATTGTTATTTTTTTCAAGTATTATCATGTTAATTGTCATTTTATACAAATGTACATTTGAAATATATGTATCAAATTTGTTTAAAAAAAATGAAATCATTTTGCAAAAATGAGGAAAACCTGTAAAATGTAAAAAAAAAAACTTTAGCTAAACATTTTGTTTTGTGGGGGATACTTGAAATTTTTTTAATAAATATAAATACATTGAACTTTTAGTGTGAAATAGTACTATTTTTATATATATTTTTTGATTTTGTAATAGTTGTAGATTTTGTTTTAAAAAACTAACAATGTATTTTAGTTTGGATATAAAATATGTTACATTTTACTTTTAAAACTATTGACATGTTTGAAAAATTTCTATACATAAAACTATGTATTTTATTTTGCATCATATATATTTTATATATGATTAGTAAACAATATTGCATTTAGGGAGGTTTATTTTGTTTTTGGTTTATTCTGTTTGTTCTGTTTGAATCGGCTATCTATTGTGGATTTAAGTAGTCAGTTGGAGCCAGATCTGATGCCTGGAAACACAAAGCCAACATGCATACCACACATTGTGAAACTCATGGCAGTAGTGCACTTCATAGCCACAGGGTCCTTCCAGCATACAGTGGCCATTTCTGGTGGTATGTCCCAACCTATGTTCAGTGCTGTGTTATGATACTTGCTATCAGCTATGATGAAACATATTGACAGCTATATCATGTTTCCCAGACATGAGGATTTAGCCAATGTGAAGGCTGACTTACATAGATTTGATTGCCACCAACACGCCAGTGAACACATCTATAGCAACAGGAAGCACTTCCATTTTATCAACGTGCAAGTTGTCTGCTTGTCAGATCTCTACATCTCAAACGTCAGTGCCCAATTCCCAGGTTCAGCCCATGATTTCTTTGTGATGCGAAACATCACCATACCCCAGCTGAAGTCACAACTACAACGAGAGAGGGCCTGGCTGGTTGGTAAGTCACATCTGTCCTGATTCTGTGTGTGCAATGTCAAGTAATACAATCATGATGTGAGTGACTCATTGTGGCACTTGGGTCTCATTCCAAAACAGGAGACTCAGCATATCCAAAACATCCATGGTTGTTGACACCATTGAGGAATCGAACTATGCAAGTCTGCTTCAATGAGGCCCATGGAAGAACATGGCAGGCAGTGAAGCGGGCTTTTTGACTCCTGAAGGCCAGATTTCCTTGTCTGGACAAGACTGGAAAAGCCCTCCTCTACTCAACTGGGAAGGTGTGTCAGATCACCGTTGTATGCTGCATGCTCCATAACATCGCCCTGCGGAGGAATATCCTTTACATTCCAGAGGAAGGGGGCCTGAGGTGCCACTGGGTGAGAATCCTGGAATGCCGAATGAAGATGGTAGTGGTGGAGATGAAGGAGTTGACTTGTGTCGAGATCTTATTGAGAGCTTCCTCTCATGAGTTTATGTCATGAGATGTTATGACTTTGACTGTAGAATTAATTGTAGTTGTGATAGTGTGTGAAGTATAATTTTAGAAATAGTTAGGGAGGTGATTATGACGGGCTGGATCCTGATCGCCCGCACATGGCCCTGTCTTGTGCTGACTCAGCCTCTGGCGCCCTCGACCTTGCAAACCTCTCGTCCCATGATTGGTGGGACGATCGATGGTGGCGGGCCGCCCGGAGGTTAAAACTGCCACTGGCAGAACATGCCGGTGTCGGAGGTTTGGAAGCGGAGGACAAGCGACCACAGGAGGAGGAAGACGAACGAACCCAGGAGGAGGAAGACGAACGAACACAGAAGGAGGAAGACGAACGGCCACAGGAGGAGGGAGACGGAGAAAACCAGACCGGACGAGGGAGAAGGAAAGCGGTGGCAGCCCAGGAAACGGAGACAGCGAATCCAGTCTTCCATGCGAGAAGACATCCGAAGACGCCAGGCGAACACAACCGAAACAGGCAACTGGGAGGACGGAACGATCCAGCCCGCCACGCTTCTGGAGAAGCGTGGCTGTTCCAGGTGCGTGGGACCACGTCCCTGTGAAGAACGAGTGAGAGAGTGAGAGAGAACGGGGGGAGAGAAGGGGGGAGAGGGGGGTTAAAAGGGAGGGCACGGGCACAGAGAAGGGTAAAAGAAGGGAGAGAGGCCCGAAGAAATATAACAAGGCCAAACGAAGTACGAGAGGACCACTTCTAGACATAAATAAAACAGAGAAGGGACAGATAACGAACTCTGAGAGAGAAGGAAGGAGAAGAGACAGGAAGAGAGACAAAGTAAGACTAAACCAAAAGAGACCCTGACCACTTACCGTATGTATTTTGTTCTTTCCACATGTGCTTCCCGGGGACACCTGTGAGACAAGGAGACAGAGAGAGAAAAGAGTGAAGAACGGATCACAAGAGGAAACAGCCACCCCGCCCACCGTATCTGAAAACAAGATAAAAAAACCTTACCTGTACTTAACCTTACCAGTTGCCAAATGACTCAATAAAACACTTGTATATAGAACAAGCGAGTTCTGAGTGATCCCTCCGTGCCAACCCGGTCACAGTGATGCTCTGCCAAAATCTGCAAAACGGTGTTTGATGAGCAAGATTTTGACACATTTTGACACATTTTGACAATGTTGCTTTGTTTGTGTCAGATTTTTGTAATGGACTTTGTTCCCCAGACGTTTGCTCTGTGACTTGTGTCATATGTATGGTTTAATAACTAAATTCCTTTTTTGGTTCTTTGTTCAGGCACGTTCACCTTGTCATTTGGGCATTTCAGACTTGAGACATTGGCAGGTATATAGTGCTTTTGGGACATACAAAATGGACATGGATTATTCCTAAAAAAATGTTTTTCACAGACTTTGGGTGTAGAAGACCTGTGTCAAGACAGCTTGCACAGTGATAGGATGGAAGTGCAGAAGACTCCGTTGGACTTGTTCGTTGTTGTGTGGTGGCCATGATGCATCATGTGTGTCATCATGTGGTCAATAAAAATGTTATTGTAGGCTAATTTCATGTAAGTTCCCCTTCACATTGACTAAACATTCTTTTTGTCTGAACTGTTTGTAGCTGTTATTGTGTTTCAACATTGTAGGACAAAGTGCCTGTGGCACATCACTGATATTTGTTTGTGTCATACCACCAGATGCAGTAGCACTGTATTGTAATAGCCATTTGACCAGGAGCTGTTGTACTGCCAATTGTCTGGGTTTTGTTTCGTATGAGGTGGGCTACCGTTTGAGAGCTAGGGGTTATGGCTCCAGCTAATGACATCAACCATATCAACATTTGCCTACTTAACAGAACAATGTCTGATATGTCCATTCCTACAATGTTCTGGGGGTCTGCACCAATATATTTTCTGACATCTTGACAGCCTAGGTGCTGAACAATGTAATAAAATCTCTACTGAAACAAGACACTTGTATGCATGTGTTGGTGTGTAATGGTTGTAATCCTGAGCTAGACACTTTGTACATGTAACATATCCCTGCTTGCCCAAGTAGCTTGTATCTTCATCATATGGTTCACATGGTCTTATATATCTACATAGCTAAATGTGAAATTTATGACAGCAGACAATGCGTTTGTGATTGGTGAAATTATTACATTGCTAACGACCAAAATAAATTTGGGAGAGAAATAAAAATGTAAAGTAAAGGAGTAAGTCATGGTGAATGAAATCATTGGAGTAGATGCCAACATTCAGAGTACTCCTCAAATTGAAACTGGAATGTGGTTCAGGATCAGTCTATAGAGTGTATGTGTGACACACAAAGGAGGACATTAAGGAAGGCAGTCCTTGCTATCCCCACCTCCTGGATTCCTGCATGGATGTCCCTGTTCGTGTCTGACCAAGTTGCCCAGATACGTCAGCACTGTTCTCTATGTCCACAAGTCTGGGAGTGTCATCATCACTGAGGGCTTCATCCAGGGGTTGAGTGGAAGTCTGGCCGTTGAATGAGGTCTGCCATGGTCTGTGCCAACTCGACCTGTTGAGATAAAGAGTACATTGTTACTGGTTGAAGAGTGACATCTACCTCTAAGGTTTGTGTTGCAGTAAGTAGAGACATTAGATATTCTTAAGTGGAAGCCTATTGTGGCATGTCACCATGACAAAACATGTGTGCAGCTTGTCTAAACTATTAGAGTCAAGCAGCTCATTTGATGTGCTGATCATTTGCACTTTCAATGAGGGAATGAAAATGACATCTTACCAAATGAGAAGCCAACACAGTGAAGAGGCAACATGTGCATTTGAAAATTCAGAGGCCTAGTTGAGTGAGATACCGGCAAATACACATATTTGTTGTATATATGACTGCAGTCATCATGTGTGCAGCGCTGTGTCAATGTGATTGCTGCCGCTACCAATCTGATGATGCAGCTTAAGGCCTTAGGAATATTTGTTGTACACACTTGGTAACAAACAGGTGAATTTGGGAGTGTGAACACTGGGCTGGTGGTTGGAGTTATAGAAACATGGCCTCCTAGGATTTGCAGTCATGTCACTCCCTCTACTTCACACACTAGAAAAATAGTATATTCCAGGGGAGTGAACAGTATTTGAAAGCTAACAAACAAGTGTATTTGGGCAAGTGAACACTGAGCTGGTGGTTGGAGTTACAGAAACAAGGCCTCCTGAGAGTTGCAGTCTGGTCACTCTCCCTACTTCACACCCTTGACAAATGGTATTGTCTTAGGTGAGTAATCTTCAATTGAGAGTTAACAAACAGGTGCATTTGGCCAAGTGAACACTTGGCTGGTGGTTGGAGTCACAGAAACAGGGACTATTGGACTCCCAGAGGGAGCTGAGGCCAATGCCGCCACACTGTGTCCGCTGGTCAGCCCAGCGGAAACATGGTAATATGACAGTAGTGAGGCCGCTAGCTTGAATGCCGTCTCCACACCACTCTGTTGGAGATCGGATGGTTCGACTGCCAAACTCATAATCAGGGCCTTAGTGTAGATTTTTGTAGGTGATGCCCCATACTTTGATTATAAATGTTAGTAGTATCCTTGTGTGGCTGCATGAGGGAAGACGTTTAGGATAGATTGAAACATAGTATGTTCGAAATCAATTATAATTTCTTGGGGGCAGAAGTTATTTGTTTGTTGTTTAATGTTGTTGAGCAGTTACATGTAGGTACTGCCTTGTTTGTTAGGGAGTAGAGCATAAACAAAAGGAATATTGGTGTGTTGAAATTCACCATGAATGGTGTATAGTTTGTGGAGTGGTGTGGGACACATTTTAAATGTTCCATCCATTATCCATGTTTGACATTCAGATACTTTTAGTAAATTACTGGTGGTAGAAAATGTATTCGTTCTCTCATTACTTTTATTATCATGCAATAGGAAGGGTGCTTCTCTGTGGGTTAATGTTAGGTGTCTTGGAATGTCTATTTTCCAGTATGTTTTAGGAGTGGGTGGGGTGTTGCTTGTGGCCCTCTCAGTGTATGTTATCAGGTGCCTTAATATGGTATTGATGGTAATTGGCCTGTTATATGTACGGGTACATGGGGCAGTATATTTTAGAGAATGTGTGTTGTGGGTTCTTGACCCCCAGTGCTTGCTTCTCTGATATTATTTGACATTTCTTTTACTTCTATTTCTGTTATATTACAGAGTGATTGTGTTCTTTAACCTTTATAACTACAGGTTCTTTAGTATTGGCTCTCCCATAATATGCATTGGAATAATACTTTGTGCAATTACCAGTTTATATGTTCAGTAGAAGCATATTCTTGGCGATAGGTATAACCCATGTAACATAATAACAGTTTTCCTTTCTATGATGTTATACATTTTGCTCCTTCTGTCATTATAAATGTATTTACAGTAATAATGGAAATAAAAAAAATAGATATGTATTTTTTTTTTTTAATATAGAGTTAAATATACATTTCTTATTTATTGTCTAAGCTTACTTGTAGGATCTTTACAGAGGTTTTCTGCTGTTGCACTGTTTTGTTTCAGGAGGCTTATTTGTGTAACAGGTTTTTTTGCAGTTTTATTTGTTGCATGTGGCTTACTTTTAGTGCTTGATGATGGTTAACTTTTTAATATTTTTTTGTCTTGTTTTTGCATACCGTTTAAAGTAGTTATTTAAATAAAATTACCTTAATTTGTGGTGCTTGATGTGTAGTTTGTGTTGGGTTGTAGTACAAAGTCAGAGTATCTATTTAAAAACGGAAACATTATACAGTGTATTAAGTATTGTTTTAGAATTATAATTTTGTAGGTAACATTTATTTTAGCATTTGTTTTAAATATAAACTATACTTACTTGGAAACTTTTTTGACAGGTTGTATATTTTGTAGTCTTGTAGTTTGCAGAGAAGCTACAGCAGAGCTTCCTCCTCATCAACTGTGTGGCATGTTGTGACTTTTTTTATGTAATTCGTTTGGCTTTTTCATTGTTTGTATAATTGGTTAAGCTATTTTATCGGTCATAGTTTTGTATAGTTTAATGATATTGGTTTCATTAAGTTTATTATTATTATTTTTTGGGCAGTTATATCCTTATTTGGGAAATGCTAAGTAATGTTTGTTTTATGTTTCTATTTTATATATGTTTTATTATATAGTAATATATGTATGTGTATTATGCTTGTATTTGATATAGTTTATTAATATACATTCATTAGTTTTTACAGATAAATATTTGGAAAATACAATTTGGAGGTGTTTTATATAGATATTGTTTAAGGTTAAGTTTTTATTGACTTTTGAAATATATGTTTTAGATAAATCAATTGTTTTTTTAATAATGTATTTTTGATAATTTCTAATTGTATTTGTTGTTTTAATGATATTTATGGTGTTGATATTCTTGTTTTCATTATTTTTGATATAATGTATGTTTATTTTTAAGTGACAATATCTTCGTTACAAATAGTTTTGATTTCAATATATGTAGATTTAGATGTATTTAATCTCAATATTTATGTGTTCAATATAAGTGCCTTTTATAGTTATGTACAGTGTTTCGATATTTTTGTGAACAATATTACATTTTAGATATTTTTGTGTATCAATATTTATTGCCTTGATGTAATGTCATTGATTCTTCAGCGTATCATACCAGAAGAGTAGTAGCTCCGCAGAGTGTCAGTCCTTGCAGCAGCACAGCAGTCCGTCCTGACAGAGTTTCCACAGGTCCAAAAGTATACTAAGTTGGTGTTGGCTGAAGTCCAGTATCTACACTTTGGTGCCTTGGCTTTGGAAGGTGGGAGAAGCCTCTATACAGTGGCATCGAAGTGCAATGACTTCCCTTCCTCCCCTGCCCTGCCTTCAAGCTAGCAGGAGTGAAAATACAGGGCACAGTCCATTCATGTGTAAGTGTGAAGTTGTGCTTAGCTCCGCCCCCCATCAAGTCACTTAATGGCCCATCAGGGCCCACCAAGTCACATCTAATCTCCATTGTGTGTGGCTGTCTAGAGGGAATGCACAAGCCCAGCTGTCACCATAGACGTGTAAAAATCTGACTTTACTAGTAAAGAGGATTTATCATTACAATTCTGTAGGTACTAAACATGGTAGATCTACTCCTTCCCATTCAGAAATTACAGCTTACTAAATGTAATAAGGAATACTGAATGTTATCCTCTGAGAGGGGTAGGTTTTAAAGTAGCAAAAAACAAATTTTGGAGTTTTTCAGCACCAGGACAAGTAAACGTAAAAGTACATGTTCTTCTTTTTAATTACACAGAACCCTGCCCTATGGGCTACCTAGAGCCTACCTGTGGGGTGACTTATATGTAATAAAAGGGGGGGGTAAGTCTTAGAAAGGGGTTTTAAATGTCAAGTCCACATGGCAGTTTAAACTGCACACACAGGCACTGCAATAGCAGGCCTGAGACATGTTTACAGGGCTATTTAGGCGGGCAGCACAATCAGTGCTGCATGCCCACTAGTAACATTTAATTTACAGGTCATGGGTATGTGTAGTGCACTTTACTAGGGACTTATAAGTAAATTAAATATGCCAATTATGGCGGAGAGCACATGCACTTTAGTACTGGTTAGCAGTGGTAAAGTGCCCAGAGTCCAACAAAAAGAAATTAGCAAAAAGTGAAAGGAAAAAAGAAATAACGCCCAGGTCCAACAGCAAGTATTTTGTAAGGACACTGCCCTCTGTATCCTTACTTAGCACAGGTTGTGATCAAAAATCTCAACAGCATTGGTTTGGTTCTCCACATGCTTTGCAGTCTTTCTCAGAATGTGCCTGCTGTTCCTCAGATATTTGAAAGCAACTTTGATTGTACCTCTGTTGAAGAAACCCATGTAGATCTGGAGGTCCTCGCTAACTACAAACCCATTTCACTCCTTCATTTTCCTACTAAGACTCTTGCCAAGGAGGTAAATTGGCAACTTTCTGCCTTTGTTAGATCACCTAATACTTCAGACAGTTCATAAGGCAATTTTCAAACTACGGACTGGCCTGAGGCATCAGTGTCTAATGATCTGACAAGGACCGAAGAGCAGTACTGAGTCTCTTAGAACTCAGTGCTGCCTTTGATAGGGTTCATATTCCACCATCTTAAGGCCCATTTAATCACTTCTTTCTCAGAAACACTTTCAAATCGATTTGTGTAAAGTACCCCAAGCACCCTACTAGCCTTACATTGTTTAATTTATATCTTGCACCCATTGTAGATCTTATCGTAATCTTTGGGTTCTCCTTGATGACAACTGTCGTAGGATGATAATCTTTGGGTTTTCCAAATAACAGCAAAATCACCATCTCTTTTGAGATGATTTGGGTCTCTTCAAGGACAAAATTTGTTTCTTTAAGTCAGTCGTTGGGTTTTGGATGAAGGATTCTCACTAAAAAGAGGTACTAATTCTGAGTGTCCTTCTTCTAAATGGTACTCGAATTGGCAACCATCTGAACCTGGTTGGTAGATCAAATTAATAAAGTTTAAGCAGCAAAATAAAAATTCATCTTCCTGCTTTTACTACATGAGGATGCTGTGCACAATCAACACGCTGCTTCTGGACTGCTGTAAAAAATTAATGCAATTTACTATTCTTCCTCACATTAACTCTGGAAGTTCCCTGTACATGACAAAGGCAGAGAAATTTATGGCCGTATTGCAACTCATTGAAAACTTAGCTTCTAGATTACTATTGGGCCTACGTCCCTGAGCTTCCATGTATGTACACCAATAGGCATCAGATTGGCTGCTAGTGGATAAGAGATAGCATTTCAAGGCACTTTGTTTGTGCCATTGTTCTTTTTGCAATAAATGCCATCTTTTTTTTATTGTTTTCTTTAGCGCATTCTCCGCTTTTTCATAGCTCATTTGAGTTGAGAACCTTGGAGCAGGAAAGTACTCCTAGGTGGCGGGTCCTTTTCTGACTTGGCAGTCTAGAATTGGAATGGCCTTCCTAAATCCACTCATTCAGGGACTTGCTTCCAGAAAAAAGAAAGGCTACTTGGATATTTTCTTAGCTATTGCTCTCTCTGCACCATTGTGTGTTTCTCCAGTGCCAGGATGCCCTGATGCATAACAGCCTACTTAAAAAGTTTGTTTAATTCATTCATTTTCATTTCAGTTACATTTGGACCTGAAAACTACAAGCTAAATCCCAAAATTCAACCGTTTTTGCAATCGCACACTATAGCAGACAGATTTCAAACAAGGAACTTCAAAGCAAAGGCAATTTAAGTCCATACAATATACCAGTGCCTTGCAGCACTAATACGTTTTGAGTGCCATTGTAATGTGCTGCAAAAAGAGGCCGGGCATCAAATTATGCAGTGTCGCCTTATTGCCAATTTACAACTTGGCTGAGGTGAAGGCAGACACTAATGCAACTTCAGTATCACAGTATGCACACACTTACAACTGGAGAAGGGGAGGTAAAAGAACAGCCACTGTATATCCCCCCTAGAAAAACTATATTACCACAAAAAGGTGCAGTGGCTATCGAAAATACTACTATAGTACCATCTACTAAGAGGTGTATTTCAAAACCCTATTTGGGTATACTAATGGTTCGTCTAGGCCCGTGAAATGAAGAATCATTTTTCTGGAAGAGGAAGCCTCACTAATCGTGTTGTGCTTCATTATCAACAACTTCTCCCCACCCTGGTAGGACAGCGCCACCAAGGGAGACTCGACCTCCTATGGAATGGCAGTTGAGAGGGAGCTTATAGATAAAATCTACTAGACAAAAATAGAAATACTGTATGGTACCAAAGTTATCACTTTCATTTGTTTGGGACCATAGTTAAGGCAAAAATCCATTGTGGGATGATATTTGAAAAAGATGACTTACATCACCACCTAGGACAACATGTTTCTGGCCCTATAATTGTGAAAGCTGAATTAATAGCTAATAAATTGGCATTGATTAATAGTTAAGAAATTACATGAATTAGGCTAACAGAGAAAATAATGTGCGTCTTGTAGAATGCGCCCACTTGAGTGGTCATTATACTGTGTGTAATCTTTAATAATGAATTCACATTTATATTTTAATTAATGTGCACATGTAGAATAAAAGGTATTAGTGGATCATATTAATAATTTAACATCACATATTTGCTTTAATTACATGAGGCATTAATTAATTGCGAGGTTTGGGTTTAGTAGACAAAGCCTCCTGTCAAGTTTCATGGCATAAATAATTGTTTGTAAATGTCTTGTGAAAGCAAAGACTTAATATTGTTCACACTGCGCTGACCAAGAGATTTGTACATGTCTTAATTTTTCTCATCTAATGGAGATGTTCTGTATTAGAAATTGTTACTTTGTAATCTTGATGTGTGAAACAGAGATGTTCCCAGGCTTGAACAATAGCCGTACTGACTGAAGCTAGGATTGTAACAAAAGAGTTACCTGACAAACCTGATGATGGGAACATGAGAAGAGGAGCCAATAATTGACGTGTGAAAGACTGTTTAGTTATATTTTAGATTTAGAATTTAGTTTTTATTGGACCTACTGTAAACGTACAATTTTCTTACCAATGATGGCAGCTTCTGCTGCTGCGGGGGCGACGCTCCTCCGCCATAGCGGAGGAGCTTCCGCTGCACCTTCTTCAGCCCGATCGTTTGCAAAATGCCTACATGCCTACTGGACACCAAGGTTGTTTTAAATCTTCTGAAGACCCTTCCTTTTGACAGTGCGAAGGAAATTCTCATCCGCCTAGAAGTGGAGTCTTTATACACGAGTATTCCACAGAAGGCAACCTAGAGGTAAATGATAAAATCTGAAATGATACCAAATGGACCTCCATAACAGTGAGACAATACATTCCTGACTTTGCACATTTGGCACATACTCGGAATTGCTTTGATTATGAAGGGGACTTTTTACTCCAGGTACACAGGATTTCTATGGGGAGCAAGTTTGTCCCCAGATTGTCATGCCTGTATGTTCATTCTTTTGAGAATGAGTGAGTATATGTTGAACCTTCACAATCCCTTTTTGATTAAAATAAAGTTGTGGAAAAGGTACATTGATAATGTGCTTTTGATTTGGACAGGCACCAAGGAAAAAGCCCTAAGATTTCCAGAGTGGTTGAATGCCACCTATCCCTTTCTAAGATTTACAATGACAATTGGAGATTTGGAATTACCCTTCCTTGACCTTTTGATAAAAGTGGAGGATGGAAATCTCAAGACAGAGGTCTATTACATGCCTACTGACAGTAACACTCTTCTCCTCTTCAAAAGCTTCCACCCAAGGTCACTATGTGAAAACCTGCCTGTGTGTCAGTTCTTGCAGCTTCAATGCAACTGTTTCAAAACCAGAGGCTATAAGTCACATTCACAAAAGTTGTTTACGAAGTTGAGCAAAAAGAACTACTCTTCACACCTGATAGCAAGGGTAAATAACAGAACTCTTTATAACAACAGAGACCACCTTCTGCAGACCTTTGTGAAGGAAAGAGATGATTGACTAGTATGTGTCACAACCTTTAGTACCCTTTCCTGTGCCTTCCAGAAAATCAGAAATAGGAGCAGGGGAATATTGCAAACAGGTGGCTTGAACTTCAAAAAAACTATTTACTCCTTTAGACTTGACAGGTACATAAAGGACATGTTGGTACACACCTGCAGAAGTAAATATGAAGGCATTCCACTTTTAGGAATTTATCCCACCTAAAGACCACTCTCCATGCAGCAGATGCAGCATGTGCCCCTTTACTAAGAAAGCCAAAGAGGTAGATTTAGTCTTAAGATCTCCATGGCAACATTAAAAACCTCACAAATTCTAACTCTAATAATGTAGTATATGTAATAATGTGTCCCTGCAAAGTGATGTACATTGACAGGTTGACCAGAAGCATGCGCACTGGGATAAATGAGCAAAGAAGCTGACACCAGCAAGGAAAGATAATACAATGCCTCTTCTTGTCTTCGAACAAAGATGTGCTTATAAACTTCACACAAATGTATGTGGTCTGAATGATGGCATACCATTAGGTTTTTTAAGACTCTGATGATATCACCTTTAAAGGGCTCTCATTTCTTTTTTTTTTAGCACATGCTTTTCACTTCTTTTGTCTTACACAGGTTTGAAAGTTGTACATGATCTTTCACAAATGTCGTGGCCATAGGGGTGCGTGACAAAGACTAATGACTTTTCCCATAAGTGCATATGATTCTCTTTTGTAAATGAGCAAGATCCAATGCATGCATATATCGGCAATATTTCGGCAAACCTATTTCCTTGTAATTTAAAAATGAGAAAGGCTTTTTGGTTTATATGTAAGTAGCCTAACAGAGGTGAGGAATATTTGTATCCTCTATCCCTGGGATTTGTTTTAAACAAACTGTGGGGGTCATTATGACCCTGGCGGTCCTGCTTTGCCACGCTGGCAGTGGCGGCCAGAACGCCGACAGTGTGGTGTTTCAGGACCACCAAATTATGACAACGGTAGTGAACTGGCTGCATTGCAACCAGTTCACCACCTGTACCGTCAGTGGGGTAGGACCTCCTTCGGCCCCCGCAGTCCACCTAACATTGCCTGTGGTATTTTGAGTATCCTTACTGACAGGGATTCCGTGGGAGCAGCCCTGCCACGGAATCCCTGGCAGTAACGATACTGACAACAGGAATACTCCTTCCTGTCACCACTGCAGGACTCCCCATCTTTCTCAAATACCATCCAATGATGGATTTTAGTCATACCTATGGTCCCAAACAAATAAAGGTGATAACATGGGTCCCATATTTTATTGTTAATTTTGTCTGGATCCCGCCGCTGTCCAGTATTTTATCTAAGAATTCCCTCCTAGCTTGCACTCCATAGGAGGTCAAGTCCGCCCTGGTGGCAGTGTCCTACCATGGTGGAGAGAGGTTGCCGATGATGAAGCATGACATGATTAGTGGGTGAGGCTTCCTCTTCCAGAACAACTACTCTTCATTTTATGTGACTGGACAGACCATTAGTCTACTCAAATAGGGTTTTAAAATAAACCGCTGAGTAGAGGGTATTGCAGTAGTCATTTGGATAGCCATTGCACCTTTTATGGTAATATAACACATTATACAACCAAACAATGATATTGACTGAGGAGTATTTGTGGCCTAGTGTCAAGAACTACCGAATCCAGGTCCCAGGACAACATCCAGTAATTTCTGGCAATTTACTTAATCTCCTTGTGCGTAAGAAAACAATGTTTATCATACTCCAGCTCTATTTTAAAAGCACTCTTTGGTCCGCTTCATACTATAAAAAACTGCAAAAAAAGTGCTGGAGAGCAATTGTTTCTAGTGGTCAGTTAGAGAACCTCACAGGCTAAGAACTTTATGAAAGACTATACTGATGCTTAACGAGCTGTGATATCATGTAGCCAATCACGGTGTATTATGGTGTTGGCTGAGGCATTGATGTACAGAGAAGATTCAGCCTCTCATTACAACCGTGGCGGACGGTGCAAAAAGGGCGGTAAGACCGCAAACAGGCCGGCGGTCATTACCGTCCCATTATGACATTGGCGGTTTGGCATATGCCAAACCGCTAATGTCCCGCACTGTCCGCCATGGTGGTAACGACCGCCAGGCTGGAGACAACGGTCTCCAGCCCGGCAGCCGTCACTAGTCCGCCGGCGGTATCAGGACCCCACATACCGCCATGGATTTTGTGAGGTTTTAAACTGCCACGAAATCCATGGTGGTATGCACCTTCAGTGCCAGGGAATTAGTTCCCTGCCACTGACTGGGGTCTCCCCCGCCCCCTCCCCCTCCCCTGAGTCCTCCCCCAACACCTGCGATCTCCCCACCACCCCTAAAGGTAGTAGGACCCCCGCCCCATCCCCATTGAAACCCCCACACATACCCCCACACCCCCCTACATGCATGCTCACACCACTCACACACATACATGTGCACATACATGCACACATGCACACATACATACACGTTACATATCCCTTACACACATTACACCCCCTGCATGCAAACACGCACTCACACAACCCCTCTACACACTCACACGCACACCCCCATGCACGCACACACCACACAACCCCCCCCACCCCCTCTCCTAACGGACGATCACATTAGCTGTTCTGGTGATCCTCCGGGAGGGAACGGGATCCATGGGGGCTGCTCTGCCGCCAGCACCCCATCACCAGAACACTGCCACACCGAATACTGAGTCGTATTATGGTAGGCAGTGTTTTGGTGAAGTGGCGGTGATGGTGGACCAGCCTCCACTTCACCGTCGACCGCTAGTATAGCTGCTGGCGGCTCTCCGCTCAGAAAAGGGCGGAGGGTTGCCAGCAGTCATAATATGGTTGGCGGAAGACTGCCAACACTGGAGGTCTTCGGCCCGGCGGAACCTCAGCGGTCTCTGGAGGAGACCGCTGAGATTGAAATGGGGGCCTTAGTCTTGTGCTACGTAGCACACTGCGGTGATAGGAAGCACGACATTGGCCATAGATAGTCTGAACACTCAGAAACCAATGAATGTATCTCTTTCACTAAGCAACTTGAGGAAGATACAGGATGTTAGCAGATCAGCGGCACCTACAGTCCACGTAGAGTATGGGATTCATTGTGGCTAGTGTGGGACAGCATTGTCTCATTGGCAAATATTATGTACCACAACCCCAGTGGATCCTTTGCACAGATTGTGATCAAGGTTCTTGACTCTATTGGTCTGGTTTTCAACCTGCTTTGAAATCTCTCTTGTTGTTTTACTACAGTTACTCAGGATTGGAAATTACTTTGATTGTACCTCTGTTGAAAAAACCCATGGTGGATCCAAAGGTCCTCAATAACTACTAGGCCATTTCTCTCCTCCCCTTTCCAGTAAAGACTCTTGAGAAGGAGGTAGACTGGCAACTTTCTTCCTTTACTAGATCACACAGTATTTTAGATAGTTCATAAGCCGATTTTTAGCATATACTATTCCTGTGTATGCACTTACAATTACAGCATGCCACTTTGTAAGTGATGATGATTTGTACAGATAGGCAATGCAAGCTGTTTTTGGCAAGCCTACTATAAAAAGCATTTGAATAATGATAATGCTGTTTTGTATTAATTAATGTGTTGGGTATGCTACTGTGACGTTTATTTTGAATATAAGGCAATTTCTGTGTTAGTTGCCATGAACTGAATAAAGCTGAAAAAACTATAGGACTAATATGAGTCTCAAAGAGAAGTACAATTCTGCATTTCAAATGATCCCTGGGTCTTTTAGGTTTATTAGTCAAGAATGTTGGAATACCAAAGAATTCCCAGGGACCAGAGAGATCATCAATGTTTGAAAGCATGTGGCCTGAGTGAGAAATCAAGCTATGCATGCTTTCATAATAATAATAATAATATTTCAGGCCTCTGGTCCTAACTATAAAAATGATGGTTTGATAATCACATTCAATATAGTGACGACAAGGCTAAATCAAGGCTAAATAATAAGCAGGGCCGGCCTTATTGCTGGTGGCCCCCTGTGCGACAATGTTTGTTGGCGCTCCCCAATGACCACTTCTGCTATGGATTCCCTCCCTACCACCCTTTAACAGTGCCCTTCAAGCATCCATAACCACTCTCTCTCAGGTGCATTTAATTAGTTTTATAGCGTCACTCATACCAGTGTAGGGTACTTTGCATTGGACACACATTACACAGAGACAATTAATCATAGGTGTGTAAATCAGTGTATAGGAACTGTTACATAAGAAAGAGGACTGTATGGTATAAGAGTCACATGTCATCCATACTGGTAAGCTGTAGAGTTTAAGAGTGCTTGATCTGGAGAAGCACAAACTCAGAATATAAAATGTAACACTATGGTTGGAGGTTCTCTTTAATAAGAAGAATTGATTTCAAACAAATGAACCCTTTTTGCAACATTAAGATAATGAAAGACTGAGGAAAAATCATAATGCTCTCTTTTGTACCTTGCATAGGCATTTAGGGCCAGATGTAGCAAAAACAAAAATTGCGACTCGCATTTTGCGAGTTGATGCGACTCGCAAAATGCGAGTCGCAAATTGGAATGCTAGAAAAAAAAGCGATCCGATTTTGCGACTCGCAGCCGGACTCGCAACGCTGTGTGCGAGTCCGCAGTTTGCGAGGTCGCTGTTTGCGAGTGTGCAAAAAACGAACTCGCAATTAGCGAGTGGGTGTCGCAAATTGCGAATACCTTCAAAATTGCTTGCAGATGCAGCAGAACACTCCAGAAAGCATACCAGAACACCCTGGAAACACTTCCTGGCACATGATGATGACATCACAGCCAGGAAGTTAACAAATACACCTGGGAGGAGGGCTCAACAGTGAGCAGTGTCTCTGCCACTCACAGTAGGGTGCTGAGGAGTGGTAGGCACAGCACCATGGACGCAGCAGGGACCAGCCAGGCTGGCAGGAGGGGCAGGAGATCATAGATAACAGCCAGGACAGATTCATGTGGCACATGGCGTTAATGTGCCACATGACTGGTTGGCATTTTCCTGCCCATGGACAATTTCAACTTGTATATAGTTTCTTCATGACATTAATAAAACAGTTATTTTTGTTCCACTTAACAAATGGTTAATAGGTGAGTATGGTGGGAGTTGACACGTACCGTCCAAAATATTGCGTTGCAATGTGGTCCCGTCTCAGTCTGCCTTGATTAGCTAGACTCCTATCCCCATGATGGCGATGTGGTTGTTCTTGCTCTTCATCATCAAGATCTGGGTCTGCAGGGGTGAGAGGTAGCCCACGTCGGGTGGCTATGTTGTGGAGGATGGCGCATGCGACCACAATTTTGAAAGCGGTAATGGGGGTGTATTGGAGGGCGCCTCCACTGCGGTGGAGGCATCTGAATCTTGCCTTCAGCAGTCCGAAGGTGCGCTCGATCAGGTTCCTGGTCCTCTTATGCGCACTGTTGTATTGCCTTTCTGATTCAGTTCTGGGTGTTAAAAACGGAGTCATGATCCAAGGCCTGAGAGCATATGCACTGTCACCTGTTGGGCACAAAAGTACATGGTTAGGAAGTCCAGATTGTCGTGCACAGTGACCTGTGTGTATGTCTGCAAGTGTCTGTGGCTCTACCTAGGAGGTAACCGTCTCCAAATTCCCCACGTTCCAGGCATTGATGTATCCCACTATGCCTAAAAATGTATGAGTCATGGGTACTGCCAGGAAACTTAGCTACGATGTCCGTGATGACATAATGGGCATCACAAACAACCTGTATGTTGAGTGAGTGGGTACACTTCCTGTTGCGGAAAATGTGTTCCAGATTAGCAGGGGGGCATATTTGAATGTGTGTCCCATCTACACACCCTATGACATGAGGAAAGTGGACAATGCGGTAAAAGTCCAGCTTGGTGCTGTTAATTTCTGCCTCATTCCTTGGTAAGTATATGAAGTGAGACATGTGCGTGACTAAGGCATCTAGGAATGCCCTGAGGAACCTTGACACTGCACTTTGGGATACCCCACCTGCCACGGCAATGACCCCCTGATAGCTCCCTGAGGCCAAGAGGTGCAGTGCGCATAGCACTTGCACATGCGTAGGGATGGCGCAGCCACGCAGAGTCTTGTGTTCTAGCTGTGGTTTCAGTAAATCTATTAATTCTAGAATGGCTGCGCTGCTAAGGCGGTATTTGTCATAGATCTCCTCTTCAGTTTGCTGAAGAAGAGTCTGCCTGGTTCTATATATCTTCTCCTGTCTGTGGCCCCTCCTCCTCCTCTGCTGGGCTGCGTAGACTCTCCTCCTCACTGCTATCAGGTATATCTCCGCCATCTTGAGTAACCCAGATGCCTTCTGGGTCCCCTTTTATACTTTGGTAATGGTTACCACCTGCTCTGAGTTAGTGGTAAATGGGACATGCAAACTGGGCTTTTTGCGACTAGTCGCAATTTGCGAGTTGCAATTGCATAAGGTTTGCGACTCGCAAATTGCGACTTGCAATTTGCGGGTCGCAAAATGGGGTCGCAACGGATGCGACTCGCAAACGGGTCCCATTGCTTTTTGCGAGTCGGAAATGGGCTTTTTGCATCCCATTTCCGATTTTGCACTGTCGAAATTGCGAATCGGCCCGTTTGCGAGTCGCAAACGTTTGCTACATCTGGCCCTTAGTTCTTTGATGACAGTTAATAGCTTACTGATCTATTTTAGGATTTTAACTTATAAACTGCAAGTAACAAAAGGACCTCTCTGACAAAAGTAGTAACTGAGTGACCTATTTCCATTATATCCTCTTTGTAATCTGTATGGTACACGTTCTTTGCAGCACGTATATTAACCCTCTCAGCTACCTTAAAACTTCCACTAGAGAAAACTCTGATCTCTTTCCAGACAGAACATTAATCACCATAGATATTTTGACTGTTTTATTGTTTCCTGAAAATTGCTGGAACACTGCAGCAGATTCTTTTAAAACCATAACATACCTGCAAACACAGTGCTCCCTCCCGCCGTCACCAACTGGTGCAGTAGCACAGGTCGCACCACCCTAAAGCCGGCCCTGATCAAGAGAAAACCCCAATTCATCTTCAAGTTTTGGTGACTGTAAGGTTGGAAGCCTGAGACACTGTGTCCTTCCTGTCAGAAAAGATTGGAAATATTTTTGCTGTATCTGACACAGTGGCTACAGTTTTAATCCTGTTGAAGACGTAGGCCCTAGTCAACTACATCAATCCACCTCCTGTGCTTCTCAGATTGTCAACGACCCGACATGCGTGCACTGTGTGTCTGCACTTGTGCCCACCTACTTTGTTGCTGAGCACTGCATGCCACAGTTACCAGTTGATTCCCACCGGCAGATGAAAACATAGGTACATATTTATAAGAAAGTGGCGCACTGGTCCTAATGCGCCACTTTTCTTGCATCACCCGTGCCCCACTTAACGACACCATGGTTGCACTGTGTCAAAAAATTTTACACTGTTGTGGCACTTTGCTGCATCAGCGTAAAAAATGTTGACGTTAGTGCAGCAAAGCATAGTGAGGCCCATTGATTAAAAATGGTGTGTCATTCCAACGCCTGCTCAGAGCAGGCATTAAAAATGACAGAAGAAATGGTGCAGTGAAAGTTTGTAAATTTCACTGCACCATTTTTGTGGGCCTTCCTACGTCAGAACACCACTACATTATGCCTGAAGCAGGCATAATGTGGCACAAGGGTTAACAAAGAGGTGCAATGCAAGCATTGTGCCACTTTGTAAATATGGTGCAGGAGAAATGCCTCCTTAGCGCCACCTTAATGTAAAAAAATGACTGTAGGGTTGCACAAGGTGGCGCTAGGGGTTTGTAAATATGCCCCAGAATGGTTTTACATGCAGTCAATACCGACAATGTAGCTTGGCAGCCTGGAGAGCGCCAGAAACATTTTTCACTAATACCTACTGCTGCTGATGTGGTAGGGGCAAATAGGTTGGCATCTTCAGAGGCCCCCAGAGGCAGCGTTGTTAGGGACATTTGGTCGTTTTTGGTCGCTAAAGTTGCAGAGCGAGTAAGTGAGGCACTAATGATTCAAGATAGAGCTATATATAACAAATAAGTGTTCAGCTGATCACAGTCAACTGACATGAATTCCCCACGATATATGGAGAGTCTTGACCCTTTTATGGCATAGTAAGAACCTGTTATGCCAGTGTGCTAACCAGCATCAGCCAGCCGTATAGAAGTTGATGGTAGAACACAAGAAACTGACTGGGACACTTTTAATCTGGGTGAACTAAGCAATGAAGCACCCACATACAGTTTTATAAAAGTCATGAATAAGGAGTTAAGTAAGGGCCCATGAACTTGTGAAGAAGTGGATACTGTTGTACGGGAAAAATATACATAAGAAAAAATGATCAAAATCGAGCACTCTCTCCGAAACTTTTCGATTTTGTAAATCACTCATTAATGTCTTGGCAGTATAGCGTAGGGAATCAGCAGGACTAAGCACTTTGCACCAAGTGAAGTCCCTGATTTGAGCACAAAGCGCCAACAACTCGATGAAAGTTCTCTCTTATCAACCTAAGGTACTACTTGTATTGTCTGGTTCGCTCCGGTCAAAGAGCCCTATAATCGTAAACCCTGACATTTTTTTCTATATTTATTGCATCTCACACAGGCAAGGCCTGTTCCAAAGAGCTTTCCTGGGGCGAGCGTAGGCTGAGCCTGCAGAGGGGATGGGTTTCAACAGCGCAACTCGGCCCTGTTCGAATGCTAATGGGCGCACAGGATGCTACAGGAAGCCAGTGCCTAGTGCAAAGCTGTATTAACCTAAGAGTAAGCGGCCCAGGGATATCATTCTGGGCAAATCAGCAATGACCATCGCTCGTGCCAGAAGGAACAGATTATGAAGTGCCCGCCACTGCTCAGGAGAAGCGGAGATGATTGCTCCATCCGCAGGAGATGCAATTTTGCAAGTTGAGTGCTAATAATTTATCAGAAAGGCCACACCGATTGTTCTGTCCAAGCAAACTTGAAGAAATGTTTTTCAGGGTTGACCTTTCAGCAGTCAAAGTAGAGTTAGGAATAGAGTGATAGAGTAGCAGAATCAATGTATTGCTCAGTCACCAGTGAAAGCAATACTGCAGGCCACAGTCATCAGCGCCGCAGGAGATTAGGCTGGTGGAGTGCAGATTTTTATAGAAATACACGGTTTGTGATCATAGAGTCCAATGCACTAAGACCAATTAAAAAACCCAGTGATGTGCAATTTTGACACCGATTGGTTTGCAAATGAATAAGAAATTAGTAATGTGACCTCTGTACTCATCAGATTCACAGACGGTCCCAAACTACTTGCCTATAGAATGTAAATTAGGTAAGCCATACATTTGCAACCACAAGGGAATGACTCAAAACGCAGGGATAGGGGGCTGCAAGGGCTAGCAGACTTCCAAATCTGCATTTGCTTTCTGAAAAGGGAAATATTTTTAAAAGCAGCCTGTGTAGGAGAAACATTTGGAGAGGGAATCCGCTACCTTTGAGGCTCCCCGGGAAAGCTGTCCAATGGGCACAGTTCCCCTTCACAAATCAGTTATCACCCTTTTTCAGCTGTTGGTGGTCCCAAATTATGGATACATACTATTGCGAATCAAGAACAGTAGGAGTCCATTATTGATGTTTTGTTGTAATTGTAACTCACAGTTTTCTGAAAAACCCATTTTGAGAGTCAAACGGGCTTTTTCTGGCTTGAACAGCGATTATTCACATAGTCCAAAATAATTTTAAGAACACATAATCTGTGATTTTGAGAACTGCTTAATTTGTGAGTACAAAATTGCTTAATACATCTGGCCCATAGTGTTGCATCACTTCTTGAGGTGACAAAAAGAGAGTTATTTTGAGAACTTTGAGAAAGTTTTACTTTTGAAGCATCTTCTGTATCCGAAAATGTGGAGAAAGAAAGCAACACCAGGCATGCTAAAGAATGTCCAAAGCTATTCACAGCATTTTGCACCAAAAGATTTTCAATTTGTTTATAAAAGCACTGAGCACCATAATTCTTGGAGGGCTATCCCCCAGACTATTCAGAACAGTTCAAGGCCGAAATGTTTCAGTTTTCACCCAATGCAACAATAAATCTATGAGCACCAAGTTTGTCCAATACAGCAAGTGACCGATTTAAGGAAAGTGGCACTGCACCCAATGCAGCGCCACTTTCCCTGCACCCATTATCGCCCCCCTAATGCCACCATGGTGGTAGTTAGGGAATTAGCATCAGAATTTTTGACGCTAGTTCGGAGCATTGCAGGATCAGCATAAAAAATGTTGACGCTAATCCTGCAAAGCCCATTGAAATCAATGGTGTGCCTCCTTTAAATGCCTGTGCTGAGCAGGTGTTAAAAGTGTTATCGTGCCTGACCTTAGTAAGTAAACTTACAAGGGGCTGCGAACAGGTCAATGAACCTATTGACTCGCAATTAAGATGTTCTTACCATAGATCCAGTACATAATCAATAATCAATACACAATAATCAATAACCATAGCAATCAATAAAATTAATATTCAATGGAGTCAATAATTGTCACGCACCATGACCTTTCGTTATGAATAACCACACCTTTAGTAAAAGTTTAGAATGTTTATTTCCCTGTATTAACAATTCTAAGGTCATGTTGATTAATCTCAAAATCAAATAAAACACGTACAGAAACAACACTGGTTATCCAAAGCTGCAGAAGAAACGTAATCTAATCAAAGCTTGAACAACAACACATTCTAAAGTTAAGGTACAAATCAATAGCAAAGTCAGCTGTGTCAACGTGATAACATACATGAAGTTTAGCAGAGAAATTCATCAAGCATTAGTCCCTGTTATTATAAGTGAGGATCCTTAACTAATGTCAGATTAGCATCAGCATGTTGGGCTTCATGCAAAACAATTTAGTAACACAAATTTGGAAAAAAAACATCTAACTATGGTTCTATCAAAATCGCGGAGTTGGTACCTAGAAAGTAAAAAAAAATATGCATGGTAATCACAGTTCAAAATATACCTATCCTCAGGGTGGATCAGCAAAGCAGAATCAGTCTTCGTCCTCAGGACATCAGTCGATCAGCAAAGCATCAGGCTTCACCATCAGAAATTAAAAGGGCAAAGTCATTAAACATTAAAGTTAAGCACATCTCTAGTAAAGACTCACAAGAAAATAGTAACCTCTCCGTCAGGAAGAAAATGGGCAATGGGCTGTCTTCTCTCAGAATGAATGACTGTCTTCTCTCTCTGCAGTGTCGTTATATTAAACTTACCTAAACTATCCCCTAATTCCCTATTAGTCGGTTAATCGTATGTTCGCACTCTGTCCAATAAAACTAAAATCCCAAATCTATGAATTCTAATATTTCTCCATTCTCATATTGTTGATTGGTTCAACTTGCGATGTCCTGATCATCTGGTTTGCCAGGTAACAATATTGTTGCAGCTTCTACTCTAGTCAGTATCTATTGTTCTTGTCCTGGGGAAGTCAGTCTCACACACAATGCACATAAAATGTTGCATTAGCAAGAACATCATCCTTTAGCAGTCGGTCCACATGAAAAGTTTCCGTTATGAGCACATTTAAACAATACAATAGACATTTCACAATTTGAATTCACTTGGTCAGCATTTTTATTAAATGCTAAGAAATACAGCTTTACATGAGGCCTGGCAAATAGGCCAAGACACTCGCTAAGTTAAGGCCTACAATTAATAAAGCTAAAGCATACTTCATAACCCTCAATATGACATATTACTGCATTAGTCTAAAACATATTCAACATTTCATAAGTATTAATCATTGATTAGTACACTTCGTTAACATTGGTGGCCATTCTTCGTAATCACATTTTCAAATGCGTGCATTATTTTTCTGCGTTAATATATTTTCTACATAAACTCATTATTCAAAATACATAAACACTCATTAATAATTTTTATTAAAACATCTGCGCTAGCCATCCCTCCTCTGATGACTAAATATGTCATCACAATATCACCCACAAATGTCTGCATCGACTAAAAAGTCTACAATTCAATCTCTTCATAATTTCATTTTCCCTTTGAATTTTCCCTGTAAAATCTTTTCCTTTTTTTCCCTCCCTCCTCTGATTATTCTTTGACCTTTTCATTTTAACTCTTTTGCATAATTTGCACAATACCCATATTCCAATTAGACAGACCGCAACAAGTAATATTCCTTGTAGAATTTTCAATAGAACCCAATTCCGAAAGTTGCTGAACCAATTTCACACTGAAGCAAACCCCTTGCCAACTTTTTCCCAAACACCTGGTTCTTTCAATTCTTTCAAATCAGCACTTGCATTAGTCAAATTAGTAAGTAAGGGCCAGATGTAGCAAATGTTTGCGAGTCGCAAACGGCTCACAGCGCTATTTGCGACCCCGCAAAATGTGAAATGGGATGTTCAAATCCCATTTCGGAGTACCAAATAGCGATGTGACCCATTACTGACTTGCAAAAATTGCAACCTGATTTCGCGACCCGCAATTAGGAAGTCGCAAATTGCGAGTTGCAAACTGTATGCAAAAGCCAGTGGCAAATTGCGACTAGGCCCAAAAAGCCCGTTTTGCACACCCAGATGACCACTTATTCAGAGCAGGTGGTAACCAGAACCAAAGTATAAAAGGAGACCCAGAAGGCATTTGGGCTACTCAAAATGGCTGCACTATACGTGATTGCATGGAGGAGGAGAGTCCAGGCTGCCCAGCAGAGGAGGAGGAGGCAGAGACAGGAGAGGATATATCGAACCAGGCAGACACTATTTCAACAAACTGAGGAGGAGATATATGATAAATACAGACTGAGCAGCGCTGTTCTCTTAGAGATAATTGAACTGCTGAAACCTCAGCTTGAACGACAGACAATGCGTGGCAGCGCCATCCCCACACATGTGCAAGTGCTATGCTCACTGCACCTCTTGGCCTCGGGTAGCTATTAGGGGGTAATTGCTGTGGCAGGTGGGGTATCCGAAAGTGCACTCTCACGATTCTTCAGATGTTTCCTAGATGCCATACTCGCACACATGTCTAGATATATATACCTTCCCAGAAAATGAGGCAGAAATGAACAGCACCATGTTGGACTTCTACAGAATTGCCAACTTTCCCCATGTAATAGGGTGTGTGGACGGAACACATATACCAATTTGCCCACCAGCAAATCTGGAATATGTGTTCCGCAATAGGAAATGTACCCACTCACTAAACATCCAGGTGGTATGTGACGCCCATAATGTCATTACTGACATTGTGCTAAATATCCAGGGAGTACACATGATGCATACATATTCAGGCACAGTGGGATACACCAACGCCTAGAACGTAGGGAGTTTAGAGAAGGATATTCATTAGGTATTGGCGAGTACACTCTGAAGCCTTACATACAGGTCACTGTGTAACCCTATGATGCCCTGCTAAATTTACCTCTTTTGTCAAATAGGTGACAGTGCATATGCCCTGAGACCATGGATACTCACCCCATACCTAACACCTGGAAATCAGTATGAGAGGCGATACAACATTGCACATCGGCGGACGAGAACTGTAGTCAAGAGGATGTTTGGCTTGTTAAAGTCAAGATTCCGATGCCTTCACAAAAGTGGAAGAGCACTTCAGTATGCCCCAGAAACAGCATGCAAGATAGTTGTCACCTGTGCCATCCTACACAACATTGCCACCAGACGTGGGCTATATCTCACCCCTGAAGACACACATATGGAGGATGAGGAGCAAGAGCTACCACACCGACCGCTGTGGATAGAAGCATCGCAATGGAGGGCAGAAAGAGACGGAACCACATTGCAACCCACTACTTTGGCAGGTACGTGGCAACCGTGACAACACTCACTAATGTAAGACACACATAGCCCAGCTGTGTAGTCAAACAAACTAACCCTTTTATTGCAGGACCATAATGTTGAAATCATTGTGAACTATGCTACAGTATGGAAAAAAACAGTCAAATCGGACATATTATGTCCTTGTGCCTCTGCAACAGTACGTGTCAGTAGCTCACAGCCTCCTACGACTGCGGCCACCATGGCTCACTCCAGTTTGGTCCTCTGAGCCCTGCCATGCACTGCTACTCCGCAACACACGTGCATCACTGTCCTGTGGGGTATCCCCAATGCCCCTTGCAGCCTGTCTGGTCTCCAGCAGATCCACCGCATGGCTGAGGCGGCCAAGTCCACGTGCCACATCTCCTGCAAAATGGCCCAGTTCCACTTGCAGGCTGACAGTGCACCTTAACAGGCAAGTTGTATTGGTTGCCAGGCGCCCTATGGACGCATCTAGCCTGTCAAACGGGCAGCAGTGTTGCGCTCCCTGCGCCGTGCCTGTGCCCTGTCAGCCACCAGTTCCCTGACCAAATTGTCTATGGAGGTAGTCAGGTTAATCAAATATGTGTTCATTGTTGTGAACTGGTTGTCCATGTTTGCCAGCCCATGTGTGATAGTGGTCTGCAGTCTTGAGAGGTTGAGGTTCATTAACCTCATTTGTCTATTTTGCAGGCGCTGACTCTGCAATAAGGATGCCTCAATTCCCACAAAATCTACATCAGACACATCCTTACTCCGCACAGACTGCATTGTGCGTTGGCGTCTACGTACTGCGCCTGATGATCCATGTGTTTGCCTTTCCATAGGCATTGGCCCTGGTGTTCCAATGACTGCCTCCATACCCAGCGCAGGATCGTACATGGTCTCCTTTGCCAATTCCACGGGTGGTGTTGTCCTGCACACCCCTGCGGTGCCTGTGGCAGCCTCCTCCTGTGTCTGTGCCATGTTCCTCTCCCTGCACAGTGGCACTGATGGGGGGGCTTGTGGGAGACCTGTGGGACATAGGGGATGCACTGTCAGTCTCGCACATATGTTTGATGCCTCAAAATAAACATTTGCCTATGTTTTGACTACTGTACTACATTGCCCATAATGCACTATTCTATAGGTGGCAAAACTGTGAATGGAGCTACTCTGGAGGTGCCTGCTGAGGTGTACTGAGATTGTGTGCATAGTGCATATGCGGGTGTGAATGCATATATTTTGGTACTTACTTTTTGATGTTCCTGGTGCAGAACTGTCTATGGGGGTCATTCTGACCCTGGCGGTCCAACGACCGCGGAAGCACCGCCAACAGGCTGGCGGTGCTTCCTGGCCAATTCTGACCGCAGCGGTAAAGCCGCGGTCAGAAAAGGGAAACCGGCGGTTTCCCGCCGGTTTTCCCCTGGCCATAGGAATCCTCCATGGCGGCGCTGCAAGCAGCGCCGCCATGGAGATTCCGACCCCCTTCCCGCCATCCTGAAACGCCAGGAACAGGATGGCGGGAACGGGTGTCGGGGGGCGCCTTATCAGGGCCCCATAAAGATTTTCAGTGTCTGCTTTGCAGACACTGAAAATCGCGACGGGTGCCACTGCACCCGTCGCACCCCTTCAACTCCGCTGGCTCCATTCGGAGCCGGCTTCATTGTTGAAGGGGCTTTCCCGCTGGGCCGGCGGGCGGCCTTCTGGCGGTCGCCCGCCGGCCCAGCGGGAAAGTCAGAATGACCGCCCCGGTCATTTGACCGCGGTACGGTCTTCTGGCGGTTCCCGCCAGGCGGGCGGCTTCTGCCGCCCGCCGGGGTCGGAATGACCCCCTATGTCTCCAATGCCCAGTACAGCCTCTGGCTCCAGAGTAGTCTCTACCATGCTTTCGATTGCTGTAGGGGTGGAACAGTAGATGGCCCTCCTCCAGTGCCATGCATCTCCCTCATGCGCTCCGCCACGCTCTCCTTGGTCCTGAAGCGAAGGTCATACCACCTTTTGCGTATTTCATCCAGGGTGCGGTGGCTTACACGAATGGCATTGATCTAGTTCTGGATGTCCTGCCAGATTTTCTTTTTTTGGGTGTCAGGGACACTCATTGCTGCCTTGTCAAATAATTCTTCATGGTGCAGGCAGCTCTACTGGGTCAGCACCTCCAACTCCTTGTCAGAAAACTTGTTTTTGCGTTTTCTGCCTCCACTGGGTGTCTCCTTCTCCTGTGTAGCCATTGTTGCTGCAGCTCCTCTCACCTGGGTGTGGCTCTGCAGTTTGGGCTGGGTGGGCTCCTTCCTCCTCCCTATTCCATGTGGTTATTTCCTGGATCTGATGTCATCACTCAGAACCAGGAAGTGGGTATTTCAAAAGTTTAATTCCACCTTCATGCAATTTGCGAGTCAGTCGCAATTTGTGACACTGGACCACACCCTTCGTGCAATTTGCGACCTCGCTTTTTGCAAGGTCGCAAAATGCGGTGTGACTCCACTGCGACTCACTATTTGGAATGGCGATTTTTACTAGAATATCGTTTTGCGAGTCGGAAATAGCGATTCGCATGTAGTCACTATTTCCGACTCACAAATTTTTTCGTTCCTACATCTGGCCCTTAGTCTCTTATCTCTTTACTATTATCTGGTATACGAACAACAATGCCTAGAATTATTAATTCTACAGACTCCACCATCCTTCGCTAAACGAATATCTAAAGCAAGACGATTTTGAAGAGTAATAGCTCTATCAGCAGCTAATTCAGTATCTATCAGGAGTATAGCCCCTGAAAAATACACTATCCACAATAAAAGACAACTTGAATGACTCCCATTGAAGGAATCACTGCACCAAATATATGTCCCACTATAGCAGAAGAGGAATCCCTCCTTTATCTCTCATGATATAATGCAGTCACTTTCGGAAACTTTTTCAGATGCTCCATTTGAGCAAAACTATCTCCAAATAGCATGTCCCATACCATCCTCTTGGAAGACGGTAATAAGCATTAAGTCCACAGATGTAGTAAATCCCTGGAATTGCAGGGTCCTATTCATTCAACAGAAATGTCCATTTACTCTGAAACAAAAACACATGCCTACATTCACTCGTTCCCACAAATAAAGTGTCAGTGCTCGATTTAGGCCTATATATACAACATTTCCCTATGTGTGGTGCATCTAAAGCTAATTTCCCTTGCGTTTTAATTGCACTATAAGCATAATCATTCTTATAAGTCCTTTTCTCTAAGCTTTTTTCTAATTTCTCTTTTAATGCCTTTCTCCTGTCATCAGTGTGATCTAAGAAGCTTTTCTCTGAAGGTGTAAGCAAGCATGTCAAGTTATTTCTATGTGCATAGGCTGTGCCAAACGTTAGTGTAGGTTCAAAGAACCCTCTAACTATTACTATGTCATTATCTTTAGCTACTCTACTCCAATACCTAATTATAGGAACAAACGAAAACACAACATCACAATTTGAGTAAAAACATTGAATGTACTCCTGGTTATAAAATCGCGTTAGTAAAAGACTACAACTTATCCCGTAAGTTAAAGGCAAGCTATGACAGGTGACTCCTTCCTCGACTAATGAAGGAATAAGCATACACACAAAGCTGTTCTTCTCATCCATTGTCTCAACATACTCACTCAATAAGCGATAGAAAACATTAGAGGAAAGTTCTCCTTGCGCATTAGTATCCTCATGCAAATATCTCTCATCTACCTTAAACTTTTCTAATGCCGTTAGTGCAGTAGTTGTCTGAAAAGCAGAAGTATGGTTGGCTTCCCTTTTATCAAGAACAGACATACCCACAATCAACACCACAAACAATATCCCAAACATAATCGCCAAACCAATGGTCATATATTTATAGTACCTAGCATCCCTACCTTGTTGACTAATGTTGCTCATGATCTGTAAAGAATCAGAAAGCAGAAGAAATCAGAAAAACTTGCATCAAAAGTAAAAATAGACAACTCTTCTTTCAACAGTTCAGTTTCACTTCCAGGATCCTTTGTCAAAATTGGTTGTCAGCTTTGTCAAAATCAGGTTTCAAAAGTCAAATCAGGTTAACAACGTCTCTTTCAGTTACTTTCAACAGTTTCTTTTCTCAATTTTTTTTCTCTCAGATTGTTTCAACAGTTTAGTTCATTAGCTTCCTTTCACGTGCCAAAATACTGACCTGTAACCTCTCTATCAAAACAAAAAGACATAAACTCTTGCTGCCATTCATTTGTAGTTGCATACGCCCATTCAGGGCCTGCGCATCTTAGACTTGCTATTCTCTTTCTCTTCAATTTTCGATCACCATTCGACTCTCCTTCTCTTAGATCTTCATTCCTTGTGGTATCTATTTCTTCCTCAGTTGTTGGTTCGACAACCACATCTTTTCTTTTCTCCACTTGTGATTTTGGCTACTTATCTCCTTTCAGTGGACTCTTTGTAAGTATCTTCTCCAGAATCGAACTTCAACCTTTTCCTTGTTCGGTGATGTTTTCTCTTGATGGACCTGCAACCAGTTCAGGAGGAGTCAGATCACATTGACTTTGCCTTCCCCTTCTGGGTCTGGCAATTGCTCTGTTTGTCTCTCAAGATCATCTGCTTCTGGGAAAGCCCTCCTCTGACTAGGCTCTCCTGCTGCCTCAATTGAGATGGGCTCTCCATCGCCCTCATGGCGGTCTCCTCCCTCGTCTCTCACAGGAGTGACTGAACCATCCTCAACGAGCTCAGGTCCGGTCTCAGTTCCCCTTTGTTCTCCTTCTGGCCCTGAGACTTGCTTCTCTGATGTTGGTACTCTCAACAACACTTCTTCATGGTCCAATGGACATGCCACTTTCTTCGTGTGACTTGCGTGAATCCAGTTCGGAATTCCAGCACACTTCACAGCTGTGGTAGTTGTCAAAACTACCTGATATGGTCACTTCCAACGAGGCTCCTAACACGTCTTTCTCACGTGCTTTCGGATGACAACCCAGTCCCCAGTTCTCAGATTGTGCCCTGGGTCATGGATCGGTGGCAGTGTGGTGGCCTCCACCTGCTGAGAAAAAGAGCGGACCACATCAGCCAGGCCTTTGCAGTAATCTAACACCATATCTTCTGTAATGTTGACAAGTGCATTTGCTGGCACTGCTGGTAATCTCATTGCTCTGCAAATGAGGATCTCATGTGGGGACAATCCTGTCTTCCTGTCAGGTGTGTTTCTCATTGACATCATCACTAAAGACAATGCTTCAGGCCATTTCAAATTCGTAGCTGCACACATCTTTGCAACTCTTTACTTCAAGGTACCATTCATCTGTTCCACTGGTCCTGATGCTTCAGGGCTGTAACTACAACGCAACTTATGCTTAATGTTCAATGCTGCACATAGTAATTTAATTACTTCATTGTTGAAGTGACTTCCCCTATCTGATTCTAAAGAGATTGGAAACCCAAAACGCAGTATCAGTTCGCTAAGCAGTAGTTTTGCTACTGTGAGACTATCATTTCTTGTGTAGGGTACGCTTCAATCCAGTGACTAACGATGCATACAATCACCAACACATATCTCAAACCTCCACACACAGGCATCTCAATAAAATCCATTTGCATTCTGCTTAATGGACCTCCCGCTCTTCCAATGTGGCTCAAATTAACCACTGTCCCTTTACCTGCGTTTAGTTGTTGGCAAATAACACATTGATGTCAAACTGCTTCAGCAACTTGTCTAAACTTTGGGTTAAATCAATCATGTTTGAATAAACGAACCATGGCATCCCTCCCAATATGTGCTTGACCATGATAGTACCGCGCCATCTGAGACAACAGGCTATTTGGTAAAACCAATTGACCCTCTTCGGAAACCCACAATTCATCTTGTCTTTGCACACATTTCATTTTGCTCCATGAACGATTTTCCTCCCTGTCGACATTATTCTGCACTGTTTTTAATTCTTCCAAAGTGTTAATTATTTTCAGTGCATAGCTTGTACAAGTTTAATCTTCTTCAGGAAACAGTTCCCACTCGTCTTTGAACGATATGCAGTTTAATGCACAAAATCTTGCAACTTGATCTGCATATCCATTTCCCAATGACACATAGTCCTGCGACTTCAGATGTGCACTGCATTTCAGCATGGCAATCTCTTCAGGCATTTGAATAGCATGTAATACCTCTTTAATCCTCTCACCATTTCTTACTGGTGAACCAGAAGAGGTGAGGAAACATCTCTGTGACCATAACTGACCAAAATCATGAACTATTCCAAATCCATACTGGCTATCTGTATAGATTGTAACTTTCAGCTGAGCAGAAACATGGCACACTTTAGTAAGGGCTACCAGTTCCACTACTTGGGCAGAATAAACTCCTCGAAGCCAAGAAGCTTGCAAGGTACCTGTAATTGTGCACACAGCATATCATGCTGTCAATGTCCCTTTAGTGCCTCGCAGACAAGAACCATCAACAAAAATAATTTGGTCATTTTCTTCCAATCGTGTATCTCTAATGTCAGGTCTCGGTTTTGTGCACAAATCAGTTACTTTGAGACAGTCATGTTCAACAACTTCTCCTTTTTCAATTTCAGCATTTTCACTCAGAAGTAAGGTTGCCGGGTTCAGCACTGTACATCTTTTCAATGAAACATTAGGTTACCCCAAAATACTCGTTTCATATCTAGTCAACCTTGCACCAGTCAAATATTGGGTTTTCGTCCCTGTCAGTAGAATCTCAATAGAGTGAGGGACCACTACAGTCAGGGGATATCCCATCACAATGCCCTCACACTGTGTAAGGCTTTGATCAACTGCGGCAACTGCATGCAAACAACCCGGTAAGGCTGCTGCCACTGGGTCCAAAGTAACTGAAAAATAGGCTACTGGGCGGTTTACTCCTCCATGGACCTGTGTCAAGACAGACAAAGAACATGCATCACGCTCATGACAAAACAATGTGAAAGGCTTTGTCTAATCAGGCATAACCAACGCTGGAGCCCTGCACAAAATCTCTCTAAATTCAGTGAACGCTTTCATTTCATCCTGGTCTAACACTATGGGATCAGTGAGTTCCTTATGAGTCAGCTTCTGCAATGGTCTTGAAATGACTGAAAATTTTGGAATCCATTGGCGACAATAACCCACCATTCCCAAAAACTTCCTGATATCTCTCTGTGTAGTTGGGGGATTTCTCTGCAATATGGCTGTAATCCTTCCTCTGGATATCTTTCTTGAACCCTTCTCAATCTTGTGACCCAAATACTTCACTACTTTCTGACAGTACTGCAATTTCAGCAGAGACACTTTGTGACCATTCTTTCCTAAATGATTCAACAGGACAATTGTATAATACTTGCACTCGTCCCTTGTTTTGGACGCAATCAGTAAGTCATCAATGTACTGTACCAAGGTCGATTGGAAAGGCAATTCCAGCAACTCCAAATTCTTTTTTGAGATCTGATTGAATATGGAAGTTGACTCTAAATACCCTTGAGTAATTCTGCACCAGCAATAGAGTCAATCCAGGAATTTGAAACAAAAGAGAAATTGACTATCCTCATGAACAGGCACAGAAAAGAAGGCTTGTGGCAAATCGATGACAGTGAACCACTCAGCATCACATAGAATCTGGAACATTATCACAGCTGGATTTGGCACCACAGGACAACATTAGACCACAATCTCATTTATTTTTCTCAGTTCCTGAGCAATAAAGACCTTCCCACAGGGCTTCTTCAAACCCATTATTGGTAAATTACATGGGCTGCTCAATACTTCCTTCAGAACTCCTTGATTTACAAAGTCTGCAATTATTTGGGCTACTTTTATCAGGACATATTGCGGCATGTGGTACTGAGAAAGTTGGGGGAAAACTGCATTTGGTTTTATAGTAACTTTGACTGGCTCCCTTTATCAAACCTACTTCTTTTCCTGTCAGATCCCACACCTTCTCCTTTACCGTTCCCTGCAAATCAGGATGGATCTCTTTCACTGTGAACATCGGGAAAATCTCAAAGGGTACTCCTCATTTGTAGTTTCATACTCTATTTCTGGGGCTTGTTCTTCTTCATCATCACTATTTGTCTGAATCTCAATTCCATCATTTGAACAAGTAATTAAACACTTTGTTTTACACAACAAGTCTCTTCCCAGTAGGGATACCGGACTTGAATTGCAGACTACAAATTTATTCAATCCCTGAAAGTTGCCAATCTCAACTTGAACTGGATCTGTAATCGGGTTTGTCAAATACTGGTTTGCTGCCACCACAACTTGAACTGTTCTACATGAAAGGGGAAAATTTGGAACTTCTGCACTTCTCACTGTAGAGCGTGTAGCTCCCGTGTCAACCAAAAATAAAACCTTGTGACCCATAACCTTTCCCTTCACATTGGGACCTCTCTGATCTACTTCTAAGGAAGTCGCAAGCACACACGACTTCTCATCTGAACTGTCACTCGTCCATTCATCATTTATTCCATTCTCACTGTGTAACGGGAATGGGTGCACTGTGTTACTTTTTCTGTTTTGCCTTTGACCTATGACCTGTTGAGAAAGCATCATCTGTTGCTGCTCCATCGGGGCTTGAGGTATTTGAAGTTGCTGTCTAGGTACCATGGGAACCTGCTGCTGCATCAGCTGCAACTGTGATACTTGTGCACCGGACATTGGCACCTGCTGCATGAGCTGAATATTCTGCACTTGATTCACATTATTCTGAAAATTTGGATTTGGACCCCTTACTCCCGGTCCTCTCACATTCTGGAATGAATTGATGTCATTACTCTGCTGAACATACCTTCCTGCACCATCATCGGACACTCCCGTTTCCAATGCCCAACGGCTCCGCACATATGACATGGCAATAGCTTCTTCATCCCCTGCACATCATTCTGAACCACTACAATATTCAGGTCTGGACCACGATTCATATTCCCTCCATGACCTCTACCTCTCATCTGAGGCTGAAACATGATATTTCCCTGCTACTGCTGTGGCAACTGCTGTGAAAAATTTCCTTGCACTCCTGTCTGAGCGGCTTTAATCTGCATCACCATCGCCTTCTCCTTTAACATTTTCTGCTTCAATTCAATCTCATCACTACAGTATTTTGCATACTGCAACACCTCACCAATCGGCTTTGCTTGCCAGCAAATCAAATGACTCTTAATCATCTGGCTAATTTCAGGTCTGAATCCTTCCACAAATCTGAACACAAAATGAATCATGTCTTTCACCTCAATTGTTTCTGTACCACTGTAATGCTTGAATGCTTGTAACACTCTCTCATAATACGCATGTATCGACTCTTTTGCTTCCTGAGCTGTCCTATCAATCCTATGCCAATCAATATTCTTTGGTGAAAATCTTGATTTCAGAAACTCAATCACTTTACAGTAATACTTCATTACCTCAGGAGACAGTGCACCTGTATTCTTTTCTCTCTCCGGTTCACTTGTTGGCCAGTCTACACTGGCCAACTTCACAAGTTTCACAAATCTGTCTGTCTGATGATATCACTCTTCTGGCTTTTCTCTCAATTTTGGATAATAATTTGTAAATGATAGAATGTCACTTCTGCTCCCATGGACATTTCCAAAATTCCCCCTGGAATCTCTCTCATTAGTAAAATCTTTATATGTTCTTTATCCTGCTGCACCTTTTCAGTCAGCTCCAAATAATACCTTTTTCTCTTGTCTTTTTTCTTTACCCATCTGCCTTCCCATTTGTCTAATGCTCCCCAGGGGTCTGAGCATACTGAAGCAATTCCTTAAGGCGTGCCTTCATTCTGGCAGATCTCATGTGTTCAAAATCTTGTGCCTCAAAATCTAATCTGTAACTCCTTTTCGAATGCTTCATTTTCTCAATCTCCATACCGTATTTCTCTGCCAAATCTGCTAATCTCTGATGCACCTTGCTCACTTCTCTTGTAATCTTTGGGCACAGATATCTCAACTCTGCCTCTGTGTAGGCTTCTAACCTATTCACCCCCATAGTTCCTTCAATAAGTTCACCCACTTCCATGGTTACCCAAGCACAATTCAAATACTCCTCTCCTTTAGGGGCACTCTGTGGGGTATTCAGCTTGTCTAACCATTCAGTTAATTGCTGGGCTGTCAATCCTTGTATCAAAATGTTACTCGCTTGGACCAGGGGCACCTGCTGTGCAACTGCATTCAGAGTCTGCGGTGTCAATAATTTCAAGTTCTGGCTAACATTTGGCCCTGTCACCGTATCTGGAAGTGCTACGAAAGGACTAAGGTATAGCAATGATCTGGATCTGTCAAAAGTATGATACACAGGAGAGACTACCTGAACATGTTCATTATGCCCTCCCCTCATTAGGCTCTGGGACATTGCTCCCTATTCACTTACAGTTGGTTTCTTTTGTGCAAATAATGGTACTGTTGGACCAACAGTAATAGGTAGCGATATAGCATCTGGGGCTGCAATGGCACCTACGCTCTGTGGGAGAGGAACTTCCATATTCTGATTCATCATCAGAGTCATATCTGAATGTGTCCCTGGAGTAAATCTTGGCATTACCTGCGGCTGCACTTGGGGCAACAAAATCAGAGTCAGCTCAGTCTGAACCAGTATTTGTCTCGGGAAGACCTTCTCCGTGGGCACCCCTAAGTTCGAAGTCGCTTCCATAATGGGCACATCAGGATAAATTCTCTGCACCTGTGGCGGTTGCATCTGGGTCTGCACTACAGGAGTAGTAGGCACATTAAGTCCACTTTGCACCGCATTCTCTATCAGGTTAGCATTAACCTGTACCAGATTCACTGTCCCATTAACCTGTGTTGTGGCTGTCGGATCAACTCTGGTACTTGGACCACTCTCATGTACTGTATATGGTGGTGGTTGATTTCTCAATAACTGTGTAATGAACTCATCATTGTCCGATTCCTCCCCTACAGTTGAAGACTTTCTAGCCTCCTTACTCTCAGATGGACTTTTACTAGTTTTCCTAGAAGCTTTCTTTCCTTCCTTCTCATTTTCCTGCGTTATTGCCTGAAACAACTTAGGGCCAGATGTATCAAGGCTTTTTGCATTTGCAAACGGTGTGAATGCCCGTTTGCGAATGCAAAAAGCCATTTCAGAATGTATCAAAGGCATTCTGAAAGCAATTTTAAGGAATCGCTAAAATAGCGTTTCCTTAAAATTGCGACCCTGTTTAGAGAGTCGCAAATTGCGACTCTCTAAATTAGAAATCGCAAATAAAGATTCCTTATTTGCGATTTCTAAAGCACATGTAAGAAGCAATTCCTTAATGCGAATTGGGCATTAAGGAATCGCTATTTACCACCAAGGTGAACTTGGTGGTAACCATGTGCAAATTTAAAAAATGCAATTAAAATGCATTTTTAAAATTTACATATAAAGTACACATGCCCTTTTGGCATGTGTGCACCTTACATGTTGTAAAAAAAAATATTTTGGGGTGCAGCAGAGGGGGCCTAAGGCCCCCAGCACCAGGGACTTTGCATTTCCAAAAATTGCGAATTCCAGTTAGGAATTCTCAATTTGTGACATGTAAAATATTCGCAAATATGGGCCGACAGGCCCATAGATGTGAATGGGGGCCGGTATCGCAATTTGTGATTCGGTAATAGCATTTGCGATTTTTAAAAAATCGCTATTACCGAATCGCAAATGTGATACATTGCATTTTGCGAATCAGAAATAGCGATTTCTTAAAAATCGCTATTTCTGATTCGCAAAAGGCATTCTTGTTACATCTGGCCCTTAATCCTTTGCGAAGTCTCCATTCTCCATGCTTTCTGAACACAATACCATCTGGCTTACGCTAGAGTCATTTCTGCCTTTCTCATCCTCCCTCAAATTTCAATTGCTGTTGCTGTGGCTACTAGCTCCCAAATCGCTAATGCCTCAAACTGTGCTGGTCTCGGAAGGGGTTTCGATTCATATAGCACCATCCATAAATGCTCCAAAACCTTCAAATTGGATGCCCCATTTGTAGGAAATGCTAAGTTCCCATCTTTCTCTGTCAATTTGTACCATCACTTTAACCAAAGACATGGCATGACCTTTCTCTTCTATTACAATGTAAGCTGGTGTATTTTCCGGTGGTGTAGCCTCACCTACACTCCCTGTGATATACCTATCTCCTCTTACAGCACTTTTTTAATGCTTTGAAAAACGTAATCTTTTCTACTTTTTGTTTATTCAAATCAAATCAGGAAGTGACTTTTAATCCCAAGATTCCTTTCACCTACATTCTCAATCAATTGCCTCTCACGGATGGCTGCCAATCTGTGTGCGACCCCTCTCAATAACAACCTATCCCAGCGGGGCTTCAATGACATCGCACTCACACGTTCTGCGGCTGAAAAGTCTTGTGGCTTGTCCTCCCAAACTCCAATCCACACAAAAATAATGCAAACATTGTGAGCACTAATCAAAAAACTAAAACCTGCTGGTTAACTACAGGAAAAGGTAACACAATCGCTTCAGAAACCTTACGTTTTTTTACTGATGGTTCTTCCCGCAATTACAGCTATTCCTTCTTTCTCGGTCTCCCAGATTCGCAGAAAAAATTTGAACCGCAAACTTTACTCTCAACTGATCGATGGGTCTGTCCTGGTGTGCATAGGACTCGCCAAATCTCAGTCTAAATTTTCTTTCACTCACTTTAACTCACACACTGACTTTTTGACCATGCCCGATAAACCTACTAAACCAGACAAATTACAACATATAACCAAGTGTCTCATACACTTTTCAATGCACTCCGGAGTCTTAGACCATGCAGGGTCCGTACATCAACAACCATGTGGGCAAGTTTTGAGCACAAAGCACCGCACACATGTGAAGTTCGACGACTTCCCTACTCTCACAATGTGGAGTACGCACACTCCTACTACAACTTCATTTGGAGTACGCAAACTCCCTAAAATCCTCACAAACCTCACACTTCACCTGCGATTTGCATAAGCTATGCAAGTGCAACCTATTTCACTCACACTATCACTAGAACGCCGGGAACATCCTTAAACAACCATTAGCAGGATCCAGGATCTGGGAAAGTAATTTCTGGGCTTAAGAGAACATAATTTTCTCTCCGATTATCATCATTAAACAACAAAATCCAAATCTCAATAAATAATGAACTCTCAGAGAACCAACTCAACTGGGAACACCTGTTACTGTGTATTGCATGTCTATGGTAAGCTCCTAAGGAAAGGAACCATCAGTCTCTTACCATCTCTGTTATCACTCTATAACGGACATCTATGGCAAGCTCTTAAGGAGATTAACCATCAATCTGCTACCATCACTCTTGGCGTGCCTGACCTTAGTAAGTAAACTCACAAGGGGACGTGAATAGGTCAATGAACCTTTTGACTCACAATTAAGATGTTCTTACCATAGATCCAGTACATAATAAATAATCAATACACAATGATCACTAATCATTGGCAATCAATAAAATCAATAATCAATGGAATCAGTAATTGTCACGCACCATGACCTTCCAGTTATGAATAACTACACCTTTAGTAAAAGTTTAGAATGTTTATTTTCCTAGATTAACAATGCTAAAGTCATGTACATTAATCTCAAAATCAAATGAAACACATACAGAAACAACACTGGTTGTCCAAAGCAGCGGAAGAAGCACAATCTAATCAAAGCTTGAACTACAACGCATTCTAAAGTTATGGTGCAAATCAATAACAAAGTCAACTGTGTCAACGTTATATCATAAATGGAATTCAGCAGAGAAATTCATCAAGCATGAGTCCCTGTTGTCATAAGTGAGGATCCTTCGCTGGTGTCAGATTAGCATCAGCATGTTGGGCTTCATGCAAAGCAATTTAGTAACATAAATTTTGAAAAAAATCTAACTATGGTTCTATCAAAATCGCGGAGTTGGTACCTAGAAAGAAAA
Source organism: Pleurodeles waltl (assembly GCF_031143425.1). NCBI lineage: Eukaryota > Metazoa > Chordata > Amphibia > Caudata > Salamandridae > Pleurodeles > Pleurodeles waltl. The sequence continues at coordinate 1,542,066,191 of NC_090440.1, read as the reverse complement.
ACCAAATATGCATGGTAATCACAGTTCAAAATATACCTATTTCAGGGTGGATCAACAAACCAGAATCAGTCTTCGTCCTCAGACAGGAACAGTGTAGATATAGAAAGAGAGGCAGAGAGAAAGAATGAGGGTGAGAAATGGATTGAAAGAGAAAAAGACAGGACGAGAGAAACAGAGGGACAGATGGAGAGAGCACTAGGGAGGGAGAGAGAGCATGAGAGAAAAACAGCAATACAAACAGAAAGACAGAAGAAGACAAGGAGAGGCAGAACAAGAAAGAGAGAGATTGGGAAACAGAGATGGACGAGTCGGGGACAGTCAAACAGAGACAGAGAGAAAATGACAGAATGAAGTATAGAGACAGACAGATTTAGACAGGGTGAGAAAGAAGCACACAAAAAAGAGATGGTGTAGAGAAAGAAAGAATGGGAGAGGACAGGCACACCCTTCTATCTATCTATCTATCTATCTATCTATCTATCTATCTATCTATCTATCTATCTATCTATCTATCTAATTGTCTCTGTCTGTTGTTGATCCTTTGACTCCCGCTATCTCTGTACCACTGCCCGCTCTCCTCTGCCCTCCCCCTGGATGGTCTCTCTAAATCCGGGTCCGTTTAAATCAGACACTGTCCCAGCATCTGCGGTTACAAAAAGTAACCTACAGATCTGCCGAAAAGGAAGTACGTCCTAAGCACAACCTGATCCCGTATCTGCTGAGACAGCACTCTCTGCCTCCGACTTTTTCATTTATGATTTACAGCAACACGTTTAATTAAAAGTAGCAACAAATGTGGATGTACGCTCAGGAGTGCACTTCCCATACGCTTTGGTGGTGAATAAACGTGAAGAAATCGTACACAACAGTGTTCCTGTGTAGGCATCTCTGCTCTTTTTTAATTGTACACCTTAGGACTGGATAATATGTTTCTCCTATGTGTCTTTGTCTTAGCTCAGTGGGTGGATGATCAATAGCTCAAGAATGCTGATACAGGAACACGAAATGCGTCCTTTGTCTTCTCAGGTTTTGGTTTTTGGTGAGGACATGTTCGTGCAAACTTTTCTTAATAAAAATCGTAACTAAAAGTACTATTTCACTGATTATTACACTTCTATTTTCCTTCCATATTTGTATAACTTTATAATATCATAAAAGGTAGTAGATGAAACAAGAACACGAAAAAAAGACAACCCGGAAAGGAGCAGTTACAACAATGTGTCTCACGGTGTGAAACAATAACAGATTGAACACATAATGAAGCCATGCTTACAAGTTATATATCAGAACATTGTGAAGAATTTAATGAGATTCGTAAAAGTAGAAGAGGAGAAGGAAGAATCTGCAATGAAAGAGAAACAGCGCATTTTCATAACTCACCTGCTCTCTTTCCTAAGTAAGGACACCTCACACCTCTTGTAAATATTATGGGGGTCATTCCGACCCTGGGAGGAAGCACCGCCAACAGGCTGGCGGTGCTTCAGGGGCAATTCTGACCGTGGCGGTAAAGCCGTGGTCAGAAAAGGCCAACCGGCGGTTTCCCGCCGGTTTACCCCTGCCCCAAAGAATCCTCCATGGCGGCGCTGCTCGCAGCACCGCCATGGGGATTCCGACCCCCTTCCCGCCTTCCTGGTCCTGGCGGTAAAAACCGCCAAGAACAGGATGGCGGGAACGGGTGTCGTGGGGCCCCTGGGGGCCCCTGCAGTGCCCATGCCACTGGCATGGGCACTGCAGGGGCCCCCTAGCAGGGCTCCATTAAGATTTTCAGTGTCTGCAAAGCAGACACCGAAAATCGCGACGGGTGCCACTGCACCCGTCGCACACCAGCAACTCCGCCGGCTCCATTCGGAGCCGGCTTCATCGTTGCTGGGGCTTTCCCACTGGGCGGGCGGGCAGCCATTTGGCTGTCGCCCGCCCGCCCAGCGGGAAAGTCAGAATGACCGGCGGTCGCCGCCCGCCGGGGGTCGGAATGACCCCCAATGTGTCTAAGTAATTTATCCATGGGCTGCAACAACTCTTCATATTTGATCAGCTTCTAAGAATGTTACTGTATGTTTGAAAGGGGCATAAAGCTGATCCCCCAGCTCCACCCAGCGTATGTGGCACACGGAGAAGGAAATGCTTATTTATTATGTATTTACTCGATTTCTATGGCGCAATATCACCAAAGGTGTAGATGCGCTTCACAAATTAACATTACATGTGACACAAGGTCTTTCTGTTGTAGAACTGACAATTTGCTGCAGTAGTAATAAGTGTAATAATGATTAGCATAGACAAGGTCAGGGTAGGAGAAGTGTGGAGGAAGAGCAGAGAGGGTGGCCAAATATTAGTGGATGGAAGAGGGTACAGTAGGACAGGAAGAGAAAGAGGAGGCTCGCAGGGTTAATAAGAGGAGGCGGTTAGAAGAGGTTGGCAAGCGAGGGGAGAGGAAGGATTGTAATAGGCTGTAGTAGACAGGATTGTAGTATTGAGGGGGAAAGGCTGTGATGACTATGGATTGAGCAAGTTAAATGGTGGCTCCAGGTTTCCACACGCATCCCCTGGGTGTGGGCATCTAGCAGAGGGTAATTATGCCGGATGGGATGAGGTGCTCAAACTAGGCATGTTCCCTGCAAGTCAAGTCTGACTACACAAGTGTGTCATTAAATATGATGATGCACCTAATGACATGATGCATGCCTACTGTGGGTGTCAAACGACCTGTGAGAGGCGGAGGCTCTCTTTGGTTGCTGTCACACTCTAAAGAAGAAGAAGGCACCATACGGCAAAATGGGAAAGGCCACATCACACCCACTGTTTGCCTGTGAGGTGACGAGTCGGAAAATGAGCTGTGCGAGGTCTTCTGGAGACCAGACACTCTGTGAGACTGTTGGGGATGGGAGGGCACTTTGTGGAGTTGGAGGAAAGTGGAGAATTGGGTTGAAGGAGAAAGCTGTGCCACTAGACCACATGGAAATCTTACCAAAAGAGAGAAGAATAAAGGAAAAAGGGGTTGACTTAGAATAAGAGGGACACATAGGTGGAAATTAAGGGAGGGGAGAGGGGAGCAGTGGTTTTCCTGGGCCCACTAAGGAAGTTGTGGTGGGAATAACAGGAAAGGGGGCACCAAGCAGAGGAGGTACCATTAGACCACCAGGAAAGCTTCAGTAGGAGGAAAGGAACAGAGGGCTCCAAAAGGATGTTGGGGATCCAAAGGCCTGTGCTGCTAGGGCAAGGAAAGAGAAATGATGGGGCTAAGAAGGGCCCTAGGTCACCATGAAAGGATCCTGGTGGAAGAGTGAGTTGAGAGGGAGGGTGGAGAAGAGGAAGGGTGGAAAGGAAAAAGAGCAACAAAGAGAAGAGTGGGATTAGAGGGATGAGTGTGTTTGTCACTGGGATATCAAGAGGTTCGGTTCAGGGTAAAAGGCAAGTGTAGCAATGGTAGGAGAGGCAAAGAAAGTTGGGAGAAAAGGGGCAAAAAGGGGAGCGAATTAGCAGGGCTTTGAGCAATTGACACCCTTACTCACAGCTAAAATTACTGAAATGAAGGCCAATCAACATGCATCGCCAGAAATAAAACCTAGGGGGTGATTCTAACCCTGGCGGTCGGTGTTAAAGCGGCGGCCAACCCGCCAACAGGCTGGCGGTAAAAAATATGTGATTCTGACCCTGGCGGGAACCGCCAACACAGACAGCCACTTTAACACTCCGACCGCCACGGCGGTACAAACAAACAGCGCGGCGGTCACCGCCAACAGCCAGGCGGCAGCCAATGTACCGCCCACACTATTACAACTCACCAATCCGCCACCTTTTCCGGGGCGGGAGCACCGCCGATAAAAACACGGCGGAAACAGACTACGGACGGGAAAACGCTCACCACTACGCACTCCAGGAGGAAGGAGGACAGCATGGAACCCGAATTAAACATCCTACCTGCTCTGGTCTACCTTCTCATCTACCACGAGTACGAAGTCCGGCGCAGACGACAACAGTGAGTACTGCACCTACGACACACGGGAGGGGGAGGACGAAAGGTTACGGGCACACACATATGCGACCCCCCCCCCCAACTATGTACACACCAATGCAGAGCAACAAGTCACAGTGACACCACCCAAACACCCCTGAAAAATGCTAGGACATAATCAAATTTGGAATAAATATTTATGTACCAAAAAGCTCCTGAAAATTATCGTACAACCATGAAAGATATTCACAACAAAACTAATGACATACACATCAGTGTATAACTGAAGTAACAAGTCCTGCACATCCTACGAATTCATCATGTCCGTGGGCCAAAGTTTTGAGAAATAAGGGCAAAGCCCACACAGGAGACCTGAGTCCTTTGGAGAGAACACTGCAGGGGCATCAGATGTAAAAACTACAGGCACCTCAGGGGGAAGGGAAGAGGGGGGCACCACAGCCACATGAGTCCACGACGCCAGATCCACGAGGAGCCACCATGCCCACTGTAAAGCCACAGTCTCTCAATGTCTCTACAGTGGGTGGGCTGCCCACTGTACCATCCTGGGGAGTGCAAAGCCACAGTCTCTCAATGTCTCTACAGTGGGTGGGCTGCCCACTGTACCATCCTGGGGAGTGCAAAGCCACAGTCTCTCAATGTCTCTACAGTGGTTGGGCTGCCCACTGTACCATCCTGGGGAGTGCAAAGCCACAGTCTCTCAATGTCTCTACAGTGGGTGGGCTGCCCACTGGACCATCCTGGGGAGTGCAAAGCCACAGTCTCTCAATGTCTCTACAGTGGGTGGGCTGCCCACTGTACCATCCTGGGGAGTGCAAAGCCACAGTCTCTCAATGTCTCTACAGTGGGTGGGCTGCCCACTGGACCATCCTGGGGAGTGCAAAGCCACAGTCTCTCAATGTCTCTACAGTGGGTGGGCTGCCCACTGTACCATCCTGGGGAGTGCAAAGCCACAGTCTCTCAATGTCTCTACAGTGGGTGGGCTGCCCACTGGACCATCCTGGGGAGTGCAAAGCCACAGTCCATCAGGTGGATGACAGTCTCCACTGGTCAAGGAGGAGGCATGGTGGGCACAGTGAACCATAAACAGTGATTGAGACAGCGGTGCCTGAGAAGAAGGGCCCAGCGGAGAGGTGGAGAGACAGCGGTGCCCAGCGGAGCGGTGCTTGAGATGAAGGGCCCAGCGGAGCGGTGCTTGAGACGGCGGTGCCCAGCGGAGCGGTGCTTGAGAAGAAGGGCCCAGCGGAGAGGTGGAGAGACAGCGGTGCCCAGCGGAGCGGTGCTTGAGACGGCGGTGCCCAGCGGAGCGGTGCTTGAGAAGAAGGGCCCAGCGGAGAGGTGGAGAGACAGCGGTGCCCAGCGGAGCGGTGCTTGAGATGAAGGGCCCAGCGGAGCGGTGGAGAGACAGCGGTGCCCAGCGGAGCGGTGCTTGAGACGCCGGTGCCCAGCGGAGCGGTGCATGACAGGAAGGGCCCAGCGGAGCGGTGCTTGAGATGAAGGGCCCAGCGGAGCGGTGCTTGAGACGGCAGGGCCCTGTTCAGCGGTGCCTATCTCCACGGCGGGGCCCTGTTCAGCGGTGCTCTTCTGCACCACGGGCCCAGTTCAGCGGTGCCTATCTCCACTGCGGGGCCCTGTTCAGCGGTGCTCTTCTGCACCGCGGGCCCAGTTCAGCGGTGCCTATCTCCACGGCGGGGCCCTGTTCAGCGGTGCCTATCTCCACGGCGGGGCCCTGTTCAGCAGTGCTCTTCTGCACCGCGGGCCCTGTTCAGCGGTGCCTATCTCCACGGCGGGGCCCTGTTCAGCGGTGCTCTTCTGCACCGCGGGCCCAGTTCAGCGGTGCCTATCTCCACAGCGGGGCCCTGTTCAGCGGTGCTCTTCTGCACCGCGGGCCCAGTTCAGCGGTGCCTATCTCCACGGCGGGGCCCTGTTCAGCGGTGCCTATCTCCACGGCGGGGCCCTGTTCAGCGGTGCTCTTCTGCACCGCGGGCCCTGTTCAGCGGTGCCTATCTCCATGGCGGGGCCCTGTTCAGCGGTGCTCTTCTGCACCGCGGGCCCAGTTCAGCGGTGCCTATCTCCACGGCGGGGCCCTGTTCAGCGGTGCTCTTCTGCACCGTGGGCCCAGTTCAGCGGTGCCTATCTCCACGGCGGGGCCCTGTTCAGCGGTGCCTATCTCCACGGCGGGGCCCTGTTCAGCGGTGCTCTTCTGCACCGCGGGCCCAGTTCAGCGGTGCCTATCTCCACGGCGGGGCCCTGTTCAGCGGTGCTCTTCTGCACCGCGGGCCCTGTTCAGCGGTGCCTATCTCCACGGCGGGGCCCAGTTCAGCGGTGCTCTTCTGCACCGCGGGCCCAGTTCAGCGGTGCCTATCCCCACGGCGGGGCCCTGTTCAGCGGTGCCTATCTCCACGGCGGGGCCCTGTTCAGCGGTGCTCTTCTGCACCGCGGGCCCAGTTCAGCGGTGCCTATCTCCACGGCGGGGCCCTGTTCAGCTGTGCTCTTCTGCACCGCGGGCCCTGTTCAGCGGTGCCTATCTCCACGGCGGGGCCCTGTTCAGCGGTGCTCTTCTGCACCGCGGGCCCAGTTCAGCGGTGCCTATCCCCACGGCGGGGCCCTGTTCAGCGGTGCCTATCTCCACGGCGGGGCCCTGTTCAGCGGTGCCTATCTCCACGGCGGGGCCCTGTTCAGCGGTGCTCTTCTGCACCGCGGGCCCAGTTCAGCGGTGCCTATCTCCACGGCGGGGCCCTGTTCAGCGGTGCTCTTCTGCACCGCGGGCCCTGTTCAGCAGTGCCTATCTCCACGGCGGGGCCCTGTTCAGCGGTGCTCTTCTGCACCGTGGGCCCAGTTCAGCGGTGCCTATCTCCACGGCGGGGCCCTGTTCAGCGGTGCCTATCTCCACGGCGGGGCCCTGTTCAGCGGTGCTCTTCTGCACCGCGGGCCCAGTTCAGCGGTGCCTATCTCCACGGCGGGGCCCTGTTCAGCCGTGCTCTTCTGCACCGCGGGCCCTGTTCAGCGGTGCCTATCTCCACGGCGGGGCCCTGTTCAGCGGTGCTCTTCTGCCCCGCGGGCCCTGTTCAGCGGTGCTCATCCAGCAGGTCAAGGGAGCCAGACCTGGCCTGGACTCCCGGCTCAGTCGCCCTCGGACCGTGACGTTTCTGGACCCTTCGGGGACGGACTCCTGGCCTCCTTAGTGTCCTCCTTCCCAGCTGGGATGTGGCATGTGGGGTCCACCTTCTCCGCGCTCCTGCTGCCCTTCCGCTCCTTTGATGGGGCTCTCGGGCCCTTGCCTCCCCTAGATGGTGTGGGTGGTGAAGTGGCCGCACATTGCTCCTTGGGGGCAGCCCTGTCGGTCCTCGCACGGCGGCCCTTGTTTTTGCGGGTCCTCTTGCCGGGGGGGGGGGGGGCTGGACGTGTCCTTGCTGCTGATGGATGTGTCACTGCTGGCAAAGGGTGGGCTCCAGAACCCATGCACAACAGTGACACCCGAAGCTGGGCTGGTGGTGGCTGCGGTGCTCTTGGGACTCTTTGAAGATGGATGGGGGAGCTCATCGGGGGGAAAGAGGTCAAGGTTAGCCAGGAAAAGTTTTTTAGGGCCAAGGTAAAAGGTAGGAGAAGTGGAGATGGAAGTGGAGGTAGAGGAGGTGGTTGTAGGAGAGTCAGGTGTGCTGTCATTGGGTGAAGGTGCTGGTGCTGTAGGCTGTCGTGAGGTGGATGGCTGTTGGGTGGGTGGCTGCCTGCGTTTGTGTGTCTTGGAAGAGGGGGTGACAGACACAGTGGGAGAGGACACAGGGGACGTGTAAATGGCAGTGGGGGTGGTGACTGCACGAGTGTGGACTGTACTGGAGGGTGAGGTGGTGATGGAAGCACTGGCTGATGTTGGGGTGCATGCAGGTGTGAGTGTAGACATCACAGGGAGGGAGGAGGGAGACGAGGAGGAGGGGGACACAGGGGTGGCAGTGGCTGTTGGCATGTCTGCATCTGGGTGTTGCTTGGGTGAGTGTTTGTGGGATCTGTGGTGCTTGTGTTTGGATGAGCTGCTCTTGGGTGTTGAGGTGTGTGCAGGCTGGTCTGATGGTGTGGATGGGATAGGCTGAGGAACAGGAGACAGAGAAAGGCTGGAGGCAGTAAGAAGAGGTAGGCTGGAAACAGGGACAATGGCTGCCGTCAGTGCTGAGGCCAGAGCAGTGAACGCTCGTTGATGGGCAGCCTGACCCGAATGAATGCCCTCCAGGTACGCATTGCTCTGTTGCACCTCCCTTTGCACACCCTGGATGGCATTCAAAAGGGTCGTCTGCCCAACAATGAGCGTCCTTACCAGGTCAATGAGCTCCGCACTGAGGGCAGCAGGGGCAACAGGGGCAGGGGCTGAGGTGCCTGGGGCGAAGGAGACGCGCGCCTTCCTGGGCGAACCGGCACGGAGCGAAGACTGAGGGGCTGCTGGGAGGGCGGGGCTGGTGCGCTGGGTGGCGGCTGTACCTGTAGAGGCGGGGGCACGGATGTTGCCGCCACCGCTAGGGAGCTCCCGTCCGAGGACGTGTCGCTTTCGCTGCTCTCGCCAGCGGTCCCCGTCGTGGTGCTCCCCTCGCCCTCCGGATCACTGGTGCCCTCGGTGTCTGTTCCTGGGCCCACCGGGGCCTTGTGTCCTGCAGCTCCCTCGTGCTCCGATGCCAAATCTCCTCCGCCTGATGATGCTAATGCACACATGCACAAGAAGATGAAGAGAAAGGGTGGGAGGAGAAAAAAGAAGACCAGGTTGAGTGCATGCAATGTCAACACCGTTGGCGGAGAGGACAGACACAGGAGCCTAATGCACTAAGCCGCGCATTCGGGGTACACTACTCAGTACTACTGACTAGGACAACAGGCCAAGAGACGTCAAACGCGCACATGGGAGATGCTGGACCTTCAATGGCTGTACTTGTCACCCTACCGAGGTGGGGGCCGGGGGCACAGGGCCATGCCTAAGGGAGAGGACTATACTACAGAAAGCGCCCTGGCCTAATGTCACCCACAGCCCTCCTCCCCCACCCAGACGCCTCCACTGCGCAGAAAGATAGGAGAATGTGCTGATACTCACCCCCTTGTGTCTGCTGTGATGTCTTAAAGCGCCCATCCAATTCTGGGTAAGCCACCGCCAGGATCCGGGACATCAGGGTGGTCATGGTGCGACTGGCACCCCTCCTAGGTTGGGAGGCCATCCCCAGCAGTGTTTCTGCGGTCTTCCTTGTTCCGCGGCGGATGTCCTCCCACCTCTTGCGGCAGTGGGTGCCCCGTCTGTTGTAGACCCCCAAGTTCCGGACTTCCTTGGCGATGGCACGCCAAATCTCGATCTTCTGATGGGCGCTGACCTATTTGACATGTACAGGGTGGAAAGGAGGAATTCATCAATGACCTGCATGTTAGATGTGATTGGCCCCCCCCACCAACTTTGCCATATGGCACATGCTCTCATGTGTTGGGCGTTGCACTCCTCATTCGCCCCCCACCCCACCAACTTACATCCACCCCAATCCACACAGGCATAGCCCATTCCATGTGCACCCGGTGTACTCACTTGTTGGTCTGGAGGACCGTAGAGTAGCGCATACTGGGGGAGGACCCCATCCACGAGCTTCTCCAACTCTTCAGACGTGAAGGCAGGGGCCCTTTCCCCAGTCGCAGCAGCCATTGTATCTTCCAGACCGAGGTCACAGCAGCACTTGCAGTATAGGTCCTCTCCTGTGGATGATCAGGTCTCGAGTGATTAAGCAGATAGAAAATGTCGGTCACGCCCGCGGCGGTGCGTACCGCGGCGGTGCGTACCGCGACCGCCGGCGCACTTCGTCATTGGCTCCTGAAACCCATAGGCTTCAATGTTAACCAATGCGGCTTTGCGCCGCGGTCTTCGACCGCCTACCGCCACGGTGTGCCCCGCCAGCGCATTGACCTCACATCCCATTGTCCCACTTCACAGGTCAGGCAGCCGCCATTTCAAGGGCCTACATGGCTTAATTTTGAATGCAACACACAGGCCTAGGCCTTGCATTGCCACACATACACGCCTTTCAACCCATTGCCATTCTTTAACTGTGCAAGCTGTCTGTACGTACCTGTGGTTTGGCTGACTCTGTGCTCCATGTTGTCCTTCCTAGGCACCGTCCGCTGGGACTTGCGATGAGAAGGAGGAATCCTCGCGTGTACCGACCGCTGGTGGACCTGTCGACAATGGAAGAACGCCACATCATACTACGGTACCGACTTGACCGAGCCACTATCCATGAACTGTGTGCCCAGCTGGAGCCAGCCCTGATGTCCCCCATCCGCCAACCCACAGGGATTCCCCCTCTGGTGCAGGTTTTGTCAGTCCTCCATTTTTTGGCTAGTGGCTCATTCCAGACCACAGTGGCCATGTCATCTGGAATGTCTCAGCCTATGTTTTCAAAGATTTTGAGTAGAGTGTTGTCTGCCCTGATGAAACTCATGCGGAGCTACATCATTTTCCCAGAGGAGGGTGACTTGCCTACAGTGAAGGGTGATTTCTATGCCCTTGGACATATCCCCAACATCATTGGTGCCATTGATGGGACCCATGTGGCTTTGGTACCCCCAAAAGACGATGAGCAGGTGTACCGAAACAGAAAAAGTTATCATTCGATGAATGTCCAGGTGGTCTGTTTGGCTGACCAGTACATCTCCCATGTAAATGCCAAGTTCCCAGGGTCAGTGCATGACGCGTATGTGTTGCGAAATAGCAGCATCCCCTATGTGATGGAGCAGCTACAGAGACAACATGTGTGGCTAATAGGTGACTCTGGTTACCCCAACCTGCCTTGGCTACTGACCCCAGTAAGGAATCCCCGGACCAGAGCAGAGGAACGGTACAATGAGGCCCATGGGCGAACTAGGAGGATCATCGAAAGGACCTTTGGCCTCCTGAAGGCCAGGTTTAGGTGCCTGTATATGACTGGGGGATCCCTGATGTACTCACCAAAGAAGGTGTGCCACATCATCGTGGCCTGCTGTATGCTTCACAATCTGGCATTGTGACGTCAGGTCCCTTTCCTGCAGGAGGATGGTGCAGATGGTGGTGTTGAAGTAGCTGTGGAGCCTGCGGAGAGTGAAGAGGAGGAAGACTCAGAGGACGACACAGACAACAGGGACAGAGTAATAGCACAGTATTTCCAGTAGCACACAGGTAATGATCACCCATGCCATTTTACATTTCCTGAAAGCCTCCTGCATCTCAACCTTGTCGGTTTCCCCCCAGACCTATGGACATGATGTTTGAATTTCCCTTCCCTTTTCTGTGCTGTATGAGCCACTGCGTGACCTCGGCTTGGTTGGCCCATGGACTAATGCTAAGTTACCTCGGTATGTGTAATTCACAATGATCAAAATACGTAATTGATATGTAATGTGTCATACATTTGTAAATAAGACAGCCTGAGTCCTGATTGATTTCAGTGCAATGTGTGATTTATTATTAGTGCATAGATATTGGTACATGATGGTGAAACAGTGATGGGTGGGGGTGGAGTAATGTCCATGGCGGAGTCCAGTTCTCAGTCTCACAGGTGCATTGTCCATACGCCTGTGGCAGGATGGAGCAGGGGCAGTTCAAGGTTTGACAGGGTGGCCATGTGGGACAGTGGGAGGACTTCAGGGGGTATGTGATGCTGGCGGGGGACTTGACATCCTACTCTGTCGTTTTTTTTTATCTCAGGCTCCTTTTGCGGGGCGGTTGTTGTTCAGCAGGAGGTGGGGTTCTGGGAGGCTGTCGTTGTGGTGGGGCCTCCTGTCCACTAGTGCCGGCGGAGGTGGTAGGCTGTTCCTGTTCCTGGGTAGTGACAGGGGCCCTGTGTGATGCCACATGGTCCCGAAACGTGTCCTCTATGCGGTTCAGGGCCTGGACTATGCTCCCCATAGCGGTTGAGATGTTGGTTAGTTGGTCGCTGAACCCCATGTAGCGTTGCTCCTGCTGTGCCTGGATCTCCTGGAACCTGGCCAGTACCGTCGCCATCGTCTCTTGTGAGTGGTGGTAGGCAGCCATGATGGTGGTGAGGGCCTCTTGGAGAGTGGGTTCCCTGGGCCTCTCCTCCCCCCCCTGTCGCACAGCAGCCCTCCGAGTTGCCCTGTTTCCCTGGGCCTCTGTCCCCTGGACGGTGTGCCCACTCCCACTGCCCCCAGGTCCCTGTTGTTGTTGGGTTGGTGGGTTACCCTGGGGGCCCTGTAGTGGTAGACACACCGCTGCTTGACCTGTCCTAGAGACAGAGGCATGGGCCCGCTGGGTGGGAGCTGTGCGGTTGTTCCCAGAGGGGGTTGGGTCTGCAGTGGCCTGTGTCTGGGTGAGGGGAACCGACTGCCCAGAGGTCCCCGATGGTCCGGGCTGGTCGTCAGGTTCCAGGTTGACAGAGCTGCTGTCATCACTAGTGGCCTGTTCCGGGGGTGGGATGGACATTTCTGGTCCCTCCTGACCGGTGTGTTGTCGTTCGGGTCCTGCATGGGGTAAGAGGGTATGGTTATTGTTTCTGTGTGTGCATTAGCTTGCGTTTTATAGGTGCCCTTGTCCCCCAGTGCTGGCATTCCCTTGGGGGAGGTGTTGTGAGGGTGTTTTGTGGGGGGGGGTGATGGGTATGTGCAGTGGTCATGCTTATGTGATGGGTGTCCATAGTTTGGGGGTGGCATGCAGGGGTTGGTGTTAGGTGGGTTGTGCTGGGGAGACATTCTCAGGGAGGATGTGTGCTGGGGGGTTGGGGGTGAGGGTGGGGGTTAGCATGCTGGTGGTGGGGTGAAGTGGTTGGCCTTGTACTTACCAGAGTCCATTCCTCCGTGTACTCCAGCGAGGCCATCAGGATGCAGGATGTTGAGTACCTCCTGCTCCCATGTTGTGAATTCGGGTGGAGTGGGTGGGGGTCCCCCGCCAGTCTTCTGCACTGCGATGTTGTGTCGCGAGACCATCGAGCACACCTTCCCCCGTAGGTCGTTCCATCGTTTGCGGATGTCCTCTCGATTTCTGGGATGCTGTCCCACCGCGTTGACCCTGTCCACGATCCGCTGACAGAGCTCCGCCTTCCTCGCTATGGTGGTGTGCTGGACCTGTGAGCCGAAGAGCTGGGGTTCCACTCTTATGATCTCCTCCACCATGACCCGGAGTTCTTGGTCCGAAAAGCGTGGGTGCCTTTGTGGTGCCATGGGGTGGAGTGTATGAGGTGTGGGGTGGTGTATGTGATGATGTGTGTGTTGGTGTGTGGTGCTTTGTGCTTCTATGTGGTGTGTGTGAGGTTGCGGTGTGCCTCTGTGTGTCTGGCTATCTATTCTCTGATGTGTGTCTCTCTCTCCTTCGTCTCTGGTTTTTGTTGGTAGGGGTTTGTGGGTGATGTGGGTGTGTGTTTTATATGGTATTGGATGTGTGGGAGTGGTGTGTGTATGGGTTTCAGGTGTGTGCCTTTCAAATTGTCCAATGTGGTAGGGGTTTGTAAAGGTGTGTGTATTTTGACCGCGGCGGGGTCTACCGCCAATGGAATACCGCGGTTGAATGACCGCCGCGTCGATTTGCGGGTCATAATGGGATGGGCGTATTTCTGTTGGCGTGGCGGTGGAGGTTTGGTCTTCTCCAGTTTACCGCTGGCCGCTGATGTGGCGGACTGCAGTGGAGGGCGGATTTTCGGAGGTTTTGCAGTTGTGGGTCAGAATGTCCGGGGCGGCTGACCGCGGCCGCGGCGGTATTGTGGCGGCCTTCTGACCGGCGGTAAGCGGCTTTTACCGCCGAGGTCAGAATGACCCCCCTAGTCATGAGGAGGTGTGCAGGAAGTTACACATGCTAGCAAAGGAAGATCAATAGGGAGGAGGAGGTGGAAGGACAGAGGGCAGTGTAGGGGCATCATTGTGAAGGCAAGTGGAGGAATGCAGCAGGGGAGATGGCACTGAAAATAGAAGCGCTTTCGGAGCAGGAGAGGGACGTACGGAAATGGAAAGTAAAGGATGGGGGTTTCCCATCAAGTGTTCATAGGTTGTCATTTGGTTCTATGCTTGAAGGTTCTACTGTTGTCCAGGGAGTTATTCGGATATAGAAGACTCGCTGACCTGCAGTTAATCTTCAAGCCTCTTGTGATTACTGCTTTGTGGGCTTTTTTCCCTTGCCTACTTGAAGATCAATAAACCTATACTCCAGCATCTACTTCAAGTATCCTGTTTTCTTGAAATACCTAATTTTATTAGCGACAAGGAAATAAAGGACCGTATCTTGAATCTTAGTTAAGCCCACTGAATTTGATGCAACCTTGTTTTTGGACTACCGTCTTGTCTTTCACGCTTCTGGATGTTGAGCTTTTTTCCACTGGATTTATCGGTACTTGCCATGTCGCCCGTTCAGTACCATTGACCACTACAAGAGTGTTACATGTACTACTTGCCTGCTTAAATCGCACTTCTTATACACGCTCTGTGTTTAAATCGTATTCTGCACTCCATTTTTGAGTGTGCCCAATATTCGGATGCTTTCCGTTTCCAGGATTACTTCTCAGCGTTGCATTCTGGGGGTCCCAGATGTGGATGCACAATGTTGTGCAGTGCATTCTGCGACGAGCAACATAAACATCTCAGCATAAGACTAGAGTGCGCATGAATTTGAGGAGCCCCTGACTGAAAGCGTGTGTTTTCCTTTTATTTAGTGAGCTAGAATTTCCACTCAATTCTCTCAGCCATTGGGTGTTGAGGTGGGTTATCATATTTCTATTTGTGTTTTCTTGAGTACTGTTCATTTTACTACTATGGCCTCAAATCAATTATTTCTTCAACCAAGTCTATTTCTTTCAAGCCAGGAAAACGTAATGTTTAACGGCAACAATGGTTCAGGGAGTTTGAAAACTACATTGTCACTATTGATGGGAAGGATTATTCTGCTGAAAAGGAAAAAAAAAAACTTTTATTCAGTATTTTGGCAGATAATGGTCAGGAGATTTTTGACAATTCTCCAAAATTGAATCACTAGCTGGACATTTGTATTCCATGGGAATTTTATACTGAAGCTATTAAATGCTTGGAGAAACGATTCACAGAACAACTGAACATAATGCTGGAACGACATATTTTCTTTCAGAGGAAACAATTTGCAAATGAGAGTATAGCGGACTATGGGCCAGATGTAAGAAAGGTTTTTCACGTCGCAAACAGCGAATTTTGCTGTTTGCGATGTGCAAAACCCACATCGCGATGCCCAATTCCCATTTTGCGAGTCGGTTACCTGGTTACCGACACACAAAACGGGACTGCGAGTCGCAGTTGAGAAGGGGTGTTCCCCTTCCTCATTGCGAGTCGCAACGCGATGCTGCATTTCTTTGTGACCGCGAATGCGGTCGCAAAGCATTCACAGTTACCACCAGTGTCACACTATGGGACCCCTTCCCATTTGTGAATTGCCTGGAAAACATTTTTTCAGAGCAGGCAGTGTTCCTATGGACCACTGCCTGCTCTAAAAAAAATGAAACTGAAACGTTTCATTTTTTCATTTTCTAATGCATCTCGTTTTCCTTTAAGGAAAACGGGCTGCATTAAAAAAAAAAAAAAAAAACTTTTTTTGAAAAGCAGTCACAGACATGGTGGTCTGCTGTCTCCAGCAGGCCACCATCCCTGTGAGTGCTGCAAGTCGCAAGGGGGTCGCAAATTGCGACCCACCTCATTAATATTACTGAGGTGGGCCTTTGCGACCCCCTTGCGAGTTGCAGATGGTGTCTCAATCAATCAATCACAACATTTGTAAAGCGCACTACGTAACCGTTAGGGTTTCAAGGCGCTGGAAGGGGGTGGGGGGTGCTGCTACTGGTCAAAGAGCCAGGTCTTAAGAAGTCTCCTGAAGGTGAGAAGGTCCTGGGTCTGTCGCAGGGAGGTCGGGAGGGTGTTCCAGGTCTTGGCGGCAAGGTAGGAGAAGGATCTGCCACCGAAGGTCTTGCGCTGGATGCGGGGAATGATGGCGAGGGCGAGGTTGGCAGAGCGGAGTTGGCGGGTGGGGGCGTAAAAGTTGAGTCTGTTGTTCAGGTAGGCTGGTCCGGCGTTGTGGAGTGCCTTGTGAGCGTGGGTGAGGAGCTTGAAGGTGATCCTCTTGTCCACGGGGAGCTAATGGAGGTCTCTCAGGTGGTGGGAGAGGTGGCAGTGGCGGGGTACGTCGAGGACCAGTCGGGTGGAGGCATTTTGGATGCGTTGGAGGCGTCAGATGTTTAATTCTGGGATGCCTGTGTAGAGTGCGTTGCCGTAGTCTAGTCTGCTGCTGACGAGGGCCTGGGTCACCGTTCTTCTGGTTTACGTCGGGAACCATTTGTAGATTCTACGGAGCATGCGGAGGGTGTTGTAGCAGGAGGAGGAAACTGCGTTGACCTCCTTGGACATGGTGAGGGCGGAGTCTGGGACACCATCCTGCATCCTGAATTGTGACTCACAAACTGCGAGTCGCTCTGACTCGCAATTTGCGAGTCGCAATTCAGGACATTCGTACATCTGGCCCTATATCTCTAATTTGCGCATCTTGGCATCCAAATTTGAATTTGGTAAAAACATTGACACTTACCTGAGAGACCAACATGTTTTCAGCTGTCTTAGTAAGGAAAATTTAGGAACGTTTATTGGCTTGCAAGACTCCAACTCTTAATGAGGTGCTGGGCACTGCGAACAGCATTGAATGCTTTTTTTTGTTAACCTAAAACCACATCCGGGTGTGCAGCAAATACTGATAAAATTTGTGTCACTTCTGATAAAGTTGAAGATGTGGTGTTTGACAAGGGAAGAAAAACATTTATGCAAAATAAGAAATGTGTGTATTCAATGCGGTTTAAAGCCCTATCTTGGGAAATATTCCTCTTGTCTTGCTAATCGGAAGAGATGCCACAGATGTAAACAATTGGGCATTTTCAAGGAGTGTGCTGATCCAACAGGAAAAATTCTACTTTGAGGGTTAATGCCGTGGAAGAATTGGATGATTAATTTGTTAACGATTTGGTGATTACTGTTGATAGTGATTGTGGTGTTAATGATTCATTTATTAATTTAACTGCAAATTGGCGAAATTTGGTTGGAGATTATGGCAGTCTCTGGGTCTCTTATAATTATTCTATCCAATGATACTTTGTGAAAAACAAATGTAACAAATAATTATTAGTGCTGATGTTCAACCAAAATCATTTGGTGGTCAAGATATTAATATTGGGATACTTTCAAAATACTTTAAACTTCATGGGATGAAAAATTGTCACAAAAAATGTATGTAGCCCTCAAGGGCGTGACAGAGTGGGTTGGCATGATCTGGGTTGATTGGGAATAATCTTGAAACCTGATAGCACAAATCCAATTTTTTTGGGTGACATGCTCATTTCCACTGTTAAAATAGAGAAAGATACCTCTGGAAAGGATATAAAGCCCCTTTTGGATAAGTATTCAGAAATGTTCAAACCAAATGTTAGGCGTGTCAAGGAAGTCGAAAATGATATAAAGTTACAGGGTTTGATTTAGAGTGTGCAGGACAGGTTACTCTGTCACAAATGTGACGTATATCCTGACCGCTATTTTACGATATATATAGGATATAATGGAATCTTAATATGGTGGACGGGACATACGCCACGTTTGTGACAGAGTAACCCCATCCACCAAACTCTAAATCAGGCCCAAAGTCTGGTGCCATACCTGTGAAGCATAAAGGCAGGCCAGTACCACTCAGCATTAGAGGTGAATTGAAGCAACTATTGGTTGACATGTCTAAGGATGGCATTACTCAATCAATGGACTTGTGTGAGTGGGTTGTGGCTTTGGTTTTAGCAACAAAATGGAAATCTGGAAATTTGCATTTATGTGCTGATTAAGGGCCAGATGTAGGAAGAAATGCTTTTGCGAGTCTGAAATTGCGAGTCGGTGCGACTCGCAATTTCAGACTCGCAAAAGCATATGCAGAATGGTGTCTCAGACACCTTCTGCGACTCGCTATGGGGTCGCAAAGACCCACCTCATCAATATTCATGAGGTGGGTCGCATTTTGCGACCCCATAGCGAATCCCTGCACTCACAGGGATGGTGGCCTGCTGTAGTCAGCAGACCTCCATGTCTGTGACTGCTTTATAAATAAAGCAGTTTTTGTTTTCATTTTGCAGCCCGTTTTCCTTAAAGGAAAACGAGTTGCAAAATGAAAAATAAACCGAAACCATTTGGTTTTGTTTTTTTCAAAAATATTTTTGTCGACATTCACAAAGGGGAAGGAGTCCCATGGGGACCCCTTCCCTTTTGCGAATGTGTTACCACCAGTGCGACACTGGTGGTAACTGCGAGTTGGTTTGCGACCGCATTCGCGGTCACAAAGCAACTCTGAATTGCGATGCGAGTCGCAAATAGGAAGGGAACACCCCTTTCTATTTGCAAGTCGCATTCCCAAATTGCGAGTCGGTAAAGACTCGCAATTTGGAAATGAGCATCGCGTGAGGCCGTTTGCATGGCGCAAACTGCAAAAATCGAAGTTTGCGCCATGCAAACGGGTTGCTACATCTGGCCCTAAGTTCCTTAAACAAGAATATTGTTGTAAATTGCCATCCCCTACCAAGAATACAAGAGATGTTGATGGCCGTTGATGGCACTACTTGTACTTCTATCATTGATCTCAAGTTAGCCTACCATCAATTGTCATTGACCAAGCATTCACAGGATTTGACCTCCTTTGTGACACCCTTTGGTGACTTTAAATACCTTAGGCTACCATTTGGTTTGGCATCAGCCATCAGCATCTTTCAAAAGCCTATGTTATGTATTCTTTATTTAAAGACGTCAAAGGTGTTCAAGAATTCCAGGGCTATATTTTGATTTTTGCCAGAAACAATGAGGAACATAATTTTATCCTTGAACACGTTCTGTGTATTCTTTGTCAGAGAGGTATGACTGTTTCAAGGGAAGTGTGTTAAGTGTTGGATAAGAACTGGAATATTTAGGTCACACAATTTCCGCTGGGGGTATCAGGCCTAAGAATGATCTCATTGATGCCATCAACAAACCACCTTCCCTTATTGATAAGCATTCCTTGAGATCATTTTTGGGTCTGAGTGAATAATATGCCAGTTTTGTGCAAGGTTATGCCATGGCTGTTGAACCTTTAGGACACCTTGTACAGAAAAATGACAAATTCCAGTGTACAAAAGAACAGGATTAAGCTTTTTCCAACATTAAGGACATGATTAAGTATGCACCTTCATTACAACCTTCTGTCCTTCGGGGAAGAGTTCTGCAATTGTGGACGCCAGTATCATTGGTTTAGGTGCTGTGTTGATGCAAATACACAAAGGTAAAGAACACACCGTTGCCTTTATTTCACACACTCTCAAAAATTCGGAGAAACATTATAGCACAATAGAGAGGAAAGTATTGGCCTTCGCATCTGCTGTTGAGAAATTCAAAACATACTTTGGGAAAATCATTTTGAACTCATCATTGATCATAAACCCTCTGTGTATCTCATGTTTGGAAATGGTACATGCTAGACCTGACAGCCTTAGGGTGGCCATCTCCCACTTTTTTTGCCTGGCTCTCTCAATTTTTCTGATCCTGTTTTTGCTGGTTTTAGGACTCTGCACCCTCTACCACTGCTAACCAATGCTAAAGTGCACATGCTCTGTCCCCTAAACATGGTAATATTGGTTCCTACCCAATTGGCATATTTGATTTATCTATAAGTCCCTAGTAAAGAGCACTACATGTGCCCCGGGCCTGTAAATTAAATGCTACTAGTGGGCCTGCAGCACTGATTGTGCCACTCACATAAGTAGCCCCTTGACCATGTCTCAGGTCTGCCATTGCAAGGCCTGGGTGTGCAGTTTTACTGCCACTTCAACTGGGCATTTAAACCTACTTGCCGAGCCCTAAACTCCCCTTTTTGTACATATAAGTCGCACCTAAGGTAGGCCCTAGGTAACCCATAGGGCATGGTGCTATATAGGTAAAAGGTAGGACATGTACTATGTGTTTTACATGTCTTGGTTGTGAAAAACTCATTGTTGTTTTCCACTATTGTGAGGCCTGCTCCTCTCATAGACTAGCATTAGGGCTAGCCTCATATACTTTTGAGTGGTAGATTCTGATCTGGAAGGAGTGGCTCTGTCATATTTAGTATTGCCAGAATGGTAATAGAAAATCTTGCTTGCTGGTTAAGTTGGATTTAATATTACAATTTTAGAAATGCCTCTTTTAGAAAGTGGGCATTTCTCTGCACTATTTGCCATCTGTGCCTTACAGCCTGTCTCCAACCTATGTCTGGTCTGTGCTGGTTGACAGCTCCCCTTGTGCATTCCACCCAGACAATCATAAAGACAGGACACTCAGTCACATCTGCATTAATCTGCATACTGAATGGGTCTCCCTGGGCAGGAAGCGTGGAGGGGTTCTCTCTTACACTTCAAAGGCCAGTGGCCTGCCTTCACACAAAGGACTGATAACCCCCCACCGGGATCCTGGCAGAGGGGACTGGGCTGAAAGGGGAACTTGTGCCCTTCAAAACCACTCTTTGAAGTTTCTGCCACTTCAAAAGCATTTTTAGGTATATAAACTGGGTCTCTGACCCCACCAATCAAACACTTCTGGATCTACACCTGTACTCTGTCAGAGGAACTGCCTGCCTGCCTGCCTGCCCAAAGGACTCATCTGAACTGCTTTGCTGAGAAGGACTGCTGCCCTACCTGGTGCCCTGCTGCCCTTCTGGCCTCTGACTTTTCTGGACGGGCTCTGCCTTCCCCAAAAGTTCTCTCCAAGAGCATAGATTGAGATTCCCTCCGGTGCTTTAGTCTCAGGGACAGCAAAGACTTAATCTACTGGCTTTTAGCTAGTTTTCTGACTGCAACCATGCTGGGGACGATGTCAGCAACAACAGCACCAGCGCCACAGCCTGCTCCTTGGACATCACTACATGCAATGACCATGGCCAGCAATGCAAGTCCGAGGTTGCAACGACATAGCTGACGTCACGCAGGGTCATAGCGACACTACAAAATCAACACATCATGTCTTGACCGCCTGGATTTATACATCCCAACCTGGTCACAAGGAAGTGATGCATCACCACCGATGCCACACCAGCTCCCTCTGCCACCGGATGGAACCAACACCTCGCTTCCACCTGCCTCGCAGTGCAGAACAGACACCTCACCTCCCTAGATGTCGCAAGGGACTGACGCTGCACTGGCCCCAGCGACCCCTCATCTCCTGACTCCATGTGACGTCTTTATTTCTTCGTTTTCGAAAGGTACTGTTTCCTGAGGGTCCATGTGACTCCGTGACCTGCCCTTGTGTCGTCGGATTATTGGGAATGACTCTGTCAATGATAATGTGATAGCCCCTTATTTTATTCAGATAAATCTTATCTATTTTCCTAAACCTATGTGGTGTATTTTTGTAGTGATTCAGTGTGTTACTGCATGAGTTATTGCACAAATACTTTACACATTGCCTTTCAAGTTAAGCCTGCCTACTCTGTGCCAAGCTACCGGAGGGTGAGCACACGATAATTTGAGTTGTGTTGCAACTTACCCTGAATAGGATTGTGGTCATAGCTTGGAAATGAGTCAATGCCTTTGCCAACTAAAGACCCAATTTCCAACAGTATGGGTTTGGCTTCTTCACTCCCTGTTCTTATCTAAACTTCAAGAATATTATTTTGACATCAAACACATACGTGTTGGGAACTTTTTTCACGAAGACTGCTTATCACTTATGCCAGTTGTAGATGAATCAGAACTTAGTGTTACACAGGATTATGAGTGTGTTGTTTCGGTTATAGATGCTTCTGTATTATCTACAGGATGTGTTAGTGAAAAAGAGTGGATGGAATCATATGTGCAGAATGTTGTGCTGTGTGAAGTTAGGAAATGCATTACTGAGGTTTTGCCACTATTGACGAATCTACCTAAAACTATCATTCCTTTCCAAGTCTTAGCAGAGTTCGCCATAGAAAATGGTAGGTTGACAAGGCAAGGTTTGTTTATTCCACCAAATTTGTTAAGAAACAAGTTGAATGGGATTACCCATAAGGAACATCCAGATATGTCAATGACTAAAACACTTCTTAGGAAGCATTACTGGTTGACAAGTATGGATACTAACATAGATCAGGTTGTCAATGAGTGCCCTGAATGCCTGTTGTCGGATAAGCACTGGAAGGTTAGCAAACTCAACCCAGTTATTATTCTTTACCAGAGCAACCCTGGTTCAAATTGGCTATTGATTTTACAGGAACTTTTAATGTATTACCACAGAATATGAGTTTTCTCATTGTACTTACTAATTGCTATTCCAAATGGGTTTGCTGTGCTTTTGTACCTCTGCCCACAACTGATGCTGTCATTGATTTTTAGAGGATGTTTTAGCCAAAGAGGGAGTACCTAACATTCTTGTTCCATATAATGGCACTCACTTTGTATCATGAAAAAAGTGAAAGTTTTACACAAGTATGGGATCAAACATCAAAGAACACCACTTTATTTTCTAGCCTTCAGTGGTCTAGTAGAGAGGTCAAATATTTTTTTCAAAAAAGGTATACTAACAGCATTAACTTCAAGAATGGATGTCCATCAATGAAGAGACACCCGGAAATGGAAATTAATATTAGTAGCAAGCAGGAAGAGGTGATCTATGAAGGAAGAGGATGACTGAAAACATTTGACAAGATGGGTGACATTTAGGGTAATTTAGCCCATGACCTCAGTGGGTGGTGGGGGGGAGTATTAGGGATTGATTGTTTTGATTGCATATATATGCCTTATTGTTTGGAAAATCAATAAAATACTTTATATAATAATGAATGTTCATTAATATCTAAAAGAAAAAAATCTGGAGTTATTTGAACACACCACATTCAGGGGCATATTTATACTCCATTTGAGCAAAATTTGCATTATTTTTTTTCCGCGAATTCAACGCACAACTAATTCCATATTCATATTTTGACGTTAGAGCCATCTAACGTCAACATATTGGAGTTTGCACCATTTTTTAGATGCGTGAACCTACCTTGCGTCAATGAGATGCAAGGTAGGCGTTCCCATCTAAAAAATTGTGCTAACCCCATAACCCCATATTTAAATCCCCCTTGCTAAAATGATGCACGGGTGGGAACAGGGGCTACATAATGGTGCAAAGCTTGCTTTGCACCATTATTTAACGCCTGGGTCAGACCAGGCATTAGGGGACTTGTGCACCTATTTCCATGGTTGAACACCATGGCATGGGTCCACAGGTGCCCTCCTCAAGTCCTTGGAACACCCCCACCCACACCTGAGGGATAGGGGACCCCATCTCAGGTAATTAGGGTAAGAATAGGTAAGTATATTTTTTTTTAATTAAAGTGCCATCGGTGGCTCAACTTGGGGCCCTCTGCATGGCACAGGGTGCAGTGGCATGCCAAGGGGACCCTTGTCCCCTCTGCTGGCCATTGGGGTGGTGGGCATGACTCCTGTCATTTCTAAGACAGGAGTCATGTGGAATGGATTTTTTGACGCGAAGCTAGTTAGAGGCATTTTTTTGCCTCTAACTAGCCTAATGTAATTTTGTGGTACAAAACCCCCTTCTCCCATACCGCCACCCCCTCCCCTACCCGGCTAATGTCATTTTTTTTTTACGCTAGCCCACACTTTGCACCAGCTTGCGGCATTCCATAAATTTGGCGTCCAGCTGGCACTCTGGAATGATGTAAGCTGACGCTATACTTTTTGACGCAAAACTGTTTGCACAGTTTTGCGTCAAAAAGTATAAATATGGGCCTCAGTCACTTGCTTTTCACCATCTTTTCTGCTCAAGAGGAGAGAAGCGGGAACCTGTCTTACACTTGTGTTGTATGTCAAAAATTGTGATCGTCATCACATCGAAAAGGTAATGGGGAACTACTCTAGTCTAGATGAGAGTGTGGGAGAGCATGACAAGAGTAGGTACAAGTGAAAATTTGATGAGTTGCCTACTGGAAAGTTAAAAAAACTTTGAAATCAGTGACTGGGTTTTAATGAAAAAAAACACACAAAGCATGCAAAGGAGAATCTAATTTTTGTTGCAGGGAGTCTGCTTTTGCTGAATTGTGGCTTAGGACAACAGAACATCAGAATGCAGGGCCTCCACCACTTCTGCCAAATCAGTACTGTCATACCAAAATAACTGACTAGCTCACAGTGCCTTACTTGCCCTCCTAACCTTACAGAGTGACAAGTAATTGTGGCAACCCTAAGGGCACAACACTCTAGCCCCCTTTCTCAGGGAACAGTGGAAAACAGGTCAGTACTTAGCATACGTTATGTCAGTCATATCTTATATACATAGCAACAGCAACAAAGACACAATGAAAGTACACAATATATTTATTGCAACTAACATAGACTATTATGAAGCAAATTAGATGTGATTACAATATTGGCAATAATTATAAAAATCAGAATAGCGGTTAGAAAACTGTAGAACACAAATAGTGCCAACATATTTTAAATCTAGTGGCCTGAGCCTACCCTATGTATGTGCGGGAAGGCTATTAATATTGTTTATGATCTCTGGGATTGAAAAACCCCAGACCTCTGTTTGTGTACTCAAGTGGTCCTCATAGGGAGGTGTAAACCCAGTTTACACAGGCTGCGTGCCTTGGTTGGCATCTGTTCCCCAGACGTGTCAGCTCTGCTAGAATACCCCTCTCTAAAAATAAACACTAAGGGGCCTAATTTATAATGTAAGCTTGATACATTGAAAAGCTACTGTGTTATGTCTAAAGAAGCCTGAAAACGATTGCTGGACAGACAGAAAACAACACTTGGCACTTGTTCTGCTGACTGAGCAGTCAGATAATATGCCAACAGAATCCTAGAAAAGTGGCTGCACAACAAGTGAAATTACAATGTGTTTCAAAACAATGACACAAAAGAAAAAATGTGCAATGTGCAACAAAACAAGGCAAAGACATTGTGATTCCTAGAGTGCTAAGAAATGATGCATAATTATAGTGAGTCCATGCATAGGCCTCATGACACGCCCCCTATGGAGGTGACAGCAATCTAATACACAAATTAACTCAAAAATAAACTCATAACCCAAGCTAATAATAGAACCGTAATTAAAAAAATTACAAAAATTATTTACAAAAGCGCCAGTGATAATTTTGAAAAAAGGGCCAAATTAGTTGTAGTTGGAGGCACCCAAGATCTCTTCCACCAAGTCAGTGGTTAGTGAATCCACCTCCGCTGACGGTTACTGAACAGCCTCATTCAGTGGCTCAAGAGAACAAATATGATCCTCGTTATCAGCCAATGCTGAGGAAATGGTCAATTGTGCTGCTTCTGTGTTATGTAAGTCTGAGGTGAGTAATCCTGGTGCGGATGCACCCAGTTTGTAGATAATAGGGACTGTATTTCGCTAGACGTCCTTGCAAAGTTCAAAGTTTTCTCTAGCAGGAGTTAACACTTCCTCTTTTTGAAACAATAAGGGTTTGAGTCTGCTTAACTTATTGAAATCTGCCTTCAAAGTTAGAATGGAAGGCCATAACGAGCTATCAAGAACCACATATTTGGGAAGGAAAAGGACGTTATTACAAAATTTCACTAGCTGGGAACCGGAAACAATATAGGGATCCCAACTTTCAGTCCTCAACAGTTCTGATCATTTAAAACTAAATCACTGCCATTGGAAAGAACAATAAGAGTGGGTAAAATTGCAGGAACTGGAATTCCTTTTAAAAAACAGGCCAAAGTTGGAACAGGCGCTTTACTGGAGCCGTGAATGGTAACATGTTTGCACGTAAGTGAGTGGGCAACAGAAGAGTTGCACTCCTTTCCATTAAGGAACACTTCCCAACCCAGCTGTTCACAATGATATTCAAAGGGGAGTGACCTTATCTTATGGATAGAGATCTCTCCCAGGGTCTCATATCTACCCACAGGGAAATGTTTCATACAAGAAGTGAACTGGAATGTTGGAATAGGGAGCAATATTACCCCTTTTATTTGCCAAATTGCGGATGGTGTGTACACAATGGTAAAGGGTAGCTGGTCTAACTTCTCGACATGTTACATTGTGTAGGTTGCATCTTTTTTTGCCATGAGTCGTTGTTTATGGGTCAGATTAAATGGCAGAAATAGGTTACTCAAATTAAGGTATTGCCAAGTTACTCCACCATTTTTAAGGACCTGCAATGTCTAGCTAAGCTGCATAATTGATGTAAGCTGACTTTGCCCATGGTACAATACAGACATATAATTTTGCATAATAACAGTGACACAACATTATTCAAACTGTAAATTCGAGAAGACAGTGGTGGTCATTATGACATTGGCAATTAGGTTACCGCCATGCCGTGGATGGCGGTAGTACCATCGCCAGGAGGGTGGCAATGAGCATCAAATAATGACCATGGTGGTGATCCCTTGCATAGACAGCCAATGTACCACACCAACCGCCAACTGAACATGGCGGTAAACACATACAGGCAGACGGAAGACATGGATCCGCCCACCATATTATGAAATATCGCACCGCCAGGATTTCCGGGGTGGTAGCATCGACACCAAAAGCCTGGTGGAAACACATCAAATAAAAGGAGACACTCACCTCCAGGGACACAGAGGAGCCTGTGGCTGCCATGGAACCAAAACTGCAAGTCTTCCCGATGCTGTACCACGCCATGGCTGTCCTGGAGCACCAACGCCAACGAAGACGACGATGAGTACAGCTCCTAGCACACAAGGGAGGGGGGATGGGAGAGTGACACACACACACACAACACACACCATACACACACACCACACACACAGAACCAGCTGCAGAGTAAATCGACAGTAACAGGACCCACGAGCAAAGAAGGCTAGGACACATACCTCTGTTCCAACCACTGTAATAATGTTGGATGACAAATTAAATTCAAAGAACATACAACTGCATATGTACATGCAGGCCCAAACGCCATTTCAAAGTCACAAATGCCCACAGTGCAAAGTCTAAGCCCCACCTTGACTCCTGACAACATTGGGACTCCACTGTTCAAGGGCATCATGTTGGAAATGGGCAGGCACCTCAGGGGGCAGGAGGGAGGTGGGGTGGCTGGGGGTTGCAACTCATTGTGAGGTGGCTCAGCCCACTGGTTCTGGAGGAGACCCTTCCCCACTGCTTACTGAGGGGGTTCCTAGCCCACAGGATACTGAGGAGGCTCCTAGCCCACTGGTTCTGGAGGGGACGCTTGCCCAATGGATTTTGAGGGGGTTCCTAGCCCACTGGATACTGAGGGGGCTCCTTGCCCACAGGATACTGAGGGGGCTCCTAGCCCACTGGATACTGAGGGGGCTCCTAGCCCACTGGATACTGAGGGGCTCCTAGCCCACTGGATACTGAGAGGGCTTCTAGCCCACTGGATACAGAGGGGGCTCCTAGCCCACAGAATACTGAGGGGGCTCCTAGCCCAAAGGGTACTGGGGGGGCTCCTAGCCCACTGGTTCTGGAGGGGACCCTTGCCCACTGCATACTGAGGGGGTTCCTAGCCCACAGGATACTGAGGAGGCTCCTAGCCCACTGGTTCTGGAGGGGACCCTTGCCCAATGGATTTTGAGGGGGTTCCTAGCCCACTGGATACTGAGGGGGCTCCTTGCCCACTGGATACTGAGGGGCTCCTAGCCCACTGGATATTGACCCCAGGACCCTCAGTGGGTATTGCATGCAGGGCTTGGCATTTACCTTTGTTAATTGTGGTGGTGCACTTTGTGGGATGGGGTGGGGTGAAGGTAGTCAGGGTGAGGGGTTGAGATGGCATGCAAGCATGGGGTGTGATAGGTTGTAAATGTTGACTCACCAGTGTCCAGTCCTCCGGCTACTCCAGTGAGTCCCTTCGTATGCAGGATTGCCAAGACTTGCTCCTCCCATGCTGTCAGCTGTGGGGGAGGGGGACCACCGCCAGTACTCTGGATGGTGAGCTGGTGCCTTGCTGCAATGAAACGCAACTTTCCTGTAGGTCGTTCCACCTCTTCCTTATGTCGTCCCTTGTGCATGGATGTAGTCCCACAGTGTTCACCATGTCCGCTATCCTCCACCATAGCTCCATCTTCCTGGCAATGGATATCTGCTGGACCTGTGCTCCAAACAGATGTGGCTCTACCATATTTCCTCAACCATAATCCGCAACTCCTCATCTGTGAAACGGGGGTGCCTTTGTGGGGACATGGGTGTTGTGTGGTGTGTGTATGTTGTGCAGAGGGTGATTTGTGATGTGGTGGGGTATGCGGTGTATGGTGCGTGTGGGATGAATAGGTAGTTGTGATATGTATGTGCAGTTCTCTTGTTTTATTAGCGTCGCTAAGTGTATCCGTCTTGTCGTGTTAGCAAAGGATTGTGATTGACGTGGGTGTGTGTTTTATAGTGCTGCCGGTGGGTGTGCGGGGTGTGTGTATTAGTGTCAGGTGTGGGTTTTTTGTTTTGGACAATGTTGTCTTGTTTTGTATTTGGGTGGCCTTCTCCACCTTGGCGGTGTTCACCGCCAGTGGTTTACCACCGTTGAATGTCCACTGTGGTGATTTATGGGTCATTATTTGGAGGGTGTAGTATTGGTGGCGTAACGGTATGGGTAGTAGTTCCGACAGTTTATACCATTCAGTGGGTGTGGCGGATTTGTGGTTGTGGCTGTTTTCTGTCTGCTTTGCCTGTATGTGCCGTAATCTGGTGGACGGATGTTCGCCTCTGCAGTGGTATGTTGGCGGCAGTCACTGTGGTGGTATTCGGTATTCATCGCCAATGTCATAATGAGGGCCAATGTGTTAATGCTATTATCAACAACAGCAAGTACTTTATCCAAATTATCTTGTTCGATTTGTCTTGAACGTGTAATGGCTTCCATTTGTGACAATTTCCAAATTTCCTTAAATGTTGCATAAATAAATCTTTTTAAATGTGGAGACCTAGAACCCAACAAGAAATCAGAGAGGTCCATTTCCCCTGTTAGGAGAGAAAGATGTTGCTTCACTGCAGACAGTTTGGAATGTTCTAACCATTATTGACATAACTTCTCCTCTGAATGTGTGGTAACTGCATCTGAGTGTTCAGATGGGGATTAACAAGGGTCTGGTCTGCTTGCTCTGAACCCATGTGAGGAATTCACAAAATGAGCATGACAACCATTTGTGTCCTGTGGCCACAATAACCACACATTTGGACCTGCAAGAGTTAATTGTGCCATTTTGGACCATTTCATTGAGCTGTTCTTCAGTGTAATTTAATATGTTCTGACAGTTGTCAAAGAGGTCAATAGAGGGAATATTAGGGCCATTCCTGTCCTTAATGTTCATGAATCCAAGACATGTAAGCCCTCATTAGGAGTTTTGCGGGCAAAAAGGCTGCCTGCCAAACTCCTGCAGGTCAGGAGACCACCAGTGTGGTCTTTCCCCGCTGGCCAATTTATTAACTTCCCTCTGGGCCAGTGGGCGAAAACACAGTTTCCTCCTTCTGGCTCAGTGGAAAACACATAACAACACTGATGCCGACTCGTAATACGGCCGGCGGCAGTGCTGTTGTGTGTCAGGTGCACCAGCACCCATCGCTCAAATCACTGTCTGCAAAGCAGACAGTCATTTGCAGGATGGGGCTGGCCTGGGGGGCCCCCTCACTGCCCATGGCAAGTGCATGGGGAGTGCAGGGGCCCCCATCACCCCGTCTTCACCAGCGTTTAATGGCGGTGAAACAGCCATGTAAACGCCGGCGGAGAGAGGGGTCGTAATGCCCTGGCGGATTGGAAAAGCTGGCACCTCCAGGTCATCTGACAGCCAAAAAGTGGCAGTGTGGCAGTCCGACTGTGGCGCTTTCGCCAAGGTCATAATGTCACGGTCAGAACGCCGGTCTGGTGCCCTCCAGGGTCCATAGTCTGTTAAACTGTATCATTCAGAAAAATCATTTGTAAGGATTAAACTGGCTCTAAAAAAAGTGTCTGTTCCCTGAATCTGCCATGGTTTGGTTCCCCAAATACATTTCATATCTATGGTTTCTTTTCAGTACTCATAGCCTTGTACAGCTAATGTGTTGAAAAAGGTGTTTGTATATATGAGTGTATATATGAGTTTGGTTGCTGTCAGCATGTATTTCTTTGCTGGCATAGGGACTAATTTAAAATAGAAAAGAATGTCAGGTCAGTTATATTGTGACTGAAAAAATATGTAAATATAGCTTTGTATTTTTGAGAAATCCCCTGAGGGGGAGTTGGACAATGTTCCTACTGTGTAAAGTTGAACATTGTATGCTTAATGTTAGCTCTATGTAAATAGTGATGTCCATAATGGTGGTAACAGAGCACGTCTCTGAAATTGGCTGAATTTAAATAAAGATCCTCATCTTCAAAGACAGTATAGTATTCTAATTCAGACAACACTGCATTAACAGGATCAATATCCCAATCATCAGAATGAAAGCCAGGAACAATGATGTCACCCATGGCTATTTTAATTGCATATGGAACCTGCAGAATCTCGGAGGGGCAGAGGACATCTAAGGCAACTTTATCCCAAACAATTCCATCCGTTACCGGCACAGCTGAAATGTTCACATGGGACAAGTCTCTTGTCTGTCTATGGGAAGAAGTATGAGTGGTCAGCACCTCCTCGACCAGTTGTGTGGCTTAACATTCTGGGACATAGTGGCCGTTGATTAACAAGAAAAAGACAGTCACAAATCCAATCCAAATATTTTTTTTTATCAAGGCTAGGATAAGCCAAACATATATCCAAGGTGCAACCAAATAAGTACGTTTTAGCCATGAAAAGAAACACATTTTCATAGATGGAGACTCTGAGACAGTGGAAGAGTCAAAAAAGTATGATGAAAAGTCATCTGTACCAAACACAAGGTAAGGGACGCCCTCAATTCCCAAGGGCCACGAGGCAGGGTGAAGCGCAAAATAAAGAGAAAGACCCGCGACTGGCTTACTTAATTCCAATGAAAACGTAATCATGTGACCATACGAGGCTCAATGGTAAACAGAACATTTTAATTCGTATTTTATTGCACATGATGATTTCAATCTTCAAAACATAGTTTTGTTAATAAATAAAGAAAATTATACCTTCACAGTACAACCAGACATTCATGCCACTCATCCGGTTCTTACATTCACTACCTTCAGACACATACCACAACATCCTTTCTCACTTATAGTAACACTCTATCTGAATCACTCATCGAACTCCTTACAAGATAAGCCCCTAACATCCAAAACACTTCTGCCTTTAACAAAACAGACTATAATTAACCTACAAAGTCAAGATTGCATTAATCATTTAAATAATGCATTCTCAAAGCAATGTGGGATTCCATCTCATCATGAGTCCACACCCTGCCCATGGATAAAAAGGTCAGATACTTCACACAATAAAATTTACCACCTATGGATAATCAATGTTGTCAATGATTATTAATTTATATTAATAACGATATTGATCGAATGCCATTGGCCAGTCCAATAAAAGTCCAAATCATGGCACAGTGTTGTGCCCCTACTTCAATCCTGACTGCCATGTAACCTCCACAGTAAGGGTCATCAAGAGATCAAGGAGTCAGGCAGGCACCTCAGAGATTATCGGGGGGGCTGGGGGAGTGGGGGAATTCGGATATGGGAGTGGGGTTTGGGTTTGGAAGAGGTGGGATACTTCTTTGGGGGAGGGGTATGGGTCTTTGCAGGGGAAGCAGGGGAGGCTTTGGAGGTGGAATGAATGGCTTTGGGGATGGATGAGGACCTTTTGGGTGTGGTATGAGGGGAAGAAGAGGGGTAAGGTCTAGTTCAGAAAGGAAATGTTTTTTGGATGCATGGAGATGGTCATCAGAAGGGGGTCGGGATTTGGAGGTTGAGGGAGTGGTTGTCTGATATGTAGTTGTGGATGTCTTTGGTGCGTGCTTATGGAAGGTATGCTTGTGTGTGCTGGGTGTCTGTTGAGTGGGTGAGTGGGGGTGTTTATGTGTCTTGGGCTTAGGGGAAGTGGAGGTGCTAGGGAATGTTGTGGTGGGTGGGTGGGTGTCTGTTTGGGTGTTGACAGCAGGTATGGTGGATGTGATGGATGTAGTTGTGTCAGTGGTGTTGTCTGCGAGTATGGTGTTAGGGGTAGATGTCTGCTGGTCTGCTGGAGTGGTATCTGCTGGTAGGATGGGTGTGGTGTCTGTGACTGTTGTGGTGGTGTCTGTAAGTAGGCCTGATGTTGTGTGTTTGATGCTGAGGGTTTTGGAGGTGTCATGAAAAGTAGTGACTGTTGCTGTGTCTGTGGGTGGATGTTGTTTGTGTGCATGCCGGTGGTGTGTCAAGGGGTGCTTGTGTGTGCTACTTTTATCCGTTGAGGTGGATGCCTGAGGATCTGCTTGTGTGCTTTGGGTAGGTAGGCAAAGGATGGATTTGGACTGAGAAGAGGGTTATGGAGTGGGGACGGAAGGTAGGAGATGACTGGTTGTATCAATGTGGAGGCCAGAGCCTGGAAAGATCTCTGTAGGCCAACCATTGCACCATGAATGCCTTCTATGAATGCATTGGTCTTTTGGGGTTGGCCTACCAGTCCTTGATGGCATACACAATGGTGGACTGACCAACAGAGATACTTCTCAGGAGGTCAATAGCCTCCTTACTAAGGGCAGCAAGGCTAACAGGGGCTGGGGCGGAGGTGTTTTTGGCAAAGGAGACGCCCACCCTTTTGGGTGACCGGGCACGGCCAACTGGGTGGGGAACAACAGAAAGGGTGGGGTTAGAATGGGGGGTGATGTACAAGGATTGTACGGTGGTCCCCGATGGGCCCACCACCACTAGGGTATGGCCACTGGAAGAGGAATCAGATGATGATGATGATGAAGAATGTTCAGTCTTCCCATTAGTATTCCCCTCACCCTCCAGGCCACCGGGTCTCTCTGTGTTGGTGGTATCTTGACCCGAGGTCCCGTGGCCAGATGCTTCCCCACATGGCTGTGCTCCATCTACTTCGTTTGCCATGCTGATGCTACAAAAAGAAAGGGAAATAGAGTCAAAACATGTACCTGATAACACTTTAACCACAACTCCGAGTGAGAAAAAATACCATCAGTTCAAGAAAGCCTCAGCAAAAACTTACACCTAAGTGGCATAAACATGTGCCATAGCATATGCTTGCATGCCATCTGGAATTTCCCAAATTTACCCACGAGAAAATCAGGATGTCAGACTACTACAACTGCATTGATGAAGTCTGGCAAACCCTACAACCATACTACAACTAGGTAACCTCTCCATCCCTGATGCTGAGCCACATGCAGCAGACTCTAGTTAACTTTCAGCCAACAAAAGTATCCTAATATAAAGTACATACCCATTTTCCACATACAAGTCTGTGCACCCATCCATTTTGCACTTTCATGATGTACCAACAATATGGAATGAAGCCAATGGCACCCAGCTGACACTGATACAAAAGTGCAATACCTTCACTTTTTGAAATGGAAATACCCATGTCATAATGGACACATGTCAACAATGTGCAGATCTACAAGTGAAACCTGTCACAATAGAGTCAAGGAGGTATTATCAGTGTCACACAGAGAGGCCTTGCATGTGTCAATGAAAGAAACACCTTTGACGTCATATTCAATATGTCAGGGAGTAATGTCTCAAGGATACACACAACAAAAAAATCAGTAAGCCCCAGGATAGTCACCACTAATGTCTGACAGCCATGATAATGACAACATCTGAATGTGTCAGTAGTACACATCTGCCCCTTGAATGTTGTAGAGACACAGAACTCACACTCACAAATAGGAGGACTCCAACCTGTTGCCCAATGAGATGCATCATCACTATCCACAGTGTGGACATGCCAAACATGGTAGCTATCTGTGGATGAATGCATGAATCCAAACACATATGATGTCAACATCAATGCAAGACACTCCATGATGCATGTCAACAGAGAGGGAACAATCCTCAATACATACAGATGTGTAGTAAACTCTTCAACATGATGCCACATCAAGGGCATAGGTAAACACAGATTGATCCAAGAATCTTGGGCCACCTGTCATATCCCTCATTGCTACAGTAGTTCTACATGCCAAATGGCATGCAATGACGCACAACATGGAATGTACAACCACTGTAAATGTACCATTCCACTAACTGTTTTCCCAGCACATGTATGTGAGGGGATACAGACATCATACTATCAACATGCCTGAAATTTCTGATAATGAACATTTCCTAAAGGGAAGAAGACACAACAGCACAATTAATGTTGGCAACAGTCATGGGAAATGCTTCATTGTCAATGGGAATTCCCAATTACAAAGGGACATTGTTGCTACATCTGCAAACAATTATCTAGGCAAGCCATGTCACATGTATGATAGGCACCAACACAGCACAGACTGCAGTGAGGCACAAGTACCCATAATATACTGAGGCTATTTGCTTTTGGGCGTCAGATGTCTACATATTCCCAGACACTTGGCAGGGGACAGTGATCCATCATACAATTACCTTTTGTCTGTGACATTCAGGGGAAGCAATTATTGGTTCACAAATAACAACCACTACAACAACAAATAGTACATGAAAGAGGAGTGGACACAGGGGGTGATTCTAACTTTGGCGGGCGGCGGAGGCCGCCCGCCAAAGTTCCCCCAACAGAATACCGCTACGCGGTCAGAAGACCGCTGCGGTTATTCTGTGTTTCCCGCTGGGCTGGCGGGCGACCGCCAGAAGGCCGCCCGCCAGCCCAGCGGGAAACCCCTTCCCACGAGGAAGCCTGCTCCGAATGGAGCCGGCGGAGTGGGAAGGGTGCGACGGGTGCAGTAGCACCCGTCGCGATTTTCAGTGTCTGCATGGCAGACACTGAAAATCTTTTAGGGGCCCTCTTACGGGGGCTCCACGACACCCCTCACCGCCATCGTGACCGCCAGGAACAGGATGGCAGTGAGGGGGTTGGAATCCCCATGGCGGCGCAGCAAGCTGCGCCACCATGGAGGATTCCTCACGGCAGCGGAAAACCGGCGGGAGACCGCCGGTTTTCCGTTTCTGACTGCGGCCATACCGCCGCGGTCAGAATGCCCTTGGGAGCACCGCCAGCCTGTTGGCGGTGCTCCCGCAGTCGTTGACCCTGGCGGTCAATGACCGCCAGGGTCAGAATGACCCCCACAGTCTTTTTTGGACCCTGTAGAGTAAGTGGTTAGTGATTTTCCCCCGCGTTTCTACTAGTTCCCAGGTTCAGAAGTCATGGTACACCATGACATGTAAATAGAAACAATCTCCCAAATACTGTGTGGCACTGGTTCCTCCCCAATTGTCAGGGGGAGCAGTCAATACCCCACACAATAACCTGGCAATGGGACAAGCAGGAATTCTCTGTGTACTCACCCCCTTGTGGCTGTTCTGCTGCCCTCAAAAGCCCATCCAGCTCTGGGTTGGCCATCACCAGAAAGGGAGCTATTAGAGGGGTTATGGTCCAATGGTCACCCTGCCAATGTTGGGAGGACAGCCCCCGCTGAGCCTCTGCGATCTTACGGGCCCAGCATCTCAGGCTATCCCACCTCTATCTGCAGTGGGCTCTCTGCTGGCTGTGGACTCCCAGGGTCCGCATCTTCTGGGGATGACTCTCCAAATTCCTTTCTTTTGATGGGCGTTGACCTGCAGGGATGCACTAACAAAAAACAGGAAATTAAGTGCCCAGATCACATACAAAATACATACATGTCAGAACACATTGCAATGAAAAATCAGTTTAGCCCAAAATGTCCAACTGGGGCACACACCAGTCAATGAGTACATGGACAAGAATACAAACTTTTCGCAATCTGCAGACCAAACCACCACCATGCTCATGCCCTCCACTGACTAGGTTGGTCAACTGGCATCATGCGGGATATGCCCAGGCATTCTGACTGAAATTAAAAAAATTATGGGACACAACACAACTCTGTACATGGACTCTGGACATGAAGCACCTACCTGCTCCTCTGGTGCATCATAGAGCTGTTGATACAGGGGTAGGACCTCCTCCACCAGCTTCTCCAACTCCTCCAGCGAGAAGGCAGGGGCCCTATCACCTGTTGGACGTGGCATGATTGCTCCCAGAGGTGGTACACACCTTCTCAGGTCATGGAGGTCTTCTTGGCAGCAGTGTCAGGAGTCAAGTAAGGAATTATTCAGAACATGGTGAATGCAGCCATTGGCCCAAGACCACCACTGGTAACAACGTTAGCCTATACGGTGTCTGCTGCGGTTGCAACTGCCTACCGCCATGTGGAAGTGGGCGGTTCCTAGTGTCCATTGGAGTAGGTCAGGAATCTGCCATTTTAAAGAAATTTTTTGTGGTATTTGCCTAATTATAAATGTGTCACAACTCCGAATAATGGTCTAAACAATTGCTAAGTGCTAGTCTTGTCCTTTCATGTATGTCTTTTCTACTTTGTCAGCATCTGTACACATTGCCAGGCACATATGGCAAGTTTATTTTGGCCATAGACACCCCTCTGGTCATTTTAAATTCAGAAACGTATGTCACATTTCAAGTAGCATGTTTTAGGGAAACATTTGTTGCTGTCCAGATAGATAATGTCAAGACATTTGTAATAAAGCAATGGGGAAACATGTTACTCTTGTGGAATTGACAGTAGTAACGTGTACTCAGCATTGTGTCATCAAATCATGGCATGCCTTGTCACAGTATGTCAATAACATGCATTATGAATGGTGCAAGAAAAAGATTGGATGATGGTTATAATCATTTCTTGTCCATTTAGGTACCGAGGGAGGGGAAGGATCAGACATCCTCCTGTCTACCATCCACTGCCAGACCTTCAGGCCACGGAAGACAGACACATCATCCAGATGTACCATCTGGATAGGCAAACAATTGTGGATCTCTGTCGTCAGTTGGAGGCAGATCTACTGCTTGCCATTTCTGGTCCAAATGGCATACCACTCATTGTACAAGTTATGGCAGTTTTGCACTTCCTGGCCACAGGGTCCTTCCAAAATACAGTGGCCCTATCTGCTGGATGTAACAGCCTATGTTCAAAAACTAATAACCAAAAGAAGTGAACCCTCATACCATATCATTCCAGGCCCTCTGAGATGTTTCTCAACAGACCCTCAACCACGTATTCTATCCTCAACAGTGAATGTTACCCCCGTGTGGTGATTTTGTGGGTAGCATCATCACATGGTCTCCATTCACTTCAGTATGCCATTATCCAATGAACTGAAGGATGTCTCAGTGAGAAGGTGAGTGAAAGAATGTGAGTTAAGGATAAGGATAAGATTAAAAACAGGTGACGTTGTGAGGATCAGCAATGAATCCTATACAACTAAAGTTAAGGTTGACATGTTTCAGCCTGACACAGCCACTCAAGGTCTTTGACTTTCATGAGAAACTATTGTTAATTAGATTACCTGCAAATCACCAAATGTAGTTATGATTTGTGGTTCAACTAGTGCCGCTACAATGGGAGCACAGAGGGGAATCTCAATGGGAGCTCTCCCTCTATCCCACCACAGGAAAGGCCTCTATTTTTGGAGAAGTTATCAAAACATCTTTCAAAAATCTGTAATGCCGTCCTGACCTAGTCTTGGTTCAGTCTTGTATTGAATGGTGCACTTTCAGCAATGTTGAAACACCTGGACAGCTATATCCGGTTACCTCAATGTGAGGATTTCGCACATGTGAAGGCTGACTTCTATGGTTTGGCACACATCCCATATGTGGTGGGAGCTATTGATGGTACACATATTGCCTTGGTTATACCACATAGCAATAAACAAGTCTAATGGAACAGTAAGAACTTCCATTCCATCAATGTCCAAGTTGTTTTTTTGGAGGACCTCTACCTTTCACAGGTCTGTGCTTGTTACCCAGATTCAGTCCATGATGTCTTCATCATGCGGAACAACGCGATTCTACAGCTGATGTCATGACTGTACCCGGAGAGGGCCTGGCTTGTTGGTAAGTCACAAATGTCATGTGTGTTTGTATCAAATGTGTGATGCAGAAGAAACAATGAGAGGGACTAATTGTTGCACATTGGTCCTATTTCATTACAGGGGACTCTGCATACCCAAACCGTCCATGGTTGTTGACATCGGTGAGGAACCCAACTCTTCCAGGGGAAGTCCGCTTCAACGATGCCTATGGAAGAACACGTCATGTTGTAGAGCGGGCTTTTGGGCTCCTAAATGCCAGATTTAGATAGACAAGACTGGTGGAGCCCTTCTCTAGTCACCCAAAAAAGTATGTATGATCATAGTGGCCTGTTGCATGCTCCACAACATTGCCCTGAGGAGGAACATCCTATATATATCAGTTGAGGAGGAGCTAGCAGTGCCACTGGGTGAGAATCCTGAAATGCCAAGTGAGGATAACAGTGATGAGTAGGAAGGTGAAGACTTGCGGGCAGATCTAATCAATCAATACTTTACTTGAGTGTAAGTGTGTGGTAATATGTGAGTCTTGGGATTGTATGGCAAACTGTAGTTGACAGGATGTACTGACTAGGGCATGTTTTCACAAAGGACAAGGGATCTTACACCATGCAGTGAACAGCCAAGGTGTGATTGCAAATTCAGACTGAAAATAAGCTAAGACCATCATTATCTTATTTGTTTGTGTCAGTCTCATGGTAATGTGAAAGGATTGACTGAAGTCTAATATGAGGTTATGGTCATATGCATGTATTGTTTCTGCCTTCCCCATGCATCCTCATGTGGGCATTTCAGAGTGGTAACATGGGCATGTATCTGTTGCTGTCCTGACATATGAAGTGGACATGGATTGATCCAGGTAATGTTGGTCATAGATTTAGGGTGTATAAGTCCTTTGTCAAAAGCAGCCAGGACAGTGGGTGAATGGGTGGGTGGAATTCTGAGGTACATAATACACTTGTTTGATGTGGTGTGTTGTTCCAATTGTCTCATGTGTGTGATCAGATGGTCTTGATACATGTTGTCATTCATTTCAACCCATGCATTCTCCCTTCACATTATGTTGACAAAGATCCTGTATGTAGTTGTTGAAGTGCTTCCTCATTGCTGGCCTCAGTTCCTATGTCACAGCAGTGACATAGGTTTGTATCATACCACCAGATCATATATACCAGATCATTGTAATAGGATGGACCTATGGTTAGGGACTGTTGTACTGCCCTCTGTCTGTGTCATGGCGTATGTAAAGTTGGTAGACCTGGTTTTGCTATGTGAGAAGGCTAAAGCTGGTGAAAACATCCACTAATCTGTTAGCCTATTCTACAGGTCAAGGTCTGACATAGCCCTTTCTTATGTTGTCTGGCGGATGGTACCTTGACATATCTAGCCTGACTCTACATAGTTCTGCCATTCTTGGCTATGTGAGTCCAGTCATTTCGGCAGCCTATGTGCTACACAGTGCAATAAAATGTTTGGTGTGACCTGTGTCATTGTGTTAGTAGTAATCCTCTGCAAGCCACTACCTGTGACATATCCCTCCTTCTATTACCATCTTATGTATTCATCATTGGCATCACATGTATTTAACATTCAAATACTCACAATGATGACAAATTACCAGTAAGCATTGTTTTAGTGTTAAGTATGTTTATTTACACGTGCACACGAACTAAAGGTAAAACTCTAAAAAAAGAAGTGACAGTGTGGGAATCAGTCATGGTGGATGTCATCATTATTGTAGATGCCACAAGATTTGAAGTCCACAGTAAAAAGAGTGAATCAGTGGCACACAAAGGAGTATCATCAGGAAGGGCTCACTTGCTGTCAGTGGTTGGTGTCTTGCCATCCTCACCTTCTGGATGCTTGGGTGGACGTTCCCACTTGCGGGGGGTTCTTCAGCTACAAGGCAGGGGTTTCTGAGACAGGTCCTTCCACTGGCAGGGCCTCATTTCCAGTGGCTGCCATAGATGTAAAAGGGGCTAGAATAGATTGGCCAATGGAAGGGGTCTGGTCTTGTTGACTATCCCTGCTCAGGGTGATGTTGATGTCTCTCAGCACACCTGTTAGGGAGGCCATATTACTATTGTGGGCCTCCCACTGTTCACAAATTTCCCAATGGAAGACCCTCTATAGCTCCTTGATCTCCCTGAGTTTGTCAAGTACCTGACCCATCACGCCTTGGTGCTGGTGTGCCCCCAAGACTTAGGTGATGGTGTCCTGCCAAGAACCATCCCCAGCAGCCACATGCCGCTGGCCCACACCATCCCTCACAGCCCTTACCCCCACATGCCTGCACCCTACTACTGGTTCCAGGACCATCATTGTCGGAGATGTCTTGCTGTGACTCAGGATCTTGGACTTGGGGGAACAAGATTGTTGTCACTGTCCTTGGGACACAGGTTTGGGGGTGACTGTTTGCCTGAGATGTTGACGCAACTGGGCTGGAAGGAGTCAATGTGGTCACAGTGAGGCTAAAAGGTGTCATATGACCAGGTTGCCTGGATGGGCCTTAACCATCCTCAATGTCCATACACCCAGGAGTGTTGTCCTCACTGAGGGCTTCATCCATGGAGTAGTGGCAGTCTCTTGAATGGTCTCTGTGTTCCAACCAGCAGGTGGACCTGTTGATGTGAGAGACAGTATATTACAGGTTGCATTGTGGCATCTACCTCTAATAGGTAACAGTGACATTTGACTAAGGCCATGTACACATGGCATTTGCAGATTTGCCTAATGTGACAGGCACACATGCTATCAACTGTGACAACCTGATATTTGGGTAGCATACCAATTACATTTCAGTCAACTAGCTTTAGGATGTCTGAGTTTATCAACACTTGGACAGATGGTCATAGACTAATACATTGCTACCAGTGCTAAACTGTGGCTGTGTAGGATGTGGTTTAGGTCATCTTGAGACCTAGTTGACTGTCATGTAGGCACAGCCAGAACCTTGTTGAATATGTGATAGTTGTCATCATGTGGTCAGTGCTTTGGGTTGATTCATTTTGGTGCCTTTAATCTGTCTCTAATGTTTTTTGGCACACAGTTTGAGCTATCCTTCCTGTCTGCATTTTCGGCATCTTAGCATAGCTGCTTAAGATGGGTCTAGGTGGTTAGCCACATCACAGAATATACCATGATCTGTATCTTGGTCCCTCTCAGGTGGGTAAACTTCATCTGTGAGTTCACAGACA
Organism: Pleurodeles waltl; assembly: GCF_031143425.1. Classification (NCBI taxonomy): domain Eukaryota; kingdom Metazoa; phylum Chordata; class Amphibia; order Caudata; family Salamandridae; genus Pleurodeles; species Pleurodeles waltl. The sequence continues at coordinate 1,542,025,129 of NC_090440.1, read as the reverse complement.
GATGCACATTATCATATGGACACTGGCCTGGTTCTTGGAGTTACAGGGATAGGCCCTCACTGGATATACATTCATGTTACTTCAAGATGTACACACAATATACATGGGTCATCCTCTCAGGTGAGTGCCGTTCCATTACAAGTTCACATACACGGATACTTGAACAGATATACAGTGACTGGTGTTTGGCATTGGAAATACAGTGCTTCCTAGCCTTTGCATTGCTGTCAGTGCCTGTCCTACACACAGACTATACAGATGCCATTTTCTCAGATGAGTACAGGTTAATGTTTGAGTAGAGGGAGAAGATCATAGTGGCAGTGGACAGGGTTGTGGCTGAGTAGAGTGAGAGTAGCAGGGCCTCTTGGCCTTAGCATTGCTGCCAGTGCCTGTCCTACACACAGATTATACAGATGCCATCCTCTCAGGTGAGTACATTCCAATGTGGAGCATGTACTAAAGGTTAAATTCTAATAGGCTACACTGTTCTGGTTTTAGTAATGTTGGAACAGTGCCTGCTGGCACTTGTAGTGCTGTAATTCCCTGTACTACACCCACTATAAAGAGATGTAGTTCCCCCAGGTGAGTTAAGTACATTTTTTGGAGGTGAGACAGGGATCCGTGGACAGGTGGACTGTTGAGTGGAGAGACAGTGAGGGTGGCAAAAGGTGAGCAGTAAGCATGCATGCCAATATATTTTGGTGCCATTTGTATTGTTGTGACTTACCCATCTCCAGTCCCCCAGGTAATCCTGTCAAGCCCTCAAGATGCAGGATGGCCAAGACCGTCTCCTCCCAGGATGTGAGTTGAAAGGGAGGAGGTGGGGCCTACCACCCTTCTTCTGGACATGCAGCTGATGCCTGGATGCCATGGAACGTACCTTCACCCTAAGGATGTTCCAGCTCTTCCTGATGCTGTCCCTTGTGCGTGGGGTGGGGCCTGCAGAGTTCACTCTGTCGAATATCCTTTGCCCCATTTCCATTTTTCTTGCAATAGTAGTACGCTGGACTTTGGCTCTAAATAGATGTGGCTCTAGCTAATGATTTTATTTACTATGACTCTTAAATCATCTTTGGTGAAATGGGGATCTTTCTTGGGTGACATGGTGGTGGAATGCTATAATCAATGAAAAAGATAGGTGCTGGGAATTGAGAAGGTGATGTGTAGTGAGTGGACGGGTGGACATGGGTGTGATGTGGGTGTGTTGAGGGTGTGGGATACTTGCTCAGTGAGAGATAGAGGAGTGCCATTTAAATTGAAAATGTTCTTTTTTTGGGCACTCTGGATGGCGTATCTGGTGTGGGAGTTGCGTAGGATTGTGGTGTGTGAAGGGGTGTGTTTTTTAGTGTGCTTTGCAGGTGTGTCAGGGTAGTGAATGTGTGTCAGCTGTGTTGTTTTTAAAATCATTCCAAGTTGAGTGTATTACTGTAGTGGTTGCGAACTGCCGTTATTCAGACCGCTATTGGAGGACCACCACGGCATGACCGCCACTGCAATTTTGAACTTGTAATTGGTGTTTTGTTGGTGGACGCTGATGCTGGCAGCCACACCGCATCCCGTCTCCTGCCGGAGGACCCCTGCAAACAGGTAAGTCAGGTTCTCTGACAGGAGAGGGGGGCGGGGACGGTGTGTGGGGGTGTTGGTGTGTCTGTGGGGGTGTGTGTGTCTGTTTGTGTATGCGTGCATGCGGGTATGAGTTGCGTTGAATGCATGCATGAATGACTGAATGTGAGTGTACGTGTATGTTGTGTGTTGTGAATGCGCGTGTGTGACAATGTATGTTGGTTTGTGTTACGGTGTGTGGGTATATATGTGTACATGCGTGGGTGGATGTGGGTATGCATGTGTGTGTATGATTGTGTATGTGTCTGCGGGTGGGAGTGTAAATGTGCGAAGGACAGGAGAGGGAGGGGGAAGGTGGGAGAGGACTCTGGTGAGAGGGCGGGGCGGGGGAGATCCCTATCAGTGTCAGGGAAGGAATTCCCTGGCACTGATAGTGCCTACCGCCATGGTTTTCGTGGCTGTACGCTTGCCACGAAAACCATGGCGGTAGGTGGGGTCATAATCCCGAAGGTGGGATTGTGATGGCTGCCTGGCTGGAGGCCTGGCTGGAGACCGAAGTTTCCAGCCCAGCGGCCGTTACCACCCTGGCGGACGGAGTGGTAAATTGGCAGTTTGGCTTGAGCCAAACCGCCAATGTCATAATTTGGGAAAAGGTACCGCCAGCCTGTTGGCAGTACCTTTCCTCAAATTACCGCTGTCCGCCAGGGTTGTAACGAGGGCCTTAGTGTTTGGAATGCTGGCTTTATTGACAGCCTCTAAGGCTGGAATCGGTGTAAAAACAGTTATGTGTTTTCTTAGTGGATGCAAAATGCATTTCCACATTGGAATATAAATGCAATTTATATGCAATTGACACTGTTCCACCCTTGTTGAAGGAAATATAGGTAAACCCAATGGCACCCACAATTATACAGATGTTTTTGGTATTGACACATGTATGTAAATGTCATGTAGCAAGTAAGCCAGATGATAGTGATCTGAATATGCAGGACAAATGTCTAATGTGAACTGGAAAAATTTGGATGTATAAATTCATACAAAGGTTTTATGCGTTAAGCATAGTCAAGAATGTATGTTCTGCCAAAATTAAGGAAACCCAAAAGCAACTGAAGATTCCAAAGAGTATTAGGTGGTTTTAGGAGAGCACACTTCTGTAAGAAGTGAGGTGCTATGCTTTTACCTCAATTTGTGAGTTCATATCCCAAGAATATGACACTGAAAAATGCAATGTGAGATTTCTTAAAATTAAACTTGTAGCCAATGGCAGCAAACCTCAAAATCATGCAATCTACTCTGGCTAAGTGTGTGTCCAACTCATTGTCCATTAGGTAGATATCATCTACATAAGACAATACATCTGGGTCAATATCATGATGAAGTGACACTATTCGGGCAGCAAACAGTCCTGGACTCTTCTTTTACCCCATGGCCAGTTGTGCAAAATGAAGCTGGAAGTCAAGCACTGGAGAAGGCAGTTAAGACCAAACGCTTGGACCCTAGATTTTGACCCAAAAAACTGTCGGAAATATCCAAAATGTTTTTTTTTTTTAAAACAATATTATTAATAAGTGCTGTACTGTCTGTTTTTTTAATTGAAAAAGTGTGTGTGTGACTATTCAAATGTTGATAGTCTAAGAATATATTATAGGAGCGATCCGGTTTCAAAACAGGAAAAAGTCGATTGTTCATTTGGGAGATACAGGGTTCAGTTACTCCCTGGTACTGTAACTGGGATAGGATGTCCCTAATGGATGCTTTTAGCATCCCGGTTAATAGCATATCACAGTTGTGTCTGGAGACTGTACCTTAAGGGTATTATGTGATAAGGAGAGTCCTTATCCCAGCCTACATGATTGCGGTATAATGCTGGGACTTGCGCAAGAGCCCATTTCCCTGCATCAGTTTGTTTGATTTCCTCATGGACAAGGACAGGGAAAGAAAGAAGGGTTCCTACTTCACCCTGTGGGGAAGAGGGTACTGTGAGACAACAGAGTTGATTGCAGAGCACCCTTAATGTTTTGCCTCCATTTTTCACTTTTTGCTGGTGTTTTCCTGCCTCTGATGGTGCCCTGGGTACTGCTAACCAGACTCAGGGCCTGGGCTCTGTATAAAATAAGTATGCAAATTAAGCTAATTATAATTGGCTATGTCAACCTACCTATAAATCCTTAGTATATGGTAGGATATGTGAGTTTAGGGACCCCAGCATAAGTAGTGCACCCATAGGTGCACTGCTGAGGGTCCCAGTGTCATTTAAAGGCAGGCCTGCCTTTCTGGCTGCTTTTAAATTAAAGTTAAATGCAAATTCAACTTTGGAATTAAAAGCACTTCCAAAGTCTTAAACTACCCTATTTCTACATACATGACACCCCTAAGGTGTGACCTCTGTGCCCCTAGGGTTGGGTGGCATGTATCTATAAGCAGGGACCTTCTAAAAATAGTTTTATAAGCCCTGGTGAGGTAAAACATCCAAATTTGTTTTCCCTCATTGTAGTGAATGGCCTCCGTAAGCTAAAAAGGGGAGACTTCATTTTAAAAAACAAAATCTCCGTGAGTGTCATATACCTTGAGTTTAGTATCAAATTAATTGTTAGAATAAATTCGACAACTTACAAGTGTTGGATTTAATATAACTAGTTCAGGTAAAGAGTTTTAAACTCTACCTAAAAGTTGCGAACTTCAGCTCTGTAGTGCCCTTCTCTGATTGGTCAGCCTCTTGCAGCCTGGCCAGGCTGCCTTGATGAGGTGTGAAGTGGCCTGGGCTGAACACAAAGGAAGTGCCTGGGGGAGGAGTACTACCTCAGCAGATGTGGAAGCAGGAAGTGGGGAGTGCTACCAAACTGGTCTTCAAAGGGAGGGAAGGACATTTGGGGCAACCCAGCACCCACCTCACATCCTGCAACACCAGACAATTAGTTGCCCTGTTGATTTGATTAGGAAAGGGCAGGAGAAGGGTGTGTTTAAGATTTTTAGCCACACCAGTGGGTGGGCTCAGCCAGATGTAAACGCCAAAAATCAGTTTCAGCCATGATGGATTTTTGAAGAATGTTGCTCTCTGGGATTAATTTTTGCCACACTTCCCAGGAAGTGGTCATCACAGGGGGAAGGTCCCTGCATTTCACTGGAGAACCAGGACCCCCTTGTTTTTCACCAAGAAGCAGAGATAAATATGGCAGAGCTGCACTCACATCTCAGTTCCCTACCAGATCCCTATAAGGAAGAACATCAAGAGAAGAAGGAATGCCCTGCTGGACCCCTGACCTGCACCTGGACACTGCACTCTGGAGGACTGCACCAGCTGCACACTTGGGCTTCAACACGAGAAGGACTTTGCCAGGCTTCAACTGGTTCAAGGAGGGACTCCCGGTTTGCTACAGGTGAAAAATAGCTAACCAGAGTCCCCTGCATCAAATCCTGAAGAAACTGACCAGCTGACCAATGTCCAGTGGCCGTTTTGGAGTTTGAGCCAGGTGCATTCTGGGAATTGTAGTCCGCACCCCTCAAGGAGGAACTCAGAGCTTTTGGAACCTTGGGGTGATCTGTGGACTCCAAAAGAATCTTGAAAGACCTTCTGGAAGAAGATCCAGAAGTTTAGAGAAGATTGGAGAACTTTTTGGAAAAAGCTCCGTAGAGGGACCGACCCGCCGAGGCAACCCTAGCTGGCTTGCCTGAACCATGACCCGGCCTGACTTGCAGGTTTGTCCCGCTGAAGAAAATCTCAGAAAAAGTGACTAAGTCCGAATGTAGAAAGTTGGTCGGAACCTCCCGAGCAGTGTATCCAAAGAGGGCTCCAGGGACGTCGGATCAAGATTCAGGTTCAAACCAGTCAAAGTATTTTCATCTTGAAAAATCATCTGAGTCCGAACGTAGAAATCTTCACGAGGGCTCCCGCGTATCCCAGGAAGGGCTCCAGGGAGGTCAGATCAGACTTTTCAAAAAAACAACTAAGTCTGAAGGTAAACTTTTGGACGAGGCTTCCCACTTGCTGTAGCCGAGCAGGGCTCCATCGCGGTCAACCTTAAACTTTGACTTTGCCATGGTCGAGGTGCAACCAGATGACCAGATTGGTGCTTTTTTGTTTCTCGGCGCTACAAAACACCAGGTTTTTAAAAATTCATATCTCCAGTTTCCCTTATCCAATTTCATTCGTTTTGGTGTCATTTTAAAGATAAAAATATAATTTATAAAAATAGGTGTTAGATTTTACTTATTTACTGTTTTGTGATTTTTAAGTGCGTTACACATTTGTCCCCTAACTTAAGCCTTGTCGCTTGTTTCCAAGCTACCAAGGGTTGAGCTAGGTTTAATTTATTGAGACCTAACTGGACCTAAGTGGAGATTAGTGGTTTATTGCTAAGTGTAGGTACTTATATGCCCTTACCAATGATCCACTTTCCAACGGGTACAAACTCTGGGGGCCAATAGGCCTCCGCTAAGAGAATGTCATAGTATAATGTTAAATTGTCCCAAAAAATTACACAAATAGTGTGTAGTATGTCACCCTCAATTTGGATGTCTTAATCATAGAGCTTACCTGGAGGGGCCACGCGCCTATCCGAGGTCTCCACTGTCCCATATTGATCAGTTGCTTTCACTGCCAGAAAATCCTGGCGAGTCAGACGGACTATGGTGGCCTCTGCCACGCTGTTGAGGAGAGTCTCCTCCCATTTCCCATTCAGAGGAGGGGTTCTCAGGATTAGGGGCATGTTTGGCATTATGGCTGCAACCTTTTTCTTTTGAAATTGAGGTTTGAACTGAGGAGGTCTTTCCTCCTGCTCGATCTTCACGTCAGACAAGCATTGTGAGTCCCTTCTTGGCTTCACATACTCTTCTTGTCTGCTGTCAGAATGCCCCCCTCTCTGTCTGTCATGTGAGTTCTGGAAGGAATGAGAAGGACGAGTATCAGACAGCTGGTATTTCTCAGGTGGTTTTAGTTGTGTGCAATCATGCAAATCATATTTACTCGCAGAGGTCTCCAGTGGAGGAGAACAGCCTCCCATTGTTTTTTAACAAACTCTGGGTTCCACTTGGCAGTGTGCTTTCTTGCTCCAGGTTTGCTGAGCTGTGGTTTAGGTGGTCTGGTGCCCAAATGTTTGCGACCAAGTGAAGTATAAACTTCATCTATAATGGTAGGCAGCTCATGTTCCTGGTCGGCAGCAGTGACCGCGTTGTATCCTCTGATGTATAGCCAGAGATGCAGCTTCACTTCTGATATTGGAGAGAATCATCTCAGAAACAACAGGAGAATTTCCCATTAATTTCATACCCAAATCTACTGCCGGGACGGCCTCATATTCATCCTGCACTTGTTTCAGGACATCCAGTAACACCGCTAAAGACTGCGTACCATGAGTCAGGGTATAGACAGGTGCAAAGACTGTACCCCATGTGTTACAGTCCACTATCTGAGGTACCATACCATGTCGTAAACACAGGAGTAAGCACAGGAGCAGCCATCAAAGTGCGCATAACAAATTGAGCCTGGTGTTGGCAGAGTCGAACAAGGGTAGTATATAACTGTTGAACTTCAGCAACAGTTAAGTGATGTATCTCAGGATAAGGTGTATAACCAGCTAAGGCTGGTCAAGTGGTCCCTTCATTACTAAGGGATTCCATGCATACTGGAGCAAATACATGTTCTAGGGCACGTTGGAACCAATTAGTATGTTCCCAAGGTGTAAGTGGTATTTCTAAGGGTGCATATGGTCTGTATACATTAGGCGGTACAATATTAGTGTATTCATGAGAATGATTTGTATTAGCGTCCACAGCCGGAAAATTGACCCAAGAATAAAAAACGTCCAGTCTGTAAGCATCATGTGCATATGCCACAAAAAGTAAATCACTGCCCGTATTAGGCCGTGAGGCCGTGAAATGTTAAATGTGCATGAACTGTCAGTCTGCAGTTTACTGCGATTTGAACCAGTTGTGGCAGATTCACCATTTAAAAAACAGAAGTTGTATCAAAAACGGAATTACCAAAAATGGGTACATTCTTTTTAAAAGTCTGAGCTCAAACAGCCACCTGTATTGAAGAATACTGTAGAGGATAAATCCCACACACCATAGACGTCTCTGTTGTAAGTGTGAGGGTACTATGGACATTGAGGAGTAGTACTTAGGTGATCCATTATATGAGTACCAGACACATCATTGGCAGCACTATGTTGCAGGGAATCTGCTTTTGCAGAACTGTGCCTTGGGACAACAGAATGTCAGAATGCAGGAGTTGCACCACTTCTGCCAAATCAGTACTGTCATAGAAAAATACCTGACTAGCTCACAGTGCCTTACTTGCCCTCCTAACCTTACAGAGTGACAAGTAATTGTAGCAACCCAAAAGGCATGACACTCTAGCTCAGTTTTGCAGGGAACAGAAGAAAATAGGTCAGTCCTTTTCATACATTATATCAGTCATACATATCCATAGCAACAGTAAAAAAGACTCCATGAAAGTGCACAATATATTTACTGCAACTAACATAGTCTATTATGAAGCTAATTAGATGTGATTACAATACTGTTAATACTTATAAAAATCAGAATAGCAGCTAGAAAACTGTATAACACAAATAGTGCCAATGTAATGCAAATCTAGTGGGCTGAGCCTACTATTATTACTATTTATGATCTCTGTGAATGGAGAATCCTATACCTCTGTCTGCGTAGACAAGTGGTCCTCATAGAGAAGTGTAAACCCAGTTTACACAGGCTGATTGCCCCAAAGAGCATCTGTTCCCCAGATGTGTCAGCTCTGCTAGAATTCTCCTCTATAAAAATAAACACTCTGGGACCTAATTTATAATGTTAGCTCGATACAGTGAAAAGCTACTGTGTTATGTCTATAGAAGCCTGAGAATAATTTCTGGACAGACAGAAAACAACTCCTGGCACTTGTTGTGCCCACTGAGCAGTCGGAGAATGTACAGACACAATCCAAGGAAAGTGGCTGCAAAAGTGAAATTACAGTGTGTTTCAAAACAATGGCACAAAAAAATGTGCAATGTACAACAAAGCAAGGCAAAGACATTGTGAATCAGAGAGTGCTAAGAAATGAGGCATAACTATAGTGAGTCCATGCATAAGGCCTATGATATTTTCAAAAACTTGTGCAACGTACGACAGCATTGTTATTAAAAGATCGAGGGTAATGAAATAAAGGTGCAATGGTAAAGTTACAGTTTTTCAAAAGAATTTGATTGAAAGCAAAAATATTATTGCAAATGAGATGATAATTCAGTGTGGGATTTGTGTTCTGGTGGAAATTCTTCTACCTGCCCTACTGACAATTTGTCAGTTCCGCATAAAGATGTCAACTTAAGAAATAAGGGCCATATGTATGAACACATTTTCCCATAGACATAGAATGGGTAAAAACCTTTGATACATCTAGCCCTAAGTGTGCTGGAAATGCCAGATCAGCTGACCCTGCATTTCCTAATGTTATTTCAAATGAAAATGAAGATTAGTAATGAATGATGCAGAACGATGCAGAACCACCACAATGTTAGACTTTTAAAAGGAAAACAGCCATGCCTGTCAAATATAAGGAATATTTATTGTATTCACTTTAAGCTATTTTATTTTTTATTTTTAACTTTTGTTTTTGTGGAAGGGGAGATGTTGTACTGGAGGTTTTCCGTTCAGGTGTTCATAGCATGTCATTTGGTTCTATTCGCTTGAAGGTTCTATTATCCAGGAAGTCATTCGGATTTTGAAGACTCCCTGATCAGCAATTAATCCTCGAGCCTCTTGTGATTACTGCTTTGTGGTGGTTGTGGGCTTTTCTTCCTTGCCTACTTGAAGATCAATAAACCTATACTCCAACATCTACTTCAAGTCTCCTGTTTTGTTGGAATACCACAGTGAGGTAACGGCAGAAAGCATGCACCGCTGCAGTCAGAAGTTAAAAGGAATTGCATACCTGAGAAGGAATGGTGGAGAGTGCCTAACAGAGTAGAATGCTGGAGTGGAGTGGGGGCAGGGCAGAAGGGGAAAAGGTAGACAGTGGTGCGGGAAAGGAGGAAGGGGCGTAGAAATGGATGGCGGAAGCTTGAAGGATGAGGGAGACTAAGATTTTGCAGAAAGAGTGAGGAAGCTGGTAAGGACAGAAAAGCAGAGGCAGAGGATGGTAGAGAGAGTCAGATGAGTGCAGATGGAGAGAGCAATGGAAGCAGGTCCAGTGAGTTAAATAGGGAAGAGGGGTGAGCATCAGGGAAGGCTCCAGAGAGGAAGGGGACAGGGGCAAGGGATCCTAGGTGGTGGGCAAGGCAGAGAAAATAGGGAAAAGGGGCCTTACAAGAACAAGGCAAGAGGGCTGTTGACCTTGATAGGATTCCATGAAATGTGCAATGAAGGGGAGAAGATGGGGCAGAAGGAGAAACGCCTGCTGGAGGGGAGATGCAAAGCTACCAGAGCCAGGTGAATTGGGAAAAAACACAATCCTGGGATTTCAGTCTAACAATAGCAGGAAATTGGCAGCTGCCATGAGTGAATAGAGAAGGGGAGGTGGCTGTAGCGCACATGTTTCTGAGGAGTCCAGGGAGAAGGCACTCAACTACAATATTTCACTATGTTTGCACTTCTTTCTAGACAGGGCATAGAGAAGGCACAGGAGCATTATGGGAAAGTATGTGATGTTTAAGAAAAGAAAACACTCAAGCAACAAGTACATGGGGCATTTGCCAATTGAAGATCCTGACTGGCAAATATGATGCACATGTAGTAGGAGAGAGAGTGTATCTGACATCAGGATTCCTGAAATATGGGGAGGACATTCGCAAACGGTAAAAGAGCAATAGGAACAGGGTTGCTTGGTCTTATTCAGAAGTGCAAAAGGTTTAGGGAAGAGCATCAGTATGTTAGCTGGGCAAGGAGGCATGCAGATTAGTGACTGTAAACACTGGAGAGCAGCAAGAGGCCCATTTCTTTCAGCCTCATGGGAGTGGCGTGGATCAATGGACAGGAGTGAGTAATGTATGATTCAGGGGTAAGGGGCGCTGTTGACAACATGACCAAGTGTTCTAATATGCACGATCATCATGCAGATTCTTGCACAAGTGCATAATTTGTTGAAGGTAGTGCCCATGTATGTAATGGCATGACAGAACAGCTGGGCAAAAAAGCCAACATTTAGCAAAAACAGTGAGGATAGAAGGCTTCACATGATATAATTGGGGTACAGGGCAAACACAGAGGCAGACTTTTCAAAGCAAGGACTGAACATGGTTTCAAGATTCCATATCAGGGCCCCGTGGCGAATTTCACCGCACATAACCTGAAACCAGCAAGGGAAATGGCGGATGTTAGAAAGAAGAAAATTGACAACAAGTTAGCAATAGAGTGGGTGGATGGCCGTTTCCACGAGCCCCCATTTTGCAGTTTTCAGAATATCCTCATTTGAATTGATGCCATTAAAGAAAAAACAAGGGGGGTTGAGAGTGACACATCACTTCTTGTACCCACAGCAAAGCTCAGAAAAGCCCTTCAATGTGACAGAAGAATGTTCATTGGCCTACACGTCGTTTGAGGTAGCTGAGGTTTTGTTTCAGAGTAATGAAATGGGAATCTGGCTTTCAAAGATGGGCATCAAGTCAGCATTGCAGTTGCTGCCAGACCATGTTAACAGTTACCCACTTCTAGGTTTTGCAATGGATGAGGAATGATACTATGGCAAATACTTGCCCATGGGGTGTACGGTTTTATGTGCAGTCCTTCAAGAAGTTCAGCACCTTCTTGAACTGGACATTTAAGCAAGAGAGCAGATCGGATGAAGTGGTGCATTAGCTGTATGGCTTCTGCTAAATATTTTAAATATTTTCTAGAACTTTTCTGGTCGTCTCTGAATGTGAAACTAGAGCATTATAAAACTGTGAAGTTCCATTTACGAGGCTGTACCTCTGAGGGGCAGAGCTGGACAGTGTTAAATAAGAGTCAAAGCTTCGAAGCGAGCGAGAAAGTTCGATCTTTCAGGACATCTGTGGATGTTTGTACGTTAGCAAAATAGGCAACAATGTTGCAGCTGCAGACATTGACTGCCCGACTGAACTTTGTGGCAGGAATAATACCACTGTGGAGGTGCCTTCCAAGAGATTTGGTATGGCTACTGTGGAACTAAGGCACAGGTCCAAAGGGGTGAAAAAAGATTGAAAAGTGTGTAATCCCTTTGGGTTTGACTTTCATGTTGTTTCATTGAGGTGAAGGAAAGTTTCCAGTGATGTGCTGGCTCTTTACACAGATGCCACGGGCAGCATTGGCTTCGAATACCCCCTGAGCAGAAAATGATGTGCACAGCAATGGCTGGAGGCATCGCTGAAAGGAGGCTGACAGAACATTAACTTTTCGGAACTATTTTACATTTTGGTGGCAGTGAAACTATGAGCTGAGCAGGTGAGAGTCAGAAGCATTGCCTTCTGGTCAGGCAGCCGGCTTTTAGTCCAGGTCTGGAATAAGCATTCGGTCAACTGTCCATCTGTCTCAACGTTATGCAGTTACTCTGGGTGCTAATGATGCAGTGCTTCAGTCTGAACATTTGTTTCACTTAGTTATTTGTGGAAGTCTGCAAGAACGTAATTGCAGATGCTTTATGTCATGGCAAGTTTCAGGTTTGCAGGAGGTTGGTGTCAGATGAAGAAAGGACTACTTTCATTCCTTACCTGTGGAGTTTTGTACACCACCTTTAAATCAGCAGGTGTTAAGATCCCTAATGAAGCAGATGCTGGACAGGTCTGAGGTGCCTGTGCAAGACCACAGCGGTTGGTTGAACGTGGCGTGAGATTCCCCAGGGCACTAGCTCACAGAGTACACAGTACTTTGATTACGTGGGCCAAAAAGAAAGGCAAGAGCTGTTCATGTGTGGTTCTAAGGCTAGCAGCATGGGTCATTGTAGCAAAAATAAGCAATAGGACTGAATCACCAACTGAATTCCTGACCACTAGGATGACGATAGGCTGGGGTAGGATGAGAAAGATTCCAACTGACAATAAGGAGGGGATTGCACTAACCGCCATGGAAGCTATAGAGTGGGTATTGCTGAGGTTGTATACATCACTATATAAGACCTCCTATCAATACATATTTTCTCAATCATCTTTTGGGGGGACTAAGGGATAGTGGAGAAACTGTCAAGTGGTGAGGTGCAAGCGAAGCAATGGTAATTCAAAAGGAAGCTTGCTCTCTGGAGGATAGAATTGACTTCAGGATACCAAGGTGAAAAGCATACCAGTCAGGCATGGGTGGTCCTGCAAGCAGAACCAAAGTCAGGCATATGCGTGACCAGACTTAGAGCACAGTGAGGCATCCTAGGGTAAGTGAAGCAATGTTAGATCATAAGGATGTCTGGAATTATGATATATAAGTTCAGTGCCATGCCAAAGGCTGCTCTCCAGCAATGCGGACTAGGCCATAGGTGGTGTGATACAAATTCTTTTCAAATAGGTACAGCTTTGGGAGCGGCAGCAGCCAGAGCATACGGTAAGACCATCGTGAAGATTGAACACTGCAAGTCACAGTTACTAGCGTTAGGTTTGCCTTCTAAATATGCTATGGCAGCGCTCTCCCATACATTAATCCCCATTCTATTGTTGGTAGCCCGGGCTCATCTGGTCACAATAGGGGGACTCATGGGAACTGCCCTATCTTAGCGTTGTTCTCCAAAGGTTTTGTGAGAGGTGGTGGTGTCACCCATGGCAACTGAGCATTAAGAGTAGCTAAATTATAAGTGGTGCAAATGACGAAGCTGGCATGAATATTGACCAATAGGTATCTGATACGATATGTAGTAAAGCTGCAGGACTGTTTCTGCAAAAAAAAGTTATAGACAATAGTATACATACCCGTGTACAGTGGGGCATAATACCCATCCATATAAGCAGATAGAAGTGCATATAACCATGGCAAGATATACTTTTACATTTTACATATACATAGCTCTATGTAAACAAATGTATGTGCAAACTTAACTTGGAGGCCAAAAAAATATTGGTAGAATAGGGAAATATTTAGAGGTACACCAGACAAGGGGAAAAGAGGAAATAATGCTTAGGGATACAGGCCCAGACTTACTAATATCTGGCCCAATTCAAAGCAGCAACTTAGGTGGCATATTTAGTAAGATATGGCACATTCTTCTCTCCCCTAGTGCTGGCGCACTTTTGGTTGACATGCTCCGACGCACACACCCTTGTGCCACAATGCTATGATGTGTGCGTTCTCCAAAGCACGTTTTGTACTGGAAAGGGAGCAGAAATGTAAAACAAAATACAATGGTTGGCCTGCAAATGAAATAGGTAATAAAGATCCGGTAGCAGTTAGTTTTAAACAAGATTTTTTTAAAGATTTGCACACCACCTTCAGATTATTGTATGTTTACGTTTTGATGCTTATGCACTTTAATATCGATTGCATGTGTTTGCAAAACAAATACACAAATAAAAAAAATGGCAGCTTGCCAAGTCCAGGCTTTTTGACTTTATAACAGTTTGTTGTATCATATAGTGCATTTTATTGTGGCGTTTGTATGTAGTGCTTACTACCTATATGTGAGATACTGACGTGCTTATCCACGTGGGAAGCACGCTATGCCACGTAGGTGTGTGGTTGAAAGTGTGTTCTCTTCACTTTGGGCCAGATGTATCAAAAAACGAAATTGCATTTCTTAAATAGCGAATTTTAAGAAATCGCTATTTAAGAAATGCAAAATGGTATGTATGAATTTTGCGATTCGGTAATAGCGATTTCTTAAAATTCTCAAATGCTATTACTGAATCGCAAATAGAGAATCCGACCCCATTTGCACCTATGGGCCTGTTGCGAATGTTTTTGCATTTCTTAAATTGCGAATTCCAGTTAGGAATTCACAATTTAGGAAATGCAAATCCCATGGTGCTGGGGGCTTAAGGCACCCTCTGCTGCACCCCAAAAATATTTTTACGGACATGTGAAGCACACACATGCCTTAGGGGCATGTGTGCACTACATGTCAATTTTAAAAATGCATTTAAAATGCATTTTTAAAATTTGCACATGGTTACCACCAAACTTTTGTTGGTGGTAATTGCATTTCCTAAATGCCCAAATCGCATTTAGGAAATGCTTGATACATGTGCTTAAGAAATCACAAATAAGGATTCCTTATTTGCGATTTCCTATTTAGAGAATCGCAATTTGCGATTCTCTAAATGGGGTCGCAATTTTAAGGAATCGCTATTTTAGCGATTCCTTAAAATTGCACTGCAAATGCCTTTCATACATTCTGAAAGGCATTTTTGCATTCGCAAACGGCCGAATTTTGCAATTCGCACCGTTTGCGAATGCAAAATCGCTTGATACATCTGGCCCTTTGAGCCTATTTGGAAAGAGTTTCCATGTTTTGCGTGATGGTTAGCGAGGGACAGTTATCATGTTTGTTTATTAAAAGATTCATCTTGTTTACAAACATTACATGTATACTTTTTTGCAAATCAATTCATACACTGATTTCAAAGGATGTTTAATTTATTAGTTTTTTAAATAATTCATTCACTAAATCAAGCCAATAATCAGTATTTACAATAAAATTAAAGCAATAATACAAATTAAATATACTAATGCAAGCCAGACCTTTTCTTTACAAGTCAATTGGTGCAGCCCTTGGCAGAGTGCTGGATGAGGTATATAAGAGACAGACCCACATTTTTAAAATCACTAAATTGCAGGTTCTTTTAAGGCTTCAAGATACCTTCAGCAACCTTTCATTGTTCTATTTGCTTATGTTTCAGTATTTTCAAACCCCCATCCACTTCGAAAGTCTAGATTGACTTCCACTCAAGTTTGTTGGACTTTTTCCCTTTTGCAGCGTCATCCCCAATCTTTTTGCCTCCTTCCTCCTATTTTTTCTGACCTGTTGTCATTGGCGTGAGGACTCTGGGCACTTTGCCACTGCTAACCAGTGCTAAAGTGCATATGCTCTCTGTGTAAATTGCATTGTTGATTGACTTTACGATGATTGGCATATTTAATTTACTAGTAAGTCCCTAGTACAGTGCACTAGAGGAGCCCAGGGCCTGTAAATCAAATGCCACTAGTGGGCCAGCAGCACTGGTTGTGCCACCTACATTAGTAGCCCTGTAAACATGGCTCAGACCTGCCACTGCAGTGTCTGTGTGTGCAGTTTTAAACTGCCAATTTGACTTGGCAAGTGTACCCACTTGCCAGGCCTAAACCTTCCCTTTTCTTACATGTAAGGCACCCCTAAGGTAGGCCCATAGGCAGGGTACAGTGTATGTTTGAGGGAGGACATATACTAATGTGTTACTAATGTGTTTTATATGTCCCGACAGGGAAATACTGCCAAATTCGTTTTTCACTGTTGCAAGGCCTATCTCTCTCATAGGTTAACATGGGGGCTGCCTTTGAATATGATTAAAGTGTAGATTCCCTTTGGGAGCAGATAGACATGTGGAGTTTGGGGTCTCTGAACTTGCAATCTAAATATACATCTTTTAGTGAAGTTGGTTTTGAGATTGTGTGTTGTGCAATTCTGCTTGTGAAGAATCTCCAAGGGCTTGAACTGAGCTTGCCACCTGTTGTTGAAGTCTCAGGGCCATCAAAGACTTCCCTGCCAGCACCTGGACTCTCTGCTGAGACTCCTTCCATGCCAAGTGGTGCCCTATCGAGTTCCTGGACCCTTGAAAGGTGAAGCTGGCAGACCAAGACTGAAAATCTACGCACAGACTGCCATGCCGGGAAATTTTCAATGCACCTTCCATGACGCGGCTGAGAAAAGTCGCGCTGCCGGCTTCGCGCCTGAAATCAATGCTCCACCTGCATCACAGCTGGAAGGTCGACGCAACGCGGTTGGAGAAACGACACGCAACACCCGCTAACGGAGGCTGATAACGACGGAAACCACACGCAGCGCGGTTTTGTGATACCGATGACCAAATTTTCAATGCAACCTCGCTGAGCGTGGAAAAACAACACAAAGCCTGCCCGGACCTGAGGTACCAGTGTCAAAAAAATAATCTAGCCATCCACAACATGTATAAGCACAGTGTATGCATATATATATATTCACCTAAAAAGCCAAAGGTTACAGGAATGTTATAGTTAGGCTCACATTAAATGTACAAAACCATAGAAATTCACCTGTTATAGTTACAGGTATTCCAAGGAACTATAACTCGTGCCCTAAAGTAATTATAACTCACGCCCCCACCATACACAGTTTTTTCATCAAAGATTTTACTGCAAATCTTACATTGTTTTTATCAATGATGTTAGCAAAGTTGTCATGAGTGCCATCATTTGTGGGAGTAATAAGCAGTGCAGGTTACGGGTGAGGTATAGTTACCTTAGGGTATGAGTTATTGTTACTTGAGATAACTCCAACTATAACAGGTGAAGTTCTATGGTTTTGTATGTTTAAAATGTGAGCCTAACTATAATGTCCCTGTAACCTTTGTTTTTTTCAGTGAGTGTATTTGGTTTTTCTAACATAAAGACATTTTTGTTACTGTACATTAATCTAACCACTGCTGAGCATGGCCTTTGGCTGTATGGAGTGGTGGTTGGCCTCTATAACAACTCAACCTTGATCTGCACACAGCTTTCGGCCATGTGCAGTAGGGCCTGGCCATTATAACAAACCAACCAAGCGCTATGCATGGCCTTTGGCCAGGCACTGCAGCCAACCCCTATAACCACCCAACCCTGTGCACAGCCTTTGGACGTGTGTGGTGGGAGTTGGCCATGGCCGTCTCTCTGGGTGTGAGAATAGGTGTGAGATAGTTTATCCGGGTGTAAGAGTGTGTGTCTGGGTGTGAGAGTGGGTGGATCAGTTACTTAGTGGGTCTGTGTCTGTGTGCATCAGTGTCTGTGTGGGCTTGTGAGTGGATGCCTGATTGCTTCAATGGGTCTGTGAATGGGTGTGTGAAATTCTGAGTGGGTCTCTGAGTGGGTGTGTGAGTGTCGGAGTGGTCTGTGAGTGGGTGCATAAGGGTCTGAGTTGGTGTATGAGTGGTAGAAAGAGATTGAAAATGAGAAATTTGAGAAAGAGAGAGGAGGAGAGTGAGAGGGAGAGAGACACATAGGCCCATATTTATACTTTTTGACGCTAAACTGCGCTAACGCAGTTTAGCGTCAAAAAGTTTTGCGCCGTCTAACGCCATTCTGAAGCGCCATGCGGGCGCCGTATTTATGGAATGGCGTTAGACGGCGCAATCAGACCGGCGCTGCCTGGTTTGCGTGGGAAAAAACCACGTAGACCAGACAGCGCCGGCGTAGGGGGAAAATGGCGCATGGGCGTCTTAAAATGGGGCAAGTCAGGTTACGTCGAAAAAATCGTCTTAACCCGACTTGCGCCATTTATTTTCGACGCCCATCCCCCATCAACATGACTCCTATCATTGTAAAGATAGGAGTCATGCCCCCTTGCCCAATGGCCATGCCCAGGGGACTTCTGTCCCCTGGGCATGGTCATTGGGCATAGTGGCATGTAGGGGGGCACAAATAAGGCCCCCCTATGCCACCCAAAAAAAATATAAAAAATAAAAAATTATACTTACCTGAACTTACCTGAATGTCCCTGGGGTGGGTCCCTCCATCCTTGGGGGTCCTCCTGGGGTGGGCAAGGGTGGCAGGGGGGGTCCCTGGGGGCATGGGAGGGCACCTGTGGGCTCATTTTGAGCCCACAGGCCCCTTAACGCCTGCCCTGAGCAGGCGTTAAAAAGTGGCGCAAATGCGCCGTTTTTAGCCACGCCAACTCCCGGGCGTCTCTTTTGCCCGGGAGTATAAATACCACGTAAAGGCCTGGGAGTCATTTTTTAGACGGGAACGCCTCCCTTGCATATCATTAACGCAAGGAAGGGGTTCACGCTAAAAAATGACGCACATTCCGGGAACTTTGGCGCTATTCGCCTCTAACGCCATAGTATAAATATGGCGTTAGTTGGCGTTAGTTTTGCGTCGAAATTGCGTCAAAAAAAACGACGCAATTTCGGCGCAAACGGAGTATAAATATGGCCCATAGTTTGTATGCTTTAATGAATGATATACTTAGAATGAGATATTTCAAAACATTAGTAAATATACAAACACACTGCCAAGCTATACTAGGATTTGAACATTCAGCCTAATGATTGACAGCACAAGACTTTAACCATTAGTCCAGGAGTTACTCTCTTCCACTCTCCATCCAAACGTAACAATAACATTCGTACCAAAGAACTTGCTGCATTTGATTTCTTTGAAATCATTGCATGGAGAGACGATTGCAATGACAATTTCTCTTCCTCTCTCTCTTCCATCCCATTATAGGATGGAAGAGTGAGAGAGAGAGACAGGATCGTTGGGGGAACTTGAAGGCCCCCAAAGTCTTAACCGGCTTCCCATGACCTATGGGAGCCAGCATTCCTCCCACCAGCAGAGAGCTTATTTAAAAAGCAGCTCCCTGCTTGTGTGAGCAATGTTTTCATCTGTTTCTCTGCACGCATTTTTGCATAGAGGAAAACAGATGAAAACTCTGCTTTCTGCCAGCTGGAACTGTTTGACAGCACCCGTTGTCAGAAAGCGGACTTTCTTTGCTTTTGCTTGATGGGCTCCCACCAAGCAAAAGCAATCAGCTATGTCCTGGGGATGGACAATCTGGGACATAGCAGGAGCCAGACCTGGGGGGTAGCGGTCCCCAGGGCCATCACTGGCTCCACGGGGGGGCGCATGGCCTCCCTCCAACAAGCATTGCCCTGGGTGGTGGTTCCTGGAGCTCCAAAATGGACCCCCTTCACTTTTTTATTGCAGCCCAGGGGAGGTGGCAGTCCCTGGGCTGTGGGGGGGCCACGTTGTCCCTCACACTGTAATTATTGAAAGACCTGGCAAGGTGGCAGTCCCCGTGCTGGGGGGGGGGGGTCATGCGGTCCCCTGGGCTGCAGGGGGCTAGTGCCCCCCTGCATTTGATTTCTACTTCTGCACCAGGGAGGCGGCAGTCCCCGGGGCTGAGGAGGGGGTGCTGAGCGCCCCCACCCACATTCAATTAGTAATTGTGACCGGGGAGGTGGTGGTCCTTGGGGCTAAGCGGGGCCACACGGCCCGCTTTATATTTGTTTGAAGCCCCAGTGAGGTGGTTCCCGGGGCTGCGGGGTGGCAGAGCAGCCCCCTGCATTTCCTTTCTACTTCTGCCCTGGGAAGGTGGTGGTCCCTGGGGCTGCAGGTGGGGGGCAAGTGGGCCCCGCATTTGATTAGTAATTGTGCCCTGAGAGGTGGCGGTCCCCAGGGCTGCAGGGGGACCATACATACTATACATATATATATATATATATATATATATATATATATATATATGAGAAAAAAAACTGGTCCTGAAGGATGGTGATTTAATCCTGACTGCAATAAAAAGAAATAATTTCCTCCTGGAGTGCGGTGCTGAAGTTGCTTGCAACTGTTTGTTTTTGGATATATATATATATATATATATATATATATATATATATATATATATATATATATGAACAGTTCCACAGCTCTACTGGCCTCGTCCACAATTTAGGGATGGTGCTAGCAAATGGATCTAGATCCTTATTTCAAATTTAGAATCCAATCCTTTAGCGATATATCACCAGAAAGGAAAACCGCACTCAGTGTGTCAGCATTTTTCAAAGTTTTATTTGGCTACGTGTTTCAGCCCAGAAGGGTCTTAGTCACAGCCTGGTTGGAAGAACTGTGGCCAATTCACCATAAATATATGTACACAAACAATACAAACAGAGAAAAATACTTTCTCTTTACCTTTTAAGCAACCAAATTCATTAATTATACCAGAAAATAGGTACCAAAAGAATGAAAAAATATGTAAATGTGACGTAAATTAATTAATTTCCAATAGAAAGTTGACAACAAATTACTAGTATTTCTTTAAAAATATATTCAACAAATTACTTATTTTTTCTTCACTTTTTTATGATTGAAGATTGACATCTTTTCTTTATGACTACATCATCATTCAATATATTTATCTAAGCGAATCATCTACATATTTATATATTGATCTCCTCCAAAAATGGGGGCCAAGTGGCCAAAATAATCCTTTCAAATATCAACATGTTACACTGGAGACATGTCAAAATTCCACTTTCAAATTTTTCAAATCATGAAAACTCAAAATATAGAGGGCTAGTGGCCAAATGATCCCAATCTGCATAATCGTATTTCTTTGAAAACACATATCAAAATATTTTTGGCTCGAAAAACCAAGTTGTCCATACCACATTACTTAAAACACATAAAGTTGCCTCCTTTTTAATAAAGGACCCTAAAAAAATTCCCACCTCTAAAGAGAAAAGGCAAAAAAAGAGAACAAAGGAAGGAAAAACATCATAAATTTAGACAAAGTGCAATAAATAACCCAACATATACACAGTTCCCACTTTAAAAAAAATTGATTCAGTCGAAGCATGTGAGAAATCCAACCAGTAAAATATATATGAAACTAAAGAAATCAATGACGCAGAAATCGAAAAGGAAATGGAAGAACAGAGGGAGAACTGCAATTAGCTTAATACTATCACATCAGCCAATGTGTACATAAAGTTCTTCATCCTCATTCAACCCTCTAGTAGATTTGCTACCAAGTAGGATGATATACTCTGATTCCTTAATTCTCAATCTCCTTTTTCTGTCTCCACCACATATAGTTTTCTCAATCCTATCAATGCCAAAAAAAATCAAAAGACCAGCATCTTGGTTATGTACTTTGGCCCAATGCCTAGCAACAGGATAAGATACATCAATGTTCTTGACTGCTCTATAATGTTCAAGAACCCTCTTTTTGACAGGACCAATAGTGCTGCCTACGTATTGAGGTCCACAAGGGCACTGTAAAACATAAATACAATAATCCGACCCACAGGAGATAAATGTGTTTATCCTTTTAACCTCCCCAAAGCCATGTTGTATGTTTTTACATTTTTACTTCTCTTGCATGCATTGCATCTCCCAAATTTGTCGAACCCTTGAACCCTTTCTGATCTTGTAACCGTCCAGTCTTTGTGCTTTGTACAGTCAAGTGGCTATGTACCAAAATATCTCACAAAGATCTAGGTTTACGATAAGTGAACTATGGAGAAAATGCCAAAGTCTTCTCAACCACAGGGTCCTGTTTAACCACACACACACACACAAACACAAATATATATATATATATATTATATAGATATATAGATATATATATATATAGATATTTATATATACACCCATGAAAAAAACAAAGGATACATGGGCGTTATAGTTAGGTTCAGATTTTACACACACAAAACCATAAAGATTCAGCAGTTATAGTTATACTTATGTTAAGAAACTATAACTTGTGGCCTAAAGTTACTTTACTGCACAAGTTATAGTGAATTATTCAGGTTTTTGTAATTCTATTTCCTAAGTATAATGATCCTGTAACCTTTGTTTCTTTCTAGTGTTTTTTAACGCTAAGCAATATTTAATTGTGTTATGTTAATCCAACCAGCCAGGCCCTGTGGCCATTCCCCACATGCAGGCAACCCGGCAGGGGGGCACAGCCCAATCCCCAGGCCAATGTCAGCTCTGGGACCCCATCCTTCAGGCTAATCCCTATAAGGGGTAGGGGGCATGCAGCCCCCCTCCCTAGGCTGATTTTGGCCTTGGAAATCCCATCTCCTTGGCCTGGCAGTAGTAAATGAGAAGCAGGGGAGCATGTGTCCCCTCTCCCCAGGTCAATGTGGCCCCAGGGACCACATCCCCTGAAACCCTACGCCTTTTTAAAAAGGGAGGTGGCACGCAGCCCCTCGCTGCTGGTCCAATATCCCCTAAGGTCTGGCTAATTAAAAAGAAGGGGAATAGCATGACCACCCCCCTTCCCAGGCCAATGTCAGCCCCAGGGTCCCATCCCCATTCTTATATTCGGCTGGACCCCGGGCAATTGAGTCCCTGGGACTAAAATCAGCCCGGGAAGGGGTACACCCCCCCCCCCCCCCCCATTTTTGCTTTTACCTGGGCCCGGTGGGGTAGCAGTCCATAGGGCCATAATTGGCCTCGGGAAGGGGGGAATGAAAGCCCTCTCCCCTTCATTATAAAAAGGGGGGAATGAAAGCAAGCGCGAATCACCACACTTGCTTTTCTTTTTTAAATATTCCTTTGGATTCATGGATCCTCAGCAGATTTGCGCTGAAATTTTAAAACAAAAATGTTTGTCCACCCTTTGGGACCCCACCACTAGGCCTAGGGAGGCAGGTATTCCTACTCTACCACTTCCTCCTTTTTTTAACTTTTTCTTGGGACTCGGCTGAGTCTGGATCCCAAGATGGCTCCCAACACAAAGTGTTGGCAGCCAAACAGATCTCACCATGAGATCTGTCTGATCCTCCGACCGTCCACAAGCCTGGATATCTTTAAATCTTTTTTATCAATAACTCCGAAACTATTGAATGGATTTCCACCAAATCACAAAAAGAGATCTTTCTGGACAAAGATCTATCCTTCTGCCAGATTTGGTACAGTTCCTTTCAGGGGTTCATGATGTAGTCATGTTAAAAATCCCTGTGGGAAATTGCATGGTGAAAACCGAGGCTGAACTGGCTATTATTGCCATCAGGCATTTTTCTGGGAAGCTAGATTGGTGGACGGTTTTGTAGCAGTGAGCATTTTTAAAAGCAGTGCAGGGCTCCTTGTATAACCAACAGTTTTTAGGCAACAATAAAAGTGACAAGATAACTCTAGTGATCAATGTACCTGCCGGAGAGAGATCAGAGTTTTGTTTAGTGACAGTTTTGACTTATGTAAGGTAGCGCAGAGGGTTAATATGCCAACTGAAAAGAATATGTACTATGCAGATTAAAGAACAGTATTTTATGTACATAGCTCAGTGGGATACTGCTTTTGTCGTAGATATACTTTTGTTACTGTGCAATTCATAAATTAGAGTAATAATTTAGCACAGTGATCTATGAAGTGGCATCAAAGAGCTGCATGCAAGTGTGCATGGTAAAGTTTAGAAAGTTATGTTTTTCCCAGTCTTTGATTATTCTTATTTTGCTATAAAGGGTTTGTTTGGGTAGAAATACATTATTATTAGTAAAGTCAACCTTAACCACTGTGTTACATTCTGAATACCATGCTTATGCTTCTCCAGACCAAGCACTCTTAAAAATGCCTACCGGTATGTTTGACATGTGAATTCTACACCTTGTCTTATATACATTTTCTATATACTGATTTACACATGTGTGATTCATTGTCTCTGATTTTGTGTGTAATGTAAAGTGTTCCAACACCCTACACTGGTAAGAGAGGCATTATAAAACAAATGAAATGCATGTGAGAGAAAGGCTATGGAGAGGTGAGAGACACTGTTAGAGGGTGATGGTTAGGCAGTCATTGAAGAGCCCAAATGAAGACTGCTATAACCTGTTGCTCGGTAAGGTCATCATTTACTATGCTTTGAAAACAAATGCAATTTAATATATAATGAAAAATGCATTGTAGAATGTACTATTTTTTCATTTGTTTCTAAATTTTCTTGGGGAGCGAGAAACCCTCAAGCCCCATTGTAGTGGTCAGGCTCACTTGGTATTTACCCTATGGAGGCTGGTCTCACAAAATTTGACAGTTCCCAGTTAGGCCGTTGGGAAAATGTGTTTTGGAAGCCCCCTTTTTTCTCAGCCTGCTCTTGATGAATCACCTCAAAACTTTCAAGAAAGCAGCTGAAGTGAGAGGCAAACTATTTTTCCAAATTTCAGGAAGATTCATCAGATGGTGCTAAAGTTATCATAAAAAATAACCTCTCCTTCTATGGAAACAAAGGGCCTGATTATGAATTTGGTGGTCACTGGACCACCACGGTGGCAAAAGACCGACCGCTGTCGATTTTGCAGTCGAATCGTCGTATTACGTGCATGCCGGTCAGACTAACGGGAGACCGCAAGAGGTCTGCCGGCACCGCCAGGTAGGACAGACCTCCCCATGGCCACGAGGAAGCACGAACAGGCCTGCGGAGCCTGTGTTGCTGCCGAATTCATTATGAGGTTGCACATCACCATTGTGACTGTGGCAGTTTAACCATCACGTATCAGAAGGTGAAAAGAGAGACACTCACCTGCAGGCAGACTTACACGTTTGGTGCCGCCATGGAGCCCTTCACAAAGCTCATGCCGCCTGATCCTGCTCATCAAAAGACAACTAAATCCACTCAAAATGGATGCCAGCAACCGTAAGTACACACACCTACCTGTTTCATTAACCTTAAAAACAGTGTGTTGTGCCTGCTTACACATCAAGGAGAGGACACGCCACGGCCAGCAGGTACAGGTCTCAAACCACCCACACCCACAAACATACATCAACATGGACACGCACACAGTCACTATACACCCCCTTTGGACAGCACACACACTGCACCCCAACACTATGCAAATACACATGGATACACAGCTCAGGCACAGGGACAATGAAGGCTATACAACATTGTCACACAAATGGCCAGGGACTGTTCACACATACAGCACACATATGTATTGAAGTTGCATGGAACACAAACAACACCATGAAACAACCCTGCAATGGACACACACATCAAACAGCTCACAGCACAATTGAAGGGCAATGGCATGCACTAAACACAGAGACACAAATAGACAAAGAAAACACAAGAACTATACCTGCACAACAGGGGAGCATCACCTCAAACTTGCACCTCAAACAACACATGCACAGGAAATGGCCCTACTTGGGTCACAGAGACAAACAATACTAAACCCAAATGTCATGCACATCTCCACAATGGGGAAGGTCAAGTCATCAAAGCACATACAACGTCTACTGCATGGGACATTCCTCTGCAGGAACTAGCTGCAAAAGACATGTACCTAAAAGGACACATGCACAGGCAAACCCAAACACAGCAATCACAACTGAACACACTCCATGTCTGTACAAACAAACCTCAAGATGACATACATCAGATACATACAGAAGCAATATCAGGGGAACAAATCGAACACCATACATGCCCATGTTACACAACACAAAAAGGAATACTTACCATACCAAATACTACACAATGCCATGATACCAACATTGCATTTACACACACATACTTATACACACAACATATACCCTTCTCTGGGGGGACAACTGCAGTGCACACAAACTCACATATCTCAAACAACAGCACATGGAGCAGCAAGCAGGCCCAAACACACACAATGGGAGGCACTCATCTAAAGTCACTCAGGAACAACATCATGCTCGAAAAGGAATTGCAGAACAAATATGTACTAAAAAACCCAACTATTTGCGTTTATTAATATGAACTTCAAAATGTCCAAGGCCAATGGCCAGTCCATACTCAATGGGCAATGCACATCACTGTGCCCACACTCGACTTCTAACTGCCAGGGAACCTCCACAGGAAGGGGCATCAAGGGGGAATACAGGCACCTCAGGGATTATCTAGGGAGTAGGCTGTTGGGGATCGGATTTGGGAAGGGGGTATGGGCTTAGAAGGGGCAGTCTTCTTGGGAGGGGTGGGATTCTGCTTGGGAGGGGTGGGCTTCTTCTTGGTGGGGGGGAGGTGTATGGGTACTTACTGGGGAAGCAGAGGGTGCCTTGGAGGTAGAAGGGATGGACTTGGAACTGCATGGCGTCCTTTTGCATGTGGTCCGGGGGGACAAAAGGGGTAAGTTCAAGGTCATGGAGGAACAGATTTTTGGACACATGGGGATGGACATCAGAAGGGGGTCAGGATTTAGAGGTTGAGAGAGTGGTTGTCTGATGTGTAGGTGTGGATGTGTCCTTTTGCGAGGTACACTTTTTTGTGGCGGTGTCTGTTGGGTAGGTGAGTGAGGGTGTTTATGTGTCTTGGGCTTGGGGGGGTGGAGGTGTTGGGAAATGCCATTGTCTGTTGGGGTGGTGACTGCAGGTATGGTGGATGTGGTGGATGTATGTGTGTCTATAGCTGTGGTGTCTGCAGGTGTGGTGCTTGTGGTGGATATCTGTGGGTCTGCTGGGAGGGTGCCTGCAGGTAGGATGGGTTTGGTGGCTGTGTCAGTGACTGTTGTGGTGGTGTCTGTAGATATACTTGATGTTGTGTGTGTGATGCAGGGGAGGTGGGGGCGTCAGGGGGAGTTGTGACTGTTGTGATGTCTGTAGGTGGATGTTGTTTGTGTGTCTGCCAGTGTGTCTTTAGGTATTTGGTTTTGTGTGTGCTCCTTTTGTCTGTTGAGGTGGATGTCTGCAGATCTGTTTGTGTGCTTTGGGTCAGTGAAGGAGGGGGGATTTGGACTGGGAAGAGGGAGGTGGAGGGGGGAAGGAAAGTGGGGGTGACTGGCTGCTGTTAGTGTTGGGGCCAGAGCCTGAAAAGATCTCTGTAGGCCAGCCATTGTACCATGAATGCCTTCCAGGAATGCATTAGTTTGTTTCAGTTGGGTCACTAGTCCCTGGATGGCATTCACAATGGCTGACTGACCCACAGAGATACTTCTTAGGAGCTCAATAGCCTCCTCACTGAGAGCAGCAGAGGTAACAAGGGCTGGGGCGGAGGTGCCTGCAGGGAAGGATCACCCACCCTCTTGGGTGAGCGGGCACAGCCAACTGGGTGGGAAGCAACAGGGAAGGCAGTGATAGAATGGGGGTGGCAGAAAAAGATGGTGCTGGTGATGCCCCGATGAGTCCAATACCACTAGGGAGTGGCCAATGGAGGAAGAATCAGAGGATAATGATAATGCAGATCCGGTCACCCCTGTGGCACTCCCCTCACATTCCGGTCCGCTGGGACCCTCCATGTCAGTAGTTTCTTGACCCGAAGTCCCATGGCCAGATGCTGCCCCACTTGGCTCGGCCCCAGCTCCTCTGCATGCCTGTGTTGATGCTGTAAGGTCAAAGAGGAATATGGTTATCACATGTCCAAGATAACACCTGAACCACAACTCAGTTTGGCTAACAATAGCATCATTTCTAGTAGGCCCCAGAAACACTACTCATCTAAGTGGTGCATATATGTGCCATGACATATGCATGCATGCCATCTGGATTTACTACAGTGTCCCACAGTAAAATTAGGACCTCAGACAACTACAATTACATGGGTTACGTCTTAGAACCACACTAACCATACAACAGCTAGGAGTCCTCTTCATACTTAAAGTTGCCCCACATGCAGCAGACCTCAGTCAACTAATGGCAATCAGCAGTATCTCATTGTATATTCCATTCCCACATATACCACACAAGGTCATGCACAAATCTATTTGGCACACCTATAATGAACCTAAAATTACAAATGAGGCCCTGAAATCCTGCTATGTGGATCCCAAAAGGTCTATATCCTGGAGTATGTGACATGGAAATACCCATGTCACACAGGAAACATTTCAACAATCTACACTTCAACAAGTGACATCTGTCACAATAGATTCAAGGAGGTAGCATCTGTGTAACTGAGATAGGCCTCACATGTGACATTGAAAGGAACACTGTTGATGTCAGGTTCAATATGTCAGGAAGCGATGTCCCCAGAATAAACAAAACAATGAGTTTGCAAAACCCAAGATAGTCACTGCTAGTGTCTGACACCCATTACAATGACATCCTCCGAGGGTTTCTGTAGCAGACCTCTGTCCTTTGCATTTTGGAGAGACACAGAACTTTAAAGGAATATTAGAAGGCCCTCAACCTGCTGCCCAATGAACATTAACATCACTAACCACATATTGGTCATCCCAATCCTGGTGTCTGTCTGTGGATGAATGCATGTACCCAAACACAAGTGATGTTAACATCACTGCAACTCACTCCATGATGCATGCCAACGGTCAGGGCACAATCCTCAACCATTACACATGTGCAGTGCACTTTTCCACATAATTCCACATTAAAGGCATAGATAAAAACTGTGTGGTTCCACAATTTGGGCCTACCTGTCATCTCCCTCATACCTACTGCCGTTCTACAGGTCAAATGACATACTATGACAAATGAAGGTATATGTCAGACCTATGGTGGCTCATTCCTGTCTGTGGCACCTCATTAAATGGGCGCACATTGTAGATTTACTATACCACTAACAGTTTCCCATGCACATATATGTGAGGGATTACACATATCATCCCATCAACATAGGTAGAACATGCATGGAACTGCAGCATAGAAATGTTTCTCAAAGAGAAAGAGACACATTCTGACATTAAGGCACAAGGAATGTTGGCAACAGTGATGACACATCATTCATGTCAATAGCCATTCCCCACTTACCAAGGAAACACAGTTTGCTACAGCTGCAAACAATTAGCTATGTAAGCCTTGTCATAAGTATGATGGACACCTACAAATCACAGACTGAAGTGAGGCATGAGCACCCCTCATACACAGAAGATAACTAGCTCCTGGGCGGAAGATGTCTACATGCACATATACCCAGACACATGGCAGAGTACAGTGATCCACAACCTACTTATTTATTGGATAGAAATTAGACCCACTAGAACAACAATCAGTAAATGAATGATTACTGTTCTCAGCCATTTGTGCATCCTTCTGAGAAAATGTTCTGAGGATTCCCCCCAGTTTTGTCCTAGGTCCCAGGTCCAAAAGGCAAGGCACACCAGTTTGGTACACATGACATGTCAAAACAAAGAATCTCCCATCTACTATGTGACACATGGCTCATCGCCCATTGTCAGAGATAGAAGTCTGTACCTCACTCAATCACCTGGCAATGGGACAGGCAGGAGTTCTATGTGTACCCACCCACTTGTGGCTGCTGTGCTGCCCTCAAATGCCCATCCAGCTCTGGGTAGGCCATCACCAAATTGTGGGACATTAGGGGGGTCACATTCTGACAGGCATCCTGCCCACCTTCGGAGGAAAGCCCCAGCTGGGCCTCCGCGATCTCCCGGGCCCAGCGTCTCAGGTCCTCCTACCTCTTGTGACAGCAGGTGCTCTGCCGGCTGTTGAGCCCCAGGGTCCTCACCTTCTTGGTGATGGCTCTCCAAATCCTTCTCTTCTGATGAGCGTTGACCTGCATGGATGCAAAAGACAGGACAAGAAATTATGTCAACAAGTCCTATCCAAAACTGCTGAGTCACGTACATGTCAGTATACCAAGGTGAGAACATCCTGTATTGCCCATACTGCTCAAGTGTGACACACAGCAGTCCTTGAATACCGACAGATGACTACAAACACTTTCCAATATGCAGCCCTACCTACCACCCAGTACATGCCCTGCACTGACTAGGTAGGTCAACTGACATCTTGTGGGATATCATCTAGCAATCTGACAGAGATCAGAAACACTATTAGACACATCACACCTATGTGTCTTCTGGAAGGTAAACTCCTCAGCCTTGAGTGCCTCAGAACACTCACAATCTGTGAGAATGATACTCTGCATACAGTCCTTACAGGCTACTACCAGGGTACAAACTCTAACATCACACATGGGTAACAATGAAGGGATTGGCATGGTGGGCACAGAAAGAGTCTAACCTCTCCAAGTGTGGATATGTGCAAATATAGATGCACACTCATGCCACTTCAGGGGGTGGGGGACTGTGTGTCTCATCATCAACAAAACCACACTCTTGACATATGTGTACATAATACATAGGTTACCTTCAGAATAACAGAGGCATGCATTGTACATTTTCTACAATGTGACCAGACAATTAAGTCACATAGCATGGATTATCAGTAAACAACACACAGTGGGTCATTCTGACCTCGGCGGTAAAAGCCGCTTACCGCCGGTCAGAAGGCCGCCACAATACCGCCGCGGCCGCGGTCAGCCGCCACGGACATTCTGACCCACAACTGCAAAACCTCCGAAAATCCGCCCTCCACTGCAGTCCGCCACATCAGCGGCCAGCGGTAAACTGGAGAAGACCAAACCTCCACCGCCACGCCAACAGAAATACGCCCATCCCATTATGACCCGCAAATCGACGCAGCGGTCATTCAACCGCGGTATTCCATTGGCGGTAGACCCCGCTGCGGTCAAAATACACACACCTTTACAAACCCCTACCACATTGGACAATTTGAAAGGCACACACCTGAAACACATACACACACCACTCCCACACATCCAATACCATATAAAACACACACCCACATCACCCACAAACCCCTACCAACAAAAACCAGAGACGAAGGAGAGAGAGAGACACATTAGAGAATAGATAGCCAGACACACAGAGGCACACCGCAACATCACACACACCACATAGAAGCACAAAGCACCACACACCAACACACACATCATCACATACACCACCCCACACCTCATACACTCCACCCCATGGCACCACAAAGGCACCCACGCTTTTCGGACCAAGAACTCCGGGTCATGGTGGAGGAGATCATAAGAGTGGAACCCCAGCTCTTCGGCTCACAGGTCCAGCACACCACCATAGCGAGGAAGGCGGAGCTCTGGCAGCGGATCGTGGACAGGGTCAACGCGGTGGGACAGCATCCCAGAAATAGAGAGGACATCCGCAAACGATGGAACGACCTACGGGGGAAGGTGCGCTCGATGGTCTCGCGACACAACATCGCAGTGCAGAAGACTGGCGGGGGACCCCCACCCACTCCACCCGAATTCACAACATGGGAGCAGGAGGTACTCAACATCCTGCATCCTGATGGACTCGCTGGAGTACATGGAGGAATGGACTCTGGTAAGTACAAGGCCAACCACTTCACTACACCCCCAGCATGCTAACCCCCACCCCCACCCTCACCCCCAACCCCCCAGCACACATCCTCCCTGAGAATGTCTCCCCAGCACAACCCACCCAACACCAACCCCTGCATGCCACCCCCAAACTATGGACACCCATCACCTAAGCATGACCACTGCACATACCCATCACCCCCCCCACAAAACACCCTCACAACACCTCCCCCAAGGGAATGCCAGCACTGGGGGACAAGGGCACCTATAAAACGCAAGCTAATGCACACACAGAAACAATAACCATACCCTCTTACCCCATGCAGGACCCGAACGACAGCACACCGGTCAGGAGGGACCAGAAATGTCCATCCCACCCCCGGAACAGGCCACTAGTGATGACAGCAGCTCTGTCGACCTGGAACCTGACGACCAGCCCGGACCATCGGGGACCTCTGGGCAGTCGGTTCCCCTCATCCAGACACAGGCCACTGCGGACCCAACCCCCTCTGGGAACAACCGCACAGCTCCCACCCAGCGGGCCCATGCCTCTGTCTCTAGGACAGGTCAAGCAGCGGTGTGTCTACCACTACAGGGCCCCCAGGGTAACCCACCAACCCAACAACAACAGGGACCTGGGGGCAGTGGGAGTGGGCACACCGTCCAGGGGACAGAGGCCCAGGGAAACAGGGCAACTCGGAGGGCTGCTGTGCGACAGGGGGGGAGGAGAGGCCCAGGGAACCCACTCTCCAAGAGGCCCTCACCACCATCATGGCTGCCTACCACCACTCACAAGAGACGATGGCGACGGTACTGCCCAGGTTCCAGGAGATCCAGGCACAGCAGGAGCAACGCTACATGGGGTTCAGCGACCAACTCAGCAACATCTCAACCGCTATGGGGAGCATAGTCCAGGCCCTGAACCGCATAGAGGACACGTTTCGGGACCATGTGGCATCACACAGGGCCCCTGTCACTAGCCAGGAACAGGAACAGCCTACCACCTCCGCCGGTGCTAGTGGACAGGAGGCCCCACCACAACGACAGCCCACCAGAACCCCACCTCCTGCTGAAGAACAACCGCCCCGCAAAAGGAGCCTGAGATCCAAAAAACCGACAGAGTAGGATGTCAAGTCCCCCGCCAGCATCACATACCCCCTGAAGTCCTCCCACTGTCCCACATTGCCACCCTGTCAAACCTTGAACTGCCCCTGCTCCATCCTGCCACAGGCGTATGGACAATGCACCTGTGAGACTGAGAACTGGACTCCGCCATGGACATTACTCCACCCCCAGCCATCACTGTTTCACTATCATGTACCAATATCTATGCACTAATAATAAATCACACATTGCACTGAAATCAATCAGGACTCAGGCTGTCTTATTTACAAATGTATGACACATTACATATCAATTACGTATTGTGAACATTGTGAATTACACATACCGAGGTAACTTAGCATTAGTCCATGGGCCAACCAAGCCGAGGTCACGCAGTGGCTCATACAGCACAGAAAAGGGAAGGGAAATTCAAACATCATGTCCATAGGTCTGGGGGGAAACCGACAAAGTTGAGATGCAGGAGGCTTTCAGGAAATGTAAAATGGCATGGGTGATCATTACCTGTGTGCTACTGGAAATACTGTGCTATTACTCTGTCCCTGTTGTCTGTGTCGTCCTCTGAGTCTTCCCCCTCTTCACTCTCCGCAGGCTCCACAGCTACTTCAACACCACCATCTGCACCATCCTCCTGCAGGAAAGGGACCTGACGTCGCAATGCCAGATTGTGAAGCATACAGCAGGCCACGATGATGTGGCACACCTTCTTTGGTGAGTACATCAGGGATCCCCCAGTCATATGCAGGCACCTAAACCTGGCCTTCAGGAGGCCAAAGGTCCTTTCGATGATCCTCCTAGTTCGCCCATGGGCCTCATTGTACCGTTCCTCTGCCCTGGTCCGGGGATTCCTTACTGGGGTCAGTAGCCAAGGCAGGTTGGGGTAACCAGAGTCACCTATTAGCCACACATGTTGTCTCTGTAGCTGCTCCATCACATAGGGGATGCTGCTATTTCGCATCACTTACACGTCATGCACTGACCCTGGGAACTTGGCATTTACATGGGAGATGTACTGGTCAGCCAAACAGACCACCTGGACATTCATCGAATGATAACTTTTTCTGTTTCGGTACACCTGCTCATCGTCTTTTGGGGGTACCAAAGCCACATGGGTCCCATCAATGGCACCAATGATGTTGGGGATATGTCCAAGGGCAAAGAAATCACCCTTCACTGTAGGCAAGTCACCCTCCTCTGGGAAAATGATGTAGCTCCGCATGAGTTTCATCAGGGCAGACAACACTCTACTCAAAATCTTTGAAAACATAGGCTGAGACATTCCAGATGACATGGCCACTGTGGTCTGGAATGACCCACTTGCCAAAAAATGGAGGACTGACAAAACCTGCACCAGAGGGGGAATCCCTGTGGGTTGGCGGATGGGGGACATCAGGGCTGGCTCCAGCTGGGCACACAGTTCATGGATAGTGGCACGGTCAAGTCTGTATCGAAGTATTATATGGCGTTCTTCCATTGTCGACAGGTCCACCAGCGGTCGGTACACGCAAGGATTCCTCCTTCTCATCCCAAGTCCCAGCGGACGGTGCCTAGGAAGGACAACATGAAGCACAGAGTCAGCCAAACCACAGGTACGTACAGACAGCTTGCACAGTTAAAGAATGGCAATGGGTTGAAAGGCGTGTATGTGTGGCAATGCAAGGCCTAGGCCTGTGTGTCGCAGTCAAAATTAAGCCATGTAGGCCCTTGAAATGGCGGCTGCCTGACCTGTGAAGTGGGACAATGGGATGTGAGGTCAATGCGCTGGCGGGGCACACCGTGGCGGTAGGCGGTCGACCGACATTTTCTATCTGCTTAATCACTCGAGACCTGATCATCCACAGGAGAGGACCTATACTGCAAGTGCTGCCATGACCTCGGTCTGGAAGATACAATGGCTGCTGCGACTGGGGAAAGGGCCCCTGCCTTCACGTCTGAAGAGTTGGAGAAGCTCGTGGATGGGGTCCTCCCCCAGTATGCGCTACTCTACGGTCCTCCAGACCAACAAGTGAGTACACTGGGTGCATATGGAATGGGCTATGCCTGTGTGGATTGGGGTGGATGTAAGTTGGTGGGGTGGGGGGCGAATGAGGAGTGCAACGCCCGACAGATGAGAGCATGTGCCATATGGCAAAGTTGGTGGGGGGGGCAATCACATCTAACATGCAGGTCATTGATGATTTCCTCCTTTCCACCCTGTACATGTCAAATAGGTCAGCGCCCATCAGAAGATCGAGATTTGGCGTGCCATCGCCAAGGAAGTCCGGAACTTGGGGGTCCACAACAGACGGGGCACCCACTGCCGCAAGAGGTGGGAGGACATCCGCCGCGGAACAAGGAAGACCTCAGAAACACTGCTGGGGATGGCCTCCCAACCTAGGAGGGGTGCCAGTCGCACCATGACCCCCCTGATGTCCCGGATCCTGGCGGTGGCCTACCCAGAATTGGATGGGTGCTTTAAGACATCACAGCAGACACAAGGGGGTGAGTATCAGCACATTCTCCTATCTTTCTGTGCAGTGGAGGTGTCTGGGTGGGGGAGGAGGGCTGTGGGTGACATTAGGCCAGGGCGCTTTCTGTAGTGTAGTCCTCTCCCTTAGGCATGGCCCTGTGCCCCCGGCCCCCACCTCGGTAGGTTGACAAGTACAGCCATTGAAGGTCCAGCATCTCCCATGTGCGCGTTTGACGTCTCTTGGCCTGTTGTCCTAGTCAGTAGTACTGAGTAGTGTACCCCGAATGCGCGGCTTAGTGCATTAGGCTCCTGTGTCTGTCCTCTCCGCCAACGGTGTTGACATTGCATGCACTCAACCTGGTCTTCTTTTTTCTCCCCCCACCCTTTCTCTTCATCTTCTTGTGCATGTGTGCATTAGCATCATCAGGCGGAGGAGATTTGGCATCGGAGCACGAGGGAGCTGCAGGACACAAGGCCCCGGTGGGCCCAGGAACAGACACCGAGGGCACCAGTGATCCGGAGGGCGAGGGGAGCACCACGACAGGGACCGCTGGTGAGAGCAGCGAAAGCGACACGTCCTCGGATGGGAGCTCCCTAGCAGTGGTGGCAACATCCGTGCCCCCCGCCTCTACAGGTACAGCTGCCACCCAGCGCACCAGCCCCGCCCTCCCAGCAGCCCCTCAGTCTTTACTCAGTGCCGGTTCGCCCAGGGAGGCGCGCGTCTCCTTCGCCCCAGGCACCTCAGCCCCTGTTTGCCCTGCTGCCCTCAGTGCGGAGCTCATTGACCTGGTAAGGACGCTCATTGTTGGGCAGACGACCCTTTTGAATGCCATCCAGGGTGTGCAAAGGGAGGTGCAACAGAGCAATGCGTACCTGGAGGGCATTCATTCAGGTCAGGCTGCCCATCAATGAGCGTTCACTGCTCTGGCCTCAGCACTGACGGCAGCCATTGTCCCTGTTTCCAGCCTCCCTCTTCTTACTGCCTCCAGCCTTTCTCTGTCTCCTGTTCCTCAGCCTATCCCATCCACACCATCAGACCAGCCTGCACACACCTCAACACCCAAGAGCAGCTCATCCAAACACAAGCACCACAGATCCCACAAACACTCACCCAAGCAACACCCAGATGCAGACATGCCAACAGCCACTGCCAACCCTGTTTCCCCCTCCTCCTCGTCTCCCTCCTCCCTCCCTGTGACGTCTACACTCACACCTGCATGCACCCCAACATCAGCCAGTGCTTCCATCACCACCTCACCCTCCAGTACAGTCCACACTCGTGCAGTCACCACCCCCACTGCCATTTACACGTCCCCTGTGTCCTCTCCCACTGTGTCTGTCACCCCCTCTTCCAAGACACACAAACGGAGGCAGCCACCCACCCAACAGCCATCCACCTCACGACAGCCTACAGCACCAGCACCTTCACCCAATGACAGCACACCTGACTCTCCTACAACCACCTCCTCTACCTCCACTTCCATCTCCACTTCTCCTACCCTTTACCTTGGCCCTAAAAAACTTTTCCTGGCTAACCTTGACCTCTTTCCCCCCGATGAGCTCCCCCATCCATCTTCAAAGAGTCCCAAGAGCACCGCAGCCACCACCAGCCCAGCTTCGGGTGTCACTGTTGTGCATGGGTTCTGAAGCCCACCCTTTGCCAGCAGTGACACATCGATCAGCAGCAAGGACACGTCCAGCCCCACCCCCGGCAAGAGGACCCGCAAAAACAAGGGCCGCCGTGCGAGGACCGACAGGGCTGCCCCCAAGGAGCAATGTGCGGCCACTTCACCACCCACACCATCTAGGGGAGGCAAGGGCCCGAGAGCCCCATCAAAGGAGCGGAAGGGCAGCAGGAGCGCGGAGAAGGTGGACCCCAAATGCCACATCCCAGCTGGGAAGGAGGACACTAAGGAGGCCAGGAGTCCGTCCCCGAAGGGTCCAGAAACGTCACGGTCCGAGGGCGACTGAGCCGGGAGTCCAGGCCAGGTCTGGCTCCCTTGACCTGCTGGATGAGCACCGCTGAACAGAGCCCGCGGGGCAGAAGAGCACCGCTGAACAGGGCCCGCGGTGCAGAAGAGCACCGCTGAACAGGGCCCCGCCGTGGAGAAGAGCACCGCTGAACAGGGCCCGCGGTGCAGAAGAGCACCGCTGAACAGGGCCCGCGGTGCAGAAGAGCACCGCTGAACAGGGCCCCGCCGTGGAGATAGGCACCGCTGAACAGGGCCCGCCGTGGAGATGAGCACCGCTGAACAGGGCCCGCGGTGCAGAAGAGCACCGCTGAACAGGGCCCACAGTGCAGAAGAGCACCGCTGAACAGGGCCCGCCGTGAAGATAGGCACCGCTGAACAGGGCCCGCCGTGGAGATAGGCACCGCTGAACAGGGCCCGCCGTGGAGATAGGCACCGCTGAACAGGGCCCGCCGTGGAGATAGGCACCGCTGAACAGGGCCCACCGTGGAGAAGAGCACCGCTGAACAGGGCCCGCGGTGCAGAAGAGCACCGCTGAACAGGGCCCGCGGTGCAGAAGAGCACCGCTGAACAGGGCCCGCGGTGCAGAAGAGCACCACTGAACAGGGCCCGCGGTGCAGAAGAGCACCGCTGAACAGGGCCCCGCCGTGGAGATAGGCACCGCTGAACAGGGCCCGCCGTGGAGAAGAGCACCGCTGAACAGGGCCCGCGGTGCAGAAGAGCACCGCTGAACAGGGCCCGCGGTGCAGAAGAGCACCGCTGAACAGGGCCCGCGGTGCAGAAGAGCACCGCTGAACAGGGCCCCGCCGTGGAGATAGGCACCGCTGAACAGGGTCCGCGATGCAGAAGAGCACCGCTGAACAGGGCCCCGCCGTGAAGATAGGCACCGCTGAACAGGGCCCGCCGTGGAGATAGGCACCGCTGAACAGGGCCCGCCGTGGAGATAGGCACCGCTGAACAGGGCCCGCCGTGGAGATAGGCACCGCTGAACAGGGCCCGCCGTGGAGAAGAGCACCACTGAACAGGGCCCGCCGTGCAGAAGAGCACCGCTGAACAGGGCCCGCGGTGCAGAAGAGCACCGCTGAACAGGGCCCGCGGTGCAGAAGAGCACCGCTGAACAGGGCCCCGCCGTCTCAAGCACCGCTCCGCTGGGCACCGCTGTCTCGCCACCTCTCCGCTGGGCCCTTCCTGTCAAGCACCGCTCCGCTGGGCCCTTCCTGTCAAGCACCGCTCCGCTGGGCCCTTCATCTCAAGCACCGCTCCGCTGGGCCCTTCATCTCAAGCACCGCTCCGCTGGGCCCTTCATCTCAAGCACCGCTCCGCTGGGCCCTTCCTGTCATGCACCGCTCCGCTGGGCAACGCCGTCTCAAGCACCGCTACGCTGGGCCCTTCCTGTCATGCACCGCTCCGCTGGGCAACGTCGTCTCAAGCACCGCTCCGCTGGGCCCTTCATCTCAAGCACCGCTGGGCCCTTCCTGTCATGCACCGCTCCGCTGGGCAACGCCGTCTCAAGCACCGCTCCGCTGGGCCCTTCATCTCAAGCACCGCTCCGCTGGGCCCTTCATCTCAAGCACCGCTCCGCTGGGCCCTTCCTGTCATGCACCGCTCCGCTGGGCAACGCCGTCTCAAGCACCGCTCCGCTGGGCCCTTCATCTCAAGCACCGCTCCGCTGGGCCCTTCATCTCAAACACCGCTCCGCTGGGCCCTTCCTGTCATGCACCGCTCCGCTGGGCAACGCCGTCTCAAGCACCGCTCCGCTGGGCCCTTCATCTCAAGCACCGCTCCGCTGGGCCCTTCATCTCAAGCACCGCTCCGCTGGGCCCTTCCTGTCATACACCGCTCCGCTGGGCAACGCCGTCTCAAGCACCGCTCCGCTGGGCCCTTCATCTCAAGCACCGCTCCGCTGGGCCCTTCCTGTCATGCACCGCTCCGCTGGGCAACGCCGTCTCAAGCACCGCTCCGCTGGGCCCTTCATCTCAAGCACCGCTCCGCTGGGCCCTTCATCTCAAGCACCGCTCCGCTGGGCACCGCTGTCTCAATCACTGTTTATGGTTCACTGTGCCCACCATGCCTCCTCCTTGACCAGTGGAGACTGTCATCCACCTGATGGACTGTGGCTTTGCACTCCCCAGGATGGTACAGTGGGCAGCCCACCCATTGTAGAGACATTGAGAGACTGTGGCTTTGCACTCCCCAGGATGGTCCAGTGGGCAGCCCACCCACTGTAGAGACATTGAGAGACTGTGGCTTTGCACTCCCCAGGATGGTCCAGTGGGCAGCCCACCCACTGTAGAGACATTGAGAGACTGTGGCTTTGCACTCCCCAGGATGGTCCACTGGGCAGCCCACCCACTGTAGAGACATTGAGAGACTGTGGCTTTGCACTCCCCAGGATGGTACAGTGGGCAGCCCACCCACTGTAGAGACATTGAGAGACTGTGGCTTTGCACTCCCCAGGATGGTACAGTGGGCATGGTGGCTCCTCGTGGATCTGGCGTTGTGGACTCATGTGGCTGTGGTGCCCCCCCCTTTTCCCTTCCCCCTGAGGTGCCTGTAGTTTTTACATCTGATGCCCCTGCAGTGTTCTCTCCAAAGGACTCAGGTCTCCTGTGTGGGCTTTGCCCGTGTTTCTCAAAACTTTGGCCCACGGACATGATGAATTCGTAGGATGTGCAGGACTTGTTACTTCAGTTATACACTGATGTGTTTGTCATTAGTTTTGTTGTGAATATCTTTCATGGTTGTACGATAATTTTCAGGAGCTTTTTGGTACATAAATATTTATTCCAAATTTGATTATGTCCTAGCATTTCTCAGGGGTGTTTGGGTGGTGTCACTGTGACTTGTTGCTCTGCATTGGTGTGTACATAGTTGGGGGAGGGTGGGGGTCGCATATGTGTGTGCCCGTAACCTTTCGTCCTCACCCCTCCCGTGTGTCGTAGGTGCAGTACTCACCGTTGTCGTCTGCGCCGGACTTCGTACTCGTGGTAGATGAGAAGGTAGATGAGAGCAGGTAGGATGTTTAATTCGGGTTCCATGCTGTCCTCCTTCCTCCTGGAGTGCGTAGTGGTGAGCGTTTTCCCGTCCGTAGTCTGTTTCTGCCGTGTTTTTATCGGCGGTGCTCCCGCCCCGGAAAAGGTGGCGGATTGGTGAGTTGTGATAGTGTGGGCGGTACATTGGCTGCCGCCTGGCTGTTGGCGGTGACCGCCGCGCTGTTTGTTTGTACCGCCGTGGCGGTCGGAGTGTTAAAGTGGCTGTCTGTGTTGGCGGTTCCCGCCAAGGTCAGAATCCCATATTTGTTACCGCCAGCCTGTTGGCGGGTTGGCCGCCACTTTAACACAAACCGCCAGGGTTAGAATCACCCCCATAGTTCACAATGGGGCTCTTCACAAATAATTTGTAAGGGGTCCAGCTGTGTCTCTCAGATGCCTATGGTGTGGCAGCATGGATGTCTGAAAGGCCAGGCAAGCCTCCCTGGGACCGAAAGCAGCACTGGAGCCGATTCAGCATTTCTGCTGTGTGAGATTCTGTCTGTGGTGTTTCCTCTGCAGAGAGCCCTGCAGAAAGTGTGAGAACCGAACTGAGAATTCAATGTCACCTAGAGGAGGAGGGTCAGCCGGGTGGCAAACATACACAGTGGCTTGAGCGCAAGGGGATAAAAAAATCACTGCAGCATGCTGAGAGTAGAATACATCCAGGGAAGACTGACTTTTCTCAGTGTTTTTTGGCATATGTTGGACCAGCGCTGTCCTCCATACTCTTCAGACTAGTCTGGCAAACCTCTTTTGCACAGACACAGTACACGCTCACACAGGACAATGGTGACAGAGAGTTGTGATCTGACCAAAACCACTGACAGCAGGAGAATACCCCACCTTCCTTTTTACACACCCATCACCCACAACAAACCACAGTGTCAGGGTAAAGTCTACTTCCAGTCTCTCTGTTGCTTGAGGGTACAACTCTGAACACCATTTATCTTTTTGTTATTTCTTTTTTAACAGAAAATACATTTTTTCTTAATGAAAGGCACTGAACTTTTTCTGAGACCTCTTTGGGTTGTTTCTCTGAGTAAATCCTGACATCAAAGCTGTACGAGCTTGTATCTTTAAACTCCCATACTTTTGTGGACAAACTTTTTGAATCTGGCTATCTTGTACTGTCTGTTTTTAAACTACATTTGTGTTGCAGCTCAAACTGGAATTATTATTGCATAGTGTACTTATTGTCAATTTAGGCTGGAAAAGGCAGTGAATTAAAGAATATGTGAAAATATTTCCCGGCAGTGGCATGGATCGCTAATAGACCGGGGCCTATTATATCATATGCAAAGCAGACTGGTCTTGCTGTCATAGGAACCGCACCTAGAACAAGCATTTACAATGCAACGGGTCTCGCGTTTGCTCATGTTAGAGCTGATCGCGTTGTAAACTCCTAACCCGACTTTTCACCTATCGGGCAAAAGTGCATTTGTGTACACAACCCGAAAAAGTGAAATTAACTATGTAAAGCGTTCGACTTCTGCCAAGCGTGATCGCGCTCATAAATTAGAGAAAAAGAAGTCCACGAGCCCGATGGAAAACAGCGAGCCTCGCATGTTTTCTGTACTTGGTCGCTGCGCTCGAGGAGGGCTAGTCACCGGAAAAGGCATGACGTATGCTTGCCTTCGACTAATGAAAGCAAGCAGATTTTATTAGGCAAGCCCACGAACCAATAAAAAACACTGACGTGAAGTTGACAGGGCTCCGAGCCCTTTTCTAAATACAAAAGTGTCTTGCTGCGATATGCATGCGCGAGCGCATGCAACGCAGGCTCGACCCTAAAAAGGAGCTATCTAGTCACTAAATCTGCTAAATAGCTGTACAGATCTGGTCAAATATTATACCCTTCTGGGGTATGTACTCCCACAGAGGCAGAGAGTGTAGACTTCAGAGAAATAAATAAAACTAGTCTCAAGCCTAAACATTAGTCGGGATGGCTTGACCTACAGACCTAGTTCTGAGACGCAGATGAAACACTTTACCAATTCACCAAATCATTTAATTGGGGAAAGTGACACAAAGTAGTTAATCATTTGCTTAACCTGTATTTGTTAAGCATTAAAAATATGTCCATGCTC
The DNA here is from genome assembly GCF_031143425.1 of Pleurodeles waltl. Taxonomy (NCBI): domain Eukaryota; kingdom Metazoa; phylum Chordata; class Amphibia; order Caudata; family Salamandridae; genus Pleurodeles; species Pleurodeles waltl. Next base: position 1,541,983,238 of record NC_090440.1, on the reverse strand, counting down.
AGGGCCAAGCACACATATAAGGAGGGTGTTACCTCCTGGTAGAAAATACAGCCACTCCCTAAATTGTTTGTACCTCCATCGAAGCACACTAACTTCATGATTTAGCAGCGTACCATTGGAACCTTGGGAGGAGTGGCATGCGTGACACAAATGTGTGCAATGGATTTGCACATGGACCATGTGCATCAGCAGTGGGCAGGCTGAGGAGACGGGCCACCAACACCTCCCAGGTGTGTCAGTGCAGCCAAAGATCAATAATGTGTGCTCAAACCAAACCTGTGACACAGTGATACCTGTCTGGCAATGACCTATACCAGGTGCGAAAGGATACCAAATTAAGACTTATAGTGCACACTTAGAAGCAGAAGCAGAGTAAATGTCATCTTGGTGCTTGAATAATAGTCCATGTCAGGTCCACCCCTTTATACAACGGTCTCCCAGTGTATTGCAATTTAAATGTTAGAAAGTCTTTTACTGTGCCTTTATACACCTTGGCCTGTGCCCTTGCTTCTCACATTCATTTGATGGGACCCTGGGCTGCAATTGTATAACTGATGTGGCACAGGCAGCTAATGGTCACCGGCTCCCCAGTGACACCGCTGCTCACTGTGCACAGCTTGCAGTGTGGCGGTGCTAGACTACTCCTTGGGCTGGCGGTATTAACTGTGAGCAAATTGTTAACTGTCTTAAGGATCCAAGTGGGCTTATCGTGGTGTCACAGTGAGTAATAATAGGAGCAGGTGAGGGCATGAGCACTTCTGGCTTCTCTGGCTAGCAACAGCAGTAATGTCCTGGGGGTCAGTCTGCTTCATTGACCAATCTTCGGCTTCAGTGATTCCGTGTGTGTCACTTGTTAGAGGCAAACTGACCTCCTGGCACCCCTGAAGCTGGTGTTCTTTGGTGTTCTCCTGTGCAAGAGCAGGAAGCCAGGGGCACAACGAGCCGTAAGTGATGAGCACGATTTGCATGTATAATGCTAACATGCGTGGTGCGTGCGGCCATGTTGGGTATAGATTACCACACATGTATTTCAGCTTTCACCACCCCTAGCATATTCTGCAGTTTAGTTGTCTTTTCAGCTTGTTCCTTCTGGTATGCCAACAGTATATTGGCAACCTCATTGTTGTGGAATGAATATTTAGGATGGGGTGCCAATAAACTCCGGACCAAAACAAAGTTTGCTGCCCACCCTTAGTGTGGAGATGTGCTCATATTCCTCTGCATTAAGAACACATCTCCAAAATGGGCAGTAAATGTGCTGAGGGGGCCTTTTGGTAAGCTGTCTATTTTCCTGGAAAAAGATGGGAAGTTGCATACCACTAATATATATGTGGTGGGGTAAAACGGGCTGCCTTCTAAGTCATTTGCCATACTTGTAGTGGTTAAATTGGACAGCGATGAGCTCTGATCTCAACAGATGACAGGAAAGAACCCACTTGTGATAGTCGCTATACATTGTGCTGCCTTCTTACGGACAGTGGGGGAAGCCTCTGCCAGCTCCATACCTTCAGTGGGAGCCGGCATTTCTCCCACATGAAGGGAGCAGCAAAGAATGCTGCTTCCCGTGTGTGGGAGCAAACTTTTCATCGATTTTCCTGTCCACCCACTGGGAGTGGACTTACAGTTTGCTCTTCCATGGCGGAAGCTGTGAAAGCTTAAGGCAAACAAAAGCAAACTGCTATCTTCGGAGGGTGGGCACCTCTGGAAATAGGGAGCCAGCCCTAGGGAGTGGCTGTCTTCCTGGGCCATTGATGGCTGCAGGAGGGGGGCCATGTGCCCCCTCCTTCTTTTACTTTGCATGAGCACAGGCCGGTCCTGGCGAGGTGGTGGTCCCCTGGGCTGAATATGGCTGGGAGAGGTGCCTCTTGGTACCCCTCCCCCTATATTTGGTTTTCTGGCCCAAGGAGGTGGTGGTCCCTGGGGACGCTAAAGAGCCCTAGATGGCATCCACATGCCCCGCTCTAATAGACCTCTTAAGCCCCAGGGAGGTCGTGGTCCCTGGGACTATTTTGAGCCATAGGAGGGAGTCTGTGCGGCCCTCCTCCAATTATTTCTATTTAGCTCTAGGGAGGTTGCAGTCCCCATGGCTCTATTGAGCCAGAGGTGGGGGTCATTGCAGCCTCCCGCCTATGTTTAAATTAAGCCCCTGGGAGGTGGTGGTCCCTGGGGCTCAAAAGAGCCTAAGAAGGGGGCCAGGTACTCCCCCTCCCAACTCTTTTTTACATTGAGCATGTCCTCTGGATCTGGCCACCAAGAGTGCTAAAAAAAGGAAGTATGGGAATTTGATCTTTTATTTTTTTCATTTATTGCTGGATTTCTGGATGTACTGTGGTCTCTGGCAAAAAAAGAAAACAAATGCTTTTTTATCTTGGCAGTGTCCCTTGGGGACCCCAGCACCATGGCTAGGGGTCAGGGTATTCCTACCCTGGCCTGTTTTCTTTTTTTTTTACTACATTTTTGGGACTCAGCTCAGCCTGAGTCAAAAAATGGTTGCAGACACTTCCTTTTGGATTTGATGGCAGTCGATCAGATATCAGCACAGGGACAGTTGGATCAGTGGAGGATCTGTGTCCCTAGATATCTAACATTTTTTTTTCTTTAATATCTCAACAACTACTGAGCAGGTTTACATCAAATAACGAAAAGGGCTCTTTCTGGAGTGGACCAAGAGCTACCTTTCTGCCAAATTTGGTGTAATTCCCTCCAGTGGTTCAGGCTGTAGTTGTGTTCAAACTCCCTATGGAAAATTGCATGGGGGAAAAAACATTTTGGGACCCCCCCTTTTTCTGACCCGGCTTAATGGATCACCCAGAAATATTCAAGACAGCAGCTGAAGTGAGAGGCATACTAATTTTGAAAAATTTGTGAAGGTTCGTCAAACAGCACCAAAGTTACAGCAAAACATAAAACGCTTTTCCTATGAAAAGTAGGTCCTAACTATAACTACCTACTGGTCACTGCTAATAGGTAATGTGTGTGTATACCGGTGCGTAATTAGGACTGGTCCCCGTAGTGTGTTTAGGTAATTTCAAGCGAGTGTACCAGAAAACTAAAAGTGCAGTTATATTTGCCTTGGTCCACTTTATAACCTTCCCTACTATCAAAGTGCGCGTGGTGTTAGAATAGTAAATACACACTTCATTATAGTCAATGGTCGGTCCTCATAATTATAGGTATGTCATGGTGTGTTTGTATGTGTGTGTGGTCAAAAACGCAGCATACCACTGCAAAAGAGGCAGATGTGGTCTGAGTGTCTGCATGAGCAATACTTCACAATACTGAGTTTCTTTGGTCTTTTGCAGGTATATGTATTTTGATGGTCTCTGTCCCGATTCCTTGGAGTTCCAAAAGATTCAGCCTCAAGATGGTCAGATGAAGAGCCCTCATATGGGACAGATGAACCAGCTAAGACTTGCTGCTGTTCTGTACGGCAGGCATCAGCAAAAGAGTGGGCATGTTTAAATATGCAGCTGCACTCAAGACGGCCACAGATCTCATGAGAGCTGGGATCTTTGGTCTAAAGGTGCTAAGAGAGCAGTTGGTGGACGGGCACTGTGAGTGGTAGAAGATTGATGGCCTTGTGGTTTCTAATAAACTTCTTGTCCTTGGTAATAGAATGACTGAAGTTTTATCACAAACTACCAGTGCACATTTTTTGCAGGTGGCTGGGGCAATTGCATTACTTTTTGGGGACTGGGACATATTTTTCAATCTTTAACTTGCAGCAAAAGAGAAGAAAGCTGAAGGAGGAAAACAGGAAAACAGTGACAAAGGAAGAAATCATGGATGGAAAAGAACCTTCAAGAGTGAGATAATGAGACAAGAAGTGTGAGATGATGGAAGAAAGAGGCATGAGAAGGAATCAAGACAGGCTTCTTATTCAGCAATCCCTGGAGTGTGCTCTTAGGAAAACCTTGCACCGCAGAATTTATATTTTGTTTTATAAATTAATAATTGCAAACAAATATACTCTAACTTTTTTGTTTTTATTTAAACTGTCATACTTTTGTACTATTTATTTTATTACTCGAGGCGTGCTTTGGACAATGTCATTTTTTGTTAGTAGAAATATTGAGATTGATATGCAGGGATTTTCAGGGTCGGACTGGACTATAGGACAATTAGGCAGTGGCTGAAAGCCTAGACTTCCGGATCAGTGTATGCGCTGCTTTTTTGGCTGTTTGCGGGCCTGCTTATGGCCTGCTGGGCCGTTTTTTTAAGCTCATTGCCCTAATAATAACACAAAAATGACCTACAACAAGATCAAATCCATCCTATCTCCAATGACTTACAAAATACATATACGGATTTTACTTGCAAGTTCACCACTGCCGTGATTTGCACATGTGAGCCAATTGTTTTGCTACATAATTCACTAATGACGGACAATTTAATTTTGGTACCCGTGCATACTTCCTGTCCCAATTCAACCCTGTATCAGATTCATCCATGTTGTCTTCACTCTTGCCCTTGATTTTCATGCCAGATTCTAGGTGCTCCTTAATATTCTCACACATAGGCCCATATTTATACTTTTATAGCACCGCATATGCGTCACTATTTGACGCATAAGTGGCGTATTTTGTAAGTTTGTGCCACTTTTGCATAAAAAAATGACACAAAGGCAGCGCTAAAAAAAGTATAAATACGGGCCATAGTGCCTTCGCCATTGTGCTGCTCACATTCGAATGTAGTGAGAAATATGTCTTCTGCAAAGCAAGATAGAATCCAGTTGGTTCGGAATTTTTTTCGTCAGTTCACTATTCGGGACCCATTCAGTGACACAGTCAGTTTAGTGTAAAAGGCCATTTATTTAGGACAGGATTGCAAATTATACATAACTTTTATAAAACTTTAAACAATAACTCCAACTTTGGAACCCCACCTTTTAACATTATCTTTGCTCATCCTTTCAACACCTCCCTGCACTTTACACTTCAAAACCCCCACACATTCTGCTTTTCCTTTCATGCCCTTCCTGTTTCAGGCATCCCCCACACTCTCATCCCTCACCTGCTTCTTTTTCCCCTGGAAGGGTGGCCAGGCCCGCATCTGACTCTCCACCCTCGCCCATCTACTGCTGCCCAGTACTCCGTTGCAACCTGCCCTAACTGGTGTCACAAACCTCCCACCACAAGCTTTCCCCTCAATTTAAAACACGATGACTCTCTCCGAGAAACTCATCTTCTTGCCGGGTGGATGGGTGGCCAATTTCCTTAACCGCGTGATGAGCAGCTCAGAAAGAGGCTGGTCCCTCCCTTACAGCCCCTAATAAACCCCATCCCGTGTCCCAACCCCACTTACCTGTCCTTCAATCCCGTCGCTGCAGGTCACATTCTCTCCTGAATGTTCCCGCAGAGAGACTAGACCGTGTCTCTCTCTCCGCTGGACCCTCCATTACCGTGAACAACCCATAAGTATTTTTGGAAGGAATTTGAGGTCTTTCAAATCGAGTTTTCCAAAAATGCAAGTGTTCAAGTGTCTGATTAATATACTGCAAAAAAGGAAGTGTCTAGAAAGAGCGCTTTGAAACTAGGTCTCTAGGGGAAAAACTCTTGTCGGCTGTCTTTCTTCTAAAGGCTGCAGCACCTGCATCTTCTGGAATGGATGGCATTCATCTTGGTGCCGGCTTTATGTAAGCTTACTGGGCAGGGGCTGCTGCAGCTCATCAACCCGGATTTCCGTACTTCTCAGCTAGGAGAAGAACTGAAAGTTAACGGCTGACTATCCCACACTGAGGCCCGTATTTATACTTTTTTTGCGCCGCATTTGCGTCGTTTTTTGACGCAAAAACGGCGCAAACTTGCAAAATACCATTGTATTTTGTAGGTTTGCGCCGTTTTGCGTCAAAAAGCGGCGCAAATGCGGCGCTAAAAAAAGTATAAATACGGGCCTGAACGTCTGCAGATAGCACTGTAAAGTGTCTCTCAACGGTTAACTTCGGATTCAGAAACTTTTCAATCTGTTTTCTTCCTCTCCATGCAAGTCCACATGGAACTTTTTATATTCTCCCTTTCCTTGCAGGGCCTCGTTGCCTCCTCCGTGAATTGCGAGCCCAAGGTCGGCGATGATATCAGCTTCCCACCAAACCCAGTCATAAGTCATAGCTTGGGACTGGTTCGTCACACCACGAACATGCACCACTCCTAAGAGGACGAATCATAAATCAGCCATTAGATCTCCGGGGAGGACCAGGCTTCCAGGAGGCGCGAGAGCGGTCGGCACTGCATCACTTAGCGACGACGACCTTAAATACTGCAGGAGCGGGGAAAATGGGCTTAGTCATTGACGAGCGGCTATCTCCACTCGGTCACTGGCGCAAGAGCCTGATAAGCGCTGGACAACTCTGACCTTAGAATGACGCATCCCCAATGAATAGAAATATATGTGGAGACAATTTTCGCCAAAGGCCTAATATCAACCATAATTGATGAGTGAACGCGCATGCAAGGTCAGTGCACACACGATCCTTGTTACATTTTTGGGGGGTTTGCAACTAATTGTATCCTAAGTTCGGATTCGCCACGCAAGGACATTCAGGGCAATTTAAAGCCACGTGACTTATAAGAGGCCTTATTTTGCGAATGTAAGCCAACCAGTGACCCATCCCTGTGTATAGAGCATGCCACTACATGCCTGAGGAGAAAGGGAATTTTAATGTTACATAGTTCAATATAGCCGCTTTCCCTCATCATGGATTGTAATATTGAAACAAATTGCATTATTGAAACCCATAAGGATTGGCTGGACCGACAGATTGGCGTAGCCAGAAGATAACTTCTAAAGGCCACTGATTCCTGCCAATCTTAGGCTGTTAAGATAGCTCTGTGGGTTACTGCATCTGCTGTAGCACTAGAAGTTTGCACTGAGGTCCACAGGCTCAAACCATAGGGTGCCGGCGGCAGAGCTGATTTCAGGAGGAAAGTCGTGCAAGGGTAGAAAGAAGCACCCTTCAAGTAAATGACCACTGATGATATCTATGAAGCTACAAAAGTTTAAGACTGATGCTGCAAGGGGTATATGTTATGTTAAAACAGCACATCATTTCCAACAGAAGCTTCTTTGCGCTGTTAGTAAAACAGTATAGATGGAATCAGTCAGAAAGATAATGAGGGAAGAGGATAGAAACCTGCATTTTGAAATGGTGGCCAGAATTTTATTACAAGACAGGAGGCTCATATTATGCTTTTCTTTTCATGCTTTATTTCAACAGCAGCCAAGAACTACAAATCCCAGAGTCCCTGGGAAAAAAACTACTAAACTGCATCACAATGGGGTCCTCCAATCACACCAGGAGCCCTATAATAACTATCTTGACTGAGAGCAACAAGCTCTCTTTTCTTGCTGCTCGCAGTCAAGATAAGTACACTGCTCGCCTTTTTTATGTATTCTGTATATGGTTTCATAGTGTATTTGGTGTATTTATTTATATATTATCCTTATTGGTTATCCGTTCCAGTTGGCATTTGTTTTGTATTGTTTTCCTTTGTGATTTAACTTTATCGCGCTCGCGCGCTCCTGTGCGCATTTCCGCGCTGACAGGCCGTCTGTCAGAACGTTCGGTAAACGTTCTGACAGCCGCGCCTGAAAGAACGGCATTCTCGTCATTCCTGCCTCTCACGCCGCAACTGAAACTTGAAGAGAGCTTCCTTCACGCTCGGTTGAGTTTTACGAGCGTTTAATTTTAATTCCTTTCACCTCACGGAGCGGCTGCAGCGTGTTTAGTTTCAACACGCTTGACTGCCTGCTCATTATTGATTTTTCGTTCGGCCCTCACACGCTGTTGCTATTTTAAAACGCGTTTTTTCTCTGAGGTTAGTGATACATTTCCTCATATTCCCGGTCACCCCCCTTTGTCCAGTTAACCCTTCCCAGGTATTTCTTTAGTTTTAACACGATTTTTACCCCTTTTTTTTCCCCATTTTATTAAATTTAAATTCTTTTTCTTCCCAACATGTCAGAGGAGGATCAAACCCAGTCAATTTAGGACAATTTAAAATCCTTTATTAAGGATTCAGTCCAACACGCTGTCTCGGTGTCTATGTTGGACGTTTCCAAAAACTTAGAGGCCTCTATTTCAAAAATGCTTCACGCACCCAGAGGAAATCCTCTTTTGAGAGGAAAGAAACGTGTGTCCTATTCTCAGGACAGTTCTAAAGGCGTTTCTCAAAAATTTGGGCCTCCAACCCGAGAGGCGAAATCTTCGGGTCTCCCCTCTTCCCCACTTAATATCCTTCATTTACGGGACACGGACAGTGATGGGGATGATGATGTCTTGCAAGACAATATAGATGACGATTATTTTGATGGGCCTCCGGAGAAAAGGCGAAAAATTTCTCCTCATGAGTACTCCCCTCACTTAGGGCCCGAGGACCTGGTGGACCCGGTTGGCGAACCTCTGTTCGACCCTAATACCATCCATCATCCCAACTCCTCTGAATGGTTCCCTTCTGATCACGTTTCCGATTACGTCTCCTTTTATCTCCGACACCCCCTGGATGAATCATCCAGAAATAAATTAAAGTCCGAATGTCCCAGACCTTCCCTTCCCTGTAAAGTCACAGACACCCCTGCCATTGATCCCAATATGCTCCTTTTTTTCACAAAATTTGGCAAGGACCCCAAAAAGGGAGTAGACCGCGCCTGGTCAAATTGCCAGGATAGGCTCCTAGATTTGGTGGGTCCCCTCACCAGAATATTTGACCTTGCCGAGGACGCCAAGTTGGAGGGCTCTCATGTGGATCCTGATACCCTCTCCAATTGGGCTCAACGGGCAATTTGTATGTTGGGCAATGCCAACTCCTACATTTCCCAGGAACGTCGGAAAAGCCTCCTCCTCAGGATTGATCCAAAACTCAGCACTCTTGCTTCTAAGGAGGAAGGCCTCAATGCTGATGGTCTTCTCTTTGGAGAACCTTTCATTAAGGAATTGGGCAAGTACGTTGCTACTTTTAATTCTCTGGACAAAGCACATTATTCTATGAAGAGAATTTTTTCCAATCGGGTTTTTGGAAGGGCCGGCAAAGGAAGGAGCCGTTTTGCCGGCCGCTTCTCTGCAAGAGGTCAATCCCTCAACAGAGGCTCCTACACCCAGTCTAACCAGCTTGAAGTGTATCAAGGATACAAACCCCAATTCTACCCCCGCAGATTCCGCGGTGGCCGCAACAGGGGTTATAGAGCCAAAGGAGAACAACTTGCAGGTAAGAACTTTCAGTTCTGGCCTTCCTCCAGTAGGAGGCAGACTAGCTTTGTGTTTAAACGCTTGGTTGTCAATAACTTCAGATCCTTGGGTAATCCAAGCCGTCCAAGGCTATTGCATAGAACTTTACCACACTCCCTCTCAAACCTGCCTTCCTCATCCTCTTCGTTTTTCTCAAGATCAATCTCGCCTTATTCAAGTAGAGATACAGGAATTACTATCAAAGCAAGTGATCGAAGAAGTGCCCTTCGACGCTTCGGGGTTTCTCAGCAATATCTTTTTAGTTCAAAAGAAAAACAAAAAACACCGCCCGGTCATAAATTTGAAAGAATTCAACAACTTTGTGGTGTATCATCACTTCAAGATGGAAACTATTCTCCATCTAAGAGATATTCTTCTTCACAACGACTGGCTAGTTCGCATAGATCTCCAGGACGCCTACCTCTCGGTACCGGTGCATCCTTCATTCAGGAAATTTCTCCAATTCCGGTGGGAGCATTCTTTCTTCCGTTTCAAAACTCTTCCTTTCGGTCTGTCTTCTGCCCCTTGGTGCTTCACCAAGATACTCAAACCTGTGGTAGCCTCTCTCAGGGCTCAAGGGATACGCCTTATTGTCTACCTCGACGATTTCCTATTGATGGCCCAAGACCAGTCTTCCCTAACATCCCATCTAAAAATTTGTCTGGATCTCCTCTCGCAATTGGGATTCCTTATAAACTTCCAAAAGTCATCCCTTGTTCCTTCTCAAACTCTCGAGTTCTTGGGATTCCTCGTCAACACCGTCGAGTCAATTCTCCAACTTCCCCAGGACAAGGTTTCTTTGATAAAGAAAGAAATTCGTCATGCTCTGTCGCTACCTTGTACTTCCCTAAGGGCTCTGGCTCGTCTTGTAGGCCTCCTTTCCTCTTCCATCCAGGCCATATTTCCAGGCCCTCTTCATTACAGAGCTCTTCAAAGGCTAAAAATTCGACACCTTCAACAGGGTCTGTCATATTCGGATCAGGTGGTTCTCGATGCGGACTCCAGGGAAGAACTCACATGGTGGATGAGTCATTTAGATGCCTGGAACGGGAGAACGATTTTCTCTGCTGCACCAGATCTTGTCTTAGAGTCAGATGCAAGTCTGACAGGATGGGGCGCAAGATGTGGTCCACACTCGACTGGCGGACCATGGTCTGTTCAGGAGTCGTCAATGCACATAAACTGTTTAGAGATGCTTGCAGGTTCCTTTGCCATCCAATCCTTTACCAAAGACAAAGTAAAATGTTCCATTCTTCTCAGAATGGACAATCTATCGGCAGTAACTTACATAAACCGTCTGGGCGGGACTCGCTCCAAACCGTTAGCTCTCTTGGCCAAGAGTCTGTGGGAGTTTAGTCTACACAAAAATATTTCAGTAAGGCAGAATATCTCCCAGGCAATCTCAATGTGGTGGCCGATTGGTTCTCAAGGCATTCCCACGATTCAAGCGATTGGCGACTTCACCCTTCTATATTCAAGCGTCTTTCTTCTATATTCGGCACCATGTTCATAGACCTCTTTGCCTCAAGACTCAACTCCCAGCTTCCCAAATTCTTCAGTTGGAGACCAGATCCCTTAGCATTAGCTACCGACGCTTTTCTCCAACCGTGGCCTCCTTCTCTCCTGTACGCCTTTCCACCCTTCCTTTTTATTGCTCGGGTCCTAACACATGTCCGCCGTCAGGGTTCCTCCCTAGTAATAATTACCCCATTTTGGCAAGCCCAACCATGGTTTCCGACCCTTTTGGAACTCTCGTCAGATCTTCCAGTTCTCATCCTCCCTTTCCCAGACCTTCTCCTGGATCCCCAGGGACATCCTCACAACCTCATAATACAGGGTTCCCTATCCCTCATAGCTTGGAGAGTTTCGGGGCTTCCTGGAGAACCCCAGGAATTTTGCAACAGGCTGTCCAATTCATTCAACAATCCTGGGCTCCGGGCACCTCGAAGGTTTATCGAGCAGCCTGGGCAGTATGGTGCAGCTGGTGTGTGGACAGGGATTCCAATCCCGTTTCAGCTGACGTTACCTTAATTGTAAATTTCCTAGCTTCCTTAGCCTCTCAGGGCAAGGCGTATCGTACCGTCAATACATATAGGTCAGCAATTTCTTCAGAACACGTCAGAGTGGACGGTAGACCGGTGGGAGAGCATCCATTAGTTTGCCGCCTATTAAAAGGAATACGTTTTTCCAAACCTCCAAACCCCAAATATAACTCTATGTGGGATGTAAATTCCGTCCTTCATCTTCTTCTTTCTTGGCCCGATAATTCAGAACTTTCGTTAAAATACTTATCTGCAAAAATTACTATGCTCCTCTGTTTGGTCTCTATCAAACGAGTTTCGGATGTTAAAGCTTTGGATGTTTCCTCCTTTCATTTTTCTGCCTTCGGTGTGTGTTTCAATGTGGTTAGACGTACCAAGACTAATTTATCTTCTGTGCTTTATCCCTTTTTTCCCTCCCAACCTAAGTTGTGCGTGGCTAATTGCTTAAAAATGTACGTTTCACGAACTGCAGATCTCAGGACATCCTCTTCTTCTCAACTACTGATTTCTTATCAAAAACCCCATAAACCTGTCTCTTCTCCCACTTTAGCCCGCTGGCTCAAGTGGCTGATGAATTTGGCTGGCGTCCCTATTGACATTTATGGTGCCCATTCTGTTAGAAGAGCTACGGCTTCTAAGGCCTTTTTTGCCGGGGCCAGTTTACAGGATATCCTTAGATCTGCAGACTGGTCTAACGTCAATACATTTAGAACGTTCTATTGTAAACCAGTTGATCATCCTATGCAAAATGTTGTTTCATTGCTTTGAACAAGCATAATATGAGCCTCCTGTCTTGTAATAAAATTGAGTTTTTCCTAGCCTTGGTGTCAGAAAGGCTAGATTTTATTAAAGACAAGGAGGCGAGTATTATCCCGCCTCTTCTAACCCTCCCTGTTCTTTTATTCTAGTTGCCTCAACTGCAACCAACAGCAACGCTACTGTCTGACCAGCTTTCTCCAGCTGGCCCTTCTGGATTTCCTCTTCAACCACCAGGATCTACACAAGGTCATCCTTCCATCAGGACTTTCGCTTTGGACATACTTTCCGCATTTTTGACTCTTTATGGTCTACTGTTCTTTTTTTCACATCGTTATATTGACTGACTTTCGCAAGAAAAGAGGGCTTGTTGCTCTCAGTCAAGATAGTTATTATAGGGCTCCTCGTGTGATTGGAGGACCCCATTGTGATGCAGTTTAGTAGTTTTTTTCCCAGGGACTCTGGGATTTGTAGTTCTTGGCTGCTGTTGAAATAAAGCATGAAAAGAAAAGCATAATACTCGCCTCCTTGTCTTTAATAAAATCTAGCCTTTCTGACACCAAGGCTAGGAAAAACTCAATTTTCTGCCAATCAGTTAAAGGTTTGCAAGCCTGTACACAATGACTCTGTATCCTTATCAATCATCAATCATGCTGAATTTGTATATCGCGACTTATCACTCGTGAGGGTATCCATGCACTGGGCTGCATTTTTCAATCATAGACCCAGGTCTTGAGCTTCTTCCTGAAGTCTGTCTGCGAGGGTGATGCCCGGACATGTGGGAGGAGAGCATTCCAGGACTTGCCCGTGAGGTGGGAGAAGGAGCGTTCTCCGGTGTGGCAGTGGCAGATGTATGGTGTCTGTGTGAGGGGGAAGTGGGCAGAGCAGAGGTTCATGGCAGGTCGGTGGAAGTTCAGGCGATGGTTCAGGTATGCAGGTCCTTGGTCGTGAAGTGGGAGCAGAGAAAAAGGGGGGAGTTAAAAAACGTGCATTCTCATGTTAATTCCCATAGGAGCTTTGAAAATGACTGCAGCCCGAACAACTGGGTGAAATTACCCCAAATTTGTCAGAAAGGAAGCTGTCTGTAGGCACATTACACTTTCAGTTAGTTGGTGTAAATTTGTTCAGAAGTTTTTGAGATATTAAAGGAAATCCAGATTTGTATATCTCTGGCCGTGACATCTTTGTGAACAATGACGAGTTCGAGCAGGGAAATGCAGAGCTCTGATTGGCTGCAGCACATTTCAACCTGGAAGTGTTGGAAGCAATCTTGAACAAAAGATTAAAAAATAAGACAAGGGGCCAGGGTAGAATCATCCTGACCCCTTAGCTCTGGTGCTGGAGTCCCAAAGGGACCAGTCTCCAAGGCTAAAAAGTCTTTTTTTTTTTAAATGTTTGCAGCGATTTCGTGATGAAGTCGCAAATTCGCTGGAATTTGTTTTTTAAAACAAGCCAGGACCCAGGAGTAATGACATTTTGAATATGGAGGCACCACCTACCCCCCCACCCCCGCAGCCATGGGGACCACCACCTCCATCGGGCTTCAAAGAAATATAATGCAGGGGGCTGCATGCCCCCCCCAAACAACCCTGGGACACAAGTTTAAATACAATGCGGGGGCTGATCACGCCCCCACAAACCTGGGGACCACCATCTCCCCGGGGCAAAATAGAAAACTGATGCAGGGGGCACCCTTCTCCCCGCAGGCCCAGGGACTGCAACCTCCTTGGGGCAAACTCGAAAATGGATGCAGGGGGCTGCCCACCCTTCAAAGCTAACAGTTCCCACCAAGCAAAAGCAAACAAAGTCCGCTTTCTGACAGCGAGAGCGGAGTTTTCATATGTTTCCCTGCACCCAAATATGCGTGCAGGGCAACAGATGAAAACTTTGCTCCCACAATCAGGGAGCAGCTATTGAAAGCAGCTTCACGCTTGTGTGAGCAACGCCGGCTCCTCTAGGACGTGGGGAGCTGGCTAGGACCAGGGGGACCTTGAGGCTTCCACAGCAGTCCTGTCACTCTCTCTCTCTTCCATCCTATAATGAGATGGAAGAGAGAGAGAGAAAGAGAGAGAGAGAGAGAGAGGGAGATTGTCATTCCAATGGTCTCTCCATCCACTGACTCCACAGAGTTAGACTAGCAAGATGTTTGGTACAAATGTTATAGTTACGTTTGGATGCAGAGCAGAACAGTCACTTCTGGCCTAATGGTAAAGGTCTTGTGCTGTCACTTAGTAGGCTGAACGGTCAAATCCTAGTATCTCTTGGCAGTTTGTTTATTTATTAGTGTTTTGACTGTTAAACCTTGCTAGTGATGGAACATTCCAGTTTCTTTCCAAATCAAATGCGTGGTTTCAGTGTCATAGGTATGGCTGGAAGCATCACCGTAAGGAGTCATCTATAGCCTGCCAAGTTGAACTTGGTGGTAACCATGTGCAAATTTTAAAAATGCATTAAAAATGCATTTTTAAAATTGACATGTAACACACACATGCCCCTTTGGCATGTGTGCTCCTTACATGTCCTTAAAAAACTTCTTGGGACGCAGCAGAGGGGGCCTTAGGCCTCCAGCACCCTGGGGTTTGCATTTCCCAAATTTGCAAATTCCAGTTATGAATTCGTAATTTGGTAAATGCCTACAGGCCCATAGGTGCGAAGGGGGCCGGTGTCGCAATTTGCAATTCAGTAATAGCATTTGTGATTTTTAAGAAATCGCTAGTAACGAATCCTAAATATGATACATTGCATTTTGCGAATCAGAAATAGCGATTTCTTAAAAATCGCTATTTCCGAATCGCAAATGCCTTTTTTGTTACATCTGGCCCTAAAACTCATGCCCTAAGGTAAGTTTATCTTGCGCCTTCACCATACACAGCTAATTAATCCACATATTATATCAATGATGACATATTCTATGCCATGTTTCATATTCTCACTGCAACATATGCAATAAAAGTATTGATGAGACAACTGGGCATGGCGAGGGCTCGAGTTATAGCTATCTTAGGGCGTGAGTTTTAGTCAGTCAGTTTGTCAGTGCATGCATCATTTTGCTTTGGGGTGTGTCAGTGCATGCAGTAGTATCTGTGTGGCTGTATCAGTGACTGCATAAGTTTGTACATGTCTGTGTTTCTGTATGCAGGAGTTTCTGCCTGGCTATGTCAGTGTATGCATCAGTGTGTGCTTGTGTGTGGTAGTTTACACATCAGTGTACTCCTAGGTGTGTGAGTGTCACTCTATCCATCTCTCTCTCCATTGGGGCCTCAATGTGTATATCACTGTACATCTGAGTGATTCTCTGAATACATCAGTGTCCGCTTGGCTGCATCACTACATGCACCAATATGTGCCTGGATCTGTCAGTAGATGCATACTTGCATCCCTGGATTTATCAGCATATGTAAGAGAGTTTGTCTGAATGTATCACTGCATACATCAGTGTGCGCATGTATCTCTCAGTCTATAGATAAGATTGTATCTCTGTATCCCACTACATGCATTAATGCATACTAAGTGTCTCAGTTTATACGTCAGTGTGTCACTGGATGTGTCAGTTAAAACAACATGTCACCTAGGTATTATAGTACATGCATTACAGTGCACATGGGTATCTCAGTCAATGCATTTCCACCTGGGTGTCTCGGTGCATGCAACTGTGCATACCAGGGTGTGTCACTATACTTATTAGTATGTGTCTGGGGGTGTTAGTCTATATCTCACAGTATGCATAGGTGTGTCAGTGTACAGATCAGTGTGTACCTCGGTGTGTCAGTGTATGCATCAGTACATCCCTGATTGTGTTATTGAATCTATCAGTGTGATCCCTGGTATATGGCTTGATATATTAATATTTGCATCAGTGAATACACAAGTGACTTTTCGACTATTTCACTAGATTCGAGACTTACTGTATCTTTTACTTATTAGCTATATAAGTGCCATATGTTCTAGTAGATTGCATGTTAGACCTGACAGTCTTAGGGTGGTCACCCCTAACTTTTTGCCTGCCTCCCTCTACTTTTTGGACACTGTTTTTGCTGGTTTTAGGACTCTGCACACTTTACCACTGCTAACCAGTGCTAAAGTGCATATGCTGTCTCCCTTAAAACATGGTGACATTGGTTCATACCAAGTTGGCCTATTTAATCTACTTGTAAGTCCCAGTGAAGTGCACAGGGCCTGTAGATTGAATGCTACTAGTGGGCCTGCAGCGCTGATTGTGCCACCCACATAAGTAGCCCCTTAACCATGCCTCAGGCCTGCCACTACAAGGTCTGTGTGTGTAGTTTCACTGCCAATTCGACTTGGCATTTAAAAGTGCTTGCCAAGCCTTAAACTCCCATTTTTCTACATATAAGTCACCCATAAGCTAGGCCCTAGGTAACCCATAGGGCAGGGTGCTATGTAGATAAAAGGCAGGACATGTACCTGTGTAGGTTATATGTCCTGGTAGTGTAGAACTCCTACATTTGTTTTACACTGCTGTGAGGCCTGATCCTTTCATAGGCTAACATTAGAGTTACTCTCATAAACTGTTTGAGTAGTAGATTCTGATCTGAAAGGAGTAACAAGGTCATATTTAGTATGGCCAGAATGGTGATACAAAATCCCGCTGACTGGTGAAGTTGGATTTAAAATTACTATTTTCGAAACACCACTTTTAGAAAGTGAGCCTTTCTCTGCACTTCAATCCTTCTGTGCCTTACAATCCACATCTGGCTAGGTCAGTTGACAGCTCCCTTGTGCATTTCACTCAGACAACCCAGGATGCTCAGTCACACCTGCACACTTCTGCATACTGAATGGGTCTTCCTGGGCTAGGAGAGTGGAGTCCCTGACACTTACATTTGAAAGGACAGTGACCTGCCCTCACACAGTGGACTGCCAAACCTCTTACTGGGACCCTGGCAGACAGGATGGAACTGAAAGGGGACCTGGTGCACTTCTAAGCCACTCTTTGAAGTCTCCCCCACTTCAAAGGCACATTTGGGTATTTAAACAGGGCGTCTGACCCTACCAACTCAGACACTTCTGGACAAGATACCACTGGTGAAGAAACCCTGAACCAGAACCTGCAACCTGCCAAGAGGAACCGCCTGGCTGCCCAAATGACTCACCTGACTGCTTTTCTGCAAAGGACTCCTGCCCTGCTGTTGCCCTCCTGCCTTACTGCGCACTGGTTCTGCTGAGAAGTGCTCTCCAAGGGCTTGGATAGAGCTTGCCTCTTGTTCCTTGAAGTCTCAGTGCAAAAATACT
The DNA here is from genome assembly GCF_031143425.1 of Pleurodeles waltl. NCBI lineage: Eukaryota > Metazoa > Chordata > Amphibia > Caudata > Salamandridae > Pleurodeles > Pleurodeles waltl. The sequence goes on along the minus strand of NC_090440.1, from coordinate 1,541,965,967 downwards.
TCATTGTGCAAAGAAATCATTGTGCAGCGAAAATTTGATGCACAGCCTGCCAGAAACGACGCACAGCCTTCATCACGGTAAGAAAATCACTGCATGCCAATCTGGAATGATGCAGTCCAGCTCCCCGAGAGGAAGTCGACGCAGCACCAACGCTGCGACCGGAACCTTGACGCACGACCCACTGGATCGACACATAGCCGAGCCGGAGTAACGCAGCCCGACTTCCAGCAAGAAGAATAGACGCAGCTCCTGCGCGAAAGAAATTTCCCCGCATCGCCCACCAGATCGACACAGCTCCTGTGACATCATCCTGCATGCCCAGGATTTCTCCACATTGTCCCGGGGGCATCCAAATACCCCGCAACCCGAAGAGGATCGAAGTCTTTGCGCCGGAAATGGACGCAAGGCCCTGACTGCGTGGAAAAATATCAACTCATCGTCACAGTGGATAATTTCGACGCAAACCAGGTACTTTGTGCTTGCAAGAGACACCTGTTGCTTTTTAAGGACTAAAGACTCTTTTTATTATTCTCTAAGTTGATATTTCAACGTTTTGACCTGCATTTAACCAGATTAATATTCTATATTTTTCTAAACACTGTATGGTGTCGATTTGGGCTGTTATAGTGTGTTATTGCTGGATTTATTGCACAAATACTTTACACATTGCCTTCTAAGTTAAGCCTGACTGCTCAGTGCCAAGCTACCAGAGGGTGGGTACAGGATAATCTGGATTGTGTATGACTTACCCTGACTAGAGTGAGGGTCCTTGCTTGGAAAGGGGGTCACCTGACTGCCAACCAAAGACCCCATTTCTAACAGGGCCTAGGCCTCTACAACCTGCATCTCAGTCACTAAAACTCAGAACAATATGTTTCATCTTTTTATAAAAATATACTCTCTTCTATAGTCTACATGCATCTCACTTAAAAGGTGATTTTTCTTACAACACATAGTATAAACCAACTTAAACACATTTTCTAGTGTCAAGTGTACTTAAAATTTAAACTGTGTACCTATGGTCACAATTTATACCCTAAACAAAATTTAAACCAGAATTTATATAAATAAGAATCTATATTATCAATATACAAAACTGCATATTGCATTCAGTATATTACATTCTAAATGCATCTCTTACTGCAACCTATGTACTTAAATTCTCTATGTCTACATCAATATACAAGTGGTTGTTAATGTTCTAAATGAGTATAAGTCTCCCTTTATATTTGTATTATTTTCTATCTCCTTAACAGTATACATTAGACAGTATACATGTACCTTAACATAGCAAGTGCACTTTTAACACAATAAAACTTAAAAACATGTTTTATCTCTTTTATAGACACAGCAACCTTCCTCTTCAGCCTACATACAGTATATCTGACCCTCCTCACCTTTTACATGAAAAAAACAATTCAGCCTGCTCTCACCCAATCCTTTTTCTCACCTTTTCAAGTAATATACTTCACTGATATCAATGTCTAACTTCTAGTGAAATAACCTCTATCATCTCTCAATACCGAGGAGACTGCAGAAATTCAATATTGCTTTTATACAAACCCATTTCTGTGTAGACAGGCAGATTACAATTCTAGAACTCAAAATAACATCTTTAATCATTAAATTACTCATTAGTGCATTATCCATATTAGCTTCAGCATATATGAGGGATAACTTTACTATACTGATGGAAACTGGAAACATCCCTAAAACCCCTTTATCCAAGTTCAACTGAATACCTTTCTTATATAATGAATTACTTGTGTAATTCTGTAGGATGTTGGCTCTGTATATACTATCTCAAAGTGAGAGATAGCGTGCACAAAGTCCAAGGGTTCCCCTTAGAGGTTGATAGTGGCAAAAGTAGATAATACTAATGCTCTATTTTGTGGTAGTGTGGTCAAGCAGTAGGCTTATCAGAGGGTAGTGTTAAGCATTTGTTGTACACACACAGACAATAAATGAGGAACACACACTCAAAGACTTAACTCCATGCCAATAGTTTTTATATAGAAAAATATATTTTCTTAATTTATTTTAGAACCACAAGATTCAAGATTTGAGATAAGTACATAAAATGCAAGGTACTTCACACAGGTAAGTATAGAACTTTGATTTAAAACAGTAATACACACAGTTTTGGTTAAAACAGCAATAAGCTATTTTAAAAGTGCATCAGTGTAAAAATCAACAGTTCGTGGGGGAGGTAAGTTTGGTTAGGTTTCTCATGTAAGTAAAGCACTTACACAGTCAATCTCCTGGGCATAGGCAGCCCACCGTTGGGAGCTCAAGGCAACCCCAAAGCCACAGCACCAGCAACACAGGGCTGGTCAGGTGCAGAGGTCAAATGAGGGCCAAAAACACATAGGCACCTATGGAGAACATGGGTGCTCTGGTTCCAGTCTGCTAGCAGGTAAGTACCTGCGTCCTCGGGGAGCAGACCAGGGGGGTTTTGTAGAGCACTGGTGGGGAAAAAAACAGGCACACAAAACACACCCTCAGCGGCACAGGGGCGGCTGGGTGCGATGTGTGCAAAGTAGGCGTCGGGTTTGCTATTGAAAGCAATGGAGGGACCCGGGAGTCACTTAGGCGATGCAGGCAGTGTACAGGGGGCCTCTTGGCCCAGCCACTGACTGGTCTAGGAAGAGGGCTGCCTGCTGGTCACTCCTGCACTGGAAGGTGGTTTGTCTCGGTCCTGGGGGCTGCGGGTGCAGTGCTTGGTCCAGACTTCGGGGTCCTTGTTACCGGGCAGTCGTGGTCAAGGGGAGCCTCTGGATCTTCTCTGCAGGTGTCGCTGTAGGGTGCAGGGGGGTCGACTCAGGGTGCTCACATCGTTGTAGTCACATGGGAGTCCTCTCTGTGGCATTTGTTCTCAGGAGCTCAAGCAAGGGGCGTCGGGTGCAGAGTGAGAAGTCTCACGCTTCCAGCGGGAAGAGAGAGTTCTTTAAAAGTTGCTTTAAAGTTGCAAAGTTGTAACAGTTTTTGAAGAGTGTCGCTGTTCTTGGGAGTTTCTTGGTACTTTGGGTTCAGGGCAGGCCTCTGAATCCTCAGAGGTCGCTGGCCCCTGTTGGATGCATCACTGTGCAGGTTCTTTGAGTCTGGAGACAGGCCGGTAGGGCTTGGGCCAAGTCAGTTGTTGTCTCTGTCGTCTCTGTGGAGCTTTCAGGTCAGCAGTCCTTTTTCTTCTTGTTGGTTGCAGGAATCTGATTTCCTGGGTTCAGGGTCGCCCCTAAATACTAAATTTAGGGCTGTGTGTAGGTCTGGTGGGCAGTAGTCAATGGCTACTGTCCTGGAGGGTGGCTATACCTTCTTGGTGCCTCCTCCCTGACGGGAGGGGGGCACATCCTATTGAGGGGATCCTCCAATCTCAAGATGGAGGATTTCTAAAGGCAGGGGTCACCTCCGCTCAGGGCATCTTAGGGGCTGTCCTGACTGGTGGGTGACTCCTCCTTGTTCTCCTCATTATCTCCTCCAGCCTTGCTGCCAAAAGCGAGGGCAGTGGCCGGAGGGGCGGGCATCTCCACTAGCTGGGGTGCTGTAACAAAAGGCATGAGCCTTTGAGGTGTTACAGTTCCTGCAGGGGGAGGTGAGAAGCACCTCCGCCCAGTACAGGCTTTGTTCCTGGCCACAGAGTGACAAAGACACTCTCCCCATTTGGCCAGAAACTCATCTGGTTGTGGCAGGCTGGCAGAAACCGGTCAGCCTAGCACTAGGGGTCGGACTGGTATTCAGGGGACATCTCTAGGATGCCCTCTGGGTGTATTTTACAATAAATCCCACACTGGCATCAGAGTGCATTTATTGTGCTGAGACGTTTGATACCAAACTTCCCAGATTTCAGTGTAGCCATTATGGAACTGTGGAGTTCGTATTTGACAGACTCCCAGACCATATACTCTTTATGGCTACCCTGCACTTACAATGTCTAAGGTTTTGCTTAGACATTGTAGGGGCATAGTGCTCAGGCACTTATGCCCTCACCTTTGGTATAGTGCACCCTACCTTAGGGCTGTAAGTGCTGCTAGAGGGGTGACGTAACTATGCCACAGGCAGTGAGAGGTGGGCATGGCACCCTGAGGGGAGTGCCAAGTTGACTTAGTCATTTTCCCCCACCAGCACACACAAGCTGTGAGGCAGTGTGCACGTGCTGAGTGAGGGGTCCCCTGGGTGGCATAAGACATGCTGCAGCCCTTAGAGACCTTCTCTGGCAACAGGGCCTTTGGTACCAGCGGTACCATTTACAAGGGGCTTATCTGTGTGCCAGGGCTGTGCCAATTGTGGGAACAAAGGTACAGTTTAGGGAAAGAACACTGGTGCTAGGGCCTGGTTAGCAGGGTCCCAGCAAACGTTCAATCCTAACTGGCATCAACAAAAGGCAAAAAGTCAGGGGGTAACCATGCCAAGGAAGGCATTTCCTTACACAATCCCTCACCCCCTTCCCAAAAGAGTCTTCATTTTCTAAGTGGAAGAACTTGGAAAGGCCAACAGCATTGGCATGGACAGTCCCAGGTCTGTGTTCCACTACAAAGTCCATTCCCTGTAGGGATGGACCACCATAACAGTTTAGGGTTTTCTCCTTTCATTTGCATCAGCCATCTGAGAGGTCTGTGGTCAGTTTGAACTGTGAAGTGAGTACCAAAAAGGTATGGTCTCAACTTCTTCAGGGACCAAACCATAGCAAAGGCCTCCCTCTCAATGGCACTACAAAGCTGCTCCCAGGGGAGTAACCTCCTGCTAATAAAAGCAATAGGCTGGTCAAGGCCATCATCATTTGTTTGGGGTAGGACTGCTCCTATCCCATGCTCAGAGGCATCAGTCTGCACAATGAACTGCTTAGAATAATCCAGAGCTTTCAAAACTGATGCTGTACACATAGCTTGCTTCAGGGCGTCAAAGGCCTTTTGATAGTCCACGGTCCAGTTCACTTTCTTGGACATTTTCATAGAGGTCAGTTCTGTGAGGGGCGTCACTATTGATCCATATCCTTTCACAAACCTCCTATAGTACCCAGTCAAGCCAAGGAATGCCCTGACTTGAGTCGGGGTTTTTGGAGCTACCTAGTCCAGAACAGTCTGGATCTTGGGTTGGAGTGGCTGAACTTGGCCTCCACCTACAAGGTGCCCAAGTATACCACAGTTCTCTGCCCTATCTGACATTTAGATGCCTTGATAGAGAGACCGGCTGCTTGCAGGGCCTGCAAAACCTTCTTCAGGTGGACCAGATGATCCTGCCAGTTGGAGCTAAAGACAGCAATATCATCAAGATAAGCTCCACTAACGGTCTCCAAGCCAGCAAGGACTTGATTCATCAACCTTCGGAAGGTGGCAGGGACATTCTTTAAGCCAAAGGGCATCACAGTAAACTAGTAGTACCCATCAAGTGTAGAGAATGCTGTTTTCTCTTTTGCTCCAGGTGCCATTTTTATTTGCCAGTTCCCTGCTGTCAAGTCAAAGGTACTTAAGTATTTGGCCGCACCTAATTTGTCTATGAGGTCATCTGTCCTTGGGATGGGGTTAGCATCTGTCTTGGTGACAGAGTTGAGCCCTCTGTAGTCCACACAAAATCTCATCTCTTTCTTGCCATCTTTGGTGTGAGTTTTGGGGGCCAAGACCACTGGGCTAGCCCAGGGACTGTCAGAGTGCTCAATTACTCTCAACTCCAGCATTCTGTGGACTTCCACTCTGCCATCCTTGAACGTAGGCCTGGTACATAGTCCACCACATCTTGTTTAGGCTCATGGAGAGGTCTGTCCCAGCCTTCTTTTACAAGTGCCAGTGGTCCCCTAACAGGATGGCCAAAGAGAAGCTCAAAGGGCAAAAACCTTACTCCCTTCTGTGGCACTTCTCTGTAGGCAAAAAGCAGGCATGGCAAGAGGCCATACCATCTCCTTTTGAGTTTTTCAGGGAATCATGCCCTTCAACGTCTTGTTAAATCTGTCCACAAGACCATTGGTTTGTGGATGGTATGGTGTGGTGAATGTATACATCACCCCACACTCACTCCACATGTGCTTCAGGTAAGTTGACATGGAGTTGGTATCTATGTCAGAAACCACCTCCTTAGGAAATCCCACTCTGGTAAAAATACCAATGAGTGCTTTTGCTACTGCAGGGGCAGTAGTGGACCTAAGGGGAATTGCCTCAGGGTACCCGGTAGCATGATCCACTACTACCAGGATATACTGGTTCGCTGATGTTGTGGGAGGTACAAGTGGACCCACTATGTCCACTCCCACTCTCTCAAAGGCGACCCCCACCACAGGAAGTAGAATGAGAGGGGCCTTTGGATGGCCACCTGTCTTACCACTGGCTTGACAGGTGACACAGGAGGTGCAAAACTCCTTTATCTTCTGGGACATATTGGGCCAATAGAAATGGTTGACTAATCTCTCCCAAGTCTTGGTGTGTCCCAAATGCCCAGCAAGGGGAATGTCATGGGCTAAGGCCAGAATGAACTCCCTAAACTCCTGAGGCACTACCACTCTCCTAGTGGCACCGGGTGTTGGATCTCTTGCCACAGTGTAAAGAAGTCCATCTTCCCAAAAGACCCTGTGGGTTCCACTGACAGTTCATTTTTTTTGCTCTGCTGCTTGCTGTCTTAGGACTTCAAGAGAGGGACACGTTTCTTGCCCCTTACACATCTGTTCCCTTGAGTGTCCCTCTGGGCCCAAGAGCTCAACCTGGTAAGGCTCCAGCTCCATGGACTCAGGTCCCTCAGGGGGTAGAACATCTTCCTGCTAAGAGAGGTTCTGTTTCTTGTGCTGTGTTGAAGCTGGTTCCCCAGTCTTCTTTCCTTTTCTCTTGGGAGGTTGGGCCATTATTCCAGGCTCCAACACTTCTTTTTCACCCTGAGACCTGCTCTGTGCCCTTGTCTTGACCCAATTCAGGGAGACCCAGCATGCCTGAATGGGTCTTGAGCTCTACCTCAGCCCATGCTGAAGACTCCAGATTATTCCCTAGCAGACTTTCTACTGGAATTGCAGAGGAGACTACCACCATTTTCAGGCCAGTGACCCCTCCCCAATCTAAAGTTACCATTGCCATGGGATGGACTTTAGTTTGATTGTCAGCATTAGTGACTGGATATGTCTGTCCAGCCAGGTATTGTCCTGGGGAAACCAGTTTGTCCGTCACCATTGTGACACTGGCACCTGTATCCCTCAGGGATTCTACTCTAGTCCCATTGATTAAGAGCTGCTGCCTGTATTTTTGCATGTTAGGCAGCCAGGCAGCAAGTGTGGCTAAATCCACCCCACCCTCAGAGACTAATGTAGCTTCAGTGTGAACCCTGATTTCCTCTGAGCACACTGTTGATCTCACCTGGAGACTGGCTATTCCAGTGCTAACTGGAGTAGTATTTGTTGTGGGACTTTTCTTTGGACAGGCCTTGTCTCCGGTTTGGTGTCCATGCTGACTACAGATTCAACACCAGGCCTTCTTGAGATCAAAGTTTTTACCCTTACACCCATTTGTAGACTGTGAAAAGGCTATGGGCCCACCCTCCTGAGCAGGTTTTTGGGGCCCTGTAGAAGACTCTTTACTTTTGCCCTTGCATGTCTCGCCACTCTTCCCCTATGGAGGCTTTGTGACCCCTTTATTTTGGTCACCCACTGTGGAAGTCTTGGTCACCCTAGTCTTGACCCAATGGTCTGCCTTCTTTCCCAATTCTTGGGGAGAAATTGGCCCTAGGTCTACCAGATGTTGATGCAGTTTGTCATTGAAACAATTACGTAACAGATGTTCTTTCATAAACACATTATACAACCCATCATACTCATTTACACCACTGCCAGTTATCCAACCATCTAGTGTTTTGACTGAGAAGTCAACAAAATCAACCCAGGTCTGGCTCGAGGATTTTTGAGCCCCCTGAACTTAATCCTGCACTCCTCAGTTGAGAATCTAAAGCCCTCAATCAGGGTAGCCCTCATGGGGTCATAAGATTCTGCTTCATTACCAGAGAGTGTGATGAGTCTATCCCTACACTTCCCAGTGAACATTTTCCAAAGGAGAGCACTCCAGTGGGATCTGTTTACTTTTCTGGTTGCACAAGCCCTCTCAAAAGCTGTGAACCATCTGTGATGTCATTACCATCTTCATATTTTGTTACAATCCCTTTTGCAGATTTTTAGGATGTCAGTATTCTCTCTGACCCTATTTATGTTGCTACCACCATTGATGGAAATTAAACCCATCTCTTGTCTTTCCCTGTCAATGACTAGGGGCTGTTTCTCCAAAGCCAATCTTTTGGCCATCCTGGCTAACAGGAGGTCCTCTTCATTGAGGCTGGCCTCAATGCTTCCAGAGGTACTGGTCTTCCAGGTGGAAGAACCAGTCTCTCTGACTATGATTTGTGGAGTCTGGGTTTGTGGAGCCCTGGTCTCCCTGGTTAGGACAGGAGGGGGGAATTCCTCCTCTTGTTCACTAACTTCCCCATCTGAAGGATTATCCTCAGAGGGGTTGGTTCCTTGTGAACTCTGCCAAAAGCTCCTGGAGCTTTTCGTTAGTAGGGTTGGACCCAGTTTTTATCTTTTCAAGTTTACAGAGAGACCTTAACTCTGACATCCCAATATGCGGGTAAGGGGTGAGGTTGAGTTCCAACTTTTAAACTCTAAAAGAAATGCCAGCAGGGACTTACACAAGGCCCTAGCACGACTTTTAAAAATGTAGACAAATAGTTAAAATTGAAAAAATCTATTTCTAATGACAATTTTTGGAATTTAGTCGTGTGATCAGGTACTGGCTGAGTAGTCCAGCAAATGCAAAGTTTTAGACCCCACTGCTGATTCACCAAGATAGGAAGTTGGCTCTGTATATACTATCTCAAAGTTAGATAGAGTGTGCACAGAGTCCAAGGGTTCCCCTTAGAGGTTGATAGTGGCAAAATTAGATAATACTAATGCTCTATATTGTGGTAGTGCGGTCGAGCAGTAGGCTTATCAAAGGCTAGTGTTAAGCATTTGTTGTACGCAGACAGGCAATAAATGAGGAACACACACTCAAAGACTTAACTCCAGGCCAATAGTTTTTATATAGAAAAATATATTTTCTTAATTTATTTTAGAACCACAAGATTTAAGATTTGAGGTAAGCACATACAATGCAAGGTACTTCACACAGGTAAGTATAGTACTTTGATTTGAAACAGTAGTACACACAGTTTTGGTTAAAATGACAATAAGCTATTTTAAAAGTGGACACAGGTCAAAAATCTACAGTTCCTGGGGAGGTAAATTTGGTTGGGTCTCTCAGATAAGTAAAGCACTTACAGAGTCAGTCTCCTGGGCAAAGGCAACCCACAGTTGGGGGTTCAAGGCAACCCCAAAGCCACAGCAACACAGGGTCAGTCAGGTGCAGAGGTCAAAGGAGGGCCTAAAACACATCAGCGCCTATGGAGAACAGGGGTGCTCCAGTTCCAGTCTGATAGCAGGTAGGTACCTGCGTCTTCGGGGAGCAGACCAGGGGGCTTTTGTAGAGTATTGGGAGGGACACAAACAGGCCCACAAAACACACCCTCAGCGGCACAGGGGCGGCTGGGTGCAGTGTGCAAAGTAGGCGTCGGGTTTGCTTTTGAAAGCAATGGAGGCACACGGGGGTCACTTAGGCGATGCAGGCAGGGCAAGGGGGCTTCTCGGGCCAGCCACAGACTGGGCTAGGAAGAAGGCTGCCTGCTGGTCACCCCTGCACTGGAAGGTGGTTCCTCTCGATCCTGGGGGCTGCGGGTGCAGGTGTCGGGTTCCTTGTTACCAGGCAGTCGCGGTCAGGGGGAGCCTCTGGATCCTCTCTGCAGGCGTTGCTGTGGGGGCACAGGGGGGTCAACTCAGGGTACTCACATCATGATAGTCACCTGGGAGTCCTCTCTGCAGTGTTTGTCCTCTGGAGCTCGAACTGGGGGCGTGGGGTGCAGAGTGAGAAGTCTCACGCTTCTGGCGAGGAGAGAGAGTTCTTTTAAAAGTTGCTTTAAAAGTTGCAAAGTTGTTGCAGTTTTTGAACAGTGACGCTGTTCTCTGGAGTTTCTTGGTCCTTTGGGTTCAGGGCAGCCCTCTGAGTCCTCAGAGGTTGCTGGTCCCTGTTGGATGTGTCACTGTGCAGGTTCTTTGAGTCTGGAGAGAGGCTGGTAGGGCTGGGGCCAAGTCAGTTGTTGTCTCTGTCGTCTCTGCGGGGCTTTCATGTCAGCAGTCCTTCTTCTTCTTGTAGGTTGCAGGAATCTGATTTCCTGGGTTCAGGGTCGCTCCTAAATACTAAATATAGGGGTGTATTTAGGTCTGGGGGGCAGTAGCCAATGGCTACTGTCCTGGAGGGTGGCTACACCCTCTTTGTGCCTCCTCCCTGAGGGGACGGGGGAACATCCCTATTCCTATTGGGGGAATCATCCAATCTCAAGATGGAGGATTTCTAAAGGCAGGGGTCACCTCAGCTTAGGGCACCTTAGGGGCTGTCCTGACTGGTGGGTGACTCCTCCTTGTTTTCCTCATTATCTCCTCCATCCTTGCCACCAAAGTGGGGGCAGTGGCCGGAGGGACGGTCATCTCCACTAGCTGGGATGCCCTGGGGTGCTGTAACAAAAGGCATGAGCCTTTGAGGCTCACCGCCAGGTGTTCCAGTTCCTGCAGGGGGAGGTGGAAGCACCTCCACCCAGTACAGGTTTTGTTGCTGGCCACAGAGTGACAAAGGCACTCTCCCCATGTGGCCAGAAATTCGTCTGGTTGTGGCAGGCTGGCAGAAACTGGTCAGCCTAGGACTAGGAGTCGGACTGGTATTCAGGGGGAATCTCTAAGATGCCCTCTGGGTGTATTTTACAATAAATCCCGCACTGGCATCAGTGTGCATTTATTGTGCTGAGATGTTTGATACCAAACTTCCCAGATTTCAGTGTAGCCATTATGGAACTGTGGAGTTTGTATTTGACAAACTCCCAGACCATATACTCTTTATGGCTACCCTGCACTTACAATGTCTAAGGTTTTGCTTAGACACTGTAGGGGCATAGTGCTAATGCACATATGCCCTCACCTGTGGTATAGTGCACCCTGCCTTAGTGCTGTAAGGCCTGCTAGAGGGGTGACTTGCCTATGCCACAGGCAGTGAGAGGTGGGCATAGCACCCTGAGGGGAGTGCCATGTCGACTTAGTCATTTTCTCCCCACCAGCATACACAAGCTGTGAGGCAGTGTGCATGTGCTGAGTGAGGGGTCCCCAGGGTGGCATAAGACATGCTTCAGCCCTTAGAGACCTTCCCAGGCAACAGAGCCCTTGGTACCAGGGGTACCAATTACAAGGGACGTATCTGTGTGCCAGGGCTGTGCCAATTGTGGGAACAAAGGTACAGTTTGGGGAAAGAACACTGGTAATGGGGCCTGGTTAGCAGGGTCCCAGCACACTTTCAATCATAACTCGCATCAACAGAAGGCAAACAAAAAGTCAGGAGGTAACCATGCCAAGGAAGGCATTTCCTTCCAAATTCCTTTACATAAATCACAATCCTAGCATTTATATCTTTTATAGCATTTTGTGAATACACTGCTCACTTTCTTCAACCTAATATTAATTTATTCATAAACTAACACTTTCTAAAATAAAGTACATTTCACTACACATACCTGAAGATTCTCTTTCTTGTGCTCTGTGTTTCTCTTTCAGTATCAGTTAGAATTTCTCCTCACTGAACAAAACTCAGAAAACCAACCAGAAGAATGGAATTCCACTCTCATAGCAGGCAACCAGTAATAGCAACCTCTTCAACAATATTCTACAACTTCTCACTGGTTGGTGTAGTTAACTCTTTGTAGTGCTCCTGAAAAGTTACCCAATTCGATGTGAGTTTTGCCGGATCCGTGGGTCCACCGCGTCGCTCAGCGTGGCCCCTCTGTGTAAATTTGCAGGTGGATCCACAGATTCACAGGGAAGTTTAGAAATTATTCTTTGATCTATTAAAAAAAGTCCATATAAATACTTTTTTAGAACACAAAACCAAATAAATAATCATTCTGAAACATTACTGCCTCTGTGTATGTGGTAAAACAAAGTCACATTCTAGTCTTTTTTTCTATTCTTTTCTCCCTCATGCTCCTCTAGCTCAGTTACCATGGTTACACAGTCTGCAACATTCTCCTGCATCAGGTCACAAGTTCATACAGTTTCCGACTAGAGCATGCTTATTTTCAAGCCACATTTAGCAGGTGTGGTTGAATCTTTCAGAATAAACATATCACAGCTATTTTTACTATTTTCCAATTTTTCTAAACCCAATCCAACATATACTTACAATTCACATAACCTCACTACCTACCTTCGCCAAAAATGTCTACAACAGCCAATGGAATCACTTCTTCTAGACTGTACCTACTACCCTCCATTTCAACTGATTTGCATTTCATACCAGCTTCATTCAGCTGCAACCATCTCCTGTGTGCTTCTCCAGATTACCTCCAAGATACTCAGAGTGTGGATTGTGGTTCATAGCTTTGTGTTTTGGGCCAGAGAGAGTGCACAAAGAAGTGGTATTGACAGGGGCCTTGGTTTGTCGAATGTGGATAATACTTTGATTAGCCAGAGAGGGTTAAAGTGGCATCAATTACTTCCTTTGGTTGAAACTTTAAAGGATTGCCTGCATCCAGACCTTATGATTGTACACTGTGATGGCAATGACCTAGGTGTAGTCACAGGAGTTGGTTTGGAAATCCCAATGAAAACTAATGACACTCTTCCCACACACTGCTTTTGTTTTTAAAACATTTGCCAAAGGCAGAAGTGGAATTGGTCAACTCAGTTCTGCCCACAAATTGAGAAATCCATGAGACATGTCAATAAAACAGTTTTTGCATTCCTCAGGGACCATAACATGATTTTTATATACCATGGCAACTTATGTTTTGATATGGAGGGTATATACTGAAATGACTGAGTTCACCTAACAGAGAAAGGCTACAAACGTTTCCTGCATAACTTGAGAGACTGTGGCGGTCATTCTGACCGCGGCGGGTGGCGGTCGCCGCCCGCCATGCGGTCACCGCCAAATGGCCGCTCCGCGGTCAGGAGAACGCGGATGCCATTCTGGCTTTCTCGCTGGGCCGGCGGGCGACTGCCAAAAGGGCGCCCGCCGGCCCAGCGGGAAAGGCCCTGCAATGAGGAAGCCGGCTCCGAAAGGAGCCGGCGGAGTTGCAGGGGTGCGACGGGTGCAGTTGCACCCGTCGCGATTTTCACTGTCTGCAAAGCAGACAGTGAAAATCTTCATGGGGCCCTGTTAGAGGGCCCCTGCACTGCCCATGCCAGTGGCATGGGCAGTGCAGGGGCCCCCAGGGGCCCCATGATACCCGTTCCCGCCATCCTGTTCCTGGCGGTAAGAACTGCCAGAAACAGGGTGGCGGGAAGGGGGTTGGATTCCCTGGGCCAGGGGAAAACCGGCCGTAAACCGCCGGTTCCCTTTTCTGACCGCGGCTTTACTGCTGCGGTCAGAATGGCCCTGGAAGCAACGCCAGCCTGTTGGCGGTGCTTCCATGGTCCCCGGCCCTGGCGGTGACCGCCAGGGTCGGAATGACCCCCTGTATCATTTCTCATGTGTAGTAATCACCTACACATCATAAAAACAAAGGCTCTTTTCAGAGCCATTTTATTACCCATATACATGCATATTACTATTCATATACTTCAATTTTTTCAAGCCTTGCTTGGATCCGCGAATGGCTCTGCCGATCTTGGAAAAGGAAACAAACACTTTTTTGGATGCAAGGGTGAGTGTGAAAGTGTCTCTCTGAGTTTGACAGTGAGTGTGAGACTGTCTGTGTAGGTGTGAGAGTGCTTGGAACAGTGTCTGCCTGGATGTCTGACTGAGTGTGAGGGTACCTGTCTGGGTGTGAGATTCAGTGTCAGGGAACCTCTACCCTGACCTCGTCAACTCAATTGCCACCCACATTTCAGCCCTGGGGAGCATTTGCCAAGAAAAGAAAATGATGACTGCAACATTTCCCTCAGGTTGCAGCAGGCAGCCAATCAGATTCTTCCTGTGGCACATGGATCCACGGATCAACCAGCGGTGCATCCGTGGAGGATCTCCATCCCTACATAGCTATATGTTTTGGCCTTAAATTTCTCCGAAAGTACAGAACAGATTCACACCAAATCACAAAAAGCATGATCTGTGGAACAGAATCTAGCTTCGTTCTAAATTTGGTAATTCCGTTCAGTGTTTCGGGCTGTAGGCGTGTCTAAAAGTCCTATGGAAATATTAATGGGGAAAATGTGTTTTGGGACCCCCCCTTTTTCTCGGCCCTCACTTGACAGATCACCCAGAAACTTTCCAGACAGAAGCTGAACTTAGCAAAGTATGAATGTTGACAATTTTGTGAATATTCATCAAACGGCACCAAAGTTATTAAGAAAACAAAAAACGCTTTTTCTATAGAAACTAGGTCCTAACTATACCTACTCGTGACTGCCACCAGTAGGTAATATATATCTATATCTATATCTGCAGATATATATTACCTACTGGCACCACTTGGGGGTCAGGAGCTGGTTGAAGACAGGGACAGGAGCTGTGGCAAAAGAGTTGGAAGTCTTTTGTGTCCCTGAGACGTCACAAAAAAAGGCAAGCCAGCAAGCCCTTGGGTTCTGGATGAAGGCCCAGTCGTTGTCGCCCCCAGGCAGACAGACAGCAGGCAGCAGGTCAGCACAGCAAAGCAGGAGTCCAGCACAGTAGCATCTCAGCAGAGTGCCAGCGCTTGTAGCAGCAAAGCAGTCCTCCTTCCTGGCAAAGTATCCACAGTTCCAGAAGTGTACTGAGTTAGTGGTTTTCAGAGGTCCAGTACTTTTACCCAGTTGTGCTTTTGATGTAGGGGGGACTTCAAAGAAAGGTCTTTGAAGTGCACAGATGATGACCTCCCTTCTTGCCCTTGCTCCATACTTACTACAGGGGCATATGCAGCTCTTTGTGTTTGGCAGGATACAGCCCTTTCAGATCTAAGTGTCAGCTCCTCCCACCCATCCTGTTAAGGATCGCTCTTCAGGATGTTGATGGCTTATCAGTCACACCTAAGCTCCCTTTGTGTGGCTGTCTAGAGGGAATACACAAGCCCAGTTTTCACCCTACCCCAGATGTATACTGGAGACAGGCAGTAGGCACCAGATGGCTAACGTAAGAAAATGCCAACTTTCTAAAAGTGGCATTTTAAGAACTGCAATTTAAAATCTGACTTCACCGTAAATTGTAATTTTAAATTGTGAGTTCAGATACACCAAGGTTGACAAACATATCTCTTCCAGATTGGAAATTACACGTATAAAATGTAATAAGGTAATCCTAATGTTATCCTATGGGAAAGATAGGCGTGGCAGTAGTGAAAAACAAATTTGGGAGTTTTTCCCTACCAGGGCATTTAAAACCAAAAAGTACATGTCATACTCTTTAAATACATTACACCCTGCCCTGTGGGTCCCATATGTCCTACCTTTGGCGTGACGTATATGTATTAAAAGGAAAGGTTTAGGCCTGGTAAGAATTTTAACTTGCTAGGTCTGCATGGCAGCTTAAAACTGAGCACACAGGCTCTGCAATGGCAGGTCTGAGGCATGTTTAAGGGGCTACTTAGGTAAGTGGCACAATCAGTGCTGCAGGCCCACTAGTAGCATTTGAATAACAGACCCTATGCACATGTAGTGCACTTCACTGGAGACTTATAAGTAAATTAAATATTCTCTAGTTGGGTATGAGCCAATGTTACTGTGGTTTAGGGGAAAGAGCACAAGCACTTTAGCACTGGTTCGCAGTGGTAAAGTGCATAGTGTCCTAAAGCCAGCAAAAACCAGGTCAGAACATAGAGGGAGTCAGGCAAAATGTTGGGAGGAAGGCCATCCTAAGGATGTCAGGTCTTATACACACACACACACAGACACACACACATATATAAGTATACACACACATGTATATATGTGCACAAAATTATCAACTACATATTAAACATTGTGAATAAAACCTAAATTAGAGTTTATCACAGAAGGACATGACTGATAAAATTTCAAACTAAAGTAAACTAACCAATAAAACATAAGCACTATTAACAAACGTTACCGATAAAATCACTCAAACAATTAAATCAATAATATAAAAGGTACCCAAAGTTTATCAACTTAATACTTCAAAAATAACAAAAGATGCAAGATAAGGAAACTGTGCCGGATTTTTAGACCAGACCCTTGAAAGAGAAATATATACATCTTGACAACTACCTTGCAACGAAAGTGAAACTAATATTTAAGCTAAAACTAACTTGTAATTACAATAAAAATTGTAAAATAGCAAGTAATTAACAAAACTCTCTCCAGCATCTCTCTCTATATATATGCACTTACTAATAGAAAAAACTACACCTTAGAAGAGTGCTGACCTGCCAAAAACAACACCAAAAAGTAAGTATATATAAGCTACTATTAGATAGAAACTCATGCCCAAAGCAATTAAAAAAAGTTCTAGCAACCTCTACAAACTACCATACAACACGCCAATGGAACAACTGCAAAAAACGTGTGAAACATCTAAGATTATGCATATAAGTGTAAATCATAAAAGTAGCTGCATAATTGTATATGTAAATGTTAGGAATGGGGTATCTGGTTGGCTAGGGGATGCACCTAAGCCAGGCAGAACCCACCATCCTAGTCAGGACGAGTAAACTACACACCAAAGATAACCTGCGCTCTCCCCTGGTAGCTTGGCATAGAGCAGTCAGGCTTATCCCAGAGGCAATGTGTGAAGCATTTGCGCAACCTACTCACACCAGTGACATGATAAATATATCACAAAAGAGACTTCACACCAGGTTATATTAAAAAAAATAGTATATTATATATCACAAGGGCCAAAACAACATTATTTGTAGATACTGTGAGCACTATGCACATTCCGAGTCAGTACTCATTACCTTGGCTATGCAAGGATCAAGATGTTATACATCACAACATCAAACGCATGAAACACAGCAGGTAGGTTATATCAGAATAAATGTGACTCACCAAGCAACCTCAGGTATTACCAAAAACACATGAAACATGATAATGGTGCACCTCTTGTCAGTATTGAGCTTATAACAGGAACGCCATGATCCAAAACACATACATGGGCTCAGTAGTTAAACAGTAACACCTGGTCAGTAAATACCCTAGTGCCTGGCCTGCATTGTACATCAATTACCACATTGTTTCCTAAGAACAACCATAAGCCGCAGGAGCACCTGGGCGGTTACTACACGAGGTACAGTAATCTTAACTACCTTATACTACTGAGTGTGGAAAGGCAGGGGCCTCCTGCAAGGTCTCTCCCCTCTAGACGACAAAGCTCCTGGTGCCTCCCAAGGTGTGCTTTCCAGGAGAAAAAGGGTGGGGCACCAAAACCTCCATAGAAGCTGACTGGAGGACTCCAATGCTTCCCATTCACATGTAGGTAAGATAGGTGAAGCTGCCGCAAGTATGTGGTGCCGCTGCATTCCAAGATGCCACCTTCCTCCTTGGTGGCTTGCTGGCTCGCTCTGTCTGAGCAGTGCTAGCTGGAGGGAACGCCAGTTAGGACTTGGCTGACACACCAATCCTGTGACGAGAGATTTCGGAGGGCAAGGCTGCCTCGGTCTCAGAGCCAATGTTGATGTTACGGCTTCCCTCAGTGCTGCTACGGCGAGCAGAGTCCAGCACTGGGAGAAGAAGGGGAAACTGCAGAGTGCAGAGGGTTAACCACCCTAGAGAACCACAGCTCTTCTGATCGGCCTCAAATGAAGTGCCCTTTTTACACCAACCATACAAGTCGGGGAGAAATAAAAGTGCTCACTACGCAGCACACCAACGATGCTATTATTGCAGGACCAGGGGCAGCCAATGTGCCACAGTCATCCTACTCTGGCCCCTGTAAGAACACTTAAGGTAACACAAGGCCGGCGACGGTGTGCAGGGAGGCCATCACAATAAGGCCCTTCATGGCAGTTCCTTCTGGCAGTCCAGCAGTGCCTAAGTAGTCCAGAGTCAGGGAACAGGCTGGCAACAGGGTAACCACAATAGAGCTGTCCAGGTGAATCCCTTTTTGCAGTCCAGCAATCCCTCCGACAGAGGTTCAGTCCCAGTTCCAAATATGCTCTAAAAAACATGGGTCTACCGCCCCTGTACATATACTCAAAATGTCTTTGATCTAGGGGCACCACAAAGGAACTCTAGAAGTACACAAAACCCTCTCTCCACCCAGCCCTGGCTCCAGACATGAGTAGGGGTCAAACAAGCCCTTTGTGTGAGGGCAGGATACAGTCTACACAAATTTAAGTGTGCCCGCCTCCCAAACTCCCAGCCCAGGAAGCCTATTTAGTATTTAAATATAATCTGGTTACACCTCCACCCTCCCTGTGTGATGGCTGTCTGGAAAATATGAATGAAGCCCAGCTGTCACTCTACCCCGGATGTGGATTGGAGTCATGCTGCAAAGCACAAGAATCATAAGCACAGTGAAATGCCCACTTTCTAAAAGTGGCATTCCCACAATAGTACTAAAGAATCCACCTACACTAATAAGGATATCTCAGTACAATTCCAAACATACTAAACATGCCCACGTTCCTCCTCATAGATCAGAAATGACCATGTAGACATATAAAAGGGAATCCCTAATGAGGGGGGCAGCACTCACAGCAGTGAGAAACCAAATCTGCTGTTTTTCACTACCAGGATATGTGACACAATGAAGGCACATGTCCTACCTTTTACCTACACAGCACCCTGCCCATAGGGCTACCTAGGGCCTTCATTAGGGGTGACCTATATGTAGTAAAAGGGGAGTTTCAGTCTTGGCAAGTAAATTTAGATGCCAAACCAGTGTGGCAGTAAACTGCAAATGCAGGCCTTGCAGTGGCAGACCTAAGACAGGTTTAAAGACTACTTCTGTGGGTGGCGCAAGCTGTGCTACAGGCCCACAAGTACTATTTAATTTACAGACCCTGGGTATATGTGATACCACTGTACAAGGGACTTATATGTAAATGAAATGTGTCAAACAGGTGTAAGCCACTCATACCAGGTCTAAAGGAGAAAGCACATGCACCTTGGAACTAATCAGCAGTGGTAAGGTTACCAGAGTCCTACAGCCAACAAAAGAGGGTCAGAAAAACAGGAGGAGGAAAGCAAAAGGTTTAGGGATGACCCCGCAGAAAGGGTCAGGTCCAACAGTAAATAATAAACATTTTAAAATTGTAATTCTTTATAGTGTTATACTACTCTGAGACTCAATGACAGAAAGAACAAGATTCACAATATCCCAGAAAGGAAGCAATTATTAAATCACATGGGCTATATCTACGATCAAGGAAGTATATTATTTTGAAATCTGAATTTGAAATGTACTAAATATTATTTGAATGCATGCTATGGGAAGACCACTAGAAAACAGTATGTTGTAATTAATGTAGGAGAACACAACACCCTCCAAAATGTGACAGAAATAGTAGTAAGGGAGGTATTTCAGGAAATAAGAGATGCAAGCACCAGCTCTCAGGAGCCCACAACCAAATTCTAAAAGATACAGAGCCTAATTATGAGTGTGGCGGTCCTCAGACTGCCACAATTACAGTGACTGTTGGACTGCCACGGTTGTGGATATCGGACCACCACATTACGAGGTTGGTGGGCAGCCCGCCCACCTACTGCCATCTCTGCGGGGATAAGAGATCCCAACGGGCTAACGGCGGGTGCAGGTTGCAATCAGTCAGGGCGGCGCTGAATGCAGCGCCGCCCTGCTGATTACAACCTGGTTCTCTGCCAGCATTTTCATGGTGGTTTCACCGCCATGAAAATGCTGGCGGAGAACAGGTGCAGAGGGCCACAGCGGGGCTCTGGGCATGGGCAGTGCAAAGGTTCTCCTGCCCAGCACCCTTGTAATACGCACTGTCTGCTGTAACCTATATCCACTTTAACATGCTTACTTGCACAAATTAAAAAGTTACGAGTGATACTTCTCCTGGTCCCAGAAGATACCAAGGTGTATAAATACCTGAACGGTTAACAATTAAACATAATGAGGAACCCTTCTTGCTATATGAGAGCCTAAACAATGATACTTAAATCCTAATATTTTCAACAGCACAAAACTTAACAAAACTAAGCCCCTGTCAAACCTAAATGATGGATGGAGCCTTCAAAATGGGTTGTCCCTATAGAAATGAATAGGAATATAAGTAAAAATGATGAATAAATGTATTAAGAATGTAAAACATGTCAAAAATGTTGTAAAAAAAGTTTTAAAAAAAGTGAAGTAGATATTAAATAATAGTATAAAAATATACAATTATTTACTATGTGCTAAAAAAAAGTAAGCTAAAATGATATTAAACAATAGAAAAAACCTGGAAAATACACAACATACAATACTATTTAAATATGATTTGCATTGTTTAGTTAATTTTAAAAATGTATTTAACTTGTTTTATTTTATAATGTATAAATGTATTTTTAGGTAGATATATATGTTTACAGATGTAAAAATATATATTATATAAACTGAAAAAAATAAATAAACATTGAAAAATGTGTCACATATGTTTATTCTATGAAAATATATAAATACAAATGTTGTGTATTACAAATATATAACTAAATGTCACAAACTACTCCTACTACATAGAAATACAATTTAGAAACATATTTCAGATGAAATGTAAACTATTTTGAAGAAAGTGTTGGATGTTAATGAGGTGACATTTACTATTTCCAATCAAATATAAAATACTTTGGGAAAGGTGTTGGGCATTAAAGAGATGACATTTTCTATTTCCAATCCGTTGTAAATGAGTTTTAGGAAGGTATTGAACAATAAGTGGGAGATATTTACTATCCCTACTCCTATCTAAACCAATTTGGGAAGGTGTTTGACATGAAAGGGGTGATATTCGGTATTTCCACTACAATCTGCAACATTTTGTGCAAGGTTCTGGATACAAAAAATATGTACACATTAACCCTAATTAAAACGCTATATATTTATAGTTAAACAATAACATGTAAAATAATTTTTTATCACTATGAATAATTAATATATTTTTATTAACAAAAATATGGAAACAATTTTCTAATTAAATACTAAAAGTATTTTTGCATTAACATTAATACATTTTAGAATATATGTTCCAAACAGCAGAACTTACTCCAGTAATAAACATATTAAAATTTTCATTATTAAAATTTTGTTTAAAACATTTTCTGAAGTGAACCCATGACTTACAAATATACATATGTATTCTACTTTAAAATGTAAATATAAAAACTTAAATAATTTCCCAACAATTTGTTTACAATTACATTACAATTTTCGCATTAAACATTTCCTTATACATAGCTTAATGTTAAAAATAATTGAATTACAAACATTAAATATACATTTTCTTTTAAAAAGTACACTCATTTTATATTATAAAATTGTTTTTATATGTCTTAAATTTTTCTAAAGTTTCTATATTTCACATATTTATTTGAATACTTAAAATATTTTTAATAATTAATATAATTTATATGTACATTAAAAATAATTATAAACTAAGATTTAGAAAAACTAATAATGTAACAATGTAAATGTATGAATTTTACAATGTTAATGTGCATACCAACAAACTAATTAACATTAACATTAAATTAAAATATTCATTTTGAAAAACCTCCCACCCTTATCCACTAAAAACCAACATCCTGCTTCTAAAACATTATATATACATTATTTGTACACATTAATTCAGCTAAAAATAAAAAATAAAAAATGTCATAATTAACAAATTGTCTTACTCTGCGCACAAAAAATTATAAAAATATAACATCAAACACTACAATAAAATACATACAAAATAAATCTTACAAATGATATTACATATAACAATATGTTCAAAATTGATAATTTTACTGCAATATTGAGAATGACACAACAATATTCTTACCTCTGATATTCCTCTTGACGATATGTTTGACATTCTGGTCTTCTTGACATTATATTTTTGTATCACAATTTTTTCTATTTGACATTTTGTCTGAAACCAATTTACAAGCAGGAGATATTCAGGGACACTGTTAATCAGGACATTTTCACTCAGTGTTCCACCAAACTCTCACCGTGTACATGATGGTATTCAACACCTAAAGTTTGCATGACCTAGTGGGGAGAAAGAATTGCATTGGTACAGCTAATTACAGTCAGCTGCCATGACCAGGAATGGTTAGGCATTGGCCCTGGCCAGAGACTCATCCCCTTTATATGGAAGCACTGGTGACATGACATTGAGGCAGACCATAGACCAACGTCAATAGAGCATCAAAAAAGTCCGTAAAAAAAAATCTTTAACAATATAGGACGTCAGGTATAACGCACAGAAAACTGCTACCATCCATCTACTCACTCAATGCTGCAGCTGGGTGCTTTAATCTGTGAGTCCCACGCTGGGGGTCTGAAGAACTATGTAAAGCATTCACAACGCCTATACTAAAATAAAAATAAAATAAACATAATTGTGATGGCTAGAATAAAAACTCCACCTGCTACTTTAGATGGCATGCTTACTATTGGACACAGATTTGGAAAATCAGTCAAAGTTTCTAACACGCAATGATCTGTGCAGTGGTTCACCATTGACTGGGTGTTGCGGGCATATACCAGGTCAGTGCATTTACAATTAATGTGCTGCCTCCAGCATAAACGCAAACTCATGCCAACTCTAGGGGTAGCCATTAGTAAAAGGCAGGCCTGCTGTTTGAAGACGAGGGTCCATATTTCACTTTGCAGGCATCAATCCAGATTGTTTTTAAGGGGATGTCTGGGAAGGTCCATAGGACCTGCATTCCTACCTTCTATTGGTGATCTGAAAGGGGGCATTGAATGTGCGTCACCTCTTTATGATGCATAGTCAGTTCAGCTCCTTACTGCCTTTGAATCAATGCCTGTAATACAGAGCCTTGAGACCCTCACAGGTGAGTAGTTGCGCTCTACAAAAATTGATTGATTGATTGAGAGAGGGGACAGAGCCAAAGGGGCAGATTTAATAAACTGTCACTCAACGCCAAAAATGCTGCACTGCGTTGCGTGACAGGGAGGGAGCAGGACAGCACCATATATTCAGAGACATGGCTCTTTTCTCCCCTCTCCCTGGTGCCGGCGCAGCTTTTAGCTGCGATGCGACACACACACACCTTCATGCATTAGTGCAAGGGTGTGTGTGTGAGTCTATCATAGGTTTTGTACTGGAAAGGCACTGTGCCTAGACAACTTTTCTTATTTTGTATATCTACTGCACAGTGCAGCACACATGCAAAGTGAGAAAAGAAAGAAGATATGAAAACATTTCTCTTTTTCAAACCTGCTTTCAAAAGGTAGTATTTTTTGACACAAAACCCTGCCTCACGTTTTCAGTAGATAGGGTTTTGTGTCAAAAAAGGGTGGGTGGTTACATAGGAATGCTCATGTAACACCCCCTTTGACGCTAACTAGTGCAAACAGCACTTCCTGCTACCTTGCGTTACTTTTAGTAAATTTCCAGCACAAAACAAGATTTGCATTGGAAAGGAAAAAATAAAAATAAAATCTGTTCTGGTTTGCATCACTTTTATGATGAAAACCCAGCGCAAAGTGTTAGTTAATCACCTCTAAAGTTTTCTCTCATTTCCATGGGTCATCAGTGCCAGGTGGTAGGCTGTAACACAAGATAGATGAGATCTCAACAGCTTTGTGGCTAACGAGGTTTGAGGACAAGCTGAGGGTCTGTGAGCGACGGCTGAGGAAATGAGAGGACAAACTTAAAGCTTATCAGGACTAGGTAGGAGTATTTTGTAGACAGCTGAAAGTCTCTTTGGCCTTCAGTGGCCTGCAGAGTGTAAATTATGATAGACGTGGTACAATATAAAGGTGCTTGTGAAAAGACAGAAGTCCACTGTAGCGGGTTGACAGTTTCTAAGCCCATGTGTGCAATGTACGAAGGGGTCTGAAAGACAGACGGTTTAATAAGGAGTGTTGTAGGACTGGCAGAGTCTCTGAGGAGGGCTGAGAACTAGCATATTGTTTGCTAAGGCTTAGTGTGGGAACAATAGGTTTACCTAAGGGTATTTAACAGCTGTCTCAGGATCTACCATGGCCAACGCCTGATAAGATTATTAGCAGTCTTTACTAGGGTGGAATGAGCCTCTCAAACTCATTGCCTTTGGTGCAGTGGCACCTACTGCTCTAGTGGTAGTTGTGCTGCTGCTTCCACTGCTGTTGCCTTTGTTGTTCCCATTGTAAGTCTGTTAAGGAAGCTTAGTCTGGCTGATCAGTGAAAACCTCTACTGTGCTGGGCCTGGTCAGTTTGTGTGTGGGAAGATTGCACTGCTACTGCTGACTCTGCTGTATGCACTGCTGGACATGCATTGAGGGCTATATTTATGAAAAACAATAATGCAACACAGAGCAGCAAGGCACCTTGGCCTGCTGTGCTGCATGAAAGGGGAGGAATGTGTCCTTTTTAACATTACATGGTGCATTCCTGTCCTTTCCTAATTCTGGTGCACCTCTGGCTGCCTAGCGCCAATGCAGGCGCCCTTGTGTCATGTTGAATGCAGCACACTTAAACAAAGGAAACAACGAAGAGAAATAATGCAATTTTTCATTGTTGCGCCTCTGGTGGGGAGGCGTACGATTCTGACACATTCTCATGTCTACCCAGGTTGGAAATCTAGGAATGTGTCAGAATGCATGGGTGGATAAGTGGGAATACCCACAGCCCACCCACAGCACATCTCCAGCCAGAGAGTAACTCAAAATGCAAAAACAACAAGCTGATGGATGGAATGCTTGACGTAATCTCATCCACTGGCAATTGCTTGGGCCACATCCCAAGTCATTGTTTTTGATCCACCATGCCAGCTCAGTTTGAACCCAGCCATATGAAAAGCAGTCTGTACTCTGCGACTCATAAGAACAGTCCAGCACCAACTTCCAAGCCAGGTCCTTCCTGAACGAGAACACACGCAACATAAGGCTGATTTAACCCTAGTTAGGGCTCTTTAGCCAAGTTGTCAGGAATAAGGCCAGGCGCGGTCCAGGTCTCGCCCGAAACTCTGCTGCGTGACTCTGTGGCGCTTTATGTGCACCACTTGTCATCCCCTCTTGTTCCAAAGGTGACCATCAGTGTTGTCTGCCCTGTGGCAAAGCTCCTAGAGCTGCAGGTTCACGACATTGGTGGACAAGATGCACTTAGTGCTATTCTATGAAGGGACTACAATTCCCATGTTTTTAGAGGCAGCAACCATCTTGGGGTGTGGCAGGCCTATAAAGCCCAGCCACACCCAAGCACGTTGCTCACTATTTTGAAGACTTAGATGCAGCCAGACCTCGTTGGTTTTCTCTGGAGAAGAGCAAAGTTCCTGAGTGGCAGAGTGTCGTCCAACCAAAGTATCCTTGTTTCCATGGTGCATTTAAAAACGAGTAGGTCGTACTCGTAGCGGTAAGGCCTTGCTGAATCCAAGTTTGGAGGAAGTCATTACTTCCAAAAGGTAAAGCGCTCCTTAGCATAACGAGCAGAGCGTTTCCAGTTTCTAGAGTACAGCGGCCTTGGCGCAACAATCAAAGGCATTTTAGATCACAGATGTAAAGCGCTCTTTTGCACAGCAATTCAAAACGTTTCAGATCACAGATGTAAAGTGATCTTTTGCACAGCAATTCAAAAGTTTCGGTTCACAGATGTAAAGCGCTTTTGGGCACAGCATTTCAAAGCGTTTCCGTTCACAGATGTAAAGCGCTCTTTTGCACAACAATTCAAAGCGTTTTGTTCACAGATGTAAAGCGCTCTTGGCACAACAATTCTGGTGCTTTAGTTCATAGATGTAGAGCGCTCTTGGCACAGCAATTAAAGCGCTTCAGTTCGCAGAGGTAAAGCGTTGTTGGCACGACAATTCAGGTGCTTCAGTTCATAGAGGTAAAGCGCTCTTGGCACAATTCAGGCGCTTCAGTTCATAGATGTAAAGCGCTCTTGGCACGGCAATTCAAGCTCTTCAGTCCTCAGGTTTAAAGCGCTCTTGGCACAACAATCAAAGCGCTTCAATTCACAGGAGTAAAAGGTTCTTGGCACAACAATCTAGATGATTCAGGCTACTTGAGTAAAAGCACTTCCTGGTATTGTTAAGTAAAGCACTTCAAGTTCAATGAGTAAAACCTTTTGGCATTTATTTTTGTGAATGTGAAAGCATTTCTGGAGATAAGCAAATCATAGTTTTCATTGTTCTTTGAAAAGCTTAAGATGTGAAAAGCATATTTAATTCTTTGAGATTTTCTAGGTCACTGTGACAGAATAGTGAGCCCACGAGTTTTATACTTTCCTCTTGGTCTATATGAGAGCTGCGCAAAATGGCCACCCTAGATACCTCCATAACTTTTTCTCCACATAAGCTACCCATGCCAAATTTGTGTCCTTGTTTTCCAACATCCTAGGGATTCCAGAGGTACCAAGACTTTGTGGGTTACCCTGAAGGAGACCAAGAAATTAGCCAAAATACAGTGAAAATTTCATTTTTTTTAAACTGGGAAGAAAGGACTGCAGAAGAAGGCTTGTGTTTTATTTCCCTGAAAATGCCATCAACAAAGGGTTTGCGGTGCTAAAATCACCATCTTCCCAGCTTTCAGGAACAGGCAGACTTGAATCAGAAAACCCAATTTTTCAACACAACTTTGGCATTTTACTGGGACACACCCCATTTTTACTATTTTTTGTGCTTTCAGCCTCCTTCTAGTTAGTGACAGAAATGGGTGTGAAACCAGTGCTGAATCCCAGAAAGCTAAACATTTCTGAACAGTAGACAAACTTCTGGGTAATTTGTGTAGATCCTACAAGTGTTTCCTACAGAAAATAACAGCTGAAATAAAAGAATATTGAAATTGAGGTGAAAAAAAAGCAAATTTTCTCCAAGTTTTTACTCTGTAACTTTTTCCTGTGATGCCAAATTTTTAAAAGCAACTTACTGTTACGTCTGCTGGACTCTTCTGGTTGCGGGCATATATAGGGCTTGTAGTTTCATCAAGAACCCTAGGTACTCAGAGCCAAGAAACGAGCTGCACCATGCAATGGGTTTTCATTCTTTACCGGGTATATAGCAATTCATTTGCTGAAATATAAAAAGTGAAAAATAGGTATCAAGAAAGCCTTTGTACTTCCAAAATGGGCACAAGATAAGGTGTTGAGAAGCAGTGGTTATTTGTACATCTCTGAATTCCAGGGTGCCCATACGAGCATGTGAATTACAGGGCATTTCTCAAATAGACATTTTTTTTACACACTGTCTTACATTTGGAAGGAAACAATGTAGAGAAAGACATGGGGCAATAACACTTGTTTTGCTATTCTGTGTTCCCCCAAGTCTCTCAATCAAAATGGTACCTCACTTGCGTGGGTAGGCATAACGCTCGTGACAGGAAATGCAACATGGACACATCACATTTTTACATTGAAATCTGAAATGTTTTTTGCAAAGTGCCTAGCTGTAGATTTTCGCCTCCAGCCTAGCCGTTAACTAGGGAAATCTACCAAACTACTTTTACCACACCATATGCATGAATGCCACATGAATTGTCAACAGTTGCCCACAGGAAAATCAGAATCTCAGACAACTCCAATTGAATCAATCAATCAATCGATCATTTGTAAAGCACGCTACTCACCTGCTAGGGTCTCAAGGCGCTCAAAAGGGGGGTTGGGAAGGACTGCTACTGCTCGAATAACTAGGTCTTGAGGCGTTTCCTGAAGGTCAGGAGGTCCTGGGTCTGTCGTAGGTGGGCAGGGAGGGAATTCCAGGTCTTGGCGGGGAGGTGGGAGAAGGATCTGCTGCCGGCTATAGTTCGATGGATGCGAGGGACGGCAGCGAGGGCAAGGTTGGCGGAATGGAGTTGGCGGGTGGGAGTGTGGAAGGTGAGTTGGTCGTTGAGGTAGGCAGGGCCCATGTTGTGAAGAGCTTTGTGGATGAGGAGTTTGAAAGTGATCCACTAGGTGACGGGAAGCCAATATAGATCTCTGAGGTGGGCTGAGATGTGGTCGCGGCATGGGATGTTGAGGATGAGGTGTGCAGAGGCGTTCTGTACACGTTGTCGTTTCTTCTGGAGCTTGGCTGTGGTTCCTGCGTAGAGCGTGTTTCCGTAGTCCAGTCTGCTGCTGACGAGGGCGTGGGTGACCGTCCTTCTTGTTTTGGTGTGGATCCATCTGAAAATCTTGCAAAGCAGAAATATGAAACGCCATTGACTTGCTGGGTCATGGTGAGTGATGAGTCTGGGATGAAACCTAGATTGCGTGCGTGGGTGGTGGGCGTTGGTGCGGTTCCTGTGGTGGCTGGCCACTAGGAGTCATCCCATGCGGAGCGGTTGGAGCCGAAGATGAGGATCCATGTCTTGTCCGAGTTAAGTTTGAGGTGTCTCTTCTCCATCCAGTTGGCGATGGCATGCAGTCCGTCGTGGAGGTTGGTTTTGGTGGTGGCGGGGTCCTTGGTGAGTGAGAGGATCAGCTGGGCATCGTCGGCATAGGAGACGACGTTGAGGTAGTGGGATTGGACGATGTTGGCGAGCGGTGCCATGTAGATGTTAAAAAGAGTAGGGCTGAGAGAAGACCCTTGGAGGATGCCGCAAATGGCTTCCGACAGGAAGCGAGGGAGGTGGACTCTTTGGGTTCAGCCGGAGAGGAAGGATGTGATCCAGTCCAGGGCTTTGTGGCGGATCCCGACATCGTAGAGGCGAGTGCAGAGGGTGTGGTGGCAGACGGTGTCAAAAGCAGCCGAGAGGTCCAGGAGGGTGAGGGCTGTGGTCTCGCCTTTGTCGAGCATGGTCCTGATGTCGTCGGTTGCGGCGATGAGGGAGATCTCGGTGCTGTGGTTCCTGCGGAATCCAGATTGGGAGATATCCAGCGTGTTGTTGTCCTCCAGGAAGCAGGTCAGTTGGCCGTTGCCGATCTTCTCGATGACCTTCACCAGGAAGGGAAGGAAGGAGATGGGTGGTAATTCTTGAGGTCTTCGGGGTCCGCTTTGGGTTTCTTTAGCAGGGCGTTGACTTTGGCGTGCTTCCAGCTCTCTGGGAAGGTAGTGGTCTCGAAGGAGCTATTGATGATCATACAGAGTTGGGGGGCAATGATGGGGCTTGCTTTGTTGAATACATGGTGGGGGCAGGGGTCAGAGGGGGATCCGAAGTGGATAGTGCTCATGGCTTTGATGGTGTCCTCGTCATTGATGTGGGTCCAAGAGAGCAAGGGGTTAGTGTGGCTGGGTGCTTTGGGGTTGATGGTGCCGAGGTGGTAGTGGGGGGCGAGGAGTTGAAGCTGTTGTGGATTTCCGTGATCTTGTGATGGAAAAAGGTGGCAAGGGGGTCGCAGACGTCTTGCAATGGAGGGGGGGGGTCGATGGAGCATGACCTGGTGTTGGTGAGTTTTTTGACGATGCTGAAGAGCTCTTTGCTGTTGTGGGCGTTGTTGTCAATGCGATCTTTGTAGAAGGATCTTTTGGTGGTCCGGATGAGCTGGTGGCACTTGTGGATGACTGTCTTGATGGCGGCGTGGTTGCTCTCTGTTGGTTTGTTGCACCACTTCTTCTCGATTTTCCAGCACTCCCGCTTGGAGGCCTGAAGGTCGGCGGTGAACCAGATGGCCTTTGCGCAGGTGCGGTTGTTGGAGGATTTCTTGGGAGGTCGAGGGTGCTGGTGCAGTAGTCTATCCAATGTCTGAGGTTGAGGGCGGCTGTGTTGGGGTCGGTGGTGCTGGGTGGCAGCGCCCGAGTGAGGGTGGAGATCAGTTGGTCTTCAGAGATCTTGTTCTAGCTGCGGCGGGGGATTTGTTGTGGGCGGTGATGAGTGGCGGGTTACTGGAAGGTGAAATGGACACAGAGGTGGTCGGTCCAGTGGAGGTCGGTGGTATGGCTGAAGTTGATGTGGCTGCTGGCGGAGAAGACAGGGTCGAGTGTGTGGCCGGCGGAGTGGGTGGGCGTCATGACCAGTTGTTTGAGACCGAGGTTGGCGAGGTTGGCGATCAGAGCTGTGGAGTTGCTGTTGTTGGCGTTCTCGAGGTGAAAATTCAAGTTGCCAAGGAGAATGCAGTCCATAGAGACAAGGGCCTGGGTGCTGATCATGTCGGCAATGGAGCCGCTGAAATGAGGTCGGGCCTCAGGTCCTGTAGATAAGGGTTCCTCTGTTGGTGGTGTTGGCGTTGATGTGGATCCGGAAGTTTAAGTGTTTGGCGGCATCGAGGGTGTCATCTGTGCTGGTTGAGAGTTTGATGGTGTTCTTGTGGACTATGGCGATTCCTCCTCCCGGTCTGTTGGTGCGGTCTCTGCGGGTGATCTTGTAGCCTTTGGAGATGGCTATGGCAATGTCAGGTTCCGAGAATGGAGTCATCCAGGTTTCAGTGAGGAAGGCGACGTCTTGGGAAGATGAGGTGAGCAGGTCCCAGACTTCGACGGCGTGTTTGTGGACGGAGCGGGTGTTGAGGAAGATGCAGCTGAGGTGGTTGTGTGTGGTTCTGGCGTGGCACTTGGCGGCTTGGGGGCAGGTGAAGCTGCAGATCTGACAGGAGAAAGGTCTGTGGGTGTGCCCTGGGGTGGCTCAGAAGCAGGCGGTGGAGGGCATGGAGTTCGTTGGCACTGTAGTAGCATCTGGCGGAGTGGGGAGCGCATGGGCCAGGAGGACTGGCGCTGTGCGCGTTCCAGGCGCCAAGGGGGCAGATGGGCTTGCCTCTGGTTCGCCTCTGGCGCGCCAGCAATGCGGGCACGCAGCGGCCGCCATTAAGAAGGGAAGGTGGGAGGGAAGAGCAGCTGGGAGGCGGGAGTGAGGATCAAATGGGGGCGCGAGGGGGGCGGGCTGCAGGGGACCCAGCGGCCGGAAAGGCAAAGGAGAGAGCGGCTGAAAAAGCCGAAAGAAGGCAAAAGCAAGAAAAAGGCAAAAAACAAGACAAAGACGGCAGAAAGCAAAGAGGCACAAAAGGCAGAAAGACACAAAGGAAATACAATAACAGGACAGACACACAATACTTACGGCAACCACCAGACACCAGGGATGAAGTTGTGCAACACAGTAACAATTGAACAAGTAGGAGACCTCATCACCTTCAATGGTTTGCCTCATGTAGCATACCTCAGTTACCTGTTGTCATACAATAGTCGGGCAATGCCACGTTCAGTCCCACAGTTCCCACACAAGGTCTTGCCTACATCCCACAACATTAAGAATTGATGGTCCAAATGCATGGCATGTTGATGACAGATGTACAGTAGCCTGAAGAAGATGACATGGAAATACCCATGTCACACTGCAAGCAAATCAACAAAGTTCACTTCACCGTGTGTAAATTGTCCTAATGGAGTCATGGAGGTTATACTAAGGTTGCTCAGGTATTCTATATATCTAGAATGGAAATGTACACTGTAGACAAATTGTGCAAAATATCAGGAAGATATATCTCCAAAATCCACAACACAATGAATCAGATAGCCTCAGGGAAGTCACCTCTCTTGAATAGCACCGCTGACAATGATATACTTTGATTGCATCAGTAGAAGCCAATAGTCCCTTAAATGTTGGAGAGACCAAGTGATTATCAAGTACTTGTTGAAGGCCCTCAACACGTTGCCCATTGGGAAGCTATATCACTGTCTCCATTTCGGTCCTGCAAACTCAGATTTCCATGGATGGATTCCCACATAACTGCAACTCACTCCATGATATATGCCAACAGTCAGGTAATCGACCTTCCCCATTTCACATGTGCAGAGCACTTTGCTACATGATGCCACATCAATGGCATGGACACACACATTGTGGCTATCAACTGTGGTTGTACCTGTCATGTCCTTCATTGCTACTGCAGTTGTACATGCCAAATGACATGCAGTGACGGGTGAGAGTTTGTGTGAGCCAGCAATCAATGGTCACCCAGTCCTGTCTGTGGCACCACATGAAATGTAGCCCCATGACATATGTTCAATTCTAAACACATGTTGGCATACACACAGTTATGAGGCATTAAAGAAATCATCCCAAGAAGACAGGTAGACCATGCAGGAAACAGCAGTGAAAATAATTTGTCACAAGGGAAAGGAACACATGCTAACCTGGAGGCACCAGGAATGTTTGCATCAGTGATGTCACACAAATCATGTCAATGGGAATGCTCTACTTCCCAAGAAAAAGTATTGATCTGTAGCTGCACCCAAAGAACAATCTATGCTCTGTCACATCTATGATGGCCACCTTCACATGACATACAGTAGTGAGGAACCAGCACTCATGACACTAAAGACAAGTCCGTACATGTAAATAGGGGTTTACCCACATATCCCCACTGAACTAGGGTATACGTAATCAACATACATGTGGAGAACAGTGGGGATAAGTCAAATTGCCTGTTCCTGCATACTCTGAAAACCCAAATTAATCGCTAGTAGGTGTATTAAACCCTCACATCAAATTGTTTATTTGTGAATTTAAAAACAAGCCTAGCAATCCCCACCCATAATGCTAGTGCCTAGAAAACTCACAGAATGTCAATTTACACTATATATCTAAAAATTGCATCAAATACAAAAGTATAGTGAAAAAATGAAACATTTTGACAAAAGAAAGAAAAAAGCCTCTATTTGCCAAGATTTTTTTGACACACATTTAAAAACAAAGAGCAAAAAACACCAGTTCAAGCTTGACTTGAGTGGCTGTCACACTATTTCAATATACAGTCCACACCAAGAGGTAGTACTTAAGGTGGTACACACACAGAGGACTGGTTTTGCCCTCTGTTCCTTTAATATGTATCCACAATTCATAAGCTCCTCCAAAAGGAATGTCCTTACATTGAAGAAAAGTGGCCTCTTGGGGGGCAGATGCCAATATACTCACTCAAGCAGACACATGGCTGAGGACAGTGATCCATCACTTCATTTTGTTTGGCTGTCACACTAAAGAGTAGTGGACTGTTGTGTGCAAACTACACCCACAACAACAACCAACATTACTTGATTGAGCACTGTACACAACTATGTGTTGGTTCTAGCGAGCAGGTTGTTTGTGCACTGCACTCGGATGTGTCCTATGTCCCTCGGCAAAAAGGCAAGGCACATCAACATGAACCATCTTCCATACCTACTCAAACAGTTACTCATCTTGAGTGTCACACATGGACCAACACCAACCTTCAGGGGGAAATGGCAGAACCTAACACATCAACTTAGCAATGTGACAGACAGGAATATGCCCTGGACTCACCCCATAGTGGCTGCTGTGCTCCCCTCAAGCACCCATCAAGCTCCCGGTAGGCCACCACCAGGATGCAGTCCATTATGAGCATCAGGTTCCACATGTGCCCCACCCACGTTGGGAGGACAGACCCAGCTGGAACTCAGCGATCTTCTGTGCCCAGCATCTCAGGTCCTCCCACCTCTTCTCACAGTGGGTGCTCCAGCGGCTATGGACCCCCATGGTCCGCACCTTCCGGGAATGGCTCTCCAAATCCCCTTCTTCTGATGGACATTGATCTGTATGGATGTAAGAAACAAATCAAAAAATTACAACACAAGTTTTTGCACAAATGTTTGTGTCAGAAACACCAAGCACAACATTTGCAACTTGTCAACACGGCACAACTGTAAATCACACATGCTGATAAGTACAGGGACATGACTACACACTTTTGGAGTGATCTGCAGACTAACCCACTACCCTGCTCATGGCCTACAATGACTAAGCAACCCTACTGACAGTTAGCCCAGACTCAAGCAATATGTGCTGTGATGCAAGTCACAATGAAACCCTACACGCCAATGTGCCTTCTGAAGGGTAAACTCCTTGGTCCTGACTGGACCAACACATTTACACTCTGCAACATTGACTCAATACATACAGTCCCTACAGGCAAATACCATAATACAGACTAGTGGTGGGGGGTGAGCT
The DNA here is from genome assembly GCF_031143425.1 of Pleurodeles waltl. Lineage (NCBI taxonomy): Eukaryota > Metazoa > Chordata > Amphibia > Caudata > Salamandridae > Pleurodeles > Pleurodeles waltl. The sequence continues at coordinate 1,541,932,044 of NC_090440.1, read as the reverse complement.
CTGCTCCGCTGGCGGAGTTAACAGAGTTTTTGGCACTGTGTGCTCCTCTTGGAGTGCAGAGTTCGGCCAAAAACTCTGCTAGCCCCAGCAGCTGGGCAGAGCTCACCGGCGTGGACTGCAGCCCAGTTATGGGCCACACAGCGCAAGCGCAGACAGTCTGCGCTTGCACTGTGTGGCCCATAACTGGGCTTCAGTGTGCAGTCTCAGTCCAAAAATCTGCAGCAGTTCTGAATCCAAGCCTCCCTCCTTTCTCCGAAGTCAGCAGCCTGGGTGCAGGGGACAGATTGAGGCAGAGAGCCAGGCCAGTGGCAACTGGGTCCCGGGAGTCCTGGACCCAGGTAAGACCCTTGTTTTGCTTTCTCTTTTGTGTGCAGACAGGGGCTCGCATTGGGCATGGACAGTTTTTGCATGTGAGGGGGTTTCTGCTTGGAGAAAGGTAACCTGTAGTCAGAGGTCCACTTGAATAGATTGTGTCTCCCGAGAGTCCCTGGGAAAGGAAGTGGTGTTATGGGGTGTGGTGCTGCTCAGGCCAGCAGGGAGAGCTGGAGACCGGGGTAGAATCAGCTGCTGAGTGGTAGACCGGCAGCCCCCACCAGATAGAGATGTGTGTGGCCTGAGAGAGTGCCTTGGAGCGCAGCAGCAAGCAAGGTTGGGTAGACACTTTATGAAAATACCCAACTGCTAGGGGTGAGCTGGTTTGCTGCTGCTGCTGCTACTGCTGGGCCTTAAAGAAAAGGCAGTCTAAGGCTGAGTGTAAGTGCAGATGAAGCGATTGGAAAGCTGGTGCAAGACAGGGGGTGTGCTTGACCCTCCACAGCAAGTCTGTGAAGGAGGACAGTTGGTAAAGGGAAGTGTGCTGATGTGAGAGCAGCAGGCTCCAGGCCAGTGGGCTGTGTCAGCAGAAGAGGCCTGAACCAGTAGCTTTCGCTGCCTACATTATACCATTGGTCTGAATGCGCCGGATCTCTGAAGCGCTAAGCAGGTTTGGGCCGCCAAACCCTGCTTAGTGCTTCCGAGATCAGGCACATTCAGACCACGGTGGTTGAGCAGGCGACACTCCGCCAAACACGGAACTCTGCAGAATTCCACAGAGTTTTTAGCAAACTCCGCAGAATTCCATGGAGTAGAACTTTGTGAGCTCCGCCCACCCCTAATGCAGACTTCACCTTAAGGCTTGAGTGAAAATGAAAGGGCTGGCATGGTGGGCACCGAAGGTCAGTACCCTGTGCATGTGTGGACATGTGGTCTACCAAATGCCGAGTTATGGCACTTCAGGGTAGGTTTATGTGGTATGCACCTGTACCACAGAGCACACCTTTGAACATATGTGGCAAACCTAGAGATGGCATCCAACTTACAAAGATATGTTTGGTTCATTTTCTGCTATGTAATCAAGCTACTGAGTCACATGTGATGGTCTCCCTGGAATCTACACACTATCTGCACTGTGGGCTTGTCAATTGTGCAATATGCCTGTACTGGGCAAATATGACTTGTGTGAAGGTGACAACAGAGCTGTGGGAGCAAGGGACCTGTCATTAGTCAAAGACACACATTGACAATGATGCAGCAAGGACATATGGACTAGTTCAGGGATTTACCTCAGTACCCATTCCTAATCTAGTTCCTGGCCTACAGGGAGTGGGCACAGTGCCACAGTTGCATGGCCACAGTGACTTTTCCACAGCCTGTGGTATGTCCCTACTGGTAGTTGCAAGCTTGGCATACAGAACCTACATGCCACTCATATTTCCATCATTTCCATGCATGACTGTACATTGTGTGGCCACCATCAATGTGGCTTGTGTGGCAGCCTGACGGGCACAGTGAGTCATGAAATGCCTTCCAAACAACAGTTTGGCAAGGCCAGATGTAGAGTGAAAGATCTGTGGCACAATACACATTGCTTACAAGATCCTCAAATGACTCAAACAAGATGCCTACACAGATCATGCTGTCATGCACATACATGTTGTCTGGCATGTTCAACCATCATATCCAAAGAAATGTAATTATATAGTAGTAAAGTCTCCTTGCCTAGATATATGCGTCCAACACAAGGAGGATCTAGGCCTCAAAACACATCACACAACACAATGTGAATGTCCAAAACATTTAGGGGGTCATTCCGACCCCGGCGGTCAAGGACCGCCGGGGTCGGCGGGAGCACCGCCAACAGGCTGGCGGTGCTCCGCAGGGCATTCTGACCGCGGCGGTATGGCCACGGTCAGAACAGGAAAACCGGCGGTGTCCCGCCGGTTTTCCACTGCCCTGAGGAATCCCCCATGGCGGTGCAGCTTGCTGCGCCGCCATGGGGGATTCCGACCCCCTCACCGCCATCCTGTTCCTGGCGGTTCCGACCGCCAGGAACAGGATGGCAGTGAGGGGTGTCGTGGGGCCCCCGTAAGAGGGCCCCACTTTGAATTTCAGTGTCTGCTTAGCAGATTCACGACGGGTGCTAGTGCACCCGTCGCACCCTTCCCACTCCGTCGCACCCGTCGCACCCTTCCCACTCCGCCGGCTCCATTCGGAGCCGGCTTCCTCGTGGGAAGGGGTTTCCCGCTGGGCTGGCAGGCGGCCTTCTGGCGGTCGCCCACCAGCCCAGCGGGAAAGCCAGAATGGCCTCCACGGTCTTTCGACCGCGGAGCGGCCATATGCCGCCCGCCGGCCTCAGAATGAGGCCCTTAGTACTTTTTTCCAATACCTGCAGCATGTGCATCCCAATGATGCCACACAAACTGTGACTACAGGTACACAAGAAGTCTAACTGGCACACAGGGGCATTTGTAGCCTGTGAGGAGGGAAAGGATGGTGTATAACAGTCAGTTGTGCCTATAAAACTATGTCCTGATCCTCTGGTAAGCCATAGAGCTGACCATACAGGGGAATGACCTTGTCTACAAGCTTCTTCAGCTCCTCTTGATAGAAAGCAGGAGCCCTTTCACCTGCTGGCCATGGCATGATTGCTCCCAAAGGTGGCACACAGCACTTGAAGTGGTGGAGGTGTTGACAGCAGCAGTGTCAGGAGTCAATTGATTTTGCACGCCACATATGAAGTCAGCACCACCAAGTGCCACAGCCATTGACCCACGACTGCCACAGGCAACAATGTTAGCCTATGCCTGTGTCCGCTGTGGTTGGTACTGCCCACCACATGGATGACGTGATGTCCATTGGAGTAGGTCAGGCATCTACCATTTTGGAGGTTTGAAATACAATGTATGACCCTGGCAAATGCATCACAACAACAATATATGTGTTGGATCATCACAAACATCCTAAATCAGTCTTGTTGTGTAAGCCCTCCTACACAATCACCAGTGTAGTGTGTTACAGGGCACAGATGGCACATAACGGAGGTGCACAGCCCACAATTGCTCACAGTATTTTTGGGGGTCAGAAAAGACCATCACATTTTGAGGGAAAATTGAGTAGCAGATAGTTGGGTGTCTCCCAAATCCATGCTGTGGACATCTGTTAACAAACATGGGGATCACATTTGATCCTTGTGTAGCTGACCGCTGTGATGTGTACTGGGTGTAATGTATTTCCAGTCAGAAATGCTTTATCACATTATTTTGTCAGTATGTATCTTGTATGTTGGTGTCGACACAGTGACTAATGCTCCAACTCATGTATTTTCACACATAAGTACCCTAGGGGAGGGAGGATGCAACAACTTCCTGTTTACCGATCATTGCAAGACCTTTAAACCATGGAGGGACGCCACATAATCCAGCTGAAACATCTGAATAGGCAAACAATAGTGCATTTATGCTGTCAGTTGGAGCCAGATCTGATGCCAGCAAAGAGTAATCCAAACTGCATAACACCCATTGTTCAACTCATAGCAATATTGCACTTCCTGCCCACAAGGTCCTTCTAACATACATTGGCCTTATCTGGTGGTATATCCCAATCTATGGTCAGTCTGGTGTATTTTCTCTCAGAATGTTGAAAAACATTGACAGTTATGTCAGGTTCCCCAGACGTGAGTGTTTAGCCAATGTGAAGGCTGACTTCTATGGTTTTGCCCACCTCCCACATGTGGTGGGAGCCATTGATGGCACATATGTTGCTTTGGCGCCACAGCAGACCACTGAACAAGTCTATCGCAACAGAAAAAACTTTCATTCCATCAACGTGCAAGTCGTTTGTTTGGTGGATCTCTACATTTCAAACATCTATGCCTGTTTCCCTTGGATCAGCCCATGATTCCTGTATAATGCAGAACAGCACCATACCTCAGCTGATGTCACACCTGCAATTGGCTGCTTGGTAAGTCACATCTGTCCTGCTTGTGTGTGAGCAATGTCAGGTGCTGCAATCATAAAGTCAGTGACTCATTGTTGCACTTATGTCCAAACCGTCCGTGGTTATTGACGCTGCTGAGGAATCTAGCTACTCCAAAGGAAGTCCGCTTCAGAGAGGCCCATGGAAGAAAACTGCGGGCAGCAGAGTGGGCTTTTGGGCTCCTGAAGGCCAGATTTCACTGTCTGGACAGAACTGTTGGAGCCCTCCTCTACTCACCCGGGAAGGAGTGTCAGATCACTGTGGCATGCTGCATGCTCCACAATATTGCCCTGCGGAGGAATATCCCCTGCATCCCAGAGGAGGGGGAGCCTTCAGTGCTACCATGTGAGAATCCTGAAATGCCAACTGAAGATGACAGTAGTGAAGAGGGGGGAGCTGACTTGTGTCAAGATCTCATCCACAGCTTCTTCGCACAGTCTAAGCATGTCATGTGATGTCATGACTGTGTCTGTACAATTTACTGTAGTTGCGGAAATGTGTGGAGTTGATTTTTTGAAATAGTTAGGGAGCTGATACTCAGCCAAGATTAACCAAAGGTTGGTTGATGAGATAGCTTTTGACACATCCCCACCTTGAGGATGTTTCTTTGTTTGTGTCAGATTTATTGCAATGTACTTTGTTTTCCAGATGCTTGCCATGTGACTTATGTCATATGTATGGTTTCATGCCTATACTTCTTGTTTTGTTCTTTGTACAGTTACCTTCACCAAGACATCTTCATGTGGGCATTTCACAGTTGTGACATTGTCAGATATGTGATGCTGTTCTGACATATGAAGCGGACATGGATTGTTCCAGGTAATGTAGGTCACAGAGTTTGGGTGTCGGAGACATGTGCCATGACAGCTTGCGCAGTGTTAGGAAAGAAGTTTAGAAGGCTCCATTGGACTTCATTCATGTCCTGTGGTAGCCCTGATGCCCCATGTGCATCATAATGTGGTCAGAAAATATGTAGTCCTAGGCCCCGACCATGTCAGTTACCCTTTACATTGGTTAAACACTCTTTTTGTATGACCTGTATGTAGCTGTTGATGTGGTCATCATTGTTGGTCAGGGTGCCTGACATATGTTTGTGTCATACCACCAGATGCATGAGCACTGAAATATAATGACCCTGTGATCAGAAACTGTTGTACTGCCATCTGTCTGAGTCGTGGATTATATGATGCTGGATTACTTTGGTGTGGTAGTTGATAAGGCTCCAGCTGATGACATCAACCACTTCAATCTTTGCCTATTCTATAGGACAATGTCTGGCAAATCGCTTCCTTCAATGGTCTGGAGTGCTGTACCTGTAAATATGTTCATTTACTCAGTATGATTCAATCATTTATGATTTGTTAATATTTCAGATATATTGACAGCATGTGTGCTGAACACTGAAATAACATTTATTCTTCGACCAGATACTTGTATGTATGTGTTTGTGTGGGATGGTTGTAATTCTGAGCTTGGCACTGTGTACATGCAACATATCCCAAATTGAACAAGTACCGTGGATCATCATTGTATGGTTCATTTGGTCTGACATATCTACAAGGTTAAATGTGAAATTAAATACAACAGGCAATGAGTCACTGATGGATGATTTTATGGGAAGCTACAACTAACAGTAAATATATGTGACAAGACTCAACAAACAAAAACACGAAGGGGGGCAGTCATGATGAGTGAAATCATTGGAGAAGATGACATACCATTGGAAGTCCAGAGTACTCCACCCATTGGAAATGTAAGGTGGTTCAGGATCAGTCCACAGAATAAATGTGTGACACATAAAGGAGGACCTTAAGGAAGAGGATCATTGCTGGCAGTGGTGGGTTTCTTGACATCCGCACCTCCTGGATTCTTTGCTGGACGTCCCACATTGCGGGGGATTAGCTGCTGCAGAGGCATTGGTGTCTGTAGCTGTTTGTGCCTCTGACAGGGCCTCCCTTCCTGTGTCTGCCAAAGATGTATTTTGGAATGATGTACTTGCCACACAGGAAGGGGTAGATGTTGGGTGTAAAGCCCTGATCAATGTCGTGTTAATTTCCCGCAGCACCCCTGTTAGGGTGTCCATTTCTGTATTATGAGCATCCATTTTTTCAATCATGACCCTATGCAGCTGTTTTATGTGCCAGAATTCAGTCAACACCTGTCCCATCAGGCCTTGGGACTCCTGATAGACCCCCAAGATGTAGCTGATGGTGTTCTGGCTGACAGCAGCCCCAGTGGCCTCACTCTGCTGGCCCAGGGCATCCCTCCCACACACCCTACCCTCACAAGCCCGTTTCCACTTGGCATAGGGTGCTCTCTCCAACTGGGTCCTGGACCCTCTGTGTCCAGAGTGTTGAGTAGCACCTCAAGATCCAGGACTGTAGGGCACAAGATGGTGAAAACTGCTAGGTACACAGGTTGGGAGGCACCTCGTTAACTGGGATGTTGCAGCAACAGGCCTAGGAGGAGACGTTGAGGCCACAATGAGACACACTGTTGCTGTCTGACCAGGTTGCCCAGATGGACCAGGACCATTCTCCACTTCCACAAGTCCAGGAGTCTTATCGTCAATGAAGGCTGCATCCAGGGGGCTAGTGGTAATCTGTTCTGTGGCCTTCGTGCGCCCAGTGGCAGCTCAACCTGTTGATGAAAAACATGCATTGTTACTGGTAAAAATTGTGAAATCTACCTCCAAAGGTTTTGTGCTACAGTAAGCACAGACATTGGACATAGTTAAGTTGTAGGTAATCCTATTGTGCCAAGTTACCATGGTATTGGGTTATTTGGCATGACATGTGTGAAGCATGCCTAACCTATTTGACACAAGCAACTGATGAGATTTGCAGATTAGTTGCACTTTGGAAGATGGCCTGAAAATGACATCTTACCACTAATGAAGCCAATTCAGTGGAGAGGCAACAATGGCTTTGATCATTTGGAGGCCTAGTTGAGTGGGATGCAGGCAAACATGGTACTTTATTGTATATGTGACTGGAGTCAGCATGTGCGCAGTGCTGTGTCAGTGTGTCTGCTGCCAATACCTATCCATTTCATCTTGGGATAGCAGGTCAGGATGGAGCTAGGTAGACAGACACATCTCTGAGGTGAGCCTGATCTGTATCTTGGTCACTCCCAGGTTAGTACACTTCAATTGAGAGTTACCAAACAAGGGTATTTTGACAAGTGCACACTGGGTAGGTGGTTGGAGTTACTGAAACAGGGCCTTCTGGCCTTAGCAGTCAGGTCACTAAATCCACTTCATGACACTTGACATATGGTATCTTCCCAGGTGAGTACCGTCTAATTGAGAGTAACCAAACAAGACTATTTGGACAAAGGGCCACATGTACGAAGGTTTTGCGAGTCGCAAATCGGTCAGCGCTATTTGCTACTGTGCAAAAAGCAAAATGGTATGTTCCAATGCCATTTCAATGTCCCAAATAGCGATGCGACCGATTACCGACTCGTAAAAATTGCGACTTGAAATTGCGACTCGCAATTAAGAAATCGCAAATTGCAAGTTGCAAATCAAATGTACAAGGCAGTCGCAAATTGCGAGTAGTCGCAAAAAGCCCATTTTGCATACCCAGATTAGCTCTGATTCCAAACAGGTGGTAACCAGAACCAAAATATTAAAGGAGACCCAGAAGGTATCAGGGTTTCTCAAAATGGCTGCACTATAGGTGATTGCATGGAGGATGCAAGTCCAGGCTGCCCAGCAGAGGAGGAGGAGGCAGAGACAGGAGAGGGTATACCGAAACAGGCAGACCCTATTTCAACAAACTGAGGACGAGAATTATGATAAATACAGACTGAGCAGCGCAGTTATCTTAGAGATTATTGAACTGCTGAAACCTCAGCTAGAAAGCCATACAATGTGCGGCTGCTCTATCCCCACACATGTGATTGCTGTTGCTGGTGGGGTGTCCCAAAGTGCCCTGTCACGATTCTGTAGACGGTTCTTAGAGGCCATACTCGCACACATGTCCAGATACATATACCTTCCCAGGAATGAGGAGGAAATTAACAGCACCAAGTTGGACTTCTACAGAATTGCCAACTTCCCCCATGTAACAGTGTGTGTGGACGGGACACATATACCAATTTGCCCACCAGCAAATCTGGAATATGTGTTCCGCAATAGGAAATGTACCCACTCACTAAACATCCAGGTGGTATGTGATGCCCATAAGGTCATTACTGACATAGTGGCTAAATTTCCAGGGAGTACACATGATGCATACATATTCAGGCACAGTCGGATACACCGACATCTAGAAAGTGGGGAATTTGGCGAAGGATATTTTTTAGGTACTGTGTAGTACACTCCGATGTCTTAAATACATGTCACTGCATAACCAGGTGAAGCCATGCTCACATCTGCTCTTTTGTCACACAGGTGACAGTGCATATGCTCTGAGGCCATGGTTACTCACCCCATACCTAACACCTGCCAATCTAAATGAGAGGCACTACAACATAGGACATCGGTGAACCAAAACTATCATTGAGAGGACCTTTGGCTTGTTGAAGTCACGTTTCCGAAGCCTGCACAAAAGTGGAAGTGCACTCCAGTATGCCCCAGAGACTGCATGCAAGATCGTGGCAACAGATGCCATCCTCCACAACATCACCACCAGACGTGGGCTACATCTAACCCTTGACGACACAGATTCGGAGGATGAGGAGCAAGAGCTACCACACCAACAGCCTGGGGATGGTAGCATCGCATTGGAGGGCAGACAGAGACGGGAACCACATTGCAACTCACTACTTTGGCAGATACGTGGCACTGTGACAACACTCACAAATGTAAGACACACATAGCCAGGTTGTGCAGTACAAAAAATAATCCCTTTAATGTCAGGAGAGTAATAATGAACTGTTGATGTCTAAACAGCAAGAAAAAAAGTAAATGTAATGTCTGACACATTTACATCATGTGCCTCAGGCAAATCCCAGATTAGCAAATCACACCCTCCTGCGACTACTGCCACCATGGCCTGATCCTGGTTGGTCCCCTGATCCTTGGCGGGCACTGCTACTCCGCAGGATGCGTGCATCTGAGGCAGAAATGCTGCTCACGCTGGAGATGTCCTCACTATCCTGAGGGGTATCGCCAATGCCCCTTGCTGCCTGGGTGGTCTCTATTAGGTCCACTGCATGACTGATGCGCCCTAGTCCCCTTGCTACATCACCGGCAAAATGCCCATGTTCCACCTGTAGCTTTATGGTGCACCTTGACAGGCTGGTAGTAGTGGTTGCAAGGTGGTCAAAAGACTGACTCTGCCGGTCCAAACGGGCAGCAGTGTTGCGCTCTCTGCGCCTTGCATGGGTCCTATCTGACACCATTTCTCTGATCAGGTCATTGATGGAGGTGATGAGGTTTGCCATGTTGTTGTTCATGGTGGTGAATTGTGTGTCAGCATTGGCAAAACCCTGTGAGAGGGTCTGTTGCAGTCTGTGCAGGTTCCTGTTCATTAACCGCATATGTTTATTTTGCAGGCAGTGACTGCTCAGTAAGGATGCCTCCAGTCCTAGAAATTGTTCACCTGTGACATCCTCCTCACCTGCTGACTGTGTTTGACGTTGCCGTCTCTGCCCAGACCCAGCTGACCTATGTGGCCGACTCACACTCATCAGTGGCCCCGGTGTTAGGTTGCCTGTCTCAGTGTCAATATCTGTCTCCTCTGTGGTCTCACGTGCATGGTGGAGAAGTGGTGTGGTCATGCACTCACCTGCTGTTACACTGGCTGCCTTGTCTGCTGTGATGGTGGCAGATTCCTCTCCCTGCACAGTAGGGTCATTGGTGGGTACTTGTGGGAGACCTGTGGGGCACAGGGGATACACTGTTAGTGCCTCTCATAGGTGTGGTGTATCAAAATAAATATTCCTCAAAAGTTGGATTACTATACTACATTGCCCATAATGCATTGTTCTGTAGGTTGCAATATAGGCATGGAGCAAATCTGGAGGATGCATGCTCTTGTGTACTGTGGTTGTGTGCATGGTGCATTTAATGGTGTAAATAAGTGATTTTTGCTGCTTACTTTTGGATGTTCCCGGTGCAGAACTGTCCAGGTCTCCAATTCCTACCACAGCCTCCAGCTCCAGAGTGGTTTCAACCATGCTCTCAATGGCTGTAGGAGGTGGTACTGTGAATGGTCCTCCTCCAGTTCCATGCACCTCCCTCATCAGCTCTGCCACCCTTTCTTTGGTCTTGGACCTGAGGTCGTACCACCTTTTGCGGACCTCATCAATGGTGCGATTGCTGACTCCAATTCGATTGATTTTACTCAGGATGTCTTGTCAGATCTTCTTTTGTGTGTCATGGACACTCATTGATGCCTTGCCGAACAAGACCTCATGGTGCAGGCAGCACTCCTTAGTCAGGACCTCCAGGTCCTTTTCTGAAAACTTTAGTTTCCTCTTCCTCCCTGCAGTGGGTGTCTCCTTGTACTGAGCTGACATAGCTGTAGTTGCTCCTCTCAGCTGGGTGTGCCTCTGCTGTCTGTGCTGGGTAGACTCCTCCCTGTTCCATGGGGGGTACTTCCTGGTTCTGATGTCATCCCTCAGAACCAGGAAGTGTGTTTTCTCCTATTTTATTTGCACCTGGTCAGAAATTGCGACCCAGTCGCAATTTGCGACTCCGGACCACACCCTTGTGCAATTTGTGATATCCGCGACTCCGCACCGAATCACGAAATGGTTTTGCGATTTCTACCTACATTCTGTTTTGCGAGTCGGAAATGGTGATTCGCAATGAGTTGCTATTTCCGACTCGTAATTCTTTAGCTTCATACATGTGGCCCAATGTGCACACTGGGCTGGTGGTTGGAGTTACAGACACAAGGCCTCCTGAAAGTTACAGTTAGGTCACTCTCTCTGCTACACACATTACACAAATCGTATCCTTCTAGGTGAGTACACTTCTAATGAGATTTAAGACACAGGGGTAATTGTGCAAGTGATCACTGGGCTGGTGGTTGGAGTTACTGAAACAGGGCCTATTGGGCTTTCCAGTCAGGTCACTCCCTCTACTCCCCAACACTTGACAAGTGGTATAATCCCAGGTGAGTACATTTCAATTGAGAGTTCACTAACAGATGTATTGGGGCAAGGGAAAACTGGGCTGGTGTTTGGAGTTATAGAAACAGGCCCTCCTGGGAGTTGCAGTCAGGTTACTCTCTCTACTACACACACTACACCAGGTGAGTACACTTCAACTGATAGTTAGCAAACAAGAGTATTTGTGCAAGTGACCACAGGGCTGGTGTTTGGAGTTACAGAAACAGGGCCAGGGTGTCATGTCATTCCCTCTTCTCCCCAGCACTTGAAACATTATGGATATTACATATCTGTATGCAGGCAGTATTTAGGTTTGAGCATACATTTACATTTTGGGATATACCTTGAATCCTGGAATGTTTTTTGATATTGTGAGATTTACAGGCACCATTTGGACATATGGCATGTGATGGGCCTTGGTAGCTGTGATGTTGGGTCCAATTTTACACATTGACAGTGTTAAATCTCTCATACTCTGGGTATTGAATGTTGGTGAGGACATGAACAAGACAGTTTTAAAAGCTGAGTTTGAGCATGCATGACCACTGGTGGTCTGCCTTTTTTGCTTGGCAGGCGGCGGTCGTGCCTGATTGTATCATAACACCACAGCTTGGGAACTGCCAGCAAAGTGATCTTTTTAGGACCGCCAACAAGGCCGACCGCCAAACTCATAATCAGACCCATAATCTAAATATTTTGTGTCCAAATTATTAAAAACAATGACATAATTAACACAATTAATTATCTGATTAACCAATTAAAAATACAAACAATTATTACAATATTTTTAAAATTATATGTTAAATAACTAAAACTAATTATAGAATTATCTAACTGGCAAATTAAAAGTTTCAAAAAGATTGTAATCAATTAGAAAATAAGGGCCTCATTACGAGTTTGGCAGTCCAAGGATCGCCAGACTTGCGGTGACGGTCGGACCTGAACACTCCATGTGGTCCATCCGGCACTTTACGACCCTGGTGGTTGGACCACCAGGAAACCATAGTCACTGCAGGGAACAAGGTTCCCAATCGGCTGACGGGAGTCAGACTCTTGGTCAGCCATGGCGGCACTGAACTCAACACTGCCAAGCTGATCACGACTCCTGTTTCCTCCAGCCTTTCAATTGCAGGGACCCCGCCATGAAAAGGCAGGTGGAAACACAATGCAGGGAGCCACAGAGAGGCCCCTGCACTGCCAATGACTTTTGCATGGGCAGTGCAGAGGCTCCCCTGCCCAGCACTCTTGCTTTGCAGACAGTATGCATTGCAGGGTGCTGGTGTGCTACGGTATTGGCCTCGGCTCCCTAGAGGGAGCCAAATCAAATATCGTAGCACTGTTCCTGACGACCTGACCAGCGGGAATGCCGTAATACGATGTTCCCACTAGTCAGCCCGGCGGGAACATCGTAATATGACCGGAAGGTAGGCAGCCGGAATGATGGCTACCTCCTCCCCGTGGTTTTGGCGGTGGGAGTTTTTCAACCGCTAAAATCATAATGAGGCCCTAAATGTTCAAAAAACATCCCTGCCGATTCATCTGCAAACGCAGCCAAAAACTGGATATAAAACTAATATTCTTTCAAATATATTACTAAATAAAAAAATCCCTACAAATAATTAAACATACATTATAATAAAACAATAACAAGTTATAACACAAAACCTAATAAAACAACTAAATAATTAAACAAACAATATTATGTAAAACTATGTTTAAAAAATGACATAAAGGACTTAAAAATGATGTTCTATTTCTTATCTTCTATATTCTGTCCCACAATGATTTTGACACAATATTTGTTTCCCACAGGCTTTTTAAAATATCTAGAGCGCACCTGTGCTTCCCAGTCTGGATATGTGCATTCTTCTCCATTTCAGACATTGCCCTAATGTAGGGTTAGTGTTTTTTTTAATATAACTAATATCTTTGTTTTTTCCATATAGGGACACATCTTAGTATACAGGGAAAGACTGTCATTCAGGGCCCTTCATTAGGACCTTTTGTTAAAATCATAACATTTCTACTGAAAAGCAAATAAAAAACCATCACTTCATTCAGGTGAAAAATATTTTTCTTTTCCTGATATATGAACTTTAGTTAAATAAAAAAACACTAAACTCATGGGCCAGTTTTACTAACATTTTGCATTGTGGATGAGCCACCTTTTTGGCACAGTCACCACGCAAAATGTTATTTCTGGTTTACTAAGCCATGCTTGTCAGGTTTGTGTGGCTTTGCATGGGAGTGTTCCCAAAAACTACCACAAGGCAACGCACGGTCCTGTCTTGCATTACTTTGCATTAGGAAGGTGTTCTATGAGTGTACCATGCGAATTCCCATACACCCACCCATGGATTTTGGTGCATTCCCAGGTTTACAAAGACTTTCAGACATGGGAATACGTCAAAATGCTACGCCTCTCTGATCAAGGTGTAACAAAGAGAAATATCTTTATTTCTTCATGTTACTTCCTCTTTCAACGTGTGCTATAGTGTGCATCACACATAGAAAGGGGATAGTGCATTTAAGAGTTATTTTTGTGCAGGAAGGTATTTCTTCCTGCACAAAAACAACCCTGTCTCTAATGCCGGAACCCATGCATTATGGTGCAAGAATTCCTGCGTTGGTGGTAGGCAGCACACAGTGCACCAGCGCTTGGCGACAGCAGAACTGCACCATATCTTAGATATATGACTCATTTCTGCTGTCTCTTTTTCACTCAGTGCAGTGCAGCAATGTTGCTTGTTGCCCTCCGTTGAGTGAAATGTAAGTAAATCTGTCCCCACATGGTTTGAATGAAACAGACAGGGCCATTGCAACCAGAAGCTATTCAAATGTGAAAGCAGGTTAACCATTTGGACATTAACAGGTAGGGTGCGTGGTAGGGGACTGCGTTCAGAGCTGAAAGGTCTGTCATGACATAGCCTTGAAAATACTGATATATGTAAAAAATGATGCTTTAATTTGCATTCTTTGGACACCTTTTTCTAAACATTTAAACATTTGTTTGGGGGTAGAGCACCCCCTGCACACACCCATCCCACAGAGACAGACTTGCTCACTATGCTTATTGGTTTGAAGCAAAGTTTAGCTGTCTGAACATTTTTGCCAAGGCTAATTTAGGGGCTCATTTACAAGCCCCTTGTACTGCCGCAGTGTCATTTTTTTATGCTACGGCAGTGCAGAACAGTCCCCCACCCCACGCTGTACTTACAAACTGGAACAATGGGACCACTGCATCAGTTTGTAAACCACTATGCTAAATGATACCTGCACCAGGTATAATGTATGGAAGGGAGGCGTTCCCCCACAAGGAGGCCTTTAGGAATGGCACAGTGAAATCTGCAAGATTTCACTGTGTTATTCGAGCGTCATATTTTAACCCCTGCTCAGGGCAAGCATTAAATTGACGCTGTGCTTTGTTCTATGGGCCTCCCCGAGATTTGCTGGACTAGCGTCACATTTTTTTATGCTAGTCCAGCAAAGTGCCACAACCGCATCAGAAATTCTGACGCAGTTGAGCTAACGACCGCCATGGTGCTCTGTATTCTAAATACAGAGCTACCATGGTATCATTAGGCGGTGCAGGGAGGCGCAAGCAAACTGGTGCATGATGAGCGATGCGCCATAGGTGAGGCACTTACTTCTCCAGTTCAGCCGTGTGTAAAAGCAGAAAAAATAACCTTTAAAGGTAGTTATAGAGTTGTTTTAATCCCACAAAACACTATCAGGAAATTTCAAAGCTCTCCGTCTTCCTCAGCAATGTATCCTCAGGCAGCTCAGTGCCATATGTAAAACAAGCAATTTCAATAGATCGGGCTTTTTTTGGCTCTGAAAAGCGCAGTGCTCACCCCGCACTTACATGAGCAATCATTCTAGCACTGAGAATGGGAGCAAGGACTAAAAAAGAGTATCTGTTTGCTCTGGTGGGATGGAACACAATCAAAAGTGCATCAGAAGAACACAAAACTTCTGAGAGGGCTTATAGGCTGAAGTGCCAGCAAGAGCCTTGTGAGCTGTGTAAAATGACAAACTAAATCAGTTCATTCACTGGTAACCTATGGGCGACATCCAATTGATATTTAACAGAGGTACTCTGAGAAATCACGTAACGGATGTGGCATCTGCTAGAAACTCGGAACAAAGCAACACTGGAACGTAACACACACGTAAATCAATGTCCAACCCACATTTTCCTTTAAAAAGGGAAGCTTCTTTAAAGCGCACACAACTAAATACCATACTGGAAATGACAAATATGAACTAGATTTCAGGTGGAGTTTCAAATTGGAACCCATCTTTTAGGGGCCCAGCAGATTAACCAGGCTGCAAATCATGTACCCAGAAGAAATACTACAGGGGGCAACTATCACATTAAATGTAGTCTGCTACCATTATCTGTGAAGTTCCCCTTGTCAACTTTCGCATGAACATGCTTCAGTCCTAAAGCACAGCAATGTTCTATATGGGCCTACTTGGGCCTACTTGAAATCAAGGCTATCCAAAATCAAAAAGAATAAGCCTACATTGTCATGGCATTCTCAGTGCAAATTAGAGTTGTTGCCTTTGTCTCCACGTTTATTAATCAATAAAGCAAACGCCTTAGCTTTAACATGAAAACCAGTCAACATTGCAATGTGATTATGGCCTAGATAGATCTATCGAAAAGTTTAGAAATACTCAAAGAGCCAGATTTATGAATATTTTGTGCTAGGTTTTTTACTACTGTAACACAAACCCAGTGCAAAGTGTTGTGGTGCTATTTACTTTCAAACACAAAAGTTGGCCAAAGTCATGCAAAGTAGCACTGTTTGCTTTTTGCGTCAAGGGGATGTTCCATGGGTGCTACATGGGTGTTCCCATGCAACCACCTATGCGGTTTGATGTGAATCCCTATATGTTAATGTTGGTGGACAGGAATTTGCACCAAAAATATATGCGTCTGTGATGATAACAGCAAACAAGTTTTAAAGCTCTATTTTTGCAACTTTGCATGACTGGTGCACTGTACAGCACACATACAAAGTGGGAAAAGTGTTAAAACATAGTATTTTTATTTTATTTTTATTTTTAAGAGTTTTCTATAGCGCTGGCAAGACCGAGAGGGTATCAGAGCGCATTACAACAGAATAGAAAATAAACATAAGAAACACATATGAGTCAAGAGTCACATTACAGAACGAAAATACAGAGGGGCTCTCATGACTAGAAGGGTGGCGATCCGAGGATGGAGGGGTGGGGAGTGAGAGACCCTTATTGATGAGAGGGTTAGTTTAGGAGGTATTCTTTCAGTAGCTTCTTGAAGGTCAGATGGGAAGGGTTAGATCTGATGTGAATGGGTAAGGAGTTCCATATTCTCAGAGCATTGTTTGAGAAGGAGCATGACTGAGTTTTTTGCTTGTTAGGTTTCGGTAGGAGGAGGAGGAGAGAGTTTGTGCTTCTCAGAGATCTGGTTTGACCAGCTTTCACTAGCTTGTTAGCGAGGTATTCAGGTTTCCCAGTGAGAAGGGCTTTGTGTGTTAGGCAAGCAGTGCGGAACAGGCAACGGGCCTCAATCGGGAGCCATATGAGAATCCTCAAGGCTGGGGAGATGTGGTAAAAAAAATTAATTCCCGTCACTAGTCTGGCAGCTGCATGAATAGTGGACCTCATAGGGGCGAGTCGGGATTTGGCCGTGCCAGTGAGGATGGAGATCCCATAGTCTAGTCTTGAGAGTGCCAGTGCTTGAGTGGCTTGTTTGAGGTCATCCTGGGGAATGAAGGATTTGATTTTGTGAAGAAGTTTAAGGCTGAGGAAGGCATTATTAGCGTTTGTCTTGATGTGGTCCTGCATGGTCAGGTTGGAGTCCAGAGAAAT
Source organism: Pleurodeles waltl (assembly GCF_031143425.1). NCBI lineage: Eukaryota > Metazoa > Chordata > Amphibia > Caudata > Salamandridae > Pleurodeles > Pleurodeles waltl. Next base: position 1,541,914,824 of record NC_090440.1, on the reverse strand, counting down.
TCCCAGGGATTTGACCGTGGTAGACGGGGAGAGAGTACATTTGAGTGCGTCGATAGATTTTAGCCATTCTTGCAGTTGAGGAAGCTGGTTAGATTTCGAGAGGAGGAGTATTTCTGTCTTGTCATGATTGAGTTTGAGATGGTTATGAAAGAGCCAACATAGGGCTTTTTTAACGGTATTGTTCAGACAGTGGATGTCTTCTAAGGAGGATAGTTCAATATAGAGTTGCGTGTCATCTGCATAGAGATGGAAGGGGATATTGGCTCGAGTGAGGGTAGTGGTAAGAGGGTCCGTGTAGATGTTGAAGAGAGTTGGAGAGAGGACAGAACCTTGGGGGACTCCTCTGGTAATTAGGGAGGTGGGTGAGGTCGAGTTGAGAAGTTTTACTTGCTGCGTTTGGTTTTGTAAGAAGGAGGAAAACCAGCGGAGTACAGTACCTTCAATGCCTACTCTCTTTTGGAGGGAGTCGAGAAGGAGTTTGTGGTCGACAGTGTCAAAGGCCGCTGTAAGATCAAGGAGAATCAGTAGGCAGGGTCGGTAAGAGTCAAGAGAGTTGTGGAGGTCATCCACTATGTTAAGGATGGCTGACTCAGTGCTGCAGCCTTTCCGGAAGCCTGATTGAAGAGGATTGAGGTGGTTGTTGGTATCGATATGTTGGGTTAGTTGTTGGAGAGCAAATTTTTCAAGAACTTTGGCCAGGAAGGGAAGGTTGGAAACGGGTCTGTAGTTGTGGAGGTTGTTCGGGTCTGCTCCTGGTTTCTTTAAAATTGGCGTGATTTGGCCTAGTTTTAGGCAGTCCGGGAACATGCCGGTATGAAGGGAGCTATTGATGATCATAGTCCATGTAGGTGAGAGGGACTGGTAGAGTTTTTTTGCCAGGGAGGAAGGGAGGGGGTCGGCTAGGTGGGAGGAGGTTTTGGAGGAGGACATAAGGTTGGAGATGTCCGATACCAGGAGGGGTTGGAAAGAACTCCAGCTAGCGGGAGCCAGCAGCAGTGTCTGGATGAGGAGAGTGATTTCAGTATTGGGGGGCGGGTTGTCAGAGAGGTAAGGAGCAGGGATAAAAGTGTTAGTGGAAGGGAGGCGGGGCACAATGTTGGGGGGGGGGTGTCCGGTGCTAGGGAAAGTTCAATCTCAGTGATTTTATCGTTGAAGAATTTGGCAAAGTTAACGCAAGTGACCGGGGTAGTGGGTAAGGGTTGGGAGCAGGTTTGGTAGTTTGTTGTTTAGTGATGTTAAAGAGCTCCTTCGGGTGGTTTATGGCTCTGTCAAGGGTATTCTGGAAAAAGGATCTTTTTTCATTATAAATGTGTTTTTTGTAACTTCTCCGTGCACTTCTGAGCTGCTCCAAATGGGTGGAGGAGGGGTCGGATCTCCAAAGTCTTTCAGTAGCTCTGAGTTGTCTTCTCTCTGAATTGAGGTCATTGTTGAACCAAGCTCTAGATGGGATGTTTCGCAGTCTTTTCTGTTTTAGAGGGGCAAGCTGATCAAGTATGGTAGTTATAGTTGAGTTGTAGTGGGTGGTTAAGTCTGTCGTGGAGAGGATGGTCGAAGGGTAGGGAGAAGAGAGGTGATTTTTTCTTCCAGGGTAGATAGGGGGATTTGGCTGACATTTCTTTTCCAACTAAAAGATTTTTGGGGATGAGTAGTAGTTGGGGGATATAGTTGAGATGGAAAAGGATGATGCGATGATCTGACCAGTCGACAGGAAGGATATCGTCGACCGTGAGGGAATATTTATGCACTATAATCGCATCCAGTGTAGCGCCTTTGATGTGGGTTTGGCCCTTGCAGTGTTGGGAAAGGTTGTTGCTGTGAAGAAGGTAATTTAGGGTTTGGATGAGTGCATTGTTCTCATCGTTCCAGTGAAGGTTGAGATCGCCCAAGATAATGAAGTTGGGGTCAGAGAGGGATTAGGGAAAGGAGAGATGTTATGGGAGAAAATCAAGGAAGTTTGGGATGAGGAGACAGGGCAGGATTTGTGATAGAGAGGTTTGGGGTTGGGGAAGTAAGGGGCATGGTTAGGGTGAGAGGGGATAATGGGGATGAGTGGGTCAGAGAGGAAGGGGCTGTCGACTCTGGGAACAGGGGGGGAAGGGGGTGGTGTTGGGGGGATAATGGGGTGGGGTGTCAATGGGCTGAGGGTGGATAGGGGGAGTGGGAGTGCTGACTTAAGGGAGGGGAATAAGGATTCGAAGGCACGGAGGTTGGAGTCATTAGCTTGAATCATGATGGTTCCATTTCTGAAGACGGAGATGATGACGTTTCCCTGGAAAGCCGGGGAACTGGAGATAGAGAGTTTGCAACCGTATGGGATATTAGTAGTATTGGAAGGGTGGAGGTGAGTATTGAGGAGGGTGTTCCATTTAGCCGGGCGTTTAGTGAAGAAGATGAGATCTGTCTTTTTCGTGCCTTTTGGGCATTGAAGTAAGTGTCCACAAGAAGTAACTCAGGATGTTGCCTGGTAAGTTTGCGCTTAACGTTTTTCAGTGCAGAGAGGGAGAGGTGGTTAGGGGGAGATATGGAGAAGGAGTTGGGCCCGTGGGGTTTAAGGAAGGGGGAAATGGGTGAGGAGGTGGATCCTGTGGGGATCGACATCATGTGAATGTGAGGAGGCTAATGCTCGTAAGGGGGTTAAAAAGGACTCAAGATAGGGTGGAAAAAGGGGAGGGGGATAAGATGAGAGGGATCAAGGTTGGGGCCCAGGACCGGGGATGGGGGGGAGGGTCGTCGGGAGGAAATTCTAGGGCGAGAGGCTCGAACAGGGGTTGAGAAGCCCTACAGATAGCAACAGGGAGGGGAACAGGGGAGATCCAGAAAAGAGTGTTTGTGTTAGGAGATGGGCGGACACAGAGTGACCTAGTGGGATAGGGTGGGAGGGAGACCACTAGTTAAGGAGGAAAGAAGGGTGGGACAGGCAGAAGACCCCACTCCAGGTGTCCGCCTGGGACCGGCACTAGGGGTCAGAATAGGCAGCCTCGCTGCTTGCTGGAATGTTGGGTGAGGACCGCATTTGGATGGTGGTTGAGAAGATCGGTCAAATAGCAGATCACCCAGCTCCAGGAGTCAAAGGAAACATGCAGAACTCAGTGCCCAATCTGAGCCCATTGCTGAGCACCGGCATCCATCCGAAAGGGGTGGGGCCAACTCTTGTGCCTCACGCATACGCTGCGCACAAGAGACACACATGTGAAGGACAGAAGAACCCTGAGCTCCGGCACCTCCGGGACCTCCCCACTCACGAAATAAGCATTGGGGGAGTCAGCGCAGCAGCCAGAACAAAGTTCACGTAAACTCCCTACCTCGGACAGGCGGGTCCACATGAAAGACTCCTCCCGGGCTGGAGTCAGGGATGGCGAACCAGCCCCTCCTGGATATGAAGCTCCTCCCGAGCTGCAGGCGGCGAAACACGGCCCCAACAACGTGGAGACTTGAGCCTGAGTCGGCCCAAGGTCTGCTCCAGTAGACTTCCCCATGCTAGGGGCCTCTCGTAAAACGCCTCCTCCCGAGCCGGGAATAAAATAGAGATCGGCAAAGATGGCGGGCGGGCTGCTCCTCGCGGGTGGGAGCCGGAGATGGCGGCTCCTCCAAGGTTGGGGCCAGAGATGAGGCTCCGGGGGGGTGGAGACCCGGTCCTGCTTTCACCCCGATTCAGCCGAGGAGGGCAGCCTACTGGAGTGTTCTGTAGGTATGTAAGGAGTCTGAAGGGTGAGTGCTTGGGAATTAGGAGGCTGTGGAGTTCCATAAGATGTGGTGCAAGCTGGCTTCATAGTGGGAGGTTGAGGACTAGGCTGGCTGCTGCTTTTTTAATGGTCTGCAGTCCTCTTGTGAGCTAGTTGGTTAACAATGCTGTTGGAAATTGGGCTATTAGTTGTGTGGCCATCACAAGTAATAGATACACAGTTGTCCTCAGTGGGAACCAAACACCTTATCGTCGCACTTGACTCTCACAGGGTAGTGAAGGGAAGCAGTCCAAGGCCTACTCAAGGGAGGTGGTGTGAGCTAGTAATCACCAATCACTGGCATGCAATAATGACACTTAATAAATGATTGTCCAGTAAGTACTTGTTCTTTAGAAAAAAAGAGAAGTGTACTTATTACACACACACTACAAAACACTATGCAGTAATTTACAAACATACATTGACACATGGAACATATCATATGTGGCATTGTGTAATCACTGGTGACCCCCAAGAGGGGTCACCCAAACATATCAAGTGAGTTTAGACAGCTGTTTCTGTAATAAACACATTACTTTTACATGATTCATTGTCATTGTGATAATGCTGAACCAATAAAACATGTGCAGTCACTATGGCAACCTAATAAAACATTTATTAGAAATAAACTTTGTGTTTGTGCATTCTTTCATGTATTTGGCTTTAAACCATAATGGACAAATCAACCCCTAGAAAGCATCCCGCTACAAGAAGTGGTATGAAAAAGCATTACATTATAAACATATAGGCAGCCCCTAGAGAGTGTAACCACATGAACACTGCATTTATACATTTTTAGGCTTTTAAGACCTCCTCAGATGTTATCATACTCCAGGTCCCTAGGAAACAAAACACTCCTGGCTGTAGAGCAAAATCTCTAGCCATGTGAGTGCTTGAAACAGCATTAAAATCAAAGGGGGGGTGATCATTTTAGGATTTCCCTAACTTAGGGTGGAGACTCAGGTCGTATCCTGGGAAGAAAGGTTGCAGCGTACTGAGAAATTTGATGGTGATCCCATTGTCCTGGGACCACTACAAGCAGATATATGGGTGAAAATCTGTTTCAAATAAGAGGCCCCACAAAGCATTATGGGGCAATTCTGGCACAAAGCAGTGAATACTTGACGAGCGGCTCTCCTGCTGTGCCGGGGCCACGTTGATATTTTCATTTTTATTTTTTGTTTCCAAGTGGCATCCTGCTGCCAGCAGCGGAGCCCCATGTGCTCCAAGGTAGGAAAGTAGATAAAAGGCTGTCAAACTTTAGACTGCCATAATTCAGGCCCGGTGGAGCTGATTTGGGCAAACCTGGGCTCACTTTACTCCTGGTGGCAAGCTCTATTCATGAGGGGCAGTTGCAGCCACCCTCCTTACCTTAAAAGTGGTGCAGTCCTCAGAGAGCTGGTTTTACTGGTCCCCTACGCCAGCTCTCCTCTTGATCTTTGTTCATGGGCACAGAAAAGTCCAGGCTTTCCCTCAACTAGTCCTCAGAGGGTGTAAAGGGGCACAGCCTTGCTGGCCCTTGGGGAGACCCACTGGTATTGGGATCAATTGGACAGAGTCCTGGGTTCTGAGTGGGGGCCTGGGGGCTCCTCATTCCAGTTCTCCACGGTAGTCCCAGAATCGAGGCAAAAAGTAGGTAGAAAATCCACAGACAAGGGAGAATCTTCCTCTTGTGCAACATTTTATAAAGAGGTCAGGGGGTTCCAAAAGTCAGGCACTCCTAGCCAATCCAGGAGTGCTGTATCACCTCTCTGCCCCTGTCCGAACCCTCCTGCACAGCATGTTGGGACAATCGTAAAATGGCGTCATCCAGTAGCCACTAGCCACATCAGCTTCTGGGGTCTCAGCTCCACACCTCAGTGACATCACTGCCAGGGACTGGCCCACTAGAATTTGAAAGGGAGCCCCCCAGTGGAATTGCTCCAGTTGTCTGGGCACTCTCCTTTGTTCAGTGGACTTTGGCAGGTCCGTCCTTAGGGCAGTGTGATAGCTGGGTAATTGATACAGATCATTCATCCCCCCCTTTTTCTCCTCAGGAGCTGGGAAACACACTGCTAATTTCTCCTTTTGAGTGGTGCAGCCTTTGTTCCTGCCACTGGAGAAAATGTAATTACCTTTGCTGGGTTGCCGCGGACTTATCTTAAAAGGCGGACACTGGTGATGAACACACGCAGTCTGTTTGCCATATGATTATCCTGGGCGAGACACCGGTTGTGAAACTCACCCACCTTAAAAAGTCTAAAAAATGGGTGATCAGAAAAGCAAAACATCCAGGCATAGTGCAGGGGCAGAACCCAGTGCAACACCTATATAAAGGGTGTTCCTATTGTTTAGTCTGTTGGTAATGTGGGCTCCTTTAGTGTAATGAGGCCTCTGTATCTCAGTCCCTCTTTATTTTGCCCTAGAATCTCAGGATAATGAAGCAAAACAGTCTAAGGCTGATTCATTGAGGTGATGTGGGCTAGAAAACCAAAACCCTGCAACACACAAAAATAAGAATAAGTCAATGTCCAACCAAAGCTTCTTCATAAAGGAAATGTAATGAACACACAGCTAAATACTACACACAAAATTACAAATATTTTCAAGATTTCAACTGGAAAACACAAGGTTTCTCACCATCAAAACGTTTAAGTCTACAGTTTTTGTCAAGTCATTCACTAAGTAAAATGAGACACCCACTGCCTTTGTTACCATGTTTAATAATCAATAAAACAAGTATTTCGGCTTTAACTTGAGCATTAACGTGGCCATATCATTTCTGCCTAGAGAGATCCAATACTCAAATTAGGCAGACTCAAACAATACATTGATAAAAACATTAGCTCTCTTTCTGAAGAAACTAAGCATTCAATGTGGTCAGACCTAAAAGTGATAGATGTGCTAAATCCCTTTCAGTTGCATTTGTCAGATGAAACAATGTAAACCTCATCTTTATCGTGTTTGTCTAATAATTCAAAATGTCATGTTTCTTTCCATGGTGTTGTCATGAAATTCACAATTTAAAACACCTTCCGTTTGGGTTTGTCTTAGGGTTGACAATGTGAAACCTCTTCTTATTGCATTAGCCAGAGTTTATTATGTAAAGTCCATTCGTCTTGCATTTGTCAGAGGGTTCCCAACTTAAAGACCCTGCCTATTGTGTTTGACATGGGTTCACAGTGTAAATCCCTTTCCCATTTTATTTGTCAGGGAGTTCAAAATGTAAAGCTATCTTTCTCGGCAAGCAGTCTAATGTAAAACCCTGTCCGGTAATATTTGTTAGAAAGTCCACAGTGAAATCCCTCCTATTCCTATGGTCTGGGTCAACAGTGTCACTATCATTTACGAGCAATGGAACTACTTTTTAGGCAGACTAATACAACTGTTTTCCATTGAATGCTTGAAGAGAAGAAGATTATTATGTGAGTAAATTCACAGCCCCTTTTTTAGTACTACTTCTTATGGCTCTTTTTTTAGTGATCACATCAGCCTTCAATAACAGCTGTGCTGTCATGCTTGGCCTATAAACTAATAAAAGATGAAACTAAAAGGGTTTGTCAGAGGGGAGAACCAAAACCATTGCCTACTAAGGTAATCTGTGGGAAACCATGCTACAGGCTTTAACACAGTGTAGTACAATCCATCCATCCAAGCTTTTTACAGTAATTAATTTAGGCCTACTGCTTTTGTCATACCTTTCTTCAATAAACAGATCTGTCCTATGGCATCTGACATAACTTTTCCCAATGAACCACTCAGGACTACAGGCTTGATTATGGGTTGTCGCCACATCAAAATCAGGCCTAGTGTATTGAGCTTACCGTTTTTCAGTGGAAGCAGTAACTTCTTCCCAATCAAATCCAGTACAGAGGAAGATCAACACGTGGGCCACAGCCAAAGTCCCTCTCTCTGTAGTGCTGTTGAAAGCTCTTTTTCTTTTGATCACAAAAGGTGGAGCAAGAAGTGGCAGACGTAAAAAAAACGGAAAATAAATAGACATCCTGATATGAGTGAGCAAAAAGAAACACTCTTACGTGATATTCTGAAGAATTGAAATGTTCTCATACCCGATAGACCTACAGTGCAGTTCTCCTCAATGGGCAGTGTTTTGCCATAATGCTAGTATAACTCAGCTTCCAGGACTATTAAGAGGTTCTTTGCTTTAAGTGCAGAATGTGGCTATTTAAGACACCTCTCTAGTACCTGACATACCACCAGTCTGCACATTTACCAGTCTGCATATTTAGGAGTAAATAAGGCCTTTTGTTAACCTTCCACGCAAATCGAAGACCAGTGCCACACACTCCATTAAAATTGATAGGGGTCAGATGTGAAACCACTCACTAAAAGGGCCAGATGTATCAAAAAGTGGTTTGTGTTTCCTAATAGTTAATCCTTGAGATTTGCTTTTAGGAAATCTCAAACTGGGATGTACAACAGTGTGATTAACACTGTTTGCGATTCCCAAATAGGTCACAAGAGACCTACGTCATTAATATTCATGAGGCAGGTCACAGTTTGCGACCCATTTGAGAATGGCTACAATCACAGGGATGGTGGCCTGCTGGGGCCAGCAGACCACCATGTATGTGATTGCTTTTAAATGAGCCAATCTCTTTTTTTAATGCAGCCCGTTTTCCTTCAAGGAAAATGGGATACGTTTAAAAAACGAAAAATGAAAAGTTTTCTTTTCAAAATTAACACTAGGCAGTGGTCTGTGGGACCACTGCCTGCTCTTAAAAACATTTTCGCTACCATTCTCAAAGGGGAAGGGGACCCCTAGGTCCCCTTCCCATTTGTGAATGGGTTACCACCAACTTGAAGTTGGTGCTAACTGAGAATGTTTTGCGACTGCATTCATGGTCGCAAAATATTCCTACATGCCAGTGCAATTCGGTATTAGGAAGGGACACCGTAAACATGCCCCTTGCTAATACCGAATTGCAAAAGCAAAATGCGATTCTGTAAACAAGTTACCGAGTCGCATTTTGCTTTGGTACACAGAAAAAAATCTATCAGGCAGTTTGCAACTGGAAAAATACTTCGTACATCTGGCCCAAAGTTGGCAAGATAGCCATATCGCACAGTGCCCTATGACAGGGAAATAGTCTTAGCTGTGTCTCAGTGTGTGTGTGTTCTGGTCTCAGTTCTCTTTTTAGAGGAAGGAGTGAGCGTCCCCTCAAAGGAGAGACAAATACTTAAATTCACTCAGTTACCCGACTTGTTATTCAGTTCATCAATGTTTTTAAAGATTATTATGCTAGAGAAGAAAGAATTGGCAATTACAGTGGAAGCATTGGCAGGAGTCAAAGTGAGGGCCGTCCACTGGAATGGCATGAACACTGCTGAATCACTGACAATACACACAAAAAGCACTAGTGCACAGTCATTCCAGTCACTACAGTGTTGTCAACGGCATTTCTGCAACACAGTGAATGGTTCACTTTCATGCCTGGTTAATATTAGGCCACCAAGAAAGAAGTCTTCCATGAAGGAATCATCAGATCATGTGAGCCAGGCGCCTCAAAGGTTTAATGCATGAGCATCACTATCTTAAGAGTCCGAATTGACAGTGTTATGTCTAATCAAAAGGAACTTATTTTTTACTAGGCTCTTCAGATACCATTTGATGACTGCTATGGAAAAGGAGGCCCCAGTTCTGTCCTGTTAACCTTCAATCACCCTGAGGCAGGTCTTACAGGTGTCCATAAGCATCCCATCTTAGCTCAGTGCTACAAGAAAGATAAAACATGATCCACTGAGTATGTGAATGGGTTGATGATCTGCATTAGTGTTCAAGGGACGAATCCTTACCATTTGCATCTGCACTGAGCTTTGATGAAGGGCTTTGTGGCAGCCTGCAGGACATCTGGGTTCTCTGACTGCAGTTTATCTCATCATCTGAGAAACGATGTAGTACTCTCTCCTACCAAGGACTAGTGAATCTAACTTGTCAATCAGACTTGAGAAGGCTAACAAGGGCTCACTAGGATGACTAAACATCCTGACCTGTCATTACTTTCTAAAAGACCCTAATGGTTAAAGAAATTCAAAGGTAAGGTGTATAACAATGCTTACGTCCATTCCAACATCACATTGTCCCCTGGGGATTCGGAGGCCCTTCCCATCTACTAGGTGAATGTAATATCATTGTGTGGGTGCGTGAAGGGAGCTCGAGCGTTGCTCGAGTTCCGAACGCGCTCATGGAGCGGAAAGACAGTTTAGGAAGGGAGGAGCAGTTAATGAGGGTGACGGTACCGCTTGAGTAGGTCGATTAAACCACGCTTCAACAAAAGTAAACCTGGTTTAATGTGGTTTATTTACAACATTCTTTTGGCGACGAAGGTTGTCCCTACTTATCGACCTACCGAGCTGCGTTTTTTCAGCAGGCTGATGTCCGACGAAGGCAGGGTGACGAAGGAAGCTGTTTGTCTGGCCTTCCAGGAACAAGGGCCTCTTTCAGGAGAAAGAGGCGTGGCGTATTATCTTTCTTGAGAGCTGCTGTGTATTTCTTAAAGGGGAGTGTTTTAAAGGTGAAGTCACTCCTGGAACTACCAGTTTCTGCCTGTGATCTTAAAGGAAATGTCCCCAGTTACCAGTTACCAAGAATTTAAGGGGAAAGCCACCCTAGAAGTTGGTAATTCTTGCAATTAGCTGCTGGTTTCCTTAAAATTTTGAAAGAAGTAATCTCTAAAACTGTTATTGTTGGCGGTGAGCGTTTCTGTATATATATATTTTTTTTATGTGACTTGATTTTAACGGTGTGCAGTGATAGACATTCTTCGTGTGTTGGAGTCATCAACGTGGATAAGCGTGAAACACTTAACAGCATTGCGAAGATCTTCGTTGCATGGGATTTGTATATTGCTTCTGAACCTTTGTTTTTTTAAGTGTGGGCTCATCTATTTTTGTGAGCAATGGAGCACGTCTCAATTACTGCACCACCTTGTTTTCTTATACATCCAGGTACGCCAGCGATCCAGTGGGAGGACTGGATAGACATGTTTGACAACTATTTGTTGGCGTTGGACAGTGAAGAGTTTTCTCCTGCACTTAAATAAGCGATTTTATTGAACTGTCTTGGATCAGAAGCGCAAAGGTTGTTCAAATTTATGCCAGTGGCTACAGACAATGGGGCACTTATTTCAGATGAGTTTAGGGAAGCTAGATTAAGATTGAGCAATAGGTTTGCTAAAGAAACCAATGTGGTTTTAGCAAGGTACAAGTTTTATACCCAACCACAGAGGGTGGGGGAGTCTATTGAAGAATTTGTATCCAGATTAAGGGAATTGTCAGTTAAATGTCAATTTGGGGAGATGTGCGCCGAGATGATTAGGGATCAATTAATGGTTCAATGTAAGAGCAGAAAGATTCAAGAAAGGCTGTGGGCTGCTAAAAATCTTTCTTTGAAAGATGCTATTGACATGGCAAAAGTTGTGGAAGAGTCAGAACTTTGCATGAAAGAGATGGAAGATATAGCAATGGGAGTAGGGAGCAACAAGTCTTCCAGGAGGTTGTGGGAGACGTGGGAAACAAAAGCAACAGTGTGGCTTTGGTAGAGAAGAAAACACAGGATCTTCTGAAAACCCAGAAAATGAATGCGAACAAGAAGAAGTGTAACAGATGTGGTAGTAGTTTACACAGTAGTGATTTTAAGGGGTGTTTTGCAGTGGGGAAGGAATGTAGAAAGTGTGGGCGCAAAGGTCATTATGCGCGTATGTGTGTTGAGTGGTCAAAGTCAAAAGGAGTGGCGGTGTGTGAGGAGAGAGAGATTGAGGTGGTAGACCGCATTCTTAGCCTAGGCGAGGTTGATAAAGGTTACTGCGGTAAGAGGGAAAGTAGGCCCAAAGCATGGTTCACTGTGGGAAAGGTGAGTGTTGAGCTGATGGTGGATACTGGATCTAAGTATACAATAATTCCCAAAGACATCTTCATGAAGAATTGGCCTCAGATTGAATTGAAGTCTAAAGACATATGTCCTGGGGGCTACCAAGGGGAGGAAATTGAGATCTTGGGTTTCTTTCCAACTGCCATAGGTTTCAAATCAAGAGAAACCTTCGGCAAAGTGTATGTGGCCGAGTCCGGGCCACCAATTTTGGGTTGGATGCATCAATACGACTTGAATATAATTGTGAATCCCAGAGGTAAGGAACAAATCGTGTTAGTGGATGATGGAGATGTGAATGCGATCCTGGAGGAAGTGAGGGAGGTGTTTCGAGAGGAGTTGGGAGAGTTAAAAGGTTATGTTCACAAGATACGTATGAAGCAAGGAACCGTTGCAGTGAAACACAAAGTGAGGAAAGTACCTATTGTTGTTAGAGAAGAGGTGAGCAAGATGTTGAAGGATATGTTGAAAGAGGGAGTGATTGAACCGGTTGAATCTCCAGAATGGACTTCTCCAGTAGTCATTACGAGGAAATCAAATGGACAATTGAGATTTTGTGTGGATCTCCGCGGTGTCAATCAAAACATAGTAACAGACAACTTTCCCCTACCGCACATCAATGAACTCATTATGTTGCTTAATGGAGGAGTTATTTTTTCCAAATTAGATCTCAAAAGTGCCTATCATCAGATACGACTACACCACAAGTCACGTGATGTTACAGCATTTATCACCATGGATGGTACTTTCCGTTTTGTTAGAATGCCCTCTGGGTTATCATCGGCTGCAAGTGTTTTTCAGCGTATGATGACAAATGTTTTTGAGGGTTTCAGTAATGTTTTATTCTTCCAGGATGACATTTTAGTTTTTGCGTCAACAATTGAGGAACATAACCAAATTTTGAGGAAGGTATTGAATAAACTTTTGGAGGTGGGTCTAACGTTAAGAAAAGAGAAGTGTGTTTTCTTGACCAAAGAGATTGAATATTTGGGACACACCATTTCGGGCGGAGGAGTTAAACCGAAGAAAGATTTGTTGGAGGCAATCAAACTCTCTCCGTCACCAAAGAACAAGGATGAGTTGAGATCCTTTATGGTTCTCATTGAATATTACTCCAAATTTGTTCAGAATTTCGCTGACAAAACTGAGGGGTTGAAAATATTGTTGCGCAAAGGTTGTAATTTTGTGTGGGCAAAAGTGCAGCAAGAATGTTTTGATAATATAAAGCAAGAGGTGTGTGCTGCAAAGATTTTAGTACCCTTTGAAACATCTTTTCCCACTATACTGACTGTGGATGCTAGTGTGTCTGATGTAGGTGCTGTTCTGTCTCAAGTTCACCGCGGTGAAGAGAGGACGGTAGCGTTTGCTTCACGCTCTCTCACTGAGAGTCAGAGGAACTACTCAGTGATTGAGCGGGAGGCTTTAGCAGCTGCATGGGATGTAGAGTATTTTAGAACCTTCTTGTGGGGTATCTCTTTTAAGTTAAGAACTGATCGCAAGCCTTTAGTCACGGTCTTATCAGCAGGTGGTGCGGGTAAGGGTTCTGCGAGGTTGGCCAGATTGGCAGCTCGCTTGCAGGAGTATGTATACAATGTGGAATACATTCAGGGATGGAGGAACATACAAGCTGATGCTCTCTCACGCATGCCTGTGGATTGGAAGTTGGTTGATGGGGAGGCACAATTATTGAAGGGAGAAGAAGGAGCAGTGGCATTGATGGAGAACTTGATACAACATGGAGTGGCGGCTTTCTCTAAAAGAGAGTGGTTACAAGGTTTGAGGGATGACTCGGTACTGCAGTGCGTGAGTAAAATGATTGTTGAGGGAGGAAGGAGAGTGCTGTGGCAGTGTCTGTAAGGCCCTACATCAAGGTTCTGGATGAGTTGTCGTTGGGGGACGGAGGTGTAATAATGAGGGGTGACAGATTTGTACCTCCGGAAATGTTACGAAGGAAAATCATACATTTGGCACATGAAGGGAATTTGGGACAAACACTGACTCAAAGAAGAGTTAAGGAAAACTTTTGGTGGCCAGGGGTCGATTTGCAAACTGCTCAATGGGTGGAAGAGTGTGTTCAGTGTAAGGAAAGTGAGAAAAGGTTAAAGCTGGGAAAAAAATCTTGGATGGGACATATTGAGGATCCAGGGGAAGCATGGCACACTATTTGTATGGACTTTGTTGGGCCACTGCCCGGTTTGGGCCACGATAAAAAATTTGCTTTAGTCCTGGTGGACGTGTTTTCTAAGTGGTTGGAGGTTGAGTTTATGAGGGAAGTGTCGACAAAAAGTACTATTTCGGTATTAAAGGTTTTGTTTCAAAGGGAAGGGTGTCCCCATACACTCATTACTGACAATGGTACACAGTTGATCTCCCTGGAGATGAAAGAGTTTCTGTTAACCCATGGTATCACCCATAGGCGTACTGCACTCTACAATCCCCAAGCCAATGGTATTGTGGAACGTATGAATCGTATGGTCAAGGGTACAATTCAGTTGGCTGTGCAGGGGAATCAAGATGTTAGTTCTGTTGTGCAAGAGGCGATATGGGCTCATCGCACCACGCAGTTGAGAGATAAGGGTAGAACACCATTTGAGTTCATGAGAGGGCGTAAGGCCAGATCAAAGTTAGTGCCTGGTTGGTTGGAGGGCGATCGAATCAAACCAGGGAATCAAGTGGAGATGTTACAGACAGGCGGTTGCTCTGGTATAAGAGTTGGTGATTGGGTGAAAGTCAAGGATGGACGTGTGGGTGCAGGTTGGACAAAGTTTTGTGGTCCTTTTGAGGTTAAACATGTAGGAAATTTCAATGTGGTTTTGGCGAATGGCACTAAATGGAACAAAAGGAGAGTGGCCTTATATGAGAGAGGTGGTGGATGTGCAGGAAATATAATCGTTACTAATGGAGATGGAGGTTGCAGTGGGTTTATGCTATCTGAGGGAGGTGTTGAGAGACCGGATGCACCAGATGCTGACACATCACATGAGAATGAGAATAGCATGGAGGTTTTGGAGGGACAAACTAGTGTGGAGAATGAAGAAAATAAGACAGAATTCAAGAAGGGAAGCGGTAGAGTGAGAAGACCTCCTGCTTATCTGAATGACTATGTGAGAGATGGCGGGAAACAGAATAGAATTTTTTTTATTTTAATATTGCTTAAAATGTAATTCTCTCGTGAGTTATGCTTAATTCTTATGTTTAAAAAAAAAAAAAAAAAAAAAACAATGAAACATTGCTTGAAATGTTTTCCTCTTAGCTTTTGTCAAGCTATTGATTAATTTTTATGTTTCTTCTTTATTCTGAACAGTTTATGATTTTGTTTATAATATGTGGTTATTATTGTTGTATTCTTGTTAAAGGAAAAAAATTGATGACGGAGGGGGATGTGTAATATCATTGTGTGGGCGCGTGAAGGGAGCTCGAGCGTTGCTCGAGTTCCGAACGCGCTCGTGGAGCGGAAAGACAGTTTAGGAAGGGAGGAGCGGTTAATGAGGGTGACGGTACCGCTTGAGTAGGTCGATTAAACCACGCTTCAACAAAAGTAAACCTGGTTTAATGTGGTTTATTTACAACAGTGAACTGATCGTAGCTAGTGACAAGTGAGCAGTAGTGGTGTCAATAATTGAGTTATATAATAGAGTTAAGGTCTTCTTGGAAAATTTACCATGCATGAAAAGAGTGGAGATATCCGCATGGGCTGTTCAGACTGGTGCTCTAATGCCAATCCTACCAATATGCTAGACTAGCAGGAACATGCAGAGATATAAGAAGCGTTCCAAGACACATATTGTCAGTTGGCACTGCTCAGGTAGATTTATCCATCTGTGTCCTTACCATTCTGGGTTTGACCACTGGAAAACAAGGTATTCAATGTAAAATAGATTACTTGCAGCTTTAATGTTTGTTAAAGGGATGAATCAAGTATGTCCCCATATCACTGATCAAGAGTTACGTCTGTGCACTTCCCCATACTCAAAGGAGTTAGATGTGATGGTGAGCTGCTAAATGGCATCCCGTCAAAAGCATGTACTCACTAGTTTAAGGTCCGGAAAAGGATAGAAGAACATGAAAAGCTTGGATTTATAAGCCATCTGATGGCCTTAGAGTTACACCAGATGGAGTTTTAGGGAACATACGTAGAGCTGGGCTTTGAGAACCATCTCTGTGTACAATGCCGATAGAACCGGAAGCTCAGGTACCCCTAGGCTGTCACAGTCCTGTTGCTTTTGAGTGGTGCACAGTTAGACCAATAGGCTTCTACTCCTCTCTGGAATAGGGAGAGCCTTCACAAGGTTGTAGTCCCGGATTAGTCTGATGGACTGGATCCTCTTGGAGGTCACCAAGGGGGATGTTGGGTAGTTTGCAGTGAATCAGTCATGGTAGAGGATGAAGAACAGGTTGAACACTGTCATTATCGGACATTTCTCATATATATTTATAATTTATTTGCAAATTGTGCACTGGGCATACAAGGGCCAAAAGCATTACAAAGCTTCACATGGAACAGGACTGTTTGGCAGTTAAAAGGCAGTTCCTAGAACAAGTTCAGGTAACAGAGGCAAAAGAACAATGAAAAAAATCAATGACACTAATCAACAAAGGCGTTTAGCAACAGTTGTCCAGGAATGCAAAAAGCAAAGCAATAGCTGTAATAGAAACTTCCACTCAATCATTAAGCAGCTATGTGGATCATAAAACATTGTAGTGTTCCAAATGGAACTTTGGTCAGAACAAGGCTGAGAAAAGAGTCCCTGCGACAAAATGTCCCCAGCAGTGGACATCCAAAATGCAAGTCGAGGGTATACAAGTAGTCAGCTAATCCAGTCCAATGAAGAGGAGAACGTGAGACACAATGATCAGTGACCATGTTGTGACATCAGACAGCTGGCTAATGTATAAAAGGTAGATAAAAGAGGTGAAGAACAAAGAGTTTCACCTCTTTTTTAAGGCAGGCAAAGGAGGAGGTGCTGAAAGGGCTCATTTTAGACTTTGGGCGTGCATCCAAAGACGAGTGGTTACAATTGAGTTTTAATTGAAAGGTAATGTTTCCAGAAATAACAAGTCAGCTGCAGAAATATTGAGAACCCCAGAGACTTTCGATTTCTTGACTAGGTAATGTAAGTAGCAAAAGTGTGAAAAACATTCCTGGGTCAGGATCAGTTTTTGATCTGCATCTTCTTCTCCCAGGTGAGCATGGAACTGTTCCCCCCCTGGCAAATATGAGAGCAAATAATTGTACCTGTAAACGTATGCCACAGTTGCAGCGCATGGCTACCTATTGCGGCGTTAGCCTGTTTCGAAGAGAGACTACCAGACTGTAACATTTTCTTGTCCTAAATGTCCCAAGTCAGTTGGTCTCTTTTTCCTCATTTGAGATCGAGCCTTGCCCTTCAACGAAAAGTGCAATACCACAGACAGAGCTGCGGGGCTCCTGGGAACAAAGACTTCCTTATCATAATAAGACAGTCGCTCGTTGCCTATAAACGTTGAGATTGACAAATGCGAGGCTCCGAAGACCTGAAATACATTGTGCCCCGGTCACATACTTCATTATCTCACCACGTAGAGCATTTACATATTAAACTGCTGCTTTCTTAACTTTACCACAGTCAGGCGCAGATACCACACACACAGCTTGTTTATGTCGTAGGCCTCCTAAGGGAACCAAGCGGCAGTATCCATGCAAGTGCACTGCCCGCCAAAGGCGTTGTGCACGGTATTGGCAAAGTCATATCTAATCATGGTAAACATAAGGGTCCTGGCAGCAGCACCAGCTCATTCTTCGAAATAAATACCAATCAGTGAGGATTCTGGGGGCTGGAAGCCCGCTCAATAGGCTCGCTTCTGTAACAAAAGAGAATGGATTGCCATCGCCACCAGCCATTGCGAATCAGCTTTATGTCTTAACTTTCTTAAATATTACTGCCAAAAAATCAATTTTGAGACTGGAAGAGCAGCTACCTTGTTTTATGATTATCTGATTAGCAAACTAGAAAAAATGCATTGAGAAATGCATGAACCCTTGCTTTGGCGTGCATATAAATTCCCTTACACTATAATTATTGTGCATTTTTGCAGATGAGTTGAAGATCTGAAATCTTTTTCCCGTTTTCATAGACTTGTTCAGCTTTTATAAATGATATTTCTCTAGGGGGAATTATTCTCTCTCCAATTAATCCAATTATAAAGTAATCAAGCTGTGCAGATCTGAGCAGTCAGGCGGACAATCAGGAAAAATTACCTTTATGCTTGGAGTTAAAATTCAATTTGGAAGGGAAAGACATAAAGGCCAAATGCAGCAAATCAAACCAGCGCAGAAAAGTAACGTACAACTCTGCATGAGGTTGGTCTTTGTACTTTGGAATCTAGCAGAACCTGAATGGCATAAAACCGCTACACTTCCTAAATCCTGGATTTCAAAACATAGTATTCACCTACCCCTACAAGCTTATGTTCTTATTTTTTTCCATCAATCTTAAGGATAGACCATCACACACTCTGAAGAAATGTGGAGACAAGCAGAAATAACCTTTGGTCCTTCCCACCCCCAGGGGCCACTACCCCTGGGTAAACTGCAATGTAAGCACCATGATTAAGAAAAGCACTGAAATCACATTATGTAATGACTTAACTTGGCAACAAGGATCATTTTCAAACTGTAAGACTGAGTAAGTAATATATCGCATCACATGTCTACGTATTTTACATTACATTGGCCTTACAACTCGAAAATTGTACTGAGAAAACAGGAGCACATCAGAACTTTATGAATTAAGAAACTTCCAACTTAGGGCCCGATTACGAGTTTGGTGGTCGGACCTCCTAGGTGCTGGTCCCGAAAAGACCGCTGCGTCGACAGTCTACCCCCTCCACCATATTATAATGTAACTGCTGGCCCAGCAACGGTGTACTTGACGGCGGTGGAGCGGCAGGGGACGTGGTCACCAATGCAAGCTGTAATTTTACATTTCTGTTGATACAGGTGTGTTAATTTTGAACAGAAGGTACACATGTGCATGAGACATTAGTAAAAATACTTTGTGCATGTACCATTCCATTGCTGGACACTGGGCCATATATGCCCAGTCCAATCAACGGCAGAATAATGCAAATTATACTTATCTGTATTTTCTTTTTTTTTTCAGGGGTGAATTTGCTGATACGAAGGCAGGGCCCTGGGAGAAGGGGCCCACATTGGAGAATGAAGGGAAAAGAAGGAAATGGGGGAACTAGCACTCCAATTCCTTTGATTCCACCATCTCAAAACAGGCTGTCTCTCCCGCCACAGTCTACTTGGCGGAACAGCACATCATAATGTGCATGTTGGTACTCTTGGCTAAACCACCCAGTGATAACTGGTTTTCCCCAGCCACTGTCTAGGCGTTCGGCGGATGGTTGGCAGTGTCAGCATGACTCTGGCGCTCTCTAGGTCAGCAAACTGGCAACATCATAATATGGCGGTCGGACCGCCAACATGGCAGCAGTCCTCGGACTGCCAAACTTGTAATCAGGCACTAAGTTTGTCATCCATTTTACACAAAAGGACATTCCCCAACAGATTTTTACTGGACTGCCACAGAACATATACCCAGAGTAACTTCATAGGAACAGCAGATCTTGCATAAAAACAGGTAGGTGGATCCTCTCCAAAGACACATACAAGAAGAGCCTGAAACAATCTATACTGTGAAATCATATATCTCTCAATTGATACATCCTTCAACTTGTTTCTTTATTGTTTCTTTAATGTGACTGATTTGTATCATCTAAGAAGATGACTGTTTAAATGATAATTTTTCTAGGCAGTTATTTATCTGCATTAAAATCTGCAATTCCTTTGTACTTCTCAAAATGCTGATCCATTCTTCAACTCAAAATTTAATGAATGCATATTCTAGTTTTCACAGGTACACTAGGAATATTTTACAGCTGATCATAGCAATTAAACAGGGCTGCCGCAGCACTTGGAGCACCTGGTGCAACAATCTTTTTTTGAGCACCCCCATGGCCCAGGATTCCCACACTACCACCTGGGAAAATGCCCCTCATTTCCCCGTAGCCCCTCTCTCACATATATTTCATTTGTATTAAAGCATTGGTCTTACACTTACTGAGAGCCTTGACACCAGTAATGAGAAGCTCAGGATACAGTAGATATTACATCTCTGTTCCCAGTTACATGCTCCTGTGATGTGACTGCTACAGAGCAATTACATTGCCTTAGGTATAACACTGGCTTCCATTTTATGCCATGGTTTGCATTAGACTCTATGGGGCACATTTTCAAGAAAGTGGCGCATCAGCTCAGCTGAGCCACTTTTCTTGCGACACCCTGCTCCCCCTAACGCCACCATCGTAGCACTGTATTTTACTATACAGCATACATGGTGCACATTAGCTTCATAATTTATGACGCTATTTTGGCACTTTGCTGGATTAGTGCCATAAATTATGGCGCTAGACCAGCAAAGCAAAGGGAGACCCATAGGTTATTATGGGAGCGTCACTTTTACACCTGTCCTGAGCAGGCCTTAACAAATACAGAACAAATGGTGCAGTGAAATCGTGTAAATTTCACTGTGCCATTTTTTGGGTCTCCCTGCGTGGGAACGCCTCCCTTGCCTACATTATACCTGGCGCAGGCATTATGTGGTAAAAGGGGTTACAAGTGGCGCTATACATGCATTACACCAATTTGGAACTATGGCGCACAGTGGGGGCTGACTTAATGCTTCCTTAGAGTAAAAAATGGTGCTAGGGAATCGAAAGGAGGTGCAAGGGGCTTATAAATATGCCCCTTTATTTTAAAATCCTGCTTCCACAACCTGAAATGCTGAGGAAGATCCTTAAGTGGCTTCCAAGCAACACTAGAAAACATCTCAGTCATGCCCTGGTCATCAACAAGTTTCACTACAGGAACAGTCTCAACACCGGGATTAGCAAGCAACTCACCAAAATACTATAAACATCCATAACTCTGCACCACACTCATCCTCAACCACCTACACAGAACTCATATCACACCATACCCCAGGGTGCTCCACTGCCTCCTGATACACACACTCTTTCATTTCAGACTTCTCAAACACATTCAAGGCACTACCCAATTTATGCCCCACCTACCTGAATAGTCAGATCTCTTTTCACTCAGACACTTCCATTCACACACATCACATGCATACACAACCAGATCAGGAGGATAGGCATTCACTTACATCTCACCTAAAGCGTAATGACCTTCCACTCCAAATCAGAGCCTCCACCTCTCTCTTCTTAAGTTCCACCCAAAGCTGAAAATGTGGCTTTTTAATTAATCAACCTACCTAGGGATAGGCACACAAACACCTGCTCAGTGCCAGGATACCCTCCCAGGTGATAGTGTGTTTTACAAATACACCTAAGATAACATTATAATACCTAACTGATCCAACACATTCAAATAGTAACAGTGTCAGTGAATCCCTGTTTATATACATATTCAATATGAATTTGTTTCCCTGTTCTGAAGACTTTGGGCCTGATTCTAACTTTGGAGGACGGTGTTAAACCGTCCCAAAAGTGGCGGATATACCACCTACCGTATTACGAGTCCATTATATCCTATGGAACTCGTAATACGGTAGGTGGTATATCCGCCACTTTTGGGACGGTTTAACACCGTCCTCCAAAGTTAGAATCAGGCCCTTTGTGTTCCAGTCCCACGGCTTCCTAATTTTGCTCAATGTATTTTCTACTGCACCTAAGACACACCTGTAGTGGAAGCAACTATTCAGCCTACTGTTTAAGGTCTTCTGGGATCCTAGATAACTTGATGTAGGGAGTTCAGGACTAATGACCAAGAATTTATGCTGCACTCTGAGATTAAAGAGGTTGAACTTTTCATACCTTTTATCAAGTGTTTCAAGGGCTCCAGGAAAAGCAGAGACAGAGGCACTGGCCTGCTTTCTACATTAGTAGTATAGTGCCTGTGCTCCCCCTTTAAACATGGTTGAAATGCTATACTCTTGATTCGCATATTTAACATGCATATGAGTCCCTAGTATATGGTAGAAAGTAGCCCCAGGGCCTGGACGCCTAATGCCACCAGTGGGTTCCAACACCTATTGTGCAATTCACTACAGCTGCAGTACAAACCTAGATGCAGGCCTGCCATTATAGCCTAATTGTAGCAGTGTAAAAACTGCAATTCAACTTGTCAAATTAAACCCTTTTGACATGCATTAACCCCTTTTTAAACATTATTGAGTCACCCATTGTGTAGGACTTGGAGCCCACAAGGGAGGATGCAAAGTATTTAAAAATATGATATACACACAGTGACTAGCTCCCAAAAGCTACTTTCACAGATTAAAATATTAATAAGGTATTTTGTGAACCAGCTAGAAAATATTTAAACAACCGTTTTTATTAGTCAGGAAAAGTAACTTGAAAGGGGAGAGAACAAAATGCCAAGGCAACTTTTGTGAATCCACCGTCTGGTTGGCGAAGGTCTCTGCTGTTGTCCTACTAAATTTCTATCTCTGGATTTGTTGTGGAGTCAGTGACTCCCTCAAACTGGATTTTAGTGCTAGATCTATATAGACACTAGGATTACCATAGACACTCCTCATAAACACTACAGCCCTCAGAGCCTATGATTAGTGTGTATGAAGACCTCTGTCATCTTGAAAATGCACAAATTGGGTAGGTTTTGCCCTGACAATTTTTACCCCAGTGGTTAGGGCATGCCAGTCATAAATGTGGCATCTCCAGGCACCCTCTTCAGAATACTTTCTGAACCTGGGAGAGATCAAAAGATGACTGGACCTGCTGTTTGAGACCTAATAGGAGCCCTGAAGGACTGGACCCAGTACCTAGTTTAGCCAGGACAATGAAGTAGACTCTAAGTGGGTTGGAAAGGGCCATCTCTACAGGGTCACCCCCAAACGTTTTGCCTTCCTCCTCCTACAATTTTCTGAATTTTGGCATGTTGACCTTAGGACTCAGTGCACTTTACCACTGCTAACCTGTACTAAAGTGCTTGTGCTCACTCCCCTAAACATGGTTTGATTGGCATATACCTGATTGGCATATTTGATTTACATGTAAGTCCCTGTGGAGTGGTATACCATATACCCAGGGCCTGTAAATTAAATGCTACTAGTGAGTCTGCAGTACTTATTGCACTATGGTATAAAAATAAGGCTCTAAGACCCACTGTTCGGTTCAGTACTGGACCTGCGGATGGACGTTTAGAGGAATGCCTGCTGCTGTGACCTGCTGTACACTCTGCTAGACTGCTGCTGTATCTGGAAGGACAGTTTTGCTGCCTGGAGCCTGCCTTGAACCTTCTGAGGCCAACCCTGCTGTGGAGCTCTGGATCTTCACCTGCACCCAGGCCTTTCAGAAGTGACACCAAGGACTAGATTTGCTGGCCTCCTGTTCAAAGCCACAGGGACATAACTGGCTCCCACCATCTTGAACCTGCACCTGGACTCAGCCTGAGTGAGTCCTGAACTCCCATTTGGCTTCCACCACTCCTGGACCCTTGGTTGTGGTGCTAAAGGTGCATAGATGGCCATTTTCTAAAAATGATGACTTGCTATTTTGAACCATAAACTTTAAAAATTCATATAACTCGGGCTCTACTAATTGAATTCTGATGGTTTTGGTGTCAAATCATTTATTAACATTTTCTCAGTTTTCTACATTGGTTTGGGATGTTTGTTGTGTTGTGTTATCACTGTAATGCTGTTTGTGTACTGCATAAATTCTTAACACACTGCCTCTAAGTTAAGCCTGACTGTTTTTTGCGCCAAGCTACCTAGGGTTAAACACAGATTAATTTAATGACTTTTTGTGGTTTATCCTGCAAAGGATTGTGGCTGTTGCTTGACCCAGGCTCACACCCCAGTCAACCAACAATCTAATTTGTCACAAAGGGTCAAATGGCTAACCTCCTGTGTGGCCACAGGGAAACAACAAGCTGCAATAGGTCTTTTCCTGGAAGTACTGTGCTGACCAGTGTCAAGTGGACTTGGTTGGGACCATGACAATGGCTGACACCTGGCAGACATGCTGTGAGTCTCAAAATGTCTCTACTGATGTCCTATGGAGCTTTACATGTGAATTCCTGTGGTGGATTTGGACTTCAAGGACTCAAGGCCTGATTTAGAGTTTGGCATTTGGGGTTACTCTATCATAAATTTGACGGATATCCAGTCTGCCGTACCATGATCCCTTAATAGCCTATGGAGATTTTAATATGGTGGGCGGGATACCTGTCGTGTTTGTGACGGAGTAACCTGTCCACCAAACTATAAATCCGGCCCTAAATCGGAAGGAAAAATATTTGACCAGGACGAACCTGGTTGGTGCATCTGACTCTCATTCCATAACTGTCATCCTCAGATTGCACCTAGCTCATAGTCTAACACAACCAATGACTATCATTGGTGTGTTGTGCTTTTTGGCACTATTGCTGCTTAAATTTTGAAAAATTCTCCTGTTTCTCTTTTTGGATATCTGTTGTCCTGGTGTCATTTTGTTTACTAAGTTTTACTCTATTTTTCTAATTTAGTGTAATATTTTTATTGTTATGCATTTTGACATTATTATAGTTTTGGTACTGCATACATACTTTACACATTGCCCTAAGTTAAACCTGCCTGCTCTCTGCCTTAGCTACCAGGGGACTGAGCTCAAGTTAATTTAGTGACAAGGATTATGTTTATTCATTGAGGTGGGTAGTCCTCCACCCAAAACATGAATCTAATTTCTTATAGTTTCAGGGAAAAAAACAATGCTGATTTGCACACGATTCACCCAAGCAATAACACAGCAAATAAAAAAACATGGACTGCAATTCTGAAAAAGTAATGATCAGTTTCTAGATTAATTCAAGCATTCCTCAAATCATTTTTGTTTTTCTCAGCAGAACAAAAGAGCAGACATCTCAGCAGAACTTCTTGGCATTAAATTACATATAACAAAAAAATAATTGGTTTGCCAATTAATTAAAATTGCTTAAATTGGAAAACTGGCGTACAGATTATGATATAAATAAAAGAATATTGTATATCACCATAGTTGACATATAGTAATTTAGAATAGGGAAGCCAAGAAAAGCTACTTCTCTGATTGCATCTCACAAGCTTTGACACTGCAAAGAATTATTCCATGTTGTATCAGAATTACAGTCTCCTTCAGCTTCATTTGCTACCTTACAACACTCTAAATAAAGATGTGTTAACCTACCTCAATTCTTCTTCAACAAGATTAACCTAACATTTGCCAACATACAGGTAGAAAAAACCTATAGCAGATAACCTTTCAACGACAACTCACAACATCCAAACTGTGACTGATTGAAACTCTTTCATACCAATTAATGTGGCAATGGTGATGTCACTGTTACACACTGTTGTCTGACTGGTTTATGCCCAGCTAAATTCATGAATTCACAATTGCTGGCAATGTTTAACTGTTCTTTATGGCAGAGTATTTTCTCCATTGTGTGGAAAAATGCCACTTCAAAATGTTATGTAAGTTTATAAATTGAAGTGTCACCTGGGAGAAGGTGTGAGTGTAGCCAAACCTAGGGCCTGGTGGGATTGCTTGAAAAGCCTGGTCTTTAGCTTCTACCACAAATTAAAAAATGAGGAGGAGGCTCCCATATGTAGCATTCAGTTGTTCCATGCTTCAGAAGTAATGTAAGAGAATACTAGACCACCAGATCTGGTTTTCTATATGTGTAGGATGTGTGCAAGTAGTAGTCCAGGAGAGCAGAGGTGGGTGGAAGGTTTGTGAAAGTAGATGCGATTGCTGAGGAATACTGGGCCAGTGTTATGTAGTGCCTTGAAAGTGAGGGTGAGGAGGTTGAATTGTGCTCAGTTGTGTTTGGGGAACCACTGGAGATCTGTTAGGGGTGATGTGATGTGAATGCGACTTGGGATATTCAGAGTGATTCTGGCCACAGAGTTATGAATGGTTTGCAGACTTCTGGTGTGTTTTGTTGGTAGCGGCATAAAGGCTGTTCCGGTAGTCTAGATTGCTTGAGACAAGGGTTTCACGGTTTCCAAGGTACTGATTGGGAGCCTTGTGAAAATCTTCCTGAGCATCTTCAGGTTGTGAATGCAGGAAGAGGTGGTGGTGTTGACTTGGGCTGTTATGTCAAATTCGATGTTGGTGACGATCCTGATGTTCTTGGACGGGATGGTGGGTGTCAGTGCTAGATCTGTTGGTCACTATATGGAGTCCCTCTGCCAGTTACCCTGCCTGAAGATTATGATTTTGTTCTTGTCAGTGTTCAGCTTCAGACAGTTGGTCTTATCCAGTGGTTGATTTTAGTGATGCAGGCACAGAACTTGATCCAGATACCAGGCGTCTTTTCAATGAGGGAGAGAATGCTTTGTCTGTTGTTCAATCAATCAATCAATCAATCAATCAATTTGTAAAGCATGCTACATACCTGTGAGGGTTTCAAGGCGCTGGGGTGGGGGGATGCTACTGCTCGAAGAGCCATGTCTTGAGGAGTTTTCGGAAGGACTGAAGGTCCTGGGTCTGTCGTAGATCCGACAGGAGGGTGTTCCAGGTCTTGGCGGCGAGGTACGAGAATGATCTGCCGCTGTAAGATTTGCGCCGGATGCGGGGGATGGAGGCGAGGGTGAGGTTTGCGGAGCGGAGATGCCGGGTGGGGGTGTAGAAGCTGAGTCTGTTGTTCAGGTATGTTGGTCCGGTGTTGGGGAGTGCCTTGTGTGCGTGGGTGAGGAGCTTGAAGGTGATCCTCTTGTTGACGGGGAGCCAGTGAAGGTCTCTTAGGCGGGGGGTGATGTGGCATTGGCGAGGATGAGTTGGGTGTCGTCGGAGTAGGAGATGATGTTGAGATTGTGCTGACGGGCCACTTGTGCGAGGGGGGCCATGTAGATGTTGAACAGCGTCGGGGTGAGGGATGAGCCCTGGGGTACGCCGCAGATGATGTTGAAGGCTTTGGATTGGTACGGGGAGGCGGACTCTTTGGGTTCTGCCGGAGGAAGGATGCCGTCCATTCGAGGACCTGGTCCTGGATTCCTGCTGCGTGGAGGCGGGATTTTAGGGTGTGGTGACAGACGGTGTCAAAGGCGGCTGATAGGTCTAGGAGGATGAGGGCTGATGTTTCTCCATTGTAGAGGTGGCTTCTGATGTTGTCTGTGGCGGCGAGGAGGGCAGTTTCGGTGCTGTGATTGCGTCTGAAGCCGGACTGGGAGGGGTCGAGGATGTTGTTGTCTTCGAGGTACTGAGTGAGCTGAGTGTTGACGATTTTCTCGATGACGTTTGCCAGGAAAGGGAGCAGAGAGATGGGCCGGAAGTTTTTCAGTTCCTTGGGGTCCGCCTTTGGTTTCTTGAGAAGGGCGTTGATTTCAGCGTGTTTCCAGCTTTCCGGGAATCTTGCAATTTCGAAGGAGATGTTGATGGCTTTCCGTAGGTGTGGTGCGATGGCTGTGTCTGCTTTGTTAAAGATGTGGTGTGGGCAGGGGTCTGATGGTGATCCGGAGTGGATGGAGTTCATGGTCTTGCGGGTTTCGTCGTCGCTGATGCTGGTCCAGGAGGTCAGTCGGCTGGAGCGGGTGGAGTACGTGGTGGGTGGGGTAGGAGCGTCGGGAGTGTGAGGGGAGTTGAAGCTGTCGTGGATGTCCGTGAATTTTTCGGGTGAAGGCGGTTGCTAGGGCGTGGCATAGTTCTTGGGAGGGGGTGATGTCGTTGACAGTGGCATTTGGGTTGGAGAGTTCTTTTACGATGCAGAAAAGTTCTTTATAGTCGTGGGTGTTGTTTTCTAGGCGGGTTTTGAAGGAGGATCTTTTTGCTAGCCTGATGAGTTGGTGGTGTTTGCATGTGGCATCCTTGAGTGCTGTGTGGTTGTCTGGAGTGTGTTCGTGTAGCCATATTTGCTTGAGTTTTTGGCAGTGGCGTTTGGAGGCTTGGAGGTCGTCGGTGAACCAGGTGGCTTTTTTGTTGATGTGGATGTTGGAGGGTTTTCTGAGTGGAGCAAGGCGGTCGGCGCAGTCGTTGATCCATAGCTTGAGGTTGTGTGCGGCGATGTCAGGGTCGGTTGGGTTGACGGGCGGTTTCTGGGCTAGGGCGTTGGTTAGTTGAAGTTCAGTGACTTTGCCCCATCGTCGGTGGGGTGGTTGTTCGGTGAGGTGGTGTTCTGTCTGTTTCTTGAAGGTGAAGTGGATGCAGTGGTGGCCAGTCCAGTAGAGTTCGTGGTATGGTTGAAGGTGACGTGGTTGCTTGTGGAGAAGATGGGGTCAAGGGTGTGACCGGCTGTGCCGGGTGGGTGTGTTGACGAGCTGTGTGAAGCTGAGGTTTTCGGTCAGGGTGGTGGAGTTGGTGTTGTTGTTTTCGAGGTGAAAGTTCAGGTCCCCGAGGAGGATGTAGTCCATGGAGGCGAGTGCGTGGGTGCTGGCCATGTCGGCGATGGAGTTGCTGAAAGGTGCCCTGGGTCCTGGGGGTCTATAGATGAGTGTTCCTCTGAGCGTGGTGTTGGGGTCGGTGCGGACTTGGAAGTGAAGGAGTTCGGCAGCGCTGAAGGAGTCGTCCAGGGTGGTTTTGACTTCGAGGGTGGCTTTTTGGACGATGGCTATGCCTCCTCCGGTTCTGTTGGTGCGGTCTCGGAGAGAGACTTTGTATCCGTTCGGGATGGCTATGGCGATGTCGGGTGCTGAGGAGTCGTTCCACCAAGTTTCGGTTAGAAAGGCCACGTCAGGGGGGGTGGAGTCGAGCAGGTCCCAGACTTCGATAGCGTGCTTGCGTGCTGAGCGGTTGTTGAGGAGTATGCAACGGAGGTGGTTGGTCTTGATCCTAGGAGGTTTGTGGGCTCTGTTGCAGGTGAAGCAGCAGTTGTGGCAGGAGAAGGGTCCGTGCGTGCTCTTTGGAGAGGCCTGGAAGCAGGTGGTGTCTCGGCTGGTGTTGAGTGCGCGGAGGGTGTCGGCATTATAGCGAATGTTGCCGGTGCCAGGGGTTCTGGCGCTGGGCGCAGTCCAGGCGCGGGTGACGCAGATGGGCGCAGACGGGCGCAGACGGGCGCAGACACGCTTGCCTTTGGCGCACCAGCAGTGCGGCCACGCCGCGGCTGCCATAAGAGGAGGGGAGGGTGGGAGTGGCAACTGGGAGGCGGGAGGGCCTGACGAATGAGAGGGGTGGGGCCGCAAGGGACGCAGCGGCAGGAAAAGCCAGGCAAAGGAAACAGTGAGAAGGAGGGGGGAGGAGAAAGGGGCTGCAAGAGAAGCAGCAGAGGGAAAAACTAGGCAAAGGAAATGGTGAGAAGGAGGGGGGAGGCGTGAGGGGCTGCAGGGGACACAGCGGCAGGGAATGCGGGAGAGAAAAAACGGAATGGAGGTGGCGCGGATGGCGGAGCGGGGAGCGACCTGCCTGTTGTTGGGGTAGGAGAAGACATTGATGTAGTGAGAGCAAGTGATACTCTTGCTAGAAGGATCATGCATGCATTGAAGAGTGTCAAGCTATGGAAGGATACTTGCAGAACTCCGCAGATGAGGTAGCAGGCATTGGAGTTTGTATAGTGCCTGCTTGACTGATGTGGTTGTTCCAGTCAATTAGTAGGAGACCCATCGGAGTGCGGATGTCATGTAGGCATTAAATGAGGATGGGTGGGAGGCTGTATCAAACACTGCAGTGAGATCCAGGAGGATGAAGACGCCATGTCAACTCTGTCCAGAGTCTTTTGAATGTCATCCATGATGGTGATGAGGACAGGTTGTTTGTGGTGGTTGTGCCTGAAACCAGACTGAGTGGTATTGAGGAGTTGGTAGTCATTGAGATATCCAGTGAATAGTCTTTGATGGTTTTCTCTAAGATTTTGGCCTAGAATGGTAGCAGGGAGATTTGTCTGTGATTGGTGAGATTGAAGGGTCAGCAGAGCTTTTCCTTAGCAATGGGAGGACAGTTGTGTGCTTTCATGCATCGATGAAGGTTGCAGAAGAAGTGGAGGTATTCAGAATGGGTGTGAGCATAGTGCTGTTGGTTTGCAGTCCTCTGAACATGCACGGTGATGGTAGCAGCCGATGGATTCAGGGTGGCGGCAGTTTCTTCTGAGGCGATGACGGGCCATGTGATTAGTATTGATTTTTTTAAATAAGATTAGGAGGTGTTTGGTGGGGGTCAATAAGGCTGGCTGTTGGCTGACCTTGCTGTAAATGGTGGTCATTCTGTTACTGAAGAATTGAGAGCGATTGTTGCGGAGGTCCTGCAAGGGGCTGACTAAGTTGGAGGCAGTTGCCGGTCAGGTGAAATTCTTCACAAAGGTGAATATTTATTTGCTTCTGTTGGTGCTGGCATTGACAAAGTCCACCAAAGCGGTGCATATGGTGGTCCTGATCATTGGCAAGTAGCATCTCAGGGAGTATTAACATGCCCCTGTCTGCATTACCATGGCTCATTCTCCATTTGCACTCCAGGTGTTTGCAGTGGTGTTTCATCAGTCTGAGGTCCTTTGTGAACCATCTGGCCTCAGGACTAGATCTTGTATTGCTGTGTTTGGTGGGAGGGAGTCGGTGCAGGAGGTGATCTAATTTTTTTAAGTCTTGATGTCTTTCAGAGGATGTTGCTATGTTTGGGTCAATGAGTGTTGAGAACAGTGTTCCAGTCCTTGTCAGTGATACTGCTCCAGTTTTGGCCGACTGGTCTGGTGATGGTGCACGTGCGTTTGACCAGAATGGGGATGCTGAACTGGTCGAGAATGTGGTCTGTCTAGGAAACAGGTGTTGGCTGTTTGACTGGGATGTTGTTGAAGGTGGTGAAAATCAGATTCAGGAGGTGTCCATTGGTGTGTGCACGTCCCTTTACTCGTTAGTTGAGGAACAGGCTTCTAAGGTCTTCAATGAGTGCTTTTAAGTTGGTGAAGACTTCCAGATGAAAGTTCAGGTTTTCGGGTAGGATGTAACTGCCACTGTTGAGAGTGAATAGTGCAACAAAGTCTGTGATGGCATCAGTGAAGTTGTTGCACACTCTCAGTTGTCTGTAGATGAGAGTGCCACTTACGGTGAAGTTGGCTGTGAAGTGAAGCTTGAATGACAGGTGTTCCATGTTGGAGAATGAGGTGTCAGTGGATAGGTGCACCTGCTGGTGTTCTTGTGGATTATGACAATTCCGCCTTTGGACTTCTGAAGTCTGTGAGGTTCAGCCAGGTTTCCATGAGATAAAGTAAGTCCAGGGTAGATCTCTGTGATGTGTTTGATGAGAGAGCGGTGCGGAGGAGCATGCATGTGAATGTGAAGTGTTGTGTGGATAGTTGCAGGAATATGTGAGTGTGAGAGAGTGGGGTGTTTAGGTATTTTGGTGCAGTTGCGGTGAGTGTTGGGTATGGCTAAGTGCATGAAAACTTGGAAGAAGCACAGGTGTTGTGTAGTGCAGCTAGGCAGGAGCATGTGGTGGGGCATCCAGGGTTGAGGCACGGAGGATTTCAGCAGATTAGCAGTGGGAATAGAGAGGACCAAGGTTACTTGCATTGAGTGAAGCTCAGGCGTGCATGGGCGCAGAGAGGCTTGCCTTTGTACACCCGCTACACACAAACCAGCTGCAGCTGCCATTAAGTAAGACCTGGGAGGGGGTATTGATGTTATTTCCAGTGCTGATGGATGATGGGAAATAAGGTGATGTCATTTAATTTAATTCGCTAATTTTAAAAATCCCAGCCTTACCCACAAGGTCTCAACAACTTTTATCCAATTTTCTTTTTACCCTTCCTTGATACATCTTTAAGAAAACTGTTTTCTAAACAGCTCCAGCACATTTTAGGAGACAATAACCTTTTGGATACCTCCCAAGCCAAATTCTGAACAGGTCATATTACAGAACTGGTGATCCTGTGGATTTTATTTGATCTTCCATGCCTGGTTGTTTCAGACATGGCAGCAGCCTTCAATGCCATAAATCATTCTATCCTGAAATACCTTTGATGAAAGGAGTTTACAGCATTTTTAGGGGCGAGCGCAAAGCACTCCGTCCCCTGTAGTAATCTCTCTTTGGGCTTCCAACTTCGCCCATGTCACGTCAGTCACTTTCATTGGTTTGTGGGCTTGCCTTTTAAAATCTGCTTGCTTTCATTTGTGAAAGGCATGCATACGTCATGCCTTTTCCGGTGTTTAGTCCACCTACACAGCACCGGTAAACTACTGAATAGATACGAGGCTCGATGTTTTCAGCATTGTTTCCGGACTACTTTATCTGTTTATTTTCCACGCAGTGCAATTGCTCTGGGGTTTACATAGCGTACTCACGCTCGGTTTTTCCGTTTTCAATTTAAGCACGATTACGCTGCATTTTACATAGTGCGATTACGCAGTTTTTTTTTTCTTTTAATTTGTGTGGCAAGAAAAGTCTGGTTAGGAGTTTACAACGCTAATAGATCTAACTCGAGCAAATGCAAGACCCTTTGCACTGAAAATGATTGTTATTTGACTGTCAGCAGATAATTAAGTCACCTCCTTTCCATTTAATGCTGTTGAATTGTGAAGTTCAACAAGGTTCAGTCCTGTCTCGGCTGCTTTTTAATACACCGTCTACAATACCAAAGGACCAGTTTCTACATGTGGTCAACACTCAAATCATATTTAGCCTGTCTAATACGAGTACCAATATCAAATTTGCTTAAAATGGAAAGACTTTGACCAACTGTCTTATTTTAACACACTAGTGGGTGTCTTCTAATTTCCTGAAAGTAAATCCTACCAAAACTGAGGTGTTGATAACACCCAAAACATCTGCTTGCTGGCTCATGTCCTGCTGCCTTGAATTTATTTAACCTCCTTAATCCCATCTAAGGACACACGAACGCTGGACATCCATCTTAACACTCATCAGTCACTCGAAACTTAAAAGACAAAAAAGTCTGGTATGTACTTTGACCAACTCAAAATCTTGAAATAATGTTTATTTTACATCCACAGAAACTGGCACATAACAGTAGCGAATGTCTTGTAATAATCTAGGTTGACTTACACTTAGGACATTTATTTAGCCATCCTGGAAAACTCCTCTATGAACTTTAAACTTGTGAAAAATGATTTTGCTCGCTTCATATTTGGCATCTCAACACATGTCCGGATTTCACCATATCTTAGATCCCTGCACGAGCTACCATTCATTCTAGAGTTTCCTTCAAAGTTCTTATGATAGTATTTAAATTATTTATATCATCAACACCTATCTTTCTATCCTCCAAATGCATACTTTGTCAATGAAATGCAACCTTATGTGCCGCGTATCAGTTCTTACTAACTGTGCCACAAGAGCAGTTACATGTAGGGACAGATCCTTCTCTGCTGCTGTTTCCATTTGCTCAAAATCTATTTTAATTCAGGAAACTGTCAAAACCTGGATTTTGTAACCAATCACAGCTATTTCTCTTCTTTATCCTTGTTATATTACTGCTTTTCACCAAAATGTTTTACATAGTTGTACTCTACAAATAAATATAAAACAATCTGTTTTGCCTCCAGACCGGTGTGTAACAAAAGTGAGAATGCAAGTATAAGCATGAAGACCATAAAGTCTAAGTTTATCACAAAAATAGGAAACTGTAAGACTGAGTACTCCACTGCTCAATATCCCCAACAACTCAAGCCAGGTGATATTCTTGATGCAATTAGCTTTATATTGTACAATTTAAATCAGTCATTTCTAATAAAGGTGCGTGGATTGTTTTTTAGCATTACATAAATGATTAATTGATTCTTTATACAAGCAAAGCAGAGCGTTGTTGAACAGATGCAGTTGTGCACAATATGAAAAGTCACTGCGCAATACGCCTGGGTGAAATTTGGGCAAATCTGTGAATTCTGTGTTAGGCTCTTGCTATAAGAAAATCCTGAAATGATGCCATTAGTCCACTTTGCGTCCCTGTGTGCCATTCGTAGTTGCATTTTACAGTGAATGGAGCCATTCTCTGTAATTTGTTGTTAAATTCACTGTAAACTTACAGGAACAACAAAAAATGAGTGACAGTTGTTCACGATGTTCTTGTTTAAATGCATCCTTGCACCAAAAATTGATGGGAGGGTCTATTTTAGGCTAAACTGTAGCACAAATGATATTTCATGTAATTTTGGCAGAATTTCACATAATTATGCAAAAGCAATCTTCAAAAATGTTGTATATCCCTACTGTACAACCATTGTTGGATCGATTTTGCGCAAAGGTGGAGTGGAAATCAAGGGACATCATTCCAGTGTGAGTCAAAAAGTAACTGGAAAAAAAAAAATTGAACTTCAGAGGTTATCATAGGCAGTTTTAGAGCCCCCATCCCCAGGTCTCTCAGTGTCTGACCAAGACTCTGCTGCCCAAGGGAGAAATGCCCCCCCAACTTCAAACCCATTCTCCAGTTCTGCGAAGTAGGGATATGCCATTCCCTCAAGCTTTGTAGTATTTGATCATGTCTGTGAAACCAAAGGTAGGGAGGTCCATCTGCTGAAAGTCACACCATGGTCCAGCACTCTGAGGTCCAGGGGAGGGCCCTTTCTCTACTGGGTTTCGCAGTGCTGAGCCAAGGCAAGGAACCCCTGAAGACAAGAATCCCACCCCAGACCTTATATCACTAACGTCAACAAGTAAAGACCAGGCTCCATGCTCACCCATCTTGTCCCTAGGGCTCCCTCCCCAGTATGGCAGGCAACTTTCCATTATCAATTAAACGGACACTTTGTGTGCTTGTGGTTTCACCATAATGATGTCTTTATGTGGTTACCAAAAATCACTGAGTTAATTTTGGGGTTTTCATCCCATTACAACCTGTCGTGAATCAGGCCATTAATCTCTTTGATAGATAAAGCATGTGGTAAAGTGAGAAAGTTATGCGTCCTGAAACAATCTTTCCTGCATGACAATCTTGGTTCTCTTACTTTACCAAACTGTGTGATCTTGGGCAAAAAATGTTATTTCTCAGCCTTTTTCCCGTTATCTGCCATTATCTCATGGACTGATTGGCTATTTCTTTTAAAGGTTTAGGGCTATTTGCATTCTCATTTGAGTCTGTTTCATTCTCGGTTTTTACATTCCTCCTCTTTAGCACCTCCAAAGGTAAACACTTTAATAAAGTGGTCTCTGAAGATCACCACCTGTGCTACAAATCTTCCCTCCCAGTTACCATGTTAATAAATGTTGGTCCCTCGCTCCCCTGCACAATGATTGTTCCCAGACTCGGTGCTTGGACATCCTGCTGGACTAGGCTTCTCCAGGTTTTCCAGCTGACCTGTTTGTTTTACATCCCCTATTCATGTGCTTGCTTGCCTGCATTAGTCCTTTGGACATCTAGGCCCAGAGTTACTCAGGGAAGCCATGTTCTTGCATCACGCACGGTAATGCCAGAAAATGCAAGCCCTTAAAGTCAGATTTACTAAGCCATGCAAAGCCACCTTGTGTGGCTCTGTGTGGCTTAATAAATCCACAGTAACACAAGGCAGCACAAATCGCTGCTTTGTAGTTCTCTGCTTTGTAAAAGCATTTCATGGGTATGGTACAAGACTTGTATATTCAGGCCCAGATTTTTCAAGTCCCACTATCCACATGTACTGGATTCAGCAGCACACATAGAAAGAGGAAAAAGCCTTGAGGGATTGTTTTTGCACATGAAGTCATTTCTGGTCTCTCTCTTTCATACAATGCAGTGCAGCAACGTTCTCTCCCTTTCACTCAACGCAGTGCAGCAACTGTGCTTGCTGCCCTGCGCTGAGTGGAAAATTAGTAAAAATTCCCCAAAATGTGGATATTTCGTGAAGGTTTCTGTTTCACTTTTGCCATTGGCATCTGTTGAAAGAATTAGATTTTAAACATGTACAATTACGTACCCTTGCCAGTGCCCTAGCAATACTGTTCTGAGTGAACTAAGAGATTTCTGATTGTCAAATCATGTGCAGCATGTATGTGGCCAATATTTTTATCATATGTGGAGCAACATTACTGGATATTCAAGGAGACATCCAGCGAAGAAGGAATGAAAAAATGTATGGTTCTCTATTCCCAGCCCTGCGCCTCCAACAATCAGCACAAATCGGAATTCTACAAAGTGGCTTTGTTTGATAATGTCTTCAACTCAGATTCTGAGAGCTAATGTTTTGATTGATTGTTTGAATATATGGTTCCTATGATGTTAGTAGGCTTGTGTATAGAGCTTCACAGAGACTAAGAGCCTGATTAAGATTTCAGTGGATGGATTACTCCGTTGAAACGGTGATAGATAACAAGTTCACCAAAATATAAATCCCGTTGGAAATAATGGGATTTATATTTTGTTGATGGGATATCCATTTCCGTTGTGATGGAGTAACCCATCTGCCTTTACAAAGAGAGAGAATCGGGAGTAACCCATTGCCACACTAACTCCTGTTTAAGCTAGACACTGCAAACACACAAGGTGTGTGGGGTGATGTAGGGGAGAACAAGTCTCTTGTGGCCTCTTCAATGTACGCTGGGTAAGCACTAGCCGTAATGCAAGGGGACATATGGGTGTAACTAGTGGCTTGACCTATGAGGGAGTTCTCTTTACGGACTAGGTGGTCTCACACACATTATAGAGTCATGCTTCATCATATGACCACCTAGCCCCACCCAGGTAAGATGGTATTTACCTGGGCGGACTCAACCTCGTTGTTAAAAGAACTTCAGAGGGAGTGCTGAGATTTGATCTTGCTGGATAATACTAGGGATCCAGATAAGGGTAGTGAAAAATAAAATTACCTTAAAAATCACCTGTTTAGTTAGGAGATTTAATGTAGGTGTTTGTAGGTAAGAGTAAAAACGGGGATGGGGACTCCTTTGAGTATGATGACTCAGGGGGTCTAAAATAAAAATAAATATGCCCCTTAATTACTTGTTCTTTAGATTAAGGTAAGTAGGCATTTGATAGCTATGGGCTTAAGCAGCATGGGGTAGACAGTTGTTGTTGGGCCACTGTGCCCAACCCTGCACCTGCCATAGTGTGCATATGGAGAATCCCCTTAGGGCTAAAGACATGGAAGTCGGTTTTAGCAAGGCCTAGGTTGGCCCCTGTCACACTAAGTACCCTGTGAGCTCCGGAAAAGATGGGCATCAGTGCAAAATTATGTTTTGTAAGTATAGCCTCAGCATAGCTGCTATATTTTGAGTTTGCCTATGTGACACTGCCTCTGGGCATGTGTGTGGCATTTGCAATACCTTACATGTGCTTCTTTGACTAACACTGTATCATGAGTGTAGCGAAGTGCTTATGTCCTAACAATGAGCTCATTTTCGGAAGTGACTCCTTTTACGCAGTGTAACAAGTTGGTTTTACTCAGGCTACCAACATTCTAGTTTGTACCCTTGAGTGGGCCCAGGAACAAAGGGTAAACATTACACACTGCAGTAACAGTAATGGTCTCAAACAGTCCTACCCTACATTGAGTGATCATAACTTCAACACAGAACACCCTTCATTTTTTACTGCACACTGACATACTAAACCACAATCCCAGATTGGCAATAATGTTCCCCAGTACTGAAGAGGTATCATAATGACCAAACATGTCCTAAAACTTGACTCACAGGGCCCCATTTATGTGTGATAACCACACCCAGGGCTTAATTTGTAAAATAATAAGTGATGCTAAATGCCAGGGATTACAGATACCAAGGCTGGTGGATTCCACCCGATGTCTCTTTCATCCACCACCATGCACTCCTTTCCACATTATCTCACTCTTGCAGATTTGTATTCATCCTTCCTTTCACCCTTTGTCACTATTGTTCCATATTTTTGTTTCCTCCTTTTTTACCCTTTTGTGTTTTTTTCTCTCTTGCTGTGGCCAAAGTCTCTTGAGGAAAAACAAATGTTAGTCCTCAAAATCGAGTGCCAGTGGACGGCACCTATCACCACCGGTTCAGACTAAACACTTCGTCCAGCTAACACTTTTTTAGCCAACAACATGTACTTTTGATCTGGGATTTATAGTTTCACTTTTTAAACACTCTTCAGTGATACAAAAGGTAATACATGCACTCGATAGAGTGCTGCAAAGAGTGAACCTCATTGTGTAGCCATGCACCTGCAACAATACATGGAGTGCATCCTTCAGTTCAGCATTGATTAGAGCATCCTTTACAGAACGGAAAAGTGATACTCACTGCAGCACTGCACTGGATGTAGCGCCCTTTCGTCTCCCCTGTGCCACTGCCCCGACTTGTCATCACTAAAGCGCAACAGAGCCTGCATGTCCTTTTTCACTTTCGGTGGTGACATGTTCCGGCCTCCTGGGGAGGGGTTAAGTCTGGTGTCACGTGGATAGGAGTGGAAACACCTTTACTTTTATGGAACCCCCTGGAGATGGCGAGGTAATGCTTCGCAGAATGTCCGTCTGGCAACTTTGTTGACCTTAGAAGACTGAAGTCCTGAGCGGTAAACATTTGCTAAATAATTCTATCAATTACAGAAACCAAAGAACATCATAAACCTATTTTTACTTCAATTGCTGTGTGCTTCATTTCCTGTGTATTATTGCTAAATGTGCCCGTAAAATTAACCTTCTAGTCCTGAATGTTTGATCTGAATTTCGAACCTCTGGCCTCTAGTTTTACAGTCATTGCCAAGAATTCGCCTCAATGTGGGGTGGTCACCCTAGTCCCTGCTCCCCTATGACCCCAGCCATAGTTTAGTGCTGTGAGACCCAAGGGAGACTGGTCCCAGCCCCTGGGCATCACAGTCATGGCTTAATGCTGCAAGACCTAGGAGAAAAGTGTCCCCGTGCTTGGTCCTTGCAGGCATGTCCCAGCAGTGTGACGTTATTTCTCCACGTTTTTTCCTCTTTCTATGTGTGCTGCATTCTGTAGCACACATAGCGAGAGAAAAACACCTCTCGTGATTGTTTTTGTGTAGGAAGGAAGGTGCCTTTTTCTGCACAAAAACAATCATACACGCAATGCAGGCATCCTTGCACAATGGTGCAAGGAGGTCTGCTTTCGCACATGGCAGCAATTTGTGCGTCAGCTCAGGAGATAAAGACAGCAATGCACTGTATCTTGTAAATACAGCACTTTCCTTCTCTTTTTTTTGGACGCAGGCCAGCGTAGCAAGAAAGCTTCAGTGCTGCCCTGCGCCAAAACGTGGTAAATGAGGCCCTAAGTTTATTGAGTGTGAATACTACTCATATTATATTTAAATTCTAATCCTTTTACCACATTTTGTAGTAAACTTTGACCTTCGCTATTACAGATTTTGATGGAAGTATAGAAAATTGACAACTCTGATTTCCAAATGGAATGAAATAGTCCTAAACTGTGAAATTCCATTGGTAAATACCAGTATTGGCCACACATACTTCCCAGTAACTACTTCCTGCCTCAGGACCTGGTGCAGTGGGTATGTTTTAACCATAGAACTAGGATACTTGACATCTAGTCTCAGCTTCTTCCCTTCACCTAAATATGCTGAAAATAAACATTGTATTCTGAAGCTGTGCAGCATTCAGAAGACAGTGACATTTCACTAGGGAGGGTAGTCCTGGGGCCTTGCCATCAGAATCACTCCCAGGCTAGTCGTACTCTAGTGTGGTAGTTGAAATTATGGAACCAGGGGCCACATGTATGAAATTTCAGATTTGCGACCCGCAAATTGTGAGTCAGAGTGACTCGCAATTTGCAAGTCGCAAATCCGAATGTAGGATGGTATCCCTGACACCATCTGCGATTCGCAAGGGGGTCGTAAATTCCCACCTCATGAATAATCATGAGGTGGGTCGCAATTTGTGACACCCTTGCGAATGGTGGCCCTCACAGGGATGGTGGCCTGCTGCGGACAGCAGACCACCATGTCTGTGACTGCTTTTCAATAAAGCAGTTTTTTTGTTTTTTTTTGTAATGCAGCCAAAAACTAGATGCATTACAAAAACAAAAAAATTTTACAGTGACATTCACAACGTGGGGACCCCTTCCCTTTTGCGAATGAGTTAGCACCCATTTGAAATGGGTACAAACTGCGATTGGTTTGCTACCGTGTTCGCGGTCACAAAACAATCCTACATTGCACTGCGAGTCGCAATTAGGAAGGGAACACCTCTTCCTAATTGCGAGTCGGAAACCCATTTTGCGATTCGGTAACCAGGTTACCGAATCGCAAAACTGGGTTTGTGCATCGCGAAGTGCTTTTTGCTCGTTGCAAACAGCGAAATTTGCTGTTTGTGACGTGCAAAAAGCTACCTACATGTGACCCCAGGAGACTTAGGGCCTTATTACGACCTTTATGGAGGGGTTTCCTCCATCACGTATATGAAAGATATCCCGCCTGCCGTATTATGACCCCATTATATTCTATGGAGATCGTAATACGATGGATGGGATATCCGTCACATTTGTGGTGGAGGAAACCCCTCAGTCACGGTTGTAATGAGGCCCTTAATTTTTATTTCTGGGCTTCCATTTGGCAAAATTGTGTGATCTTGGCCAATCATTTTTCTGTACCTATTTCTCTGCTCCCATTTAGGCAAGATTGGGAGTATTTAAGTAAGTTGCTATTGAGGATGTGGCTAAATGGACTGGATATTACCTGGGGGAGGGGAAAAGTGCCCAATCACATGGTATATTAACCTCAACGCCATACAGCAAGTAGCAGTGTCTTTCAGTCTTGGATCTGCTAATTTAACAAACTGCGTGATCCTGGGCAAATGTGCCTCTGTCCACTGATCTTATAATATGGCAGCATTTTTAAAACAGACGTAAGGGCGAAATAAACTCCCCGAGCAGGCCACGTCCCCAACATGATTTTCAGGCCCACTTTTAGGGTTGTTTATAAGCGGGTGGCTGGACTTGCATCTCAGTAGCTGACCATGCTCCTGAAGCTGCTTTGTGCATGTGCAGGACCCTTCTGTGCTGCCTTCCCTCCTTCACAGCCATGACCAAGCACCTCTTTTACAGCTCAGCTCATATAGTGCATAAGGGTAGGACTTGATAGTCGTTTGAGAGGGTTAGAAGTGGCATGGGACAATGATGCGGGGCAGTGGTTGTCTCGCAGTGCCTCTCTGCAGGTAGCGAGATTGCAGGACAAAACTGCAAAATACGAGTTGGAGGGAGTCACAAGGGGGCCTTGTTATTGGACAGTGGGGATCCGGACACATGACTCATTCCTAGTGCTGGCCCTGGTAAATACCATTTCAAGAACTGTAATGAGCTCATAGGAATACTTAAATGAAACGAACGGCTATCAAGCTATTAGGTTCCGTGATGAGAGCATCGGGCAGTCCTCAGTGCATCATATCCTGGAAGCCATTTTTTACCTCCAATCTCTCTAGGCTCTACTGTTCAGTGGCGGCTGGCATTGGCCTTGCTTTTCTCCTTCGGTCCGAGGGGCGGAAGCTGTGCGAATACCAACATGAAAAACAATATAAACTGTGCATGTTCGTTGACTGGGCTCGACCAGTACAAATACACTGTATATTAAAAGCACTGATGAATGAGCTCTGTTTGAAAGGAGGTTGGCATAAATAGTGACCATTTTAACATAGAAGACACCCATTCCACTAATGCAAGAGCTGGGTGTTTGTGGACCTCAATCAGTCTTGCCACCCACCCAGCCACCAACCTAATGAGGTTTCCCTATTTGATTTCATCTGCTCTAATACGATTGAACATGAGTCCTTCCCTCATGTGTTTGTATATCGTCGCAGCAATGCCTGCTGTTCCTTCCTTGGCTTCCCTTTTTCATGTACCTTTTCCTGTCCATTGCTCTAGATCCTTCTCTCCTTCATCCCCACTTCAGCCCCTCTTCTGCAGCTCTTAGCCTGCCATCTACGTTATCCAACTGACTAAGGTCCTTCCTGTCTTTTCCCCCTCTAATCCAAGCAATTCTTCATTAGTGCTTTTGGCACTTGCCTTTCCTACAGAAAATAAGTTAAAATATGAACAATACAATCTACTAAAAGGTAGCGCACAGGTTATACATGGGTTGAGAAAATAGATTTTATAGAGAGTGCACTCAGTCTTGAATGAACTTTGGTCCATATTAAAAATGGACTGTTTCAGTGAGCTATTTATCTCATAGCAAATACGGAGATAAAAGATAGCCTTCTGAAAGGAGTGATCAGGAGTTTCAAGAGGAACACCTCCAGATGCTGTGTAGCACTCCTTGAGCTCCATCAAACCTCAGACTGCGGGGCACTGTCAGTCCCCAATTTGGAACAGTACTACTTAGCGTCCCAACTATAATGGGTGGTGAAGTGGCTTGTCACCTCACAACTAAAAGATACCACACCACTGTTTCTAGCCAGGAAAATATATTCCAGCTGTTTCACCCCTGTGCTCTGCCTGGGTTTCTTAAGCCAACGCTCCTATTAGTAACACATCTCTGCTTTAGGAGTAGCCTTTATTTCACAAGATAGACCACACCTTATGTGCCAGCTCTAGCGCTCTTAGGTACACCACGTGGGCAGCACGTCACCACCACTGTGGAGTTAACTGCTTGGGCTGAGGTGGGAATTCAGTCAGTGGGAGATTTTCACAGAGACGGAAAGCTCCCAACTTATGAGTTGCTGACGGACGAAAGTGGCCTCTCCAGGTCAATTTCCCCTGCATGTGTCCCTTATCAAGGCATTGAGAGGCAAATGAGGATACATGGTCTGTCATGCCCCTGTGCACCTCACTATACAGTATCTCCATATTTGCCAGGATAGGCATTTGGTGTGCTGGCTGGATCCCTGCGTAGTCATACAGCACCAACATTTGCAACCGTTCGTGATCAATGGGAGGGAGACTTTGACCACCTCTGAACAGACAAGGAAAGGTCCACCATATTGGAAGGTCCTTTTACACATACCCTGCAATGGCTGTTTCTGTTTGATTCAACTATAGATTATTCACAAAGCCTACCTCACTCCTGCCAACATAAACAGATATTTGGTGGGTGGGATGCCATTATGACTGACCTATACACTGACTTACGTGATGCTTCACAATTGCCAGATGCCCAACTCACGTTTGATAGAGAGGTCGGTGATATATACACATCAGGCAGCCTTCTGATATGTCTCCCTGGCCATGCTTAATATGGTCTCACACACTCCAGCTGGATATTGACTCCAAAATTGGTGGATGGGTTTAACGAGGACAGATGTATGCACACAATTTAGTAACAAGGTGAACAGTGCTGATTGTTGAGGGGTGGATCGTAGAGTTGGGGCCAGCAGAATAGTTAATAACAATGTTACTCGTTCAATATTTCTGTTGCCCCAAGTTGCGCCTCTCAATGGCTTATATCTGATATTGCGCAATATTGTCTCAATTGATCAATGTATGCCCTCACTTTTTTTTCTCTCTCAACTGTATAGCCGCATCTCTGTTCACGACTGCCTGTATACCTACTGTCTGTTTCTCCTCAGCTGATTCTACTTCTGCTATGTGCAAAGTTTAAGACCTTGCCCTACATAGTTAACAGTGCAGTCTATTGATTATATACAAAGCATATCTGTCATCTGATACTGCTACTATATACAATGTCTGTGGCATTTCTGTAATTGGTAAACCAAAGCAAAGAAAACAGCAATTAACAGATTTAAACAAAAAAAACAAAAGAAGCCTTCTGGTCTTTTCTTCGGGTTGGAGCTACTTTGAGTCCCCCAACAGCCATTCAGAATGATGGTGACTATTTCTGGGATGTCTGAGATCTGATCTAACGAAAGACTGAGCATT
Source organism: Pleurodeles waltl (assembly GCF_031143425.1). Classification (NCBI taxonomy): domain Eukaryota; kingdom Metazoa; phylum Chordata; class Amphibia; order Caudata; family Salamandridae; genus Pleurodeles; species Pleurodeles waltl. Next base: position 1,541,871,582 of record NC_090440.1, on the reverse strand, counting down.
ATTTCCTCCCATCTCGTAGCCCTCAGAATAATTAATCTGCTGCAGCAATCTGCATATCTAAATGTCCATGGCTAGGAATCAATTAAGTATGACATGTTCCAGTGATTCTATCACGTTCAGCTCACCGGTGCATAGATCACTCATGATGATTCCCATTTTTAGGTATTGTCTACTAGACAGTGCATGCGCTGTCTGTTTTGAAACATTTTGTGGGCTTACCAAGAACATACAAGGGATTGGAGCTCACTCATTGCTTACTATTGGTTGGTTTTTCCGTTGCTCCCATTTGGCTGCTGCATATTTGTGTCCCAGCTTGCCCCTCCCATGGAGCACAGACTCTTTAACATCTCTTTTGATTGGCTGGCTTCATGCTTCCATTGCTTGCTTTTCAAACAGTACTTTTTTCTTCTGGGATAAGCACTCTATGGGAGTGCATGAACATTCCAGCTGTCTCCCTTATGTAATTCTCTCCTGCTCCAATCCTCTGTCACCTGTGTGCTTCTCCTCATCCTCAGTTATTACCATTGTATACTATCCCCATTATTTTCTTGCCTTTGTGTCTCCCCAGCTCGCTCCGCTAGTTCTCTTTCTCCTGTTCGCTCCCTCAGTGCTTCTCTTTCTTCTCCTCTCTCGCTCTGTCATCTGTTTCTCTCACTCATGCTCCTGTGTTGCTTCCATCCCCAACTAAGCACCCGCACCCCTATGTTCTTCCACCTCTCTACTCCCAAACTAATGTAGCTTATTCCACCAAAGCCTGTGTTGTTTCCATGATCCTGTGTTGCATCATGACCCACTTTACAAAATGCACACAAATTCATTTTTCTTAATTCTTCAGCGATGCTGAACAGCATCAGAGATGTTGTGTATCATGACTAAAAACCATTGGCAAAGCCAAGAGGTCCCACAAGAAAGATCTTTTGGCTTTGCCAAAACATGTTTCTGTTTTCTGCTGCCTGTAGGTTATCATTCACTACTCCAAGCAATAGCCTATGGTCTTCCTGAAATCTCATTGTTAGTAATTATGGACCAGAATAGCGACTCCCCATCCCATACAGTACTCCTATAACTCAGAGCATGGTGCACTGCACATTGTGGGGGTGGGTTGGGCTCAGTGTGTGGAGACTTTAGTTGGGTCTTCTGGGGAGATAGTTTAGCTGGCATCTGTCAGTTGTGTGAGGGAAAGGTGGTTATGAGAGTTTGAAACTGTGACAATTCCTCATTCCTTCTTCCAGGGAATTGGGGAGGAGGCCTCAGGGTGATCACCCAGATCCAGAGATTCAAACTGGTGCTGGGTGAGCGCATCATAGGCTTCAGTCTTTATGGCTGAGACCCGGCCCTCCTTTCTTCCTCACTGCCATCTCTCTTCCTGAAGCGCTGCACTCACCATGGCACAATGTCCTGGATTCTTCTATTTTTCCTGGTATCTCTACCTTCTGTACTTTGCTGTCCCACCAAGTGCCTTCATCAGACCTCAACAGGCCCACAGGGTCTACCTTACCTGAGCCTGTGGGTTGTTTAAACTCCCACTGTATTTCCATACATCCCTTGCTCCGATGCTACCATCCTTATCCTACTTCACACACGCTGCAATACCTACACCCCCTTTACTCTCTCTCTGACTATTTTCCAACCTTGCTTCCTCCTCATGTTTGGGTTTCACTGGTCTTTGCTCTTACTAGTGTTTCTTGTAGGTAGGTCGATTGCTGAGGATCTCCTGTACCTTCTGCTTTCTTACCTGAACAATTTCCTCAGGCAGCCCCTCCACTTCCGCCTTGGTCTGCACCAGTTCACTCACCTATCCATCTCACTCTCTCTACCACTAGCTAAGGTAAGAGAGGAATGCAAGGAGAGAGGAGAATGACGATAGAAGGAGGGAAGGTAGTGAGTGAAACAGAAAGGAGGAGCAAGGATGAGGAAAAAGGGAAGAAGGGGAGACAATGATGCAGGGTGGGAAACGAGCATAGTGAGAAGAGAGAGTACAAGCAGATAAAGAGAGATGAGAGAGGGTAAGGGAGGAAAACAGAAGAATGATGTTGAAAGAATGTGAGAGAGATAGCAAGAATAGGAAGGAGAAAAAAGAAGATGCCTGAGAAGTCACAGACATTATGGGTAAGGTAAGGAAAAGAGGGATAGAAACAATCAGAGAGCAGAAATAAAGGAGGACTGGAGGGAGGAAGAAGAAGGGAATGCTGGTCTTTATGAAAAATGTGTTGCAAAGTGTACGAATTTCCATATTTATTTTTACAAAACCTTCTTGGGTGGAGAACCCACCAAATTCCCTTGCTGTGGTCACACATTCTCGTTGCACTCTCTGCTCACTGCTAGGTGCCTATAAGGTGCTGATGACAAGTGCTGCTAGGGCCTCTTTTGATTCCCAGTATGGTAAATTTAAAATAATATAAAAGTCCTACTAGACCCCACTACAATGAAAAAAGTGGTTCTGTTACTCTACCAGATGCTGAATGGGGAGTAGAGGAGCTGGGACCCTATTCGATTGGGTGGAGTTGTTCCAAGTTAAATCACATATGCTCATGGTTTGTTAAATGATTCAGGGACTGATATTCCTGTGACACCTCTGAACATCCCAGGGGGAGCGACAATAACACTTCTTCACTTGGGGCATACAAGGGCACCCTATCCGACAACTTATCAATGTGGCAAAGCAATCATCTGCATGCTGGTTGGTCAAAGTTTGTGACATGCTTCTGCGAGAGCGAATGGCCTATTCTTTTATCCAGTCTGTGCCCCTCCTATTTATTACATGGCACAAACAAACAAGAACAACTGTTTAAATGGCAATGTCAATAGAATCCACAGGGAGGGTAAAGGAAGTAAAAGTGTATTTCCACCCATTGTAACCATGTATTATTTTCATTGTTATTATTAGTAATAGTAGTAGTATTAGTAGTAGTAGTAGTAGTTTTATTATCATTATTATGCAGCAAAAATAGAAAGAGGAAAAAAGGGGAGAAATAAAGATATTTCTCCCTGTTGCACCACCCTTATGCCACCACTGGGGTAGATTCGGCTTTTGACGCATTCACAGAGTTACAGAACATTTACCGCAACACCCATGAAATGCATCTTTCACGCAAAGTAGAGCAACGCAGCACCTTGCGCTGCATTGTCTTACTCTATACCTACAAGGCCATGGAAAGCCATTCAAAGTGGGTTTGTGGGGCCTTGTAGATATGGGCCTGCAGCCTGCGCCGCTGGCACAAGCCCCCATGTCTTTAGTAATCTGACTTGAGCGATATCTGTGGTAAGCTTTCCTCCAGTCATCTTCCAACAAGATCATCACTTGAATTGGGTCAATTTCAAACACTGAAAGTTTAACTTCAGTGTAGTTGGCATCTCATGGACTGACAACATCCAATAGTGTATCAGTCACCGTCCACAAAAAACATACCAAGTAGAAATATAGAACAATTTGAATTAAAGCAGTAGACAATTTTATGAAAATGCAGTGACATTTTATGTATGCTATAAATAAAACCAAATCCTTTTAAGTTGATCCTCACAATACTCCTTATTCAAAGTTTGCCTTGGCATGTGTGCCAAACAGCGTTCACTTCTAAAGGATGAGCCTAATTTTGAACTATATATTGTCCGTTTAAATTGAACATTTAGAAGCTGCTCAAAAACATTCAACAATTCCAATGCAAAAAGAAGGCTTATGCAGCGTTCCACTGTAACCTAACAATTATAAAAGTCAGTGTCTGTATGGATAACTTACATGAATAAAAACATGCAAACAAAAATGGTACAATGATAAGGAAATGTGAAGACTGAGTTACCGTGCTCCCTCTAATTCAGTGTCCTAACTGTCTCGCCGAGGGAACATTATTTAAAAACTGTGATCTCACTGCATCCAAGATGGCTACCAGGCATGACACGTTTATTGGTAAGTTGCCTAGTTTATGGATTCAACACAACACCACACACATCTCCCATTTTGTTTTCTCAAGAAACAGGAGTCAGAGACCAAATCACCCGATTTCCTCCAACAGGGTACGTCCCTATGAACGCAAACAAATATAACCCAAAAAGATTGGCATATTGGCTTAAATGTTACATTCTCTTAATAGTTGTGTTTTTAGTGGTTTTCAAAATAGATCTAAGTCTGATTCATCCTTCACTTATGCAGGAAGGAATTTATGGAGCCCTTTAGTGGACGATTGTTGGATCGTCTTTTCCTGAAGCGGGATACCTAAAGAAATGGAGTACCCTGGCATATTACAACGAATTAAAGTTTGTCTTTGCTCCACAGGGTTTGTGGTGCATGTGCTACGCTTTGAACTTTATCCTTGCAGCCATCAGTATCTATGTTTAGACACGCCATCACTTGGGCCAATTTGTATCTTCTGTAATTAGTTCAAGCATCCTAGATACAGGCTATTCTGTCATTCGAACCTAGTTAGAATTGTGGCCGGAATTGTGGGTTTCCGAGTCTCGAAGTGAAGGACCTCGAGACTCTGGAAGGTAGTGCGTCGGTTGAGACAACCCTTCCCATTAAAACCATATTTAATATTTCATCGATTTATCGATTAATATTAGAACCCACAGTCAGCTCCATTCCAGCTACCCACAAATGAATAAAATCATCCCCTCAGGTCAACCGAGAAAGGTCCTTCTCCTCGCGGTAGATGACGTTATCTTGCCCCATCCCTTCATCTTCCGGTGTAGTCTATTCAAGCTGCCAGCCTGCGTCCTGCTGCCCAATTTATGCATTCGTAAAAAGGTTAAAATGGATAAACAAAAAAAAAGTTTGAGAAGAAAAAAGAATTTAACCAACAACCATCATGTAAAATGTCATAAAAATTACCCGAGCTGTGGAAGGACGCACTTCCCAGAGCGCCTGTACTCTAAATGCATACACATTTCATTCGCTGTAATCACCGCAAGAACATTAATCAGCTAAGATCTCTCGCTAGGACGGCAGCGGGAACATGTCACTCAGCAAGGACCGCGCTTCGATTTGGCATTAATAAAGGGCCACTTAGTGCTACGTGGTTTGGTTTAAACCTACATCTCATAATGAGGACATTCTTCAACGCCATTTTTAATAACATATTTTTCTCTTCTTTCAGCAACACCTTTCTCAACCTCAGAGGCCAGTTGACTGCGGCAGCCCCCTCTCCGAGCCTTCGTGCTATGGTTACCGAAGTTTCTTGGCTTGCAGAGGCGGGAAGCACTGTCCGTGCATATCGCTGCAGTGCTAGCTAGCGCATTGACAAGCACTGACGGCCATCATGGAGGCCACCAATAACAGGTGCTGCCCCTGTTCAAAGCATGGTGCGTCACAGATGATTTGCAGGCACAACACACACAAAGCTTTAGCCTGAGCCCTGACAGGAGGGCACTTTTATTGTCTTGTTTTGTTTGTCTGTTCTCGTGACTGTTGGGTTAAGTTTATCTTCTCCTATAGAGCAACGACTCTGCATAGTCCATTATTGATTTGGGCACTAAGGTCTTTTGAGAATGCCCTTTTTTGGGGAAAAATATGAATGTTGGTCGATCAACAGTAGGGTGCTCACATATGCACCGAAAAATCCATCTCTGCCCTCATCCAAAAAAACATCTCCGCCCTCACCATCACTTGTTTAATGAACACGATTGTTGCCGCCAAGAGAACATTCATTGGCAAATGCACTACGACACCTTGAGACTTTGCCAAAATTTTCGCTAACGGTTTTTAGCAGCATCCAAAAGAAAAACATGATTATCCCTGATCCTGAGCAGCACGACGATGTATTAATCATTAATATGCACGTATGTCGCAGGACGTTGTGCCCCCAGCGTGATGATGTACATGTACGCAATAGTAAGTAAGCATTCCAAAGCATACATCGTAAGGGACAGTCAATTACATTTTATTTAATTTACTGTGCAAAATGGAGAATGCGCAAGGAGTACAAAAGCGCACGTATAAAAGGATAAGAGGAATAGCGAACGGGAGCTGCCGCGAATTCGAAGAAATGTTAAAAAAAAGAATTAAATTGAAAAAAAATGGGACGGACTCGAGTGGAGAAGTCAAGGTTTTGGGGGAGCAAGTAAATGCTATCGTTGAGTGGTGGGGCGTACAGCGAGGGGCGGGGCAGCAACAGGACACGGTTTATGAAAAAATCCATTTGTGATGGAGCTGGAGGAACAATGGCTGAGATGGGGTGTGGAAGAGTAACTCGAAGAGTACTAAGGGGTGAGGATGTGAATGGGTACCAGCACACAGGAGAGAAGGAAGGGGGAGATAGCAAGAAAACCTTCTCGTGTGCATGGAGTGCTAAGAGAAAAAAGTGATTTCCTAAATGGGAGCAGTGAAAGGATAGATAACTTCGCATCAAAAGAATGAGGATTAAAGAATGTATGCTCCAAAGGTGTGACAAATACATGAAGTGGAAGGAAATACATTCAATACCAAGCAACCAAATTAATTTGACAAGAAGGCCAAGCAATGAAATCAGGGGCAGCTTTATGGCACTGCGACTGGTGCAGCACTGACTTGGAGTGGGGGATCTAACTTCAGGAGTGGGCAGGGGCTGTGTAATTTAAAAGCACCTGTAGCAGAGTTCCTTCTATGTTCAGCTTTCAAGAAGCAATACAATGAATGTGCCTGCTGGAAAGAGATTGAAGTTTTGTCTAGTCGCAGTTTTGACTTGTCATAAAGTAGCACTGAGGGTTAATATGCCTGTAGCGAAGAACACATCTGTATTTTATGTTTGTAGCTGGGTAGACCAGTAAAGCCAAACTTTTACAGCGCTTTAAAACAAATTAAATGTATGTGTGAGAGGGGCTATGGAGAGGTGAGGGGCACTTTTGCCTGGTGGTAGTGAGGGAAGCCGAGGAGTTGGTCATGGGAGGGTGGCAAAAAAAGATTGTTGCACCGGGCACCGACAGCGCTAAAATCCATCCCTGAATGACATTTTCTGACTCAAAGCCTACTGTAGGTATGTCAGACAGCTAGGCGGCCATAAGGTGAGACCTAAAACAGTTGATCGCTAACCGAATGAACGAGTGGGTAGATTTCTCAAGCGCACAGCTACTACGAGAGAGTCCCACCACTAAGGCAAACAGCCAAAAGGAAAATGTCAATCACCCTACAGTTTGAACAAATGCGTTTTCAGTTGTTTTAAAAATAAGTGCTTCTCTGGGATGCATCTAAGAGGAAGGGAGCGTATTCCAGTACTTGGCTACTTCTTCCGTTTAGTGTAAGGAATGTCCAGCAGCCGGGCAGACTGTGAGCGCTGAGGTCTTTTAAAACAGTATTCGACAAACCTTTTGGACAGGTATTTGGGACCAGTTATGATGAAGGTGGAATGTGCCACCATCAGGGCTTTAAAAATAATCATTTTTTCACCTGTAGCCAGTGCAATTAGTTACAATAGTGGGAGATTGAGGCATGTTTGGGAAGTTCAAACAAAAGGCAAATAGCGTGTTTTGTACCATTTGGAGTCTCTAAATTAAGTAGTCCAGGATCCCTCGGTACAGAATGCATAGTGCAGTCTTGAGAGGATCAGTGCCTGGACTATTGTTTTGTGGACTTCTCAGGGCAGGAGGTTAAGAAATGCTCTCAAAATACTCAGTATCCAACAGGAGGTTTTAACCATTGCTGAGATCTGGGATAAAAAAAGATAGATGGATGTCTCTGTGCACCCCTAAATTCTTAGCCACTTCCAAGGAAGAGTGGGAGGTAAAATATAACCAGTTGGCCAGATGACAAATGTACCCTGGGCATGACCATTGGGGCCAGTTCCATGCACAGGGCCCCAGGTTAGGGCCCCGAGAGAGAAAAAAAAGTAAAAAAATATACACTTACTGGGACCTACCTGGGATTGTTCCCCCATCCTGTGGTGTCCCTCCGGTGTTGGTGGGGTGGGTGGCGGTGTCCCTGGGGCCAGGGAAGGGCACATACTGGCTCATTCCATAGTCTCATACCATGGAAACATGCCCACAGATCTCCTAATGCCTGCTCGTAACCAGGTGTTAAATAATGGCGTTACGCATGCTTAGCGCCATTATTTCTGGCCCCCATCCCCGTGCTTCAATTTAGCACAGGGGGGTAAATATGGTGTTAATGCCATATCATCATTTTCTGCACGGGACTGCCTACCTTGCAACTCATTGACACAAGGTAGGTTTCCACATCCAGAAAATGACGTTAAATCCATAACTTTGGCACTAGACGTGTCCGGCACCAAAGTATAAATATGGAGTTAGGGTTGCCCTGAATTAGCGTAAAAGAAATTACACCAATTCAGCGCAAACCAAGAATAAAAATGCCCCTTAGTTTTAAAATTATACAAAGTGGTCTAGTCCACTTTTCAAAACTGCTTGTTTCACAAGAAAATCCAAAAGTTAGCTCTGCCCACAAATTTTGTGAGGGTTCGTGCCTTCATTTACATCATGCATTCAAGCACACAAACAAGCATTTATGAGGAAAACATTTTTTTTATATTGGAAAGGAATTTTACATACTTCACTACCACATACCACAGGTAATACAAAAACAGAAGCAGTGCAATCTTTCCTAAAAAAAGAATAAGAAAAGTATAGTGGGCAGCAGCAAGAAGAGTGGCACAAGATTATGGCCCTTATTACAACCCTGGCGGTAAATCCCACTTTCCGCTGTGCAGAAGACCGCCAACATACCGTTGCGGCTGTGGAATTCCGCTACAGGTATTACGACTCACAGCTCGGAATCTGCCACAATGCAGACACCCACACAAGTCCGCCACACCAAAGGTCAGTGATAAATTGGCGATACCAACACCCACACCGTCATGCCAATAGGAATACGCCCACACTATCACAACCCATGAATCAACGCAGCGGTTTCAACCACAGTAATCCATTGGCGGTACACACCGCTGCGCTCAAAATACACACACATTTACAAAACACAACCACATTGGACATTTCGAAATACATACACCTGATACACATACACACACCACACCCACACACACACACACAATCCAATATAAAGCACACACCCACATCACCCACAAACCCTTACAACCAAAATTTTGAAAGAAGGCCAGAGAGATTAGCTAACACAACACCAGCATCCACAGACACACAACAGCATCACTCATACAACATCCACACACCTCAAACAACACACACCAACATATCCCCTCACACATCATAAAAGACAGCACCTCACACATCACCCACACCACATCATGGCACCTCAAAGACACCCCAGGTTTTCTGAGGAGGAGCTCAGGGTCACGGTGGAGGAAATCCTCTGGGTAGAGCCACAGCTATTTGGATCACAGGTACAGCAGACATCCATTGCTAGGAAGATGGAGCTATGGTGGAGAATCGTCGACAGGGTCAACGCAGTGGGACAGCATCCAAGAACACGGGATGACATCAGAAAGAGGTGGAACGACCTACGGGGGAAGGTACGTTCTGTGATATCCAGACACCATATTGCTGTACAGAGGACTGGCGATGGACCCCAACCTCCTCCCCCACAACTAACAACATGGGAGAAGCATGTCCTGGCGATCATGCATCCTGAGGGCCTCGCAGGAGTAGCAGGAGGACTGGACTCTGGTAAGGCAAATCTTAACTACCATATCCCCCACCCCACCTGCATGCCATCACATACTCCCACCCTCACCCTCACACCCATCACCCCAACACCCCACAGATACCCCACTACCACAACCCACACATCACAAAATCAAGCCCTGCATGTAACACCAATGCATGGACACCCATCACCAAAGCATGTCCAGTAGAGAGACTCACTCATGCCCCAAAATCACCAATCACACAAGGGCCACGGCAATAATGCAAGCACAGGAGTAGAGGTTAACTCACCCATTGCACAAGATGGCATACACAGATACTAAGATTATGCATTCACACCCCAACAGGATCCATACCCAACGTCACCGGACGGGAGGTGCCAGACATATCCAGTCCCCCCACAGAAGAGGCCCACAGTGATGACAGCAGCTCTGCACGCCTGGATCAAGATGACCAGCCCGGCCCATCAGGGACCTCGGGACAGTCGGTTCCCCTGCCACTGTCACAAGCCACCACAGAGCCTCCCCCCTCAGGAAACACTGCCACAGCACCCATCCAGCGGGCCCATCCCTCTGTCCCCAGGACACGTCAATCGGCTGTGTGTCCACCACTACAGGGAACCCAGGCAAGCCCACTAACACAGGACGAACAGGGACCTGGGGGCAGTGGCAGTGGGCACACGGTTCAGGGGACAGAGGCACAGGATAACAGGGAAGCTGGGAGGACTGCTGTGCGACAGGGGGAGGACAGGCCCAGGGAACCCACTCTCCACGAACATCATGGGAGCTTACCACCATTCCCAGGAGACCATGGGCACGGTACTAGCCAAGTTTCAGGAGACCCAGCGGCTGCAGGAGGAACACTACCTGGGGATCAGGGAGGACTTGAAGTCCATCAGCACCACCCTGGTCACCATTGCAGGGGTGCTGGCAGACCTTGTCAACACCAGGAGGGACACAGTGGCACACCAACGGGTCCATGACACTAGCCTGGACGATGAACAGCCCTCCACCGGCGCTAGTGGACAGGAGGCACTGCCACAGGAACAACAGGCCACCAGCACCCCACCCCCTGCAGAAGGAGAACCACCCCGCAAACGGTCCCTGAGATCCAGGAACAAGACAGAGAACATTGCCAAGAACCCTGCCAGGAAATAAGACCCCCCTGAATGTCACCCTTTGGTCCCACTTTGACATCCTGTCCACCTTAAACTGCCATTGCTCCACTTCCTATGCCCCAATGGACAATGCACCTGTGAAACAAGTAGACTGGACTCTGCCATGGACATTCCTCCACCATCACCCCAGCCCATTTCACACCCCCTCCACTTATTTGCACAGAAATAAACACACTTGAATCACAAAACAATCTGGACTCAGTCTGTTCTTTCACTAATGTGTAATAGCAAAATCTCAGGAATATAGCAATGTCAATGTACTTTTTACATACCAATGTTACACAGCTATAGGCCAGCAGTAAACAGAGCTGAGGGCACAAAGTTGGACCCAGATCTGTGAAATGGAAAGACAAAGTAACAAGTCAGGGTCCATACACAGAGTGAACGTGACAGACTTATGCTAGCTCCAACAATAGTATGAGATGTGGGAAGCAGTTACATCTTCTTACCTGTGTCTCACTGGAAGTATTGCATGATGATGTTGTTTCGGTTGTCGACATCTTCTTCTTCTGCCTCTTCTTCACTGTCCACAGGCTCCACAGCTGCCACAAGACCACCATCTGGCCCATCCTCCTGCAGAAAAGGCACCTGGCGTCGCAAAGCCAGGTTGTGCAACATACAGCAGGCACACCTTCTTCGGTGAGTAGTATAGGGAGCCACCTGTAAGATGGAGGCACTGGAATCTGTCCTTCTGGAGGCCGAAGGTGCGTTCTATAATCCTCCTAGTTCACCCATGTGCCTCATTGTAGCGTTCCTTTGCCCTTGTCCTCGGAATCCACCATACCCAGACACCTATGTCAACTGTATTTGGACCTTGGGCTCACCTATTAGCCACACTCAGTGCCTCTGGAGTTGCCCCATCACATAAGGGATGCTGCTATTCCTCAAAATGTAAGCATCATGCACTGAGCCAGGATACTTGGCATTCACATGGGAGATTTCCTGGTCTGCCAAACACACCATCTGCACATTCACTGAATCGTAGCTTTTCCGGTTTCTGTACACCTGTTCATTCCTGTGGGGTGGGACAAATGCCACATGTGAACCATCAATGGCACCAATGATGTTGGGGATATGTCCCAGGGCATAAAAGTCACCTTTCACTGTGGGCAAATCCTCCACCTGAGGGAAAATGATGTAGCTGCGCATGTGTTTCAGCAGGGCAGATAACACTCTAGACAACACGTTAGAGAACATTGGCTGGGACATCCCTGATTCCATGGCCACTGTTGTTTGAAAAGACCCACTGGCCAGGAAATGGACTACAGACAGAACCTGCACTAGAGGGGGGATTCCTGTGGGATGGCGGATAGCTGAAATCAGGTCTGGCATCAACTGGGCACACAGTTCCTGTATTGTTGCATGATCAATTCTGTAAGTGATAATGATGTGTCTCTCTTCCATTGTCCAACAGGGGTCTGTACACCGGAGGATGCCGCCATCTCATCACCTGCCCCAGCAGACGTGCCCTATGGAGGAGAACAGCGAGCAGAGGGTCATCCAACACTTAGGTATCAAAATGTGTTATTTGGTAAAACATTAGAAATTTGCAATGTGCCTTTATCTGTCAGTATTCCAGGTCTAAATAGGTGTGACTCAGTTTTTTTCCATGCCATGTTGCCCCCTGAAATGGCGGCTGCCTGACCTGTAAGGTGGGACAAGGGGAAATGAGGTAACTGCACTGGCGTTCTACACCGTCGCAGTGGGCGGTCGAAGACCGTGGCGCAATTCAGCATTGGTTAACATTGGGCCCTTTGGGTCCCAGGAGCCAATGACGATGTACGACGGTGGTGACGGTACGCACCACCGCGGACGTGGCCGCCATTTTCTATCTGTTCACTCACTTGATACCTGGCCTTCAACAGGAGAGGACCTACACTGCAAGTGCTGCTGTGACCTGTGTCAGGAAGTGACGATGGCTACAGTGTCTGGGGAAAGAGCCCCTGCCTTCACTTTGGAGGAGTTGGAGAAACTGGTGGATGGGATCCTCCCCCAGTACACTCAACTGTACGGTCCTCCAGACAAACAGGTGAGTACACTGTGAGCATGGTGGATGGCTCATGAGTGTATGGATTGTTGTGGATGGAAGAGGGTGGAGAGGGGGACAGGCCAGCATGTCAGGATTGTGTGTGTATGTATGTCTGGGCCAGGGTGGGAGGTGTTTGGCAAAGTGTGAGATGAAATGTACGGGATAGAAACATCCATTTTTACTTCACTTTTCCTCTAGGTCAGCGACCACCAGAAGGGTATTTGGCTTGCCATCGCCAAGGAAGTCCGGACCCTGGGGGTCTACCATAGACAGAGCACCCAATGCCATAAAATATGGAAGGACCTGCGCCGCTGGAGCAAGAAGACGGCGGAGGCCCAGCTGGGAATGGCCTCCCAACGTGGAAGGGGTGCCCATCGCGCCATGACCCCCCGATGTACCGGATCCTGGCCATGGCCTATCCGGAGTTGGACGGGCGCTTGAGGGCATCACAGCAGCCACAAGGGGGTGAGTACACTCTCCTTTAGCTGACTGTGCACGCTTTACGAGCTGTCTGGGTGGTCGAAGTGGGCTGTGGGTTCCCCTAGGCCAGGGGAACTTGGTAGGCTAGGACCCTTGTTAGGCAGGCTCTGTGGCACCCCAACCCCACTATTGGTAATAGCCATCTACACCTAGTCGTCAGGTTCCTGTGACTTCTAGGTGTCCAGCAATTGGGCCTAGGCCTTGTCCCCCATGGGCATGTGAATTTGCTAGGAACTGTGAGTGCATGGCTTAGTGCATAGGGCTGCTCCCTGTGTGTTGTGTCCTCCAACGGTAGTGGTGTTGCATGCACAGAACATGTGTTTCTTCTGTCTTCCCCCCCTTTTTGTTTTGTCTCCCTGTTTTCGCGTGCATTAGCATCATCTGGCGGAGGAGCATTGGCACCGGAGCAGGAGGGAGCTGCAACCCACATGGCCCTGGAGGGTGAAGCAACAGAATCTGAAGCCACCAGTGGGATGGAGGGCGAGGGGAGCTCCACGACAGGGACAGGAGCATACACCAGCGACATCGACTCCTCCTCTGATGGGAGCTCCCTTGCAGTGGCGGGCACCTCTGTGCCCACCGCATCAACAGGTACAGCCGCCACCCCCCCAACCAGCACCGCCCTCCCAGCAGCCCCTCTGCGTGTGTCCTGTGCCTGCTCACCCAGGAGGGTGGGCATCTCCTTCGCCCCAGGCACCTCAGGCCCTGCCCCAGTCAGCCCTGCTGCCCTTAGTGAGGAGGCTATTGACCTCCTGAGATCCCTCACTGGTGGGCAATCTACCATTATGAATGCCATCCAGGGTGTTGAGAGGCATTTGCAACAAACAAATGCATACCTGGAGGGCATTCATTCTGGGCAGGCAGCCCAACAGAGAGCATTTCAGGCTCTGGCCTCAGCACTGATGGCAGCCATTGTCCCAGTGTCCAGCCCCCCCCCTCCAACTTCCTCTACCCAGACCCAATCCCCTGTACCTCAGCCTATCCGAAGCACACCGTCAGACCAGCATGTACACTCATCAACACACAAGAGTGGACATGGCAAACATAAGCACCACACATCCCAAAAGCACTGACACAAGCACCATCCCCATGCAGACACAGCAACATCCACTGCCTCCGCTGTGTCCCCCTCCTCCACGTCCTCCTCCTCCCTCCCTGTCGTGTCTCCACTCACACCTGCATGCACTACATCCTCAGCCACTACCTCCATCACCAGCACGCCCATCACCACACACCGCTCACGTGCAATCACCACCCCCACTGCCATTCACACATCCCCTGTGTCCTCTCCCAGTGTGCCTGTGAGCCCTCCTCCCAAAGTACACAAACGCAGGCACACACCCACCCAACAGCCATCCACCTCACAACAGCCTCCCGCCCAAGCACCTTCACCCAAATTCAGCAAACATACACCTCCTACAACCACTACCTCTTCCTCCACTCCCAAACCCCCTCCATCTTCCCGTCCCAGTGTGTCTAAGAAGCTTTTCCTGGCTAACATTGACCTCTTCCCTACACCTCCCCCTGTCCTTCCCCTAGGGCCAGGCTTTCCAGGTCCCAGTCCAGCACCTCAGCCACCACATCGCCAGGCACAGTAGTGCCAGCAACTGCGGGGTCATCGAGTGTGCCACCCATCAGGGCTGCCAGTGTGCCACGTAGCGAGGCCAAGGACATCCCGCCACCTGCCAAGGTGAAGAAAGTGCCCACATCCCAGAGGGAGAAGCCGCACCTACCAGCCACCAAGGGCTCATCCAAAACAAAAGGGGACAGTGGCAAGACACCTGCGGCACCATCAAAGGTGGGGAAGGGACACAAACTGAAGAGCAGGTCAGAACAGAGCACAGTGGCTCCGACTGAGGGACTTGAGTCACCCCTTCTGTCAACCACTACACCAATGTGTACGGCGGCGAACACCGCCACCTGCACCGCCACCACAACCTCCACCAGCACCGCCACCTGCACCGCCACCAGCACAGCCACCCGCACCGCCACCTTCACGTCTGCAGCCTCAGCAACAGTCCCCAACATCTTCCCCAGTGGGCAGCCGTCTGAGGCTGCAGGAGACGTCCTGCTGTGTCCCTCAACAGGTGCTGACACATGCACCACCGCCAGCACCTCCGCCACAGACATCGCCGCAAGCACCGCCACCAGCCCGCAACGTGCTCAGACAGTGGCACCACAGCTGACATGGCTACCATCCCCAGTGGGCAGCCGTCCAAGGCTGGAGGAGACGTCCTGGACCCTGCCCAGCTTCCATGAGGCATGACTCTCATCACCGTTTGCACCTGCAGGTGGAAGGCGAAGCCCCAGCAGGGTGGGGTATGTCTCTGACTCCATGGTGTATCATGCTACCTGTTCCTAGGCAATCTCGTGGCACACACACCCATGTGAGGTAATGGGACCAGCCACACTGCATGTAAAGTACTCTGGGCACCAAGCCCCCTCCAGAACCAGTGGGGAAAGACATCCACTACCTCAGTCCTTGGCAGGATGAAGCACTCTGGGCACCAAGCCCTCTCCAGAACCAGTGGAGAAAGACATCCACTACCTCAGTCCTTGGCAGGATGAAGCACTCTGGGCACAAAGCCCCCTCCAGAACCAGTGGAGAAAGACATCCACTACCTCAGTCCTTGGCAGGATGAAGCACTCTGGGCACAAAGCCCCCTCCAGAACCAGTGGAGAAAGACATCCACTACCTCAGTCCTAGGCAGGATGAAGCACTCTGGGCACAAAGCCCCCTCCAGAATCAGTGGAGACTGTTATCCACTTGAGAGACTCTGGCTTTGCACTCCACAGGATAGAGCAGTGGGCAAACCACCCAATGGAAAGACTTGAGAGACTGTGGCTTTGCACTCCCCAGGATACAGCAGTGGGCATGGAGCCCCCTCGTGCAGCAGTGGCGTTGTGCGTTCAGCCGGCTGAGGTGCCCCCCCTCCCCTTCCCCCTGAGGTGCCTGTTTAATTTCGATCTGATACCCCAGCAGTGTTCTCTCCGTTTCGTGTCAGGTATCTTGTGTGGACTTCGCCCATGCATTTTGGGACCACTGGTCCACGGAGAATGATTGGTACACTATCCGGACTTGTGTAGTTGGTGTACATATTTGTATATACTGATTTTTGAACTTTCACTATCTGATTTTTCATGATTACACTCGTTACAATCATTCAAATTTGTCCTTGCATTCTTCCAGGGGGACAGGGGGTGTATATGTAACGTTGCTGCATGTACTTGTGTGTATGGTGTTGTGGGTGAGGGTGGGGGTGGGGCTATTGCGTGTTGCGTGTGTCTGTCACTCTCTTTTCCCTCCCCTGTGTTGTAGGTGCAGTACTCACCGTGGTCGCCGACGGCGTCTGTCCTGCTCCTGATACAGCAGGAGGAAGACCAGCATGGGCAGTACGTGTAACTCGGCCTCCATGGCATCCTGGTTCCTCGTTGGGTGTCGAGAGGTGAGTGGTTTCCCTTCTGTGTACTGTTTCCGCCGTGCTTTTGATAGCGTTGGTTCTGCCCCGGAAAAGGTGGCAGATAGGCATGTTGGAATACAGTGGGTGGTACTTTGTCCCCCGCCTGTCTGTTGGCGGTGACCACCGTGCTGTTTGTTTCTACCGCCGTGGCGGTCGGAGTGTTAAAGTGGCTGTCTATGTTGGTGGTTTCCGCCATGGTCGTGATTCCATTTTTTTTCCGCCGGCCTGTTGCCAGTATTACCGCCGCTTTAACACCTACCGCCAGGGTTGTAATGAGGGCCTATGTCACAGTGCAACATAGGTACCGACAGAAAAAGTACAAGCTTCTCTTCCTCACAGAATAGGTATAACTGAAGCATCAATGGTGAAAGTGTATCTCCCTCATGGAAAAGGTACAGCTGGGGCAACTGCAGTAATATGAACCCTTTCTCATGGAATAGGTGCAGCACTGGAGCTTACCCCCTCACAGAACAGCTCAGGGGTATATCCCAATTAATGAGATTCAATGGTGTGAATCTCAAATTTCCCATCTAAAAAAGCAGTGGGTTGCACGGGTTGAGGGGTGAGAGGACAAAGGTTTGGCATGGACTGTTTCCAAGGTGGACAGGGTTACTACAGATTTGAGTTAAGTGGACTTTTGTCTAGTAGGGCACAGTGGGCGAAAAAGGAGACTATTTGCAAGCATTCATCCCATTACCTTTTCTGTGTTTGATTGCCAGTAGTATGCCTGGAAGCCTGAGAGTGGTGCAGCTTTCCAAGTCTACTCTTCACAATGTGAATTCCAAAAGTAGTACACGTTTACCAATTCAAGGAGTACTTCTAAGGATGCAGATTTACTATTTTCTTAGTAAACCAGTCACTACATATAAGCTTCCACTCTAAAAAAATAAAAAGTCAACAGTATTGAAATGAGAATGACAAGAAAAGCTGACACAACATAGCAAACCAGATTCAGAGATCCAGACCCAATTACCAAGTCAAGAATGTATTAATACCGCAAACCCCCAACCCCACCCTGAAGCTACACATCTAGGCTTTGTTGTTCTCCCTGAGAAATCATGACTACGGTCATCTACAACACAACGTCTAGGAGTCCCTACCCTGGTATCACTTATTTTAAATGTACTTTCATTGAACTCAATTTTCTTTGTCTCTGCTACGAAAAGCCCTGATGGTAGAGTTGTCAAATTGGTGCTTGTAGGCAGGGTTCCATGTTTCTGGTCCTCGCCTTTTATAAATCATTTTATCAAGTGACTGACGGGCCCATGTACTAAGCTGACATTGTAAATAGAGGTGGGTGTTGAGGCACATCAATAGGACCAAATGAGCACAGCCGAGTCAAGGGCCTGGCTTGGCTCAAAGAGTCTGTACACAAGCCTAGCAATGAAAACGTTTGGTATGTAAATCATGCAACAAACATAATGTAACAAGCATTTGCAATCCAATAGGTCTCACATTTGCTCGAGTTAGAGCTATTGGCATTGTAAGTTCATAACTGGACTTTTCTTGCCACCTAAATTGGTCAACTCAGCGTCAGAATTTCATCTTTTCCTGACATATAATTCCAGTGGCCCTGCATATAACTAAATCACTTCCATTTATCTTCTTCCTCTATCTGCAGCAAAACATGAAAATGTTGCCATTTATCATCCTAATTTAAATCTGCCATGCTAATTCCAAAAGAATACCACTTTCACCACCCCACCATCAGAGTTGCTTGCTGGCTAACACAATTCCCCCCAAAAAGACCCATAAAACATAACTCACAGCTGTAAAATTAAAGTTCTAGCCATGAGAAAACTTTAAAATATTCTGAATGGTGGTAGGGGTTATTAATTTGGAGTTACCACTAACATAGGTTGAGGACCCAGAGATGAGGTAGACAGAAAGAACACATTGTGGTCATTGTTTTCAAGGTGGTCACATTGTCATAGGAACTCCACAGGCTGCGTTATCAGCAAAAATGTTTTGTAAAAGTAATGCCCTACAAAGCATTATGGGGCAAGTTTCTGTGCCACAAATATTTTAGTATGTTGATATGAGTGTAATGCTTTGAACAGCCCCTAGAGAACACCACAAAGAGAATAACAATTGTAAGAAACATGGTCACACAACTATATAGTTAACCCCTAGAGGGCATAATCACACACAAATAATAAGACAGAAAGTAATGCACTGTAACCATATATTTAGCGTCTCAGAGGGCATAGAGGATTACACATTTTCAGGGGCAGCAGCCCTAGAGTAAAAATAATACAAACAAGACCCTTAAAACACAAGCTATTCCCAACTGTAAAATGAAAGTTCCAGCCATTATTTTGAGGTCCCCACTAACCTAGTGTGGGGACCCAGAGATGATTTAGACAGAAAGAGTGTGTCGTGATAAACGCTCTGGTGGTGGTCCGGCTGTCCTAGGACTCCCACAGGCTGCGTTATGAGCAAGAATGTTTTGTAAACGTAATGCCCTGCAAAACATTATGGGGTGAGTTTCCAGAGTGCAGTGAATATTGTAGTATGACTCTCCCGCTGTGCCGCTTTCACTTTGAGGATTTCGGTTTTGCGTAAAGCATTTACCCATTTCAAGTGTTTTAAGGGGAGAGCCACAAGAAATGACTCTGATTAGGTAACTGTGGACAATGTGACCAGGCTCCAATACCTCAGATCCAGTTCACACTGTTGTGCCTGTTCACGCTATGAGCATCATGGCCGCCATGCAGTGGGAAGGGGAGAAACAAAAGTAAAAAATAGTTCACCCACACTGAAGTATATTGGCAATAATCCATGTAATAGTCGCAGTCTGCAAGGCATGACAAAAACAGCCTCAAGGCGGGACAAACGTGAAGCATTTACCAATGATATCAAGAGATTTGTGAAAGACAAGCCCAGGAACGAATGAAGGTGATGTGTGTGATATGGGCGTGGTCAAAAGCCTGCAATGCTTATAACAGGTCGAAGTGCTTGTGCGCTCAATCTAAAAATATGGTACAATATGATAAAAATATATAGTAAAATATGTACAGTTGCTACAAAATTCAAAAAAGTGTATTTCTTAACAAGTGAAAGTGTTTCACCTTAGTACATCAAATTCTATCACTGCATAGACAGACATATGTTAACAGTAATAATTTTTAAATATGAATTTAGTCATATTATTGGATTGACAATACCATTAGTGTACTGAGAGGCAAGTCAGTCATCATGTAAACCCTAAACGTGTCCTAGATTAATATTATAGATGGAATAACATTATAGCCTATTAAATCAAACAGAAGAGGTGCTTGTACATCGCACACCCTGAGCTCAAGTATTCAAAAGTGTTCTTATTGTGACAACAAGGAAAAAGGGGAAATAAAATGTTTGCATAGGATTACACAATTTGGACAAGCAAATATACCTCAGTCTCTCTCTTCAGTTTAACATCAAAGGTCACTGATTTGTGTTTTATTTTTTCTGCATGATGAGAAAAATTAAAAGACATAGCAGACCCAACTTAGGGCTGCCAGACCCAACTACCAAGTCAAGCTTGCATTATTTTGGGGTGTCACACTCACCCCGTTCCTACAAGCTACTTCCTTGGAACAGCTCTAGATTGTGAACCAGCATGGCAACTGTGCTTCACCAGAGAACAGTGCAGAAAAGCAGCAGCATAATACTTTTATTTCTGTCACAGAAGGATGCTGCAAAGCATGCGTCTCTTCCAGGCTTAATAGATTCACCACTTAAACAGTAGTAAAATATTCCATTGGTCAGAGAACATGTTCAGTTAAGGCATGCTGGTTACACACAGTTCTCCATAACAGATGCATATTTCACAGAGATGAATGTATATGTGAATGAGTGAGTGAATATATGAGTGTGGCCTACTCTCATTTAGGTGATATATATGCCAGCAGGCTTGCTGTCCCTCTGACTTCTGCTGTCAGTGATGTTATTGTCAAGTACTGAAAGGTCCACTATGGTCATGCCATGTCCTACTGTGTTACTGTAGCTGCTGTTGTTGTCATCCCCCCACTGTTGTTGCTGTCCCTTCCTGTAGAAACTACTGCTGCCATTTACATGCACATATGTCAGTGTGCTATTCATGTGCTATCACGTGCACATTTGTCAGTGAAACATAGGCCTGTGGCCTTACTGTATCATAATAGCAAACTTCCCTAATCACAATGTGAGATGAGAAGGAGAAGCATGGTTGTGCCAAGAAGTTTGATTTTAAAGAGAGCATGGCAAAGAAGGTGCCTCTATGTTGCTTTTATTTTTTTCCAAGTGCACTGCCCCTTCTACTTTCTATATCCTCTCTCTCTTTCTAAGACATTGTCCCTCTAACTAGCTCTTTCACTATCCCTTCTATGTCTCTACCCATCCTTTTGCCTTTCTATCTTTCGCTCACTCTCTCTTTCTTTCATCTGTTCTATTTCAGTTTCTCTCTGTAGGCAACATCCTGTTGTTGCACCTTTACTTGAATTCTCTTCCTCACACTGTATTCACAGGTGCCTGTCTCTTGACCTCTTTTCTCCCACCTTTCTCTCCTACACACTCTCTAGCACACTTGTCTCATTTTTCCCTCTCTTACCCCTCTTATCATTCACCTGCCTGCTCTCTTACTTCCTTCCAGTGCATCTTTTATTTTCCTCTCCACCACAGTCACACCCAGTAGAAAGAGTTTTGCCACTCCAAGAAGAAGGCTTATTTTTCTGTACCACTCACACTTTCAGTGGTACCGAGGCATCCTTCCAGTGTTCTTTTCTCCAAATATCGCTTTTGCCCCCTTGTGTCTCTTGCACACCCATCTTCTCTTTCTGACACCTCTTCTCTTTACTATTTGTTATCATTCAAGTTCCTTTTTCTTCTTGAACATATTCTCCTCACCCATGCCCCTTCCCACCTCCATACTCATCTTTTTAATTCTTCTTTCTCCCTTTTCATTTGCAAGCCACATCTCTGTCCATCCTCTGACATTCTTATTCCCCCCCTCACTTTCCTCCAGGTCCCTCCACACATGTGCACATCCTACTCTTTTCCTGATCATCAGCTTGCTATCTTGTCTCATACAGTCCTTTATCAAAAATCCTTCCACATATATTGTAGTCTCATCCTCTCACACTCATCTCTTAACAGTCTTCTCTCGTTCCCACACACTCCCTTTTTACCATCCACTGGTCTCAGGCACACTCTCTCACACCCATCATTCAGTAGCTTGCTCTGCTTGCAAACAGGACTATTCCCCAGCCCTCTTATGCCTCACAAAACACTTTAATTTTATTGACCTTCTCACATACCTTCAGGCTCTTACATAATTTAACCTATTTTACCTGCTCTCGTTCACATCTCTATTTCTCTCCTGTTTCCCACACATACTCTGACACTTTTTCCTCTCTCGTTTACACACACATATGCACTCCTTCAGACATGGCTGTTTTTTTATATTATTATATCCAGTACAAATGTTAAAAGAACAGTTTTCAGCTTTACTGAATGAAAACAAATCTATATTCCACAATTATGCAGTATTGACTTAAAGACTTTGTTGTTGATGTCTGACGAGAAACTCCTAGGAAGGATTTAGGCCTAAGTCAATGTGATAATGATTTCAAGATGAAACATGTTTGTATGTGCGCATGTGGTAAAGCACAAATGTAGCCAAAAGGCAGAGGAGTGCTGTACATCGTCAAAACCAAAAGTAAAGTCCATGAGTAATAGTAGATAAAAGTGGGTCGAGAATGGATAATGTATTGTGATGTAGTCTTTTTTTTTTTTTTTTTAGAAGTGAGACTTCAACTCTTTCCTAATTTAAACCAGTGTTGGGGCAGTCTTGCTGGATATGAGGATGTTGTTCCAGATCCTGAGTGAATAGATAAAAAGGCTTTTTGTCTAGTTTATTTATTTTTTACACTTCTTACTCTGCTGTCTGATGGTGTCTAGGGTGTTGGTGTGACAAGATTAACCAAAGATGGTAAGCTTCTCTGCAAGGTAAGCAGGGCTACTGGTCAAGATAGCTAATGGAGTTACATCAGGATCAGGGTAATGTGATCATATCTCTTTAAGCCCTAAATGACCTGTCTTGCAGCATGCAAGATGCCCCTAATGAGTGCCAGTGCAGCACATGAGAAGCCATGGAGTAGGGCATTACTTCCATCCAGTTGCAAGAATGTGAGGGCTTGAAGAGCAGTTGTGAAGTCGCTTTCTCGAAGAAATGGCTTGGCTTTTGTTTTTAGAAGAGAGAGCTGGTAACAGGCCATGTTTGTTTTTTGGCAGAGTGATACTTGAGGGTGAGGTTGCTGTCTAGTTGGAATGCAAGTGGCTTGGTCTTCGTTGAAAGTTGGGGTTCAAAACCATCAAGGTTCCCATTATTGAGCCAGGTTTGTACTGTATCTTGTTTATATTTTTTGTCAAATACAGGAATTCCGGCTTGGTTCGGTTGAATTTCAAGTAGACGCTGGACATCCAAGTCTGGGTGATGTGCAGGCGTTGGTTGTGGCATTGGATGTCTGAAGCAGAGGAAACTTTCTTGTACAATTGTCTATCATTGGCAGCCTGGGTATTTAGCTGTAAAAAAATAAATAAAATAAAGGCAACTAATGAACTTTGTGTTAATTCTTTGGTTTTCCACATATTAAGGAGAAGGTGAAGCATATTTTGGTCAGTGCTGTTTGGAGAAGGCTGCCATCTCTTAAGAAACTATGCTGAACACATAGCAACCTCTTTTAAAAGGTTTTGATTAAAGCCTTATGGTTCCAGCCTGAGTGTTGCACCTATTCAAATTGTTTATGGCCGTCACTGATGGCAAGCCAACCACAGCAATTCAGTACATTAGCTGGATTTAGTCAGAGTGATACCAGTGACCTCATTTAAAATATTGAAGCTCCCTTGCTTGCGCATAACAACAACCTCAATGATATGGAAAGTAACAAAAATTACAATGTGGGTTCTTTGTTTTGATTCCCTATATTATTGTGGGTTTTTGGTATTGAACTTCTTTGAGCGATTTCTACTTTATTTAGATATATGATTTTGACATGTCTAGGTGTTAACAATGAGATGGCTTTCCACAAAGGGCTTCTGAGTGACATCCAGTCATGGCTTGCGCTGACTAAAAGGGCAGGGCGGCACATGCGGGGGGAGGGAAGAGAAGAATTACATTAAATTAAAAATTATAATTAAAAAGAAAACACTTACCTGCGCTCCAGCGCCGCACTGCTCCTCTGCCTCCTCCTGTCTTGCTGCACGCAAGCACAGGCTCCCAGCCTGCCCTGCACCCAATCCAGATACTGCTCAAAGCAGCATCAGGATTGGTTGGGAGCGCCCAGCCACGGCGCTCCCATGCAGACTGGAAGCCTGTGCAGGCTCTCTCCAGTCCAGCAGCTGTGTTGCTGGCCTGTAGAGAGTCCTGTGCTCATGTGTGTTTGGCTGGCCCTAGACGGCCGGCCAAACACACATGTGTTCTGAGGGGGACTGCTGTGCACTCCCCCTCTTTGTTCATCACCCCCATGGCCCCACCCCTTTCCCCCAAAAAACAATCATAAATATTGTTTATGATATTTTTGGGGGAAAGGGGTTGCAGCTGCTGCTGCTGGCACGGGACGGCGCTCCGCCGCCCATATTGAGGAGCCACCCCTGGTGACATCACATACAATGATAGCACAGCTTGTGTAGACGATGAAGGAAACAACACCTCCCTTGCCAACAGTTACCTACCTTGTGTTTTGTATGTGAAGCCATAGATGTCCATTTCTATTGTTGCATATTATAATTTCAAGAGCTTATGCTCAATGTGAATCCATGCTGTAGCCATGAGGGTTACTGGCTGTGGTGCACCTCAATGTCATTATCGGAGCTAAGCCACCAGTGACCGCTACTGACCAGTGTGGAGTGGGAGTACATGCAGTGGGACTGCCAGCTGGGCAGTAGAGGTGGAGAGGGATGAAATGAGTAGGTAGAAATATGACTGCCTGGGGTGGGGGAAGTGGGAATAGCTCGGTCTATCTGTCTTACGAGTGCTGCCCCTCCTTGGGAGACTGTGCTGTTGGATAATTCAGTGGGACACAAGAAACAAACCTGCAGAACATTGAGGGAAGGTTGAGCCCGGGAAGAACTTTTCCTGGATAGGGAATTGCAGGCGTTCTGGAAGAAGAGGCAAGCAAGACCAGACATGCCTTCGGAATCCTTGGCAAAACATAGGTGGATGACCAAACCGAGGTACAAAAAAATACATAGCAGTCCTGACTGCTGCCAGATTTCACATAATACACCAAAAGTATAATTTATATAGTCGATGAAAGAGATTCAGGCAAAGTGGCACCCCTAGCATCTGGACTGCTCAAAAAAGAAAAAGTTAGCAAAAACAATTCATTACAGCAAGACACGTTTGGCACCAGGGCAAATGCAAAATGAGCCAAAGAATATAATAATTTAAAAAAATGTTCCATTAAGGTAAAATACATCAAAATACACTTTGTTCAACTATTTACCATACTACTAAGAGCAGCTTTCATTCCAATAAGCTTGTGTGAACAGCCTACACTTCTGCTACGAGTCTTGTGCCTGTCATGAATGCGGCTTCCAGTGTCGCTGCTGGCTGTCCCTTCTTCTCTGTGCTGGTGCCTGAATTGATGTACTGTTGCCTGAAGCGTGAGTTTGAGACTTAACAGTCCTTCAGACAAAATCTTTCGTTCCTTGGTCATGTAAAGTGCGCAGCTAGAAGGTGTTGAAGATGAGCAAATTTCCATGACCTTGGCAGTGCCATACTTTGCTCTTCATACATCTTGGTCCTTGTACGCTCAGCCGTGACTGTTCAGATGAGGTTTGAGAGATTAAATCACCATTTTTAAAACTACACAAGTTTTTCTTGCTCAGCCACTAAAATTGAACATGAATTCCTAATCAATTAAATTAAGATGAATAAAGCACATTGCTCAGAAAGATAGAGGTGCTTTTATTTCATAGGCAGCACTTTCTGGCGGGCCTTTACCGCACAGGGCTTGAGGGACACAGCGGTCATAGAAATTAATGATCACAGAGATGTCCAATGCCCTTGATAGCGAAAGTTTTCACGGACCTTCCTCATCACCAATCATAAGATGTGAGGAGAAGGATAATAGGACTGTCAGCAGGGGCTCACCGGAGACTTCTCATGCTGAGGACCTGGCAACTCTAGATCATGGGACACAAATAGGGCAGCAGGACTGGACACCTGGAGGAGGGGGGTAAATTCACATGGCCTGGCAACGGGGGGGTCTGGAACAAAAATTGTCAAAGCCAAAAGAACTCGCCTTTGAGAGGTATTGGCTTTGGCAAACTTTTGTAGCCATGCTGTACAGCAGCATGGGCGCTTTACAGTGTAGCTAAAGCTAAGTTAAAAAAGTGCTTAACTGGGGCTAATGCACGTGTTTAGTTACAAGTGCCTTAGTGCTGGATGCATCATAGTCTTTTTTATTATTTTTATTTTTAGCCTTTCTGCACAGAAATCACATTGGTATACTTTAACAACACGAACAGATTATGGATGGAGTGCAGAACAATACAAACACTCACCCCCAGTCGCAGATCTGGGTTTAATCCATCTTTCTTTTGCTCACCATGCCTCCCCAGTTTGAACCCAGCCATATGCAAATCAGTCATGACCCTGTTCCTCATGGGAACAATTCAGCCTGAACTGCCAGGCCAGGTCCTCCCTGGACCCGAAACAAGCATCCTGGGACAGGTTTCAGGGTATCACCCTTCATCAGCCAGGCTAGCTTGGGCATTCCCTTCCCACTTAGGGCAACTTTAGCAACACAAAAGGATGATGGACTGGTGGTGAGTGGTTGAAAAGTTTCAGCATTCTGTCCATCATCCTATTGCGTTGTGTTATTTTGTCACAATTTGCCACTGTTTAACACATCTTCATGGATTTCAGGAGACACTTTAACTTACTCTTTGTATATCATGTTTTGTACAGCTATATAAAGTAGGAGCAAAGTAAACTGGTGGGGACAAAATGTTTACATATGCTAGTAAATTTTGTGCTTCAAATTTGGCATCCGTTAGCAATCTAAGCTTTCTGCTGGGATGTCTGGTTGTGCTAATCTGTCAAGGGTGGTAAAATGTTAAACGGGAGGGATGGAACAGGTGTGGTTTTCTAATAACTTTGGCAACATTTTATGGATCTACAAAAAACACTAAGGGTCATATTTTCAAGCCCCATGCATGGCTGATGCGTCACATTTTATGACACTCTGGTGGCACAGTGTGCAGATCCATATCTATCAGGCCACACAAAGCCACTTCACATAGATTTTCATGGCCTTGTAGATATGGTGTAAGGCAACTTAGAGCAAGTTGTTGCATTGCCTCACACTGCATCAAGGAGGCATTCGATGGGAGTTGAGGTAGGTGTTCCCACGCAACTCCCCTGGGTTTTGACGGATTCCCAGAATTACAAGAATCTGTAAACCTGGGAATGTGTCAAAACTATATGCTTCCCCAGGGCAGGCATACCGAAGAGAAATATCTTTATGTCTCCGCCTTGTTTCCTCTTTTCTGCATTCTACAGCACACACAGAAACAGAAAAAAAGCCTTTCTTGATTGTTTTTGTGGAGGAAGGCGCCCTTTCCTGCACAAAACATTCCTGTCAACAATGCAAACACACTTGCATCATGATGCTGCTTTGGTGCTAGGCAGCAAATTTTGCACCAGCGCAGGGGGAAAGACAGAAATGCACTGTATCTTGTATATACAGTGCATTCCTTCCCTTTCAAATTGGCGCAGGGCAGCGCAGCAGAAAGACCTGCAGCGCTGCCCAATGTCAATTTCTTGAAAATATGCCCCTGAGTTTTCGAGGATTGGCCTTAACCTAGTAAGGGAGGGCTTTGTCAGGCAGATGCAATAAATTATATCCATCACGCAGAGGTAAGCAGGTTCTTAGTCCAGAGGACGCTGTGCTTCACCAAAAGCCAAGCACAGCTAGTTTCATGGTTGTGAGGGTTCCAGAGCTTAGAGCCCATTATGCACAGCTGGTGCAAGGCCAGGGCATGGAGCATGCTGAACAAGGCAAAAGGCCTTGAACAGCTGGCTGGTTGTCCCAGAGTCTGGGAGGGGGCTGTACTACAGATTTGATTCTGAGTTGCTGTACGTCGCCTATAAAATAAAAGAAATGCACAGCATGCCCAGTGGTTGAGGAGGTGGTACAGGGCCTGCAGCTGGACGTTGTTTTCAGAGCACTGGGTTCAGTGGAATAGAGGCTAGTGAATGGTCTGTCCATGGGCCAGTCACTGTGGCCAGAGCCCATTGGGTGTAGTCAAACGCCACATACGCTTAGTCAGTTGGAGAGGAGATGACACCAGGTGCAGCTGCAGGCCACTGTGCATGGCTATAGGTCATGTGGTGTGGGGCAGGTACAGCGCTTATTCATAGGCCAGACCTTGCTCTCAGAGTCTGCTGCATATTGCTGAAGGCTAGGTACAGTCATTTTCATCTTTGGGTGCTGAATGCAGTATATCATAAACAGCACCTTTAAAATTCACTGACAAATTATTGTTATAAGTATGTTTTGGCTATATTTCCTCACAAGGCATTACCATATGTTTATGATATCCTCTAAAATTAACTAAACTAAGCACAATAAAGTGAAGCTATAGCTCCATATCAAAATGCAAAAATCACTAAAAATGTCCAGCAATAGAATGGTACTCAAACCATAACTGATGTCTCTTGCCATGCACTTATAGTGATCTTTTGCATGACAACACAAATTACATCATCAATTACATCACTGTTGACATTTCTAATGACATAATTGCAGATGCCACCTGTTCGACTTTTTTGCTTACGCAGGGTCATCCCCAATCTTTTTGCCTCCTGCCTCCTGTTTTTTTCTGACCTGTTACTGTTGGCTTTTGAACTCTGAGCACTTTACCACTAAATTGTATGGTTGATTGGTTTATCCCTGGTTGGCATATTTGATTTACTAGTAAGTCCCTAGTAGGGTGCACTAGAGGTGCCAGGGCCTGTAAATCAAATGCTACTAGTGGGCCTGCAGCACTAGTTGTGCCACCCACATAAGTAGCTCTGTAATCATGTCTCAGACTTGCCATTGCTGTGTCTGTGTGTGCAGTTTTAACTGTAAACTCGACTTGGCAAGTGTACCCACTTGCCAGGTCTAAACCTTCCCTTTTCTTACATGTCAGACACCCCTAAGGTAGGCCATAGGTAGCCCCAAGTGTAGGGTGCAGTGTATGGTTAAGGTAGGACATATAGTAATGTGTTTTATATGTCCTGACAGTGCAATATTGCTAAATTCGTTTTTCACTGTTGCAAGGCCTGTCCCTCTCATAAGATAACATGGGGACTACCTTTAAATCTGATTAAAGTGTAGATTCCCTTTGGGAGCAGATGGACATGTGGAGTTTGGGGTCTCTGAGCTCACAATTTAAAAATAATTTTTTTAGTAAAGTTGATTTTAAGATTGTGTGTTTGAAAATGCCACTTTTAGAAAGTGAGCATTTTCTTGCTTATACCGTTTCTGTGACTCTGCCTGTTTGTGGATTCCCTGTCTGGGTCAGTTTGACAGTTGGGCTGGTTGCACCTCACACTAGACAGTGACACAAAGGGAGCTGGGGTGTAGCCTGCATATCCTGATGAGCCATCTGTGCTAGGAGGGAGGGGAGGAGTGGTCACTCACACCTGAAAGGGCCTTGCCTGCCCTCACAAATTGCAGTCTCCAACCCCCTGGTGAGTGTCTGGGGCCTGGCCTGGGCAAGGCAGGATTTCACATTCAAAAGAGACTTTACTTTTAAGTAGGCCTACTTCAAAGGAGAAATTGGGTATAAGAAGGGCACCCAAAACCACAGACTGTAGAAACACTTCTGGAAACAAGAGGAACCTCTGCCTGGAGAAGAGCTGAAGAGCTGAGGAAGAAGAGCTGCCCTGCCTGTGACTGTGCTTTGTGGAGCTATCCTGTAGTTGCTGCTTCTGCCAGAGTAAGAGGGCAAAGACTGGACGTTGTGTGCCTTCCATCTAGAGAAGAAATCTCCAAGGGCTTGATTTAGAGCTTGCCTCCTGTTGTTTGAAATCTCAGGGACAGCAAAGACTTCTCTCTGCCAGTACCTGGAGTCTCTGGAGAGACTCCTACTCTGCCCTGTGGTGCCCATCCAGTTCCTGGGACCCTGACATGAGAAGCTGGCAGCCTAAAGACAAGGAAATCCACGCACAGAGCACCGTGCGGGGAAAAGGTCGACGCGACTCCGATCTGCGGCCGAAGAAACGACCTGCCGCAAGCTCCGCAGCTGAGAAACGCCGCTCGCTGGAAACGGGACCGAAGAATCGACGCACCGAGCAGGAGAAACGTTGTGCAGCATCGCTGACGGAGGCTGGGAGATCACAACCTGCGTTGCGGGGTTTTCAGATCATCATGCGGCTTCATTTCTGACTCAAGTGCCGCTGTGCATGGAAAAACAACACAAGGCCTGCCCGGACCCGAGAGTGCTGACCGGATCGACGCATCGCTCTCCTGCGGAGAGAAGAAACAACGTGCCCCGACCCGGCGAAAGGCGAAACGATGCACGGTCCCGCTCGTGAGTGGAATCCATGCATTGCACGCCCTTTTTGATGCGCACTCGCCCGTGCAGGGTTATTTTTGATGCGCCAATGTACTTTTTCACGCTGACAGCATTAAAGTGTGTGTTTAAAACTACTTAAAGACTCTTTTTGCATTTTTATTAATAGGTTGACTTGTGTATTGGAGATTTTTTGTCGTTTTGGTCTTATTTTGTTTAGATAAATATTTCCTATTTTTCTAAACCTGTGTTGTGTCATTTTGGATTGTTTTCATTAAGTTACTGTATGTGTTGGTACAAATACTTTACACCTAGCACTTGGAAGTTAAGCCTACTGCTCTGCCAAGCTGCCTAGGGGGTAAGCAGGGGTTAGCTGAGGGTGATTCTCTTTTACCCTGACTAGAGTGAGGGTCCTTGCTTGAACAGGGGGTAACCTGACTGTCAACCAAAGACCCCATTTCTAACACCACCTTAGCTCACTAATTATATCATGAACAACATCTTTGTTGAGGACACTGATATTACGTATTGGCTTCAAAATGATATCAATGCTTGAATGTCAAACAATGTTTTAACGGCAACGTTCGAAAACCACGCTGTTGGCATACACACAAAGGGGCATATTTAAGAGCCACTAGCACCATTCTGATGCCAAATTAGCACCATTTATGGCGTTTGTGGCATTAGAAGGCCAGGAACGCCGCAACATATTTACAAAGTGGAGCAATGCATTCATTGCTCCACTTTTAACCCTTTGCACTACATAATGCCTGCGCCAGGCACAAAGTGTGCAATGGGGGCGTTCCCCTGTTGGGGGGGGTCCTAAAAAGTGGCACAAAGACATCTAAGAGATCTCTTTGTGTCATTTTTTTCGGCACTTTTAACGCCTGCTCAGTGCAGGCATTAAAAGGAGGCTTCGATTGGTTACAATGGGCCTCTGGGTGCTTTTCAGGATTAGTGTAAACATTTTTGACACTAATCCTGCAAAGCGCTGGATTAACGTAAAAAATTCTGACGCTAGTCCCCTTACTACCTCCATGGTGCACCGTATTTTAAATACGGCGCACACATGGTGGCGCTAGGGGGGCACTAAGTGGGCAAGAAAAGTGGCGCTGCACTGTGTGCAGCGCCACTTTTCTTAAATATGCCCTATAATGTCAACATGGGTGTTTTTACTTTGACTCATACCCAACAATCCAACTGCATGACTAGTTTGAACAATAACCTTGAGAATATGTTGCTGTGCTTCATAACCTCTGAACACCAACTAAGCATAGCTTTAAGCCACACTTGGTGCTCTAGCATCCGATATGTCGCACTAGATATTGACTTCATTAGCTCTCTGTGGATAATGTACTCCATACATGATTTTCTGTGAAACATTATGCTTGATTTACTGCTACAGTGACTTGCTAATCATGGCATAAGAGGTAAAATATACAAAAAATATGACAGATCACATACACTATGTGTTTATGTATGTGGTATTTCAATAGCACAAGCGTAGCCAAATGGCAGAAAAGCACTGTATAGGGCCAAAGACCAGAATAAAGTCAACAAGTGATAGGTGGGGTAGCTGGTTTGTGGACTGTTAATGCATTGTGAAGTAGTGTTCTTTTAAGAGATGTGCCTTGAACTTTTTCTAAATTGGAGCAGTATTAGGGCGACCCTGATGGATATGGGGAAGTTGTTCCAGATCCTGGATGCAAGATGGAAAACAACTTTGTGTCTTGTATTTTTTTTTTTTTTACTTCTGCAGTCTGATGGTGTGCTTGATATGGGTGTGCCATAAATGAGCAGAGATTGCAAACTTGTCTTCAAGAGAAGCTGGGGTACTAGTCGTTATGGCTTTGTAAATGGTGCAGCTGGTTTTGAAGGCAGTGTGAGCCACCAAAAGGAGGCAATATATTTCTATCACAATGGGGAAGATGTGATTGTATTTCTCCAGGCCCCGAATGAGAGGTGCTGATGTGTGTAGGTAGGGTGCTCTAAAGGGTTGCTGTTATGGAGCATCAGATGCAATGGCCCAAGGTGTTACCACCATCCAGATGCAAGATTATGATGGCTTGAACAGCTGTTCTGAAGCCACTTTCTGAAAGAAACAGTTTCACTTTCCTTAGAAGAGAGAGCTGGCACCAGGCTATTTAGTGGTATCACATTATTTTTAACCTCATTGTGAATTGGAAAAGCATTTGAATTCTTTCTTTACCTGGTTTCAATACATATGACATTTCAGAAACATCATAATTATTATGACCGTTTCCCCATTTTTTGTACACACTGGGTACTTTTATGTGGGGTACATATTATTCAAATTCTGCAGTCACACTCTGATGTCTTGCCTCTTCTCTCTCATATTAAATGCCCACAGTGTTGGGTTGACCATTTACTTCAAGTCTGAGTTTTTAAAGTTCATTTATGTTGACAGGCCTGTGCACAACTTCCAATGTGGTCAATACTTTGATGCACACTGTCTTTGGCAGTGAGGAGGGGAGTGGCCAAAGAGCCTGTCTTTGAAGAAGGCCCAGCATACAGTCTCCTGTGCGGCTAACACCAGCTGCTTATGGCATTCAGCCACATGCAGTAGGAGGTAGCAGGAGGGCCTGTCCATAATGTCCTCTTCTTTTTGGTCTTTGAGCAAAGGAGGACATAGTAAATTCATTGAGCATCCAGTGTACTGTGAATAAGGGCAGGTTTTCTCACACCCACCTTTAAATACCATAGCCTTTGCCCCAATTCTCTAGCATAAAGCTGGAATAACGTTTTCCACCTGAATCTTCAACCATCTTTCACCCCTGCAATTATATTGTGTTGCAGAAGTTGTCTTCTTGATGATGCCCTACACACTGATCAAAGTACGCTTGCATTGATATAGATGCTACCTCTAATGTCTAATGCAGATTCCCCATGTCTTGAAGAAGACCCCTGTATACATTATGTAGTGGACAAAACATCAATAGAACATGGTCTAGCTAAAATTGCTTTTAGATCACTGGACAGAAGCATCTATCTGAAACATCGTTGATGATTAAATTAATTGTACAACTCAATTTCGCCTTGTTTCATGTATTGCTCACCAGATACAACTGTAGCTCAAGTTAACCATGGTATTTGAGCACTGAACTACCACCTCCCTTTCATCACTCTACTGCCTAAGCATTTGGTGAATGTTAAACTTGTTTATTTACCAAGATAAATACATGGTTCTGGTATGAGTCATTGTCCACTATCATCTTCTATAAAAGTAACTCAATTTGTTATGCCGCGGCGCCTGCCGCGGCCGCGGGCTCAGGTTGCCGCGGCGTGGCGTGTGCATTCTGCCGCGGCCGGCGCCCGGGTCGCGGAGAGCACCGCGGCCGGCGCTCGGGTCGCGGCAAGCGCCGCGGCCGACGCTCGGGTCGCGGGGGTTGCCGCGGCCCAGGCAAGAGCCATGAAGGCTCCAGGCAGCCAGTCTAGGGGTCGCGGCACTCGCCGCTTGCCATATTTCAAGTTCTGCCGTAAGGGCAGAAGCGGCAGAGCCTGAGACCCCGAGGGGGTTTCAGGCACGGCCGCATACAGCGCAGTTTGCGCTTAACATATATTTTTTCTTGCAGGTCCATTACCTGACAATCACTTACCGTGGTTCTCTGAACAAACCGAACCCTTACACTTGGGGAACTTTATACTTGTCTCTTTTTCCTCCCAGCATGCTGACCACTTCCTCTCTGCCCAGCATGCATTGTTAACGCACGTAACTAATTCACTATTGTTGTCTTTTCCCAACCCAAGATGGTGGTGTTCTACTTCCTGTTTCCTGTTTCCTGTCCAGGGGTATATCAGGGGATTCCAACTGCTTGTTCATTGCGTTGCAACACTCCTTGGTGGTAGT
Source organism: Pleurodeles waltl (assembly GCF_031143425.1). NCBI lineage: Eukaryota > Metazoa > Chordata > Amphibia > Caudata > Salamandridae > Pleurodeles > Pleurodeles waltl. Next base: position 1,541,837,497 of record NC_090440.1, on the reverse strand, counting down.
CACGCTCCTATTTGATATCCTTCTGCGAAACCTGTCTGTTCCTGATCTGCCTTGTTTTCCTGCCTTCCTGATCTACGGTCCTAATACCCTGGTGTCCTCCTTTTCGTTTCAGGGAGTTCCTGTGGAGGTTTTTTACCCTACTGGGGTTTTTCCTCTGGGACTCCTTCTGGAGGGCACGGACTGTGGTGGTTCGCTCATACCAAACAGCACCGTGGCTACCGGAAGTGGTCGCCCCTACCTCGGCCAGAGCAGAACCCGTCGGAACAAGGACCGTTCCCCTACACCTCTCAGCTACGAGGGTAAGACCATTGAAAACCGCGACAGATTGCAACGCCAAAAATTCCAGTTGCAGTCCGGAACTATGGATAACCCAGTGGCAAACACGGAACCTACTAACCAGGACCTACTGGCGACGATACAACAACAGGCTCAAGAACTCCAGCAATTACGTACGGAGAATACTGTTTATCGACAAGCCTTTGCCTCCAGGACCACAGATGTCCCTGCAGTAGCCGCCTCTACACCTCGATTTTCCGGGGATCCCACCACATTAAAAGAATTCCTGGATGCCTTAACGGTGTACTTTGCCTTTCGCCCCTCGCAATTTGTACAAGATAAGACCAAGGTGGGGTATTTGATTAGTGCCTTATCAGGACCAGCCTTGGCCTGGGCCACACCTCTAGTAACCAGAAACGATCCCTGTCTATCTAATTATTCCACTTTTATCACTACTTTTAAACAGATGTTTGAACGCCCTGGACTCGAGGCGTCAGCAGAAGAGGCTCTTTGCGAAGTCCAACAAGGGAGTCAAGATGTATTACAATACATCACCCGTTTCAGACAATTAGCTGCAGAAACAACCTGGGTGGAACGTACCTTGGTGACACTCTTCCGTAGTGGTCTAAGAGAGGACATCAAAGATGAACTAGTACATTCTGCCAGGATAGAAAACCTCAAAGGGTTGATGGACCAAGCACTAACGATAGAGTATCGGTTGAATGAACGACGAATGGAGAAAAAGAAGAGTCGTTTGCCTTCTCACTCAGTACCATCTCGTCCCTTCGCCCATCGTTCCGAGGAAGTCCGTCCTGAAACGAAAGGGAATACCGAGGAAGAGCCCATGCAGATTGACACAGCTCGCGGACCTCTATCCGCCAGTGAAAGGGAACATAGACGAAGGAAGGGGCTTTGCCTATATTGTGGTGCAGCTGGTCACCTAATTCGCGCCTGCCCCATTCGTCCAACCAAGCCCTTGGGAAACGCCAACTCCCGTCCCCAGTAAGAAGGGTGAGGACGGGATATCGTGATATACCTTCTATTTGCTCTTCCAGGGAGGAAGGTACTGCTCTTTTTCTCTTACCAGTTACCCTCCATTTAACTGATGGCCGCGAAGCAAGAACTTTGGCTTTATTGGACTGCGGAGCCAGTGGCCTCTATTTAGATGAAACCTGGGCCAAAGAACGACAGATAACACAAATACCCAAAGAAATACCAGAACAGGTACATACCGTTGATGGGTCGCTCTTGGCCTCTGGACCTGTACAATACACCACCCCTACCTTCTGTTTACAGTTTGGTAAACATCAGGAAATTCTCTCGTTTGACTTAATCTCATCACCACACCATGTCATGATCCTGGGAATTCCATGGCTTACACGGCACAATCCTTACATCAACTGGGAAACAAAAACCATTTTGTTATCTTCCCGTTTTTGTCAACACCACTGCTATCCGGCCGGGGATTATTGGTCCCCAAAAAGTCTCTCAACAGCACCTTCTCAGGTGGGAGGATCCATTAATGTCCTACAGGGAGTTCCCAGACAGTATCAGGACTATATCGATGTATTCCAGAAGCCAGAAAGACCTGAATTGCCACCCCACAGACAATACGACTGTGCCATTTCTTTAGAGCCAGACATTGTAGTTCCTTTTGGGCGGATGTACTCCCTCACTGAACCAGAGAAACAAATTCTGAAGGAGTACCTAGATGAGAATCTACAAAGTGGGTTAATAACTCCCTCCTCTTCACCCGCCGGGGCTCCTCTTTTCTTTGTACCAAAGAAAACCAAAGATCTGCGTCCCTGTATCGACTTCAGAGGGTTAAACAGGATCACTATCAAAGACCGGTATCCGTTACCCCTCATCAAAGACATCTTAGAAGCAGTCAGAGGAGCCAAGAGATTCACCAAGCTGGATCTCCGAGGAGCCTATCATCTGCTAAGAATCAGAGAAGGTGATGAGTGGAAGACTGCTTTTAGAACACCTTTTGGTCACTACGAATATAGAGTAATGCCCTTCGGACTCACTAATGCCCCGTCCATCTTTCAAAGATTCATGGATTCTATCTTTTCTGATCTTTTGTAACAAACAGTGGTAGTGAATCTTGACGATATCCTAATTTATTCGGTTCATCCAGAGGAGCATTCCAAGCACGTCCGCCAAGTCTTAGAAAGACTCCGACAACATCATTTGTTATGTAAGCCTGAAAAATGCGAATTTGATCAGATACAAGTGAAATATTTGGGATACTGTATAGACCAAACCGGAATTGCCATGGACTCAGACAAAGTACAGGCTATATTGAATTGGCCATCTCCTTCTTCCATCAAGGAGACTCAATGTTTTCTGGGACTAGCCAACTTCTACCGGCAGTTCATAGCAGACTTTGCCCAGAGAACCAGCTTCATTACTCAAACCCTCAAAAAGGAACACCTAAAGAAAGGTTTTTGTTGGACACCAGGCGCTGAGTCAGCTTTTCAGGACTTAAAGAAAGCCTTTATTCAAGCCCCTATTCTTCGACACCCAGACACTAGCAAACAATTCATTGTTGTCACAGACGCCTCAGAAAGAGCCATTGGGGCTGCCTTGTTACAAAGACAAGACGATGATGACCTAGAACACCCTGTATTCTATCTATCACACATTCTATCTGATTCTGAGCGAAACTATTCCGTGCTAGAACGCAAATTACTCGCCTTAAAGGTCGCGTGCACTGAATGGAGACACTTTTTGATGGGATCAAAGGAGCCCTTCGAAGCCCGGACCGATCATAGAAATCTACAGTGCTTAAGAAATTTCCAGTGCCAAAATAGCCGGCAGGCTCGATGGGCCTTCTTCTTCAGCCAATATGATTTCTATATCACCTACATCCCTGGTTCTCAGAACATCCTGGCGGATGCCCTGTCCCGACATTATCCTGGGTGCGGTGATTCCGCAGTTCAAAACTCATTCGACAACAATAAAATCATAGGGGTAGCACAGACCTTTTTAGATCAAGTCAAGTCTGAATATGCCCGTCTACACGAAACAGAACTAAAAAGGTTACGTCCACAGCTGCACATAGATCATGACTACTATTATCATGATAAGGCCCTGTTTTTACCCACTAAAACAGTGCAAATCGAAGCTTTACGCATGTGCCATGATTCCCCTATTGCAGGTCATCGTGGAGTGAAAGCGACTCAAGATCTTTTGCTTCGCTCTTTCTGGTGGCCAACTTTCAAGGCTGACACTGAGGCATATGTGTTATCCTGTCCTACATGTGCTCAAGCCAAGACACCCCGAACCAGACCTGTGGGGTTACTCTGCCCATTACCTGTTCCCCCAGGCCCATGGCATACCATATCCACCGATTTTATGTGCGCATTACCTTCCTCAATGGGAAACCACGTCATAATGGTAACTGTGGACTCCTTCACCAAGATGGCCCACTTCACGGCCTTGAGAAAGTTACCTATGGCAAAGGAGTTAAGTCAGGTCTTTACTCAAGAAATTTTCAGGCTACATGGGCTACCCCAAGTTATTATATCAGACAGGGGTCCTCAATATATCTCCCGTTTCTGGAATCAATTCTGCAAGATCTTGGGGATCCAGGTGGCCTTATCATCCGGGTTCCACCCTCAAACCAATGGACAAACAGAACGACTCAATCAGGGTCTCGAGCAGTACTTACGTAGCTTCTGTAACGCTACACAAAGTAATTGGGCTCCTTACTTACCACTTGCAGAATTCTCCTATAATAACTCTCTACACAGTGCCTCTAAAGTCTCTCCTTTCTATGGCTCTTATGGTTTCCATCCCAGGGCCTTCCCAACTCCCCTGAGAGACAACTCCAACCTTCCCGCCATCTCCTCCTTCGTTCGACAGCTACGGGGTATACAGCGAATTATTCATTCCAACCTTGTGTCCACCAAGTCCCGCATGAAGAAGATAGCAGATAGGAGACGCTGTGCGGCTCCTCTATATCAGGTCCATGATAAGGTCTGGCTCTCCTCTAGATTCCTACCTCTCCGACTCACCCAAAACAAATTCAAACCCCACTTTTATGGTCCCTTTCTCATTCTCAAGAAAATCAACCCAGTATCTATGCGTCTTCGCCTACCTCGGACATGGAAAATCCATCCGGTATTTCATGTCTCGCAGTTGAAACCTTACCGTCCTGATCTTTTTCATAGGCAGTTGCCCTGTCCCCCTCCTCTGTTGGTTGACAATGTACCTGAGTACGAAGTTCAGGAGGTCTGTGACTCTCGGTTTTTCCATGGGCGCCTCCAATACCTTATTCATTGGAAGGGATACCCTTTGAGTGAGTGTTCCTGGGAGGATGCCTCTTCAGTCCATGCTCCCCTTTTGCACTGCCGCTTTTTTCGGCTCTTCCCTCACAAACCTGGGGCCTCGGGGGGGGGGCATACTGTTATGCCGCGGCACCTGCCGCGGCCGCGGGCTCAGGTTGCCGCGGCGCGTGCATTCTGCCGCGGCCGGCGCCCGGGTCGCGGAGAGCACCGCGGCCGGCGCTCGGGTCGCGGCAAGCGCCGCGGCCGACGCTCGGGTCGCGGGGGTTTCCGCGGCCCAGGCAAGAGCCATGAAGGCTCCAGGCAGCCAGTCTAGGGGTCGCGGCACTCGCCGCTTGCCCTATTTCAAGTTCTGCCGTAAGGGCAGAAGCGGCAGAGCCTGAGACCCCGAGGGGGTTTCAGGCACGGCCACATACAGCGCAGTTTGCGCTTAACATACATTTTTTCTTGCAGGTCCATTACCTGACAATCACTTACCGTGGTTCTCTGAACAAACCGAACCCTTACACTTGGGGAACTTTATACTTGTCTCTTTTTCCTCCCAGCATGCTGACCACTTCCTCTCTGCCCAGCATGCATTGTTAACGCACGTAACTAATTCACTATTGTTGTCTTTTCCCAACCCAAGATGGTGGTGTTCTACTTCCTGTTTCCTGTCCAGGGGTATATAAGGGGATTCCAACTGCTTGTTCATTGCGTTGCAACACTCCTTGGTGGTAGTCACGCTCCTATTTGATATCCTTCTGCGAAACCTGTCTGTTCCTGATCTGCCTTGTTTTCCTGCCTTCCTGATCTACGGTCCTAATACCCTGGTGTCCTCCTTTTCATTTCAGGGAGTTCCTGTGGAGGTTTTTTACCCTACTGGGGTTTTTCCTCTGGGACTCCTTCTGGAGGGCACGGACTGTGGTGGTTCGCTCATACCAAACAGCACCTTGGCTACCGGAAGGGGTCGCCCCTACCTCGGCCAGAGCAGAACCCGTCGGAACAAGGACCGTTCCCCTACACCTCTCAGCTACGAGGGTAAGACCATTGAAAACTGCGACAGATTGCAATGCCAAAAATTCCAGTTGCAGTCCGGAACTATGGATAACCCAGTGGCAAACACGGAACCTACTAACCAGGACCTACTGGCGACGATACAACAACAGGCTCAAGAACTCCAGCAATTACGTACGGAGAATACTGTTTATCGACAAGCCTTTGCCTCCAGGACCACAGATGTCCCTGCAGTAGCCGCCTCTACACCTCGATTTTCCGGGGATCCCACCACATTAAAAGAATTCCTGGATGCCTTAACGGTGTACTTTGCCTTTCGCCCCTCGCAATTTGTACAAGATAAGACCAAGGTGGGGTATTTGATTAGTGCCTTATCAGGACCAGCCTTGGCCTGGGCCACACCTCTAGTAACCAGAAACGATCCCTGTCTATCTAATTATTCCACCTTTATCACTACTTTTAAACAGATGTTTGAACTCCCTGGACTCGAGGCGTCAGCAGAATAGGCTCTTGGCGAAGTCCAACAAGGGAGTCAAGATGTATTACAATACATCACCCGTTTCAGACAATTAGCTGCAGAAACAACCTGGGTGGAACGTACCTTGGTGACACTCTTCCGTAGTGGTCTAAGAGAGGACATCAAAGATGAACTAGTACATTCTGCCAGGATAGAAAACCTCAAAGGGTTGATGGACCAAGCACTAACGATAGAGTATCGGTTGAATGAACGACGAATGGAGAAAAAGAAGCGTTGTTTGCCTTCTCACTCAGTACCATCTCGTCCCTTCGCCCATCGTTCCGAGGAAGTCCGTCCTGAAACGAAAGGGAATACCGAGGAAGAGCCCATGCAGATTGACACAGCTCGCGGACCTCTATCCGCCAGTGAAAGGGAACATAGACGAAGGAAGGGGCTTTGCCTATATTGTAGTGCAGCTGGTCACCTAATTCGCGCCTGCCCCATTCGTCCAACCAAGCCCTTGGGAAACGCCAACTCCCGTCCCCAGTAAGAAGGGTGAGGACGGGATATCGTGATATACCTTCTATTTGCTCTTCCAGGGAGGAATGTACTGCTCTTTTTCTCTTACCAGTTACCCTCCATTTAACTGATGGCCGCGAAGCAAGAACTTTGGCTTTATTGGACTGCGGAGCCAGTGGCCTCTATTTAGATGAAACCTGGGCCAAAGAACGACAGATAACACAAATACCCAAAGAAATACCAGAACAGGTACATACCGTTGATGGGTCGCTCTTGGCCTCTGGACCTGTACAATACACCACCCCTACCTTCTGTTTACAGTTTGGTAAACATCAGGAAATTCTCTCGTTTGACTTAATCTCATCACCACACCATGTCATGATCCTGGGAATTCCATGGCTTACACGGCACAATCCTTACATCAACTGGGAAACAAAAACCATTTCGTTATCTTCCCGTTTTTGTCAACACCACTGCTATCCGGCCGAGGATTATTGGTCCCCAAAAAGTCTCTCAACAGCACCTTCTCAGGTGGGAGGATCCATTAATGTCCTACAGGGAGTTCCCAGACAGTATCAGGACTATATCGATGTATTCCAGAAGCCAGAAAGACCTGAATTGCCACCCCACAGACAATACGACTGTGCCATTTCTTTAGAGCCAGACACTGTAGTTCCTTTTGGGCGGATGTACTCCCTCACTGAACCAGAGAAACAAATTCTGAAGGAGTACCTAGATGAGAATCTACAAAGTGGGTTAATAACTCCCTCCTCTTCACCCGCCGGGGCTCCTCTTTTCTTTGTACCAAAGAAAACCAAAGATCTGCGTCCCTGTATCGACTTCAGAGGGTTAAACAGGATCACTATCAAAGACCGGTATCCGTTACCCCTCATCAAAGACATCTTAGAAGCAGTCAGAGGAGCCAAGAGATTCACCAAGCTGGATCTCCGAGGAGCCTATCATCTGCTAAGAATCAGAGAAGGTGATGAGTGGAAGACTGCTTTTAGAACACCTTTTGGTCACTACGAATATAGAGTAATGCCCTTCGGACTCACTAATGCCCCGTCCATCTTTCAAAGATTCATGGATTCTATCTTTTCTGATCTTTTGCAACAAACAGTGGTATTGAATCTTGACGGTATCCTAATTTATTCGGTTCATCCAGAGGAGCATTCCAAGCACGTCCGCCAAGTCTTAGAAAGACTCCGACAACATCATTTGTTCTGTAAGCCTGAAAAATGCGAATTTGATCAGATAGAAGTGAAATATTTGGGATACTGTATAGACCAAACCGGAATTGCCATGGACTCAGACAAAGTACAGGCTATATTGAATTGGCCATCTCCTTCTTCCATCAAGGAGACTCAATGTTTTCTGGGACTAGCCAACTTCTACCGGCAGTTCATAGCAGACTTTGCCCAGAGAACCAGCTTCATTACTCAAACCCTCAAAAAGGAACACCTAAAGAAAGGTTTTTGTTGGACACCAGGCGCTGAGTCACCTTTTCAGGACTTAAAGAAAGCCTTTATTCAAGCCCCTATTCTTCGACACCCAGACACTAGCAAACAATTCATTGTTGTCACAGACGCCTCAGAAAGAGCCAATGGGGCTGCCTTGTTACAAAGACAAGACGATGATGACCTAGAACACCCTGTATTCTATCTATCACACATTCTATCTGATTCTGAGCGAAACTATTCCGTGCTAGAACGCGAATTACTCGCCTTAAAGGTCGCGTGCACTGAATGGAGACACTTTTTGATGGGATCAAAGGAGCCCTTCGAAGCCCGGACCGATCATAGAAATCTACAGTGCTTAAGAAATTTCCAGTGCCAAAATAGCCGGCAGGCTCGATGGGCCTTCTTCTTCAGCCAATATGATTTCTATATCACCTACATCCCTGGTTCTCAGAACATCCTGGCGGATGCCCTGTCCCGACATTATCCTGGGTGCGGTGATTCCGCAGTTCAAAACTTATTCGACAACAATAAAATCATAGGGGTAGCACAGACCTTTTTAGATCAAGTCAAGTCTGAATATGCCCGTCTACACGAAACAGAACTAAAAAGGTTACGTCCACAGCTGCACATAGATCATGACTACTATTATCATGATAAGGCCCTGTTTTTACCCACTAAAACAGTGCAAATCGAAGCTTTACGCATGTGCCATGATTCCCCTATTGCAGGTCATCGTGGAGTGAAAGCGACTCAAGATCTTTTGCTTCGCTCTTTCTGGTGGCCAACTTTCAAGGCTGACACTGAGGCATATGTGTTATCCTGTCCTACATGTGCTCAAGCCAAGACACCCCGAACCAGACCTGTGGGGTTACTCCGCCCATTACCTGTTCCCCCAGGCCCATGGCATACCATATCCACCGATTTTATGTGCGCATTACCTTCCTCAATGGGAAACCACGTCATAATGGTAACTGTGGACTCCTTCACCAAGATGGCCCACTTCACGGCCTTGAGAAAGTTACCTATGGCAAAGGAGTTAAGTCAGGTCTTTACTCAAGAAATTTTCAGGCTACATGGGCTACCCCAAGTTATTATATCAGACAGGGGTCCTCAATATATCTCCCGTTTCTGGAATCAATTCTGCAAGATCTTGTGGATCCAGGTGGCCTTATCATCCGGGTTCCACCCTCAAACCAATGGACAAACAGAACGACTCAATCAGGGTCTCGAGCAGTACTTACGTAGCTTCTGTAACGCTACACAAAGTAATTGGGCTCCCTACTTACCGCTTGCAGAATTCTCCTATAATAACTCTCTACACAGTGCCTCTAAAGTCTCTCCTTTCTATGGCTCTTATGGTTTCCATCCCAGGGCCTTCCCAACTCCCCTGAGAGACAACTCCAACCTTCCCGCCATCTCCTCCTTCGTTCGACAGCTACGGGGTATACAGCGAATTATTCATTCCAACCTTGTGTCCACCAAGTCCCGCATGAAGAAGATAGCAGATAGGAGACGCTGTGCGGCTCCTCTATATCAGGTCCATGATAAGGTCTGGCTCTCCTCTAGATTCCTACCTCTCCGACTCACCCAAAACAAATTCAAACCCCACTTTTATGGTCCCTTTCTCATTCTCAAGAAAATCAACCCAGTATCTATGCATCTTCGCCTACCTCGGACATGGAAAATCCATCCGTATTTCATGTCTCGCAGTTGAAACCTTACCGTCCTGATCTTTTTCATAGGCAGTTGCCCTGTCCCCCTCCTCTGTTGGTTGACAATGTACCTGAGTACGAAGTTCAGGAGGTCTGTGACTCTCGGTTTTTCCATGGGCGCCTCCAATACCTTATTCATTGGAAGGGATACCCTTTGAGTGAGTGTTCCTGGGAGGATGCCTCTTCAGTCCATGCTCCCCTTTTGCACCGCCGCTTTTTTCGGCTCTTCCCTCACAAACCTGGGGCCTCGGGGGGGCATACTGTTATGCCGCGGCGCCTGCCGCGGCCGCGGGCTCAGGTTGCTGGTCGTTTCAGGGAGTTCCTGTGGAGGTTTTTTACCCTACTGGGGTTTTTCCTCTGGGACTCCTTCTGGAGGGCACGGACTGTGGTGGTTCGCTCATACCAAACAGCACCTTGGCTACCGGAAGGGGTCGCCCCTACCTCGGCCAGAGCAGAACCCGTCGGAACAAGGACCGTTCCCCTACACCTCTCAGCTACAAGGGTAAGACCATTGAAAACCGCGACACAATTAGTGGTGTAGGATTTGCTCACACTTTTGTTGATGCAGAAGTATCAATGCTCTATTACTCACTATTGACTAGTAGAGATTTCTTGAAAATATGCAGGAATCATTGTTCCCCTCATTAGCTAAACACAGGTGTTATGAAAAATAGGGTAGACCTCACCATCTTACCTACTAAATTTCCTAAGGCAGTATGTAGGGGGACAAAGATGGGTACAGAATTTCAGAAAATAAAGCTTATAGAGGTGTTGGCCGAAGTACCATTACTGCCAGCAATGTCAGAGATCCACTGGCCCTTACTGACTAGGGCATGATTGGAGGCTCCAAGAGTGGCACCACTTGAATTCCCCAACAAATATTTGCAATATAATGAGCGAATGATAAGTTACTAATGCACTGCCTGACTAATGATTTCCATGAAGGCTGGGATTCTTTTCTTTATTTTTCATTTCTTTCCTTACCTTTCGTTTCCTTTCCGTTCCGTTCCTTTCCCTTCCTTTTGTTTTGTTTTGTTTTCTTATGTTTTCTTTCCATTCTTTTAGCTTCTACCAGTGGCATCCAACAAATGTTAAGACTGAATTTTGAAAGGCTGACACTGGCATTTCAACAAATCGCACCTCCATCAACCCCACTTCTTGCGTCACAACTGTGTTATATCAAATAGGCTTTGAAATATATGAATACATGCATCCACAAAGCCACATTTAAAAAGGCATGTGACAGAGATGTGAGAGTAGTTCTAAATAAGGGCCTCACAAATAGTGCAGAAATTGTCAGCAGATTGACATTAGGTTGTGCTTTCATTTAATCAGTAGATCACACACAGATATCAGAACTATCCCTCAAAAACATAAACCATGCAGGGTCCAACCTCAGAGAACAGAACTATCCCTTTATTTACACAGGTTGTGACATAGTTATCCTGCAGAATATATATTTTGTGGGCTCTGACCTCACACAGCAGACCTATGTTTCAGGTACGTCCCAAAGTATTTCATGTACTATCTTGTAGATTATGCAAATATTACAGTAAAATAATTCAGGAGAGCGACCACAGGTGATGCATCAGTCTTACAGACTGAGATCAAACTACTAAACTATGCCTAATCTACTTTAATGGTGCAGCCTCAGATCAATACAAGTATTACTTGATCTGGCTTCAGCAGAGTTATCCCCAAGGATGCACATATCTTACAGGCTGAACTTTCAGAACAAGGGTCTCCAGCCTGTTCTGTAGTAAGAGCTACTTATGTTTAATGAAAATTATCCTGATATACTTGTATTGTTAGTGTTGTAATAGTAATGTCAGAAAGATTATATAAGTGCCCATTCCATGCAGTGTTACCAGGAGTGACCATCGCCACCCCAGTGTATCACTAAGGGTTGCCAACAGTAATATAAAAAGGATTTCTCGGTTTGGAATGCCTCTACATGGGGAATACATGACAGCCATAGCTGCAATGCTGCTGGCACCATGATACTAATATTAATAATTGTGCATAATTTATAACTCAAATATCACCTTTAAATATATTTTGGAAATCCACTATTCTCCAAATACCAGTTTATGAATTCTGAAAATACAGACATTTTCATTTTGATTACTTGCTTTTCAATGTTGAGATACTGAATTAACTAAACTACACAAAGAATTGCAATTTAGGATCCGGCCTGCACACAGGAGAGCCTTCTACACGTAGCTGGAGAGCTGCCAGTTGCTCCTGAGCTATACTCCTGGAGGTTTGCCTCAGAATACACAGATCCTACTGACTGTAGTTGGGCCCAGTAATCAGAACTATCCCTTCTGGGTTCACAGGGTACAAATAACAGGGATAGCTCTCAGGATGGGACTCTTAAAAGCTATAGGCAGAAAAGCAATAGCCTGCAGATCCAATAAATCGTATAAACCTCATTAGCAGGCCATCACCAACTCCTTGATTTAGAGTGAATATGGGAAAAACACTAAGGCCCTGAATTACAGTTTGGCAGATGGGTTAATGTGCCACAAATGTGACGGATGTTCAGTCCGTCACATTACAGGTGCCATTGGATATAATGTACCTGTAATACGGCGGGCAGGATACCCGTCACGTTTGTGACTAGCAAACCATTCACCGAACTCTAAATCAGGACCAAAAGTGCCTTAGAGATATTTTAAGGAGATCCTTTTAACCAGTGCACTTGGAAGGACTACCATCATCAGAAACAAACAGTACAGGAATACAGGTGTGTGCAAAGCATAGGAGGCTTCCTGGAAACAGTGCAAGGCTGTCACGAGTTCGAGACTTGGATGATAGAGCATTGAGTGCAAAGCATGCTGCCTTCCAGCAAGTTTGAAGTACAGAGTTCAAGGAGGTCGATGGCGATTATAAGCATTCCCTGGGCATGAACGTTGCGCGCACCACTTGCACCTCCTTCTACCACCTGAAAACAGAAGGCAGAATTCTGCCAGGCTTTCAGTCCCACCTACACGTGACAGTGGAAAATGTACTTATGCAGTCTGTTTTGTATTATACTGTAGTAATAGAATGTATCTATCAGCGCCATGCAAACGGTGGCCATGATTCAGCGAATCTCCCCAGTTATGCTCAGACTCTCGTCCGTTTTCAGGACATATGCCCCACATCTGCTTAGAACATTATCTGAAGACGTGCTGGTGCTGCTGATGAAGCAGAAAATGAAGGTTTTGATTTATTAACGCTTAAACGTAGTGCTGAAATAATCATGTGTGACTTTAATCTAACTAATAAAGATTGTACGGGGACAAAATGTGCCCTCAGAGTAGTTTGCCATCATTTATATGCGTGCTTTATATAACGTGGTGTATTAGAATTGCACTAATCCGACATAATCATAAACGTGTGCTACGATTTGCTTGTTTGAAATGTTTTAGCTTAGCATTACTTTAGCGGAGGCTTTGGCCTAGTTGCCTGGTCTCACGGTTTAGATGTTCGTATTTTTCCACTGTGCTAATAAACGTGTATTTTTGCTTGAAGCTGTACTTTTCCACAGAAACTGTTCACATGCTTATCTTAAAGTTAGTGCCAGCCTGGCATATTTTCTCTTTAATTCAAGGTCGACTTGCAGGTGCGGACAATGGAGGCTCTGAAAGTGAGCTAATTGGGAGACAATGTTGCGATTTGCGTACCCATCTCCAAGGATAATGTATGCTTAAGTAAAAGCTTGAGAACTGTCGTTTTTGATTGGTCAATTTGAAGCTAACCTATGAACCCTCCAATGGAGACCCTACTGGACTCGAACTGTTGTCTATAAAAACCAGGTGCACGAGAAGAAGGTAGCCATTATGCGCTATGATTGCCATTGCGCTATTATCTCTCTATCATCGGACATCCCGCCATTTTGACTTCGTAGCTATTATGGCCCACTCTGCTGCGACGCCATTTTGAGAGACTTTGATTCTTTCTCTAATCGAGAGAAAGAGACTTAATGATTCTTGCCCTAGAGACTGTAACTTTGATTTGATCCCTTTGCATGAAGTAATAGTTTTACCTTGCCGCCGTGAGGCATTTGCCCCGTCCACCCCTGCCCCTTTGTCCCGTCCCATGCTGATTGAGAAACGGTACCCATGATGACCGAAGAACGGTACCTGTGAGACGAAGACTTCCTTGTATGCTGATCGTAATTGGTAAATATGAAAGGAAATTGTAAAATTGCATTGTGTTCCTTTTAGGTAACCAACTGCTGATTTTGATAAGGGCCTTAGCTAGGAGTTTTCTAAATTAATGTTGCTAAATTGTTTTTGCATGAAGTCCCACATGCCGATGCTAATTTAAGGTTAGACGAGGATTCCATATGTCGCACGATGCAATTTGAGATCTTGTTATGCTGACTAAATGTATGCCATTAGTTCATTACAGATTATCGTATTAGTGATTTGCATTGCCATTATCGAATGCCTTGTGATTCAAATGCTTCATAGATTACACTTGTTTCGACGTTATGGACAGCTATTAATGTTCATATATGTTTATCATTTGGTGTTGAGACACATTTATATTGTGCTAGCTTTGTTAATATAGGGAAATAAATTCACTAACTTTGCAATAAACTGGTGTGGTTATTCCTGACTGAAGGGTCAGGGTTCGCCGAAATGTATTCTGGATTAATTGTAAAGTGTTATGTCGTTCAAGGTGTTGCTTATGTTCGTTATTGATTATTGATTTGATGCGACTGATCGATATAAGAGTACAGAGGGTTCCCACTAAGTCAAAAGATTCATCGGCCTAAAGAGCGTCCGAACACAGGTAAAATTATTACTACGGACCGCTCTATCAGTAGATGGTAGCAGAGGACGGTTACGTCTTTTGGGACCCTGTACTATTAAAGTACATGGTGTCGAATTAACGGTTACGCATTTTGAGACCCCATTCGAGAGGTTGAATTAGATTTTCTTGGATAAAACGGATTGACAAGATGATGATGGGCTAGGTCCACGCGACTTTCCCGGGATCTCGGAGCTTGCGAATGGAGAGAACGGAGGTGTGGAATCAGCGCTGGCGGTACTAGTGATGGTATGAGTGAAGTTAGGGTTTTGCGCTTGCACAGCTTATTGCCGCAGGGTGTGTGAAAAGGTTGCGAGGGTTTTCTTTTTAAGGATAGCGGAGGTGCGACTCCGAGTGTAGAAGTAGAGAAGTCGTCGAACTTCATGGAGATAGCGGAGGTGCGGCTCCGAGTACGAGAGTAGGGAAGTCGTCGAACTTCATATGCGTCTGGCGCTTTGTGCATAAAAAGGTCCACGTGGTTGTTGTTGTTGAGACGGGCCCTGCGAGGTCAAGAGACTCCGGAGTATGTTGATCCATGTTGTGGTCTGGGCGGTTTAGTAGGTTGATCGGGCGTGGTCAACAAGTCGGTACGTGTGTTAGGGAGTGAAAGAAACTTCGACTTCGGGCTTTGACAAAGATTCTAAGTGCACTAGAACAGATCATTGACAAGTTGAGAGTAAGTCTGCGGGTCAGATTTGCTTGCGAATGTGGGGATTGAGAAAGACGGAATAGCGGCCAGAGGCTAGTGAAAAGTCCCGAGGCTAGTGAAAGGTCCCTAAGGTCCTGAAGCGATTGTGTTACCCTTCCTGTAGTAAACCGACAGATCTGTTTTATTTTTGGTAGCTCGCAATATATGCAAGAAGTTGTTACGAAAAGAGGTGAGTGAAGGAGGATTAGCCGCGAGGCTTTGTCAGCCGCAGTGTGTGTGAGTGTGACGTCACTAAGAGCCGCGCTGGGATAGGTTGGTTGCAGAGAAGGGTCGCGCACGGATTGGACGCAGTCCGTGGGACTCGATTGGAAGGGGAAAGGCAGGTGAAGAGTATTCCGGGAATTAAAGTCACCTATTGATTACAAACTTTGTGAAATAAAAGTGACCTATTGATTATAAACTTGGTTAAATAAAAGACGAGAAAAATGAAATTCCTTAAAGCATTCAGGAGTGCGATGAAGGGGGAGTCTTACATTAAAGCGAGCGTAGGAGAAGAGACGCCGCCCGAGGGTACACCAGCTTACATTGTAATGGAAGAAAAGGGGGTAGCTCCGTGTCTTTGGCTAAAGCAATGGCACAAGTGGACAGAGAAACATGGGAGCGGAGCGTTCCCGATACATGGGACATTCAATATAAGGATTTTAGAGAATCTGAGATTCACGATGTACGACATGAAGGTGCCTCCAAGGCCAGCACAGTTTGAGGCTCTAGCAATTTGGGAACTAATGGCCAGACAGCAACAGCAAAAGAAGTTCGAGACCAGAATGAGGAAGGTAGAAAAGACACTAGCGGATGCTAGGTGGGATAATGCACAGAAGGTGTGGAGGTCAGATGTATTGCAGGGGATAAAATTGTTCCCCGCAATTACTAAGGAAGGAGAAGAGACAGGTAAGAAAGCTACCTGTAAGACGGACAGGAAGTGTTCCAAGGATAGAGAGGACGAGGAAAAGTTGAGAAGAGAAGAGGAGTTAGAGGATGAGGAGCTAATAATGCAATTGCTGAACGACCGTCCACCACCTTATGTGGAGAATGGACAAGGTCCAAGTACCAGTTCTGCCCCTCCGGCACCGGTACAGAACATGAAACCCAGAGTTCAGGAGCGTCATCGGGATCAAAGGACCCGAGTCTGCTGTTCACCCCGCAGATACCGCAGGTTAGGAGAATATATCCAGATGTGCCCGTGTTGAAACCAGCAGAAACTTATCAGCCGCAGATGCCAGGGTACTACAGTAGCGATAACAGTGCAGGAATGGTTCTAGATCCAACCGTAAGGGGAGTACAGAATGGTTACAACCCAACAATGGCACAAGCTGAATCAACTCAGTTTTTGATGCCTCAAAAGCAGATGCAGGGAGGAAACGCACATGCTCAGATGACGGGGAGCCAGATGGGCATGCCGGCAGTGATGACCCATGGTGTGGGAATGAACATGCCACAGAACATGGGGAATGGACAGAACCCAGACGCGATATCCTTACCCATTACTGTAGGTCCAGTGGTACCTCTGTATAGTCAGCCTAATTCGGGTCTGAACAGTCAGGGATCAATGCTGCAGAATGGGACAGAAAGAAGGTGCATAGAAAACACTCCAGGGATAACTCCGATAGCGGCTCAGCCAACTGGGTCTGGATCCTTGATGGAGTTTAGTCCCATATGTGCTCAGTCAACACTGGTGAGGTCGAGCCCCCCACTGATAATACCTCTCACATCGAACACTGAAAAGCTGCCGCAGCCATCAATGGCAGTCGATGTGAACGCTACCCTGATGGGGGTGAATGCGCAACAGTTGACACAGTGGTTCAATAGTCTGAATTCCACACAAAGTTCAGCTAGCGGGAAAGGAGAAGACTATATGAATAGGGTCAGGTTGAACATGGAAGCACAAGAATTGGTGGAAGGGACTATGGGTGTGAACAGGTTGAAGTCCTACACGGAAGAAGAGCTGAGGTATCTATGTCCCAGGATTACGAAGGAAGTGAACAAGATACATAAGAGCTTGCAGGAAGCAGCTGACAGAAACGGGGTTGACATAGACAAGACGAAACACTTGAGCAGGAGCTACAGGTTAGATTTTGGGACCACAGATTTTGAACACATGAGGTCAGCAGGCATGAAGACACACCTTAGAGAATTGCTGCAGAGTGCACAAGTGTGGAGGTGCTTAGACAAATGGGAAAGCAGATGGGTAAAGAGGAAGGAAAAGAGGAGGGACAGTGCTACAGAGAACAATGAGAAAAGACCGCAGAGCAGTGATACAGTAACAATGCTACCAATGAGGGAGACAGCAGGAGGAAAATTAGTACACGTACCATGGCACCGAAGTGACATTCAGTCCTTCACGGACGATTTTCCCAAACTAAGAGAGAAGCCGATTGAATGGTATCAGCAAACTGATAGGTTTGTGAAGCTTGCAAAATGTCTCTGGGAAGACCTGAATACTCTCTTTGAGATTGTGGTTCCGGCAGATTTGTGGGAGGATTGCAAAAGAGCTGTAGGTTGGCCGACAAGTGAACCAGAGAGAGACAGGGAGACAGGTGCACCATCACCCTTGGTGATGAGCTTGTACTATAAGGTGATTGAGCATTTGAAAACGAAGGTACCCGCGAAAAACGTGGATTGGCAGAAGATTGATCGAACTGCCCAAGAGACTAAAGAATCGATTCATAGTTACTATGAGAGGTTGTTGAAGGCGTTCAAGAATTACAGTGGCACGGAAACAATAGAGGCGAAGGACATGCTACATTTTGTGTTCAGATTTGTGGAAGGGCTGAGACCAGAAATAAGCCAAATGATAAAGTCGCATTTGATTTGTTGGCAGTCTAAACCGATTGACGAGGTCTTGACTTATGCGAAATACTGTAGCGACGAAATTGAAGTGAAACAGAAAAAGCTGAAAGAGAAGGTGATGATGATGCAGCTTAAGGCAGCTCAAACAGGTTTGCAAGGTTTGCAAGGTCTGCAAGGTTTGCAAGGGATGCAAGGGTTCCAACAGCAGGTACCACAACCGCAGTTACAGTTGCAGGGAAACATGGCGTTTCAACCAAAGGCCAGAGGCAGAGGCAGAGGAGGTTTTGTGAATAATGGTCCGGATTTGAACACTGTTGTGACGGGTGTGCAGGCAATGAAGAAGGTGATGCTGTGTCACGTGTGCGGAATCGTAGGTCATTGGAAACGCGAGTGCCCGATGGTGGTGCAGGAAGGTGCAGGTGTAGGTGCAGGTACAGGTGCAGGTGTTGGTCAGCAAAACAATGATGTCAATGCATTTCAGACAATGAGGGGACCGAAATTGAGAGGTCCAAGCTCAAATTTTCAGACTGTAAATCAATTGCAGGGATTACAACCTATGCAGCCGCAGCAGATGCAGATGCCTCGTATGCAGATGACGCAAATGCAGCCGATGCAACAGCAGTTACCTATGGTACCTAATCAGCAAATGCAAATACCATTGGCACCAATGAGTCAGCAGCAAGTGATGGTTCCTCCACAGGTAACGGGTCAGGTAATGAGTACAAATGGCACCGTACAACAGTTCCCATTACACAGTGAGAGTGGAATAAATAACGTATGGGAGAGTGAAAGTTCAGGAGAAGAAGGAGACTGTGTGCTTGCGGCATCCTTGGAAGTTGATCAAAGGGGTCCGTACGTAGAGGGAAGAGTAATGGGTCATCGTGTCTCATTCTTGGTTGACACGGGAGCCACACGTTCAACAGTTAAGAGTAGTGAAGTTCCAAATTTGCCACTCTCAGGGAGGACAGTTCAAGTGGTGGGAGTAGCAAACAGACACCTGACGAACCCGATTACAGATCCGGTTCCAGTCAGCATCGGTAACTATCAAGGGGTACATCAGTTTGTGGTATGTGACTCAAGCCCGATAGCACTGTTAGGAAGAGACCTATTGTGTAAATTAGGTTGTTCGATAATGTGTTCAAACGAAGGAATAACAATACAAACGAGCAGTGATGGGGAAGAAGAGGACAGTGTAGAGGGGGATGAGATGGAAACTGTCGATGAAGAGTATCCTCTGATTTGTCTCTTCCCGATGATAACTGAAGAAGATATCCCAGCCGAATTACGGGAGACAGTCGGAAAGGAAGTGTGGGACATGACAGGGAAAGAGGTGGGATTGATGAAAGGAGTGGAACCAGTGAAAGTGATGGTAAAGCCCAATGCAATCTTTCCCCAGACCCCACAATACCACATGCCACAAGATACTCTCATGAAAGTTGCTCAACTCATTGACGAATTTGTAAAGCAGGGGGTACTGAGAGAAGTGTTAAGCAGCCCATGTAATTCACCGATAATGGGACTAATAAAGCCAAGTGGGAAAGTCCGACTCGTGCAGGATTTGAGGAAAATAAATGACATTATAATAAAGTGCTGCCCTGTCGTGCCGAATCCAGCTGTGATAATGTTTCAAGTTCCTTGCGATGCTGAATGGTTCTCAGTCATCGATTTGTCACAGGCATTCTTTTCTGTGCCTCTTCATGAGGACAGCCAATTCCTCTTTTGTTTCAAATTCCTAGACAGAGTGTACAGTTGGTGTCGAATCCCTCAAGGGTTTTCTGAGTCACCGTCAATATTCAATCAGATTCTAAAGAAAGACCTGGAAGGATTAGAATTGCCATTCGAGTCAACCCTAGTACAGTACATTGATGACTTACTGGTTGCATCAAAGACAGAAAGTGGCTGCACAGCCGACACCATTGCTCTGTTGAACCATTTGGGAAGGAATGGACATAAGGTGTCTCCTTCCAAATTGCAGTTCTGTCAGAAGAAAGTGAAATACTTGGGTCACCAAATAGAGAAAGGGTCACGGAGAATAATGAAGGAAAGAATTACAAGTATACTCCAAATGAGTCCACCAAAGACAAGGAAGGAGGTGAGGAAGTTTTTGGGAATGGTGGGATATTGTCGCCAGTGGATTCCCAACTTTTCCTCCCTAGCGAAGCCCCTACTGAAATTGACCCAAAAGGATGCCTTGGATGAAATTGAGCTGAAAGGAGACGAGATGGATGCTTTTGTTGAACTAAAGGAATGCATGTGCAGGGCTCCAGCTTTAGGTATGCCTGATTACACGAAGCCTTTCACATTGTTTTGTCATGAACGTGATGCATGCTCTTTGTCTGTCTTGACCCAAGCCCATGGTGGCGTAAACAGACCAGTAGCGGATTTTTCAGCTACTTTGGATCCGGTTGCAGCAGCACTCCCAGGGTGTTTGCGCGCCGTAGCAGCAGTTGGTATCAGCCTCACTCAGAGTGAAGGAATAGTGATGGGACACCCAGTAACAGTCATGGTCCCTCACTCAGTTGAGATACTTTTGACCCGCTCCCGAACACAACACATGACTGGAGCAAGACTCACAAGGTATGAAACGATAATTTTGGGTTCACCGAATGTGCAGCTGAAAAGGTGCACTACGTTGAATCCAGCAACCTTGCTTCCTGGAGAAAATGCTGAAATTGAGAACGCTGAAGACGTCGAGCATGACTGCCTTCAGGTGACTGAATTTTGCACAAAACCTCGACCGGACATCAAGGATACCAAGCTTGATGAAAATGACCAAATTCTTTTTGTTGATGGTTCATGCCTAAGAGATGGGATGGGGATTTTAAAAGCAGGATATGCTGTATGTACTGTAACAGGGGTCTTGGAAGCGGGATGGCTTCAAGGAGTCTATTCTGCACAAGTAGCAGAACTTGTAGCCCTTACCAGAGCATGTCAACTATCTGCATTGATGAAAGTCACTATTTACACTGATAGTCAATACGGGTTTGGGATTGTGCATGACTTTGGACAACTATGGTCACAGAGAGGGTTCCTGACTTCTTCAGGATCTCCAGTAAAGAACGGGGAAAGAATAAGGGAATTGTTACATGCCATTCAAGTGCCAGCCGAAGTTGCAGTGGTAAAGTGTAGTGCTCACACGAAAGGACAGGACTATGGGCCTGATTCTAACTTTGGAGGACGGTGTTAAACCGTCCCAAAAGTGGCGGATATACCACCTACCGTATTACGAGTTCCATAGGATATAATGAACTCGTAATACGGTAGGTGGTATATCCGCCACTTTTGGGACGGTTTAACACCGTCCTCCAAAGTTAGAATCAGGCCCTATGTGTCTCTGGGAAATGCATATGCGGATCAAGTCGCAAGATTTTGTGCCTTGAACTGTATATTACTAAGGGATGATTGGAATACGATAAATGAGCCAGAACTCGAACCGGCTGAAGCATTTGCCTTGAAGGTTGTAGATACGATCGATGAACTGAAAGCATTGCAAAATAATGTCAGGGACGATGAAAGAGATTCCTGGATTAAATCACAATGTATAAAGAGACAAGACGAGTTATGGGTTTCACATGAGGGAAAATTTGTTTTGCCAAATAGTCTCTTATCACAGCTTGCGCGGTTCTATCATGGGCAGGCTCACCTAGGGAGAGATGCCATGATAAGACTGTTCAAAACTGATTGGTTTAACCCCAGATTTCGTCAAGCTGCAGAAGCAGTTTGCCATCGATGTGTCACTTGCCAGCAGATGAACCCAGGAAAGGGAACAGTTGTGAACGCGAGTCACATTGGTAGGGCAAGCGGACCTTTTAGTCGAATGCAGATGGATTTCATTGAGATGCCTGTGCATGGGGGTCTGAAATATGTGTTGGTGATTGTGTGCATTTTTAGTCACTGGATTGAGGCATACCCTACACGTAGAAACGACAGCCTTACAGTTGCCAAGCTATTGTTGAGGGAGTTGATACCACGTTTCGGATTCCCGATCTCTTTAGAATCAGATAGGGGAAGTCACTTCAATAACGAGGTGATAAAGTTACTTTGCGAAGCACTGAACATTGAGCAAAAGCTGCACTGTAGCTATCGCCCTGAAGCATCAGGACTGGTGGAGCAGATGAATGGTACGCTGAAATCGAGAATGGCAAAAATATGTGCATCGACAAATTTGAAATGGCCTGACGCATTGCCCTTAGTGCTAATGTCAATGAGAAACACTCCTGATAGAAAGACTGGATTGTCTCCGCGTGAAATTCTCATGGGCAGGGCTATGAGACTTCCTGCAGTTCCCGCAAACATGCTTTTGAATATTACGGATGATATGGTGTTAGACTACTGCAAAGGACTGGCTGACGTGGTTCGCTCTTTCTCTCACCAGGTGGAAGCGACCACCTTGCCACCGATCCAAGGTCCAGGACACGCACTGAAAGCAGGTGACTGGGTCGTGATAAAGAAGCACGTGAGAAAATCGTGTCTGGAACCCCGTTGGAAAGGCCCTTTCCAAGTGATCCTGACGACAACTACCGCCGTGAAGTGTGCGGGGGTTCCCAACTGGATTCACGCCAGTCACACAAAGAAGGTGTTGTGTCCCACAGATGAGGAAGTTGAAGCGCTGAAACTACCAGTGCCTGATAAAGCAGTGCTGAGTGCTGAGACAGAACAAAAGCGAACTGAAAACGAACAGGCAGAAACGGGAGAGAAAGAGATATTCTCTGACGACGAAGACACCAACTCGCTTGGGGGAGACCAAGGAGAAAGTTCAGACAGCGACGAAGAAGCTGCAGGTGACAAAGAGCCTGAAGCAGCCGAGGGTAGCAAAAAGCCTGAAGCAGCTGAAGGTGACAAAGAACCTGAAGCAGCTGAAAGTGATACAGAGCCTGAAGAAAGTAACGGTGACGAAGGGCTCGAGAAAGGTGAAAAAGAAGGAGAGCCTGATCAGAGGAGGGCTTTCCCAGAAGTCGACGATACAGAAAAAGAAAAAGAGAACGTGATTGATTCCCCAGAAGGAGGGAACGAGGCAGAACAGAACGAAAGAGTTCAAGCTTCCACAGAAAAGATCGCAGGTCCATCAAATGGACATGGTGCAAAGAGAAGACTGAGTATCTCACCAATAAAAGAAAAGGGTAAAGAAGGTTCGAACGAGGGCGGGAGACCGAAAGTGAAAGAGAAAAGAAAGGAAGTGACTGTCGTGGAACAATCGTCAAGTGAAGAAAAAGACTTGACAAAAGAGGAAAGTACCAGCGAAGCAGAATCGAAAAGAGAAGCAAAATTGAAAAGGAAAAGGATACCAAACAGGAGGTATTCCGGTCCTGAATGGGCATACGCAGTCAATGACGATTGGACTGACGAGTTTGTATCTCTAAGCATCGAGAACGAAGAAGAAGAAGAGATACCAATAGAAAAGAAAAGTTTCATAGACTCTGTCGATTGAAAGAGTAAATGATATTGCTTGCTACAATATAACGTGAAAGAAACAACCAGCTGAGACATTGTTAAACTGGATGAGACATTTGCTAAACTGATAAAGACTGAGTTATTGCCGAATTGAGACAAATGCTGCTAACCGATAAGTGACTGGCCTTTTGAAGAAGACGGTGTGAACATTGCGCTTGTTCAGCTTTGTAACTGAATTGCTAAATAGTTTCATTTATAGGTGCTTCTGGCTCTCTGATTCTGTACGGATCATGACTGGGTACGCTACGCAAAATAATAGAAAGAAATGTTGTAGGTATGTGTGTATGGGCTTGGTAATTGCATGTGTAATAATAATAATGGCAATTGTGATTGGAATGCATGGAAAGGGTGAAAGTGAGAATATCGAGGCTTCTGCTATTGCTCCTGTTGCTGTCACTGAACTAACACCATTGAGGAGACTGGCATTGGATGAGAGGCTCTTGCACGATAAGAAAGAGCTTTCGTGTAATGTTTTCTATCGCTTACTAACAGAGTATGTTGAGACTGTGGATGCGAAGGATTGTTATGTGTGTACACAGATACCGACATCGGTAGAGGAGGGGGTGGCTTGTCACCACATGCCTCTTACATATGGGATTGCATGTAGTATAGTAATGTCTGGGTTTTATGGTCAAGCTAGCATACAGTGTTTTTGCTCAAGTTGTGATGTTGCCTTTGCTTATGTTCCTATAGTAGCACAGCTGAGCCAAATTGCTAAGGACTGGGATGCTGGAATGGTGAGGGAATTTTTCGAGCCAATGCAACCTTTTGAAGCGGCTCGTGCTCATAGGGAGAACCTTACTTGCTCAGTCTCTGCTGTAGAAATAAGCTTTTTAGATCGCACAGATGATAGAAGGGCACAGATGAAGGCGAAATTAGAAAAAGAGCTACATAAGAGGACTTCAGTAGATAATTATGATTTTGCTGCTATAAAGACACAAGGGAAAATAGCTTTAGATGCTTGGCATGTAGGGAAATGTTGTATATATCGAGGAGAATCTTATTATGACAACATTTTTGTAGGAGCGAGTGAATGCAAACATACGTTTATTTTTAAGGCCAAATGGACATTCATGATGAACGGACTTGACCCTGTCATTCCAGGTGTATATTACATTTGTGGGCAAAATGCCTATTATCGTCTTCCAAAGGGATGGTGGGGGAGATGTTATTTGGGTATAGTGTTCCCAAAGGTTTATCAACTGGATGACGTATCGATGATTCAAAAGACATCTGGATCCCATCGTATCCAGAAAAGAGAGACCGCAGCTGCTGTGGTAGGTGATATATTTGGAGCCATGATTCCTTCATTAGGAGTTGTGTTGAATTCCATCAAGATACGAAAGTTGTCTACTATAGTGGATAACATGCTGACAAAGTTTTCAGGTGCTATAATCCTGATAGATGCTGAGCTTGCAGCGGAAAGAGCCATGACTCTTCAAAATAGGCTTGCTTTAGACATTCTTTTAGCAAAGGATGGAGGCGTTTGCAAAATGATTGGTGCACGTCACTGTTGTACCTATATACCTGATAATAGTGTGAAGATTAAAACTATGCTTGCTAATCTAACAAAAGAAAGTGCAGATTTGAAGGAATTGAAAGAACCAGGAGTGTGGGAGAAGGTTGGAAAGGGACTTGCTTCAGTGGGACATTGGATTGGGGGAATTTGGAATGGAATATTATTGAAAATAATAGAAGGAATATTAATAGTAATAATTTGTGTACTTGGAATTTGGGGAATAAAAAGAGGAATTATAATGATTATGGAAAGAATTAAAAGAAGAAAAGAAGAGAAAATTATGAAAAGAATGGCAGAAGAATACAAAGCGCAAACTAGGGGAATTAAAAGGAAAAGGGAACTGACAGAATTTTAATGGAATAAAATTTGTGGGCGTGGTTTGGTGTGATGACAAGTAGTCATCAGAGGAGGGATTGATGAAGCAGAAAATGAAGGTTTTGATTTATTAACGCTTAAACGTAGTGCTGAAATAATCATGTGTGACTTTAATCTAACTAATAAAGATTGTACGGGGACAAAATGTGCCCTCAGAGTAGTTTGCCATCATTTATATGCGTGCTTTATATAACGTGGTGTATTAGAATTGCACTAATCCGACATAATCATAAACGTGTGCTACGATTTGCTTGTTTGAAATGTTTTAGCTTAGCATTACTTTAGCGGAGGCTTTGGCCTAGTTGCCTGGTCTCACGGTTTAGATGTTCGTATTTTTCCACTGTGCTAATAAACGTGTATTTTTGCTTGAAGCTGTACTTTTCCACAGAAACTGTTCACATGCTTATCTTAAAGTTAGTGCCAGTCGGGCATATTTTCTCTTTAATTCAAGGTCGACTTGCAGGTGCGGACAATGGAGGCTCTGAAAGTGAGCTAATTGGGAGACAATGTTGCGATTTGCGTACCCACCTCCAAGGATAATGTATGCTTAAGTAAAAGCTTGAGAACTGTCGTTTTTGATTGGTCAATTTGAAGCTAACCTATGAACCCTCCAATGGAGACCCTACTGGACTCGAACTGTTGTCTATAAAAACCAGGTGCACGAGAAGAAGGTAGCCATTATGCGCTATGATTGCCATTGCGCTATTATCTCTCTATCATCGGACATCCCGCCATTTTGACTTCGTAGCTATTATGGCCCACTCTGCTGCGACGCCATTTTGAGATACTTTGATTCTTTCTCTAATCGAGAGAAAGAGACTTAATGATTCTTGCCCTAGAGACTGTAACTTTGATTTGATCCCTTTGCATGAAGTAATAGTTTTACCTTGCCGCCGTGAGGCATTTGCCCCGTCCACCCCTGCCCCTTTGTCCCGTCCCATGCTGATTGAGAAACGGTACCTATGATGACCGAAGAACGGTACCTGTGAGACGAAGACTTCCTTGTATGCTGATCGTAATTGGTAAATATGAAAGGAAATTGTAAAATTGCATTGTGTTCCTTTTAGGTAACCAACTGCTGATTTTGATAAGGGCCCTAGCTAGGAGTTTTCTAAATTAATGTTGCTAAATTGTTTTTGCATGAAGTCCCACATGCCGATGCTAATTTGAGGTTAGACGAGGATTCCATATGTCGCACGATGCAATTTGAGATCTTGTTATGCTGACTAAATGTATGCCATTAGTTCATTACAGATTATCGTATTAGTGATTTGCATTGCCATTATCGAATGCCTTGTGATTCAAATGCTTCATAGATTACACTTGTTTCGACGTTATGGACAGCTATTAATGTTCATATATGTTTATCATTTGGTGTTGAGACACATTTATATTGTGCTAGCTTTGTTAATATTGTCAGGTGTTAGCCACGGCGCCTACATTGCCGATCGGGATACATAGTCCTTTTGGACTACATATCCCATGACGCCTAGAGGGGAAGAGGTCGCTTAAAAAGCAAGCACATACAGGAAGTAATGTGCGTTATTCGTTTCCTAGAAACCAGTCGGATGGACAGCGAGGGCTCTTGCTGTCGGCGTTTCCGAGGTTGAGTTGTTTGCTTAGGAGGTTTAATTCCTCCTCCGGTTTTCCGTGGAGCCGGGGACCTTCCCAATTATCAGGGGGAGTGTCGAGTTTATTTTCCCAGGGGAACCTGCCACGAAGGAGAGGTGGTAAGCGGTGAGACGATTTGGTGCCGGAATCCCTCGCCTTTCTTTTTCCAGTTCGACAAGGACACTGGTAACTTCTGAAGCACGGCGGTCTTTTGTTTGAGTTACCAATAAAGCACGATTATCCTTGGGGCCAGAGAACATTATATGTTTGGCTACGACAAGGGGTTAATGTTTATTTTTGCGGGAATTGAACTGCCGGGACGATTTTTCTTTTCAATACGTAATGAAATAACACCGGGTTATTCCTACAAATTGCGTGACTATGACATGGGGCTTAGTGGATTAACTGAGTCATAGAAAGGACTACGAGATATGTTCTTATCATCGTTAATTTTATTCCCTTTCTCTTCGTTTTTTGTCTCCTCATTATTTCGTGACTATCTTGTATAAATGTGGGTGTTGAGCAACCCATTAGCGATCATCGGTATTTAATTGTTGGCTTGGGGCGTCCATCTATGATTCAGATGGAGCACAGATAGGTGTTGGACTAGTTCTGCCCTCATGAGTTAGGGGCAGGTACGGTCGTTGGTACTTTAGCGAGACATTGCGAGAGTAGACAGGCAATGTGATATTAACACTGTGTATTCCTCTCTTTACAGATATCCCGTCCCTGCTGTTCCTTCCCCTTCCTTCCCTCACCCGATTACTCCAATGCACCGTGGTTTATATAGGTGACTTGGTGGAGTCAGGAGGCGGACCCTTATTTGCATCGCGCCGAGTCTGAGGAGCATCTACAACGTGACAGAATAACGCACCCACGAATAACGCTCCTCCCGCTCGGTGTGATACAAAGATGGCGTCTATGGATGATGTATTACAGGCGTTAGTAGTAGTGCAACAAGAGTTGGCTAATTCTAGGGTGGAGGCAGCAGCGTTAAAGGAAAAGGTAGAAAGGCTTACTAGGAATCCCTTCGATGCTTCAGCATCCACACCACAGGTAACCGTGAATGTCTCCCCTCCTATCCCTTTGGCCAGCCCGGAACGGTATTCAGGGGACCCCAGGAAAGTTCAGGCCTTCCTAACTCAGTTGTCTCTACAATTCTCTTGTAGACCCGCGTCTTTTCCCTCTAATCTTTCCAGGGTAATGTTCGCTATTTCTTATCTCTCGGGAGACGCAGCCAATTGGGCCGTACCATTAGTCAGGAACGATGACCCCTTGTTATCTGACTGGAATGCCTTTCGGACGGCTTTCGAGAGGGTGTTTGATCATAGAACAACCACTTTTAGTGCTGACAGGGAATTACTGGAGTTGAGACAGGGGAGGTCTGATCTGGTCTCTTATCTCACGATCTTTAATAGATTGGTGGCAGAATCAGGGTGGCCAGAGGAGAAGAGAATGTCTCTCTATTATCAAGGTTTACGAGACGACATGAAGGATATACTCGCTCAAATAGACCCGCAGCCTTCCACTTGTACAGATCTTGTGAATCTTACCCTGAGACTGAATCACAGATTAGCAGAAAGAAGGGGAGAGCGTAGAGCGGGGGATAGGCGACCAGGCATTCCAGAAAGGGAAGTGCGATCTGTTTCTACTCCCAATGATATAGGTGGGGAGCCTATGGACGTGGGAGCCGTTAGGGCACCCTTGTCGAAGTCCGAGAAGGAGAGTAGGAGGGTACAGGGGTTGTGCATGTATTGCGGCAGGAAGGGTCATTATGTAAGAGAGTGTCCCCAGAAACCACGTAAGAGATTCTCCTACTCCCCCACTCAAAAGGCAGCGGTTACGGCAGGAAAAACATCGGAGAAAGAGGAATTGCCCGTTATAGAACCCCAACCGGTGTTACGGTTAACTTCCTTAGCCCTTTTTCCACAGGAGCAAAAGGCGTCCCACCTTTTGTTAGCAGTGGAGCTGGTGTCCAAAGAACGAAAGTTTCCAGTATGGGCGATGATAGACTCCGGAGCCACGGGAAATTTCATAGATGCAGGGGTGGTTAGGAGATTGGGACTTCCTAGCATTCCGAGAAAGGACCCCGAAATAGTGTTGGCGGTTGATGGTACACCGCTGAAATCTGGGCCCCTTGCAGAACATACTGAGGACGTTGGGTTGATCTTCAATGGGGTATCTCCGGAACATAAAGAAAGAATTAGACTGGATATAATAGAGGCTCCTCAGTATGAAATTATTTTAGGAATGCCCTGGTTAAGAAAACACAATCCTGTTATAGATTGGCAAACCAAGACGGTTAGTTTTCAGTCCTTGAGGTGTGAGAATGACTGCTTCTTGTATGACGAATCCCCCATGTTAGCATTGGCTCAAGGGTTACAGTTGGCCACAGTGATGGAGAAAACAGTGATATTGCCCTCTGTTTATGCCGAGTTCAAGGATGTGTTCGACGAAGGTCAGGCTGAGACATTGCCACCCCATCGTGTATATGATTGCAAGATAGATCTGATTCCTGGAGCTCTCCTTCCTTCCTGTAGGGTATATGCTCTATCAGACCCAGAAACCAAGCATTTGAGAAAATACTTGGATCACTTCCTGGAGATCGGGTTCATTAGACCATCTTGTTCTCCGGCAGCCTCTCCACTCTTTTTCATAGCTAAAGCTAATAAAGAGTTGAGAACCTGCATCGATTATCGAATGCTGAACAAGAATACAGTGAGGAATAGATACCCTCTTCCTCTCATTCCTGTGTTATTGGAACAGGTGAAAGAGGCGGTAATCTATACAAGGTTGGACCTGAAGGGAGCTTACCATCTGGTCAGAATCCGCGAAGGGGACGAGTGGAAAACGGCGTTCAAAACCCGTTATGGTCTGTTTGAGTACTTGGTAATGCCGTTCGGGTTGTGTAACGCCCCGGCGGCATTCCAGTATTTTCTGAACGATGTTCTCAAGGAATACGTAGACCGTTTCGTGATCGTTTATATAGATGACATTCTGGTGTATTCCACATCCCTGGAGCGCCACTCTGACCATGTTTCCTTAGTACTCCTAGCATTGCGACAGCATAGTCTTTTTTGCAAACTGAGCAAATGCGAGTTCCATGTCCGGAAGGTTGAGTTCTTGGGGGTGGATTTAAGCCCTGAAGGGTTTTGCATGTCGACAAGAAAAATACAGGCTGTTCAGGAGTGGCCAGTACCCACTAGTGTGAGAGACGTGCAATGCTTCCTTGGGTTTTCCAATTACTATAGAAGATTCATCTTTCATTTTTCTCACATTGTGTCACCTATAACAAGGTTACTAAGAAAGGGGGTGTCTTTTGTTTGGTCAGAGGAAGCAGAGGAGGCCTTTTGCTTTTTGAAACAGGCCTTCTGCTCCGCACCTATACTTCAACATCCACAGCCGGATGCCCCTTTTATCGTCGAAGCGGATGCCTCGGATATAGCGATAGGGGCCGTGTTATCACAAAGAAACAAAACCACCGGACAGCTTCATCCTGTTGCGTTTTTATCTAGGAAACTATCGGCTGCGGAACTTAACTATACGGTGGCAGAAAAGGAATTGTTAGCCATAAAAAAGGCATTCCAGGAATAGCGACACTACCTATGGGGAGCTCAACACCCGGTCACGGTATATACTGATCACCGAAATCTGCAGTATATGAAGGAGGCAAGACAACTTACCCAGCGGCAAATGAGGTGGATGCTGTTTTTTTCAGAATACGAGTTTGTGGTGACCTTCCGTCCTGGGGTTGACAATCGCAAGGCAGATTCACTGTCTCGACAAGAGGACGTGAGAACCATCGCTTCAAGACCTGAGGAAGCAATCATCAAACCTGAAAGAGTGCTTTGTGCCCTTCATATCTCCCATTTCTTAGAAAAGGTTTCTAAGCATAAGTCTGCTGCTCAGTGGAAGAAATGGGCAGAGTTAAGTCAGGACCGTACCCTTAAGCATGGAATACCGTTGCAAGGTAATCGTTTGTATTTGCCAACACGTGAACTCCGAGTGCAAGCCTTTAATTGGTGTCATGATGCGGTAACGGCTGGTCATCCGGGTTACACCAAAACGGCGCAAATAGTTCGACGACATTTCAGGTGGGAAGGTTGGGCTAAAGACGTTGCGGCCTGGGTGGCTCGGTGTGAGATATGTGCACGGGCCAAGGGAGAAAACGCGAAGAGCCAGGGCAGACTGATACCTTTGCCCACTCCGGATAAACCATGGCAAACCATTAGCGTGGATTTTGTGGTAGGATTACCAATGGATCAGGGGTACAACGCTATCATGGTGGTAATCGATAGCCTTACCAAGATGGGTCATTTTCTTCCTTGTAGAAATCTGCCTACAGCCAGTCAAACCGCCCATCTAATTTTGTCTCAAGTGGTGCGGTTACATGGTCTACCGAGAACCATTATTTCGGACAGAGGCCCCCAGTTTGTTGCTAGGTTTTGGCGTATGTGGTGCATGGTACTGCGCATTGAATCCGCACTGTCCACCAGTTTCCACCCACAAACCGATGGCCAGACGGAGCGCCTCAATCAAACCCTGAAAAAATATCTGAGGTGCTATGCAAAGGACGCTCACGAATCCTGGGTTTCGTTGCTATGGCTGGCAGAACTATCATACAACAATGCTTGGCATAGCTCGATACGAGAATCTCCTTTTCGTGCTAACACGGGGTTCCACGCGGAAATGTTGCCCATAAACATACCTAGGGAAGTCACGGATCAACCTACGGTTCATGCCATGATTAAGAATCTCCAATCCGTGCAAAAGAAGATACGACTCAATCTGGAGAAGGCCAAAGAACAGTATAAAAAGTGGGGTGATGAACATCGGCGTGAGGGGCCAGCATATCAGCCAGGTGATAGAGTGTGGCTTTCCACCAAGTATATACGCTTCAAGATGCGTAGCATCTTTCATCCTCGTTACATTGGTCCCTATGAGGTGTTACGCCAGATAAACCCTGTGGCTTACCGTCTCAACTTACCTGCTTCCTTAAGGATCCATCCGGTATTTCATTGCAGCCTTTTGAAACCGGCTCTTTCAGCGACCCGGCAGGCGGTGCCTCCGGTGGTCAGAGATGGGCAGCTGGAGTACGAGGTGCGCAGAGTGTTGGATTCCAAACGACGGGGGGGTAAGCTGTGGTACTTGGTTTCATGGAAGGGGTACAATGCTGAGGACGATTCATGGGAGCCGGAAAGCAATGTCCATGCCCCTAGGGCAGTACGGCTGTTTCATGCCCGTCATCCCTCTAAACCTGGTCCTAAGAGGCGCTTTGGAGGCGGGCGTACTGTCAGGTGTTAGCCACGGCGCCTACATTGCCGATCGGGATACATAGTCCTTTTGGACTACATATCCCATGACGCCTAGAGGGGAAGAGGTCGCTTAAAAAGCAAGCACATACAGGAAGTAATGTGCGTTATTCGTTTCCTAGAAACCAGTCGGATGGACAGCGAGGGCTCTTGCTGTCGGCGTTTCCGAGGTTGAGTTGTTTGCTTAGGAGGTTTAATTCCTCCTCCGGTTTTCCGTGGAGCCGGGGACCTTCCCAATTATCAGGGGGAGTGTCGAGTTTATTTTCCCAGGGGAACCTGCCACGAAGGAGAGGTGGTAAGCGGTGAGACGATTTGGTGCCGGAATCCCTCGCCTTTCTTTTTCCAGTTCGACAAGGACACTGGTAACTTCTGAAGCACGGCGGTCTTTTGTTTGAGTTACCAATAAAGCACGATTATCCTTGGGGCCAGAGAACATTATATGTTTGGCTACGACAAGGGGTTAATGTTTATTTTTGCGGGAATTGAACTGCCGGGACGATTTTTCTTTTCAATACGTAATGAAATAACACCGGGTTATTCCTACAAATTGCGTGACTATGACATGGGGCTTAGTGGATTAACTGAGTCATAGAAAGGACTACGAGATATGTTCTTATCATCGTTAATTTTATTCCCTTTCTCTTCGTTTTTTGTCTCCTCATTATTTCGTGACTATCTTGTATAAATGTGGGTGTTGAGCAACCCATTAGCGATCATCGGTATTTAATTGTTGGCTTGGGGCGTCCATCTATGATTCAGATGGAGCACAGATAGGTGTTGGACTAGTTCTGCCCTCATGAGTTAGGGGCAGGTACGATTGTTGGTACTTTAGCGAGACATTGCGAGAGTAGACAGGCAATGTGATATTAACACTGTGTATTCCTCTCTTTACAGATATCCCGTCCCTGCTGTTCCTTCCCCTTCCTTCCCTCACCCGATTACTCCAATGCACCGTGGTTTATATAGGTGACTTGGTGGAGTCAGGAGGCGGACCCTTATTTGCATCGCGCCGAGTCTGAGGAGCATCTACAACGTGACAAATATAGGGAAATAAATTCACTAACTTTGCAATAAACTGGTGTGGTTATTCCTGACTGAAGGGTCAGGGTTCGCCGAAATGTATTCTGGATTAATTGTAAAGTGTTATGTCGTTCAAGGTGTTGCTTATGTTCGTTATTGATTATTGATTTGATGCGACTGATCGATATAAGAGTACAGAGGGTTCCCACTAAGTCAAAAGATTAATCGGCCTAAAGAGCGTCCGAACACAGGTAAAATTATTACTACGGACCGCTCTATCACTGCCCCCACCACATATGTGGCACCAGCCAAGCTGTGGAATACCCCATGCCAGTGATTTAAATAGGCGGGTACTGTCCAGTACTGAGAACGTGCACTTGAATTTTAAAGGGAGAATAGCTGCCCTTCTCAGCAGCAAACGGGTACATTGGGCTAGTGAGTACCACAACTCCCTCTTGTCCATTTCAAGTGCTGTCTTGGACATTTAGGCCCATATTTATACTTTTTTAGCGCTGAATTTGCGTCTTTCTTTGATGCAAAAGCGGTGCAAACTTACGTAATTAAGGCCTATATTTATACTTTTTAGCGCCGCATTTGCATCATTTTGTATTTTGTAAGTTTGGACGCTTTTGAGTCAAAAAGTGACTCAAATGCGGCGCTTAAAAGTATAAATACGGGCCTTACTTGTAAACAGACCAACCTATTCACTTCATAAAAATGCTAAGAACGTGGTTGTTCTGCAGAAAGTATTTGTTTCTTCTTGTGTTGGAGTAGCTTCACATTTTTCGTCGAGAAGCTTTGGTGGTAACGTCTCATTACAAATACAGTTAATACAGTACCACAGCCGGATCACTGACATACAAACTACAGACAAATAAAGAAGTCCTGCTGAAGCTAAGTAGCCTAGTTATGTTTCCATAAGTATAATTCAATCATTGGTATTGAACGATTCTACTGCAAGCATTACCGTAAAGGCAAAATATAAACGTATTGCGTTGAGGTTGTAGAATACATGATTATATCAAAAAAGACATTGAAGGACCATCTGCCAAGCATTTTCTACCGTTGGTTAAGGCGGTCTACATCAGATTGTAAAAATTAGACCCTGCCCTGGCTCCCTTTAGACCTGTATCCACACCTGCACATCGCTGTGTTTTTGAGGTACTCTGGCACCTTAAAGTGTTTGTAGTATATACCAATACTTTTTGCATTAACTTTGGAAAAGTCAGGAGGAAAAATTTAAATACTTTTAGATCAGTTTTTTTTCAATACATTTTACGTGTTCTGTAAATATATTGAAATATATATTTGTTTTCTGAACTTTGGCATAGCGAAACATTTGAAATGCCTTTATTTTCTGTTTCATCTTCTATTCATTTTGAACTGCACGCCATTTTTATTTTAGGCCGCTCCTAAAACCTATAAAAAAACCTATTGTGTTCAGTACCAACACTTATGGGGGGCTCTGGGTCAGCCATTTGCTGAGCACTGCATGAAGACCTACGCTCCAGCATGTTAGCCGTGAATGCTGGGAAGGGGACGATCGAGACATAGGCGGTGAAGGCGTTGTGCTGCTATGTTCAATATCCATGTCGAGGAGCTGTGAAATAGTCATCAAATTGTTCTCCAATCTGTCAATCACATGGGTGTGAGACTAGATTGCCATTGTATGAGCAAGCTGACCTTGGGTCACCTGCTGTAATGTCACAGCGTGCTATGTGATCCTCACTCATTTGCCAGTTAAGATAATGTGCTTGCTTCTTATACAATAGCTTTCCTAACTCCACACAGAACAGCGAGTGACCATGTTCCCTCCCAGCTGTTCCCGAATGTCCCATGACCCCACCCCTTTCCTGTGACACAAACGAGGGGGAGACACTGCTGGAGTATAAACTACCACAGTTTATTAACTTGTACATTCCAACAGTAATGCTTCCATTCCACAGTTCCAACAGTTTTTGTCACTCAAGTTCAATGCACCATGACAGGTTTACTGTGTCCTTCCAGTTACCCGGGGTTCGTTTGTTACATAACTGGTTGTCAGCGTTCTTGCACAGCCTATTCTCATGAGGTTCCGTTAGACAGTATTTCTGCTGCCAGGCTTCCCTTGCTACTGAATCACAGTGGGCAGCCACCTGGCCTTGTCTGGGTTACAAGGACCATATCAGCCCACAGTTAATCCTGTGTTGGCCCAGTGTTGGCTGCCCTTGTGTCCCTGCCATGAGGCATCCCAAGGACACTACATGAGCAGCGCTTTTTCTTCAGCCTAATGAGTTATTCATCTGGCTGTACCTTAACCGCCATGCTACATGTGGTTACCCGACAACAGGCAGCTCCCTCTTCTGACCTGCCTTAATGGAAGCCCATCTGTTCTAAAGCCCCCACTATGTTTAACAAAAACATATTCATACCCACCCCCATCAAGTGGACGCCATCTGCCTCATAAAACCCTGGAGTCTGGGGGTTAATGAACTTGTGCCTAATAAAACCCCAGGAGTTGGCCCTACACGCCTTGGACATGGATATGTTTATCTCCCGCCTGGATCTTTTAGCCACCCTGTGATCCCTGTCCCCCCTCCACTCCGGCCTTTCTATTATTTCAGCCATAGAATGTCCACAAGATGTAACAGTCATGCCACCGCTGTAAGCCCTGATACAATTGACCCCAAAAAGTCCTTCCTACCGCTTAGGTAATCCTTCCCCCATAAGTGGATGACCATGGCATCTGGTCTATGCTCTGCACAGAAGGAATGAGCTGGGCCATCTCATTCTCAGATGTCCCAACCACGAAACCTCCACACCCTGCAACTCCAGCCCTCCTCAGTTCTTCCACGCTGCCCACCGAGACATAGGAGTTGCCCAAAATCCATATTCTGTTCCTGGTGCCAGGAGGGCCTGCCGTAGGAAAAGAGCAAAAACAGTGGGGGAAGTTTAGACATACAGGCCCACAGGCTGAATGTAACCTTTAAATGGCCCAACGCCCAGCGTCCCAACCTCTTTATCCAATCCTCACTGAGCCCGTTCACTGCTGCCATCGTGGATGCACCTATGCAAAATGAGTGGGTTCTGAATCTGCCTGGGGGGGGCAGCTTTACCAATGGCCATTTTCTGTACTGCTCTGAATTGAAAATGGCTGATGCAGGAATCGTCCCCTTGTCGTAAAAGTAGTAAGTCGTTGTCGATGCCCAGCCCCGTGTAATCCCCTATGCTGCATACTGAGCAGATGGTGTCCTCATCCAGGAGGAAAGGTGAGAATATTTCCTTTTACCCCCTTGGTCAGTCTGCGTAGGTGAATGGTCATGACTTCATTTCTATGAACACATCCTGACCTTGCAGGAAAACGTCCCCATTGCTTGACCTGGAAGGTGCCACAAGTTCACTGACCCAATATGTCCCAAAGAAATCCTGCGTCAAGGCTGCCATGAACAGTACATTCTTGTGCTTTGTCCTGCATACCTGCGTCAGAGCTGCTATTTGCTGCCTTAACATGGGGAACTCAATTGGTAGGCGTTGGTCCCATTGCTTGGGCTGTAGTCTACCCCAACGTTTCATGGCCACCTTGCAGTAGAAGGAATTGATAGGGTCCATCCCTGAGGACATTTTTGCACAGTGTTTGACAGCACTGAGGTGAGCCTGTGCTCAAACCTTGCTCCTACCCTTTGTAGAGACCTAGGCCCATATTTATACTTTTGTAGCGCCGCGTTTGCGTCATTTTTTGACGCAAAATCGGCGCAAACTAACAAAATATCATTGTATTTTGTAAGTTTGCGACGATTTCGCGTCAAAAAACGACGCAAATGCGGCGCTAAAAAAGTATAAATATGGGCCCTAGTGTATAAAACTCTGTATATCCTTAGCGGTGATATTGCCCGCATCTTTGAGCCTGTGACTCCTGAAAAACCTCCCAGCACCAACTGTATTTTGTAGCTGTGTTAGGGGCTAGCGTGTTTTCCACCAACATCGTCATGACTGATCTACTAGTCCCCACAGCTGTCCGGGTATAGGTGTCATGCACGGGTTCACATGAGGTGCCAGTTACCTTAATTTTTTCAATTGGAGACAAGACAATATATCAGCCATTAAGTTTTCAAAACCAGGAATATGCCTAGCCCTCGCTGCAATGTTGTCCTTTAGTTGACATTGCGTTAGATGGAGTAAAAGCCGGACCACACGCAGGCACCATGCCATCCTGAGATGTAAGGCCTGCACCCCTGCATGATTGTCTGACCATAGTGTGATCCGTTTGTTTGTGAGTCTGTCCCCCAACTGATGAAGGCAACAATTATGGGGAAGAGTTCCAGCACTGTGACATTCTTGGTTACCCCACCCTCATGCCATTCGGCAGGCCAGTGGGCTGCCATCCAAGCTGATCCCAGGACTGCCCCAAAACCTTTGTCCCCGCTGCATCCGTGAAGAGTTCGAGTTGTCTGATGGGGACCCAGGGTTTCCTCCAGACTAGCGTTCCTTTGGAACTACCCAGGAAGTTCAGCCATTGTTCCAGGTCCTTCTTGACCCCGTCTGTGAGGCGCACTCTATGGTACTTCTCCTTAAGGCCACTACTGAACCATGCTAGGTGCCTGGCAAAAGGCTTGCCTGCTGGTATCACATTAGAGGGTCCCCTTCTGACTGCAGCACACGCACCTGAGGGGGCTACTGTTCTCCTTGCCCCGACGTGATGACCTCTCCACTCTTACTTCCTGCCTTGCCCTCTATCTCCTAACCAGACCCTGCTTGGGTGGGCTCCAACCCCTCTTATTTTCCACACCTTTGCGTTGCCTGGCCAGCAGCTCTTGTACTCTCTGCAGTAGCTCCTCCAAATCGTCATCCATTCCTGGCCCCATGCTGTGTCTTTCCATGGATTTCCCTCTTTTCTCTACAGCTGCCCCATTAAGACCTCCTTACTGTACCTGACATGGGCGGGGGCCTCCTCGCCCATGCAGTGCCTGTTGTTCTGCCTCTGTGATCCATCCTTCTGTTCCTCTTGCAACAGGCAGTGCACAGTCTGTCTTGCTCCTTTTTGGTCTTATCTCCCTTCAGAAAGGGACAGGTAATATTGCTTCCCCAGTGGAACAGATAATATCTGCAGATTTAATTGTAGGCCTCAAGTAGTTTATGGCTGACTAACGAGTGAAGAGGCCCAGTTCTCTGCTAGATTGCTGTCTCTTTAATTGTCTCTTCTCGACCTCTGAGGGCGCCAGCCTATTCACAGGCTCTCCTGCCTCCCCCAAGGCTCCCTCCCATTGGCGCTCTGCTCAGCAAGCTCCTTCCCTCTGTTCCTGTTCACGTGTTAAGTTTCCTGGGAAGGGGAAGATTCTTAGGAGCACAGCTTCCAGAGAGGAACTGATAACTGGCGGCTGCAGCCCTTACTCAGGGGGAGGAGGATTTGCCTGCTGGTTTGGTCCGCCGGCTCTATTGCCAACTGCTGCAAGATTGTGGCAGTGGTTTGAATTCCTGGGGTGCTGCTCTGTACCCCTTTTCAAACATTGTGATGTCCTTTGCCTACACCTGACTGGACGGTTTGAAACATGCCAGCCAATCAGTGCACCTCTTTTTTGTGGACCTAGGCCTTCTGGGGTCAGTTGGTCACTGCTCTTGGGTGGTGCTAGATGTGGGCCCCTAACAGGTCTGCTGTGCCGACTGGCCTGCAAACCTTCTTTGTGTGTTTTTCCAGGAGCACAGCTTCTTTACCATCATGATGTTTTGATGGCTTGAATCCTTCCGGGCCTCACAGTGAGGGGAATACTTTTACATTTTGCTTTTAGCATTTAATGGGAGTGACTGTGTTGTGTTGCTCTGTTCCTTTTGTGCTGCTTTACCCCCACATGCACACCCCCTGTATCTCCATATTGCCGCACCATGTTTGTCCATTGCTTCACCTGCCTTCCCGTCACACATGGCTTTTTTGTCATTCATTTGTAGTTTAACCTCTCCCATCTCCTTCCTTACTCTTTCTCCTGTTCCTATTTGCTCTCACTCCTGGGTGTCTTTTATTTTTACCCCTATTCCATTCCCACCCCATTGCTGCTCTACTGCCCCTGCTTGTCATGTCTTTTTTTAGGTTTCGGCTGCACAGTGCTTGCGCTGTGCTTGTGAAATCTACTCCCGCCTTCACTTCTTCTTGGTGTTTGTGCTTGTCACTTTATTTTTCCTCGTTTCTATTGGCTGTAGGCATTCTATTTCCTTTTCTTCCATGTGTGTTTCTCTTATCAATTTCCCATTCGCAAAGTACTGTATTCATCCACTTTTGTGGAACTTCTTTTAAACGTCTCAAGCAACGATCAGGTAAACAAAATAAAACCAAACAAGAGCTCCACCTTTGCTTTAAAGTTACAACACTGCCCAAGTGCCGTGGACTAAGTGCGATGTTATTATCTTGGTGGAAATCCTCCAACATGGCTTTTATTCCTTCTCCACGCTCTGGGCGAAGCATGTACTACTTAGTGCCTCCGGGCACAAACAGGGACCCACTTAAGTGCGTTCATCATTGCGTGCACTCCACCGTCCCCCCACCCCCGGCACAAGTAGACATCCACTTCAGTACTTGTTTGATAAAGTTTGACAATTGATGTTTTTATCATCCACCGTGTTCCTAGCAGTATTATATTTATCTTGAGATGGCCCTTGTTAACGGGGTTATCATTTTGTGGCCCAGCCTTCAGACCTTATTTCAGAGCTTTCTTAATATGGCTTATTACTCCAGTTTCCGCTCCTTTCTAGTTTTTTAACATCACCTTGAATAACATGATATTCATTTTCAAGATTTCGATTTGCTTGTCAGTCACACATTTTTTCATGCATCTAGGGGACATTTAGCCATTTCATCACTTCCAATACTGCATGAAATGGAGAGCTTTCTGTGTGGTAGACTCAGTCCTATCTCAGCGTGAGACACGTCCTGGTCTCTGCCATTTAAACACACCGTCTCCCGAACCCGAACACATCCATGTTCGTGGATGAAGGGTAGGTCAATGGACCTCAGCTTCAGGATACGCAATAAGTTGCCCCATAAGCCCTTCAATTCTACTCCACGGTGGAGTTATTTGTGATAATGTTTTTACTACGCAGAATCTTTGCTTTCTACATTATTTTCGACACTTGTGGGAGTTTGTTCACAGACGCATTTATACAGAACGGCCTACCACCATACCTGATGGGGATACCTCTGTAGGAACATAACCTTTCAGAATTTCTTTACGTTACCATTATTTCCACCGCCGGCGGGAGCATTTTTATGGATACAATTGTTCAGTACAGTTCACACTGCTTCAGGGCTACTTCGAGACAGGATGGTACTGTGATCTCTGTCGCTGTAGGAAGCTTTGCTATTATCATAGCTGAAATTATACACAGCCCATTAAGGCCCAACTGTGAGGGTATTAATATCTTTATTATTGCAGGTGGGAGCGGTGTTCTGTGTTATCTGTACTTTTGTGATATGTGCTTTACTCCACATTTGAGGCAGGGTTATTTTTTTACTTGCTACACTGCTCACCTATTATGATATGCTTCATTCCCTTGACAAACCATGTCACTCTAACCTCATTTAGATTCATGCTTGGCCACACACTCCTCTGCAATTTCGATTGGTGGGATTCCTTGTCTGTACTTACTCTGTTTTTGAAAGACAGATGTCTTACCGATAGTAACAGCTACAACATGGTTTTACACAATTTATACAAACCATAATTTGCCACTTTTTCAGGTGGATAATTGAGGATATTATATTCTTCCTTTCCCATTTATTTGGGTCCTATACACATATGTGGCAGTCATACAAGCCCCTACATACCTTTTGAACAGATTATGTCACATATACACTTCTTGCCATAACAAATGTCTTTACTGAGACTGCTACGGTACCCCATATTTGAGGCACTCTCACCCTTCACTCATACACTTATCAACCTTCATTCATGCACCATTCACCCTGCACAGAGAGCGCTCCCACCATGGTCCCTACACTCATACACAGCTCCCACACTTCATAATGTACTAATAATACCATAGGTGAAACCTAATGCATTTACCAATGTTACCATTTTATATTTGTTTCTTCTTTTTATTGGGTTCCCTTGTGCAATTTGCTGCTGGGCATCTCCTTTATGAAAAGAAACTTTTGCAAACATTTATCCTCTTAGTGGTGGCTCTATCACGACATATACCCACTCACATGCCTCAGGTGATACATGCACATACGTTAACAAGCTATGCCACAGTAGCTTCCTGACACATTTCTACTCATGCATATTAATGCATGCGGGCTAATACCTCATTGTACTGATTTTTTTTTTGCTGCTGCTCTTCAGCTTCGACACTAACCATATTCTTCTTCTTGATTGGATTTGATTTGAATATTTATAAAGTGTAGACAATTGCCCGGGAGCGTCTAGACGCAAACTGACAAGGGCCAGTGCAATCAAAATGAGCAACCAAATTAGCAGCAAGACCCTTTTGGCTATAAAGCCAAGTTTTTAAGAGTTTTTGAAAAGAGACCAAAGTGATGGTAGATTTTATTTCCAAAGCAAGAAGATTCAAATTCCGAGCTGTGCACCCCACAAAGCTTCTCCGCGCCCCAAGAGGAAAAATTGTGAGAAGGCACCACAAGGTTTTTTGCTGAACTGGACCGAAGCGTTCTTAAAGGGGAATACTAGTAAAACCTTTCCCTAAGATAAAGAGGACCAGTCTCATGTAGGGACTTAAAAGCAATAGGTTAAGCCTTGAAGACAATGAGTTTTCTTACTAGAAGCCAGTGCAGCCTACAGATGGCTTGCCTGGCTGAGTGATATCTAGGAACCTTTAGTATCAGCCATGCTGCTGCATTTTGAAGCATCTGCAATTTGTGTAGCAGAGTTATCAAAATATTTTGATATAAACCACTGCAGTAGTCAATGCGAGATGTTACAAGGGCAAAGACCATTGCTTTCATCAAACCCACAGGTATAAATGGCTGCATTTTCCTAATAGCTCTCAGGGTCAAAAAAGGAAGATGAGGTGGACCACATTCATCTGGCCGCCATGAAGGAGACCAGAATGCTGTGTTATTCCCAAAAAGTATCACTTCAGTTTTTGAAGAATTTAACTTCAGGCAATTGTTGTCCATCCAGTGGCTGACTGCATACATACACTTCTGAGAAGTGTCACTCAGATCAGGACCTTTCCTAGACAGAGAGACCACAGTTTGGTTGTCATCAGCATATGAGACTACAGACAGCACAAAAGATTTTACCAAAGAGGCCAGAGGTGTAACAAACAACTCAAAAAGAATAGGGCTCAAAGACAAGCCCTGCGGCACCCCACATGGTAAAGAGAATGGATCTGAGATAAAACCATTTAGGGATAGCGACTTCTTGCGATCCACAAGAAAAGACTGTAGCAAGGAGAGGACAGCTCCTTCCAGCACTAGGCACTCAAAACGGTCCAACAGCAAAGCATGGTTGACCGTATTGAATGCTGCTGATAGATCAAGAAGGATAAGGCGTCATTCTCGCCCTTATCCACTGCTGCCTTGATAATATCTGTGGCGACTATTAGTGCAGATTCTGTGCTATGTCCCTTACGGAACGCAAATTGAGTATCATCCAGCAGGTGATTACGATCCAGATATTCAGCTAGTTGTATATTCATCAATTTTTCAACAATCTTAGCCGAAAAAAGCATTCTAGAGATGGGTCGATAGTTATTAGAATTTGACAATGCTAAACAACATTGCCAAAAATAATTGGAAAAGCCAATAGACCTGCATTTGTAAACTTAAAATTTTTAGACCTATTGACTTTTCCAGTGTTTGTTCTGTAATGTGTCTTTTGTTGCAAATTAGCAATAATGGTAATAAAGTACTCACCTTCATTTGGGGAGTCAGAAAATAAAATAGATGGGCCAGCACAGCCCGGCTCTCCCTTGCCTAAGTCCCTGCCTGATGGGTGAAG
This sequence comes from Pleurodeles waltl, assembly GCF_031143425.1. Lineage (NCBI taxonomy): Eukaryota > Metazoa > Chordata > Amphibia > Caudata > Salamandridae > Pleurodeles > Pleurodeles waltl. The sequence goes on along the minus strand of NC_090440.1, from coordinate 1,541,794,269 downwards.
AGAGAGTCAACAGAACATTGCTAGACCCATTCCACACCCTCCAAATGAACTGAAGAAACGGGAGATGTAGCATAATCTGAACAGACATCCAGTTAGTGTGAAAATGGCACTTTAATGTGATAGATGCTAAATGTACACCCAGCCTTTTATCCATTTGTAATGTCCCATTACAACCAAATATAAAGATACTGCTAATGCATAATTAGCTGAACTCCACCCTCCTCTAAGAGGACACCCACTTTACCTCATGGCTCCCGACCCTTTTTCAATTTGGCGGTCCTCCACTCTGCTTGAACTTCTGTCCCAACACTTCTTGGTCATCTGCCCATTCATCACTTTGGCCCTGTAGGCCCCCTAGAGCTTTCTTATAGCTCTCGCTATCTGTCTGTGCCAACCACACATATCCGATCCCCATCCCTTCATCTCCTGCTGACATTTACACCAGGACCACAATCGGGCATTCTGTGACACCCTACCAGAAAAAAAACATAAACTCTCTTGCACTCACGACTAGGTGATACCAATTGATCATTATTCCAGTGGAAAGCACATCACTCACCCATATCTGCCACATCAAAGAAACAACCTAGTGGGCAAGGAAAGGGGGAATCTAAAATCCTAATCTCTAGGAGAAAATTCTTCACCCCACGCATAAATGTCTTCATAGTTAGTGGATAGGAAAACACATTTGTGCGGAAATGACATAAGTGACAGCCTTCTACTGTGGTTCTCCACATGAAGTCATTCTCCTCTAATCATATTCTCTTATTTTCTGGACTGCATCGCCTGCTTAAATGGCCACGTTGGAAATTGGGGCTACCCTTACATTTGAAACCCCTGCAGCCATCTCTCCGGTAGGAAATCTGTCGCTGACAGTGGTGGAACCAACCAGAGGCGAACGCATGTCACTCTCAACCCAGGCACGATGCAGGCAGTGATGGAGTTTATACAGAACATGTGATCAAGCGAAGCAACGACCATTTTTGGTCAACTCATCCTGGTCATTTATTGTGCATGCAAAATGCGCATGTTGACATTTCTTGTGCATGCTCGGAGAAAGTTTATTCCTTTGTATGTTACAAACACATCCATAGCCCAAGGTGAAATGCAGGAGTTGGGGTCAATAGGCATTGTACAGACCATTGTACAGACCTCTAGCCCACAAAAACTTAAATGCAGACATTTAAAAAGGTCAGATAATTCAGAGAGGCCAGGATCAAATTGGCCTATAGGGCAACCTGGGAAAGCCAGAAAGGCTGGTTTTATACGTCAATGTGTACGCCATTTTTTAAAGCTGTTTGTGGGAATGTTTTATGGTATCCTAGGACTGTTTTTGCTGTTGATTTCTGTGATATTACCACAAGCAGTGTGGGGGGTAGCCAGGAAAAATAAAATATCCTCCTCTTTAAGCCCTGTGACACCAAATGGCTGAACAAAACGAGCTATCCTGACCATCCTCTGAAGGCCAGTGGGAATTGATTCCCTGAAGACATTTTTCAAAAAAGTGGTGCTTCTTGCAGCAGGAGTTTAAAACAATTTTGTCAAAAGCTGCACATTTAGTATTATTGAAGTTTTTATTTCCTTTTTTCTTGTCATCTTCGATCCTTTAGTTTTCTTTCAAGTGTAATTTCTCCATTATGCTTTCCTACGTGTATTATTTGCATTTTCTTCTTTCCATTCTCCTTTCACTGGCTGTTTCAGCATTAGATGCTGAAACAGCCAGTTTTAGTCTTCTTTATTAACTTGTATTCCTTCTTTCTTTCTGCCTTTCCATTCTTCCATTATTTTTCTGTGCCTTCAAATTGGCTTATCATCCCCTTCTCCTGCCTCCCCTTTCTTTCCACCCTTCTTTCTTTTTTAATCATTTCATTCTTGAATTTACTTTTTTGTTGTTGATCATTTCTTCTTTCCTTTATGTCATTCTATTTCCCTGCTTTCCTTCTTTTTTCCATACGTCCCTTTTTCTTTTTTATTATTTCATTGGTCCTTTTTTTCTATTGTCTTTCTGTCCTTATTTCCGTCCTTCATTTTTCTTTCTTTTCTTCCTTCTTTGTCCATTCCTTTATTTTTCTTTCTTTGCATTTTTCTTTCCCTTTTAATTCGTCTTATTTACCTTCTTTCTATCTTGCTACCTTTTAAGTTGTATTCTTTCTTTGTTCGCATCTCCTGACTCTCCTTCCAAGGGAGCTTTCTCACGTGATTTGCCTCTAAACTGTTTTTTGTTTGTCATTTGTATAGTTTGTCTCTCTCCCTGTCACCGTTTTTGGCTTCTTTGGCAACATTTGGCCCGATTCGCTGCTGTAGCATGGTAATTTATTCCTGGAGTTGTATTAGTTTCTATTCCTGTCTTGCTTGCATGCATCAAAGTTAAGACGTGCTAGAAAACAATCCAGACTGCTGCAGTGGCACCCCAACTTTAGCTGATATAGTGGGGATTTCTCTACGCCCATGACCACAAACATCCCCTGCAACAAACAGAAACGTGTACAGGCTCCCATACCGTGTAAAACACTTTTATTCTGCAGGTCTGTAAACAAGTTAAAGCGGAGCTGATTTGTAAATGTGAGCCACTTTTTGTAAGCTTTCTGATTTGTTCATGTGAGCCATGTTTATTTTGGCATCGGGTCCTATTTTCTGTCTGAGTCTGACCTTGTGAGAGGGCTTTAACGCAAAGTGACATGGCCAGTAGGTGCTGTGGGTTGGTTTATTGAAAGTCGGTTGAGAATAGTCGTTTGATGATAGGCAGGGCCATTGCAATTGTGCAATCCTGCGGCTGTGGCTTTTTTTTGGCATAATTAAAGATTTGCCACAACTTCCACCCAATCCATCATCTGCTGCGTAATTTGCAGATTTTAACAAAAACAGTGTGTTTCTAGCTAAAATGGATCAGAAGCTACTAAAATGTGGCAATATGTTTTTTGCGCAGTGTGGCTTTCTTTCACTTGTTCTTCATGTATTTGACAACTAAACCAGAACTAATGAGGTGCAATGTTTGCCCAGCCAGTTTTCAAATATCTATAATTACTAAATAATGAATACTATCAAAAAATGTAACACATTAATGGTGCATAATTTGCCTTTTATTGCCGCCTAATTTTTGCAAACCTTGTTTCATAATTTGGTGCTCTCCTGCTGCATAATCCTGATGATAAGCACAAACTAATGTGTATGGCAAAAGGGGGGGGTTACATAGGCGAGGTCGAGCCTGGTCCACAGTAAGGCGATCTTTATAAATGTTTAAGAACGTGTCCGAATGTTCTTTGTCCCGTCCCTAATCGTGCCGACTCCCGACTTGGCAGTTACCAACACTTAGGGGCATATTTATACTCTGTTTGCGTTGAATGTACATCAAAAATGTTGACGCACATTCAGCGCAAACCTTGCCCCATATTTAAACTTTGACGCCCGAGCCCGCGGACATCAAAATTCCTCCGTGTGAGTCATTTTTTGGATGCGGGAAACTGCCTTGCATTAATGATATGCAAGGTAGGTGTTCCCGCTCAAAAAATGACTTTAAGGCCTGTGCGTCTTATTTATACTCCTGCGTCATTTTGGGGCGGGCTTTAAAAAACAGCGCACAGCCTGATGTGCGCCGTTTTTTAATGCCTGGGTCAGGGCAGGCGTTAAGGGATCTGTGGGCTCACTTCCATGGTCTCTGACCATGGAAGGAGTCCAGAGGTGCCCTTCCCTGCCCCCAGAGACCTTCTGCCACCCTCGCCCACCACTGGAGGACACCCATGGATGGGAGGACCCATCCCAGGTAAGTACAGGTAAGTTGAGGTAAGAATTTTTTTAAAATTTTTAAAGTGGCAAAGGTGGGCCTAATTTGGGCCCCCCTACATGCGACTATGCCCAATGGCCATGCCCAGGGGACATATGTCCCCTGAGCATGGCCATTAGGCAAGGGGGCATGACTCCTGTCTTTGCTAAGATAGGAGTCATTTCAATGGGGGTTGTGCGTCAAAAAATGGCGCAAGTCCGGTTTGAGGCATGATTTTTGCCTCAAACCTGACTTGCACCATTTTTTGACGCACAACCCCCATTTTCCCCTACGCCAGCACTCCTTAAATAAGGCACCCTCATGGCGCGTAGGAATGGCGTTAGCCGGCTGTAAAAATTGTGACGCAAATGCGCGCCTGCTCTGGTTTGCGTCAAAAAGTATAAATATGGACCTTAGGCCTATATTTATTCTTTTTTTGCACCGCATTTGCGTCACTTTTTGATGCAAAATGGCGCAAACTTACAAAATACAGTTATATTTTGTAAGTTTGCGCCGCTTTTGCGCCAAACAATGACTCAAATGCGGCGCAAAAAAAGTATAAATATCGGCCTAACTGTTGGAAAATAAACATCAAGAGGCCCTTTTGCAGAGATAAACGGTGGAATATAGCAGTTAGAGGAAAAACAAAACTCACCCTAGAACACTCATTTTATCGCATTATTCCAGCATTTCTGAGTCTCGGGCACTGGCGCGTTAAACTTGAAGACCACAGGGGCTCGTGGCATTCAGACGTGCTGCCTTCACCATGCGACATACCATGGTTCACCGGGGCTCAACGCCGCCCCCCGACGGCAGGCCGAGACGTGCCTGATCCCGCGGATCACACGTAGACGACAGCCGAGACGCAACCTTCACACTTAGACGCGCTCATTAGCAGCAGGCGGCTCACCTAAAAACATGCATTTAACCTTTCCGTTTTAATTATCAATATGTTAATCCAGTGCTTCTGCTGTGAGCATTCTTAATTCCAGCGTGAACGTGATGGCGCAGACCAGGCCAAGTGATGCTGCGGGAGGAAAGACAAAGGGAGTCAGAGCTCACTGCTAGCATGAGGCCTCGTATCTGGTCTCTACAGTGCACATACTGAGCACAGGACATACCAGGCTTTACATAACTGCTTCCGCCTCGGCGGACGGCACCCGCTTTTTATGTTCACTCTGGAAACACCTGAGGTTGCAATTCAACGATCGTGACAGGTGGAAGGACAATTTTACAGCTGTCGACAACTAAAATGGTCATATTGGAGCTCTTAAATACTAGCCATCACTCCCTAAACTGCTGGAGACAGTCTGGAAACTTTTTCGGGGTACAAAAGCAATATGAACACAATGATCCTATACCTGACTTTGCAACTGCGCAAGAGTTTCCTTGATGCTGTAAAATGGTCTACACCGCAGCTGTCGTTTTGCGGACAGGTGTAGATATTAAAGACGGAGGTAGCAATTCTGTCTTCAACATGCTACCCCTAGGGATACTAAGGCCCATATTTATACTGTTTTAGCGCCGCATTTGCGCCATTTTTTGACGCAAAAGCGGTTCAAACTTACAAAATACAATTGTATTTTGTAAGTTTGGGCTGCTGTTGCGTCAAAAAGCTGCGCAAATGTGGCTCTAAAAAAGTATAAATACGACCAATTGTATTTTGTAAGTTTGCGCCGCTTTTGCGTTAAAAAGCGGGGCAATTGCGGAGCTAAAAAAGTATAAATATGGGTCTAACTTTGCTACTGTTTCATATCAATATGATCATCAAAGACTACATTTGGAGAAAACAATACCTCAGACTTAAAATGAAAAAATTATAAAAGCCCAGGACATGGGGAGACCTTTGACTTTCTCAGATAGGCCCTTATTACAAGGCCTACCATTTACTGCACCTAGTCTATCACTTATCCTCCGACCTAGAGACACCAGACTGTGAATTTGTCAAAATTATGGGGCCGTTTTACAGAGAGTGCCCCGGGGGCGCCACGGGCATGTGTGCCCAACTTGTGCCCTTCTGAGGCACTGTGGTATTACAGGTTGGGCCAGAGACACTCGTGCGACCCCTTCTGCAATGTGGATAGCGCTGGCGCATGTAGCACCAGCACTATCGTTAGAGGACAATCACTGCACCCGGTTGCAGGGGAGCTCTCTCCCCTCCTGAAGGTGCAGGCAGGTTGCTACCTGCACTGTGAAACACAGAGTGGCTTTGAAGCAGCAGCTCGTATTTCACTTGAATGTGCTATCCCCAGGGCACAGTGACTTCACTGCTGCCCTCAGGACAGCGCATTCATCATAATAGGGTGAACTTTCTGTTTGTACCTGGCGCACCTGTTTTAAGGAGAGCTGTGGCGCAAACAGGGAAAGTATGTCATTTTGGTAATACAGGCCGAAAAAAGCAACTTTTCACATTGAGCATTAATAACATTATTGAGTGATCAATTGAACCCAATAATACTAGAATCTGATCTTGTCTGGACATCCACCCACAAGTTACTACAGATACATGGTTCCATGCCATATAGCTGCAGTATGGGATAACACAGTGTTTCTAATTAATTGATGCACTGTCTACTGAGAGAGGCCAATGTGCAATATGTATGCTTGACTATCTGCTAATGGGGACATTAATTCCTTCGAGATGCTAAAGGCTGAATCCCACATCAGCCTGGACAATAAATGCTCGTATATACAATTAAAAACTGTTTTCAGTCCAAACAAAAACATTTCTGGTGCCTTATGCAATTCCCCCAATTATATCTTTACCGCAAGAGATGGAGCATCTTCAAAGGGGTTGTTCCCAGACTCTGCAACACACTAATAGATGAGGTTCACTCTATGCCTACATGACACTTTCTGAAGGAAAAAATGGCAAAACAAAGTCTCCAAGGATTACAGAGAAAAAGACTGATCAACTCTACTAGAAACGTATGACAGTGGTCCATGTGAGAAGAGACTCATGTTCAGCTTTTTCAGATTGACACATGACTGCTACTGGTATCCAAATAAGCACCAGCGAGCCAGCCTGACCCCCACTTTCAACTGTTGGTGACACAGAGATCTAAATGGAGGCTTGATGGCCCAGGTTTGGTCTTGTTCCACCCTACAGGCAGCTTGGCAGAAAACAGAATCCACAATGAAGAATGTAAAAACATTAATCGAACCGTTTCTCAATCACTGGTATTATTACATGATATTCTTGAAATTACAGTGGTGACTTGCCGCTGAAACAGAGGATTGACTGGGTTTTGGTAGTTGCCAAGATGTGTATCCTACGAAGATGGCAACTTCAGGCTCCTCCAACTCATGATCACTGGCTCAACTGTTTGGCAACAGCAGTGACTCACAAGCAAATTATTCAACAACTTTTAGGTCAACAATACTTTTTTTAATCCATACAGGGCTTCGCAACAGAATGGTGATGTATGCTAGAAATCACCCACACACTTTTCACCTCATTAGGAAGTTTTGAATACATCGTGCCTCCAAATCAAGAAAACTGAGAGTTACTCATTGAAGTGGGTGCCCACATAACTAGTCCTTGCTACGTAACCACAATCCGCTTGCCATGAGATTATCGACTTACATTTCTTGTGGTCCATTTTGTGGAAGCACATTTTCTGTAACTCGATTAGTTAATTACTGAAGTTCTTCTTGAGTGAGATTTATGAGACTCGGGCATGTTCTTTCTTTTCAATAAAATGTACCCACTCACTTTTTCATTGACTATACATATTAGAATATCATCATTATTGTCAGTTTTCCCATGTTGGTTGCCTGATATGGGACATTTAAAGAAAGGTTTCCTGTTCACAGTCATATTAGTTTCTACTATACTGAATATTGAGGAAGATAACCCACAAAATTGAACACGTTGCAACAACTAACAAAACAACACAAAACAAAACACATACCACGATAAACTAACCAAGCCCTAAACTCTGCAACTTAGCTCTTCACTCTTCAGAAAACTGTCTGCACCACTATACATGGAGCAATCCACAAAGATGGACACACTGCAACAGAGAGCACAACACACTTAACATAATTCACCAAACTCCCCTGCCCACCACAAAAAAACATACTGATAGTGAAATATGGTCATGTATATGAATATTGACAATAACACATGTTTAAAAAAGTATTGCGGAGGATAACCTACAAAAATGATCACGTTGCAACAACTAAAAAACAACACAAACACATGCCACGACAAATGAACCAATCCCTTGACTCTACAACTTATCTTGTCACTCCTCAGCAAACTGTCTGCTTCACTATACAACATGTAGTGATCCACAAAGATGAACACACTGCAACAGAGAGCACAAAACACCTGACACCATTCAACAAACATGTCAGCCCACCACAACAGACTTGAGCTTTTACACAACCACTCACGTCATCACACTTCACCAATCACATAACACAATGTTCCACTGCAAGACATGCAACACCCCTAGAACATCAGATCCTGTAATACAATATAGACATTATCTTAAGCACAACTCTTGTTGCAGATCAAGACAACTCATTGTACCTCTAAAATACCACAGACCTGCTGTAAAGTGATGATTTCTGAATACTACTAGCTGATTACTACTGTGGGAACTCTGAAATCTGGTAGAGACTTCTAGCTGCAGATTCCTTGCATAAAATTATCCTCAGGCGTTAGAATGGATTTGGAAACATTTTGTGAGCAGTACCCCTGCACGCGGGTAGGTGGCATTGTTCGGTTTCACATGGCATTGTCGGCGTCATCACCTGTGCCGGAAGTGATGTGCCTATATCAGTTCTTTTCTTTCTGTGTCAGTCAGCGCAGATCTGGAGAGAGCTATCCTCACTCTCTTTTTGACTGACCCTTTTTTGATTTTTTTGTTGAAGTCTTTTGAGAAGTTTTTACCTGGTTTGGCAGGGTTGTCCACTAGAAAAGCTGGCTTCAAGTCCTGCGCGCCTATTACTGACACATGTCGGTGACAGACCCGCATCTTGTTTGCCTCTGGTGCCTCAAGTGTGACTATGGTGTGAAGACCAGCGTCGACTGCCATGTCATGCACCCAAGCCTTGTGGGAGAGATCCCTCAATTGCCTGGGTGCTTGCTATGCATTGCTGCAACGGTCTGAATCTCAGTAGAGAGGGAGGACCTGGGATTGGTTGCAGAGTTATCAATCTTCGTAGCAGTCAAAGTCGCTTGGGAATTCGGGTAAGTAGCACAACAATAAAAAAGGAAGTCAGAGAGGTCTTCCACTTCACCTGTCTGTTGAAGTCATCTGATGAGACAAGGAAGCAACATCATTTGAGGTCTGGCTCTGCAGTTGTGCCTGGGCCAACCTTGCACCTCCTGAGTTTTCCAGGTGCCGGAGTGACCCCTGCCCAACTTTGCGAGTTTTATGAAGCATTGCATCTCATACTTTGGCAGCCCATCCGTGCTGGCAAAGCTTCATGCCTGGTGGATTGGGAGGGGTCCTGTTGGTTGCCTGCTGGTGGGTCCGCCCCAGCACCAGTCAGGCCTCTTGGATCCACAGATGGACCCAGACTTGCATCGGTCACAACCTCACAACCTTCTCCGGTGCTAGTCCTGATATCCATGCTCCCGGTGATGCCTGTTGCCCTGGTGGATTCATCCCCATTCTCATCACTGATTACGGCACCAACTGGAGCCATACCCACCGGACGCATTGCTATGGGCTAGGACTTTGGGAAGATTGAGAGAGGCCACTGGACCCTACGGGATACCAGCCCCTGGACCTCAAACTGGACTGGAAATACTATACCTCTGCACACATGAACAATATGAATTTCTTCAAAATCAGTTAAATTAGAGTACTTAAAGTAAATTATATATCATCAGAATATGAACATTCAAATATTTAAATTAATGCAGTCTTAACCTCCTAACATATATATTCCAATGTAAATGGTCCTGGATTCAATATCTATAAAAGTTCATTTCAAATTGTATTTCTCCAGAGTCCAAATATTCTCTACCAAACATCCAATGTGTGTTTCCTATATAATTGATCCCAAAGATTAGCAATTCAGTCCATCATCACCGTCCAGTATATATTTCCTATGTATATTAATCCAAAGATTAACAAATTAGCCCAACATCAAGGTCGTATTTCCTATGTACTTGATCCCAATGATTAACAATTCAGTCCATCATCAAGGTCAACACGTGTTTCATCCGGGGAGTCCCCCTAGGACTTCTTCAGGACCTCCTCCAATCACTTATATGCTTGACAGAGACACAAGAATATATCCATAAGTATCCTAGTTTCTACTGTATCCAGCACTTCGTGTGTATATCTAAATCATCTCCAAATCTTGTGTACTGATCTCTCTATTCCTCCAATCACTTATATGCTTGACAGAGAAACAAGAATATATCCTTAAGTATCCTAGTTTCTACTGTATCCAGCACTTCGTGTGTATATCTAAATCATCTCCAAATCTTGTGTGCTGATCTCTCTATTCCAACTCTGTATGCGAGTACGCTCCGAAATTGTGGAAGAAATTGTGGAACTTTTATAGATGTTGAATCCAGGACCATTTACATTGGAATATATATGTTAGGAGGTTAAGACTTCATTAATTTAAATATTTGAATGTTAATATTCTGATGATATATAATTTACTTTAAGTACTCTAATTTAACTGATTTTGAAGAAATTCATATTGTTCATGTGTGCAGAGGTATAGTATTTTTTGTGTTGATAACTTTTTGTTATCGTTTTTGGGGGATATAGTGGGTGTAACCCCTGTCCTTTGCACCGTGCTTTAGATTTGTGTTCAATGAATTTTTGAGAGTAGGAGCGCCATATACTCAGCAGTCACCCCCTTAGTTAGTTTGACTCAAACTGGACTGGGCTGAGGGCTTGGTGGATGCATGTGGATTGAACACCTCCACCAGATACTGGCATTTTATATCCTCCTACTATGGCTATGGAGAAGGGAGTGTCTTTTGTTATGGTGGTTAGAAGAGGGACTTGGGCCTGGGACCTTAGCCTACCCTCAGTGGCAGTTAAGACTAACATGTTGACAGGTAATTCAGCCAGGAGGGACTCCCCTTGAAACGGCTTCTCCCGTAAATGAAGCCCTTCCTGATGTCCTGCATGGGACCTGGTCACAGGCCACTACAGGGGATCCTATGAACAGGACAATTACCTACCACCATCCCCACATCTCAGGGGACCTCAATTTCTTCACCCCACACCCCACCCCGAAGAGCTTGGTGGTTCAAGCCTCCAAGTTCTATGTAAAACCTGGAACATTCCATACCACCCACCAGACAGAGAATCCAAGAAGCTGGACACCTTAGGCAAGAAAATGTTTTCTTCTACCAACCTGGCGTTGTAGTTTGTGACCACTTTATGCCTTTTGGGCTGTTTCTACCATGCATTGTGAGATTCAGCTGCGCACATGCTGCCCATTGTTCCGGAGGAGGCCCAGGCCGTACTCTCCCAAGCTAAGGCCAAACAGGAGCCATGCAGCCAAGTTCATGATCAGATGTGGGGTGGATATAATAGATTTGCTAGGCAGAGGGGTTTCTTTGTTGATGACCTGACAGCACTGGGTTGAGAATGATTGACTTTTCAGGAGATGTCCAAGCTTCGCTTATGGACATGTCCTTTGATGGCTCCCATCTCTTCAGAGACAAGGCAGGATCAGCACTGGAATGCTTCAAGGATAGCAGAGCTACAGCCAGGTACTTGGGCCTTTCAATGCTCCCCTGCCAACCCCATTCCACCTTTAGCCCCTTTTGTGGCCACAGAAGAGGATTCCAGACACATGCTTACCTGCCCAGCCACCACAGCCCACAAGCTCCTCAGCCTCTGCATGACCGAAGATGCGGTTACACCCAGATCCTGTGAGCCTAGTAGCCAGAGGTCAGGCCAGTCCACTACCTGCTGGCACTACAGCCTTCAAATCTCTTTAGTTTGCCCTCAAACCATCATGAGCAATCAGTGGGACGCAGTATATGCCATCACCTGACAACTGGTGGTTGATCACATCAGACTGCTGGGTTCTCCAGATTACCTGAGGGGGCAAGTCCCTCCCCTTAGTGACCACCCACTTGTGACAGGCTGATTGAGAACTATCTCTCCTTATTCCGCCAGGAAGTAACGGCTCTGTTAGCCAAGGGAGCCATAGAGAGTTTGCTAACACCAGAAGTAGGACATTCCCTGTACTTTCTGGTGCCGAAAAATGATGGAGGCCTTTTTCCTATCCTAGACCTGCACCCTCTCAATTTCAACCTCAAGAAGGAGAAGTTCAAAATGGTCACACTCACTCAAGTCTTGTCTGCTCTGGACCCGGGAGACTGGATGGTAGTGTTGGATTTTCAGGATGCACATTTCCACATTCTCCCCCTACCTGCCCACAGACGCAATCTGCAGTCCACGCAGGGTCCCAAGCATTTTCAGTTACCGTACCATCATTTGGCCTTATCAGCACCTCTCGGGTATTCACCAAAGAGATGGCAATGATTGAAGCTCATCTGCAGAGATTAGGGGTACCAGTCTTTCCCTATCTCGGTGACTGGCTGTTGAAGGCAGTCTCGCCCCAAGCAGTTGTCTTCCAACTGCAGACCAGAGCAGACATCCTGCAGTCACTGGGTTCACTAACAACATACCGAAGTCATGTACGAATCCTTCTCAGATTCCCTTTTCATCAGAGCTGTTGGGGACACTGCAGTTTTGAGCTTATCCTTCCAGTGAGTCCAGGATATTGAGGCTATGATACAGATGTTTCCACCTCTATCCTAGGTATCAATGAGACAGACTCTTAGGCTGCTGGGTCTAATGGCCTCCTGGATCCTGTTTGTGGCACATGCCCTCAGGCATATGTGCCTCTGCAGTGGGACCTGAAGTCCAAGTGAGAGCATCATCAGGGGAATCTCTTTGACCTGGTCCAGATCTTGGAGAGAACTGCAAAAAATCTGCAGTGCTGGTTAATGAACCACAATTCAATCTGTAGCAGACCTTTCTCCCTTTCCCAGCCACATCTGACAGTTGTGATAGATATGTCACTCCTGAGATGGGGAGGCCATTCAAGAGAGTTGGAGAACAGAGGCCTCTGTTCTCTGTCAGAATCTGGACTCCACTTCAGCCTTCTAGAGCTCTGGGCAATCCAGCTATTATTGAAAGCTTTCCTACCCTCCATCAAGAGAAGGCTAGTGCATGTGTTTGTTAACAAAACCACTGCCATGTGGTACTGCAACAAATAAGATCGGGTGGGGTTGTGGGCACTCTGTCAAAAGGCCTTGAGCCCCTGGACATGGCTGGAATGCCAAGCAACATCCCTGGTGATTCAACACCTGGCAGGTTCTCTGAATGCCAGTGTGGCAAACTCAGCCGAAGATGCCTAGTGGATCACAAATGGCATTTCCATTTGGCGGTGGTGCAAGGACTCTTTCAGCAGTGGTGAAAGCCTTAGTTAGATCTGTTGACCACCAAATAGGATGTCAATGTCAGCAGATCTGTACGCTGAAGTTTCCATGGCGGCTCTCACTTGGAGACACTTTTCATTTTGAGTGAAGCTCAGGCTCCTGTACACCGTTCTGCCCATACCACTTTTGTCTAGAATTCACAAGAAGATGGAGAATGACTGGGCCCAAATCATCCTTGTGGCTCTGGACAGGGCTTGGAGAGTTTGGTGTCCTGAGCTGTTTAGCATGGCCATCGGTCCTCCAATCAGGGCGCCTCTTTAGGAGGATCTTCTGTCCCAGACGTAGTGGTGGGTTCTCCAACCGAACCTGTCAGTGCTCCACCTTCATGCATGGAGATTGAGTGGCGACAGTGACAGCGTTTGATCTCCCACCCGAAGTCTGCACTGTTATCTTGGCAGCCACGTGTCACTCTACTGAGACAGAATATGCCTTTTGTTGGGGCAAGTTTGTTGCATGATGTGGAGAGAAACAGGTTGAGCCTCTTTCTGCTCCCCTCCCTCTAGCCCTTCTCTTTATTATTTCTGTTGCTGAGCAGGGCTCTGCTTTGGGGACTTTAAAAGGCTATCTTTCTGCAGTTGACAGATCAGCCATGCCTTTTCAAATCCCCTGTTGTAAATATTTTTTTTTCAAGGTCTGCAACATGTTTCCAGTTTTACCCTTTACAATGCCTCAGTGGGATCTTAAGCTAGTGCTCACTTTTTTTGATGTGCTCTCCCTTTGAGCCACTGCACAACTGTCCAGTCAGGCTCCTTGCCATCAGTACAGCCTTCCTTGTGCTCATAACATCTGCCCAGAGAGTAATTGAGCTTCAGGCTATGTCATCTAAGCGTCTGTACCTGAACATCTTTTTAGACAAGCTGGTTCTTCACACTAAAGCTTTCTTCCTGGCAAATGTCACTCCCTTTCCTGTGGGCTAGTCCATCACCCTGCCTACCTTTTATGCTATGCTACATCCATCTAAGAAAGAGAAGAGACTCCACTGACTGGATCCAAAGAGAGTGTAGTTGTTCTACCTTGACTGTGCAAAAGAGTTCTGGGTGGACGACCAACTCTTTGTGGGGTATGTTGGAGTGAAGAAGGGGAAGGCCATGCAAAAATGGAGCATATCCCGATGGATCATGCTCTGCATTATGATCTACTATGCATTGGTCAAGAAGCAACCTCACTGAGGGCTTGCATGCTCATTCCACTAAAGCTAAGACTGTGGCTACTCCATTAGCACACAGAGTTCTCCTGGACAACTGCGGGCAGCAATGTGGGCTTCTCTACATATGTTCAAGAAGGGGGTAGCTCTCTCTGGATCTGCAGTGACTGTCACAGAATGAAAAGAACTGAGGTCACTGTGTGGGGTAGCACCTACATAGGCATCACAAACATCACTTCCAGCTCACACAATGACAACTATGCCACGTGGAGCCTAACAATGCCACCTACGGGCACACAGGGGTACTACCCACAAAAAAATTCCAGACCCAGTCTGACATCTGAGGATAATCCTAAAATAAGGAAACTCTGGCTAGATAGAGTCTGTACCAGATAAGGCATTACCAAAGGTAAGTAACTTGTTCATCACTGCCACCTTGGCCAATTGTCCAAATCACTTCCCATTAGAGAAATTTTCAAAACTGAAGCCAGTATTAAGTACAAAGATGTCCAATTTTGTTTGAGTTTCAATTACATGCATGTGCAGTTTTAATCCAATTCCCAGTATACAGCATCAAAGTCCCCATCCAATTCCTATGGGTAAATTATTCAGAATTCATTGGCTTCCTAATAGTGGGTATGTCTCCATTTCGCCATGAACATGAACCCACATTTTGCATATCATCATTGCTACTGGATCATTTCCATGCTACTGAAAACTGGAAAAACACGCCAAACAGTTAAAAAGCAGATTCCACATATATTCTGTATTACTCTGGATCCTGGTTACTGTTGTGTTGTTGTGAATTACACGGTGCAATCTGCCATGCGTATGGCCTTGTAGTAGTGTCTGTTGTCTGGCGCTGCTTCATGATGTGACTGAAAGACCAGAATCAGAGTCATATTGTGATGGGCCTATTTATGACTTTTTCATTCAGTACAGGGCAGAAAGTCACCTTGCTGCGCTGCACTGCATGACAAGGAATGGGCAATAATGCACTGTGTTTAAGTCAATATGGCATATTTCTGCCTTTTTCCCTGCACGGGCCCTCTTTTGGCAGTCTAGCACCAACGCAGGCACCATTGTATCATGGTGCAAGGGTGCATGTATTGCATGCACAATTGTTTTTGTGCAGGAAGGGGCACCTTCCTGCACAAAAACAATCCCCTGATGCATATTCCTCAAGGTGCAGCACACATAGAAAGAAGAAGTATCAAAAAGAAATAAAGACATTTCTATTAGGAGAAGTAAAGATATTTCTCCTTGGTACGCCTCCCCTGAGAAGGTGTAGCATATTGGCGCATTCCCAGGTTTACCAGTTTTGGTAAATCTGGAAATGCATCAAAATCCATAGGAGATGATTGGCAACACCTATGCAAAGCACATGAAACGCCTTCCCAAGGCAGAATAAGGCAATGCACGGATTTGAGCTGCGTTGACTCACTTCAGATTTATGGAGCCACTCAGGGCCACACAAAGGGGCCTTGCAAGTCTTTATAAATTGCATTTAAGGTTTACATCACCATGTAACATGTTACATGGCAAACACGACATAAACCTACCCATAAGTATGCCTCTTAGTACTGTGTTTCTGTCTGGTTCCAGTTAGGTGATGGTATTTTGTGTGTTGAGAAGGAGGAGTGGGATTATGGTGTTTATGAGGGATCTAGGAGGGAATCATCCTGCATCCTATGCATCCTAGGAGTGCCTATGCATCTTTTAGACAGGTAATATGCCCTTTGAATGAAAATTAGAGATATTTAGGGATAGGATTGCTGACTGTGTGGATGTTTGTGCATGGTGTCTCTTGGTGGCAAGTGCTGCTGAGAGTACCGTGATAGCTTATTATGCGGCGTGTTTCAGAACTGCGCTGGATGCGATACATATGGGATGTTACTTGAAAGTGGTCGGCGAGGTAGGGATTTGATTGTATGTTGTTACATGATGGAAAGTGCTTCTATTTCTCCTGTACAACTGCATACAGCACACAAAGACGAAGGGCAATATAAAGATGCGCATGTTTGTACTAAAACATGATAATCACAGTAAATCACGCCCATTAAGCACAGTGACATGAACAGGAATCGCTTTCAAGGCAGGGATATTGCCTGCTTCTTTACCTTTCTGCCAAATTATTGTGATTACAAAAAGAACAGAGATCAAAGTTTGGGATATGAGCTGATCCCAGGCAGTATTTTAAAGGTGCTTTTTTCACATGCCTTTGATGGGCAGAACCTTATCAAGTTTGAGCAATGTGTCCCCCCCACCCACCTCCCCCTCACCGCACACAAACCTCTCTCGTGCTCCCTGGGTCTCCCAAAGGTGGACAGTCTTCAACAGGGAAATCCTAGATAGGTCATGCCTGAAATCCTAGACAGCCTCCCTTTCAGCACATCTCGGAGGAAGGCCTAATACAGGTTGTGGGATGTTGCAATTCAAGAACAAGACTGGTCAGGGCCACCTCACATCACTCTTCTGTCTTCACCTCTTCAGGGATGTCCAAACTTGGATGCTAGATCCCAAGGGCTCTTGCAGTGCCATGTGTGAATGAGTTGACACCTCCTTCTCTCCTAAACAGTTCCTCCCAGACATTTTCTCTTTAATTTCTACAAAGGGATTATGAATTACATTTGTGGGAGGGCAAACATTATACATTCTGAAAAGGGCAGGCAGTGTTGTGAAGAAGATGAATTACCCTGCTTTCACTGTGAGAGCCTGGAAACTCTAACAGGTTACTTAGCTGTAAGGGAAGGCTTTTTAAACCCTTGGAGTGCTTTTCTTTGAAAAATGGAATTGAGCCTTTCAAAAATGAATTTTGTATGTTTGGTGAACAACAGGTCTGATAGTTGCTGAACAACTATTACACTCAACACCAATTGCAGTACTCACGTAGGATCCTCTCACTCTTTCTCTTACATGTGGAAGCCCAATCTCTATTCCAGCAAAAGGGCCTTTGATCTAAACCACAGTGACCCAATGCTTCTCCCAAAGGCTACTGTATTGTGCACAGATGAGTTCCTGGGCCTGCAACGAAAATCAACAAAGCTAGGTGGCAACAGTCACTGGGAACTGAAGTTTCCCATATATGTCCTTAGTTATCTATTTGGACATTTGCTACATTACTATCATGCTGGCTTCCAGCATGATAGCAAGTTCCCATGAGCTTTCAGGAACTTTACATCTACAGACAGGTTGACACGAGCAATGAAAGAATTCCTGAAAGATGAAAGGAGGCCACAGTGGCAACAACGAGAGTGTTCAGTGAAGGCAATGGGCATTTTCTTTTCTACTGTAGTCATTCTGACAGGCTTGGTCTGTCTTTGTGGGACACAGACAAGATCCATGACAGGATGAGGACCAGAGGGCTGCTTTTGGAGAGTAGATGGGCAGAGGGATAATCAGCCCTGGAACACATCCCTGAGGGAGCACACACTTTTCTTGTAGATGAATATATAATTTGACCCCTGAAACCCTCCCGGAGTCTCTCTGGTTCACTCTGTTGCTCAAGTCAGTACACTAGAAGGCTGGCATGCATGCATTTTACAGACATTCTTTTTACTGCCTGTCAGTCACTGTATTCTTTACTATTCAACAGCAAGTAATTTATTTAAGTTATTGACACTGAGACCCATATTTAGACTTTTTGATGCACAACTGCGCCAACGCAGTTGTGCGTCAAAAATGTTACCGCCGGCTAACGCCATTCCAACGCACCATGCAGGCGCCTTATTAATGGAATGACGTTAGCCGGCGCTGCGGACTGGTGTGCGTAAAAAAAAATGACTCACACCAGGCAGCGCCGGCATATGGGAAAATGGGGGTTGTGCGTCAAAAAACGGTGCAAGTCAGGTCTGAGGCAAAATTCAGGCCTCAAACCGGATTTGCGCCATTTTTTTTACGCCCAACCTCCATTGACATAACTCCTGTCTTAGCAAAGACAGGAGTCATGCCCCCTGGGCATCGCCATTGGGCATAGTGGCATGTAGGGGGGCCCAAATCAGGCCCCCCATGCCACAAAAAAAATCGGAAAAAATACTTACCCGAACTTACCTTTCCTTCCCTGGGATGGGTCCCTCCATCCTTGGGTGTCCTCCTGGGGTGGGCAAGGGTGGCAGGGGGTGTCCCTGGGGGCAGGGGAGGGCACCTCTGGGCTCCTCCCGAGCCCACAGGTCCCTTAACGCCTGCCCTGACCCAGGCGTTAAAAAACGGCGCACATCAGGCTGTGAGCCGTTTTTTAAGGCCTGCCCCCTCCTGTGCGTCAAAATGACGTCAGAGTATAAATAAGGGGCACAGGCCTTAAAGTCATTTTTTTGGACGGGAACGCCTACCTTGCATATAATTAACGCAAGGCTGGTTCCCCCTTCCAAAAAATGACGCACATGGTGGAATTTTGACGCCCGTGGGGTCAGACGTCAAAGTATAAATATGGGGCAGGGTTTGCGCCGATTGTGCGTCAAAAATTTTGACGCACATTCGGCACAAACAGAGTATAAATATGCCCCTGAGTGTGCCTCAGCACATCATTCTGCATTTTCATTGCTGACATTAAGAGGCATATTTGTACTTTGTTTGTGCCACATTTGCTTCATTTTTTAATGCAAATGCGACGCAAATTTAACTTCATATTTATATTTTGATGCTAGAAACGTCTAGGGTCAAAATATTGGAGTTAGCGCCATTTTTTGGATGCGCCAACCCACCTTGCATCAATGAGATGTAAAGTAGGCGTTCCGATCCAAAAAATGCTGCTATCCCCATAGCGCCATACTTTATCCCCCCTGTGCTAAAGTGATGTATGAGTGGGAGGCAGACCCAAATAATGATGCTAAGCTTGCTTAGCGCCATTATTTAACACCTGGGTCAGACCAGGCGTTAGGGGACCTGTGGACCCATTTCCATGGCCAAACACCATGGAATGGGCCCACAGGTGCCCACCCAAACCCCAGGAACACCCCCACCCACATCAGAGGGTCACCAGAGGATGGGGGACCCCCATCCTAGGTAAGTAGGATAAGTAGGGTTAAGTATTATGGTATTGTTTTTAAACATGCCATTGAGGACTCTAACATCGGTCCCCCTGCATTGCACTGGATGCAATGGCCATGCCCAGGGGCCACTGGTGCCCTGTGCTGGCCATTGGTGTGGTGGGCATGGCTCCTGTCTTTGCTAACACCTCATGTTCATGTTTTTGGATGGTTGTGCATCCGGAAATGACACAAGGCTAGTTAGCGGCATTTTTTTTGTCTCTAACCAGCCCAGCGGCATTTTTATATGCAAAATCCCCTTCACAATTATCGCCACACCCACCCGGCTAGCCCAAGCTTAGTGCCGGCTTGCCCGATTCTATAAATACGGCACCCTGCTGGCATTATAAAATGACACGAGCTGGCGTTAAACTTTTTGCCGCAAAACTGCATTAGCCAAGTTTTGCGGCAAAAAGTATAAAACTGGGCCATTGTGTTGTGATCAATCTCCTTTTTAGTGGAGGTGTCTTTTTAAATGAGCTGTGAGTGTGTATTTTTAGTGCCTGGAAGGTCTGGCACTGCCAGACGGTATTTACCCTTTCATATTCATCTCTTATGAAGAGAACATGACTCCTGCATGACGATTAAAGACAGAAGAGGCCTACTGTCATTAGATGTGCAGATGTTTGCACGTCATGTGTCTTGGTGTCAAGTCCCATTGTAAGAAAAGTGATAGCCCACTGCAGGGCATATGGCGGTGCTGTGTTGGATGTATGCTGGACTTTGTGTCTCTCGTCTAGTTTGGGTAGTTTTGCATGTGTTTGCAGTTTCAGACTGGCGCGTTTTTAGATTACTCCTATTGGGTTTATGCAGATAGCAGTAGCACAAACTAAGCCATAAGGGTAGCATAGCACTTTATTAGTCTGCACTAGAAGAACATAATCTCAGTTTGTCCGGTCAGTCGCAGCAGGGGTCCCGCACTCATTACTCAAAACCGCTAAACGAAGGCCACCGTGACTGCAGGGGCCTCCGCTGTGTCTGCGGGACACTAGGAGCAGAAATCTTTGCAACCTTTTGGAATTAGGCGATTATAACTGCAAAGGCAATTACAGTTGTTGACGGAAGCAGAGCCTATGTATCATTTTAAAGGAGCAAATCTCCTCCCACCCCCAAGACCTGAGGATGGCCAACCTTGAGAAAGTTTTAGAACCCATCTCTTTGTAAAAGCCGACAATTTCCAGTCAGGCAAATTCATGTCAGTTGGCAGCAGGAGTTCAGCAAAGCCTCATAAATTTCTATGGCTCACCACGAGTAGCAGTGGCTGAGCAAGGGTGGTTCCTGGTATAAGGAAGTGCTTAGCAGGTTCATACGGCATACGTTGTCATTGATATTACCTGAATGGACACAGATTGCTGTCCGGTCAGAGTTTGTGTTTTAAAACGTTAATAATATGCCTTGTGGTTCCAAAAATAATAGCACATTAACAAACTGTAGCAAAAACGAAATTATAATCCTGAGGCTTCAATTACCCGGCGACAGATACAAAAATATTGCAATCTATAAAATCGGACACGGTATTCAGCATTTATTGGCTCCAATTATTATCTCTATTCAGTGTTTTTACCCCACAACAAGGCAAACCTTTCAGTTTTTAATGCTCCAGTATTTAGCAGCCATTTTTTCAGAGCAAGTACCGGCAAATCTAGCTACGGAAATATGTGTGGGTGCGGAGTTTGCCGCACAACTCATAATTCCGATACGTGTGGTACGAGCGACCACTTTTTTATTCAGGCCTACAACTTCCAATGTTATGGCAAAAGACTGCTAACAGGAACAGTGAAAAACGAAGAGGCTCATTTTGAGTCCAAAGGAAATCCGGCTTCAGGGAAAAAAGACAAAGGTTTAATTCCCAAACTGGATTTCAACATTTACAGTAACAACTGCACAGTGGATTATTTCCTGCATTTATATTTCATCTGGAAAAAATGGCAAAATGTGAATGAAGAAAACTGTTTGGAAACAGATAAAATATGTTGTAACCGGTGTGCGTGATCCTCCTCATTCCCAGTAGACAAACCTAGAACCATGCAGTGGTAATAGAACCTGCGTTATCGTATTTACCAGCTTCGGTATTACCGCATAGAATTAGAGGCTTAAGAGCCTATTGGAAACGAGCCCCTATTTTGTAGTAGAAAACTTCGAGGCCAGCATTATTTTCCCACAGCTGCGGTTCCGACAACTGCAGAATGTTATTTCTTAGCGGTTCAAATCAATGTACAGTGCGTCTCTGTCCATGGTGCTGAAAACGTCCACTGTGTTCTGGGGGAATCCGGTGCCTTACGAGCGCATGCCCGCCTGTGGGATTTACAGAGTTTGGTCCATAGTGATATATGATAAATGTCCCACACATTTATATAGATAACAGTCCCATATGACCTTTCCCTATGACCTTTCCTTTTTTAATATCTAATATGTTTTTGAAACCTTTGTTTCCTCTTTTTTATTAGACAAATGCATTATATTTTCGCTTTCTATCTTCTTACTTCTTTTTTTGCTTTCTTCTTTTCTTTTCTTTCCTTTTCCTTATCACACAATTAAACATACTTGTTAAAAGGAAGAAATGTATCTGCAAGGAGCAGCATTTAAAGAGGCAGAATATTATGTGCATGGACCTATTATATGTTGTGACAGTTCTGTTCTAGAATATTTACTTTATGATGTATAAGATCTTTCAAGTGCTGCGTGGAGTGGCATTAAAGGAATAATGCATAACGGTAGCCTTTAGTCTTGTAATTAAATTCTCATTGACATATTACTATAATTTTTATAATTTTATCTTACAGTTACAAGCATATATGCCTCTTTGCTTATATGTTAAGCCTTTATATGTATGGATATTATTTTATGATGTAATTTCAAAAATAAACTTTTTCTTTAAACTTAAAAACAGAGTAACTTTTTTGGCACTTATAAGAGGAAGCAACCAAGGGTGCATTGAAAGGCAGAGCTGCAGCCTTTTGGAGCTAGGTGGCCTTGTTGATGCTGGTAAGAGAGCTGGTGCTAGACTCACTGGTGACTTGTGAGGAAGTGGTCCCCACAGGTTTTCAGTCAGTCAGGTCCTCGCATGGCTCAGTTTTTATCCTTCTCTCAAGGTCCAACTTCATGGCTCTCTTCACCTGGGGTGGGCAGTAGAAGACGAACTCTGCTCTGGACAGCCAGTTCTCTTATGAATGGAGAACAGGTTCCTTCAGTGCTTAATTTGTAAAAGAATAACTGCAGGTGCCCACTGTTTTGCTCAAAAGGCTTCCACTTATGCTATTAAATATCAGCGTGACCATTACCATGGCTGCATAGTCTTTCCTTTAATCCACTACCAGACACTAGCTGCCCCTTTATCTTACAGGCTCCTGCTTTCTCCCTTCCTCACTTTTTTTACGTCTTTCTCCTCCTCCTTCTACCTTAGTGTGTTCTTCCCTCGATAAATGTCTGAAGAGGAAAATATATGTGCTGTGCTAAAATAAGTGCTGGGACACTCACTGGCAACAACTGGCTGAAATTAAACAGTGGAACAGGCAGGCAGAATCAGTTTATGTGCCTCCAGAAAGATGAGAGTGCAGCGCACCCCTGCTGGAGAGAAGTGAGCACTGCAAGCGTATCACTCTGGTAGTCTCCTGCAGGATCCTTTCGACTTTCTATGGTTGTTTCAGGGGCGTAGATTCCGGTGGGTTGTGTGGGGTGTTACACCCCCGTAATAAATGTATTTTGTGATAAATAGGTGCATGTGCTATTAGGTATGGTGAAGTTTGTTGAATTTTACTACAAGTGTTTACACGTACATAAAAAACGCACACACACACACACTCTCTGTCTCTTTTTGGAAACACATAAAAAATGTTGGTTATTTCACAAAATAATGTGGTTTCTCTTGCTTAATACACATACCAGTCCACAGTCCTCTGCCATTCCACTGCCCCTTAAACCCCTCTTGTGTGCCTTGCTTGTCATATAATGCACTTTAACATCATGTGCCAGTGTGATTGTTGGGAAATCTGAAACTAACGGTCCCCCCAACCCCCCCCCAAATCATACTGACCAAGCTACGCCCCTGGGTTGTTTAAACCACTAACACCAGCGGCCAGAACTTATAAATAATACAATAGTAATGCGTTTGCTTTGTAAGGCTTCATGGCATCTGAGTCGTTTACAGGACTTCGGGGAACTGAGAAAAGGTTAGAGATCAAATCACGGGCATTTTTCCTGAGTTCAAAAGGACCTGGCTTCCTGGGGCCAAGTGTAGGGCGTTTAATATCGTCTCTGCCGAAGTGCGCAGGGATATATTGGTGCAAAGCTTGTGTCATGAAGCAAGCGCCGCTGGACCAAAATCAAGGCGTTGATTATGAAGGTGCCAGCAACTGTGCAGACTGGAAAATGTTGCCAGCCATTTTTCCTGCTCTGCATCTTTATGAAAACCTCCCTGGTATTACTGGGAGATGCAGCGAAAGCACCACACACGGTACTGCTAGTAACACGTAACTGCAAGCCACTTTCAGGCTTTTTTGATGGCTAATAAAACTTGTGGAATTACCATCAGAAACAACGTATCTGCCGGTTATTTTCCAACCTGCCAAGTCCGAAGTAAATATGTTGGAAAAAGGTAATTATATCACTGGCTTAGTCTGTCTGCCACTTGTAGGAGGAGCCCCTTTCGTAACATAGGCCTAAAATGCAATGTGTGAATTCAACTGTCTTTTGGGAGGGTATTCATTGTGGGATGGGTGCAGATGAGTTTACGTCCATGAGGGGCATGTTTGGCCCCCACAAGTAGTGACTTGTGGTGACTGGTTACAGGCAAACCTTCACATTATTAGGGCTGACCACTGTTGCACTCATTCTACCACATAAACTCCTCACCCCATTGCAGGGTGTTCATTCACTCTCACTCACACGGCCTTGTCATGGGAAAAGAGATGGTGTCAGGAGACTCCAGAAGCAGGGAAACTAACCTTGGAGACTTGTGGAGATGGCTGTCCACACATCAGGAGGCTCAAAGAAACAAAGAGGCCATGCAGGGAACTGATGAGTGACCCTTGCTTTTTGTTAGGGCCCCACTCTCTCTCTCAGTCCCACAGACAGCGCATCTGACACCAATTAGCAAAAAAGGCCGAGCCAGATTAGAAGGATCAGTGTTCTCTTAGATTGCTCCTAAAGCATGGGATGACTGCCCACACCACATCAGGATCTCCTCCTCTGGTCTTGAATTCAGTAAGAAGCTCAAGGCCTGGTTTTTCAATTGCCAACCTACCATAGGCAGTGCTAGGCACACATATCTGCTCAGTGCCAGTATACTCTTGCAGGTGATACTGCACGCAAAAAAACAGACCATAACAGCCACAGAAGAGCAGTGTCAGAGTAACTTCCTCATAAATGTGAGATGATGTGCTAAGAGAGCCACTGAACTGCTCCTTTATTCATGCCTTGACTGTGTAGGTATTTAGACATTGTGTCGAACTTCCAGTTTGTGCCTCATTCTCCCTCGTCTATTGGGTGAGTTCCCTTAGATCCTGTTCCTTCTTGCTTTGTATCTCTCCCCTGCCCCTCCTCTTTTAACTTATTCACTCATGGACCAGTGAATCTAACCTCAGGGAAGGTGTTCCTTCTGATTGACTTCACTCCCTGGTATTTCAGGTTGCTGTCATTCAGCAGAGGAACCTATCATAATTTCTTTGGAGATGCTGGGTATTCTGATTATCTGCAGTAGTTCATTTGCGATCAAGCACTTCATGCGGGACTTCTGGCAGCGGAGTGGTGGGTGTCAAGACGTATAAATGTCACTGATTTTCCACTTGTCTCACTTCAACCCTCTTGCTATCACTGCTGTTGCTCTAACAGTAAGAGTGAGGCCCCCTCCCCTTGCTGTCCAGCCTGATATACACACGAGCAGTGGTCCTTTTGCGGGGGGGGGGTCGAGCGCCACCTCTTTATATCTGTTCTTGAGGGTAGTTCTGGCAATTCACAAGAATTGGTTAGATATCCAGGCTGCCCTCTTCCAGGGGCTCAGAATCTAGTTGCTGGGCTCCTAGAATTTAGGGGAGGTCAGTTGGTATCAACCCTACATACTATATCCCCAGAACTAGTAACACTGACACCAGCCATGTGATGCTTCCAGAAGTCGGCTAGACGAGGGTACTGTTTACCTGAAAATGGGGGCAGTTTAGGGCATCCCTGCTAGTTGAGGCAGACTACAGAATTCCCATCTTTTGTAAATCCAAGGAACAAAGCACGCAGGATGAAAGGGTAAAAAGTGGTAAAATCTAAGATACAAATATAATACATGTCAGGGGGTTTAGAAGGTAGTCGGAGCTAGGATTCACAAGCACCCCTGGGGGGTTTGATTGTCCCAGTACTACAGTTGCTGATCATCTTGCTGCATCACTGGGAGGCAGTCATCATCCGACCCTAATGTAGGACCTCACTAGGTGACTGCTTAGAGTGACACCGGCAGGAGACATGAGATGGCCAGTGTCATAAACAAATGTGGCCACAATGCTAAAGATGGTTCATGGGCAAATGCTACTTTACCTAGCTTGACAAATATCCTTGCACGGATCCTGCCTGCCAAAGATCACACTCAAGTCAAGGAAGCCCGGTACTGCAGATCAGTGAGCCATTATGCAAAAAATCTGTCCTTCTGTTTGAGGCACGGGGGATAGAGGGACACCATATGTTACTGTGACCCCTGGAGTTGTCCTTTATTGCTGTATGGGCTACAGTGCACGGGGCTTCGTCACTACCTGACATTCTGTTGTCCTGTTCTGTCCCAGCCAATCCGATGACATGGGTTAAACGGTGCCTTTGGCCACTGATTCAGGGCAGCTTCCTTGAACGCTTGCCATCTTCGACATGTTTTTCCGAAACATGATGAATACGCAATTGATGCTGGCGGCGCGCTCACCGGTGCACTCCAGCGCCTCTCTCACTTAAATCACTCCACTGGGTCGGTGCGCCACGCAGGCCATATAATATTTGTTTACTGAAATAACCAAAGTGCTATTAGTAATGTTATATCCCCCGGGACAACCAATCAATCCCGGGCTTAGGCTGCAGTTAATGAAAATTTGCTTCCAGCTTATATTTCATTGACTTCGACTTTGTTTATTGAGTTAAGCTGGATTGCCTTTCATTGTGTCCTTTGATCTCTGCTTCCAGGCTTCCTCTGTCCCGACTCCCTGCTCAAATCATCCACCTGCCAAAGGGAAGAACAGCGCCCCTCTCATGGCTCTGCTCCACGTATATCTAATATTCTACCACAACATTTCCTTTCATTTTACCATCTCACCATTGGCGTACACAGGGTGCGCTGGTCCCTGATGGACGCAAGGCAATTGGCCCGACCCCCTGGTTTTATATTTTTTAAAATGAATAATTGGGGTGCGGTGTGGCCACTGGTCACTGGTGCTTTTGCACTTGCTTCACTGTTGACAGTGTTAACACAAATGTTTTGATTAGAAATTTTGAATGTTTATGTATTCTGAATAATGAAAAATGTAGAAAATGACTTACGTTGAAAAATCATGTGCACGTTTGAAATTGTGCCCTCGGAGAGTGATCACCAAGATTCACAAATTATATTGAAGGAACAACTAACACATGTGAAATATAGAAAAAATTTATTAAATAATGTAGTAGTATGTCATATTGAGAGATACAACTTATGTTTTACATTATATTGTAGAGCTTAATTTAGCCAAAGTCGTGGCCTAGTTTCGCCAGGCCTCGTGCAGAAGCTGAATATTAACGTTCATTGAGAGATGCTGACGAATTGAACTAACCGTGAACTGCTCATTCTTTAATAAAATCTGCTTAGCTGAAACCTTTGCATAAACCAACAGACAGGAGATGATGGAATAGAAATGTAGCAAAAAGGCGCTCTGAGCGTACTTTCCCAGGACTCGAACAATAGAGACACTGACTGGAGAAGAAGATGTAACATTTTCCATACCTGACGAGCCGGATGATGAGGACATCGTACAGTGAACCAATCAACATCCTGAGAACTGTGTAATATTAGAATTATTAGATTAGAATTACAAAAATTATTGGATAAAGTAAAATCGTGTGATTAATTGACCAATCAGGAATTTGGGGGATTGTCTGGGTGACTTTGATATAATGACGTGACCAAGGGAGAAATCTTCAGATAGATAGATGGAGAGAGATGTTAGGGGAGAGGCTACGAGATCGAAGAAGATTTGAGATTCTGTCATTGGGCTCATGCTCTTGAGAGCCTGATGTGATGCTGATTGACTGATGACCTGAAGACAAAGACTGTCTTTGTTGCTGATCCATACTGAGGATAGGTAGATATGACAATGTGACTAAATAATCTTTTGTGCCTTTTCTTTCTAGGTACCAACTGCGCTGTCTAATAGTTTTTCTCTTAGCTAGATGTTTTCCAAATTCATGTTCTAAACTGTTTTCGCATGACTTCCCACCTGCTAATGCTAATCTGGGTTAGATGAGGTCTTCCACCCTATGACATTGACAACTACAGAGACAAGTGATTGACGGACTGATTTGCTGAACTCTGCTACTTATGTTGACTTATTCACTTTTGATGCATTTGTTGACTTATGCTAATGCTTTAGAATGTATTTAGATACGAGTTTTGTTAGGTTATGTATTTGACGCCTTTTAATTAATTAATATGGAATTGTTGACTCAAAAACAATTGAACTAATCTCATGATTTAGTATTGTAACTAATAGAGAATAAAATTACTAAACATATCTTGAGTTGTGGTTATTCATGGCTGAAGGGCCATGGTGTGATGTTTATTAACTACTGATCAATGACTCGCTTAATGGTAATTGATTTTTGTGTATTGATTATTGAGAATATTGGTCATACCGTAGCTAGGATACTCCATGCGAATCAAAACGTTCATCGACCTATGCGTGTCCCCTTGTAAGTTTACTTCTTGAGGACCAGGCTTGCTAGCAACAGTTCTGCCCCTGCATCTTCCTGACTGCTGCTATGACCTCTATTAATCCAGGGGCATTGTTCCCCGCTACTTTCCTGCAAGCCGGGACCTTTACTCCCTTCTTGGAGATTTTCCCTTCTCCCTAGACCTTCCTAGACACTGCTGTTCACAAATTAACTCCAGCTGGTCTCATTCAATCCCTGCTCGTTCTAACCACAGCCTCCAAAAGTGCCTCAGATCTTGCTGGCCTTGAAAGAGCTATCTAGTGAATGGTGTCACATTATTCTAAAATCCCAAGTGGACATAATCAAAAAAAGAAACATTCTGGAATGCCTGCTGTTTGTGACTGTAGTGATGCAGAACTGGGTAAATAGAAGTGCTTTTTCTCTTCACTTCATATCCTTTTTTAAAACCACCTCCTTGTAGGGTAGGGTTAGAACGATGATTTAAAATTGGTATATATTGAGGACAAGAAAGCAAATTATGCTCCCTCGCTCCTGCACAGCCTTTATTCTTGTAGATGCATAAACCCATCCTTGTACATGGTCTCTTCCCCATACTTCTGGCCAAAGTTTTCCTCAAACTACAGCTTTATGTATACATCTATGATGCTACAAAGTCCATGAGAAGCATAAGAATAATTATTTTGATGGTTTTGAGGTGTTTTGTGGATTTCTTGGAGGAGGAAAAGTCATTTGCTTCTTAACACAGAGACCCCTAGTCCAGAAATGTTGAATTAACAAAGAAAATAAGTTAAAGTAGTATGATGTCTTTATAGGTAATGCAGAGGACCTTGAATTCACTTCTCACTTTCTTGGGCAGCCAGTGAAAGTTCATTAGAAGAAGGTCACATTCAAGTGTTTTCTTGCGTGAAGGCGAGTCAAGCAGCACTGTAACAGATCACTTAGACAGGATAGTATAGCTTTGTGTGAGCCTGCTAAAAAGGCTTTGTTGTGGGCCTTTTGAGATAAAACCAAGAATTAAAATACTTGATCAAAATCTTCATTGGTTAGTTTTCATCTCCTGTGCTGACGCAACTGTGGGTTTTGGCAATGCAAGCTTGAATAAGCGTGCTTTAGAGAGTCACTTGTAAGTCACCCCTGAATGACAAGGATAAGAACCTGGAGTGTAGTTGGATCAATTTAGTCAAGTTTTTGTCCAGTTTAAGGGAACATGGTGCTATCCATTTTCCAAGGTACTTGAGGAATGTTTACCTCTACTCGATGTGACACAGTGAGGAAACTTTTGAATACAATTCATTGGCAGTTTATTGATTATCATAGCATTAGACTTGGGTGGCAAAAAAATCCCAGCGAGTGCCATAGAACTGAAGATTTTGCCGTTACATCTGAACCTTGCAGTACTCTGTATGTCAACATACATGTAGGACAGCAGTAAGATTCAATCTGTAGGAAATGGAATCTTCCCTCCTAGTAGGAAGAGAATGCATGCCTAAAGACCTACGCATTGTGAGAATGTAGTTCAGTATCTCATGATTAAGTGTTATCAGAGGCCTCCCACATCCACGGGGTCACTACTGTTCTGGTCCAGTTTGAGGTGAAAACCATGTTGGTAGGTACTAAGAAAGCTGTGGTTGGAAATATAATCCTGCAATTGCATGTTGGCCGTATTTTCAATGATGTTTTCCTGAGTACTGTGATTCTGATACTGGTCTCACGTGTTGGAACGTTCCCAAATTCTAATCGTGTTTTTTTCAGCAGGAAAGATATTTGACCTTTTTGTGTTTTACTGGGAGTGGCCTCTGTGAGAGAGAAGAAGCCATGATTATTCAGGATCATCTCAGCTACTAACTGAGCAGCTCCATCTGTACCTTTAGCCTTGCTGACGAAAACGTCATAAACTGCATAGGAATGCAAAGTTTTCCTGGCAGAGAAAAGGGGTTCTTGAAAGATGGAATTCATTTTCGCCACTGCCAGTAAAAATCCGCTTGCTTCTTTAGAGGCGGATGAACTTTGAATGCATTTATAATATCCGAGGCAGTGCTCGGGTGAGGGGAGGGAGTGTTATGATATTTATCTTGCTTGTTTTGCTCTATTTGTCTTTACTATTATTGTATATCTAAGTTTTTTCAAGCCTACAGATGTTTGAGACTTAAATGCATAGTTGAAGGCTGGCTTGTTATTGTTCACCACATTTGATGAACATTCAGTAGAAAATGTTTATGAACACATCACTACTTGCATCAGCAGAAACCATTTGAAGATGGTCAAATGATGTCCCTAGTTGGGTGAACCACAGTTAGGTTGGGCCGTCTGGACCCAAGCCAGGGAACACTCTACACGCCCTTAAAAGAGGACTTCTAACACAAATGTGTTTTATACTTAAAGGAGGGTGCAGTCTGATGGCACATCCAGCACAAAATAAACCACCCCCTACACACCCGAAGGCCCAGGCACCAACAGGTTTGAAATATTACTCCGAAATAGAGATAGACAAAGGTCCACAGACATAGACAACTAGGGATAGACAACCAGGCATCTGATCCATTTAATGTGTTGCCTCCCCCATTTCGTATCAGAGAAATGGCACTATCCGTGAGCCAGAGTGCAGTTACTGCTTCCAGCCGTTCTTCCCTCCCTTGGCTACAATCCTAGCAGTGTTGCTGATGGTTCAAATCTTCATTCGCTCTCATTTGAAATAGGGTACCCATACTCCTCCTAATCTAGCTCTCTTTCTCCGTCCTCTTCTACACTACGCATGCATGATTTTGTTGAGAGCGGGAAAATGCACATTCTATTCCCTTGTCACCAGAAACCCCCTCCACTTGGTGCCAAAAGCAGAAGTATGGCAGATGAGCAGGAGCATTAGGAAGAGTTCTCACTAGTGACAACACAACAGGAAAGTCTCAATTTCAAAACAGAGCAGCTCACTACATTAGCCAACTTCATGCCGAGGATCAGGTCATTTATGTATTTCGGGCCATCAACAGGGATACTTAATTTGGGCCAGTGGTTACAGTGGCGCATTCCAACACTTAGTTTTGGAGATCATCACCCTCTGACCCAGAACGAGAGACAGAAAGACTGATAGGGAAATGGAGGAGATAAGGACAGGGATAAAGGAAAAAACAAGGATGAAAACTGCAAGAGTGAGGCCAAGAGAGAGGAAGTGCAGATTGGTGGAAGAAAGAGTTATGAGGTAAAATGAAAACTAGGCAACTTTATTTGGCACCTCCATCTTTCGCAGGCTTGCAGTGGGCCCGAGAAAACACTTTGGGTCCGTGATGTCACTTCTTTAGAAATGAAGCACTGCTCTAGGCTATTTGTCGACTTGACCTTTTTGGCTCTATGTGACTGGTATCCAGGGTCTTTTTTGGCTCAAAAGCTTGACTAAACAAAGAGAATATTCTAATTAAAAAGATAGCGTGTGCACCCCACACTCCGAAAATGAATGCATAGTTTGACACGATAGCATACATTTCGAATCGTTCATTTTCAAATGCAACAGGCTGAATTTGAAAGTGAAAGTAGATATTGGTTGTCTTGGTCCCAGTGATAGGACTAGGACTGAACCAAAAAATGTTATTTGTCCTTCTGCAGGCGTCAGGACTATAACAGCATTATTCTGTATAAAATTATCTAAAGTAATGACTGTTATTCTTTTCTTATATTGCGGAAATACATCAAGTCCCACCAATATTTGCATGTTGAATATTTTGTGATTATGACTCACTGCTGCAAAAAGAAATGAAAAAAATCTTGTGACCTTTTATTTTTGTCTAAGCTCACTACCATGTCATCTAGAGGCCTCTAGGGGTTTTAAAAAGTGATTATTAAAAATCCCGATTCAATGGGAGTGCGGGGAGGGGAGTGGAGGCAGGGCCACTACTTAAAATTGCCTGTAACTTAATTGGTCCTGTTCAGAGCCATTTTTACCACTACAGCCTCAATTTTAGGTCAGCAATCTAGTTGATCTTATTCCCTCTAGTTCCGGCCCTGTACTTAATGAAGCCCAGGTTAAAGGCAAGCCTGTCTGCATCCATCCATGGCTGGCCGGTGCCAGAACCCCTGCCCATTCACCACCAGCTCGAATCACCTACTTCCCAACCCAGCTCCACACATGCAACCGACCAACAAGTAAGCTCTGTCAGCACGCAGTATTGCCTGATTGTTCTTGTTGGATTTGCAACAATTGTAAGCTGAACCTAAGAAACATTGAGACAGCAGCAAGTAACACAGAACAGCCCCCCTCGATCAAAGGTAGTAATGAAAGGCAGATGTTGCTGCTGAATTGCCGGTCCCTGCCAAAATAGTGCAGAATTGTTTATAACACTGGATAGCAAACAACCAGGAGTAGTTTTCATCACAGAGACGTGGCTACGAGATGACTCGATGCCAGATGCAGCAATGGCTCTTCCATAAGGCTATGTTTTTGCAAGATACAATTAGGAAGATCAGCGGGGTGGTGAGATAGCCATCTTTTTTTAAAGATACACTAAAAGGACAATTCACTGCTATAAAGGTTCATGGAAGCAATTATTTGCTTTTCTCATTTGAGTTTTCAGACGCCTTCACCTTCTCAGGTATATTAATATATTGTCCCCAGGACTTCAGCATTCAGCCAGACACTCCCAGAAGTAGTTGCTGAACTTAGCCTACAGAAGTGTAAATTCACATTATTGGGTAATCTCAGTTGACATTTTGACAATCATAGCAATGAAAACATACAATACCTCGTTCTCAGTATGGCAGCCATACAGATGATTCAACTCTTAAAGCAGCCCACCCACAAACTGGGCCACCTACTGCACCCTACCTTCTCTAATATCAATGAGTTTACAACAGAACCTCCTATCCCAATATACTGGTCGGACCAAGCCCTAGTGCCCTTTTCCCTGCGCAAGTTCCTGCATAAAGCTAAACCACCCATTTCCACCAAGCTAAGACAATGCTGGTCAAAACTATATACCATATGTTTGGAAAGTTCCTTGTCCGAGTCCATCCAAAGAAAGCAAGGGGGAATCCGTGAGAGATATAACAAGTTTGAGAACTGGCTCATAGGCTCTCTTGACACCTTGGTCCCCAAGAAGCCCTGGGCGTCAGGTCATCAGGCAGGACGTGCTCTGTTGTTCTGAACAAACCTCTTGGAACTAAAAAGGGAAACAAAGAAAATTAGAAAGAGAATTGAGAAAAACTGCCCAACAAGATATTTCTCAAGGAATCCATCAAAATATATCACTACACGATAAGAGAACCAGGAGTCTCTTCAGTGTCAAAACAGAAAATGCCCCAAACTCTTCAAAATAACTTTTCAAACTTTGTAAATAGCCTTATGAAGCCCAGTAAGAACCATATCAGTCCCACTCTCTCAGATGAATCCTAAAAAATGCTTAAATTTTTTTTCTTAGGAAAGGTGAACAAAATTTGGAAGCCCTACCCAAAGATGCCAGCCTAAGCTAAACACCAATCACTGCAACACCGGCTAAAATCACACTGCCAACCTTCTCTTAAATGAACAGGAAAGCAACAGAGGAGATTCTCGGGACCATGATATCAGGGTCATTCCATCAGACCCATCACCCCCTAATATACTAAGGATAGGAGAAAACACAGTTCTGGAGATATTAATGAACATATTTAATGACTCACTACACAGCAGCATGGTCCCCTCAGTGTGGAAACATGCCAAGGATCAAACCCCTCCTGAAGAAGTCCTCAGTAGATCCCCTCCCCGCAGAAAACTATTGGCTCATTCCCCTGCATCCATCCAGGGGTTAGCAAGACCCTGGAGAAGTATTTCAATAAGCATCTGTCTTCCTTTTTGGAGGCTCACACCATCCTACAACCACACCAAATGGGGTTCAGGCTGGGTAGTAGTACAGAAACTGCTCTATAGCGGTAATGGAAGAACTTAGAGCTATTCTGGACCAAGGCGGCTCAGAAACAATGATTCTGTTGGATCTGCTTGCAGCCTTCAACACCGTGTCCCTTCCTGCCCTAATTCAAAGGTTACAGGATTCAGGAATCATCGTAGATGCTCCTAAATGGCTTGTTACCT
Source organism: Pleurodeles waltl (assembly GCF_031143425.1). NCBI lineage: Eukaryota > Metazoa > Chordata > Amphibia > Caudata > Salamandridae > Pleurodeles > Pleurodeles waltl. Next base: position 1,541,759,952 of record NC_090440.1, on the reverse strand, counting down.
TCTTAGAACACAGGAGCTTGCAGGTTCAGGAAGATTCATCGCTCTCTGCAACCTATGCATTGAAGTGTGGTGTGTGTCAGGGATCTTCCTAAAGCTACACTCTCTTTAATCTCTGTGTATCCCCATTGGCAGGAATAGTGCAAGCACATGGTCTTGCTCTAAATTCCTATGCAGATGACACACAGATAGTCATCTCACTCACATATGACACTAACAAAACCTCCAATTAATTAAACACATCTCTGACAAGTAACAAACCTGTTGTCTGCCAATTCTCTGAAATTCAACAGGGATAAAACAGAGGTCTTAGACATAGGAAACAACCCTTCCTGCTGGTTGGAACTCAACTGGCCTTATTGTCTCAGTCCACTTCCCTCACCCTTCCCAACAGTTAAAAGCCTGGAATTCTGGATATATGACCGGCTATCCATGGAGGTTGAGGCCAAGAAATTGGCTGCTTGCTGTTTTTAACTTCTCCGAACTCTCAGAAAAATACTAAGCTGGCTCTCTGCCCCACTCTGAAGAGTGGCGGTACAGGGACTTATCGATTCACTTCTGGATTACAGAAACTTCCTATATGTAGGCAGTCCCAAATATGCGACAAATTGACTGCAGGTAATCCAGAACGCTGCAGGGTGAATTCTCTACAACATTTCCAAGCGTGCGTCAGCAGCAGCAGCAGCATTAGTGCCCTTCTATTGGCTTACCAATTCAGAAGAGAATCCAGTTTAAGTCTCTCTGTCTGGTCCATCATACCATTAACAAAAAAGGTTTCCAGCTCATGCAACACCTGGTGACTCCTTACACTCCAAGAAGATCATTAGTCTCTGTGGATCTCAGTCTACTTCAGGTCCCAAGGGAAAAGAAAGCAAGATGCAGAGGAAGTTCCTTTGCATATCTGGCACATAAACTCTGGAATGCCCTTCCAACACACATCAATGACAAATGGGAGATCAGTCTCAGAAAACAACTTTAAAATATATATATTCTAATTTCCAGGCATGTAAGCAGTACCATTAGCGGAGGTGCTGGGAGGCCCGTTGAGTAGTCATTCAATCCATAGATTCCAAAGAATGGAATAAAATAGAATAGAATAGAATAGTGACCTTGGTGCTGCTCTTGCGACCTCTAACCTCATTAGACTCAAAGCAAGAGAAAAAGACAAGCCCATTTCCAGTTCCCATCTCTTTCTATTTATACAATAGGAGTCCGAGCATGGGTTTACTTGAAACCTACGATTAGTTGCACTTTGAAATCATTACAAATTGTTTGGCCGTCTAGCAGCCCACATTTGGGCTCTAAGCTCGGCAAAGCTACCTTGCAGCTTTGATTATCTGGTGCCAATGTACAGTGCAATCTATCAAGCACAGATAACTACAGAGTTGGCAATGGTATAACATGTTTGAACCCCTTCATTGCCTTAGTGATTTATATGGACATCATAAAAAAGTGTTGTTAAGACACCCTTATGATGCATTGGTACTTCAATAATAAGAGTGTAATGTCACTAGTGATGACAGGAATATATTGCATGGCACTGGAAGGGATTCCATAGCCCTTCCCAGGTCAATCCAGGCATCAATGGGAGCTATGAGTGGCGATAAGGGCTGCTGCTACTGCCCTTAGCTCCTGCCTAGTCCTGCCCACCAGCTTAAGCCAGCCACCCCAGCTCCTGACCACCTCTACCACCTCACCAATAGAAGAAACCAATCAGGAGGTGAGAACGAGAAGTGGTTGAGCATGGATTGTTCTTAGTACATCCCCTTTGAGTTTCAACCTTCTGATTCAGTTTCAGACAGTTCATATAGCCCTCAGCATTTCTATGTCCACGCTGTATTTCTCTGCTCCAACTAGAAACCATATGCTATTTTTATTTTCTTTAGTCTGAGAAACACATTCAAACAGTATCTGTTTGACTACTTTCTGAGTGACAGACACACAGTTTTGGGCGTCACCAAGGTCCATATGCTTTTGTATGCTTTATTTGGCCTAAGAAAAAAATCCAAACAATGCCAGGCTCCTAGCTCTGTTGTAGACACAGATGTCTGCATGATAGCAAGGAGCCATGATGCTGTTTGAATTTTTATTTAGCCTCAGAAAAAATCCAAACAGCATTTGGTTCCTTTATGGGGCTCATGCTCTCTGAGGCTCACATGTCCATGCCTCAGAGAGGAGTCTGGATGCTGTCTGGATTCTTTGGAGTTTTTCTTGACCTCAGAAAAATCCATAGCACACTAGATTCTTGCTGGAGTACAGGCACCATTGGAGGCTGCTGCATATGTCAAGTGGGGGAGGTGGGGGCGACGATGGGGACAGGGGAAACAGAAATAAAAAGATGGCCGGCCAAACACACAAGCACACTTAGTGCACTCTCTCCTCCTCCCCCTCCCACCTCCTGTGACCCAGCCCTGCCCCTGCCTGTAAATGCTGCTGGCTGAGCCAGCAGATGAAAAAGCTGAGCCAAGGGGGCAACGCCCCTCCCGCACTGTGGAGGAGCTGCCCCTGGCAGGCTCACTCCATTCTTGTCATAGTCCTGTGCAATAAGCCCACCCACACTTGGGGGATACTGATTTTATCAGGAATAACCCCCTGAGTTGCCAAAGTAAATATATGTTTATTGATATTAGGTCATAGCATAAATGTTGCTGCATCAACATTGGTTCAGAGTCCAAGCCAACCTTGCACATTGAATCTTCCCAACCTAAGTTCCAGCGGTACCAGCGCTAGTCAGAAGGGGAGCAAGGTGAGAGGGCAAGGCTACACAAATGTGTATGAGAACAAAGGAACACACCTATCAAATATATGAACACTATATTTACTTACACTGATATACAGACATTGAAAGAAGATAATAGAAGTATATGAAGATGACATATAAAACATATTACCACTAAATGATATCATGATAGTTAACCCTTTCTGAGTCTTAAAGAGGAACACCAGCTCTACCACACTTTACCACCTTACGCATATGCCAGCATTTTTATCTAAGGTTTTAAAACTACCTTTTTTTATTTTAACCTTCTTGTTAGAACAAAATAAATTACTATTGCCTTTGAAAAACATACATGTTTTTTGTATGTTGGCCAAATGCCCCACGCTCAAATTGTCTAGAATACATTTAAGTTTGATTCTGTAAATTACTTTGGAATTCAAATGTCTCTAGTGAGCCACCTCACTTTACCTCTCTTAATTTGGGCCACCATTTCTCAGCCACTCCTTTGTACTTTTCTTTATCAATTAAGGTCAAACTTGTGCAGTGGGAATACTCCCTTTCACAAAAACAAATGGTATATTTTACCCCTGGCAGACTGTGACATCATGCAGTAGGCCCACAATTGGTTTCTGATTCTAAGAGCTATGCCCTACTTCTGGAGTGAGCCCATGTTTACATTATATTTCATATACTTTTTTAAAATGGGGATCATATATTGTTGTAGGTATACGTGTAATATTTACTCTCTCAGGAACATTTCATTTCTTCTGAACAGAACTGCAAACCAATGACTCAGGGAAACCTTTCTTGCAGCATACATCTAACAAAAATTCAATCAGAGTTCTGGTATTTAGATGCTCAGCAAATATGGCTTCAGGCCATTTCAAATGTAGTCTATCAATGCTAAGGGAAACTCTGTGAATGTAAGACGTTAATTCTACTAAGAATGTCCAGTACTCATTTTTGCCATACATAGGGTGGCCATTCCACAGGTGTAATGGGCAATGATCATATTTTATAGTTAGTGCCAAAATCCATACACACTGCACAGGATCTACTCCTTGGTCAGCTTCCATGCCCATGTAGAACCACCAAAAGTATGTCCTGTCTACATTTGTTCATGCTGACATGCCAATGTGATTTAGGTGACCAGGTTTCATAACTTTCTTCTGCACTCCCATGGGAGGAACATATTTACCATTTTTCATTACCGTGTTTTATTCAATGTACAGTTCATTTGCAACCTGGCCATAACCTTTTATAAAACCTATTAACACTTTTCTTGAGGCCCAACGTTCTATGATGGTTTGTTGCTCCATTATATCTTCATTGTATTTAAGAGCCACCTCCATTCATTCTTTTTCTGCAACATCATATTCAGAAACGTCAACAACTTGCTGTACAACAGACATCACATAACTTTTATCCTCTTTACAGACTAAGAGCCTGATTTTGGACTTCCACAGTGGTGACGGATGTCCCATCTGCCAAAATCTAAATCTAATTGAACATAATTGGATTTAGATTTCGGCAGACTGGATATCCTTCACCGTTGTGACGGAGTAACCCGTCCAATGAGTTCTAAATCAGGCCCTAAATTATGATCATTGTTGACAATATGTAGGTGCAATAATCAGTCTGCAGTAAAAAATTTCTAGCTCGGGGCAAATTATATTTTCACATTGTACTCTTGCGGTTTGGAATTCAGAAGGGCTATTCTCACCATGGCACAGGACTACCTACCTGAGCACAATATTCCCACAAAAGGTTAATGGTCTATTTGGAAGACAAACGTGCTGCCCCAACTGCCAAAAATGATTCGTAGGCCATACAAGCAACAAGAGTTCCCTCACAATGACCCGAATTCCACACTTTGTCTAAAGTCTGAGAAGCTATAACCAGATTCCATTCTTGGGCCTTGTCAGACTCTGATTTAACTGCTACTAGCCCATTTGCACTGGGGTCTACAGTTATAATAGATGTTGTGCCTTGTTTGAATGGTTTGAGGTTGGAAGCACTAGCAAATGTCATTTTAGAAGCATATAAAAGCTTTGTTTAAATGATGCCCCTCCACAAATTCTTACCCCTTCCTGGATATTTCTCATAGAGGGCATCCATCTTTTTGGCAATGTTTGCTACAAATCTGCTCTAAAGTGTACACAGTCTGCTAAAGTTTAATAATTTTGGTTTTACATGTATAACATTTTTTACTATTAACCAGTTTAAGTTTAGGAACAATACAATTTCCAATAGAATATTCTAAATAATCTACTTCTTTTATGAGCACAAATGTTTTTTCGCCATTTGGGACCAAACCTTCTGCATTACAATTCTAGGTGATCTTTTTATTTTAAGGGAAAATTAGTATGTCATCCTGGAAGATTTTGACATGACTCCATATATTGAAAATATGCCAATGGGCATTATTTTCGAACAATACAAGCTAAAAGGTGTAATGAAAAATAATAAGGATTTTGGACTAAGGCTCATGTTCAGCCTGATTTCCCTTCTCCTGTTGACAATAGGGAAGCTCTAACAATCATACATATCATCTCTTTTATGTTGGAAAGAGGTCGGTTTCAACAACTAAAATGTTATTCAACAGCACAAAGTCAGCACATAGTGTACACTGTCATCTCCTTTCTTGGTCCAAACTATGGGTGACACCCTCTCAGATGATTCCACTTCTTCTATGATACCTTTGTCTAACATGTCCGCCAACATGGTTTGTAACATTTTTTGCATGGAGATAGAAGCTCCTCTGAGTTTCTGTGTTATAGGCACAGCAGTGGTTTTAAGTATAAATTACTGTTGGAAACCCTGCAACTTGCAAACATCCTGAGAAAATACCGTGATGAAACGTTTTAAGAAGAACAAAGTCAATTCAGCTTTACCTATGAAGAGAACCTGCTTAAGTGAACATGATTTTGGTGTGATAACCAATATCAGCGGATCTTTCCAATTTAGAACACATACACTTTTTTAGAAATTCAAACTTCGATCTGTGCTGACCTTCTCATAAAATACACATTGTCAGTAAAATAAACTAAACTTCCATATCCTTACCCTCATAGGACACTGCCATGATGTCAGGTTCTTGCAACACATTAACGACATCTCTCTAAACCTTGCCAAAATATACCTTGGTGATAATAGAATATGGGAGTCCTAAATCTGCCACTACATCGACCTCTTTACCTAAAATGTGAGTGATGCACATGGCAGGGCCGAAACGATCTTCTTCATCAATAAAATTATTTATACTTCTAAGTACTGAAATCATGCCTTTTAACTGGGAGCATTTGATATCAACATCTAAACTAGCAGGAACATGGGCAACTCTGTTTTTGGCAATGTTCTTGCTTTCCCTTTGTACTCTGTTGATATAGCCTTTGCTATTACAATGTATGCGGTCCTTGGGAGTCCTCATGTGCCCTCTAAAAGAGGCTACAATAAACTGACTTCTTCAGCAATACCAAGATACCCTAGCTTTTTCGGGTCTGGTGTGCTTGCTACCAACAGCACATATCTTGCTTTGTTTTCCTGGCTTGTTCTCATTGACTTCTTTTTCCAATTAAATGGATTGTTCAATAGCTTTAGTTGAGTGATAACTTCATCTAACGTGGGATCACCCATAACCTATTTATGGTGTATTTGTTTAGAGTGAGTGTTCATCATTAATCGAGTCCTTAAAATATAATGTAGGGAGGTCCCAAAGTTATAAGTATTAGCTACGACTCTTAGTGCAATATAGAACTCATTGAATGTTGTACTTGGTGTTTGTGCATGGGTACAAAATTGCTAGAGAGAAGAAAACATTTTTTTTAAAATGTGCCAAAACTGGGACCGAATCTAACAGGGGCATCAAAAAACTTTCTGCAAAATGTATCTCAATCTAATTTTCACCTGCCATATCAACGCCTCCTATAATTCTACCAAACCCTTCTCATTGGTGGATTACAGTCTGATCATAGTCCAATATGTGTTAACAAGGATGACAACAAAAAAGAAATTAAATTGCACACCTCTAAACAGAAGCCTGTCTCCTGTATATCAACTGCTCCCCTTTGCCCACCATTACTGCGTTATGGTCTTTAAAAGTAATCTTCTAACTTGAGATACCACTAGGACTCCTTTACCGTCTAGTTGAAAGGAAAATGTGTTACTGGACATATCAAAACACAGATGTCTGTGTGGCGGTCTCCAGGGACTTCTCCTGTCCAGTCCTTGCCATTGTGTGGATTTGGCTTGAAAATCAATCAATCAATCAATCAGGAATTTTTAAAGCACACTACTCATTTGTGAGGGACTCAAGGTGCTGTGGAGGGGATGGGGTGGGATAGGTGGGGGGGGTGCTGCTACTGCTCAAACAGCCAGGTTTTGAGAAGTTTCCTGAAGGTAAGGAGGTCCTTGGTCTGGCGCAGGTGGGTGGGAAGAGTGTTTCACGTTTTGGCAGTGAGGTGCAAGAATGATCTACCGCCGGTTGTAGTTCTGCAGACGTGTGGGCCAGTTGTGAAGGCGAGGTCGGCGGAGCGGAGATGCAGGCTCGGAGTGTAGAAGGAGAGTCGTCTGTTAAGGTATTCTGGTCCGGTGTTGTGCAATGCTTTGTGAGCGTGGGTGAGGAGTTTGAAGGTGATTCTCTTATTGACTGGGAGCTAGTGCAGGTTTTTAAGGTGGTCTGTGATGTGGCAGTGGCGGGGGATGTCCAGGATGAGGTGTGCGGAGGAAAGAACTTTTCTATCAGATGATACATATGCAATCAGTGAAGCAGCAAACAATGCATGGAATTTTTGGACCAGATTTACAAGGAACTGGCACAGCGCTGTGCTGCATCAAAATCAGCAGCGCCGCACTGCGCTGCACCAGTTTTGAAATGCAGGGCTGTGCTGTATTCACAAGAGTATGGCGCAGCCTTGTGTTTTCCCCTGCGACGCGCTAAATTAAGCTACCTGCACAGCCATCATTGCACCATAGTGCAAGGGTGTCTGTGTTGAGGGAAGTGATTGTTTATGTACGGGAAGGTATCACTTCCTGCACATAAACAATCTACAATGGTGATTTGGCACTTCTATGTGTGCTGCAGGATGCAGGACACATAGAAGTAACAAAATGTCATTATTAGGGTCGGGCGCAAAGCGCTCTCTATGGCCTTGTAACCATGCCCACCGCACGCCCATGAGCTTGGTTGGTTTGTGGGCTTGCCTTTTAAAATTCGCTTGCTTTCATTAGTGTATCCCTGTTACATGGATAATTGCATTTTGCCGATAATACGTTTGACCGTGAGTGAACTTCTGTTTTACTTTTTATTTTCAATTTATGTGGCAAGAAATGTTCAGTTCGGAATTTACAATGCAAATGGCTCTTGCTCGAGCATACGCGAGACACATTGCATTGCAAATGCTTGTTTAATGATTGTCAATGTGCAGAAAGGGACACCTTCTTCCAAATAAACAATCGTCTATGCATTTTGTTTCTTCTATGTGTGCTGCGGAATGCAGCACACATACAAAAAGCAAAAAACGAGGAGGAATAAAAGCATTTCTCCTTGTTTTCTCATGCTAACGTCACCCCTGGGGTGGCGTTAGCTTTTCGCACTGCCACAATTTACGATTATTCATATATCTGAGTTAGCATCAAAAGTAATGGGTGTTGTGATGGAACGCCCACAGCAATACTCATTGCACTCCCTTCTGACACAGAAAACTGCATTGGAGGGGCCCATATTTACAAGAAGGCGTAGAGCCACAAAAAGTGGCATTATACTTCCTTGTAAATATGGAGCAGCTGTTAGTGCCACCGGAGCATCGCAAAAAAGTGATGCTTCGGTGGCGATAGGGCCTTGTAAATCTGGCCTTTTTTTATCTAGCAGCTACTCCTCTAGATCCTTTTTAAATAAATAAAAAACAACCCATTTAGGGAAGATCAAACAATGAAGTAAATCCATGAACATACTATATGTTTAATCCATCAGAAAGGAAATAAAATAGTATTAAGCCTTGGTTAAATGGCCGATTGAACCTTAAGAACAATCCAGTGGGTTCTTGGGAAGGCCTGGCTGGTCTTAAGCATTTGTCTGGGCAGCAGTGGTTCATGGCACATTAGTCTTGGTGACTGTGCATTGCAAGGAGAAGTTTGACCTGATAAACTGTCAATCCCTCTATTTGTAGGGTGATCTGGGGTCTTGACTAGGCCTGGGCATCATTTTAATTATCTAAATTTGTGTTACTCTTTAACATGGAATTACCAATGATTACTCGATTACTCCTGCTTGGATAATTATGAGTAATCTGGGTAGAAAAGTCCTACCACAAGAGCGCATTAAGTAAGCCTGAGCATCAGCTCGCATTCACTATTCATGTGCATTTAGCGCTTTTTTGTAGCTGAAAATGCACCCTCATATCCATTTTGGATGTGAGGGTGCATTTTGTGCTATAGCAAATAGTAGTAGATACGGAGAGTAAGTTGGGGGAAAACCACACCCCAAGAGCACATTTAGGGGCATATTTATAGGCCCCTAGAGCCACTTCGCGCCACATTAACGTCATTGTTTTTTACGTTAATGTGGCCCAACGAGGCGGAAATCCCTGCGCCATATTTACAGGGTGGTGCAATGCATGCATTATGCAACCCTTTATCCCTTTGTCCTACATCATGACGCCGCCAGGCATAATGTATGCACAGGGGGTGTTCCTCCGTTAGGGGAGCCGGAAAAATTACGTAAGGAAATCTATGAGATTTCCTTACCCCATTTTTTACAGCACTTTTAATGCCTGCTCAAGAGCAAGTGTTAAAAAGGGGCCTTCCATTCTTTAGAATGGGGCCCTATGTACTCTTCAGGAGTAGCACCAATATTTTGGCAGCAATGTACGTCATGAAGGATGATGCTATTGCCCCCTACCCTGAGCCATGGTGCGCCAAATGTTAAATACGGCGCACACATGGTGGCGGCAGAGGGGTGCTAAGGGGCGTAGGGAAAGTGTCATGGCACTCATGAAGTGCTATTTCGTAGTGCAGAATGCCTTCTCATACCTATTTTGGAAGTGAGGGGGCATTTTACACTAAGAAAATCGTGCTAAATGCTGGGAGTAATTTGGGGGGAACTTCCACCCCAAGTCCATCTTTGGCGAATGTGAGAGGCTCCTTTCATCGGCTATTCATTTTCTGTTGCATTTAGTGCCATTTCATGGTGCAAAGTGCAGTCTCATGCCCATTTTTTATATGAGTGGGCATTTTTTCACTACAAAGTAGCGCTGAACACAGAATTACACCTCTCACGTAATTAAGGGTAAACTTGCAGAATTTTCGGGTAATTCCCATGATTATGCTACTTTGAATTATGTGAGTTATGACCAACTCTATTATAGACCTTTGCAGAAGGTGATTAAATATTCAAGTCCCAGCTGTGGATATAGGGCACTACAAAGTAAAGAAACATCTACATTATGAGATCTGTCTCCAGTTTTCTTGTGTCTGCGTGGGTATAGGGTTGGCTTGTTTTAGGAGCAGACCTCAGATGTCTAGAAGGTTTTGGAAGACCCAACAGAGACATCCCTGAGCACAACCATAGATAGATCTATGGGTGAAGCCACTGAAAAGGTGCTGATGCCTGTTACTGCTTTAAAGCAAGTGGCTCTACAGAAAACATTGTAAAACATGGAAAACATTGAGGACGTTGAGTGGGTGATAATTATTTCAAGATGGATGACATGATCCAAATGAAAGTGATTTGGTTGGTATGGGTGGATGTACAAAGCAGTCAGGAGCATCCATCTTTACCACAGATGCCACCATATGGATAAAAACCAACCGCTTCAATTTCAAAACAGACAAGACAGGTAATAATCTTTGGCAAAGACACCTCTCTCTGAGTCTCCATCTGGTTGCCTGCAACCTCAGTCCCACACACCTTCCAGCAACCCATGTAAGGGACATCGGAATAGTAATTGGCAATTAACTGCCATTACCTTTCAAGTGAACGCAGTCTCTGTCTACTGCTGCTACACACTCAAGTTGCCAAGAAGATCTTTAAATAGCTGCCCACCAACACTAGCAGAAAGTTTACCCAGGCCCTCATCACCAAGAAGCTGGATTAAGCCAAAGCACTGAATGCTGGATTCAACACTCAACTGACCAGAAAACTCCAGACCATGCAAACCTAAGCAGCAAGGCTCACCCTTAACCTCCCACCTGCACTCACATTACCCTGCTCCTTCTCTGGCTTCTTATCCACTAACCACAAACAAGCATTTTTCAGACTCCTTACACACACATACAAAGCTGTACATAAAATTGGGTCAATGTACATTAATGACCTCACAGACTTCTACAAATCTACCAGATACCTAGTCTCAGCCCGATTTGGACTCACGTTCACCTCATGCATATGCAGAACCATATCTGACGGTCCTGCTTTCGCCTACCTTATTCCTAAAGCCTGGAATGATCTATCCCTACACATCAGAGCCCTGTCCTCAGTTCTTGAATTGTGCATGAAACTAAAAACCTGGGTCTTTACCTAGCCCCAACCGTGGCTCGGCCCATATGGCTCCTGCTTCAGTGCCAGCATACCTTTCCCGCTGAGTTGTGCACTATAAAAATACAAGTAACATAACCAAAAAGTTGAGAAAACTGCCTCAGTGCTTGTCAAGCAAATGTTTTATCACACTTGTAACCTCCCTTTATTTATTCCCAGTCTGAATCGTTTTTATACTCAGTGCACTTTTATGTAACTGTAGAAAGTGCAAATAGTTCTTACAATAGAATAATTCATGTATCTTTCAAGTGCTTTTACCTACCAGAGTTTGATGTTTCAGGTTGGTCTCCCTCGCTGTCTATTCTGTATCCACCTTCTCATGCAGGGCCAGATTTATCAAAGTGTTGTGTTGTCCTTGCGTCACGCAAGGTAGCGCAAGAGCAACATAACATTAAGGTCAGATTTACCAAGCCATTCCCATGCAAGTCCACCTTGTGTAACCCTACGGTGCTTGGTAAATCTGGAGTAATGCAAGGCAGCGCAAGGCTCTGCTTTGCATTAACTTAAGCCCAGGGAAGTGCTCCATGGGTGGAGCATAGGTGATCCTATGCCTTGAGCCATGGATTTTGGTGTATTTTCAGATTTACCATGAGTGGGAGACCTGGAAATACATCAAAATACTATGCCTACCCAGGGGAGGCGAAACGGGTAAACATATAGTTATTTCTCCTAGTTCGTTTTTTCCTCTTTATACGTGTTTTGCATTCTGCAGCACACATAGAAAGAGGAAAAATCCTCAGAGGATTGTTTTTGAGCAGGAAGGTGTCCCTTCTTGCACAAACAAAATCTTGCCTGCAACTCACTGGCCCTTGCACCATGACGCAAGGGTGCCTTCGTTGGCACTAGGCAGCCAAAAGTGTGCCAGCGCAAGAAGATGACAGGAATGAGCTGTATATTGTTAATACAGTGTATCCCTGCACTCTCCCTTTCACGCAGCGCAGTGCAACCAGAGGCCATATTACAGAATACAGCAAACTCTCCTTGTTTGCACCTTTCAAAATGTGCACTTGGTGCAAACAAGAAGATTACGCCATATTATACTGAATGAACTGCCCCCAGAGCAGCTGCGAACTTGTGCTGCCCTTGGGCAGTGCATTTAAGAGAAATAAGGAGCAGCTCTTTAAAAGCTGCTCCATGTTTCTCTGTGCAGGCGACACCCAACCTCCACTTTTAAGGGGGATTAGATATCCCCTTGCATGTGGGTGCTGTGAGTGACTGCACCTGCCTGCAAAGGGATGTCTAAGGGGTCCAACAGAGCCCTTTTCTACCTCCCCCACAGTGCTGCCTCTAGAAAGTGCACTGTAAGTGTGCCACCTTTTTGTGGTGCACTTTTAGTGAGCCTTCTAAAGGCATGTTTGCATCTGCAACCATGTCGGTAACACAGCATGAGGGGCCACACCCCCATGCAAATGAGGTAACACCTTCTGACGATAGTGCTGGTGCTATATGTGTGCCAGCGCTATCTGTATTACATAAAGGGCCACATAAAGCGTCTGTGGCCCCTTCTGTAATACCGAAGTGCCCTGGGAATGTGCAAAGTGGGCACAATCACAATTTGTACTCCTGGAGGACTTTATGCAATACGACCCAAGGTGTTTTGGGTGAAATACTGAAAATTCTGCCCCTCATTTCTCTTATCTCTCGCTCTCCCTTTCTTGCTATCTTTTTCCCACTCTCTCTTTTCATTCATTCTGGCTGGCCGTTACAACTATTTTGCAAGTACCTTGCCCAACATCTTATTGTTAATGGGCCTAATTAAGGAAGCAGTATATATTTTAAATGAATCGCTATCTTGTATTCATTTTAAGTAAATAATAAGTATGTCAAACAAGAGGTCAATTAGCAGATCTTATTTTTCATGTGGATCACTCCTTTTACAAGTTGCAACATTTGGTTTCCACACCCTTTTATTTATTGACTCGCAACGCGATAATTAGCCTTAATTTTCACCCCTCTTAAAATTATGCTGACACTTTAAAATAATCAATTGTATTTTAATACTATGCCATACCTGTTACTGTACAATAGGTTTGAACAACTCAAGCTTCTGGGGATAAAATTGATCGTCCCCCTTTAACAGAGGGCTGACTGTTGACCAGTGCTTAATTTGTGCTAGTTGTTTCTGGTGCTGAGCACCAGCACTTACTTTTGAGGGCCGGGGCTTATTCTTCTGCTTCAAGCATTTGCTGCAAGCAAAAGATACCTATGGGAAAGATGGAGAAAGGGAAAAACGAAAACGCGTCCCAAAAGGAGAAAGTAGAAAGCTGCTAGAGTGGGCTGAAGGGGCAGAGAGGGCTTTAAATGGAAAGAAGAGGCCCGAGACGGCTTCAGGATTACGCTGTTCCAGTATTCCGTGCTCGCACATTTAATTGCAGCAGCCGCATGCTTAAGAGAAGGGCTTTGGGCACCGGCACGTTTTATTTGCAAATTAAGCACATCTGTTGACTCTCCAGCCCAAGGCCACAATGCAAGCTCCTGTGGCATGTGGGGAAGAGTGGGGGCAATTCTTTTGGGGATCCCAACACATCAGAGGGCCTCAGCCTAAAGCCAGTTAATACCTGTGTGATACGAGAGACTTAGGGGCTCCTCATCACATTCTGCAGGGCGCCCCAACATTTTGCATTGCGCCTCTTCTCCAGACAACCAGCTGTTGAATCTGCAAATAGAAAACCTGCGTGTCACGAAGTGCAGTAAAGGATGGCAGGCCTTTTTCAGTATGAGGCGTCGCCATCTCTGAACTATGGGGCATATTTATACTCTGTTTGCGCTGAATGTGCGTCAAACATTTTGATGCACATTCGGCGCAAACCTTGCCCCTTATTTAAACTATGACGCCCGACCCTGCGGATGTCAAAAAACCTCAGTGTGCGTAATTTTTTGGATGCGGAAAACCGCCTTGCACTAATGACATGCAAGGTAGGCGTCCACAAAATGACTGTAAGGCCTGTGCGCCTTATTTACACTCCCGTGTCATTTTGATGCACAGGAGGGGGTGGGCCTTAAAAAAACGCTCACAACTTGAGTGGGTGAAGGCAGGCGTTAAGGGACCTGTGGGCTCACTTCCATGGTCTCAGACCATGGAAGCAGTCCAGAGGTGCCCTTCCCTGCCCCAAGGGGCACCCCGCCAACCCCCCGCCCACCCCACGAGGACACCCATGAATGGGGGGACCCATCCCAGGTAAGTACAGGTCAGTTGAGTTAAGTATTATTTTTTTATTTTTTAAAGTGGCATAGGGGGGCCTAATTTGGGTCCCTCTACATACCACTGTGCCCAGTGGCCATGCCCAGGGGACGGAAGTCCCCTGGTATGGCCATTGGGCAAGGGGGCATGCCTTTGGTAAGACAGGAGTCATTTCAATGGGGGTTGTGCATCAAAAAATGGCGCAAGTCCGGTTTGAGCCATGTTTTTGACTCAAACCTGACTTCCACCATTTTTTGACGCATAACCCCCATTTTCCCCTACGCCTGCGCTGCCTGGTTTGAGTCATTTTTTTTGCGGTGACTGTTAGAAATGGGGTTTTTGGTTGGCAGTCAGGTTACCCCCTGTCCAAGCAAAATCCCTCACTCTAGTCAGGGTAAGTCACACACAATCCAAGATTATCCTGTGCCCACCCTCTGGTAGCTTGGCACGAGCAGTCAGGCTTAACTAAGAAGGCAATGTGTAAAGTATTTGTGCAATAAATCATACAATACCACCATATAGCACCACAAAAATACACCACACAGTGTTTAGAAAAATATATAATATTTATCAGGATAATTGTAGGTCAAAAAGAATAAAGTTGCAATGTGAAATTGTAGAGATATCACTGAAAAGTGATATAAAGGGGGTCATTCTAACAAAAGGCCGCCCGCCAGCCCAGGGCAAATCAACCTTCCCACTAGGACGCTGGCTCAGAATTGAGGCGGCGGAGTGGGAAGGTGCGACGGGTGCTGTTGCACCCGTCGCGTATTTCAGTGTCTGCAAAGCAGACACTGAAATACTAAGTGGGGCCCTCTTACGGGGGCCCCTGCAGTGCCCATGCCACTGGCATGGGCACTGCAGGGGCCCTCAGGGGCCCCGCGGCACCCCCTACCGCCATCCTGTTCCTGGCGGGAGACCCGCCAGGAACAGGATGGCGGTAGGGGGTGCCGCCATGGAGGATTCCCCCAAGCAGCGGAAAGTCGGCGGGAGACCGCCGACTTTCCATTTCTGACCGCGGCTGAACCGCCGCGGTCAGAATGCTCGAGGGAGCACCGCCAGCCTGTTGGCGGTGCTCCCGTGGTCGGTGACCCTGGTGGTCACCGGCCGCCAGGGTCAGAATGACCCCCAAAGTGTCTTGAGTCTTTAAAATGTAAACAAAGTCTCTTTCAAGCACAAGTACCTGGTTTGGAGTGGAAAATCTCCTCAGAGGGCCACAAAAGAAGAGATGCGTTGAAAAAGGGTGTGTGCGTCGATTTCTCCCCAGCACACACGGACTTGCGTCGTTACTTTTCACGCGGGGAAGTCGTGCGTCGTTTTCCGGCGCGTGAACAGTCTCTTTCTGTGGATCGCGGGGATTACAAGATGTCCCGGGTCTGTGCATGGATTTTCCTGCTTGTTTTCCGGCTGCGCGTCGTTCTTCGGGGCTGCGCGTCGAAATTACGATCTCACGGCAGGCGTCGTGTCGATTTCTCCTTTAGAGGTCGGGCGGCGTTGTCCTTGCGAAGACGTGCATCGAAGTTCCGGTCGACCCGAAGGCGTCGCGTCGATCAGCGTCGGTGTGCGGCGTTTTTCTCGCCACGGAACAAGCTGTGCGTCGAAATTTTCACCGCACGGAGCGTCCAATGAAAAAGAGAACTCTTTTTGGTCCTGAGACTTCAGGGAACAGGAGGCAAGCTCTATCCAAGCCCTTGGAGAGCACTTTCACAGCCAGACAAGAGTTCAGCAAGGCAGCAGGCCAACAGCAAGGCAGCAGTCCTTTGTAGAAGGCAGACAGGTGAGTCCTTTGAGCAGCCAGGCAGTTCTTCTTGGCAGGATGTAGTTTCTGGTTCAGGTTTCTTCTCCAGCAAGTGTCTGATGAGGTAGGGCAGAGGCCCTGTTTTATACCCAAATGTGCCTTTGAAGTGGGGGAGACTTCAAAGAGTGGCTAAGAAGTGCACCAGGTCCCCTTTCAGTTCAATCCTGTCTGCCAGGGTCCCAGTAGGGGGTGTGGCAGTCCTTTGTGTGACTGTGACAGGCAGGCCCTCCACCCTCCCAGCCCAGGAAGACCCATTCAAAATGCAGATGTATGCAAGTGAGGCTGAGTACCCTGTGTTTGGGGTGTGTCTGAGTGAATGCACAAGGAGCTGTCAACTAAGCCCAGCCAGACGTGGATTGTAAGGCACAGAAAGATTTAAGTGCAAAGAAATGCTCACTTTCTAAAAGTGGCATTTCTAGAATAGTAATATTAAATCCAACTTCACCAGTCAGATGGATTTTATGTTACCATTCTGGCCATACTAAATATGACCTTCCTACTCCTTTCAGATCAGCAGCTACCACTTCAATACTGTATGAGGGCAGCCCCAATGTTATCCTATGAAGGGAGCAGGCCTCACAGTAGTGCAAAATGAATTTGGGAGTTTTACACTACCAGGACATGTAAACTACACAGGTACATGTCCTGCCTTTCACCCACACAGCACCCTGCTCTAGGGGTTACCTAGGGCACACATTAGAGGTGACTTATATGTGGAGACAGGGGAGGTTTAGGCTTGGCAAGTACTTTTAAATGCCAAGGCGAGGTGGCAGTAAAACTGCACACGCAGGCCCTGCAATGGCAGGCCTGAGACAAGGAAAAGGGGCTACTCAAGTGGGTGGCACAACCAGTGCTGCAGGCCCACTAGTAGCATTTAATCTACTGGCCCTATGCACATAAAGTGCACATTACTAGGGACTTATAAGTAAATTAATAGTCCAATCAGGTATGATTCAAGGTTACCATGTTTTAGGGGAGAGAGCATATGCACTTTAGCACTGGTTAGCAGTGGTAAAGTGCGCAGAGTCTAATAGCCAGCAAAAATAGTGTCCAAAAAGTGGAGGGAGGCAGGCAAAAAGTTAGGGGTGACTACTGCAGGGTGCCCCAACATTTTGCATTACGCCTTTTCTCCAGACAACCAGCTGTTGAATATGCAAATAGAAAACCTGCGTGTCACGAAGTGCAGTAAAGGATGGCAGGCCTTTTTCAGTATGAGGCGTTGCCATCTCTGAACTATGGGGCATATTTATGCTCTGTTTGCGCTGAATGTGCGTCAAACATTTTGATGCACATTCGGCGCAAACCTTGCCCCATATTCAAACTATGACACCCGACCCTGCGGATGTCAAAAAACCTCTGTGTGCGTAATTTTTTGGATGCGGAAAACCGCCTTGCACTAATGACATGCAAGGTAGGCGTCCACAAAATGACTTTAAGGCCTGTGCGCCTTATTTATACTCCCGCGTCATTTTGATGCACAGGAGGGGGTGGGCCTTAAAAAAACGCTCACAACTTGAGTGGGTGAAGGCAGGCGTTAAGGGACCTGTGGGCTCACTTCCATGGTCTCAGACCATGGAAGCAGTCCAGAGGTGCCCTTCCCTGCCCCAAGGGACACCCCCGCCAACCCCCCGCCCACCCCACGAGGACACCCATGAATGGGGGGACCCATCCCAGGTAAGTACAGGTCAGTTGAGTTAAGTATTATTTTTTAATTTTTTAAAGTGGCATAGGGGGGCCTAATTTGGGGCCCTCTACATACCACTGTGCCCAGTGGCCATGCCCAGGGGACAGAAGTCCCCTGGTATGGCCATTGGGCAAGGGGGCATCACTTTGCTAAGACAGGAGTCATTTCAATGGGGGTTGTGCATCAAAAAATGGCGCAAGTCCGGTTTGAGCCATGTTTTTGACTCAAACCTGACTTCCACCATTTTTTGACGCACAACCCCCATTTTCCCCTACGCCTGCGCTGCCTGGTTTGAGTCATTTTTTTTACGGTGACTGTTAGAAATTGGGTTTTTGGTTGGCAGTCAGGTTACCCCCTGTCCAAGCAAAAGCCCTCACTCTAGTCAGGGTAAGTCACACACAATCCAAGATTATCCTGTGCCCACCCTCTGGTAGCTTGGCACGAGCAGTCAGGCTTAACTTAGAAGGCAATGTGTAAAGTATTTGTGCAATAAATCATACAATACCACCATATAGCACCACAAAAATACACCACACAGTGTTTAGAAAAATATATAATATTTATCAGGATAATTGTAGGTCAAAAAGAATAAAGTTGCAATGTGGAATTGTAGAGATGTCACTGAAAAGTGATATAAAGGGGGTCATTGCAACCCTGGCGGTCGGTGATAAAGCGGCGGCCAACCCGCCAACAGGCAGGCGGTCAAAAAAATGGAATTCTGACCCTGGCGGGAACCGCCAACACAGCCCGCCACTTCAACACTCCGACCGCCACGGCGGGACAGACAAACAGGTTGGCGGTCACCGCCAACAGGCAGGCGGCAGACAATGTACCGCCCACCCTATCACAACTCACCGATCCGCCACCTTTTCCGGGGCGGGACCACACAAATATGCGACACCACCCCCCCCGCCACCCAACTATCTACACACCAATGCAGAGCAACAAGTCAGAGTGACAGTGACAAACCCCCCGGAATAATGCAAAGACATAATTAAAATGATCATTAAAATTTATGTATAAAATAGGTTCATTGAAGTCATGTACAAACACATGGGCAAATCCCACACAGGAGACCGGATACCATTGGAGAGAACACTGCAGGGGCATCAGATGATAAAACTACAGGCACCTCAGGGGGAAGGGAAGGGGGGGCACCTCAGCCACAAGAGTCCACGACGCCAGATCCACAAGGGGCCTCCATGCCCACTGTACCATCCTGGGGAGTGCAAAGCCACAGTCTCTCAAGTCTCTACAGTGGGAGGGTTGCCCACTGTTTAATCCTGGGGAGTGCAAAGCCACAGTCCATCAGATGGATAACCGACTCCACTGGTATTGGAGGAGGCATGGTGCCCAGAGTGCTACGTGAACACCAGCTCGACACAGAACCGTCACTGTCAATGTGCCAGCGGTGCTTGAGACGGCGGGGCCCAGCGGAGCGGTGCTTGAGACGGCGGGGCCCAGCGGAGCAGTGCTTGACAGGAATGGCCCAGCGGAGCGGTGCTTGACAGGAAGGGCCCAGCGGAGCGGTGCTTGAGATGAAGGGCCCAGCGGAGCGGTGCTTGACAGGAAGGGCCCAGCGGAGCGGTGCTTGAGACGGCGGGGCCCAGCGGAGCGGTGCTTGACAGGAAGGGCCCAGCGGAGCGGTGCTTGAGACGGTGGGGCCCAGCGGAGCGATGCTTGACAGGAAGGGCCCAGCGGAGCGGTGCTTGAGAAGGCGGGGCCCAGCGGAGCGGTGCTTGACAGGAAGGGCCCAGCGGAGCGGTGCTTGAGACGGCGGGGCCCTGTTCAGCAGTGCTTTTTCACGGCGGGGCCCTGTTCAGCGGTGCCTGTCTTGGCGGGGCCCTGTTCAGCGGTGCCTTTTCACGGCGGGCCCTGTTCAGCGGTGCCTGTCTTGGCAGGGCCCTGTTCAGCGGTGCCTTTTCACGGCGGGCCCTGTTCAGCGGTGCCTTTTCACGGCGGGGCCCTGTTCAGCTGTGCCTGTCTTGGCGGGGCCCTGTTCAGCGGTGCCTTTTCACGGATGGGGCCCTGTTCAGCGGTGTCTGTCTTGGCGGGGCCCTGTTCAGCGGTGCCTTTTCACGGCGGGGCCCTGTTCAGCGGTGCCTGTCTTGGCGGGGCCCTGTTCAGCTGTGCCTTTTCACGGCGGGGCCCTGTTCAGCGGTGCCTGTCTTGGCGGGGCCCTGTTCAGCGGTGCCTTTTCACGGCGGGGCCCTGTTCAGCGGTGCCTTTTCACGGCGGGGCCCTGTTCAGCGGTGTCTGTCTTGGCAGGGCCCTGTTCAGCGGTGCCTTTTCACGGCGGGGCCCTGTTCAGCGGTGCCTGTCCTGTCTTTCTAGGGAGCCAGACCTGGCCAAGACTCCCCGCTTAGTCGCCCTCCGACCTTGCGGTTGCGGGGCCCTCCTGTGATGGAGTCTTGGGTCCGTGGGTGTCGTCCGTCACACCCGGTATGGGGCTGGTGGGGCCCTCCTGATCCGCTCGCCTGCTGCCTGACTTCTCCGCCCTGCTGCTCTTGCCCTCCTTCGCTGAAGCTCTCTGGCCCTTGCCTCCCTTTGATGATGTGGCAGGTGACGGGCCAAGGCTACTGTCCTTGGTGGCAG
Source organism: Pleurodeles waltl (assembly GCF_031143425.1). Classification (NCBI taxonomy): domain Eukaryota; kingdom Metazoa; phylum Chordata; class Amphibia; order Caudata; family Salamandridae; genus Pleurodeles; species Pleurodeles waltl. The sequence continues at coordinate 1,541,739,445 of NC_090440.1, read as the reverse complement.
CCGTCTCAGGCTTCTCGCGCCGGCCCTTAGTTTTTCTGGTCCTCTTCCCAGGGGGTGGGCTGGCTGTCCCCTTGCTGCTGGCCGATGTTCCTGCCCTAGGAGCTGGTGGACTCCTATAGCCGTGCACTATGGTGATACTAGATGCAGGGCTGGTGGTGGCTGAGGTGCTCTTTGGACTCTTACCAGATGGAGGGGGTGGGTCAGGTGAGGCAAAGAGGTTAAGTTTGGAGAGGAAAAGTTTTTTAGGAGCAATGGGAAGGGTAGGTGCAGTGGGTATGGGAGTGGAGGAAGAGGATGTGGTTGTAGGAGAGTCAAGTGTGCTGTCTTTGGGTGCAGGTGCTTGTGACGGAGTTTGTCGTGAGGTGGATGGCTGTTGGGAGGGTGGCTGCCTGCGTTTGTGTGGTTTGGAAGAGGGGGTGACAGACACACTGGGAGAGGACACAGGGGACGTGTAAATGGCAGTGGGGGTGGTGACTGCACGTGTGCGGACTGTACTGGAGGGTGTGCTGGTGATGGGAGTACTGGCTGATGGTGGTGTGCATGCAGGTGTGAGTGGAGACGTCACAGGGAGGGAGGAGGGAGACGAGGAGGAGGGGGACACAGAGGTGGTAGTGACTGTTGCCATGTCTGCATCTGGATGTTGCTTGGGTGAATGCTTGTGGGATCTGTGGTGCTTATGTCTGGATGAGCTGGCCTTGGGTGTTGAGGTGTGTGCAGGCAGGTCAGATGGTGTGGATGGGATAGACTGAGGAACAGGAGACTGGGACTGGGTGGAGGCAGTTAGAAGAGGGAGGCTGGAAACAGGGACAATGGCTGCCGTCAGTGCTGAGGCCAGAGCGTTGAACGATCGCTGATGGGCAGCCTGACCCGAATAAATGCCCTCCAGGTATGCATTGCTCCGATGCACCTCCCTTTCTACACCCTGGATGGCATTCAAAAGGGTAGACTGCCCAACAATGATGGTTTGGAGGAGGTCAATGACCTCCTCACTGAGGGCAGCAGGGGTAACTGGGGCAGGGCCTGAGGCGCCTGGGGCGAAGGAGATGCCCACCTTCCTGGGTGAGCGGGCACGGAGCGAAGGCTGAGGGGCTGATGGGAGGGCGGGGCTGGTGCGCTGGGTGGCGGCTGTACCTGTTGTGGCGGTGGGCACGGATGTTGCCGCCACCGCAAGGGAGCTCCCTTCCGAGGACGTGTCGGTGTCGCTGACGTCTCCACGGGTCCCCGTTGTGGAGCTCCCCTCGCCCTCCGTATCACTGGTGTACTCGGAGTCTGTTGCATGGCCCTCCGGGGCCATGTGAGTTGCAGCTCCCTCGTGCTCCGATGCCAATTCTCCTCCGCCTGATGATGCTAATGCACACATGCACAGGACGAAAAAGAAAATGGGTGGGGGTGAAATAAAGACAGGTTGAGTGCATGCATTGGCAACACCGTTGTCGGAGAGGACAGACACAGAAGCCCCCTGCACTATGCCGCGCAATCGGGGTACACTACTCAGTTCTTGTAACTAGGCCTACAGGTCTATGGACGACAAATGCACACATGGGTGATGCAGGACCATGGATAGCTGTACTTGGCACCCTACAGAGGTGGGGGGCGGGGGCACAGGGCCATGCCTAACGGAGGGGACTAGCCTACAGAAAGCGCCCTGGCCTAGAGTTACCCACAGCCCTCCTCCCAACCCAGACACCTCCACTGCGCGCAAAGATAGCAGAATGTGCAGATACTCACCCCCTTGTGTCTGCTGTGATGTCCTCACGCGCCCATCCAAATCGGGGTAGGCCACCGCCAGGATCCGGGACATCAGGGGGGTCAATTGGCGGCTGGCACCCCTCCTACGTTGGGAGGCCATCCCCAGCAGAGACTCAGCGGTCTTCCTGGTCCCGCGGCGGATGTCCTCCCACCTCTTTCGGCAGTGGGTGCCCCGTCTGTTGTGGACCCCCAGGGCCCGGACGTCCTTGGCGATGGCACGCCAAATGTCGATCTTCTGATGGGCGCTGACCTATTTGACATGTACAGGGTGGGAAAGGAAATATCATCACTTTTCTGCATGGTCGATGTGAGTGGCCCCCCTCCCCAACCTTGCCATGTGGCACATGTTCTCATCTGTCGTGCGTTGCACTCCTCATTCCATTCGCTCCCCTCCCCACCATCTTACATCCACCCCACTCAACACAGGCATAGCCCATTCAACGTGCACCCAGTGTACTTACTTGTTGGTCTGGAGGACCGTAGAGTAGCGCATACTGGGGGAGGACCCCATCAACAAGTTTCTCCAATTCCTCAGATGTGAAGGCAGGGGCCCTTTCCCCAGTCGCAGCAGCCATAGTATCTCCCAGACCGAGGTCACAGCAGCACTTGCAGTATAGGTCCTCTCCTCTGGATGATCAGGTCTCGAGTGATTAATCAGATAGAAAATGGCGGTCACGCCCGCGGCGGTGCGTACCGCGGCGTGCGTACCGCGACCACCGGCGCACATCGTCATTGGCTCCTGAAACCCATAGGGTGCAATGTTAACCAATGCGGCTTCGCCCCGCGGTCTTCGACTGCCTACCGCCACGGTGTGCCGGGCCAGCGCAATGAGCTCACATCACATTGTCACACCTCACAGGTCAGGCAGCCGCCATTTCAAAGGCCCACATGGCTTAATTTTTACTGCGTCACACAGGCCTAGGCCGTGCATTGCCACTCATACACGCCTTTAACTGCATTGCGATTCGTTTACTGTGCAAGCTGTGTGAACAAACCTGTGGGTTGCTTGACTCTGTACTCCATGTTGTCCTTCCTAGGCACCGTCCGCTGGGACTTGCGAGGAGAAGGATGAATCCTCCCGTGTACCGACCGCTGGTGGACCTGTCGACAATGGAAGAACGACATATTATACTTCGATACAGACTTGACAGAGCCACTATACATGAACTGTGTGCCCAGCTGGAGCCAGACCTGATGTCCCCCATCCGCCAACCCACAGGGATTCCCCCTCTGGTGCAGGTTCTGTCAGTACTCCATTTTTTAGCAAGTGGGTCTTTTCAGACAACAGTGGCCATGTCATCAGGGATGTCTCAGCCTATGTTTTCTAAGGTTTTGTCCAGAGTGTTGTCTGCCCTGATGAAATACATGCGGAGCTACATTATTTTCCCTGAGGAGGATGATTTGGCTACAGTGAAGGGTGATTTCTATGCCCTTGGACATATCCCCAACATCATTGGTGCCATTGATGGGACCCATGTGGCTTTGGTTCCCCCCAAAGGAAGTGAGCAGGTGTACAGAAACAGAAAAAGTTATCATTCTATGAATGTCCAGGTGGTCTGTTTGGCTGACCAGTACATCTCCCATGTAAATGCCAAGTTCCCTGGGTCAGTGCATGACGCATATGTTATGCGAAATAGCAGCATCCCTTATGTGATGGAACAGCTACAGAGACACCGGGTGTGGTTATTAGGTGACTCTGGTTACCCCAACCTCTCCTGGCTATTGACCCCAGTGAGGAATCCCCGGACCAGGGCAGAGGAACGGTACAATGAGGCCCATGGGCGAACTAGGAGGATCATAGAAAGGACCTTCGGGCTTCTGAAGGCCAGGTTTAGGTGCCTGCATATGACAGGTGGATCCCTAATGTACTCACCAAAGAAGGTGTGCCATATCATCGTGGCCTGCTGTATGCTTCACAATCTTGCTTTGCGACGCCAGGTGCCTTTTGTGCAGGAGGATGGTCCAGATGGTGGTGTTGTAGCAGCTGTGGAGCCTGTGGAGAGTGAAGAGGAGGAAGATGACGGGGACGACACGGACAACAGGGATACAGTCATACAACAATATTTTCAGTAGCACACAGGTAAGAATCAACCACGCCATTTCACAATTACTTAAGGCCTCCTGCGTCTCTACTGTCTGTGTTTCCCCCCAGTTCCTTTTAACTGAATTGTGACTTTCCCTTCCCTTTTCAGAGCTGTATGACCGACTGCGTGACTTCTGCTTTGTTTGCCCATGGACTAAAGCTTATTGTCATTGGTATGTTGTCATCACAATGTAACTGAACATAATTGCACCGTTATGTGTAATACATTTGTGAAAAATACAAGCAGACTCCTGTTATTTTAAGTGCAATTAGTGATTTATTCAAAGTGCTACATATAGGTACATGATGGTTAAACGGTGATGGGTGGGGGTGGAGTAATGTCCATGGCAGAGTCCAGTTCTCAGTCTCACAGGTGCATTGTCCATATGCCTGTGGAAGGATGGAGCAGGGGCAGTTAAAGGTTGGACAGGGTGACAATGTGGGACAGTGGGATGACATCAGGGGGTATCTTATGCTGGCGGGGGTCTTGGCATCCTACTCTGTCTTCTTGTGAGATCTCAGGTTCCGCTTGCGGGGTGGTTCTTCTTCAGCAGGAGGTGGGGTTCTGGTGGCCTGTCGTTGTGTGGGGGCCTCCTGTCCACTAGCGCCGGCGGATGTGGTAGGCTGTTCCTGGTCCTGGCTAGTGACAGGGGCCCTTTGGGGTGCCACATGGTCCCGCAATGTGGTGACTATCTGGTTAAGGGCCACGACGATGGTCCCCATTGCGGAACCAATGTTCCTCAGTTCCTCTCTGAACCCCATGTACCGTTCCTCCTGCTGTGCCTGGATCTCCTGGAACCTGGCCAGTACCGTCGCCATCGTCTCCTGGGAGTGGTGGTATGCTCCCATGAAGGTGGTGAGGGCCTCTTGGAGAGTGGGTTCCCTGGGCCTGTCCCCCCCTGTCGCACAGCAGCCCTCCCAGTTCCCCTGTGTTCCTGGGCCTCTGTCCCCTGGACGGTGTGCCCACTACCACTGCCCCCAGGTCCCTGTTGTTGTTGGGGTGGTGGGTTAACCTGGGTGCCCTGTAGTGGCGGACACACCACTGATTGACGTGTCATGGAGACAGAGGCATGGGCCCGCTGGGTGGGAGCTGTGCTGGTGTTCCCAGAGGGGGTTAGGTCTGCTGTAGCCTGTGGCTGTGTGTGGGGAACCGACTGTCCAGAGGTCCCCGATGGGCCGGGCTGGTCATCTGGGTCCAGGGAGACAGAGCTGCTGTCATCGCTGGGGGCGTCTTCTGGGGGTGGGATGGACATCTCTGGACCCTCCGTGGCGGTGTGGTGGCGTTCGGGTCCTGCAGGGGTATAGAGGTATGGTTATTGCTTCAGTGTGTGCCATATCGGTCAATGGGTGGGTGCCCGTGTACCCCAGGGCTGGCATTCCTGTGTGGGGGCTTTTGTGAGGGTGGCTTGTGGGGGAGATGTGTATGTGCAGTGGGCATGCTTTGGTGATGGGTGTCCATGGTTTGTGGTCGCATGCAGGGCTTGGTGTTGGGATGGGTGGGTTGTGATGGTGAGCCATTTGCAAGGAGTTGGTGTGATGGGGGTGGGGGTATGTGCTGGCATGCAGGTGGGGTGGGGGTGGGAAGTAGTAGTTAAGATTTGACTTACCAGAGTCCATTCCTCCAGCTACTCCTGCGAGGCCGTCAGGATGCAGGATGTGCAAGACTTCCTCCTCCCATGCTGTAAATTCTGGGGGAGTTGGTGGGGGTCCGCCGCCAGTCTTCTGCACCGCAATGTTGTGCCTTGATTCCATGGAACGCACCTTCCCCCGTAGGTCGTTCCAGCGCTTCCTGATGTCATCCCGATTGCGTGGATGCTGTCCCACCGCGTTGACCCTGTCGACTATCTTTTGCCATAGCTCCATCTTCCTAGCAATAGTGGTGTGCTGCACCTGTGCCCCGAAGAGCTGGGGCTCTACACGTACTATTTCCTCCACCATGACCCTGAGTTCTGCGTCAGAGAACCTGGGGTGTCTTTGGGGTGCCATGGGGTGGTGTGGATGAGGTGAGGGATGTTGTATGTGTTGTGAAGTGTAATGTGTGTGGTGGTGTATGGTGTTTTGTGCGTGGTAATTGTGTGGGTGATGTTGTGATTTGCCTCTGTGTGAAGGTCTACTCTAAGCAGTGCTGTCTCTCTCTGTCCTTGATTCGCAATCGTGGTCGTAGGGGTTTGTGGGTGATATGGGTGTGTGTTTTATATTGTATTGGGTGTGTGGGAGTGGTGTGTATATGTGTATCAGGTGTGTGTATTTCAAATTGTCCAATGTGGTTGTGTTTTGTAAGAGTGTGTGTATTTTGACCGCGGCGGTGTGTACCGCCAATGGAGTACCGCGGCTGAAAGACCGCCGCGTGGATTCGTGGGTCGGAATGGCATGGGCGTATTTGTGTTGGCGTGACGGTGGAGGTTTGGTCATCGCCATTTTTTCGCTGACCTTTGGTGTGGCGGACTTTTGTGGATGTCGGGTTTTTGGAGGTTTTCAAGTGGCGGGTCAGAATGACCGTGGCGGTTTACCGCGGCGGTGTTATGGCGGTCTTCTGACCGGCGGTAAGTGCCTTTTACCGCCGAGGTCAGAATGACCCCCAAAGTGTCTTAAGTCTTTAAAATGTAAACAAAGTCTCTTTCAAGCACAAGTACCTGGTTTGGAGTGGAAAATCTCCTCAGAGGGCCACAAAAGGCGCGTGAACAGTCTCTTTCTGTGGATCGCGGGGATTACAAGATGTCCCGGGTCTGTGCATGGATTTTCTTGCTTGTTTTCCGGCTGCGCGTCGTTCTGCGGGGCTGCGCATCGAAATTACGATCTCACGGCAGGCGTCGTGTAGGTTTCTCCTTTAGAGGTCGGGCGGCGTTGTCCTTGTGAAGCCGTGCGTCGAAGTTCCGGTCGTCCCGAAGGCGTCGCGTCGATCAGCGTCGGTGTGCGGCATTTTTCTCGCAGCGGAACAAGCTGTGCGTCGAAATTTTCGGCCCATGGAGAGCACTTTCACAGCCAGACAAGAGATCAGCAAGGCAGCAGGCCAACAGCAAGGCAGCAGTCCTTTGTAGAAGGCAGACAGGTGAGTCCTTTGAGCAGCCAGGCAGTTCTTCTTGGCAGGATGTAGTTTCTGGTTCAGGGTTCTTCTCCAGCAAGTGTCTCATGAGGTAGGGCAGAGGCCCTGTTTTATATCCAAATGTGCCTTTGAAGTGGGGCAGACTTCAAAGAGTGGCTAAGAAGTGCACCAGGTCCCCTTTCAGTTCAATCCTGTCTGCCAGGGTCCCAGTAGGGGGTGTGGCAGTCCTTTGTGTGAGAGCAGGCCCTCCACCCTCCCAGCCCAGGAAGACCCATTCAAAATGCAAATGTATGCAAGTGAGGCTGAGTACCCTGTGTTTGGGGTGTGTCTGAGTGAATGCACAAGGAGCTGTCAACTAAGCCAAGCCAGACGTGGATTGTAAGGCACAGAAAGATTTAAGTGCAAAGAAATGCTCACTTTCTAAAAGTGGCATTTCTAGAATAGTAATATTAAATCCAACTTCACCAGTCAGCAGGATTTTAAGTTACCATTCTGACCATACTAAATATGACCTTCCTACTCCTTTCAGATCCGCAGCTACCACTTCAATACTGTATGAGGGCAGCCCCAATGTTAGCCTATGAAGGGAGCAGGCCTCACAGTAGTGCAAAATGAATTTAGGAGTTTTACACTACCAGGACATGTAAACTACACAGGTACATGTCCTGCCTTTCACCCACACAGCACCCTGCTCTAGGGGTTACCTAGGGCACACATTAGAGGTGACTTATGTGTGGAGAAAGGGGAGGTTTAGGCTTGGCAAGTACTTTTAAATGCCAAGGCGAGGTGGCAGTAAAACTGCACACGCAGGCCCTGCAATGGCAGGCCTGAGACAAGGAAAAGGGGCTACCCAAGTGGTTAGCACAACCAGTGCCGCAGGCCCACTAGCAGCATTTAATCTACTGGCCCTATGCACATAAAGTGCACATTACTAGGGACTTATAAGTAAATGAATAGTCCAATCAGGTATGATTCAAGGTTACCATGTTTTAGGGCTGAGAGCATATGCACTTTAGCACTGGTTAGCAGTGGTAAAGTGCGCAGAGTCTAAAAGCCAGCAAAAACAGTGTCCAAAAAGTGGAGGGAGGCAGGCAAAAAGTTAGGGGTGACTACTGCAGGGCGCCCCAACATTTTGCATTACGCCTCTTTTCCAGACAACCAGCTGTTGAATCTGCAAGTAGAAAACCTGCGTGTCACGAAGTGCAGTAAAGGATGGCAGGCCTTTTTCAGTATGAGGCGTCGCCATCTCTGAACTATGGGGCATATTTATACTCTGTTTGCGCTGAATGTGCGTCAAACATTTTGATGCACATTCGGCGCAAACCTTGCCCCATATTTAAACTATGACCCCCGACCCTGCGGATGTCAAAAAACCTCCGGTTTGAGTCATTTTTTTTACTGTGACCAGCCCGCAGCGCCGGCTAACGTCAATCCTTAAATAAGGCGCCCGCATTGGCACGTAGGAATGGCTTTAGCCAGCTGTAACTTTTTTGACGCAAACCAGCGCCGGCAAATATGGGCCTATATTTGATTTTTTTTTTTTTGTGGGAAGGGGTGGTTTGTCTGTCGCTCCACTGTTCTTTGCTTGGGGCCTGGTCTTGGAGACGAAGCAGGTGTAGCATTGTGCCCTGCTCACTCCCATGGGTGAGATTGTTTTTGGCGGCGCTGAAGACATGCAAGAGCAGAAGAGAAGGTGTTTGTAGTTGGGTGGCGTACTGGAGGGTCGAACAGGGTGTGAAGAGTGTGACCGGAAAGAGAAGATGAACACAAGGGAAGAATGAGACTTTTCTCTTTTCACGGGAGGAGATGCGGTATAATGGCTAGAGCTGCTGACTGAAAAATGACCACGTCATCTACAGGGTGGCAGTAGAGTGGCCAACAATGTATTGCTCCTCTCATGCCAAAAGAGGAATCGTGTCCCCCAACAAGAGCCGTACAAGCACCAGGCAAAAAGTGCCCTCCCGTGATGTCACTGTGTGAGGCAGGCTTGAGGGCTCGGCGTATGTACAAGGTCAGAGCCAGGCCCACCGCATCTTTCGCGCTTAGTTTTAATGAAGAACCTGTTAAGTGTTTGCTTAGTTTTAATGAACACCTGTTAAATGTTGGTTTCCAAAGGAATATATCGCCCAGATCGCGCTTAAGGTAACAGGCGCTGATTATTGATACACTCGAGAACTACATTTTATACAACAAGGTGTTTTAGTGTCATTTATTAAATACTTTATAACATGGTTTCACTAATACTCATAAAAGGTAACGATAGGGTTGCAATCAAAGGGCAACAATCCTACGTCTAGGATAGACTCCAAAGTTACTCTTGTGGGCCAGATCTATTCCAGATTTTCAGAATAACGCTAACAAAGGATTCCAATTCTGTAATTCTGGGCTGCTGAGCGCTGTCATTCTGTACGCTCAGATTAAGTAAAATTGTAGTCTTTCTATTTTAGTGAAATGTCCCGTTTTTGGCTTTAAAATTCTGGTCACCCTATCCAATTTAAAATATTGAAATGTCAGATTCTGCCTGATGAATACGCTGAGTTTTCTGGAAAGGATCCTAACTCCGTCGACACACATTGGACATCCTTGGCATGGCTTTGTTCCATTGGAACAGAATGCGCTCAGGGCTGCCAGCCATGCGCATACCACATGTTGACAAGGCACCAGATAGCGTTACTCGTTATGCATCCGGCTCGCATTTGCTTGTTTGCTCTTCGTTTTACTGCCTTGGATACTGCCAGAGCCTTCAGCTCAGTGGAGTTGAACACAGCTTATGGGGACTAGGCTTGTAGCTCTGTGTAGGCGTTTTTAATCAAGCTTTATTGGACAGCAGCAATGGGGCTGAACAGGGGCAAGCTTCCCGGGCCCAGCGAGCTCTAGGGCCATGGTGTGCAATAAAGCCATGACCTAGGACTGTGCATCAGAGAAGAACAACAGCAAGTATTTCTTTTTAAAAATGTCTACAGCATAAACTAGGACCTGGAAGGTTTAAGAGCACTATGCACCTAGGCGCTGAAAGTAGTGGTGCAGTGGGCCCTGCAGCACCCCCAAAATAACCGTGCTGGAGTCCAGAGTATGAATAAGTAATGAAGAGGCCTTTACATTTTTTTTTAGTCGTGTCAGATTTGCTGGTTGTTCTAAGACAGAGGTCAAATGGCACGCTATGTCTACTGACAACTTACTGCTTATTCCTTTAACATGGAATTTATGTTTACTTTACTTTCTCTTACTTCAAGGCAAGAGGTTTTTTTAAGTTAGCTATGACAGTCTTGCAAGATGTCAATTTTATATCAATGTACAATAAAATGTAAATACTTGTAAATTAACTGTATAAATATTTCAGAATATATGAGCATTTGAAAAACAATAGAAGCATTTTTTTGTAATTCTGAAGTGTGATGAATTTAATAGGATCAAAAGAAATCAAGGCACTTTTATTGGTGATGTTCAAACGATAGATAATCACCGAAACATGATTTCCACACATTGTTTGTGCACAATACAGTTCCTTCAGTAAAACTGCATGTTTAGTGGCCATTTCAGTGGAAAATTTGCTGTCTGTAAACAACAGTGTGCTTTAGTAATATATTTGTGACAGTGCTAAAAAATACACCATCATCTGCATAGCACAACCTTAACCTCTCTCCTGCACAACTGGCATGGTTCATTTGTTATACTTCTTTTGGGTGTAAAGCTGGGATGTTTCACAATCCTTAGGACTTCACTGATGTGACACTGATTGCAACACCTCTACTCAGAAAATGTCCCAGCACCACAGACTGTACATGGATGATAGCAGATATTTATAATAAATCATTCATAATGCAAACAAATAGGTAAACCCAAGTCATCATTTAGCTGAGGGAAATAGCTGGAGAGAGGCATTCTTTGGAGAGAGTCATTCTCAGTTACGGCAACTGCTGAATAAGTCAATGAGATTTGAAGGCTGAGATGGACACACAACTGCTCACAAGGCGGCTCTGGAAACAGTAATTAATGCAGGGCTGCCTTCTAGAGGAGACCTGATGTAGTCTGCCGTGCTCAAGATTGGCCATTCACAGCTCCAAAACATGTTTCACGAATGAAACTTACTCCCCTTCACAGACTGCAAGAGGGGACGGAGGACCAGGAAAGGCTTTTAATAGATTGCAGCAAGGTAACTGTACTGCTACTTACAAAACCCTGACCCACAAAGTTAAATAGAGAGATTCTGACAGAGTGGAAGGAGGGCACAGACTCTAGATGAGAATGGAGGACGGGTCTTCAGGATCAAAGACTGCTTAGTCTGAGAGTGGTTCACAGTCATGCTGATTACCCGGCAGGTGAACCTGGGCCTGGGAAGGAATAAACATATACAAATATATCATAGCAAGTCACTGTTCCCTCAAGGAGGGCCTGATTTAGATCTTGATGGTGTTACCGCTAATCCATGCCAGCAGCAGCCCCAAAAAGACCATCGTCAACTGTGTTCCACCTACCATAGTTAGATGCATTGCGGCTGAGCTGCAGACCACAACGACGCAATGCTCTTCCTAGCCGTCAGGCTATCTGGCTCCAACCGGTCATATTTAGATGTTACAGTTGTACAGGCGGTGTACTGCTGGTGGTTTGCTCATGGAGGAAGGACATAGCTGGACCCAATGGACATCGGACAATCGCAGCGGCTGTGGAATAGAGGTAAGTCACACACACTCACTGTACCCTTGACATATTCCTCTCCCTGCATCTCATATGACACAACACACCACAAACATACAATAATCCTTTGCCATTCCAACACAAGAGAGCACGTATATGCTGCAAACACAGATTGATGTGTACATCAACGGCACAACATACACACACTAGTGACTGCACCCCCACACAACACAGCCACCACAACTACACACACATCTACACAAACACATGCTCACACAAGCACAACTGTACACATCACAACCAGTGTTCCCTCTAAGCTGTGCACCTGGGCGGTCGCGCAGGATGTGGATTTTCACTGCGCAGGGGGCTTTAAGGAGCGCACAAAACAAAGGGATCTCCTGCTGACAGGAGAAGAGCTCTCAATGAGCTGTTAATGAAGGCACGGAGAGGGCCCTGATATTTTCCCTTCTGCCCTTATGACTTTTAGTGTTTAAGGTGTGACTCCTTCACCCCACCACAATTCTTGGAGGAGCTGTTTTTGAAAATGCATCAGCAGCCCATAAGATTTACACACTCTGCAAGTGGAAAAACGTGGAACCTTTGGTCGGGTACTACAACTTGTATAATAAAAGCACAGCAAATGAATAAGCTGTTTTGGTAAAACTCTGTTTATATTTGAAATACAATAAATATAATAGCCCAAGATGTTCCAAGAAAACAGCGTTCTAGTCAAGCTAACTTATTTAGGGAGGTGGAGAAATAAGAAAAGTGAGCCCAGCTGAATACAAAGGTATTAAAAAATATGCATCCCTGACACGCTGTCCATGGCTAGGAGGAACATTCCCTACTTACATTCTTAATGTGAATTAAATGGGCCAACTTATTGTTCTCTATATGCAATTTGAAAGCTGCACTCCTGTTCTTTTAAGCACATAGTGATTTCTCCACAAAATGATTCTTAATAATTACAGGAACTGTCAGGGCCACTGCAGGGGTTACTACAAGCACTTTGTGAAAACAAATCACATAAAACTAGAGATGGGCGAGTCTACAATTAAAAGGGAGAGCTGAGCTAAAGCCAAGCCAAATGTCTGGCTCGGATCTTAGAGCCCATGAACCAGCCGAGCCCCGAAAATGTTTGGTATGTAAATTAAAGTGTTTGCATATGCAATAATGAAGAAAAAAGGTTTGATAAAATATTTGCCTAAGATCACACAATTTAGGAGAGGAAGCAGTGATTTATCCAGGTTTTCTGGTTTACTTTGTACAAATCAGCCAATAAACGGGTATCTATTTGTCTTTCCTAATGTTAAGGATTTGTTTTTATCTCTTTGTGCATTTTTCTGCACTTCTTACATAGCGGGCCTCGACCCAAATGCATGGGAGCCCTTTACATGAACACCAGTTCACATTCATTGTTTATAAACTCAGGCAAATTAAGTGATTTACCCAGAATCATAGGCTGTTGAGCCAGCATCGAGACTCAAACCTGCTTCCCTAGTTCCAAACTTAGCAGTTCTGGCCATAATGCCACATCCTGGGAAGAGGGAGGCAGGCAGAAGTCACATAAAAGCTCGGCTCATTATGGGCTGGTGGTTACAACAGGACCTAAAGCTCAGCCAGGCTTCAGACTCAAGCCTGGCTTGAGCTTTCTGTGGCTTGCCCACCCCTACATAAAACAAATACTCGAAAGACAGTTATCAAGACCAAGGTTATAGATAGGAGCAGAAGTGAATCTGAGTAGTAGAAGGAGTTAAAAAAAAGACACCTCAGCAAAATAAATAAAGTGAGGAGAATAGGGTACAATCGAGTGTGGAAACAAGCATCTATAATATAGCACCAGCAAACTCTTGGATGAACGTGTGTTTCAGAAATACATGTATAATTCTCTATCTGTTACACATTTTCTTATGTGAGTAGCCCCAAACACTGGCGTACTTGTCTGATGTGCTTTGAATCTGCATTCTGCCCATTCCTTCTTCCCACTATCCTCTATGTTTCCCCCACTTTATAGAGGACCATGCTTACTGCAGACAGCACAGTGCTGTATTTTATGGTGCCTGGGTTGCAGTGATGTTGGTATAGGAATGGGTTTCTGCACAGTACCAGAATGAAAGTACTGAAGGAATGGTGGCTCCCGACTGCACAAGTCATGATTCAAGGATGGAAGGATTCCAGGTATACCAGGAGTCAAAAAACAAGAATAGGAACTGGCTTCAGCTTGGCAAAAACAGGCACCTGTTCCACAACACTGCACTGCAAACTTATTCAGTATCGTGCCATACACTGCAAATCAGTTGTAGTGAGGTGGGTAGTTCTTAAATTGCTGGGTTATGAAGACACTCTTTTCTTCCACGTAGCACTCTCTCACAACAAATGCTGTCACAGTCCCATTCCTTTGCTGTTAACTGCTGTCTTTCCTGGTCGCCCCGCTTAGCAGTGTTTTCTTCTTTGCACAGCTGTGTTTCACAGTTACAGTTATCTCAGCTCTCATTCTCTTTCCTTCACTGCTACTTGGCTGGTGAGCTTTTTTCCTTTGCGGTCCCATTTTCTTTGCGCAACAGCCTCCCACAGTTAAAGCTCTCTTATCTTCAGTTCCCCCCTCACTGCAGACTACTGGGACAGTTATACACTCAGGACAGTCTCTTTCTTCTCTGTGCAGCTCTCAGCCCCAATTCCCTCTGTCCCACCAGGCAGTCCCCTCCTAGCACAGTCTCTTCTTTTGTGTAATGTTTTCTTTCCACAGTTTGGTAGCTTTGCTTCAAACTTCCTGCTTGCCTCACTGACATTGTACTTCCTTATGCCTGTTATATCAAAGCTGACCCATGTTTACATTTCAAGGGATGATATTGCCTTCTCCTTGGCAGTACTTCAACTCCTACAGGTTGGGCTTTACAGTTCCTATTCTGTGTCTAGCTCTTACCAAAAACTTTGCATGGGTGCCAGGTGAGGTCTGTGCCTCTGAGTACAGAGGGGAGGGGTGTGTCAATATTAGTGTAGAAAAGGAGTTGTTTCATGGTGAGTGTACGTGAGCAGTGTGCATATATGAGAGCAGAGTGAGCAATATACTTGTTTGAGTATAGTGTGAGGGATGCAACTGGTTGGGTGGAGGGTGAGGGGTGTTCCTTTGTCAATTTAGAGTGAGTGCAGGGTTAGTGATGTGCATTGTGCATGTCGGAGGATGTGCGAGTCAGCAGAACTGCATGGTGAAGGGATTGTTCGTATACCTGCAGGGTAAACTGTATGAGTTTGGGGTCAGCAGTCGGCCAGTGTGAAAATGAAAAGTGTTCAGTCTGTAAGCAAAGTGTATTTTGAGTGCAAGTTGAATGGTGTCTATTGTGAGTGTAGGGTTGACGTATACCTTTGTGAGTATAAAATGAGTGGTTTATGAATGCAGTGTGAGTAATGTGAGTGCAGGGGGAGTGGTTGTGGTTGTATTGGGAGTTCAGGGTGAAGGGATTGCTTATGTAGTGTAGAATGAGTGGTGTGCATGTGTGTGTGTGTATGGTGAGTCGGGTCTGTGTGAGAGTAGAATGAGTGGCTTCTCTCTGTGTGTGTAAAGTGAACAATGTGCCTGATTGCAGGGTTCCAGTGTCCTCCATGTTCAGCGACGGGAGTTGTGTTTTCTCCCTGGTCCTGTGGCAACAGCGAAAGAGGATCCTGTTCAATCATGTCCAGCTGGAAACATAAGTTGAGCTGGGAGAAAAGGTGAGTTTTCACCCTTCCACCTTAGACCCTCCCACCCCAATTCACCAAGTCAGAAGTGGAGGTCAGACCACCACTTTGTGCTTTGTGGTATGCCACATCCAAATCTGTTCAGCGGGAAGCGTGGCTGGAGTCCCGCGGGGGGTCACACTTTCCTATGGCACTGTCATGACAGATGGGAATCCTTTGCAGAGTTGGCGGGACTTGGGCAGGTTGAAGTCTATGGGACCGCCAATATCTAAATCTGACAGGCGGACCATCATGGCGGCAGATGGGATTTCAGCCAGAAAACCAACGGCAGGACCGTTATCACCAAGATCTAAATCAGGCCCGACTTAGAGAAAATATGTATGACATTACTCTACCCGCATTGAACAGCCATTGGAGTTTACACATTGAAGGTTTCCTTGCTTTTAAAGGAACAGTCTAACTTCCTAATCCCATAGCCTGATCCTTTATACTTACTATCAATGCACTCTACTTGTGATAAAAAGGAAGCTTTATTTGAACACTTTGGAACCATCCACCGTGCATCTGTAACTAGTACGACATTCTATATGGAACAAACCAGAGCCCCTCCGGGGTCAAGTCTGTGCTATAACTCTGGCCGAAATTGACACCAGTTCACAACAATGACAAACAAAGACTCTTCCCTTACAAAAAAAAAACGAAAATAATTTGTCTAGTGTGTGAATGAGAAGACAGTGTGTTACCCCAAAACACTTCTTTTTTATTTTCATTATCAGTGGTGGTGCGTAGAAATTGTTCATTTTATGTGAAAAACATATTGTAATCTTATTTTCGTAAATCAATAAAATATCACAAAAGTGGTTTACTCAACAAGTGTAAAATGCATGTTGTGAATTAGGGGTACAGATTAGTAGAAATCTGTAGAGAGAGTCATCCAATGGAGTCAATGAAAATCATTATTGTTTTGCATTCCCGAAGACACAAAAAATGTAACTTTCAGAGATGTGGCTCACATTATATTAATGCACCTATTGTACTAGGATTTGGCACCAATGGCCAAATTTATCGATGTTTTGTGTTGCCCTTGAGCCACCTAGATTCAGATTTATCAAGCCACACAATGCCAACCTGCCTGGCCCTGTGTAGTTTGGTAAACCTGATGTAAAGCAAGGCAGAGCAAACTGTTCCTTGTGTTACACTGCATAGTGGGGGTGTTGCAAGGGTGGATTGTGGGCAATCCCATGCATCCACCCACATATTCTGATGCATTCCCAGATTTACCAACACCGGTAAGTCTCAGAATGTGCTAGAATTGTACACCTTATCATCAGAGACGCAACAAGGAAAAATACCTGTATTTCTCCTCAGTGATTCCTCTTTCTAAATATGCTGCATTTTGCAACACACTTAGAAAGAGAAAATGCTTCTGGGGTTTGTTTTTGTGCTAAAAGGTACCCATTCCTGCACAAAACAATCCTGCCTATAACGCAGGCACCTCTGCACCATGGGGCTAGAGTACCTATGTATGTGCTAGGCAGCAGATTGTTCGCCAGCGGAAGTAGAGGACAGAAATGCACCACTTCATGTTAAATATGGTGCATTCCTGTCTCTCTCCTTCATGCGTCCTAGTGCAGCAATGGGTCTGGCTGCGTATTGTGGAACCTTGATAAATATGCCCCCAAGTGAAATCTGTTCAATGTGTCAATTTTGAGGTGAATGAATGAATGAGGTGATTTAGAAAAGGCACAGCTTCTCCAAGGGTTGTCCCGGTGCTGTTTATGGAAGGCCCAGTCACCACTCTCAATCAGCTCAATGAGAAAAGTTTTTAGCTCTTTCCTAAAATGGGCCTCCACATGGATAGAGCAAATTGATAGCTAAAGTATATTCCAAGCTTTACCCGGCAGTACCGAAAAGAAGGACCCTCCATTTCTATCCAGGCTAAATATTTGAGTATTTGCAAGCAGCTCTGTAGCAGAATGGAAGGTTCAGGGAGGACTAAAATGCAATGTTCTCCTAATCAAGTACATGGTGCCATGATTATAGAAAGAGTGATGGACAATGGCCAGCAACTTGAACAAAATTATTTTTTCAATGGGGAGCCAAGCCAACTCCATCAGGTAGGAAGAGACAGATTTTCTGGATTAAGACATGTCTCTAGTCGCAGCTCGCTCCTATTTAAAGGGGTGTGGCAGGGTGAGTGCAGCGCACAGGGGAGGGGGAGTGGGGGAGCCGGACATTTAATATTAAAAACTAATAAAGGAAAAAAACGTACCTCGTCTGTTGCCGCAGCCCCTCTGTCCCTCGACTCTCCAGCTACAGGCATAGGCTCCCAGCCTGCCCTGCGGCCAATCCTGATGCTGCTCAAAGGAGGGTCAGGATTGGCTGGGAGTGCCCAGCCAGGGCACTCCCAGGCAGACCGGGAGCCTGTGCAGGCTCTCTCCAGCCCGGCAACTGTGCTGCTGGGCTGGAGAGAGCTCTCTGTGCTTGTGTGTTTGGCCAGCCCGAGGCGGGTGGCTAAACACACGTGTGCTCTGAGGGGAGTGCTCTGTGCACTCCCCTCCGAGGCTGTCACCCCCAATGCCCGCCTCTTTCACCATGAAGGGATAATAAACCTAGTTTCTTATCCCTTCATGGTGAAAGGGTTACAGCTTCTGCTGCTGGCGGGGTGGTGGGAGGCGCTCCTCTGCCTTTATGGAGGAGCCGCCCCTGCATGTCTCCCCATTTCTTTCACCATCTGGAGTATGCTGATCTTATAATCTGGAACCCAAAGATAAATATAGTTCAAGTAGTCCAGCCTAGAGGGTATTAACGAGTGGAAAACTGTTCTGTGTACATCTAATGGTAGGAAGCCAGGATATTTCCATATGGAGCTAAGCAGACTACAATAAGTCCCTGCTACTGCAACAATCTGGTGGTCCAAAAATAACTTATAGTCTATTTTTACTCCAGAATTATTGACTACCTGTGTAGAGGGCAGGAGAAGGGGACTATCCCTCTGTTAACTATAATTTGTCTAATGGTATCTGGCCTTGCTAAACAGTAGTTTCTCAGTTTTATCCACATTACACTGAAGATCGCTCTTATGTACGCAGTGCAGGACATCTTTCAGGCAGGTGACAAAAGACGAAGTTTTGTTGGAGGCAGAATGATCAAAGGTACAAAGCAATTGCGTATCATCTGCATAAGATATAGTCATGAGACCATGTGATTCTATCAAATTGCCTAAAGGAGCCATATTCATATTAAACAAAGTGGTGATCAAAGAATAGTCTTGTTTCACTCCAGAAGCAAGCCTCTTCTGGGAGGAGGTATGGATGACAAGCCAAATCTTTGGAACTCTACCTTCTTAGGAAGGATTTGAACCAGTGTCATGCTGAGCCACCTGTGCCTATCTCCACCATCCTCTGCAGTAGCACTGGATGGGATATGGTGTCGAAGGCCGCAGATTGATTAAGCAAAATTTAAGCAGCACTTTTCCTTTCAACAAGAGAAGATTTAATGATTTCAGTAATTTCAAGAAGGGCAGATTCCATACTATGCTGCGGCCAAAAACCTGAGTGAGTACCAAGGAGGAGCTTATTGGTCTCCAAATATTTAGACAGCTGGATATTTACAACTATCTCTAGGATTCTACTGCCCATCAGTGACAAGGAAATAAGCTGACAGATAGAACAGCTGAATCAGCAAGAGACTTTTTCAAAAGGTGAATCTCTTTGGCCCTTTTCCAGCAAGATGGGACAGATACTAACTCCAGGGAACAGTTGAAATGCTTGATTCATACTGGAGCAATAGAAGGTCCAAATATGCAATGAAATAGGGCTGAATGCACTTATGATAAAGAATGTTTCCAGTTTATTCAGGAAGCAATACATCAGGACCTGGATTTATACCAGGATCTAAACAATTGGTAGCAGGCACTGGTGGGTCAAGGCCATCTAGATCCTTTGGATCATATGCTCAATGAAAGAGGATAATTGCTAGCAATAGGTGGATTATATGACGCAGGGTTCAAATAAGACTTTACAATCTTAAAACTCTACTTAGAAGAAGTCTCAGCTGCTTCGATACAGTCAGTATAGAAGGAGCATTAAAAAAATTTCATGGTTATGCAAGGCCCAAGCACATCTGTAAACAAGTTTTGGCAAAGTCAATAGCTCTAGTTTAGCTTTCAACCTTTTGGCTACCAACATTTTGGCTTTGCCAATGCTCATTTTGTTTGATATTATTTTTTGTATAAACGTACACAACACAAAAGTTGCATAGTTGTAAAGTTGGAGGAGCTCCCTGTCTCATACTTAAGTAAAACAAGTATTGTTTAGAAGCCAAAAGTTATATTTGTTACAATGTACAACAGTCGTTCCTGATATGGAATAAGCAAACTGTGCAAGCGAAGAATGCTGTCACTCATAATCAGGTAAGCCACAAGCTGAAGTGGGCTGAACCTCTGCCCATGGTGTATGCTGTGGTGGGCAGAAGCAAAATGTGAACAACACTACAATATACCAATAGATAAAGAGGGCTAGCTGAAAGTGCCTGTAAGTATGTGTAGTATGTACATATTTAATTAAAAACAAAAGTTCTTGGCTAACCCAGATCTAAAAAACGAAGCATGAGCTCAACCATGATAATACTAAGGGCCTTGTTGTGAGTCAAGCGCAAAGTGTAACCATAAGGATTGAGTGTTTTTTGCACCCTGGTTGCAATTGAGCTGAATTAAAACATAAGAGCTGTTGAACCTTTTCAGTGCACACGTTTTTTAAAATAAAATATTAATACATTTTGGAAGTGGAATGTATTTCATTTTCAGAATCAATGGATGAATAGAAGAGAAAAAAGGCAAATATCACTGGCGTATGCTGGTACTCTAATAATGCTGAACCCCCTAGCAACCATGCATCAAGGAATTCGTTTCTGATGTCTCATTTCCAACTCCCTAAACAATACAGAAGCCTTTCTGATACTGCATAGCTAAGCTCTGGGCAAAACGCAGCAAGTCAACACAATTAGCCATCGCAGATTAGCTGTTAAGGATTTGAAAGCAATTGTCACTTCTCCTGCATTTCAAAGGCCATTTCAATTATCTATGAAAGTGTGGAAAGAAAACTATGACAATCTACAATGAAAAGTCAAAAAAAGGCCGTACAGGAAGAATGTGGATACAATAAGCTGGCATTTGTGAGCAAGAATGTAGTGCTAAAAAGTAACTAGACTGGGAGGTTTGGTAATTATCGCCTTCAATAAATCCACAGCATGGCCAACAGCATACCAAAAACACTTGCCAGGTATAGAAGAGGCTGCAGCAGGGCAAACTTACAGATATATCACTCATGCCTTTACCACGCATCCTGTATCACGCAATGCCATTACAACGCTTTGCCTTTACCATGCATGCCTTTAAAATGAAATGGTGAGTATGTATCAGTTAAGTAAAGCCCATATAAACATATATGATTACATATATATATATATATATATATATATATAAATATGTATATATATATATATATTTATGGATGCAGATTCTCCGGGTATCCACGGGTACCTGCAGGTACCTGTGGTTCTAATTGGGGAAAAAAAAATCACACACCATACCCCTGCCCTGTATGACCAAAGGCCGTGCGCAGCGTGGGTAGGGTGCATGTGGAACGGAGGGTGGCTGCAGGCCCTGTGGCCAACCCCCACTGCGCACGGCTGCGTGCATCTGTAGTTATATTAATGTATGGTATTTGTATATTATTTTACATTAAAAAACATAGATATCCACAGAAAAAAAGTAAAGTTACAGGGATGTTATAGTTAGGTTCACGTTTTACCCAAACAAAACCATAGAAATTCACAAGTTATATTTATAGTTATACTTATCTGAAGAAAATATAACTCACATTGGAAGGTAACTTTAGATTACGAGTTATAGTTTCTTGACATAAGCATAACTATAAGTGTAATTATAACTGCTGAATTTCTATGGTTTTGTGTGGGTACAACGTGCACCTATCTGTAATGTCCCTGCAACCTTTGGTTACAT
Source organism: Pleurodeles waltl (assembly GCF_031143425.1). Lineage (NCBI taxonomy): Eukaryota > Metazoa > Chordata > Amphibia > Caudata > Salamandridae > Pleurodeles > Pleurodeles waltl. The sequence goes on along the minus strand of NC_090440.1, from coordinate 1,541,718,235 downwards.
ATATATTCACTGAAAAAAAACAAAGGTTACGGGAACATCATAGTTAGGTGCACATTTTACCCACACAAAACAATAGAAATTCAGCAATTATAGTTATCCTTATGTTAAGAAACTGACATTTATGCTCTAATTTTGTACTCGAATTGCACTATTTCATATCGAGGCTCTACTGTCACGGATTTGCACTGATTTTTGGGGAAGTGGGGACAATGATATATTGATAATTTTAGTGGTTCTGTTTTTTTTTTTTTTTTTTTTTATATGATTCTGATATTTTAACATTTTACTTTTTGGAGTGGAGTTAGTGGTCTTTTAAACTCTTTCGCCCAAGCTGGGTAGCGCACCAGTGACCAGTCAAGCCACAGTACTGGTGCTGCTTCCCCTGTCTTGCCGTTCTTTTGGCTTCCACCATTTTGGGTGGGGGTGGAGGGGTGTGTTATGTCAGCAGTCTAGGCTAAGACCCTGACAAACAATTTAAATGCTGGTTTGTGCAGCGAGTTCACCAAAGGCAAGCCAGTTTGGTCCATCCATGCCTGACCGTTGCAAGTCACCAGGGCACCTGCTTGTTTTGCCAAAGATAAGAAACCTCTGATCACCTTCTCCCAAGATATGTTTCTTGCCTTGAAACCAAAGGGACCACACTTGCTTAGCTGTTGTAAAGGGGTGCCTGCAGTCACTTTTGGCCCATTTTTCTTGTCAACTGCAAGTGAGGATGTATGGACCTTCGGGAGACAACATATTCCTTCCATAGGATGGGTGCTGTTGCACCCCCTCCCCCACACATTCAAGGGTTGTGAAAGCGATCCTTCGGTTTCGAAGGCAAATCGCTGGTGCTGCGCTGCATCAGTTTCAAAGCTGATGCGCCGGGTTTCTCCAAGCAGTGGAGGGATGCCTCGGCCTTCCTTCAGCAGTGGCGGCGATGCAGTAGTTCCAATGTGGTGACATTGCAATGGTGAAGCGCTGGTTCCAAATGAGATGTGCTGGTTCTACTCCCGCAACAGCAGTGATGCGTCAGGTCTACCTCCTGCAGTAGGTGATGCATTGATTCCCGCTGGAGAAAGTATCTGGGTCCAATTCCAGTGAACCAGGCACAGAAGCAGAGGTAGAGACTTTGATATCTCTCAGTCTCAAGCAACAGGAGGCAAGCCAACAAGCCCTTGGAGATCACTCAGTCAGAGTCCAGCTCTCCTTCAGAAAGGTCAGAGTGTAGCAGGAAGCAGGCAGCACAGCCAAGAAGCAGTCCTTTCAGGTCAGCAGTCAAGCAGGGTAAAAGTCCAGGATGTAGCACAGCAGTTCATCTGAAAGAGTCCAGTAGTAGGTCCAGAAATGTCTGATTTGGTGGGGTCAGAGACCCCGTACGTATACCTAAATGTGCCTTTGAAGTGGGGGTGACTTCAAAGAAGGGTGTTTGAAGTGTACAAGTATCATTTTTTCCTCAGCCCTGGCTCCAAACTATCAGCAGGGGCTAATAAGCCCTTGTGTGGGGGCAGACACTGCTTATTCTGGTGTAAGTGTTATCCCATCCTGCCCAGGAAGAGCAAGTGAATGCAGATGGGCATGCAGACATACCTAACATTCCTGTGTTTGTGGCTTTCTAGAGGGAATGCACAAAGTGTGGCCGTCACCCACCATACACGGTTATTGGGGACTGGCTTCAGGCACACAGAGCTGTAGGAGCAGAGAAATGTCCACTTTCTAAAAGTGGCACTTCTAAAACAGTAACGTTAAATCTGACCTTGCTAGTAAAGAGGCTTTATCATTACCATTCCAAAGATATGTAACCTAACACAGCTACTCCTTTCTAATCAGGAATTACAAATTAAAAATGTATTAAGGAATTCCCAATGTTAACCTATGGGAGGAGTAGGCCTCACAGTAGATGCGAGTTGATGTCCTCTGGCCGGCTGAAAGAAGAATCCTTTCTTTGATTCAGAAGTAATTAATCCTTCGAGGTTGAAGAAGCACTGTCTGGTAATTTATGGCATGATTGAGTAACACCTTCCAGTTTTAATTTGTATGCTATGTAGATAAGAAAAGAATCAGTGGCGGTACCTCCGACAGTATCCCTGAGTTTTAAACTATTTCCAGGGAGAGTTTGCAAGGCAAGCCTCAATAGGAAATTGATACTTGCCACAGAAAATTGTGCTGTTAAGTGCTACCTAAAATAATATCCTGTCCTAAAGATAAACCTCAATTGACAGGTTTCTATATGATGGGTAGAAACATCAACATTAATTAGATGTGGACTGACTTTAGAAATGATTAGTGGCTTCTGGACACCCGGACTGGAGGGGCCATTTTGAAGACCACTTGTTCCTTTAGCCACTCTTTTGTACATATTGTATATAACACTGGTGGACTTCAATTTCACCTTAATCACTTTCACTGCGCCGTCACTTTATGAGGAGCACCTAAATGTATTGAATTTTGATTCAAAACCTTTTTGAAAAACAAATTTGTTGAATAAAATGTATAAATGACATAACAGTCTTATTGAGATGAAAGATGTCTAGAATTAACTAACCATTGCCGCGGGAGTCAAGGGTTACACTTCCCCATTGAGGACCAATTGTTTGCTGTATTTATATGTACCCAGGTCCTGGGTTATTGGGTTTGCCCAATTTTACTAATTGTTCACTTTTCTAAAAGTGGCATTTCTAAAATAGTAATGTTAAATCCCACCTTAGCTGTAAAGAGGATTTATCATTACCATTCCAAATATATGGAATATGACTCAGCTAATAATGTTTTGATTCTACCCACTGCAGAGTACTTCATGCATTAGACCAGAATCTACAAAAATTCTTCCAGTCCAATTTTGTTATTTTGTGGGCTGGAGATTTAATATCCAATCATTTTCCCTACGTACATCCAGAGCATGTGGGCTAACAAGTCAAGAGGGGATATAGTATGACCATTTTTATCATAATGATTATGGAGAGGCGCTCAATATGATTTTGTCAAAATATGAACTGATGTTATTGGAATGTAAACGAAGCATTAATGGGGAGGTAATACCTTCTTTCAGAGGCACTAACTCTTCATCAGTAATTGATCATATGGTACTGTCATCATTTGCTAATAACGTATGTGATACCCCTTGTAATGCCCAGTCATTTCTGAGCGATTGTGATCCGATCATCCTCTCAGCAATATTTTGGGGCCCCAAGGAAGAGTTCCATATTACTGCGAACCAGGCAGAGGTACACAGAACAAATGGGGTAAGACTGAAATGGAAAAATGTACACCCGGCAGATCTTTTACAGAAGTTTGTACAAGGGTGCTCGTCTGAAATTGAATACTGTTTACAAGAGGAAATAGAACACCCACAGTTGCTCAGTAGTTTTAGTATAGTTATATCATAAACTAAGCGTCTTCCGACATATTACCCTCAATATAGGAAGACCACGAAGAATAAAGAGTAGTTTGACCATGCTTGCATTAAAGCTAGTGGGGAGCTCAAACTAGCCCCTCAAATATCACCTAGAGACCGGATCGCAATCAGGTTACTGCAGGTAAAATATAGGGAAGCCTTGGAGCGAAGAAAGAAAGAGCTGAGGGAAGAGGCATAGACAAATCTAGCATTGGCAATGGATACAAATAATAGTAAATTGTTCTGGGAAACAGTAAACGCCCCTTTCTTGACTAATGGGGCACCTACTGAACTGGGTACAAGTGTATCCTGGGCAGCATGGGTGGACCACTTTTCAGAGCTCTTTAGGAAAAGGAGCGGGCTAGTAGATATGCCTAGGCATCTGGAGTTGGGGTATCCCATTCATTTACACATCACTATAGTTGAGGTCTGATCAGCTATCTCAGCTAGTGCCAGGGCCCCAGACCCGGATTGGGGTACCTGTAGATGTTTTCAAATTTCAAAGTGATTTTTGGGTACCTATTCTGACTAGGCTGTTTAATATAGCCATGACTGGGGAAATCCCAACGTCTTGGACTACGTCTATTATTATACCCATATATAAGAAAGGTGACGAAGCTGATCCTAAAAACTATCGCCCAATATCATTGCTGGACTCAACCATGAACATTTTTATTAGGGTGATTCTGGCAAGACTTAATGACAGGGCACTGGATAATAATATTCTTTCACCTGCCCAATTTGGATTTAGGTCAGGACTGAGCACTATAGAGCAATGCCTTAACTTAGATCTGATTATAGGGATGTACACAAAGGCCAAAAAATGGGTCTTTTACCTCTGTTTTGCTGATCTTCGTAGTGCCTTCGATCTAGTTGAGCATGCCCTTCTTTGGACCACATTTCTTGATATGGGTGCCCCAAGGTATATCATAAATTTTATTGCCCATCTCTATGCAGATTTAACATGCAAAGTCTGCTTTAGTAAATTGGGAGAGTGAACTACCCCTTTTAATATTGGAAGAGGTATTCGTCAAGGGTATGTACTGGCCCGTTATTGTTTTCCTTATATATTAATGGAGTGGATAAGTTCCTGCAGGAAATCCAGGTGGACCCCGCCCCCAATGTGGCAGGGCATCCAGTTACCGTATTACTCTATGCTGATGATGTTGTCTTGATTTCTAGGACTCCAGTGGGGCTCCAAAAACTAATGGATGGTCTAGAACGGTTTATGAAGGGTATGGTTATTAACAAATCTAAAACCTTCACTGTGGCCTGTGGCCAAAAGATAAAGAAATGCAGGAGTTTTTATGTTCACAATAAGGAGATTGTTACTGTGAAGTCATTCAGCTACCTGGGTGTATTGTTCTCGAGCAATGGGCAATGGAAACAACATATTTATTCGGGAAAGGGTAAGTTAAGAAGGAATTCAGGTGCCATTTCTAGATTTGCTAGCAAACTAGGGAGTCGCCCCATCTCTACTATGATAACCATTTATAGGGCCAGAGCACTATCCATGGTAGTGTATGGAGCTGGCGCCTGGGGGTACACAAAAAGCACCCTTTTACAATTAGAGGAAAACTGTTTTTTTAAAACGTTTGCTATGGTTACCGACCTCAGCATCTAATTGAATTGTACACCAAGAGGTGGGCCTCCATTTTTTTGGAGGACTTGTTGCAGGTGAGCCCTTTGCTCCTATGGCGTAGTATTTGGTCCAAGGAGGAAATTGTATATACTAAGAAAATTATTTTAGATAGTTTAAAACTGGATAATGCTATGCGTATACCGTGGCTCGCTTTCATTGACTCCTCTTTTAGATTTGTATTCAATATAAATATAAAATCAGACCCAGAGGAAGTGCTGATATTATCAAAGAAATATATTAAGGACACCTTCTTCCAATATCGGGTTTAGAGTTGATGGTAGGAAAACTAATGAGTACATGAAATCCACTGTTGGTAATTACATGTCCCTTTCTCTAGAGGCAAGTAGAGAAGGATACCAACTTGGTGCAACTGACATGAAGCACCTGTTCGTTCTGATATGGTTAAGACTGGGTATAGTGCATCATTTAGTAGCATTTCCTAGTATGAGGTCCTGTCCCAATGAAACATTTTGTTGCCCCTGTGATGGGTTAAGTAAGCAAAGCACTCTGCATTTTATGTTATTTTGTAAGTTTTATGAACATCTTAGAGTTTTTTGTCTCAACCCCCTTTTTAAACAAAATAGTATAAGGACCTATATGGTGGCGCTGGAATTTTTGTTGAGACTTGACAATACACATGTATATATTTTAAATGCCATACAAGTTAGGAAAAGTCTGCTTTTAGCCATGGTGAATCCAGATATTCCTTTCTAATCAGGAATTACAACTTAAACATGTATTAAGGAATTCCCAATGTTAACCTATGCGAGGAGTAGGCCTCACAGAAGTGAAAAAAAACAAGTTTCAGAGTGTTTCACTACCAGGACATTTACAACTTAAAAGTACATAACCTACCTTTTACTTACAGAGCACTCTGGCTTGTGGGCTACAGAGGGCCCACTGTAGGTGTGACGTAGGTGGAATAAAAGGGGAGTTTAAGGCTTGGCAAGGGGTTGTGAATGCCAAATCGAGGTGGAGGTAAAACTGTACCCACAGTCTCTGCAGTAGCAGGTTTGAGACATGTTTAAAGGACTACTCAAGTAGGTGGCCCAGTCAATGATGCAGTCCCACTAGTAGCATTTAATTTGCAGACCCTAGGTATATGGTATATCACTTTACAAGAGGCTTACAAGCAAATTAAATATGTCAATTGCGTATTTAGCAATTTTACCATGTTCAGGGAAGAGAGCACAAGTACGTTTGCACTGTCAAATAGTGGTAAAATGCACTGAGTCCTAAAGCCAACAAAAACGAAATCATAAAAAGAGGAAGCAGAAGGCAAAAAGTTTGGGGGTAACCCTTCAGAGAGGGCCATTTTCCAATAGTGAGTGAGGGTATTTGGGTGGTAAGGGTTTTTATATTGTAATGTTATTTTTAGGGTTTAGGGTGTTTAGGGTGGGTGAGAGTATTCTGATGGTAAGAGTATTTTTAGGGTTTAGGGGTGGGTGATGGTATTGGATACAAGGGATTGTTTAGGGAATAGGGTGGGTAAGGTTATTTCAGTGGTAAGGTTTTTTTAGGGTTTAGGGTAAAGTAATTATAACTTGTGTCCTCACCATGCACTACTAATTCTCCCACATATTACAACACTCATACCATCTCCTATGACATCATTGATAACATCTCTACAACATTTGCAGTAAATTATTGGTGAGAAAACTGTGCATGATAGGGACGTGAGTAATAGTTACACTAGGACATGAGTTATAGTTATTTGAGATAATTATTTTAGACGTAATGGAGGCAAGACGGAGGTCTTGATATTAGGCAGTCAATCATCCATTTGGACCCACTCATAGTGGCCAGATACGTTGGGTACATTACTTACTCCAACATATTCTGGGAGTACTAATTGACAAAAACTTATCATTTGGCCTCCAGGTTAACCGGATGGTGTCAACCTGTTTCTGGATGATCAGGACTCATAGGAAAGTGTTTCCTTATATTTCCTTTCATGCGCGTAAGCAAGTTACATTGGCACTTATCTCATCCATGCTAGGCTACTGTAACAGGCTCCACCTGACAGTTATATCCAAACTGCAGTAGGTCCAAAATGCAGCGACAAGACTAACTCTTGATGTTCCCAAAACTCAACCAGTTTCAGCAGGGATTCAGAAGCTTCACTGGGTACCAGTGAACAAACGTTTATCTTAAAAGCTTTTTTGTATTATTCACAATGCACTGCATAACATTGCGCCTGGAGGGATTTAAAACATTTTTCATTGGTATATTCCTTCCAGACTGCGTCCATTCTCAATTCAAAATATCTTAATTGTTCCTAAATACCGAAAAGCAAGGTGGGCGGTAGAGCCTTTTTGGTGGCCACATCCAAGTTATGGAACTCTCTTCTTCACTTCATCACCTGTTTTCAAGATCATATGCAACTCTGCAAAGCCTTAAAAACCTGGCTTTTCACTCTTTAACGGATGCTCAGGGCCTATGCTCCTGGATTTATTTTTCCTCTTTTCCCCTTCCTTAGGATTAACCGCTACCATGACCTTGACACCTTTGGGCATTTGTTTGCACTTTATAAATATGTTAATTTGTACATGTCCAACGTTTTAAAAACACTGCACCCTGCCCTTGGGGCTAACTAGGGACTACCTTGGGGGTGACTTATATGTAATAAAAACAAAGGTTTCAGTTGCCAGGTTGAAAATGGCAATTTAAAACTGTACACACAGACTCTGCAGTGGCAAGCCTGAGAAAAGTGAGAGGCTACTGGAGTGGTTGGCACAGTCCGTGCTGCAGGTCCAATAGTAGCATTTGATATACAGGCCCTGGGCACACATAGTGCACTTTACTATGACCCATAAATCAAGTATGACACTCATGAGGAGACCCAGGTATCACATTTTAGACACATGGCACATGCACTTTAGCACTGGTCAGCAATGAAAAGAGTCCTAAAGCCAGCAAAAACGAAGTTCAGCACACAGTCAAAAAGCAAAAAGTCAGGGGAAACCACGCCAAAAGATGCCAGGTCTAACACTTCCACTTTCCATTGGTACTTCTCCTACACAGATCACTACTGTGGGACAAAGTTATGTCCTCAGGAAACGAACAAAATAAAAGCAGATGGTACCTAATGACACCGTCTGCTATAACTTTGTTTACTATGATGTCAAGGTGCTTTGCACATGGCACGTCACACAAACAAAAAAAAACTCAAGACACAAGAGAAACGCTTCCCTTATGTTTGGACTTTCTTTTTTAAAAGAAACTGTATTTGGTGCTTGCACCAGAAGCAGTTTCTTCTTAAATGTGGTGAGTGACCCGTTAATGTCCACCGAACTGCAGAGGCAAGTTAGTGGACATCAACAGGTCGTCTATCTCTTTCAACAGGTTAACTGTGTAGTCAGTGATATTCCATGTTGTTTCAATGTTCCATATTTATTTTATTGTGTGACCTATTTGTATTTGACTTCATCCTTCTTTTGTAAGATATTGTGCAGTATGCATAGCAGTCATTACACCACTGATCTGTTGTACCATTATTTATTCTACCTGCTCGTTAACAGTCTGCTCCTGGTCCTTCCACCCTATGATTCGATAGACTTATTTGTTGAAAAGAAGATGTTAGAGGTACAGTGCTTACTAAACTCCCTACACTTGGGTGTGACAAAAAAAGCGAAGCAAGTCATTTCTTAAGTTTGAATACTCATTTGAGTAACTAAAGAAATACACCTTGAAAGCCTATCTTTTAACAAGTCACACAGTTAACAAATATTAGGTGACAAAGAAATCCCAAAGGTATGACGAATTAATGAATAAATAGACAGAACATCCTTACGCTTACATGTTACCATATAGCAAAATACCTTAACCAATTAATACATTTTTTATCACAGCTCTCATGGGATGTCAAAAGCTCAATGAGTTGAGTGACACAGGAGTATGCATTGCCCTATATATTCATTCTGGTATTTGCAAGCACTGGTTTGTGTGGAGTGGGACAGTTGAGTAATTGTGATGCTCAGAATAGGCAATACGCTGAAACTCTATGTGCAGCAAAAGGCCTACCCATTTTGCCCAATGTTAGAAGCAGGGTTGCCAGATGACCTTAAGTCAAAGTTTAACAAATAATTGCATTAGTCGTTTTCTTTCAGTAACGTAATTATATCAACTCAGGTGACAACCAGGATTTATGAAAAGTATTGTACACGCGGTGCAATGGCAACATAGAACACTTTGGCAGCCCTGGCCTGGACGCATTAAATAGTTTAGGCTCTACAGTTCTACTTGGCTAGAACCTGCTTCAGGCGCAATATTTGTATGATTTGGTATAATACACCAAGAAGCACAATGCATGGGAACAGTATTGAAGTCACTTTTCTATCGCTGAACAGGACTACAGATTATTTTTGGAGGTTATCATGTCTGATGGAAGTGATTGTGTAGCAGCCTTGTGTTTTTACGAGAACACACTCTTTTGATGGTTGCTATTTCTTACCATATATTACCTCAGCAGTGGCTCAATGTTTCAGAATGAAAACATTCTGAAATTACACAAAGTGGGCACAAACTGTTTTTAGTTAAAATATACCTGTTTACGAGCTATAGTGAACTAATGTTGAAAACTGTGTATCATTAAATAATTTCTTGAGGTCACTATCTCTTCTGATGTTTTTTCCAGTCAAACGTGTGTCTGCCCTGGCACGTTGAGGTTCGGAACTTTCACAACTTTATTAGTAGAATTATGTGCACCTGACTCCCTAACCCCTGTGGTCACATCAATTGAGCCATCTTCCATTTTTACCACTAATGCTTTACTTTAAATGAAGAGGAATGAAAGGCTTCCCTTATCAGAGAGAAAGGGAATGACGAGGAGTAAAGAGAGAAATTGGACGAGAGGAGTAGAAACTGTAAAACTGTTGAGACTAAGGGGGTCATTCCAACCCTGGCGGTCGGTGTTAAAGCGGCGGCCAACCCGCCAACAGGCAGGTGGTGCAAAAAATGGAATTCTGACCCTGGCGGAAACCGCCAACACAGACCGCCACTTTAACACTCCGACCGCCACGGCGGGACAAACAAACAGCGCGGTGGTCACCGCCAACAGACAGGCGGGAGACAATGTACAGCCCACCCTATCACAACCCACCAATCCGCCACCTTTTCCGGGGCGGGAGCCCCGCCGATAAAAACACGGCGCAAACAGACTACGAACGGGAAAACGCTCACCTCTACACACTCCACGAGGAATCTGGACAGCATGGAACCAGAACTACACATCCTACCAGCTATTGTCTACCTGCTCCTCTACCAGGAGCACGAACGCCGGCGCAGAAGACAACAGTGAGTACTGCACCTACGACACAGGGGAGGGGGGAGGAGAAAAGATTACGGGCACACACATACGCGACACACCCACCCTCACCCACAACTACCTACACATCAATGCAGAGCAACAACTCAGAGTGACACCCCCCCAAAACCCCCCAGAAGAATGCAAAGACAAAATAAAATGATCATGAAATTCAAATATGTTGTAAGGCTACGTAAAACTTTTTTTTCAAACATCTATAACTATATACACATATGTAATTTGTCCTGTCCAAATTGGGTTTCAGTCATTGTACGTGGGCCGATGGGCCTCAACACATGGGCAAAGCCCACACAGGAGACCCGAAGCCATTGGAGAGAACACTGCAGGGGCATCATATAGAAAAACTACAGGCACCTCAGGGGGAAGGGAAGGGGAGGCACCTCAGCCACATGAGTCCACGACGCCAGATCCACGGGGGGCCTCCATGCCCACTGTGCCATCCTGGGGAGTGCAAAGCCACAGTCTCACAAGTCTCTACAGTGGGTGGCTTTCCCACTGTGCCATCCTGGGGAGTGCAAAGCCACAGTCTCACAAGTTTCTACAGTGGGGGCTTGCCCACTGTGCCATCCTGGGGAGTGCAAAGCCACAGTCTCACAAGTCTCTACAGTGGGTGGCTTTCCCACTGTGCCATCCTGGGGAGTGCAAAGCCACAGTCTCACAAGTTTCTACAGTGGGGGCTTGCCCACTGTGCCATCCTGGGGAGTGCAAAGCCACAGTCTCTCAAGTGGATTACAGACTCCACTGGTACTGGAGGAGGCATGGTGCCCAGAGTGCATCGTGCAGCCCTGCCCAACACAGATCCGGGCCTGCCCCTTCTGCCAATGGGCCAGCAGTGCTTGAGACAGCGGTGCCCACCGGAGCTGTGCTTGAGACGGCAGTGCCCAGCGGAGCTGTGCTTGAGATGAAGGGCCCAGCGGAGCGGTGCTTGAGATGAAGGGCCCAGCGGAGCTGTGCTTGAGATGAAGGGCCCAGCGGAGCGGTGCTTGAGATGAAGGGCCCAGCGGAGCGGTGCTTGAGATGAAGGGCCCAGCGGAGCGGTGCTTGAGATGAAGGGCCCAGCGGAGCGGTGCATGAGATGAAGGGCCCAGCGGAGCGGTGCTTGAGATGAAGGGCCCAGCGGAGCGGTGCTTGAGATGAACGGCCCTGTTCAGCGGTGCCTGTCTTGAAGGGCCCTGTTCAGCGGTTCTTGAGACGGCGGTGCCCTGTTCAGCGGTGCCTGTCTTGAAGGGCCCTGTTCAGCGGTTCTTGAGACGGCGGTGCCCTGTTCAGCGGTGCCTGTCTTGAAGGGCCCTGTTCAGCGGTGCTTGTCTTGAAGGGCCCTGTTCAGCGGTGCCTGTCTTGAAGGGCCCTGTTCAGCGGTGCCTGTCTTGAAGGGCCCTGTTCAGCGGTTCTTGAGACGGCGGTGGCCTGTTCAGCGGTGCTTGTCTTGAAGGGCCCTGTTCAGCGGTTCTTGAGACGGCGGTGCCCTGTTCAGCGGTGCCTGTCTTGAAGGGCCCTGTTCAGCGGTGCTTGTCTTGAAGGGCCCTGTTCAGCGGTGCTTGTCTTGAAGGGCCCTGTTCAGCGGTGCTTGTCTTGAAGGGCCCTGTTCAGCGGTTCTTGAGACGGCGGTGCCCTGTTCAGCAGTGCTTGTCTTGAAGGGCCCTGTTCAACGGTTCTTGAGACGGTGGTGCCCTGTTCAGCGGTGCCTGTCTTGAAGGGCCCTGTTCAGCGGTGCTTGTCTTGAAGGGCCCTGTTCAGCGGTGCTTGTCTTGAAGGGCCCTGTTCAGCGGTGCTTGTCTTGAAGGGCCCTGTTCAGCGGTGCCTGTCTTGAAGGGCCCTGTTCAGCGGTTCTTGAGACGGCAGTGGCCTGTTCAGCGGTGCTTGTCTTGAAGGGCCCTGTTCAGGGGTTCTTGAGACGGCGGTGCCCTGTTCAGCGGTGCCTGTCTTGAAGGGCCCTGTTCAGCGGTGCTTGTCTTGAAGGGCCCTGTTCAGCGGTGCTTGTCTTGAAGGGCCCTGTTCAGCGGTGCTTGTCTTGAAGGGCCCTGTTCAGCGGTTCTTGAGATGGCGGTGCCCTGTTCAGCGGTGCTTGCCTTGAAGGGCCCCGTTCAGCAGTGCTTGTCTTGAAGGGCCCTGTTCAGCGGTGCTTGTCTTGAAGGGCCCTGTTCAGCGGTTCTTGAGACGGCGGTGCCCTGTTCAGCGGTGCTTGTCTTGAAGGGCCCTGTTCAGCGGTTCTTGAGACGGCAGTGCCCTGTTCAGCGGTGCTTGTCTTGAAGGGCCCGGTTCAGCGGTTCTTGACACGGCGGTGCCCTGTTCAGCGGTGCCTGTCTTGAAGGGCCCTGTTCAGCGGTTCTTGACATGTGTCTCCAGGGCACCATATCTGGCCAATATATGGAGTTCATTCGCCATCCGACTTCTCACTTCTGGGGGTGGTGGGGCCCTCCTGGGCAGCTCGCCTGCTGCCGGACATGTCAGCCGTGCTGCCCTTGCCATCCTTCCGTGGTTCCCTGTGGCCCTTGCCTCCCTTTGTAGATGTGCCAGGTGGCACCCCACATCCTGACGGTGCCAGGGTAGTGCCTTTGGAGGCTGCCGTCTCTGGCCTCTCGCGCCGGGCCTTGCCTTTCTTGGTTTTCTTCCCAGGGGGTTGGCTGGCTGTCCCTTTACTGCTGGCCGATGGTGCTGCCCTTGAAGGTGGTGGACTCCAATATCCCTGTACTATGGACCTTGTAGGTCCAGGGGTTGTGGTGGCTGAGGTGCTGATTGGACTCTTACGAGATGGAGGGGGTGGGTTAGGTGATGGAAAGAGGTTAATTCTGGACAGGAAAAACTTTTTAGGAGCAGTGGGAAAGGTAGGTGCAGTGGGTATGGGAGTGGAGGAAGAGGATGTGGTTGTAGGAGAGTCAAGTGTGGTGTCTTTGGGTGCAGGTGCTTGTGACGGAGGCTGTCGTGAGGTGGATGGCTGTTGGGTGGGTGGCTGCCTGCGTTTGTGTGGTTTGGAAGAGGGGGTGACAGACACACTGGGAGAGGACACAGGGGACGTGTAAATGGCAGTGGGGGTGGTGACTGCAGGTGTGCGGAGTGTTCTGGTGGGTGTGCTGGTGATGGACGTAGTGGCTGATGATGTTGTGCATGCAAGTGTGAGTGGAGACATCACAGGGAGGGAGGAGGGAGACGAGGAGGAGGGGGACACAGAGGAGGCAGTGGCTGTTGGTATGTCTGCATGTGGCTGTTGCTTGTGTGAATGCTTGTGTGATGTGTGGTGCTTATGTCTGGATGAGCTGCCGTTGGGTGTTGAGGTGTGTGCAGGCTGGTCTGTAGGTGTGTCTGGGATAGGCAGAGGAACAGGGGAGTGGGACTGGGTGGAGGAAGTTGGAGGAGGGAGGCAGGAGACAGGGACAATGGCTGCCGTCAGTGCTGAGGCCAGAGCGTTGAAAGATCGCTGATGGGCAGCCTGACCCGAATGAATGCCCTCCAGGTATGCATTGCTCCGGTGCTCCTCCCTTTCTACCCCCTGGATGGCATTCAAAAGGGTAGACTGCCCAACAATGAGCGTCCTGAGGAGGTCAATGACCTCCTCACTCAGGGCCTGAGGTGCCTGGGGCGAAGGAGATGCCCGCCTTCGTGTGCGAGCGGGCACGGGCGATCGCAGAGGGGCTGCTGGGAGGGCCGAGTTTGTGCGCTGGGTGGCGGCTGTACCTGTTGTTGCGGTGGGCAAGGATGTTGCCGCCACCACAAGGGAGCTCCCTTCTGAGGACGTGTCTGTGTCGCTGATGTCTCAACGTGTCCCCGTTGTGGAGCTCCCCTCGCCCTCCGTCTCACTGGTGAACTCTGAGTCTGTTGCATGGCCCTCCAGGGCCATGTGAGATGCAGCTCCCTCGTGCTCCGATGCCACTTCTCCTCCGCCTGATGATGCTAATGCACACATGAACAGGAAGAGCAGCAAAAAAGGGGGGGGGGAAATGAAGACATGTTGAGTGCATCCATTGGCAACACAGTTGGCGGAGAGGACAGACACAGAAGCCCCCTGCACTACTCCGCGCACTTGGGGTACACTACTCAATCATTGGGACTTGGCCTACAATCCTATGGACGACTACTGCACACATAGGTGACACAGGGCCATGGATAGCTGTACTTGGCACCCTACAGACGTGGGGGGCGGGGGCACAGGGCCATGCCTTACGGAGGGGCGTAGCCTTCAGAAATCGCCCTGGCCTAGGGATACCCACAGCCCTCCTCCCCCACCAAGGCGCCTCCACTGCGCGCAAAGTCAGCAGAATGTGTTTGTACTCACCCCCTTGTGTCTGCTGTGATGTCCTCACGCGCCCATCCAAATCGGGGTAGGCCTCCGCCAGGATCCGGGACATCAGGGGGGTCAATTGACGACTGGCACCCCTCCTACGTTGGGAGGCCATCCCCAGCAGAGCCTCCGCGGTCTTCCTGCTCCCGCGGCGGATGTCCTCCCACCTCTTGCGGCAGTGGGTGCCCCGTCTGTTGTGGACCCCCAGGGTCCGGACGTCCTTGGCGATGGCACGCCAAATGTCGATTTTCTGGTGGGCGCTGACCTACGTGACATGTACAGGGAGAGAAGAATAATCATCACCTTCTGCATGCTCGATGTGAATGGCCCCCCATCCCCACCCTTGCCATGTGGCACATGCTCTCATCCGTCGTTTGATGCATGCCTCAATCGCTCCCCTCCCCACCATCTTTCATCCACCCGACTCAACACAGGCATTGCCCCCAAAGCATGCTCCCATTGTACTTACCTGTTGGTCTGGAGGACCGTAGAGTAGCGCATACTGGGAGAGGACCCCATCCACGAGTTTCTCCAATTCTTCAGAAGTGAAGGCAGGGGCCCTTTCCCCAGTCACAGCAGCCATTGTATCTTCCAGACCGAGGTCACAGCAGAACTTGCAGTATAGGTCCTCTCCGGTGGATGATCAGGTCTCGAGTGATTAAGCAGATAGAAAATGGCGGTCACGTCTGCGGCGGTGCGTATCGCGGCGGTGCGTACCGCGACCGCCGGCGCACTTCGTCATTGGCTCCTGAAACGCATAGGGTTCAATGTTAACCAATGTGGCTTAGCGCCGCGGTCTTCGACCGCCTACCGCCACGGTGTGCCATGCCAGCGCATTGACCTCACATCCCATTGTCGCACTTCACAGGTCAGGCAGCCGCCATTTCAAGGGCCCACATGGCTTAATTTCTACTGCGTCACACATACCTAGGCCTTGCATCGACACTCATACAAGCCATTCAATGCATATAGAATTGTGTACTGTGCAAGCTGTGGGAACTTCCTGTGGGTTGATTGACTCTATGCTCGCTGTTGTCCTTCCTAGGCACCGTCCGCTGGGACTTGCGAGGAGATGGAGGAATGTTCCCGTGTACAGACCGTTGGTGGACCTGTCGACAATGGAGGAACGACATGTCATTCTGACATACAGGCTTGACCGAGCCACTATACATGAACTGTGTGCCCAGCTGGAGGCAGACTTGATGTCACCCATCCGCCAACCCACAGGGATCCCCCCTCTAGTGCAGGTGCTGTCAGTACTCCATTTCTTAGCAAGTGGGTCATTTCAAACAACAGTGGCCATTTCATCAGGGATGTCTCAGCCTATGTTTTCCAAGGTGTTGTCCAGACAACACATGCGGAGATACATCGTTTTCCCTGAGGTGGGGGATTTGCCTACAGTGAAGGGTGATTTCTATGCCCTTGGACATATTCCCAACATCATTGGTGCCATTGATTGGACACATGTGGCTTTGGTACCCCCCAGTGAAAGTGAACAGGTGTACAGGAACAGAAAAAGTTATCATTCCATGAATGTACAGGTGGTCTGTTTGGCTGACCAGTACATCTCCCATGTAAATGCCAAGTTCCCTGGGTGAGTGCATGACGCGTACATCATGCGAAATAGCAGCATCCCTTATGTGATGGAACCAACTACGGAGACACCGTGTGTGGCTAATTGGTGACTCAGGTTACCCCAACCTGTCGTGGTTACTGACCCCAGTGAGGAATCCCAGGACAAGGGCAGAGGAACGCTACAATGAGGCCCATGGGCGAACTAGGAGGATTATAGAAAGAACCTTCGGCCTCCTGAAGGCCAGGTTTAGGTGCCTGCATATGACAGGTGGATCCCTAATGTACTCACCAAAGAAGGTGTGCCAGATCATCGTGGCCTGCTGTATGCTTCACAACCTGGCATTGCGACGCCAGGTGCCTTTTCTGCAGGAGGATGGTCCAGATGGTGGTGTTGTAGCAGCTGTGGAGCCTGCGGAGAGTGAAGAGGAGGAAGACGAAGAGGACGACAGAGACAACAGGGACACAGTGATACAGCAGTATTTTCAATAACACACAGGTAAGAATCAACACCGGCATTTTACATTTACTTACAGTCTCCTGCCTCTCCACTGTCTGTCCTTTTCACCCAGTGGATGCTAACAGAGTTGTGACTTTCCCTTCCAATTTCAGAGATGTGGGCCCCACTGCGTGACCTCTGCTTTGTTTGCCCATGGACTACAGCTGTGTGACAGTGGTATGTTGTCATCACAATGTAACTGGTCATTTTTGCACGTTTATGTCTAATACATATTTTCAAAAAAAACAGGCAGACTCCAGATTATTTGTGTGCAATAAGTGTGTTTATTAAAGTGCTCAATTTTGGGACGTGGTTGAAAATCGGTGATGGGTGATGGTGGAGGAATGTCCATGGCAGAGTCCAGATTCTCAGTCTCACAGGTGCATTGTCCATATGCCTGTGGAAGGTGGAGCAGGGGCAGTTTAAGGTTGGACAGGGTGACAATGTGGGACAGTGGGATGACATCAGGGGGTATCCTTTCCTGGCGGGGGTCTTGGCATCCTACTCTGTCTTCTTCCTAGATCTCAGGCCCCGCTTGCGGGGTGGTTCTTCTTCTGCAGGAGGTGGGGTTCTGGTGGCAGGTTGTTGCTGTGTCGGGGCCTCCTGTCCACTAGCGCCGGCGGAGGTGGTAGGCTGTTCCTGGTCCATGCTAGTGACAGGGGCCCTTTGTGGTGCCACATGGTCCCGCAATGTGGTGACAATCTGGTTGAGAGCCACAACGATGGTGCCCATTGCGGAACTAATGTTTCTCAGTTCTTCCCTGAACCCCATAAACTGTTCCTCCTGCAGTACCTGGATCTCCTGGAACCTGGCCAGGACCGTCGCCATCGTCTCCTGGGAGTGGTGGTATGCTCCCATGATGGAGGTGAGGGCCTCGTGGAGAGTGGGTTCCCTGGGCCTATCCCCCCCCTGTCGCACAGCAGCCCTCCCAGTTCCCCTGTTTCCCTGGGCCTCTGTCCCCTGGACCGTGCGCCCACTACCACTGCCCCCAGGTCCCTGTTGTTGTTGGGGTGGTGGGTTAACCTGGGTGCCCTGTAGTGGTGGACACACCGCTGATTGACGTGTCCTGGAGACAGAGGCATGGGCCCGCTGGGTGGGTGCTGTGCTGGTGTTCCCAGAGGGGGGTAGGTCTGCTGTAGCCTGTGGCTGTCTGAGGGGAACCGACTGTCCCGAGGTCCCCGATGGGCTGGGCTGGTCATCTGGGTCCAGGGAGACAGAGATGCTGTCATCACTGGGGGCCTCTTCTGGGGGTGGGATGGACATTTCTGGACCCTCCTGGGCGGTGTGGTGGCGTTCGGGTCCTGCAGGGGTATAAGAGTATGGTTATTGCTTCTGTGTGTGTCATAGCGTGCAATGGGTGGGTGCCCGTGTACCCCAGTGCTGGCATTCCTTTGTGGGGGCTGTTGTGACGGCGGTTTGTGGGGGAGATGTGTATGTGCAGTGGGCATGCTTAGGTGATGGCTGTCGATGGTTTGTGGTGGCATGCAGGGTTTGGTGTTGGGATGGGTGGGTTGTGATGGTGAGACATTAGCAATGAGGATGTGTGATGGTGGTGGGTGGGGGAGGGTAGGTTTATGAGTTGGCATGCTGGTGGGGTGGGGGGAATGAAGTAGTGGAGATGAGACTTACCAGAGTCCATTCCTCCGCCTACTCCTGCGAGGCCCTCAGGATGCAGGATGTTCAAGACCTGTTCCTCCCATGTTTTAAATTCTGGGGGTTGAGGTGGGGGTCCGCCGCCAGTCCGCTGCACCGCGATGTTGTGCCTGGATACCATGGAACGCACCTTCCCCCGTAGATCGTTCCACCGCTTCCTGATGTCGTCCCGATTTCGTGGATGCTGTCCCACAGCGTTGACCCTGTCCACTATTCTTTGCGATAGCTCCATCTTCCTGGCAATGGTGGTGTGCTGCACCTGTGTCCCGAAAAGCTGGGGCTCTACCCGAACTATTTCCTCCACCATGACCCTGAGTTCTGCGTCTGAGAACCTGGGGTGTCTTTGGGGTGCCATGGGGTGGTGTGGATGAGGTGTGGGGTAGTGTTTGCGGGGATGAGTGTGGTGAGTGTAGTGGTGTGTGGTGTTTTGTGCGTGGTTGTTGTGTGGGTGATGGTGTAGTGTGCCTCTGTGTGATGGTGTTCTCTATTCTGTGCTGTCTCTCTCTGGGCTTCTTCTCTGATTTGTGGTCGTAGGGGTTTGTGGGTGATGTGGGTGTGTGTTTTATAGTTAATTGGGTGTGTGGGAGTGTTGTGTGTATGTGTCTCAGGTGTGTGTATTTCAAATTGTCCAATGTGGCTGTGTTTTGGAGCTGTATGTGTATTTTGAGTGCGGCGGTCTGTACCGCCAATGGAATACCGCGGTTGAAAGACCGCCGCGTGGATTCGTGGGTCGTAATGGCATGGGCGTTTTTCTGTTGGCGTGACGGTGGAGGTTTGGTCTTCGCCAGTTTAATGCTGGCCGTTGGTGTGGCGGACTTTTGTTCATGTCGGGTTTTTGGCGGTTTGCCTCTTGAGGGTCAGAATGACCGTGGCGGTTTACCGCGGCGGTGTTGTGGCGGCCTTCTGACCGGCGGTAAGCGCTTTTTACCGCCGAGGTCAGAATGACCCCCTAAATCTGAGATGTGGTGTAATATTCGAACAGGCAAAGCCTAACAGAAAGAAGCCAGGTTGAGGTCATCTGACTCATTTTGCATATTTACATGGACCAATCATCGGTTGAGGCTGGGATACAATGTGCTCGCTTCGAGGTGGAAGGCTATTAGCATAGTAATCAATAAACATGAAACACCAATTTCTTCTCAAACTTATCTTTAAAACAGGTCACTAAAAATGGAGACAGAGCCTAAACTCCATAGTCAAAATGGAATTACCAGTCCAGTGGTTAATCTTGGTGATTTAATCGATAAAAATGGAACATGCACTATTGAGAAATGACATTATATTACAACGTTGTCTTTAACCATTCATTTGTGGGAACATAATTCAAGATGCTTCACTTGACCCCTGCCACAATCCATTTGCTGCTGAATATGTTTGGCTTTTTGTCACTCTTACACTTTAATATGCAGTTAGATTATTAATAACCCCAAATGTTTTTAGAAATTTTAGGTTAATACCCAGCGCTCTCACTTTGAAAATTATTTTAGCGCCTTGGGCTTTGTCCCATTTGGAAGGGGTGGTCCCAGTAATGTCATATTACAAAAGGAAGGGTGGTTCACTTTCAGTTTTTGTTTCCTTAAGGGAAGCCAGATTTGGTTCTTTCCTATGATCTGGATGTAATACGTTCCTGAATTGTGAAATCACCCTACTCGATCTCATGAGATTCCAGTGGAATCTGACTAGGGTGATCAGGTTTGCTCAGCTGGATCGCAAAAAATGCTCAGCTGTAAATTTCAGAAAGAGAGCCTGTACTTTGGGTCTCACATTCCAGTGCTTTGCCGCCTGCTGCGTGTGAAGGACCTTGAGTGCCAGTGTTACCTGAGATGATTTCTTTAGACTTAAAAGGGAGTAGTATGGTCAGCCATCCTGTATTTGGCAGGTTGCTCGCACATTTGGGTGTTCTATCTGGTTGCCCGCAATTAGCTGGTGTGGTAAACAACAGGCATATTTAAGATCCCCTAGCGCCATCTACCTACACATTAGCATTATTTTTTTTATGCTAATATTTCGTTAGATGTCCAAAATCCCCGCGCCGTATTTACAAAGTGAAGCAATGCACGCATTGTGCCATTTTGTAACCTTTTTGCACTACATTATTGTGCCAGGCATAATGTATGCAAAGGGGGGCGTTTGCCCATTAGGGGGGGGGGCTAAAAAAATTACGCAAGGAAATCTGACAGATTTCCTTGCGTCATTTTTTTGTCTACTTTTAACGCCTGCTCGGAGCAGGCATTAAAAGGGGGCACACCATTGTTTACAATGGGCCCCTAACTATTCTGCAGTTGGCGCTACTCCTGCAGAGTACATCAATGGCTTCATAAAAAATGATGCTATTGCCCCTATCCTGCGCCACCGTGCACCGTATTTTAAATATGGCGCACACATGGTGGCAGTAGAGGGGCGGTAAAGGTTGCAAGAAAAGTGGCGCTGCACTGTGTGCAGCGCCACTTTTCTTAAATATGCCCCCAAGTGCCCCACTTTTTGCTGCTCACAGCTTTCTGCTTAATGGCACACTTTGAGCTGCCTGACAGGGTGACCACATTTCACTATTTCAGCTTTATATTTCTAAGTCTAGGAGGGAGGAGCTGCATCACTGAAGGGGTCCTGCATATGCAGCTTCAGGGACAGGGTCACCTTCAGAGATGCTAATGGACGGTTTGGAGACTTGCAGTTGAATGTGTGAATGAAGCAATTTCTGGTTGCATCTGCTGGAAGTATGCACTCAGCCCTATACTACATAATGGACACTTTGGGGGTTATTACAACTTTGGAGGAGGTGTTAATCCGTCCCAAATGTGACGGATATACCACCAGCCGTATTATGAGTTCCATAGGATATAATGGGCTCGTAATACGGCTGGTGGTATATCCGTCACTTTACCGTCACTTTTGGGACGGATTAACACCTCCTCCAAAGTTGTAATAACCCACTTTATGCCTGTTTGCCCCACAGTGCACCTTCAAACAGGTGTGTTGGGCACAAACAGGGACTGTGAGCTTCGTTACAAATAATGTGCTGACCTCAGGGCAGGTGCAAAACTCACATTGCCCTGCAGACCAGCTGTTTAAAGCAGCAAATCTGTCTTTCTCTGGCAGACAGCAACCCGCCTGCATTCCAAAGAGAGAAAAGTGATTCCCTTGCAGGTGGGTGCAATGAGTGATCTCACCTACCTGCAGAAGGATATCTGGGGGTCCGTGGGACCTTCTCTCCCCACTCTAGAGGGTAGCCTAAGGCAGTGCACTAACAATGTGCCCTGTACCTGCCCCCCTGATAGGGTGTGGGTGCAGAGGCAAACTGATTCCACTATTTGCATGGGACCACACCTGAACACAAACATGGGATAGTGCTGGTGCTACATGTGCTCCAGCACTATCCGTGTCACGGACGGGGCTGCACAAGCCTCTGCAGCCACTTTTGTAATACCATAGTAGTAAGGGGGAGCACAAAGCAGGCGTAAGCGCCCATTGCACTCCCGGACAACTATGCATAATACGGCCCGTGGTGTTTATTTCTTTCATTAATCCTCAAGGGCTCAAGCATATTGAATTTGCCATAATAAGTCCTGTAACTAAAACCTACCCTAAAAATGCAAGGTTGGTATTTCAAATCAGTCCATTTGGCATAAAATCCACCAATTGTCGAATACTGTACCCATAGCAGGCTTACATTTAAAGTAAAAATATTAATAGCTCTTGCTAATGTTCTGCCGCTGACGTAAAATACCATAACCTTCTACTTGATTGATCAACACAAGCCTTACAGACAAAAAATACCCCACTGTTAAACAAATGACATTTACTTTTCATACCAAAATATTTTATGTTACATGATTTATTGAATGGGACAGGTGAGCTACTGTGAACATCAGTTCTCCCAATATATTTTGGTAGATGCAGTCTGCAGTAGTGTTCATATTCAAGAAATTAAATGTTTGCTGCCCAGCGTTGGCACAGCGGGGTTGGATGTAAATAAACATGTGCTTTTTGCTCATTGGCAAGGAGCAGTCCAGTGATTTGGGTGTGCTTGACAAACCCGTTTTCAGGTTAGGTAGCAAGAGCATAAAGGTGCATCCCCAGGGTTTGTCAACCCAACAGCCTTGAGGAAATGTAAACAATTGAGGGGAGGTGCACACTATCTGACAGCCTACAATGCATTCTGGCAAATGCAGCCCTCAACTGTGTTCATAACCACAATCAAGTTTTTGTCACCCAGATTTGGCCCTTTATTGGCACTTATCTGCAAGGAGCAACCAATTGGTTTGGGGATGGGTGACCATAAACCTTGATGATCAGCAGCAGGCCCTTGTTCCTGTCGAGAGCTTAGGAAAGGAAACACAGTTATGCACAGCTACTCGGCACTCTTCCTACAGTGCTGGGTCAGCATTTCATTGGCCCAATTACATTCATATCATCTGGATCCAGCTAAAGCACATGGCCCTTAGGGCTCTAAATCATGTATGCCCTGCAGCAGAAACTGCAAGGAAAAAGCCTGCTTGCTAAAAATCATCAACTCAAACCTAGAGGCACCCTATGATCTATTTACCTAATTGCAGAAAACAACCAGAGTCAACCGAAACATTGTTCAAAGCAGTTGAGTAGATGGCCACAAAGTAGTAAGTCAATAGCTGGATCCAGGTGATCCCATTTTTAACAGGAGAAGTGGGATTTCTACTGTGGTTAACTCACCCAGAAGCCTTCAAACTCAGACATTGGAACGTTAGGCAGGCTGTAGAAGGCCTTAGAGGTGTGGAAGTGTTCAAGAGTATGACAAACTCCAACTGCCATTGGTTTGGACCTGTGATGTCGACTGAACTCCTGCTCCGTGTTACACGCTCTTCACTCTCAATGCAGCACTTGAGCCTAACTTAGTTTTCACATGCAACCTTGAGACCTATTAATCCAAACACAGACTTGACAAGACAATTCTTTTATACTCTTCTAACTCTCTAACCTGTAATACAGGCCAGTTTCTCAGTAATGAAATGAAACAGCTCTCAGCCCAGCCGTCATTAGAAAGACATTGTAGCTAAACAGTTCAAATCAACATCAGTGCTCTAAGATGCAAAATGCCTAATCCAGCAGTTCCCATGGGATGTTCTAGACAACCTCTATCACATCAGATCATCCACCCTTGATGTAGTAGCCCCAGTAAGCCTTAGTAGGGCATCAAATCAACCAACAAAAGGTTCAGTGGGTAAGTAGCTGAACTGAAACAACTCAGCTGCCAGAGGAGGGCAAATCATTCAAATCATTGTCCACAGAAGATGACCTCTCCTGAAAGAACACAAAGAAGAGGATATGAAAAAACTATTAATAAAGCAAACAAGCATTTGCAATGCAATGGGTCTCGCATTTCTCCGAGTTAGAGCTATTAGCAGTTGTAAACTCCCAAATGGACTTTTCTTGCCACATTAAATGGAAAAAAAGAGCATGATCGCGCTGCTACAGTTCACTCGTAGTGAAACCTATTGGCAAAAGTGCAATTATCTACGTAATCAGCAAAAGTGCAATTAACTATGTAACAGGGTCGCTGTCATGGAAAGCACTCGACTTCTTCCAAGCAAGATCGCTCTGCGAAAAAAGGTAAAAAGTAGTCCACAAACCGGACGGAAAACAGCGAGCCTCGCATGTTTTCAGTACTTGGTCTTTGTGCTCGAGGAGGGCTAACCACCGGAAAAGGCATGACGTATTCATGCCTTCCACTAATGAATGCAACAGATTTTAACAGGCAAGCCCATGAACCAATGAAAGACACTGACGTGACATGGACGGGGCTCCGAGCGCTTTTCTAACTACTAAAGCATCTCGCAAGCGAAACGCATGCACAAGCGCATACGACGCAGGCTCGACCCTAAAATTGAGTGCTCCCCAAAATGGATAAATGAGGGCCCCAACCAAATAAAGGAGAACACCTGCATCCATCAGGAGCTTTCAAATCCAGATGCCCTGAAAAACGATCCATACAAAAATAAACACTGCAGAAAACCTACAGTACTCCAAACTCACCAGCATCTGTGACTTCATCTCCATTAAACAAGAACCTCACTGTGACTGGTCTGTCCTCGCACCAGCACTCCACTTCAATCCAACCTAATAAACTTTAAACCAGCGGAACATGATTTAGTAGGGAAACTGGCCACCAGGACTTAAACGCCAAACCTACCCTTGGGACCGTGCTCAGCTGTGAGCTACAAACAATTCCTGTGAAGGCTTATTAGGGAACTCATGAATGTGATAAATGTCTCCATTTTAAAAGAAACACTTACTGATCACTGACAGTTGTTATGATCCCCACATCTGAAAAAAGCATTAGCAACACCAATAGGTCTGGCCTTATCTAGCCTGGATTTTTAAGACAATAGTTGATCACAGTATATACGAGTCTTCACAAGAGTTAGATGTTCTGTTGTGTAGAATCACCTCTATTCCTTACTAGATGCAGCGTCTTAGTATTGTTCCCTGAACGGATATTCTGGGTGCTCTGCATATAGTTTCATAGGTAGGTAGCGCATGTCTCTGTTGAGCCCATCAATTGCTTGCATGTCCTCAGGAGCCAAATGGAAATCAAAGACCTGAATATTTTGTTCAATGTGCTCTGGAGTAAAGCTCTTAGCCAGAACTACAATGTCTCATTGGAGTATGTAGCGAACAGCAATCTGGGCAGGCAGAAGATTTCTTGTACTTTAGGCCAATCTTTAAAAGTAAAGGATCATCCAAAAGCACTGGGGTTGTTTGGTCAATCCATTTATCTCTACTTGATCCGAGGACCTGGTACGCCACCAGCACGATATTCTTAGACTTGCGAAACTCGTGCATTTTCCATTGGTTAATTTTTGGGTGCAAAAGCGGCGCAAACTTACAAAATACAATTATATTTTGTAAGTTTGCACCGCTTTTGCATCATAAAATGACGCAAAGGCAGTCCTAACTTTTCATAAATCAGGCCCTAAGTGTTAACGTAATTATAAGAAACAAATTATACTGTCTAAGGGGATGCTAGTATGTTTGTGAACAAATAAGTTAAGAAATGACCCACAGCAATACTAAATTAAACAAGCATTTGCAATGCAAAGGGTCTTGCATTTGCTCGATTTAGAGTTATTTGCGTCGTAAATTCTCAACTGGACGTTTGTTGCCACATAAATTGAAAATAAAAATTAAAACAGTTTTGCCATAAGTGAGCCGATTAAAAGCGGCGAGGCCACCATGAGAGCGAAGGAGAGACACAAAAGGAAAAAGAAGTTTGCCCTCAGTCAAACGTACCGGCAATCGTGCTAATATCCATGTAACAGGGGCAGTCTGCAAGGCGGTAACACAACAGCCCCCAGGAGGGACAAATGTAAAGCATTTACCAATGATGATAAAGGATTTTTGAAAGGCAAGCCCACGAACAAGTGAAAGTGATGGGCATGCTCGACCTAAAAAAAGATCAAGAAATACAGGCAGAAATAGATGTAGAGCTTGACCTTCCAGCCTTTACACTGAAGCAAAGCACTTTTTACTCCGATGTGTATTTCTGCATGAGTAATATGCTGAAGCCGTCTGATTCATTCATACATGCTGTATGCTGTGGGCAAACAGAAGAAAACAGTGAGTTACACTTGAACAGACCAATTAATTATGTATGTAATTTTATAATTATTTTTTCTTTAAAACATGAGAATGGCAAGACAACTAAAACAGTCTCTAGGTCAGACCTTAAAAACATCAGCTATCCTAAAGATCTTGGCAAACTACCATACAATTTACAACCATGTGTTGGCAAACTTATGGATTGGAAGGTTAGTAGACAACTCTGTGATTTTGGTAAAGAGAACCACCTCTTCCAGCAACACCAGTAAGGGTTCAGACCAACTAGATGGATAGGATTTGCTTTGTTAACCTCTTAGCTGCTGGGCCTTTTCCCCCCCAGTGCTGAGCCCTTTTTTGGCTATTTGGGGTAGTTCGCGCTTAGGGCTTCATAACTTTTTGTCCACATAAGCTAACCACGCCAAATTTGCGTCCTTTTTTCCAACATCCTAGGGATTCTAATGGTACCCAGAGTTTGTGGTTTCCCCTGGAGGAGACCAAGAAAATAGCCAAAATACAGTGAAAATTTCGTTTTTTCCAAAAAAATGGGAAAAAAGGGCAGCCGAAGAAGGCTTGTGGTTTTTTCCCTGAAAATGCCATCAACAAAGGGTTTCTGGTGCTGAAATCACTATCTTCCCACCTTTCAGGAACGGGCAGACTTGAATCGGAAAACCACATTTTCCAACACAAATTTGGCATTTTACTGGGACATACCCCATTTTTACAATTTTTGGTGCTTTCAACCTCCTTCCAGTTAGTGACAGGAATGGGTGTGAAACCAATGCTGGATCCCGGAAAGCTAAACATTTCTGAAAACTAGACAAAATTCTGAATTCAGCAAGGGGTCATTTGTGTAGATCCTACAAGGTTTTCCTACAGAAAATAACAGCTGAAATAAAAAAATATTGAAATTGAGCTGAAAACAACAGCCATTTTTCTTTATGTTTTACTCTGTAACTTTTTCCTGCGATGTCAGATTTCTGAAAGCAATATACCGTTTTGTCTGCTGGACTCTTCTGGTTGCGGGGATATAAAGGGCTTATAGGTTCATCAAGAACCCTAGGTACCCAGAGCCAATAAATGAGGTGCACCCTGCAGTTGGTTTTCATTCTATACTGGGTATACAGCAATTCATTTGCTGAAATATCAAGAGTGAAAAAGAGGTATCAAGAAAACCTTTGCATTTCCAAAATGGGATCAAGATAAGGTTTTGAGGAGCAGTGGTTATTTGCACATCTCTGAATTCCGAGGTGCCCATACTAGCATGTGAATTGCAGGGCATTTCTCAAATCGACGTCTTTTTTACACACTCTCTTATATTTGGAAGGAAAAAATGTAGAGAAAGATAAGGGGCAATAACACTTGTTTTGCTATTCTATGTTCCCCCAAGTCTCCCGATAAAAATGATACCTCACTTGTGTGGGTAGGCCTAGCGCCCGCGACAGGAAATGCCCCAAAACACAACATGGACACATCCCATTTTTTGACAAAATACAGAGCTGTTTTTTGCAAAGTGCCTACCTGTAGATTATGGCCTCTAGCTCAGCCGGCACATAGGGAAACCTACCAAACCTGTACATTTTTTAAAACTAGAGACCTAGGGGAATCCAAGATGGGGTGACTCGCGGGGCTTTGACCAGGTTCTGTTACCCAGAATCCTTTGCAAACCTCAAAAAGTGGCTAAAAAAACAAGTTTTCCTCACATTTCGATGACAGAAAGTTCTGGAATCTGAGAGGAGCCTCAAATTTCCTTCCACCCAGCGTCCCCCCAAGTCTCCCGATAAAAATGATACCTCACTTGTGTGGGTAGGCCTAGCGCCCGCGACAGGAAATGCCCCAAAACACAACGTGGACACATCACAGAAAACAGAGCTGTTTTTTGCAAAGTGCCTACATGTAGATTTTGGCCTCTAGCTCAGCCGGCACCTAGGGAAACCTACCAAACCTGTACATTTTTGAAAACTAGAGACCTAGGGGAATCCAAGATGGGGTGACTCGCGGGGCTCTGACCAGGTTCTGTTACCCAGAATCCTTTGCAAACCTCAAAAAGTGGCTAAAAAAACAAGTTTTCCTCACATTTCGGTGACAGAAAGTTCTGGAATCTGAGAGGAGCCTCATATTTCCTTCCACCCAGCGTCCCCCCAAGTCTCCCGATAAAAATGATACCTCACTTGTGTGGGTAGGCCTAGCGCCCGCGACAGGAAATGCCCCAAAACACAACGTGGACACATCACAGAAAACAGAGCTGTTTTTTGCAAAGTGCCTACCTGTAGATTATGGCCTCTAGCTCAGCCGGCACCTAGGGAAACCTACCAAACCTGTACATTTTTGAAAACTAGAGACCTAGGGGAATCCAAGATGGGGTGACTCGCGGGGCTCTGACCAGGTTCTGTTACCCAGAATCCTTTGCAAACCTCAAAAAGTGGCTAAAAAAACAAGTTTTCCTCACATTTCGATGACAGAAAGTTCTGGAATCTGAGAGGAGCCTCAAATTTCCTTCCACCCAGCGTCCCCCCAAGTCTCCCGATAAAAATGATACCTCACTTGTGTGGGTAGGCCTAGCGCCCGCGACAGGAAATGCCCCAAAACACAACGTGGACACATCACAGAAAACAGAGCTGTTTTTTGCAAAGTGCCTACCTGTAGATTTTGGCCTCTAGCTCAGCCGGCACCTAGGGAAACCTACCAAACCTGTACATTTTTGAAAACTAGAGACCTAGGGGAATCCAAGATGGGGTGACTCGCGGGGCTCTGACCAGGTTCTGTTACCCAGAATCCTTTGCAAACCTCAAAAAGTGGCTAAAAAAACAAGTTTTCCTCACATTTCGATGACAGAAAGTTCTGGAATCTGAGAGGAGCCTCAAATTTCCTTCCACCCAGCGTCCCCCCAAGTCTCCCGATAAAAATGATACCTCACTTGTGTGGGTAGGCCTAGCGCCCTCGACAGGAATGGATCACACAAGGGTCAATGGTAGTCCTTGCTTGAGGTCTACTGTTAACCCTGGAGTGATTCATTCCTGAAGCAGGCACTAGGCGCAGGCACACAAGCGGGGTTGTGTTTTTATCAGGACAAGTGGGGAAACACTGGGTGGTAGGAATTTTGAGGATACCTGCAGATCCCTGGACTTCTGCTCATTGGAATGCAAGGAAAATGTGTTTTTTAAGCACATAATGTAATTTCAAGGGGATTCTGGGTGAAGGAAAACTGGTGAAAGCCATGCAAGTCCTGCACCCTTGGTCTCCCCTGGTACTAGTTTGTTAAAGTTAACCCACCACTCACACTGGTTGGTTTTAGCACCTCCAGAAATTATGGTTTTAAAGCATGATTACTTATCAAAGTATCTGAATGTTGAAACCAAGCCTTCTGAAGGTGGGCCATAAAGCCGCGTCCAGGCACCAACCTCTTTATGGTCCATTCACACGCCATTCACGCACAACAAACAACCCTTTCATATCGCCAGCCACGGGCCCAATCCAATCAATCACTCCACTCACATTAACTTACCGCTGCCAGACAAGTGCCCATCACATTCACACGCCACAGAACGGATTAAGTTTGACTACATTTTACCACCTGTCAAGTAACTGCCTCCTTCTTCCTTAACATTACCAAATGCATGCGTAACAAACCTTTACTAATGACTCCTGTGACAGCCACCTGAGGCTCAGGAAGACATGTTTTTCATGCGCCTTTAGCGCACTCTCTGTGCTAAATCCAACTCCTTCCAGTTTGTGGATGCAAGTTGGGGGTGTCCGAGTATGCCGTACAAAGCGATTCCTCGAACTGAGTGAGCATATCTACCTTTGAAACTAAGGGAGACATGCTGGGGATTTCTCATGCTGTTACCTAAAGAGAAGGTCATAGGCTACCTGCCTCCTTCTTCCTTAACATTACCAAATGCATGCGTAACAAACCTTTACTAATGACTCCTGTGACAGCCACCTGAGGCTCAGGAAGACATGTTTTTCATGCGCCTTTAGCGCAATCTCTGTGCTAAATCCAACTCCTTCCAGTTTGTGGATGCAAGTTGGGGGTGTCCGAGTATGCCGTACAAAGCGATTCCTCGAACTGAGTGAGCATATCTACCTTTGAAACTAAGGGAGACATGCTGGGGATTTCTCATGATGTTCCCTAAAGAGAAGGTCATAGGCTATGGAAAAGGGTAGTGTTTGGTACATAGGGGAGTCCATGAGAACGTAGCATATGTCCCAGCCAACATTATGTGCAGTGATGTGACTATAATGCACTTATACAGCAAACTGAACATCTACTAAGTTCTGATGGAGGATGAACATGAAAAGCAGGTCAAACACTGACCTATACAAGTCATTCTCCTTTAGTGCTGGGATGGCACCAATGGGTTTGAATCCATAGGTGTAGATGATGTACATCTGTACTACCTTTACTATCTGCCTTCTACCTGTGCAATAACCCTGTGAAGGCACTCCTACCATAAGCTTTCCTTACCCATCCATGTCTCTGTTCTCATCAGAGTCCTGGCTAATCCTGTATAATAGCCAAGTGAACCTATACTAGTTTGTGGAAGCAAGTTGGGGGCTTCCAAGTATGCCCTACAAAGTGATTTCTCGAACTGAGAGAGCATATCTACCGTTGAAAGTAAGGAAGACATGCAGGTGAAGAAAGGGTACTCCGTGGCAATGTGGCATATGTTCTGTCTACTAGTATATGCAGTAGGGGGAAGAAAATGCATGTTAATTGAACAGAACACCGACCACGCCAAAAGGAAGTCCATGATGAAGTAAAATTCTGTGGCTCCTTGCCTAACGAAGCAGTGGCCCATGGACGTTCGGTATCCATGCACTGCCACTGAAAGGATTACCCAACAGCAGCTCAACCTCAGTCGATTTCCCAGAACTTTGCTTTAGTATGATACAACGTAAAGCAAGTAGGGATACAGAGGCCTGGTTGTGATGGACACTGGGGACAGTAATACCGACTCTCCTGCCGCTTTCCATGCTTTGAGCACACTTTACAGCGACGACATGGGCGATCCTTTTTGGGTGTTTTAGGTATGCGATCAGCAAAGTGTCGCTCCTGCAGCCTTGCCACATCCTCCAGAACATATGAGGTGGAGGCTGCTGCTTCTTCAGTAACAGCAGTGAGGCTTTCAATTACAGACAACTGGAAGTCAAGGAAAGTCATGAGTCTTCCTGTTGTTGTCTGACGGTAAACAACATACGCATTATATGTTGCCATCTGAATCAGGTGGGTAAACAGTTTCTTGTACCAAGTGCGAGTTTTACGACACGCATTGTATGGTTGAAGAACCTGGTCGTTCTTGTCCACTCCACCCATGTACTTATTGTAATCAAGTATACAGATGGGCTTGTGGACTTCGGCCATCTGACCCCAAACCGTGATGGGAGAAGTGCTCTCATCATGAATTGTAGTGAGCACGTATACATCACGTCTATCTAGGAACTTGACTGCGAGCAGTTCGTTAGAACGCAATGCGGTACTCTGTGATTTCTGGAGCTTCTTGCAAACAAGCTCCCGTGGGAATCCTTTGCGGTTACAACGAACTGTACCGCAGGCCACAGTGCCAGCTTTGTAGAGCTCACTGAACAGGTCTACTCCTGTATAGAAATTGTCCACATAAAGGTTATAACCTTTGTGAAGAAGTGGATGGACAAGTTCCCATACAATCTTACCTGTGACCCCTAACGTGGGAGGGCAACCTACAGGGTTTAGGGTAGAATCCTTCCCTGTATACACTCTCAGGCTGTACACATAGCCAGTAGAGCTCTCACACAGCATGTACAGCTTTATGCCATAGCGAGCTCTTTTGCTCGCAATGTACTGTCTGAAAAGCAGCCGTCCTTTGTACAGGATCAAGGACTCATCGACTGCTATATTCTTTCCAGGAGTATAGATCTCTGGAAACCTGGCAGACAAATGTTCCACGACAGGCCGAATTTTGAACAACCTGTCATGATCTGGATGGTCCCGGGGCAATGCAGCAGAATTGTCATTGAAATGCAGCATGCGCTGCAGTAGCAAAAAACGATCTCTGCTCATGTATGGTGCGAAGATGGGAGTTACCCAAACCGTGCGAGTCGTCCAGTAGGACTGCAAGGTGGGTTTCTGTACTAACCCCATTTTGAGGGTAAGGCCCAAAAATATCTTCAACTCCGCCAGCGAAGTGGGAGTCCACTGGCGTGCCCTAGAACGGGGCCCTAGAGTGCCTCCGCGCTCCCTCAGAAATTGGTCTGCACGCAAATTTGTTTGCTGCACAACTTTCTGAAGAAAGTCAACATCCAAAAACAGATAGATGTAGTCGACTGGCAAAAAGTTAGCTGTATCGACTTTACATCCAGCGTCACCAGTAAAAGGTGGAATTTGGGGCTGAACCAAACAGGGGGGCTGCCAAGAGAGCACTCGTTCTGTGCTTGCGGCAGCAAGCACGTGCTCTCTGGGTTCGGCTAACCCAATGTGGTCCCGCTGCCCAGAATGTGCTTGCGAAGGGACAGCACGGATGTCGTCATTGTCTCCTTCAGACTCACTGGAAGAGGTGTCGTCAGATGGGACTCCGCCGACTGAAAAATCACTCCCAGAATCTGCCCCATTGTCCTCTCCCTCAGATGCTGTCTCAGTGTCTGCTGTCTCAGTCTCTGAGCCTACATCAGAACTGTCCTCCATAACCCGAGCTAGGGCTTGATCAGCAGTCATCCAACGAGACGCCATCTCTGCAACTGGCTAAACTGTCCCTCTAAATTACTATCCTACGTAGAAGGCAGATAGTCACAAAATTGCTTGTTGGTATGTTTGTTGTGTACAACAGGAAATGTCGTCACCTTACCTTCGCTTCTTCTCCAATTCTGCAGATTCTCTGAAAACACTGAAAAAAACAAAAAAAGAATGTATTACTTCACCTTACCACACACCCTGTGCAACAGTCATTTTTGGTGCTCTGCCTCCCATTACCTCCTCTTCTAATTCCCTCAGTACTATCCAGCAAAACTGCCACTACAGAAAAGACATGCATGCATGCATATTGTGTGTATATATATATATATATATATATATATATATATATAATAATATATATATATTTATATGTTTAGAAACAAAGTGGTTGAAGGGTTGCTGGGCGGCACACTTCACTGCCGGTGCCCAGTGACAGGGAAGACCAATCTAGAAATTATCTAATGCCGAAAAATTTCACCGCACTCCATGAAGTACAAATAAACGTGTATTTTATTGCAGTCAATAACCACCAACGTGTTTCAACTCACCAAGGAGTCTTGATCACGGTCCTCGTGGAGTGCGGTGAAATTGTTCACCATTATAAAACAACACACACAAGAATAACAAGCATTTACAATGCAATGGGTCTCGCATCTGCTCGAGTTAGAGCTATTAGCGTTATAAACTCCTAACCCAACTTTTCTTGCCACATAAATTGATAATTTAAAGTTAAACTCTTTCACATAAGAGAGCCGATTCACAGCGCCATGGCCACCATGAGCATCATGTGAAGAGTTACACAAAAGGAAAAGAAGTTCGCTCGCAGTTAAACGTAACAGCAAAAGTGCAATTAGCCATGTACCAGGGGCGATGGCCAAGGCGGTAGCAAAACCTCCCCAAGGAGGGACAAAGGTAAATCATTTTCCAATGCCATCAAAGGAGTGGTAGTGATGGGCGTGAGGTGGGCGTTGTTAGAAGCCCAGATACACACCAACAAGTCAGAAAAGCAGCACATGGACGCTGCAATGCTTGTCCTGAAAAAAATATATATATCTATCTATATATATATCTATATAGATATATATATCTATATAGATATATAGATATATATATCTATATAGATATATATATCTATATAGATATATATATGTGTATACATATATACACATATATATGAGACTCATGTCACAAATCTTTTTCTTTTTATACATGTGTGCTTGCCCTCGGCAAAGCACACATGTATAAAAAAAAAAATGGCCCCATTGATGGTCACCCTAAGGGCTGACCACCAACAATTTGTTTTTTTTTGTTTTTTTTTACCCTGGGGGGGCGATCGGCCTCCCCAGGCAAAACTACGTTTTTTTTTTTTTCCCCTGGGGTCGGCCCGTGTTCCAAGGGCCGACCCCGCCATTTTTTTTTTCTTTTTTTTATTTCTTTTTTTTTGTGGGGGGCGCGATCGCCCCCCAAAACAGTATAAATAATTAAAATATTGCCGGGGGGGGGGTGGCCCTTTTACGAGGGGGCCGACCCCCCCAAAGAAGATCCCTGGTGCCTAGTGGCGTTTCCTGGCCGTGGATCGCAGCCGCGCTGCGATCCACGGCCAGGAAACGGTGCCAGGGAGGCATCGATGGAAAGGGGAGAGCCTCCCCTTTCCATCGATGCCTCCCTGGCATCTGGGGAGGCCGTTTTGGCCTTTTTTTCCCCACCGGAGAAGGAAAGAACGCTTACCTCCGTCTCTCCTTCTCCGGTGGGGAAAAAATGTGACGTCAGCGCGCCTCGCGGCGCGCTGACGTCATAAGGGGGCGGGAGGGGGGTGGGATGGAGACGCGGAAGCTCTTCCGCGTCTCCTACGGTAAAAAAAAATAATAATAAAATCCTCCGGTGCATTGCACCGGAGGATTTTTAACCCCCTCCCTGGTGTCGGCCACTGGTCGTGACCCGCACCAGGGAGGGAGTGTGGGCGTCGGCCAGTGGCCGACGCCCGCATTTAACGGGTTAAAGATTAGAGAATCACTTATTTTTCCTTTGGAAACAGTCTTCATTCCCCATGACCTTTCTGCAGCTTACAAGATGGTTGACCAGGTAATTCTTCTGGTTAGCTTGACATATTGCACAGAGACATATGGATAAACCAATCACAGTTAACCCCTTCGCTGCAAAGCCTTTGCCCCCTCAGGTGACAGGCCTTTCTTTGGTAATTTGGGGCAGTTCTCACTTAGGCCCCCATAACTTATTGTCCACATAAGCTATCCATGCCAAATTTGCAACCTTGTTTTCCAACATCCTAGGGATTCTAGAGGTACACAGAGTTTGTGGGTTCCCCTGGAGGACACCAAGAAATGAGCCAAAATACAGCAAACATTTTGTTTTTTAAATGAGAAAAAAGGGCTGCAGAAGAAGGCTTGTGCTTTTTTCTCTGAAAACGGTGTCAACAAAGGGTTTGTGGTGCTAAAATCCCCATCTTCCCAGCTTTCAGGAACAGGCAGACTTGAATCAGAAAACCACATTTTTCAACACAATTTTGGCACTTTGCTTGGACATACCTAATTTTTACTATTTTTTGTGCTTTTAGCTTCCTTCCTGTTTGTGACAGAACTTGGTGTGAAACCAATGTTGGATCCCGGACAGCTAAACATTTCTAACAATTAGACAAAATTATGAATTCAGCAAGGGGTCATTTGTGTAAATCCTACAAGGCTTTCCTACAGCAAATAACAGCTGAAATAAAAAAAATCTTGAAATTGAGGTACAAAAACAGCCATTTTCTCCATGTTTTACTCTGTAACTTTTTCCTGAAATGTCAGATTTGCAAAGAAATATACTGTTACATATGCTGGATTCTTCTTCTTGTGGTTGTAGAGATATATAGGGGTTGTAGGTTCATCAAGAACCCTAGGTACCCAGGACAAATAATGGAGATGCACCTTTAATGGGTTTTCATTGTATACCGCAATTCATTTGGTGAAATATAAAGAGTGAAAAATAGGTATCAAGGAAACCTTTGTATGTCCAAAATGGGCATAAGATAAGGTGTTGAGAATCTGCACATCTCTCGATTCCGGGGTTCCCATACTAGTATGTGAATTACAGGACATTTCTCAAAGAGTCGTCTTTTTTAAACACTGTCTTACAATTGGAAGGAAATGTAGAGAAAGACAAGGGGCAACAATACTTGCTCTTCTATTGTGTGTTCTCCAAAGTCTCCCGATAAAAATGGTACCTCACTTGTGTGGGTAGGCTTAATGCAGGAAACCCAACGTGGACACATCACATTTCCCCAGAGTGCCTAGCTGTGGATTTTAGCCTCTAGCTCAGCCAGCACTTAGGGAAACCTTGCAAACCTATACATTTTTGAAAACTAGACACCTAGGGGAAACCAGGTTGGGGTAAGTTGTGGTGATCACCCCAGGTTCTGTTACCCAAAATCCTTTGCAAACCTCAAAATGTGGCAAAAAACACTTTTTCCTTACATTTTGGGGATAGAAAGTTCTGGAATCTGAGAGGAGCCATACATTTTCTTCCACTCAGCATTCCCCCAGGTGTCCTGATAAAAATGGTACCTCACTTGGTTGGGTAGGCCTAGTGCCCGCGACAGGAAATGCCCCAAAACACTACGTGGACACATCAAAATTATCAAATACAAAACTACCTGTTCTTGCGTGGGGGGCACCTGAGTTTTCGGTCCTGGGCTTTGCAGCCATCTATGTCGAAATTGAGAGGGGGAACCAAAGCGGGTCCAAAAGGGCAGTTTGAAAAAAAACTTCTTTAGGCTTACAAGTGGGGCAGAATTTTTATCGGTATAGAAGTGACAATGCTGGGTGGTAGGAATTTTGTGAATTCCTGAGGATTCCAGAAGGTTCCATCAAAATAATATCGTAAAAATGTGTGATTTCAAGCAAAGTTGGAGGTTTGCAGTGCATTGTGGGCAAGAAAATGGTGTAGGGTGCATGTGAAGCACACCACCCTCTACTCACCCAGATGTTTAGTTTTCAGATGTGTCTAGGTCTCGTAGCTTTTTCTACATGGCGGCGTCCAAAAGTCCAAAAAGTGCAGCCCTCACCATTCCAAGTGGAACGATTTTGAGAGTTAGACAAGCTCTCATGGCTCAAATCTAAAACCAAAACCCAAAATAATCAAACGTCCTCTTGCTTGCCATGGGATAAGATGTTTTAGTGTGTGGGGAGAGAGCTGAAAGACTATTACCCCCTTCATTTGGGGTGGGAGCATAACCATGTCCATACTGGTTTGTAGCCACCACCCCACTATTTTCTTTTAATTCCCTGGCATCTAGTATGCATTCTGCCTCCCCTTCCTCGGGGAGTGGTTCAGGGGTAATGGCCCCCTCTGCCCACTGGTGTGCAGAACAACTTTGTCCCCATTTATTTGGGCCATACCTACACCCCCTTTTTTTTTTTTTTAAATCTTCCCTGGTCTCTGGTGGGCTTTCAGGCCTTACAAAAATCGGCCAATCTGCCTTCAATGGGGGACAGAAATGACCAACAGTAATGGGCACCCATGGGGAGCGACTCTTGCTTAAGGGGCTGCCTCCCACAAAAAGAACACACACACACGCCAATCCCTGGTGCCCAGTGGTTTCTGCCCCCCTTGGGGGCAGATCGGCCTAATTAAAATAGCCGATCTGCACCCAAGAGGGGCAGAAGTGGCCTAAAATAAATGTGCCCCCCAGGGGAGCGACCCTTGCCTAAGAGGTCGCTCCCCTTGTGTGAAACTGATGTAAAAAAAATCCCTGGTGTGTAGTGGTTTCTGCCTCCCTTGGGGGCAGGTTGGTCTAATACAAATAGGCTGATCTGCCCCCAAGAGGGCAGAAATGGCCTAAAAAGGATTTGCCTAAGGGGTCGCTCCGAGTGTAAAAGAAAAAAATTATATCCCTGGTGCCTAGTGACTTTTGCCCCACCCCCACTGGGGTCAGATGGGCCTAATTAAAATAGGTCAATCGGTCCCATCGGAGGCAGAAAAGGCTTCATAAATAATTGCCCCACAGGGGAGCGACCCTTGCTGAAGGTGTCGCTCCTCTTCATTGTTTATGTAAAAATAAATCCCTGGTGTCTAGTGGCTTCTGCCCCCCTGGGGAAGATCGGCCTAATTAAAATATAGGCCAATGTGCCCCCGGGGGGGGGGCAGAAATGGCCTAATAAAAAATTGTCGCCAGGGGAGCAACCCTTGCTCAAGGGGTCAATCCCCATTTTTGTATATGTGAAAAAACAACTCCCTGGTGACTAGTGGGTTCTGCCCCCGTGGGTAGATGGGCCTTATTAAAATAGGCCGATCGGCCCTAAAAATAAATTCCCCCCCCATGGGGAGCGGCGCTTACCAAAGGGGCCACTCTCCTTTAGCGTAAATACATAAACAAGCAAACATAAACAAACATCTCTGGTGTCTACTGAGCATTTCTGCTGCCCGATCGCTTCATGATCGGGCAGCAGAAATGCTCACAGAGACATGAAAGGAAAGGCTTTTCCTTTCATGTCTCTGTGCCACCGCCAGCCCCAGGATTGGAAGAGAAATGCAGAGCATTTCTCTTCCAATCACGCTGGAAGCTGAGCGATGGGGCGGCCTCTGATGAGGTCAGCGTGCAATTGGGCACTGGTGTCATCAGATGTCACGGGAGAGGGGTGATCGGGGGTGGAAGGGGTAGCGATTCCCCTTCCATCCCTGCCTATGGGAGGGAGGTGGGAAGCTCATGGGGGAGCGGTAGCGCTCACCCTATGAGCTAGTCCCAGGACGTAATGGTACGTCCTTGGTACCTCAGCGCCGCAGCCAAAGATAATCATTACGTCCTTGGTGGGGAAGGGGTTACAAAGGCTATAGCAGTGCAGAGGAATCATCATCTGCTTCAATGTCATACAGTCTATCCAGGGTCCTCTACTACAAGGATTTTTATTAAACAATTACACATGCCCAATGGAGGAGCTCCTGGAATACTCTGAAGTGAACATGTGCACTATTCACTCCCACATCCATTTTTGGTTTTGAATAATAGCAGAGACTCAGGCCAATACAGTTCATGCCTTGATCATGTATGCCCGCTGATGAAGGAGACTTTCCTGTGCATGAACTGAGCTAAAAAGAAATCCTGGCATTTGGATTGATAGTACATAGCGCTTTGTCCTCTGCATGTCTCAGTGGACTTAGAAGTCTTCCATCTAACTCACTAAAGTTTAAAAACCTATGAATTATCTTTGACACCGGCCTTTCTTTCACGTCCAAAGTCAATACCTTATCTAATTAACTCAACATGCAACTGTCCATGGATATGCAACACATCTCACGCTTCCAAACCAAACTCTAGGTAGACTTTAAGAGAGCTTTGGTCAGGGCATGTCTTGATTACTGAAATATCTCCACTCCACTGGGCTCAAAAAGAACCTCACTGAGAAACTATAATGACTGCCAAACTAAAGAGCCAGGCTTTGCCTCATCCTTCAAAGCAATTAGGCACATCACCAGCTTCACATGCAAGCACTGTGAGCATGGATCAAAGGCAAAGTCCTCGGTACAGCCCACAAACAAAGAAGTGGAAAAGGATCAAAATACCCATTTGCAATAGAATTCCCAAACAGAAGTATCTGCTACAGAACTACATAACTTATAGTACCTTCAAATAGTGAATTATTGAGGGTCCAGGCTCCTAAACTTTGGAGCACATTTTTGTGCTCTCACCAGACAGATGGACCAAACTACAAGGAATTCAGAAAGCTATTAAACCAATGTTCTTCATAACTTTCTTATAACTGAACTGCACACAAGTGGTCCTCTTTGCAAACTTAAATAGTGCTGTAATAGTAAGATTACGACCACATTCACCATTTTGAACCTGTCAGGAATTCTCAATGGTATTCCTGGCATTTGTAACCCCATTTTCATGTGCAAAGACCTCTGCGTGTAGAGTTCTCCCCGCTAATGATTCCCACTCAAGGTTTGAGAATATGAACATTTCAAGGTTCCATTAGTTTGGGAACAGGGAGGTGAGATGTCGCTGGATCTGGTGCGTCGTCGGTTCCTTTCTGTAGAGCAGGGGAGGTGAAACAGTGTCGGTGTGAGGCATCGGTTCCTGACGATCCAGCAGGGTCGATGAATGCGGTTGGTCAAGATGCTTTCAGTGACCTCATGGAGCCACGTCATGCAATGGAGCTACAGGCGCGGCAGTGGAGTCGGGTGTCATTGACATCAGTGACACAACACTCTGAACTAACGGAGCCACGGGGTGCCAGCGTGGCTGCAGCGGCACGGGCCTGTGGTGTCTGTCATGGTCATTGCACTCCAGCGGGGACCACAGCTTTAGCTGCAGGCGGCATCATGGAGTTGGGCAGCGCCATCGGTCCTGGAGTCGTCCATAGTTGGTGCACCAGGTTCTTCCTATTTTTAGGTCAGCTGTTACTCCTAAGGGCCCAGAAACTGGATTAAGCCACACCTGGTGAGTGTAGGGTCCACAGCAAGCAAACCCAGAGGCTTGTAGGTGAAGTTTTTGATGTCCCTGAGACTTCTTAACAGGCGGCAAGCTCAGCCCAAGCCTTGGAGAAACTTCACAAGCAGGATACACAGCAAAGTCCAGTCTTTGTCCTCTTTAAGGCAGAAGCAGCAACTGCAGGCTAACCCAGCAAAGTACACACAGCAAAGGGGCAATACTCCTCCTCTAGCTCTTCTCCTTGGCAGAGGTTCCTCTTGATTCAGAAGTGCTCTAAGAATCTGGGGTTTTGGGTCCACTATTTATACTCAATTCTGCCTTTGAAGTAGGCAAACTTCCAAGAAAAGTCTCTGTTGTTCACAAGATCCGGACCTAGGCCCAGCCCCAGACAAGGGAGTTGGGGTCTGCATTATGGGAGGACAGACACTGCCATTTCAGGTGCAAGTGTCAGTTCCTCACTCTAGCCCAGGAAGGCTCATCAGAATATGCAGGACACAAACAGCCCAACTGTCAGTCTGACTCAGATGTGGATTCCACAGGCAGGCAGAGGCATAGAATAGTTAAGCAAAGTGGCATTTTCTAACAATCTAAAAAGCAACTCCACCAAAAGATGTATTTTTAAATTGTGAGCTCAGAGACCCCAAACTCCACATATCTATCTTCTCCTAATGGGAAACTGCACTTAAAAGATATTTAAAGGCAGTCCCCATGTTAACCTATGGGAGAGATAGGCCTTGCAATAGTGACAACAAAATTTGGCAGTGTTTCACTATCTGGTCATGTGAAACACACCAGTACATGACCTACCTTTTAAATACACTTGCCAGGTCGATTTGGCAGTACAAGACTGTACACACAGACACTGCAGGTCTGAGACTTGTTTATAGGGCTACTTATGTGGTTGGCACAATTAGTACTGCAGACCTACTAGTAGCATTTGATATACAGGCCTTGGGCACTTCTCGTGCACTTTACTAGGGACTTACTAGTAAGTCAAATGTGTCAATCAGGGAAAATCAATCATAATCACAATTTACACAGAGAGCACTTGAACTTTAGCACTAGTCAGCAATGGTAAAGTGCCCAGACTACCAAAAACCAGCTAAAACATAGTCCAGCACACAGTCAAAAATAAAGGAAGCAGAGACAAAAAGACTGGGGAAACCATGACAAGGATGCCATGTCTAACAATGCCCCCCCAGCTGAAAGTGGGGAGAACTACCCAACCTCATGGGAGTTCTCATCACTAAGGCAGAAGAATCTGGACAGACCTTCAGCACTGGTGTGTTCCACCGTAGAGTCCATGCCCTGTAGCGAGATAGACCACCTCAACAATTTTGGATTCTCACCACTTATCTTTATTAATCTTCTGAGGGGCCTGTGGTCTGTCTGAACCCAGAGGTGAGCCCCAAACAAGTAGGGTCTTAGCTTCTTCAGTGCCCAGACCACAGCAAAAACGTCTCTCTCAATTGTGCTCCACTTCTTTACCCTGGGGAGTAACCTCCTACTTATGAAGGCTACAGGCTGGTCTAGGCCCCACTCTTCATTTAGCTGTGCCAGAACTGCCCCCACACCATGCTCTGAAGCATCAGTCTGCATAACAAATTCTTTGGACTTCAGCACGGGTGTCCTGCACATATCTGCTGTCAGGGCATCCAAAGCGGTCTGACAAGCCTCAGTCAAAATCACTTTCTTGAGCTGCTTCCTGGAACTCAGCTCTGTCAAGGTGGCAACAATGGTGCCATACCCCTTGACAAACCTCCTGTAGTAACTGTTCTCACCTCTGTCTGCGTCTTGTTGGATTCCCAAGCCAGAATGGCCTCAATTTTGAGTTGTAGGGGGACCACTTGGCCACTCCCCACCTGGTGTCCCAGGTAAACCACAGATCCCTTCCCTGTTTGGCACTTACTTGTCTTAATAGTGAGGCATGCCATCTGCAGGGCCCTCAACACTTCACAGAGGTGCTGCAGGTGTTCCTCCCAGCTGGAGCTGAACACTGCAATGTCATCCAGGTAGGCGGTGCTGAAATCCGCCAGGCCAGCCAAAACCTGGTTGACCAAACTCAGGACGGTGGCGGGGGCATTTTTCAACCCAAAGGGCATGACGCTGAACTTGTAGTGGCCCTCTGGTGTTGAAATTGTTGACCTCTCTTTTGCCCCATCGGTCAGGGAAATTGCCAGTACCCAGACTTTTGGTCAAACAGGCTGAGGAACTTGTCAGCTCCACGCTGATCCATGAGCTCATTAGTTAGGGGATAGGGTGAGCATCAGTCTTAGAGACGGCATTGAGTCCATGGTAGTCCACGCAGAACCTTAGTTCAGGAGTGGCACCGGGGGCAGCAGACTTTGGAACCAAGACCCCTGGGCTGGACCAAGGACTGCTGGAGAACTCTATCACCCCTATTGCTAGTATCTTGGAAAGCTCATCCTTGATACTGGTTCTAACCTTGTCAGTCACCCTGTAGCGCTTATGCTTCACAGGTGGACTGTCCCCCGTGTCCACATCATGTGCACACAAATGAGTGGCCGCTCGGGACAAAGAAAGTCAGCTCCTCCATCCCCACTCTAGCTCAGGAAGACTCATCAGGATATGCAGGACACACCTCAGCTCCCTTTGTGTCACTGTCTAGAGGGAATTCACAAACAATCCAACTGTCAGTCTGACCCAGACGAAGATTCCAAAGGCAGGCAGAGGCACAGAATGGTTAAGCAAGAAAATGCCCATGTTCTAAAAGTGGAATTTTCAAACAGAAAAACCAACTCTACCAGAAGATGTATTTTTAAATTGTAAGTTCAGAGACCCGAAACTCCATATCTCTATCTGCTCCCAATGAGAAACTGCACTTAAAAGATATTTAAAAGCAGTCCCCATATTAACCTATGGGAGAGATAGGCCAAGCAATAGTGAAAACTGAATTTGGCAGTATTTCACTATTAGGACAACATACCAGCACATGTCCCACCTTTTAAATACACTGCACTCTGCCCATGAGGCTACCTAGGGCCTACCTTAGGGTTATTACATGTAGTAAAAGGAAAGGTGTGGGCCTGGCAAGTGGGTACACAGTGCCTGGTCTGATTAATTTTATAGGGCTACTTATGTGGGTGGCACACTTAGTGCTGCAGACCCAATAGTAGCATTTGATTTACAGGCCACGGGCACCTATAGTGCACTTTACTAGGGACTTACTTGTAAATCAAATATGCCAATCAGAGCTAACAATTCATAATCACAGTTTACACAGGGAGCACTTGCACTTTAGTACTGGTTAGCAGTGGTAAAATGCCCAGAGTACCAAAAAAACAGCAAAAATAAAGTCCAGCACACAGTCAAAAATAAAGGAAGCTGAGGCAAAAAGACAGGGGAAACCACACCAAGTATGCCAGGTCTAACAATGCCCAAGAAGAGTTTTGAGACCAAAACATCAAAAATATGTTGGACTCAATTAAACTGCAAAACTTCCTCAGCTGATGGACCTACATTTTATAACCAAGTCCATGAACTCTTGAAGTAACCACAAGAAGACACCTAGTGAAAATATAATTAACATACAGTAAGTTATAAAAAATACAAATGTGCATACGGCCTGAGTAGTTACAAATATATCAGCTAGTGGACTATGTGAAACTGAGGGTAACCCTCTCATAGTTCTGGAAAATGTTTTGTGGACTAGACTGCCACTCTTGACTTATAAGCATTTCAAAGTGCATGCAGACCCTTAATTTTCTAAAGAT
This sequence comes from Pleurodeles waltl, assembly GCF_031143425.1. Taxonomy (NCBI): domain Eukaryota; kingdom Metazoa; phylum Chordata; class Amphibia; order Caudata; family Salamandridae; genus Pleurodeles; species Pleurodeles waltl. The sequence goes on along the minus strand of NC_090440.1, from coordinate 1,541,674,456 downwards.
GTTAAACTTAGACTTAATTGCAAATTCAGTTCTGGTGGTTTCTTATTCTGTGAGCATAAGTACATCTCTGGCTGGAATAGAATGATTTCTGAATCAATTTTGAGTTGGAGATTTGTTTTAAAATGATGAAAAAGGTTTCCACTCTGGGCTGAAGTTAGGGAATTAGTAATTGGTAGTCCCTAACAAGATCATAGTTATCATTAGTGTACCAAGTGCAAAGGCACCAGGGCCGAGGTGTTTTAAGGGGCCACCATAACCCTATTATGGCTACATTTTAATACCTGTCAGGGCATCCAGGACCCTACTAACTTCTGGTATATCCCAGCAACCGTGCACAGGTTTTCTGCACTTACCCAAGCATGTGCTACTCCATTAACTAGCACATAACGAATCTACTGTACAAGGAAAAGCCTTGAGGGAATAACCCCCCAACATATGTTTTGATTTCAAGGAGTTCCTGCCTTCTAATTGACATAACCTCCTATGGTTATAGCTTTCCCAAGACTGCCAGGGGTGCGGTTCCTTCCTTTCCATCTCTGACATTGGAGTTTGGTTCCATCTGTGTCCTTGTAAATTCTAAATTGTAAATCTGTTTTCCAGTCTCTTAAGGATGTGATAAAACTGTTTTGTCTATTCTGATACTTTGTTCCCCTTGCTTTTTTACGGAAGTTCCTTTTCAGATAGACCAGAGTTAGGGAAGATTGTTGAATATGGTCAGATTCATGTCTGGTTTCCAAGATAGATGAATAGATTAATTTACTGTATCTAAATATAACTTATTTATATGGTTAGTAGTAATCCTGAAATACTGCTATGGAGCTGTATCTCCTGAACCTACATTGCACTGTAGAGTTACAACAGAAAGTGATGCGTATTCTTCTTTTTTGCATTGTAAATGCTTTGCCATGAAACGTCTGACCTTAACCACATCTTCCTGTGAATATTTCTTCCCATTTTACACTAGGAATCCCCTTGAAACACACCCAAAGCCCTCTCAGAGGTTCAATCCCCTTGACTCTTCCCAGATATTAAATGTAAACCTTTCAAAAAATAATAATTTGTCCAGGGTCTATTGATGACGAGCAGAACCAATTTGGACCTTTGAGACTGGAACAGGCACAAGTTAGATCAGGGTGAATGGACTGAAATATCAACCAAGCATTGGAAAAAAACAGGTCTCATTAGTGCCAGCCAATTGGCTTTGCCAATGCCTGTTTGTATTCTCACAATCAAAAAGCAAAACCAGTCTGAGATATATGCAGTGCATCATGAAGCATGTACATGGATGAGTGGACAGCTTGGAAAGTTTTTTAATTTAAAAAAGCATTCCAAGATGGCCCCTGATCCATGTGCCTACTCCATGATGTATTAAGGACCATTTGGAAATGTGTTTTCAAAGTGTAATTAGCTGTTATAAAATGCCTATTCGCTTTTAAGAATGATATATTTAGCAAAGAAAACAATATGCACTAAATGCTGTGAAAAAAAAATAAAAAAAGAAGCAAGAAGTCCTGTAGTGTGTGCAGCTGTTGGGCCATCGCTTATTTAATTAAAAAAAATAGTACAAAACATAGAAGCAAGGGTGAGGAGTGGCAGAAGAGCAATGCCCAAGCGTCGGGGTAGAGGGGTGTGGGGGGTAGGGTTGAGCACTTTTGGAGGCCAGAGAGAAGAAAGCCACACTCCATGTGTAGTGATAAAAAGCAAATACATAATAACCCCCTGATAGTTAAAAGGATGGTGAAAAAAGCTGTGTTGCAGGGGTGGGAAAAAAGCATGAGCAAGGAGGCAAGCTAAAAAACAGGAGCTTCAATCAAAGATAGACATTAAACCTATCCAATTACGAGTAAGGGACAGACCCGCTGCCCTTTCTGTGTGTTATTGTATTGCAGACAATAGGTTCTTCAATAATGGGCAGCTAAAGCTGTCAGTAGTCAATAACTAAAAATAGGATACAATGTTAAAAAAGTGAACATCCCACTGCTGCTCAATCACCAGTCTACGTAGTCAGTACCATGTTACCTGTTAATTTTTCTTGTGCCCCACTATTTGAGCACCCTTCACCTGCCTTTACTTGCGCATTGTACACGTTCACTCAATGCCTCCGTTTAAAAAAGGTAATTTTCTCTTCTTTTAAAATATGCTTTGCAGGAAATCTTCTTTGGAGCAGAAAGCAATTAATAGATTATTTCACTCAGTCCTGCAGCCCAGCATCTCACTGCACCTACATGTATTCTATAGGTAGTGGGCGCATTGTACCGAAGCCTCCAGCATTCCATATTACTCAAACAGCTTCCCTGTCTGTGATTATTTCTGAGAACGATCGCAAGCCCAGTAACTCACCTTATTGACACCACAAGGAGTTGGTAAAAAGTATTGACTTTCTAGTAAAGCATAAACAGCTGCAGCTGTATTGCTAGGAGGATTACTTCTACTGCTACTACAGCGCATTATTAATATTTTCAGCTGAACGGGGTGTTTTATTATTTGAAACCTGAAACCAGCCATTGATGTATGACCCCGCATTTGTCGTTTAAATAAATGAGGAATTATACTAGGTGCTGCTTATTTTTTCACTAAACCAAGAATAAACATGGATACACACCAATAAAATGAGAAAAAGTAAAAATATGGGAAAATAAAGACGGAACTGTAAAAAGGAAATGAATACAATTGAGCCCTATGTTGTCCTGCTCCCACATATTACCCGCATGCAGCTTCATAATAATTTTCTTGAAAAAGCAGCAAGGGAAAGGGAAAATGTAAATTTACATCAGGGTAGATGTCCAATGTCCCTCTTGCCTTTTGAAACTGAATCGCATGATGCGATTCCCAGTGCCTCCTGCGCCACAAGGCAGATACGTGGGCCAGCTCATCTGTAACCTGTGAAGAACGCGGCTTGGAATCACAGGCTGATGAATTACCCGCTCACGAGAATATGCAAATAGCCAAAGCATCCCTTCCTGACACGAGCGCCGTGTATTATTAACTCCTGGAGCAGGAGCCCTGCCAAGGTGGCTCAGGCCAACGAACTGCTGATTGGCCTATTAAAGAGAGGGGGTTGGGTGGGAGGATCCTTACTCAGGAACATCTGTTTAGGGTGGTCTACATTTATTTATTGTTTAAAAAAATAGCTTTTACATACTGGTTGTTACAATGCCTCTACATCTCTTCTTCATCCCAGTCTACATTCTTACTTTCATTTTTTTAATTAAAAAATGTATTAATTTACAACACTATCGCTACACAAATTATATTACTACAAAAATGAGATAGCAACTCATTTTGTGAGAAGAGAAACAACAAGCAATTAAAACAACATATGGACAGTTTGGCGAACGGGTACACTATCACAAAAGGGGGGATATCCTGTACATGTTACAAGTGGCATTGAATATAATACTGGTGTAAAGGGCGGACAGGAAATCCGTAACATCTGTGATGGAGTACCGGTCCACCAACCTCTAAATCAGGCCCTAAGCCTTTTAACACACTTAATGGAGCCTGAAAAGATTACATGTCCCTCTGTCACTTACAGGAAAATTTAAGGTACCACTTTATCATTAACTGTAAACAATCATTGGCAAGCCAATAACTGTAAATACACTGCTACAGAGGAAAAGAAAACAAAAAACTAGGGATAGGTGAAAAATTTTGCTCAGCCGGCAGAGTTTGCGGATCTTTCCCAACTCTATATTCCACTTGGAGCACGGAATTCTGGTAAAACTTTCCTAACTGCCACATGGGAGAGTATTTTCCCGCATGCAGATTGTCAACGTTAAGTTTGTGCGCGACAGCAAGAACTTGTGTCCCCCAGTATGAGTTTCGGTACTAGGATGTCTCCTGGCGGGATTTTTCAACGCGGGTGGTCGCATTAGGTCACAACCATTCACGCTGAGAAAGCTGCCGCTCGAGTAGAATACCTACTCAAGCATCAGAAAGAAGCAGCGCTCTCTGGCACACTGCCTGGTTCTGTTTGTGCTGATTTTACAGTGGAAAACAAGCTCCTGGTGTTAAAAATCCGCACAAGCAGTGCAACGTGCCCAAATTCGCCCCACCCACAGAATCTCACAGTTTTTATGTAACTGTGGAATTCCCTGCTAGTTCTGTCTGGGCCCACAAATAACACAATTGCTTTCTGAATGCAAGACTTCTATGAGAAAAACAAAATATTGTGGGGCTATTCAGTGAGCATTTGAGATTAAAAATTGTCCCTTGTGCTATGCTATGTCAGCATTCCAATGGACGTGGAATGATGCTGCATCAAATAGCATCGGGCAAGAAGGAAAAAGCTTTTCTGATAGGAGCCAAAGAGGAGCTTTGTATATTTTAAAAAACACTGCATGTATCTATTTTTTATGTGTGCCTGGTAAGTCAGAGGTCACACTCTACTCTCAGTATATATCTTTCTATTGTTAGTGAGAGCCCCTTTTCAGTAGCTTTTAGTGTATGTGGTTCTATTGTCACTGAGAGTCCTCTTTGCTGTATTCAGAGTACATGTCAGTGCACAGTGCCAACTTTAGCTGTAAGTTTATATCCTTATATGGTTAATGAGATTCCTGTCTCGCAATGTATATGTATTTTTGGTTGACAATTCCCTCTTTTGCTGTCAGTGTATTTGTCTCTGTGGTCCATGAAAGGCACTCTTGTTCTTAGTGTGGAAGTTTCTTTCGTCAGCGAGTGGTGCCACCATTGCTGTCATTGAATATAATTCAGTGTCAAATTGGGGCAGAAAATAGTTACAGGCACCAAAATAAACATGGCCTCCACAAGCAAATCACAAAACAAAAAGTAGCTCATAATTGCAAATTGGGCCGTTTTAAACTTGTATAGACAGGCAGTATACTAGTTTTTCAAGGTGTTGAAGACTGCATACATTTTTACTTGCTGCAGGAAATGTTTGTGGTAATAGCAGAGAAAGTAACAGTAAAAACAGGCCCATCAAGCTATAAACTAGTTTCACAAACATCCAAAAAAACAGCTCACACACTGACCTGTCAGACCAGCCCTTCTGGCACCGCCAGATTGCTCTATAGGCACATCCAACCCGGATATGAATCTTTTGTCAACAGTATTCACCTCTGCTGCTCTCACTGTATATGTTTCCGTGGTCAGCAAGAGCCTTTTTTGGCTATGATTGCATCTCCTTCAATGTTAAGGGAGGAGCTGTCTCTTGATAACCTAAATATGTCTCAATAATTCGCGAGAATCCCCTCCCTTGTTGACAGTGTATACTTTTCAACAGTCTTTGAGTTGCATTTCTCTTGCTATCGATATATATCTTTGCTTAGTCCATGAAAGCCTCTCCCCTGATGCCAATGCGTGTCTTTCCATAGTCCGTGGGATGTCCCACACTAGCTTGCTGTAAATGTTTTTATTAACATGGGAAAATTCCTTCTCCTGTTGTAAGGATATCGATTCATACCTATGATGTTAGTGTATGTGTTAGGCCTAGACGGTGGGTCCACATACGGCTCTGACCACCATAATGTATGGGAAGAGGGCTGTTTTAATAAAGGAGGTGCGCATTACAACAATTAACCCTTGGCCCGAAGCCGCACAAATTAAATGAAACTCATTAAACTTCAATATGATCTACCCTGTCACGTATCCCACCCTTAGATCCCACCCAAAAACCTCCCCAACTGAACTCTATGTTACGTCACTTCATCCCGGCCTCCTGAACTTTTTTGAACGTCGTAACACACTAAACCTTCAGCTTCCTGACCATGGACAAGTCAACTTCCCCCGCGCCCCGTTCTATCAAGCTGCTTCGCTCACCCCAAAATGTAATGCAACCCCTTTTAGCTGTAAAACCTCCTGTAAAACTCACACCCACCAGTGACATTGCAAAGCTTTTAACAAAGTTTCCTCTTGCACAACTGACTCATCCATCTTCTCTTTTCTCCCACGCACACCTGAAGCCCTATCACTTATAAAAGGAGAGGGCGGGCAGAGTCTGGAAAAAACACCCCGTCCTGCACTGTCGCCACTGCGTCCCCTCAGTTATCTCTACAAACTCTATTATATCCAATGCATCACCCTTATATTCCTCTCAACCAATGGTCTCCTCCATCCACTGGACTGCACCACCTGACCAAAATGCCCAAGGGGCACACTTCTTGAGTTGGCTAACCACCAAACTCCTATTCTGTGGCCATTGGAAATTCACTCTCATGTAGTAAGTGTAAATGTTTCTCTCTCCAGTGCACAGTTCCTCTGCAGCTGTCAGTGTATGTTCCTAAGTGGTCAAGGGAAGGCCTCCCTCTTACTGTCAGTTGTCCTGTCTCTATAGTCACTGAGAGGCACATCTCTTCCTATCAGAAAACATAATTCTGTGGTTAATGACATGGCCCACTTTTGCTGCCACTGTATGGCTCTATGGTCAATGAAAAGTCGCTTTAGCTCTCAGCATAAAGTAGTTATGATCAGTGAGAGGCCCAGCTCTTGCAGGTTTTCTTTGTATTTAATGAGATATCCTTCTCTTTTTGTTAGTTTGTATGTTTCTTCACTAAGTAAGAGGCCTGCCCTTGCTGCCAATCTGCATGCACCTGTAGACAATGCATTGTGCCTCTGTAGGGTTCAGTTTATGATCAGAGGCAACCTCTATATAACTGTCCATATACATGTGTCTATGGTCAGTGGAAGTGAAAATGTTGCTGTCAGGCTGTATCTGTATGGTCTGCGGATACCATCCCTCCTGCTCTCAGTGCTTTTGTCTCTGTGGTCAGGAAGAGCCCTATCTCGAGCTGTCAGAATGAATAGGCCGACACTACTTTTTACAGCAGTTGAAAGCACATCTTCTCCCTTCTTTGAATGATGCCAACTCTGATTCTGAAATGCTTCACCGGATGGCCAGGGTCAGGCTCCGATGAACAGTACGTTCTATTCTTAGGTACGAAAACACATGTACACGGCTTGTTCTGTTCTTTTTTTCTCTGATTGTGCTCTTTCCTTCTCGAGCTTCACGGCACTCCAACAGAGTGTGAGATGGCGGGTCTTGTCGGAGTTAATAAATTGAAAAGCGCCATTTGCGCCACCATTTTCAGCACCAGAGAGCTCAACAGTTCCGCCTGCGGACACAAAAGGTGTTGATTCCGCGTCCTAATGTGGCTCATCAGTGAATTCTATTGGGCGCTTCGATTCATCACGCGCTTCTTCTCCACATGTACCTCTCCGGGGATATATCCTTCCGAGACAGGTTTCTTAGTAGGAAGGTGGTAATGGGAATTCGGATCCGTTATTAACTCCCCGCCGCGTGCAGCACATCTTCAGCCCAATCTCAAATGGGTTTTAAATGGATGTAATGTTCTTTATCTTACAGCTAAAATCACTCCAGTTCCATCCCGTGCAGGGGCACTTCTCTCACAAGGCCCGATGGGAGCAGGTGTGAAGAGGCCGTTACATTCTGATGACATGTCATAAACTGAGGCGAGCTGGCAGCAGGCGCATTACAGCGTTCCTGTTTGTGCCACGAGTGAGTCATTCCAGTAAGCTGTGGTACAGAGTGCTTTGCTGAGATGTGCTGGAAAGTGGCTGACCGGGCTTAATTGCAGTAGAGAGTTGTGAAATACCAGGTAAAGACATTTCTGTGAATCTACTTTCTTGAGCCCAATGCCACAATATTTGTTTATGACGCAACACTGTTGACCGTGGCTTGCTATTTTTTTTAAAAAAAACGTATTTATTATTTTGATCGTTGTAAGCATGTCTTCAGCAAAGTAGGAAACTGACAGGACTTGTTCCCCAGGGTTACCGATCAAGTGTTACAGACAGTTTTGAAAGAATAGTCACCAAAGTTATGCCACAAGAGCAGCTGTATATTAATGATGCCGCAAGAAATATTACGTTAGCCACAATGGCTATATTCTCATTCATATGAAGTCTATGCTCTTGAATATTGTCTGAGTGGGCACCAAATAGGTTTCGTCTTGGAGAATGATGAGAGTTATGTAACATAGTTGCCCGATGTATCTTTACAAAATATCAGGAGCCTAAATTAGAGTTTTTCGGATGGGTCACCCCATCATAAATGTGAGGAATATCCCATAATCCTTATTACAAGCGCATCATATGCTATAGTACTTGCAATACGGCAGATGGGATATCCGTGACATTTGTGTCATAGTAACCCGTATGCCAAACTCTAAATCAGGACCCAAGTCTTTCCCCAATTCCCCCACTTTTGGCCTCTACCCGATTACAGTGCAGCCCTCTTTTTGATTAGTGGTAGAGCCAATGCCGCTAATCATCTCAGTGGGGATGGGACCTCCTTCACAAGCCTTCATTTCAGATCTGAATTTCGGGACACCACCAAGCCAAGTGGAAGACGTTATCCCCTTTCTGAAAGCACCTAGTGCCCATGGCCGCCTTGAGGAGCCCAGAAATGATAACCATCTAGCTGGTAGATGATAAAGTAGTAGGTAGATACATTTGAAATGTAGCAATCTAGTCCTGCTGAGTAAAGAGATAAAATGAATTGAATGTGTAGCAGTGCACCTCTGTTCATCCATGTGGCCCAAGGCCTTCTATCATAAATGTCTGGCCATATGAGAGCAGGCAGCAGTGCCAGTTTCTACTGTGTTATAGATTCAGGAGAGTATGGTATTGGGAAAGCAAATTCTGTAGGGTACCTTGAATTCCTTAATAAAGAAAAGTACTTACGAGTCTCAACACACCCTTTTTGCCATGGAAACTGTTCAGGACTTTGAATATTCCATCAATAAACAGTTCCGGAAAACATATGACCCCGAGTTTGGCCATTTGCCCGGATGCCCCTTCCTCTGAAATCATGGGAAGCCAGGAATTACCCTTGATTGGACCACAAGACGAGCAAAACGTGTGTGACTCTGCCTGCGAGGCAACTATCTCAAAAGAATACTATGCACTGGACCGGATCTGAATATACGCATGAACTGGCAGAGGAATTGATGAAGCCACCTCCCCTTTAGAAGCCAAATAGGTCAGGATGTGATTAAAAAAAGGCATAGTGGACCTGTGCTGTAATTCCATGTTGGGGGTTGAGAGGCCCATGTTCTCATACGTTAGAGAAAGTATTCTTGATTTCATTCTGGACTACTTCTTAGCTCAAGAGGGTGTTGCTTTAGGGTTGGGCATAACTGCCGTAATTAACTCGAGCATAGTTACTCGTAATTGCTGCAAAATTACTGGTAATCAGTGCTTTAAATGGACAGGTACTCACAGGTACTGAGTACTGGCACTTCTTATTTTTATCACTTTGAGTACCGGCACTATTCAGCAGAGGCTTATTTGCATATTACCAGAGGGTTTCCTATCACAGTGTGTTTGACAGAGCAGGGTCCATTCAGGCACTGGGCTGTCAATCACATTCACACTATTGTGTGCATTTGTGCACACACTGGATTTCCGGCATCCCGCTGACAGTGCCAATTAAGAAAGCCACGTGAGATTAGGGGGAGTAAATTGGCTTTAATTCCACCAGAGTCTTTTGAGTGAGTGGGTGATTGTGTCTTGGTGTTTGCCTGCTTGTGTGTTTGTGTCTGTGTGTGAGAGAAAAGCGAGTGATAGAGGAGAGAATCCAGGTCACTCAGGAGGTATTTTAAAAGACATTTGTGGAATGTTTTGTGTGCACACTCTGCTTGCTTGGTTTTTTTTTGCATGGTCACTCACGAATATGTAAATCTCCAGCCAAATGCAAGCATATAAGAGTATGCCATTAAGAATCTACTTGCAAGTATTACAAAACCAGGAAATATTAACATATCATTGTGTTTGGCCTTCATGTTGTGTAACAAATGAATCTATTTTATTAATAATACATGTCACATGTGTTTGATATATGAACTGGTACTGAAGTAATTAATAATGCTGTTATGACTGTCAGTTTTTCTTGGGGCACACCATCTATTAAACCTACGGGGTCAATGGCTTGGCTGAATTAATGGTTTAGAGGCTTCCATTGTGATTTAGGGTCTGTCCCCAGCAGGTCTTCACATCTCTTTTTGTAAACATATGTAAAGTTAAAGGCCACCCACATTTCACCTTGTAAAGAAAGGATGGCCCCTGAAAGGCATCCCTATCACACCTTATTTACAGTGTGCGGATGCATCCAGTATGGGCCTTCTCAGGCGTTTTGGTCCACCCCTGCTGGATGCTTTCAAAATCAGCAGCCAGGGAAGAGAACTAGGGGCACTTTCAGTTAATTTAATAAACCAGCTCAGAATTATACCAGTCACACTGCAACTTCATAACAATCATTAATACAATCACTACATCTGGATAACTGTAAAAAGCATTTATGTCTTGTGTTGAAGATACACATACCTGTACATCAGTAGCAATCAAATCTACTTCTCAGCGAAGCTGGTTAACATTTAGGGCCTGATTTTTAAAAAGTGGCGCTGTACCCAGTGCAGCGCCACTTTATGTGCGCCTCTTAGCGCCCCCCTAATGCAACCATGTGTGCGCCGTATCTAAGATACGGCAACCATGGCGGTAGTTAGGGAACCAAGCATCAACATTTTTGATGCTAGTTCCGAGCTTCTCAGTATTAGCGTAAAAAATGTTGACGCTATTCCTGCAAAGCCCGTTGAGGCCCATTATAAATAATGGTGTGCCTACTTTTAACGCCTGCTCTGAGCAAGTGTTAGAAGTGCCAAAAAAATGACGGAAAGAAACCTCTTAGATTTCTTTGCGCCATTGTTTTGGCCCCCTAACAAGGGAACACCCCCTTTGCATCCAATATGCCTGGTGCAGGCATAATGTAGCGCAAAGGGTTACAAAGTGTCGCAATCCATGCATTGAGCCACTTTGTAAATTTGGCGCAGCAATTTTGGCCTCGTTGGGCCACATTAGCGTAAAAAAAGGCACTAATGTGTCACAAGGAGGCACTAGGGGCTCTTAAATCTGCCCCTTAATGAGATGTATGGGCAATTCCCTGTACATAATGTTGGTGCATTAGTAGCACTTATCTCACTATGCAGTGCTGTCTCAGCTGGGTCTAGTATCAAAGCACACACACAATAAGACACAGCACTTGTCTAATATATAGCAGTGGCATACATTAACATACTGTCCTATCAATACTCAAAATACCAGAGTGCTGGGATCACATAATGCTGGCCTACATCACTGTCCAGGTCTAATATCACACAGTGGAGGCCAGTGCGCACCACTCAAAATCGGTCAAATTCGTTTTAAGGATCCTTTTTGCATTGTCTGGTGTTGCCAGTCCATATAAATGCAATTGGCCTCATGAATATGCCCCTTGTGTGAAAGAAGAAATGAGGATTATCCCTTAAAATGAAAACCCCTTGAAAACTATGGTGCTGAAGGAGGGTGGGTGGAAGGGGAGTTCCAGTATTGCACAGGTATGAATTGGTGTTACCTAGTTGGGTAAGTGTGTGCTGAAACTGCTCTGCAGAAGCTGCACCCTCAATTTCCTTCGATGGTAGGGGAAGATAGGTGGAAGGACAATGACCACTCACATTACACACCATACTCCTTACATGGCAACATTTTGGGAATACCTAATAGTTTTAGAGGCATATACGTAGCAAAATTGCATTTTCTTCTGAGCTTTCATCAAGATAAAGGAAGTGCGAGAAAGCTGAAACATAATTGTAACTTCCCTGTCTCCATCATGAGGTTTTGCATGCATTTCATTAGGAGATTAGGACCTGAGTAAGGACTTGGTGGAGGCGTTACTCTGTCCCAATGGTGAAGGATATTCCGTCCACTGAAATCTAAATCCCATTAAATCCAATGGGATTTGGATTTCGGCAGACAAGAAATGTCACCGTTGTGACAGAGTAACCCCTCTGCCAAGTTCTAAATCAGGTCCTAAGAGCTGCTCTTCATCAGCTCACCATGATGTTCTCATTATCTGTCCTCTGTGCAGAAAAAACACTGAGCAAAGATCTAAAATGACTGAGCCACGATCAGACAGGGCTGAGGTAAGACCCCATGTCACTGGCACAAGACAGTACATCAATGTTTCAGGATTAGTACTGGCCTAAATCACAGAAATGGCTCAAGATCAGATAAGGATTCCTTAAAAGCAAACTGTTTTGAGCCATGTCTACTCATTACTAGCCTAACACAACACAGCAAGGGTCAAGATCACACAGTGTTGAGCCAATTTCACATGCTCTTTGGCCGAAATCAACCACTCACTAACCTCAGATCATAGAATACTTAATCGACATTACACAAAGCAAAGCCAAGACATACCAGTGGGTCGAAATTATGATCAAGATTCTGCTGATTATTATGTGTAGTTCTAAACCTGGTAAATTTGTACTTAATCTCTTGAGGCATTGAGACGATTGTCCAATCTAATCTTTCCCTTGCAATTGACTGCTTACATATTTCTGAAGATCATGATATCATACTAGCTGTTAAGTACTATGTGCCACATGTGCAGAGGGAATCCACACATATGGTCAATAATGGACTACTATCAAGGACAGTATGAATACTTAATAGTATAAGTGTCTCATGTATCATTGTGTCCCAAATTTAGCCCCGCCCCTAACCCTGCCCATTAGCCACACCCATCACTCATTTTAACGAGTACCTGCACTTATTTTTTCCCATTTAAAGCATCGCTCCTAATTTTGCGTAAACCACTATTTTCTTAGTGCAAAACGTACCGTTGTGTCCAAAATGGGCCAAAGGATGCACTTTGTGCTAAGAATATATGATTACATTCTACAGAACATGAACAGCAGTAGCCAGCAGCCACTCGCTCTCTCTTAGTTCATTGTTCCTGTGCTCCTTTGGTAGAATTTATGCCTTAAATTGTTCTTAATTACTCAAAGTCACATAATTGTGCAATTTTGGTAATTTCTCCTTACAAGAGTAATGTGTAATTACTCTAATTACTCTGGCGTAATTAGAATTTCACCCACGCCTTGTTATCATAAGGGAACTAAGTGAGTCAAAGTACTTCCAAATGTGGGAGGCGGGCATATTAATAAATAGTTGTAGCTGACGGTGCAGGATCAGAATTTTCATATCAGCAAAGTTATCCTGCAATAAGAGAAGGTATCTGATCCAACATTCCACTCGCTGTATCAGTTTTGGCCAAGACAGTTGTAGAGTTATCCTTAAAGGCCTTTGAGTCTTCGTGATGCACCCAAGTGTGTAGATAGCTTAGTGAGCACTTAGTTGACCCTAGCGGAACATACAGAGTACAGATGTATTTTTTAACTGGAACAAAAATCAGTGTTTTGCCTATATAAACCACCACCCTATTAAGCGTCCAAATGAATAGGAAAAAAGATTGACATCTGGAGCCCCGACATACAGCACAGCACCACCTGCCTATATAGAAGCTGTTATCATATGATGAACTGCATATCTGATGTCTCTGTCTAATGCAATGCGCAGGCAAATGGCTCAGTGGCAAAGCCATTAACCAGCCAGGTACCACGTTTAATGTCAAGAGCCACTGCTCTGGCCTTTTTAACCCGGATCTGACTGTTGGATGGGTGTAAATTAATGCTGTTCAGGACAGTAGTTCACTTCAAGTCCCCAACCTTCAAAGAGTAGCTAAAATATACCTAAGGCCTTTTCTGCAGCTAAGAAAACTGCAGATGTCCTCAACAATGTGGACTTAATTAGTTCATTGACTCAAGAAACGAGCATGAGTTGTACATAATTGACCAGCCTAGAATAAATCTAGCTTGTAATGTAGCGCTAGACATGGTATGGGTGGAAAAAAATTGGCAATGCTCATTGCCAGGGCTTTAGTATCTGAGTGCAAAAGAAACAGAGGACTATTGGATGTGCACAATGTCACCAATTTCAACGCTGCTTCAGCAGTGTAGCAATCACTGCTTAGCTATGAAAAGGAGGAGGAAGGCCACAGCCCTGCACTGCATCAAACAGATGTGTGGATAGTTTATCTACATATATGTTTTGTAAAAGTCTGCAATAAGAACCTTTGCCCCCGGGGCTCCATCACACTGCATCTCACTGAGAACTCTTCTGATCTTGTGCTTCATAATAGGCTTCATTAGCTGTTCCATGTCCATTTTCCAGGGGCGTGCCGCAGTCAGTCTATTGAAGTGTTCAAATATGTGAGTGATGAACTTAGTCTGAAGTGATGAGGAAACCTGTTCATGGTACCACCTATATTGGGCCAGGATTTTAGAATTATCACCGAGTAGGGAACTGTCAAAGCTTATATAATAGCTGAGATGTCGCTAGTGGTCCCTGTGGGATTCAACAGCCTGGCTAGTGTCCTGTCAATCTGTTCTCCTTTCACAAAGCTCTAGTTATCACACATCTTTCCATTAATGTAACCGCGCACTTTGCAAAGCCATTGAACTCTATCAGTTTAGAAGGAATCTCACCTATCACTCCATTATTCCCTATTGAAGCATAGAGCTGGTCACGTCCCTGCATCTTGTTCTTCAGTTAATCCAAACGTTTCCAGGTTCACTAAAGGACTCCAAAATGCTTGGAAATACAGATACCTGGCCCTGCACCAATCTTCTGTGAGACCCCAACTCCATTTGTACAACAGAGTGGATACTTTTTTGTTTGCTTTTTGTGTTTTTTCATATTTTTTATTTTTTATTTTTTTGCAGTTTGCAACTACTTTGTGCATTTCTTGATATCCTGTTAAATGTTTTTTGTTTTTCACGCTGGCATTTTTTATCATTGTTGTATGTAAAAAATGATACTTTTTTAGTTTTTTATCACATTTTGTTTTTCACATTTATTTACAGTTTTTTACAACTGTTTTTGTAATTTTTTATACTGTTTTAAACATGTTTTTTAAAACCTTTTTAATGCTTTCTTTGATTTATTTTTACACAAGTCTTTGTGTTATATTTACAGGTGCTCTTCCTTATCCCTTTATGAATTCTTCTGCTAACTTTGCCATAGGCCACAACATTATGACAGTATCTGCAGTATATCCTGAAATGCTGCACCTTTCAACATTTTCTTCATCTTCTTGTTGCAGTACTTCCTCTGCAGCCATTAGTTCTCTTTCTAGCGCTCACTTCTTTTGTACTGCTGCACACACTATAATGTTTAGGTACCTAGCCCCCAGGTACTTTCACATTCCAGCTATTCCCATTGAATACTGGCCTTCTTCTGATAAGCACCTTCTGGCACAGAGTGCATGTCACCTCCTTTGCTCTCATTTTTTTCTGTGCCAGCTGTAAGGTCAAAAAACTACCCCACGAGTGATTTAGTGATTCCTTTCCTGGCCTTACTTCTTGTGTTGCTGCAGAAATGCTTGGTAGATCAAGGACATCTTCATGATCAGATTGTGTAACTTGCA
Source organism: Pleurodeles waltl (assembly GCF_031143425.1). Classification (NCBI taxonomy): domain Eukaryota; kingdom Metazoa; phylum Chordata; class Amphibia; order Caudata; family Salamandridae; genus Pleurodeles; species Pleurodeles waltl. Next base: position 1,541,659,176 of record NC_090440.1, on the reverse strand, counting down.
TAGGCCGAGGGGATGATGCACTTGGTGTTTGCTGGTCTCCAATTTTGTCTAAAGCCATGATGGCTTTGAATTGTATAGAATGTAAACTGTCTCTGTTAGCAAAATCATTTGGGATTGTTTCTGCAGGGCGTGGGCTTTTTTTGAGTAGTGTCTACTGAGTGGGCAATCTCATGGCTTGTTTCATTTTTATTTTTATTTTTTTCACCTCTCATAGGTACAGCAGTTCTCCTGTGGGACCCATAGAACCAGTAAGATGGTCTTGTGAGAATCCAATGTAGGTTTTCTTCAGTTTGTGGGTTCTGCGGTACTCCCACGGTACACGAGACTTAAAAAAAGTTGTGCTCACTATAAAGGGATAGTTTTATTTAAGATCTAAGCCTAAAGGGTTCCCTCACAGGCCCAAATAAGAAAGATAATAGAGGGTATTGCATTTTTAGGTGTTGCCGGTATGGTATTTTTAGGTGTTGCTGTACTGAGGTACCTAAAACCTGTATCACAGTACCTATGGTAGACAGACAAACTGCATCTTGTTGGCTAATGTCATTAGATTAATGTATAGACAGGAAGTTCCCAGTCTCTTACTCATATTAGGGAGACACAGTTCTTAGAACACACACCGTGAGTAGGCTCTGCTGTTTTTTACTTCTAATTTTGGAATTTTAGGGAAATTGAGCTACAAACAATGGTATCAGGAGTATAAGAACACAAACACCAGTGAAGCGTTGAACAGGAGCAGCAGCAAGAACGCCCACAGAGAACATCTCAGTCCATCTTGTACGAGTTCTTCACCATTCCTCCCAGTAAAAAGAAATTGTCTGTGATGCTGGTGACGTGCTGCCTCTGCAACAATTCCAGAGGTATTGGGAAGAAGTATTCTTTCCATACGTCTGGGATGTTGATGCACATAAAGGCATAGCATGCTAGACAGCTCAGTGCTGCAATGAAGAAGTGACATGTGGATGAAGGAGCCTCCATGTCCTGTGTTCCCTTACCTGTGTGCAACCTGGTGACAGTGTTTTTCCTGATCCTGCAGCGGCCCTGAGCAATGATTGTAACTGCCTCTACCATTGAATTTCTCTCTATTGTATTGACTGTTGTACATTCATGTCTGTAAGGAAACACAGTACCACCACCAGGGACTAGCTCTTGATTGCTCACGAGCAGGTGCGCAAAAAATAGAGATTTTCTTTTTACATTTTTTAATCCAAATTGTGATGCCTTTTTTGTTTTTACTTAATTTCCTAAAAACAATGTAAAATACAATAGAATAAAAAAGTTGTTTAAATATTCCCAAAAATCCAGAGGTTCTTGATGGAACAACCTTGCATGGTTAAAAGATAGAAAAATAATTTATGCTCTTTATCACGTATGTCTATTAATGTTAATATATCCTTATACTGCCAGAGCAGACTGCAGTGACAAGTATAGTCCTACTCTGCTATTACAGGTCCAACCTAAAAGTGACCACCTATAACAACAGACTCAGACTAGATTGGATACATTAGTCTGGTGCAGCAGACTATGAGCCCTAGATTTAGAGAAAAGTCATGCAACACAGGGCAGCATGTAAAGTTATTATGCAGAAGAGAGCAGAACAGCCCCATATCTCCTAAGATGTGACACTGTTCGGCACTCTCCCGGCACTAGCATATTTTGTGGAAGCCATGCTCTAATGCTGATACCCTTGTGTCATACATCAAAGCTGTCTGCGTTGCTTCAAACAAAGGTTTTTGTACTGGAAAAAACTATTCCACTTTCAGAACGTCTGCTCACTGTGCCAATAGACCCAAACATCATAAGGACAAAACCAGCACTAGGTTGCTTTGCCCAGGTTCAGGGAGGACCTGGCCTGGAAGCAGTTTTCCGTAAGAACTTCAGACAGAGCTGCAGCCAAAATGGCTGAACGCAATTACACTTTACACCAATCCAAGTATATTTCTTGCTTAATTTCTACTGTGTATCCACCACAGTGGATTCACAGATCTGCAAGCTCGAGGATGCGTTGTAATTGTCTGGCTGCAACCGGAAGAAAAAGCTACCCCTGCCACCTTAGAACTGGGGGACATAGTCCCCAAGTCCTAAAAAATAAATTCAAATAAGATATAAAGGGCAGGGTCGAGGTACACTGAATCCATGGGCCATGTGGCCAAGGTTAAAAAAAAACATTTGGGGGTGTTCTATGGATCACTGTGAGCCTCAGTGTGTTCCCTTGGAGAATCACAGTGAATCTGCAGATCTGTGGTACAACAAATGTAGAAATAAGGGAGGGTTGGGTGCCTGCAGCCAGGCCCTGTGCCTACCCCCACTGTGCATGGCCAAGCCTCTTGCATGGTGTGGTGTTGGGCACATGAAGGAGGTTGGGCGTCCAACTCCGTGCCACAAATGCTGTAGGCTGCGGGTTGGGTGCCTAAGGGATGGTGGTGGGGCCTTGTTGCAGGCCAGGCCCTGTAGTCGACCCCATGCAGTGAATGGTGATAGACATCGTACATTACATTAAAAAGCCATGAAATGCACTGAAAAAAACAAAGGTTAAAGTGACTTTATAGTTAGAAATTGTAATATTATCTTACTTTACAATAAAAAACTTGAAAATTCACTGGAAAAAACCAAGGGATGTTATTGTTAGGCGAAAATGTCAGTTAAAATGTAACATTTTAAACTAACAAAACCTCTGGAATTCACCAGTTATCGAAACTCGAGTAACTATAGTTCAGACCCTACATAAGTATAACTTGCACTCCTCAGTAAATTCCAAGAGGTAGGAAAAGGTCTGCACTCACAGGGACAGTGATTCAGTGTGCCATAATATCTGTCCAGAGTCTGGCATTGAAAAATAATCCATATATTTTGGGGGATGGAAAATTCCCTTGCATGATAATAAATGTGTACCCCTGCCCAGAATGCCCGCTGCGGTGATATCCAGATCTTTGATAACAAAATGTGGTCATCGGCGAACACTGATCATGCAGGTGTGCCGTTACCTAGTAATCAGTAGTGTGGCCATGCTGATTTGTTCTGCACCATGGGAGTGGAGCTTACTGGCACTCTCAATGGAAGTTCTGTTGCTTTGTGCTTGGCTCAGCCTTGGCATCCCTCTGGGTGAATGCAGGGCAGGAAAAGTATATATGCCAGTGGCAGCAGTGTACAGAGGCTTGCACACTTAGGCCCTCATTCTGACCCTGGCAGTTTGTAACCGCCAGGGCAGAGGGCAGAGGAAGCACCGCCAACAGGCTGGCGGTGCTTCCGGGGCAATTCTGACCGCGGCGGTAAAGCCGCGGTCAGAAAAGGGGAACCGGCGGTTTCCCGCCGGTTTTCCCCTGCCCCAGGGAATCCTCCATGGCGGCGCTGCCTTCCCGCCAGCCTGTAAACCGCCAGGAAGAGGCTGGCGGGAACGGGTGTCGTGGGGCCCCTAGGGGCCCCTACAGTGCCCATGCCACTGGCATGGGCACTGCAGGGGCCCCCTAACAGGGCCCCATTAAGATTTTCAGTGTTGAAAATTGTGACGGGTGCAACTGCACCCGTCGCACCCCAGCAAATCCGCCGGCTCCATTCGGAGCCGGCTTCATCTTTGCTGGGGCTTTCCCGCTGGGCCGGCGGGCGATCTTTTGAAGATCGCCCGCCGGCCCAGCGGGAAAGTTTAAATGCTGCCCGCGGTCATTTGACCGCGGGGCGGTGTTTGGGCGGTTTCCGCCCGCCGGGGTCGGAATGACCCCCTTAATCTTTACATGAGGCATTCTTATGTATGTGTGCCTGTGGCAGTAGTACATGAAAAGCTACACAGGTTGCATGCAATGCAAAGGCTGTACATGTGTCTCGAAGGGGTTCAGTGCATGAAGGCTATGGGTCCAGATTGGGAATCCCAGGGCTGGCTGGAGGATTATGTGTTTGTCTTATATCCAACACTATTTTTTAACAAATGAATGGTTTCCAGCTGTCTGAAGATGAATACGCCTAAGACGAAGATCTTGGCAGTCAACACAAACAAAAATTGGCCTACTCATCTTTTGGTCTCAGCATTCAGAAAGTCCCTAGGGCCAGTCCAAGTGCTTAAGACACCTGACATCATTGTTGACACAGGTATTAGTTCCTACCACTAAGGAGGATTTTTTCCTGTTTCGGTAATTTCCAATATGAGCGCAAGCAACAATCGCATAAGTCTTGCCACATTTTGACTATAGCCATTTAACTTAGACACCTGAAAAATAACTGTGCATTGACATCACTACATTGGTTACTAGTGGCTACAAGATTAATATTGTAGGATCTTTGTATGAACCATGAGTTATCCATGGCAGAGGTCCAGTGTCTCTGTCTTCCTTTGTGAATCATCATAACTCCTCAACAGCTCTTAAAAGGGCTTCCGCCATGCTTCTGTCCATTCCTATTATGAAATGGAAAAGAACAGAAAATGTGTTTTTTCAGTTTTTTTAAGCAACATTGTGCATACCTTCAAATGGGTGATAATAAACACCTGCTGTTAGTGCCAAGCTACTTCATACAATGAGTGTAAGGCAATTGGTTCTGCACATCAAATCTGCCTGTATTTTTTGCTTTTTGACCACCTGGTTTTTGATGTTTTTACTGTGGATGAGCCTCACAACCGGCGACTCACCCATGGTAAACTCACCATAAATGAACTGCGTGTGTTTACAGCCAGTGGCTGCCTTTTAAGATAAGGCTGTTGCAATGCAGCAGGGTTACACATGAACATGTGCACACACATGTGCACATGTGAGGGCTGCATGTAGCAGACTCCTGTTGTGCGCAGACCAGTAACTGCAGGTAGCCTAGTGCTGAGGGATCTCTGCAGAATTGGATATTGCCCAGGGGTATGCCTCATAATAATAGTGTACCCTCAATGGGAAAGTCATTGTGGTTTACTGTCTTTGTTTGTAGTAACACTCCATTATACACCCATGGGTTAAGCCTACCTTAAAGTACGGCTTTGAACTGGAATGGAATCTGTATGTCAAACCCAAATATGAGAGTTCGAAAAAGATATCTGGACAGCTTATAGGTCATTCAGGATTGTCATATTTCTCTGGATCAGCTCAGGATCAGAGCCCAGGCCTTTTGCGACTCTGTTGTGCCAAGTGAATTACATTTCTCTCCAGCAGCAGAAACATGCGCCTCCCCACACAATAGGAGCAATTAACAGTGCTTCACTCAGCTCCTGAGGAGGAAAGGGGTGGGGATGAAGCATCTGCATCAATCAATAGGCTGATACGCTATACCAGGGATGGGCCAGCCCAAGCCCACTGAACAAAGGAGGGAGTCCAGACTTCTGGAGCCAATACAGGAGGGGGTTCTCTTTGAAGATTTGATAGGAAAGGCCCTAGCAGTGATATCAGCAAGGGGCAGAGCTGAGGCCCACAGAGCAGATGTGATTAGTGACTGGTGGGTGACACCACTTTGAAATGTCCAAGTATGCTGTGCAGGAGGGCTGGGATAGGGGCAGGGAGGTGATGTGGATAGGCCAGACGTGACTTACGTGACTTACTTCTGGAGTCTTCCACCCCTATTAAAAAGATCTTGCACAAAGGGGCACGCTCTCTCTTGTTTGTGACTTCTGCTGGACACTGGAACTGGAGGTGGCAGTCATGAACAACTGGAAGGAGGAACACCCTGATATCCACTGGACTGAGGACTCTAATTACAGTTGCTCCCAGGACCAGCGGGGCTCTTCCCAGGACCAGTGAAGTCTTTCGCTTTACATCTCCTGAGGACTGGTTGGGGGAAGACTGAACTTCTGAACCAAGGAGGAGAGAAGCTCCACAGGGGAAAAAGAAAAAAGGCTGCCAGTGAAACCAACTTCCTGCAAAGTTCATCACCATAGGGGCCAGGAGACTTTGGAAAAGTGTTTAAGGTGGTTAAAACTCACCACCAGGAACATAATGAGGCCAAGATGGAGCATTACGGCCCAACAGGGCCCAAAATATCAGCAGGAGAAGAATTTGACCTTAGACCTCCACCAGTGATCACAGAGCACATGGAGCTCTGCCACTCAGCTGCTACGACCCCAAGGTAGGCCAGGGCTCAGGGGTCGCCACAAAGAGTACTTTTTATTTTCAAGTCTTGGAATGGGGGCATTGTGAGGGGCCCCCGCCCCAGAGTTTAGGAGGCCTGGGGACCTCAACCTCTTGGCCAGTTTACGGACCTCAACTCCAGGACCCCACCACCGCAGTCAATTAATGGAGCGCTGTTGCACTCCACACAGACTGAGCAAGGGGCCCAGGATCTACAACTCTGGCCCCTACAAGCAAAAGATGGAAATGGGTGCGACCACACTCCTCCCATATGTTTTGTGGCCTGCCCCACTACCTATGTCCATGTCTGTGGGGGAGTGGGTGGCCGCCACAGGAGGCTGCAACCTGTCCATTGGAGCAAGCGAGGATGGAGAGACCACCTTCTTCCACAGCCGCACAGAGGATTTTGGGCCACACAGGGATCTGGCTGAGGCAACCAGGGATGGGCTCCCTGTGCTGCCTCCAACTAAGGGCAACAGGCACCTCCCAGGTAGAAGTAAAAAAAAGGAAAAAGCTGTGTTGCGCAAGCCCATGTGGTAATGGAAATAAAAAGAAAGAAAGTCAGAAGCTCTCTCCGGCGCAGTGGGAGAGCCACTCATTAAATATGCATACTCCTGCAGGAGCACCGCATAATGCCCTGGGGAGCTTGAAACTGGCAACCCTTTTCTGCTGCTTCTGGCTGCCCCAGGACATCGGGCCACCACCAACAGCCTAAAAAAGAGTGCAGGGAAGCTGCAGAGGCATCGCAGCTCCCCCTAATGGCCTGAGAAGTTTTCAAGAATGTATTGACCCTAAGTTCATAGGGTCCCCAAAAGAAGGATTAACCCAGGATTTTCTTCAAGTTTTCAAGCACTCCCAGGCCTGATTCATGTGCTCTACTGCTGGGGGTGCAATGCCCTCTAGGGTCTAAGTCTATGGTTGCAGTTATTGTAGCCTGAGAAAAAGGTATGTGTTGTGCAATGCCCTCTACAGGCTAAGTCTATGGTTACATGTGATGTGATCAGAATGTGAGATCCTTTAGGGGCTGTTTTTATGGCTGTGTTTTCATCATCGGAAAGCCTGGAAAATGCACATAAACACGTGTGATGGTCATTTTTCAATGATTTCTTGAAATAATAATGTTGACAATGAATACTGATCGAAGTGCATATGCTGTATTATCACTAATATGCACATTTACACATGGTAATTATTGATTGCTGCATATTACTCCCAAAATGATAATGTTTTTGTCATGTGATTTGTTGAGCATGAACCTTTGATCAAGTCAATGGACTCCTGAGTCTATTGACATTTATATGACCCTTTAGCAGGTCAGAGGTGATTACACATTATCATCAAGGGTAATTCAACCAGCCTTATGTATATTTGTAAATTACTACGTAGTATTTAATGATGTGTGTGTAATAAATGTACTTTTACTTTTTCTAAGGAAAAAAAGCACAGTCTGGACAATTGTTAGTATCACATGCCAGTGAACGGTGATTATTAGCCCACACCACCTCCCTTGATTAAGCCTTAGACTGCTCCGTTCTACTACCCTGAGAGAGTCAAGTGCAACAAAGGGGTGCTTGGTTCTCTGTGAAGGGCGAGTGTAGACCCAATCCTTGTGCAGTCCACACAGCTAATGTCCAGTTTCCTTACAGTTAGTATGCACATTGCAAATGAAAGTTGTGTTATTGTGGAGTGTAGAGGACTGCCATCTATTCCAAAGTGTGTAAACAGCTGACTCTTTGGCAGATTTAATTAATTTGTGACTGAGTTCTGTTGCATACTTGTGTTTTAGTACCAAGATAATCTCTATAAAATTATATATACTATTATGTGATATAACACAACACAAAAGGAGCAGCTCTGGCTTCTCTCACAGTCCAAACCAATCCAACAAAAACACAATATTCTCTCACACAAACAGTGAACATAGCAGCCCTACTAGCTTACCTCACATGCTTAGAACAGGTAAAGAATATTGCAAAAGCAGTGTACCCTTTACTGCCCGCATGACTGTGGCCATTCATGTCACCCCACAGTGTGGCATTTAGATGGACGTCAGCTTAATGGGGCAGTCTCCTGCCGTTCTACACAATACTTTCACATTCCTCTCACCTCCTCGACTCCCTTTAGAGGATCGGAGGACTACAGATATTCAGGTTGTCAGGCTAGCCACCTCCTACAGTTATGCCTCTTTCAAGGCATGCCATGTATCTTTATTACCCAGTGCCACATTGTGTCCTCTTCTGAGGCAAGTTGTCAAAGCAATACGTATCCTACCACTCAACACTGTCAACATATTGGTGATCATTGATGTTTATGCAAATGAGGGATGATCCATTTTCTATGTTGCAGAGTCACTCAGCGGCGGCTCCTCCGCAATGGGGGAGGAGCATCGCCCCCTTGCAACCAGCAGCTGCAATCCTTTTTTTTTAACCAATTTTATTCGTTTTCAGAGACAATAGTACAAATCCGCTACATCATCATTGTGCACATCTTCTGCCATCTATCGCACTATCAGTGTACAATATCTTACATAGACTGCAGTGGCCAGACAGGAGTTACTGGTTCCTTTTTTACAAATCTTGAACAATTTGAACTCAATTAACAAACAAACTGGAAGATGTCTCTTATACCTGGCAATATTATCACAGAGAGGCGCATGTCTCTCTAAAAAATTAAAGCATAGGGAGGAAACAGTAAACGGTATTAACATAGCTTAATAGTAGCACAATATCTATGTATAAGCTTCCTCCCAGTTTCTGGAACCTCAGCCTTGTCAGATTAGAACAACAGATTAGTCCCCACCAACATCCCTACTGTGGAGTAACATTATGTGGTTCTGGTATGTATATGTCCGGGGAGGAGGGAGCGGGCTAGTATCTTTAGTAAAACACCCTGTATGTCATTGATCGTGAATGTTAGGGTGCAATCATTGGGGCCGCATTCATTCTCTATACCCCTCCAACTCCTGCATGCACATGTCCCATTTGTTAGCGAATGGTATTTTACGTTGCCCTCTGGCTTCCTCGCGTCTAAGCGCAACTGCCTCAGTCTTACCCCACTTTAGAAATGCAGCGCACCAATGAGGAAGTGTTGGGAGCTGATGTGATTTCCATTTCATAGCTATGGCTCTTCTACCTATTATTAGTGCAAGGTCAACAAAGCGGCTCGCTGCAGCTGCCCGCTTGGAACGGCGAAACAGACCCAAAACGACACTCTCTACTGTATAGAGAGTTGTACGCTGGGTCAGTTCCGCAAGGGTCTCCGCTATTTGTTGCCAAAAGCGTCCGTAGTCCGGACAAGACCAGAACATATGTATCATATTGGCTACTGGTTCATGACAACAAGGGCATCCCACTGAAGACCCAAACATTTTGTTCAGTGTATGTGGTGTAAGGTAGGCCCTGTATAGGATATTGTACTGTATATATTGGAACTTTGCCTTTCTCTCTACCTTTTTATGGTAGATCATCACCTTGCTCTATTCCTTATCCTGAAATTCCCTACCCACATCTCTCTCCCATTTGTCACGCAACACCTGCAGGGGGTCTTGGGTCGTGTGTGCCAGCGGTCGGGTGAACCAAGTGATTAAATTCATCCCACTTCCCATGACATGTAGTGCATGCACCAATGGGTGTGGGTCCAGCTCCGAGTCTGTTATTTGCCAGTGGTCCAACAATATGGCAGTTAACCTAACTTGTGCAATGAGGTGTCCCCTTGGAACTCCCCTTTCCATGTGTAGGCGGTCAAACATCTCAAGCACCCCATCACGGAACAAGGAACCCACCGTGCTAATCCCCCCTGCCTCCCACTGTCACAGTCCCTATTGTCCCCCAGCATCTGAAAGGGCTTGAAGGGCCTCTAATCTAATTTCAGGGGAATATAATAGAATCTGAGACATGATTCTAATACTGCGCATGTAACTAGCATGGGCTACTGCCAATAATGTACTGCAGTGTGGAGGCAGCGGAGCAGATGGGAAAAATGTGTCCCTAGGAGCTGGGCTTCTCTATGAGTGCGTTGCCCCAGTTCTTCTAGTAACCGGCCCGCCAGCCACCGAGCCGGCCACTGCATTTCTGCTGCTAAATAATAATGTTCAAAATTTGGAGATGCCAACCCTCCCTTCTCAATTGGGATTTGCAACTTTCGTAGCACCACCTGGCGTCTGCCCCAGTTCTATATAAAAGTGCCCAATGCAGCATGCAGCGTATGAAATACTTTCCTGGGGATAATTAGAGGAAGGTTTGGAAAATAGTACAGAAGGCGTGGCAGTACAACCATTTTTGATAATGCAATCCTACCTTGCACAGTAAGTGGTAGGGTGCACCAGAAGATTTTTTGAGAGCGTATAGCTGTGATAGCTTTTGTAAGGTTCCCATCTAGTAGGTCTTGCATGGTGTGGTAAATGTTTATACCTAGATAGCTAAAGGTGGTGGGCTTCCAACGGATTTCTTTGGCCTCTGCTTGGAGGCGCTACAAGGGACAGTGGGGACTTAACGGGTATAGATATGACTTAGCCTAGTTAACCCCAAGATCCGGCGCTGCTTTAAAGTCAGACAGTGTCTGAGCTATGGCACTTACACCCTGCCTTATATCACATATATAAATCAGCACATCATGTGCATTTAAGGAAGCAACGTGCATACTTCCATCTAATGGAATCCTCCATTCTGCTCCTTTCTGCCAGAGTTTCTGTGCCAATGGCTCCATCGCCAAGGTGAAGTTTAATGGGGACAGAGGGCAGCCTTGGCATGTGCCTCTTGTCACCGGGAAAGCAGGGGAGATGCACAGTCCTGTCTTCACTCAGGCTATAGGGTCCATATATAATAGTTGTATACGTTTATTCATGTGCCCCGTAATGCCAAAGGCAGTTATGGTGGAAAACACATAGCTCCAGTCTAGCGCATCAAATGCTTTTTCGAGGACTAGGACCAAACACGCCGCATATGGCCATTGTGCTGGAGCCCTTTCTATTATTATGTACAGTCGACGTATTTTAAGTGTTGTGGATCTGCCTAGGACAAAGACATTCTGGTCTATATGTATTAGTTGGGGTATCTGTGCTACCCAGTATTTTATAATTGGATCAAAGCAAAGAGAGAGAGGGCGATAAGAAGCTAGTTCTTGCGGGTTTTTCCGTGGTTTGGGTAGAGATATCAACAAAGATTCCCTCAGAGACGGTGGAAGCCGACCTTCCTGTAGTGCCATCTGATAGACGTCTAGTAGCTTGGGCGCTAACATTGGTAGATACGTTTTATAAAACTCAATAGGGTACCCATCAATTCCTGTGGTCTTCCTTGTAGCTGAGGTCCACACTGCTTCACAGATATTTTATGTTGTGATGGGCGCATTAAGGGCTTCTACATTGAAGGGGCGCAGCACTGATAGGACTATTCCCTGCAGAAAGGCCTGTATACTCTGGGTTCTGTTTACTGGTGGGGGTTGTATAGGTCTCGTAGTATGTAGTAAAATTATCATGAATATCTACTTGCGTGGTAATCAGATACGAGGGGATAATCTCATTGCCATAGTCAGCGGTGTGGGGGCCAAACTACGCAGCAGCCAAGGCAGTAAATGTCCTGACTTATTTCCTTCAGCATGCAGCCTTGCCTGGTACGCTCTAAAGTAAAGTCATCGTACCTGTTCTATCAATTGAGCGTGTGTCTCTGTAGCTATAAGTAATGACTTGACTTCTACCTCTTTAAGCATAGTTTCTAAACACGTTAATTCCTTGTGTATCGTCGCACGGACCCCCACTGTTGTACGGTTACAGTGCCCCCGTATTACTACCTTCAGTGCCTCCCATTCAAATGCACGTGCAGTTGCTGTGCCCCAATTATCTGTCAAGTAGTGTGTAAGGGCTTCATGTGTGCTTTCCCGCAAACCCTGGCCCTCCAGCATTGCAGGTTGCAACATCCATGTGGGAACCAAAGGCCTTGGCTGCCCCCATTGAAAGCGTATTAATAAAGGGATTATGATCAGAGAATGTTTTCCGGAGATACTCTGCTGCATTAACCACTAGTTGTGTGGGGGACTGAGAGAGTATATAATCTAGTCGAACGTGTATGTCATGTGGTATAGAATAGTGTGAGAATTCTCTGGCTTCTGGATGTAGTACTCGCCAACCATCGCTCAACGCCCAATGCTGCATCCATTGGGAAAAGTGAGCGGCTACTGACACCACCGGTGAGGTTGGCAATGGGGGATATGAGCGATCCTGATCTACCTTAAGAACACCGTTAAAATCCCTGCCCACAATCCATGATAGATGTGCCCATTTGACCAATTCCATGGATATACGCACAAGAAATGCAGTTTGGTTAACTTTAGGGGCATAAATGCTGCGTAACAGCACTGATCTGCCGTCCAGGGACACCTCTACAAAAACATAACAACCTTCTGAGTCAATTTCCATCTTGTTATATTGGAACAGGACCCCTGCACGGATCCAAACCATGGCTCCACGCTTAAATCCTGAGTATGTGGTGCAGTAGCATTGTCCCCACCATCTGTGCTGTAATCTAGCATCCTCACCCCGCTATATGTGTTTCCTGTAAGAGTGCTATCTGCGCCCCATGGCGTTTTGTACACTGTTGTATTGCATGTCTCTTCCTGGTGGTGCCCAGACCCCGAATATTCCATGTTACTACTTTAATTTTGCCATTTAATCTTATCTATTAAAAGAGCATCCAGAAGGATGACCATAGTCCATTACTGGATGAGTCACCTGTGTGTCTCATGCATCTTCCTTGAACTTGACTTTGATGTGAACTGATTCCCAGAACTCCCATCCCAGGGCTACCCTGAAAAATGAGGTATGCCCAAACCATAATCATATAATTCCAAACAATAGGGCCTCCATTTTGCCCAGCAGTGTGAACTGTGGGAGCACAGGAGCAGGGCAGGTGGTTAGTTGGCCCGCAGCTTAGTGTGAGTGTGCTTTCAATGTGTGCGCCACCCAACTCACAATATCATATTGAGTAACTTAAAACAGCTTCATAGTTGAATCAGGTAATACTAGCAGTCTTTGACAGCAGCGCCCGCGACCCAGCAGACTACGGGGAGCAATCCTGCCTCCGGCTCCTGCATTGTCAGTCAATGTGTTCCTAGAGTAGCATGTTCGCTGTTTGCGGGGTTGCCTCTGGCAATGCTTCTGATAGAGTTTCAATGACTGAGGCCTCCGTCTCCGAGTCAGTGTGCTGCTCATTTCTTATCTGCGTTATTGTCCGACCTTCATCCATCCATAATGCTGTTACAATGGTCAATGCCTGTTTCTGCTCTAATCTTGCCGGGGTGGGCGCCCCTTTCACTCTGTCCATTGCACGCTCTTGGGGAATTTTCCTGTTACGCTTCCCTCTCTGCGGCCGGTCCGGGTGTACATTCAGGGATGAAGACTTGGAAACCTCATACCGGCACAGTTCCACCCAGTCCCAAGAGTCTGTAGGTTCAGTAAAGAAGATGCTGGCTATTACCTTGAGTCTGGCTGGGAATAGCAAGGAGTACGTTAGTCCTGCCTGGTGCAGGCACTTCTTTATGCCCACAAAGGAGGCCCGCCGTCGCTGGACAGCGGCTGTTTAATCCGAAAACAAGTAGATGTGGCAGTTCTCATATTGAAGTGGTGGCGCTTTGCAGATCTTCTGTAGTACTGTTTCATTATCCCTATAATTAAGAAGGCGGATCAGCACCGGTCTGGGTGGCATTCCAGCTGGCGGTGTGCGGGCTGGAACTCTATGTGCTTGTTCTACAATGTAATGTGGAGACAATGCTTCTGTTCCCACCGTTTGAGCAAGCCAGGTTCTAAAAAAATGCTTTGGGTCTAGTCCTCCAGCCCCCTCTGGGAACCCCACTATTCGAGTATTGTTCTGACTGGATCCTCCTTCTGAATCCTCCGCCCGGCTCTCCAATTCTCTGATCTTACCAGTAAGGAAGCTAACTTTCTCCTCCATTTCCGTTAGTGATGGTCGTACTTCTTTTAGCTTGATCTCTGTGTTTGCCACTCTTGCGGATAGTTTCCTCTGGTCTTCCCGCTGCAAGCCTACCTCCAATGCCATCGCATTCACTCTATTGGGCACATCTTGGCCAGTGGTCGCTGTGGCTTCTAGGATTTTGTCCAATATATCATCATGAAGGGTGGTGGCCAGATGCACCTCTACACTCCTCATCTCCAGAAAGCTCAGAGGCACAGTCTCCCTCCATTCCTGAGCACATCCACTAGAACCTCCTCTTTTCCCCATAACGACAATTTTGTGATTAGGGGCACAGCTCTTCTACAATAGCGTCGCACCATCAGCAAAACAGCTTGTCAGAAATGCGTTGCCTGTTGCTGTCCGTTCTAATCTGCTAGGTGCTGTTTCCTGTCAAAGGGGGTCAAGAGGGACCAAGCACCACACCACTGACCTGTAGTTAAGTGGATTGCTGCCATATCGAGGCAGGTTCCCACTTTAACACCCCAGCATGGGACCAGGCAATCTGTCCATGTAGTACTGTAATAGCCTACTCTTGTCTGCCTGCATTACTGATGCCCCCTCAGGCCAGTTTTCCATTTTAGCTCAATGTTGTACCATACAGGGGGTCTCCATAAGCACCTCCAGCACCATCCTCATCTCACCCATGTCTCATGCCGGGGCACAGTCTGGCCTCCCTCATCTGGGAGACCGTGGCTTAGTAGTGGCGGCTCCACATCCCCTGCAGTCCAAGACCAGGAGGGGGAATGGTGGGGGTCAAAGGTGACGTCACCCCATCTGCCTCCCCTGGGCAGGGTGGGGGGTGCCGCTCCCTCAAGTCCCCTCGTGATCCCCCCTCATCCCCACCACAGCTCAGGGAACTCTTAGTGTTCCCCATTCGTTCCCACCGCCTCTTCTGTACATTGCGGAAGCACGGTCCCAAGGAGCAGAAGGATGGCAAGGGAGGCAGTGGCCGCAACCCCGCAGGCTCTTCTCCCATGCGGCGTCTAAGCCTTCGCTTGGCTTGTCCGGTCAGATCGCTGTCTCCTCACCTCATCACAGCGCGCGGTCGACACAGCTGTCTGCCAGGGCCTGCGCCGCACTCCACGCAGTCTTCCGGGGACCCCCGCACCTCAGGCACTCAGTCTCACCCCTTCCCTCAATGGTCACGTCTGGGGAGCAGCCCAATTTAGCAGACGCCAGCTCAGGTAAGTAGATCGATTAAGATGTAACAGCACGACACATATTGACACCCCAACATGCATACACTGAACAAACCATCACACAAGTCACACAAACAAAATCACCACAAAAACACAAACACTGCACACCCACCATCACAAACCACACAACAGCACCGTCACCAACTCACCTACAGAACATCACCCACAACACACACCATTGCACCCCCTAAGCACCCCCGCTTCACCGACAGGGAGCTAAGGACCATGGTGGATGAGATACTCAGAGTCCAGCCACAGCTATTTGGGGCACAGGTGCAGCAGACGCCCTTGTCCAGGAAGATGGACCTATGGCAGAGGATAGTCAACAAGGTCCACGCAGTGGGAACCCATCCACGCACAAAGGATGACAGGAGGAAGAGATGTAACGACCTGCGGGGGAAGGTGTGCTCCATGGCATCATGACACAACATTGCAGTACAGGACACTGGCTGTGGTCCCCCACCTCCACCCCCAAATACCCCGACTGGGAAGAGAAGGTCTTGGCTATCCTGCACCCGGAGGGCCTCACTGGTCTCCCGGGAGGACTGGACTTGGGTAAGTCAACGACAATACCCTGACAGTCACCACACCTCTAATGCATGTATTACCCCATCCCTCTCACTAGCACCATGCCCCCATCCCCTACGCAGCCCACAACACCCAGACACTCCTATCCATGTTTTCAGCATACCCACAACCCCCATACAAATCACTACCCAGTCCCCTGTGCAGTCACCAACCCATGCATGTAATGTCAGGAGCACTACAACACCCAGAATGCACCACCACCTCCTCACTAAACGCATCAAAAAGAACACGAAGGGACCATGCATGCTACTACATGGGGATGTAACCACCAATTAATGCTGACCAGTGCTGCAAGGGACCAGAAGGTGCAGGACACCCACATCTCTATTCTCTCACACACAGGTACCACCACCCATGCCCCCGGTCTCCCACCTGATGATGAAGGCCCCACTCAGGAGAGTGCAGAGGGATGTCTGGACACAGGAAATCCCTGGCCCACCCCACAGTCTTGGACAGTCACCTTCCAGAAGCCCTACCCAGGACACCACTGACACCCCTACTACTCAGCCACCACCAACAGCTCTGTCCCAACACCCCCACACCAGTGGCTCCAGGCCACAGACTTGCTGCCCACATGTACAGAGGCCCAAGTCTCCACCCACCACCACACAGGATGATGAAGGGGCCTAGTGCAAGTGGGACTGCCAGACCTGTGCAGGGGAGACAGGCACAGGGGGCTAGGGCCAGTGGGAGGGTATCAGTGGCCCAGGGGGTGGCCAAAGGAGGGACGCTGCTGCCCAGGAGGTCATTGCTGAGGTCCTGAGTGCATACACCGTTCCCAGGACAGGATGGGCCAGATCCTGGACACGTTGGAGCAGAATCAGAGGCTGCAGTTAGCACACCACTAGGAGGCCATGGAGCAATGGAAACAGCTCAGTGCCACCACGGCCTCCATTGAAGGGGTGCTGCAGCATAAGACCAACATCCAGCCTGAGTCCTCCACCTACCTGCAGGCCCCTTCCACTAGCCAGGACACTGCCCTGCCTTCAATATCTGCAGCAGCTTTTGGAGTGGTTGCACTGCCAGAGGACTCACAAAACACCAGCACCCCTTCCCCTGCAGCCCAGGTACCCCCTCACAAACATGGCCTCAGACCCAGACATCCCAGTGAAACACCAGCCAAAACCAAGCCCACTGCCGGGAAGTGACTCTGCCCTGACCAGTCTCCCTTGTGTGCCACTGAGCTACCTTGTTGACATGCCACCACCATTTCACAATCTTCCAATTTCAATATTCTAATTGAGAACTCGGAAAGGAAAGTGAACCTACTACAGAGAGATATTGAATGCTTAGAAACTGAGATTAAGGCTATGAATTTGGAAGAGGCAACCTCTAAAAACTATGCGATTTTAAATGAAATTGTGAACCAACATCAGTTGGAGGTCACGAGGAGAAAATCCCGGAAACTGAAGCGGGACGAGCTTGACTACAGTAGAGGGAGAGTCTTTACATTTTCTCGGAGATATGATCATTTAATTCAAAACATACAGAGTCAACAGTCCCAACGAATAAGTGCTCAGTCATCACTTAACAGTATTTCAGCTACCAGCAGTGAATCCAGTGACGTGTCTAGTGTCTCAGATCAGAATATATCAAGTGAACAGGGACCATCATCTTTTTTAGCCGAAGTACAAAGAATAAGACAAGGACAGAGAGAAGTAAACAGACGTATAGAAGACCCCGGAAAACAAGGAGAAGTAAGAGAGGAGGGACTCAAAGAAACAAGAGTAGGGGTCCAAACCAGATCATGGAACAGGCGCAAATGAATAATATGGAGAAGAAGACAATTAGCATTGTCAACCTATCGGATGTAGAATTATCTGAACAGGCCAATGCATTACTCACTAAGGGGCTTGGTTTTTGCCCATTTAGTTCAGGGGATTTTCAAAGGACTAAAATAGACTTTTTCAAATATGTGAGGAGACTTAAACTTAGGAAACATTTCGGTATGTCTAGTAGCACTTCTAACAGGGATATCCTCTCTTTGTGCACTAAAGACTATTACCCTCTTTCCATTCGGGACATACAGGATACAGCTGTACTGCTCTCTATTACAGACTTTGAACAGGATCCATCTATAGTTTCCAATATTTTGGATGACTTGGACATAATACCTGATACTGTGGCGAGTGGTTTGAAATCCAAATCTAGATGGACGCCTGTCCTTAGTGGTGGTAATTGTGTGGATACTTTTTTCAAACTAGTGTGGCAGGACCTTCTTATAGCGGAAAACAAAAACAAGTTTTACTATTACAATTGTCATAACAATTTGTCGGCTGGTGAACTTGAATGCCTTAAAAGTTTACGCACCAATAAGGACATTATAATTAGGGAGGCCGATAAGGGCGGTAATATTGTGGTTATGAATATTGCAGATTACGAATCTGAAATCATTAGACAGCTTAGCGATTCCGAATGCTATGAGCAGATTGAGAATAACCCTATACCTGCTCTCTCCAATAAAATTAACAACTATTTGAAACTTTGTTTTGATCAAAGATTGCTTAAGGAGGATGAATATATGTACTTACGGGTTTTCAGACCCAGATATCCCTGTATTTACACGCTGCCTAAAATTCATAAAGACTCTCGCTCGCCTCCTGGCAGACCCATTGTATCTGGAATGGGTGGCCCGACTGAAAAACTATCAGAGTATGTAGACATTTTTCTACAGTCTTTTGTCATCAATCTTCCTTCCTATATAAAGGATACTAAACACATCTTAGGTATACTTGGTGATATTACCTGGGAACAGGGCATGAAGTTAGTAACTCTGGATGTGACTTCATTGTACACCAGTATTAAGCACGATTTGGGTATGATAGCGATACGTCATTTTTTACATAATCAATCAGCTAGTCTATACCAACACACTTCGATGATTTTAGATATGATTAGGTTGATTCTGGACAACAATTTTTTTCTCTTTAAGAATAAATGGTTTCGACAAAAAAGAGGTGTTGCAATGGGATCCCGCTTTTCACCATCTTATGCAAATCTGTTTATGGGTTACCTCGAACAGAAATGGATATGGGGGCCTGAAGCAAGGACCTGGAACTCTAGTATTCTTTTTTGGGGTCGATATATAGATGACTGTCTTATGATATGGACGGGGGACCTCATCCTATTGAATGAGTTTGTTAATTTCCTTAACTCGAATCAATTTAACATAAAGTTCACATGGGATTATAGTGAAACTTGTATATCCTTTTTGGATGTTGAACTTTTCATCCGCAACAACAAGATTGAAAGTCGTTTGTTTAGAAAAAGTACAGCCTGCAATTCCATACTGCACGCCAGTAGTGCACATCCGAAACACCAAATCCATTCCATTCCCTATGGTGAAATGGTACGTGCCAGAAGGAATTGCAGTATTGATAATGATTTTATCAATACCATTCAAGATATGTCTTCTAGATTTGAGCTTCGGGGTTACCCTACAGATACTGTGACCAAAGCACGTAATAGAGTAGGTCGTTTGTCCCGGACTGACACTTTGAGAAATAGGGATAAAGCATCTGATAACAAAATAAGATGTATAGTCGATTATACCCCGGCATCATCAGCCCTGCGTAACAGTATGAAGAAATATTGGCATATATTACGGGCTGACACTACTCTGAAGGGTTCACTATCTGAATCACCAATGTTCACTTACCGTAGGGGTAGAACCCTCAAAAATATTTTGTGTCCGAGCTATCCTACACGATTGCAACAAGAGAATTGGCTCTCAATCCACAGTAAGGGTTTCTTTAAGTGTGGTCGATGTGGTATGTGCAGGTTGAGCAGATCGGGGATCTCATCGTTTGAAAGTATGTCGGGTGAGAAATTTCATATTAACACCCACATAACATGTGATAGTTGTTTCGTGATTTATATGATTATTTGTAAATGTGGTCTATACTACATTGGTAGTACAATTAGACCCTTGAAAGTGAGAATTAGTGAACATTATAGGGCTTTGAAACATCTTGATGAACGCTATCCTATTGTTACACACATGAGTCAATGTTCTAGGCAGACTAAAGTACAGAACTTTGAATTCTTTGGTTTTGATTTGGTTCATGCTAACTCTCGTGGTGGAAATAGAGAGTTACAATTAAGAAAGAGGGAATGCCTATGGATTCTTAAACTTAGAGCGGTGGAAACAGGACTCAATTCGAACTACGAAATGGAATATTTCTTGGATTAGTTATCTAATTAAATACATAAACTGTTGTGTTGTATTACTACTAATTATTGAATCATGGAATATGGGTTATATTTTCAAATATTTGTAGTATATAGTTATACATATTTATGATATCGTGTATTCCATTTACACTTGTATAAGATGCTATTCCCAACTTGTCTTCATTATTAAATGTATTATTTTCTTTCTTATGTAGTCTATTAGATTGTAATACCTCGCATCCTGAATTGGGAGGTGGTCACCATGACGCGGACGTGCGTTTGACTGCAGGGTGATGGATACAGCCTTTCTGATTAGTTACATTTTTTCAATATGAAATTATGTATTTCAATTATTGTTACCTTTTGTGTAAATTGCATGGTTAATTGCTGTTCGTTTATAGTTCATCACATTAATTAGCATTTTCATTGTGTTGTTTATGGACAATATGTCGTCTATTGTCATTGTGGTAACGTATTATATATATTTGTCAATATATAGCGTCTCACTCTAAGATGGCGCCCGTGCTCTGCCGTAGGTTAGCAGTAGTGCTGATCTGTGGACGCGCTGTAATTCACATGCGCGTACCGGCTTGCTTTAATAGCGTTTACCAATGGCGGCAGCGGTAAACGCTTATCAGGCAAACGCGGGACCGAATATTCGGACTCCTGCTCTTTGAAAAACTTATGTGGGTGAGTTTGAGAGGGGCATTATTATTTCAATTAAGCCCCGTTTTGTCTGTAGTGATGGTGACTTGAGTGCTATGTTTGATTATTTCAGGTTCATTTTAGGTTTTGAATGGATTTGCGAGCCTTATGTTTTGATGATAGTAGTTTGCGACGTACGGGTAGGTTATTTGAATATTTTGCACTTTGGGTTTTTGGTGGTGCACATATAATCCTATTTTGTTTTTTATTTCGATTAACTTCTTATATGGTAAATTTGATATTAATTACATCTTTTTTGCACAACAGTGTTCCTCTAAATGCCTATTGGTTGGTGTATTTGAATCAATTTTGAATGTCAGCGAGGTATGTTTTCTTGTATTGTTGACTTTAGGTGATGATATGGGGATACACACATTATTTGGTTGCTGGTGATAGTCACTTGTTAATATTGACAATTATTTATTGATATTCACCATTTTGCAGTCATTCGCGCATTTTTGTGGTGTGGTTGATCACTTTCACCTTTCGGATGTGAGGTTTAATTATCAATTTGTACATACAAGATATAATTAATTACAAAGTGGTGTATATATAACTGCTATTGATGTAAATTTTGACACCATTGAGTTTTGGGAGATACCTATTTTCAGTTGTCTGTACTATGTATATGGATGTTCTTTCTTATCATTATTTTGTTTTCAAGGGTAAATGTTGTTTTTTGTTATGTTTTATAGCCTTGAAAAAGTCAAAGGGATTATACTCCCCTCGACGAAACACGTGTTGGCTGTTCTTCGCTGCCTTTCGCCATATTAAAGACGGATTGATTATGCTTATGGGATTTTTTTTGTTCTTTTTTCTATAATGTTTCTTTATCCATTATGTATTGTTGGATTGTATATTTCTAAAAATGTAATGGTTAGTTTATTGTTATAGTGTGCCTAGGTCCTTTCTTATACACAATCTTCCAATGACCCTATGGACTCTGCCTCTGTGCTACCAACAACTGTGGAAATGTACCTGAGGATATTGTTTACCATGTGCCCACTCCCTTCCTCTGTCCCATCACTCATGTATGTTTGATCTTCAAATACATACACTTGTACACACAAAAAACTGGCCTCCTTATGTCAGCAAGCAAATGTTAATGTGTATGTATTAGCCAGTTTCCATCATAATGCCGCTTTAATTGCAGGAAGGGGTCTGAAGGACTGTCATGTTTGAAGTATGTCACACTGTGCATTATATTGCTGTAACACACATCTGTTTCATCATTGGTAAAGGACACCACAGCATTTAGCACATAAGTCTCCCAGAAACAATGCAGGAAACCCATTTGCAGAATAGGAAATGTACCTCAGAGTCACTGGAAATATACCTGGATTAGCTGGGTTCTGGAAGTGATGTCTTCGCCCTCTTCTTCTTCGTCACTCACATCCATCCTCTGGGTGGTTGGACAGCATCCTCCTCTTCCATAAGTGGGATAGCTTTCCTCACAGCCAAGCTGTGTACTATGCAGCAGGCCACCAATATCTGACACACCTTGTCAGGACCATAGCACAGGGATCCTCCAGAGAGATGCAGGCAATGAAATCTTGTCGTCAGGAGTCCTATGGTCTGCTCAATCACCCTCCTAGTGTGACCATGTGCTTCATTATAATGGAGTTCAGCATCTGTCCTGGGATTTCTCACAGGTGTCAGGAGCCATTGCATGTTTGGGTAGCTAGAATCCCCTGGAAAAGTGGGTGATAGAGGGTTAATACACACACTTACTACTTCCATGCAGCCTGCCTGTCAGGTACGTCACTAGTACAGTGTCATACTCACTAACCTATTAGCCAAGCTCTGTCCCCCTGTAGTTGTCCCATCATATGTGTGCACACTGCTGTTTCTCAGGACATAGGAATCATGGACTGATCCTGGGAACCTTGCATTGACATGAGACATGTACTGATCAGCAGAACATACCAATTGGACATTCATGGAGTGAAAGTTTTTACGATTTCTGAACACTTGTTCATTTACTCTTGGGGGTATGAGGGCTATGTGAGTACTATTAATGGCACCTATCACATGGGGGATAATAGCAAAAGCATAGAATCCTGATTTGACGGTGGTGAGTTCAGCTGATCATTAGATAACATTGTTGTCAATGGGGAAGCAGAGCCAATCATGATCACCACCGGTGGTGACGGTGCACACCGCTGTGGTATATACCGCCATTTTGCCATGCCCTTGCCACTTGACTCCTGCACCTCGAGTAGGGAAGATCTCCACTGCGTGTGCTGCTGTGTCCTGATTCTGGTCCTTAAGATGGCATGTGCTACAGGGGAACGGGCCTCGGCCTTCATCACGGAGGAGCTGGAGAAGCTGGTGGATAGGGTCCTACCCCTGTATGCATGGGCGACCAGAGGAACAGGTGAGTTAATATATGTCCTCATTGAAACTGTGTGAATGTGGCAGATGCTTGTAGGCGTTTTTGTTGGCTGTGTGAATGCTTACCCGTTGTGTGTCTGGCAGTTTTGGACTTGGCTATTGTCTATATGTATGTCTCCATGGGCTATGTCAGGTTGGATTGGCATGGCATTTGTGTATGGGGCACCCACACTGACATCTGTTTCTTTACTCTGTGTGTCCCATGCAGGTTAGCGCCCATCAGAACAAAGGATTGTGGCAAGCCATCACCAAGGAAGTGCGGACCCTGGGAGTCTACTACCGGCGGAGTACCCACTGCAGGAAGCGGTGGGAGGACATGCAGCTTTGGGCCCGGAAGATCGGAGAGGCCCAGCTGGGGACGGCCTCCCAACGTGGGAGAGGTGCCTGTCGGACCCTGACCCCCCTAATGGCCTGCATACTGGCGGTGGCCTATCTGGATTTGGATGGGCGCTTGAAGGCAGCACAGCAGCCACAAGGGGGTGAGCAACAACACTGTTATGATGCTACTATGATGAGTGTAGCTAGGTTCTATGGGGTGCATGCACTGTAGTGCCAGGCCCATAGACAGGTGTGTCCTTGCAGTCCTGCCCCCCTCTACGTCCCCGGGATAGTGTCCTTAGGTAGATATGGCTGGGAATGTAGGCCTGTGAGGGGTCCCCTGTTTGGGCTATTGGTTTAATGTGTCCTCATGGATTTGCAGATTTGTTGTCTTGGCATTGTCTCTCATTGTTTCCCATTGCAAAGTGTAGCAGAATAGAGGGCCAGGATGGTAATGTGGTGTACTGTGGGATCACACCTACCAGTCCGGGTCACATTCCTATCATATATTGTGTCTGCTGAGGGTTGGTGCCTGAGATGGGTGGGAGTGTATGTGCTCCAACATTAATATTTTTCCTGGAATTGACATACTTTTTTCTTCTTTTGTCACCCCGTGCTATTGTGTCCTTGTGTGGTTTAGCATGATCTGGCGAGGGAGATGAGGCACCAGCGAGTGGGGATGCTGTAGCCCACGGGACCAAGGAGGCAGAATCCACCAATGCCAAGGGGACCAGTGGGTTGGAGGGTGAGGGAGTACCATTGGGGAGGCGACCACACTGAAGGTAGTGACTCGGACACCTCCTCCAATAGCAGCTCCCTGGTGGTGGCGGACCCTATTGGGCCGACCCATTCTTTGCCATCTTCCGCCTCCCCATACCATCACTGCCCTCCCAGTAGCTCCCCACCGAGTTGGCCGTGCCCGCTCACCCAGGAGGGTGGGCGTTGCCTTTGCCGCAGGCACCTCTTGTCCTGCCCCAGTCAGCCCTGCTGCCCTCACTGAGGAGGCTATTGACCTCCTGAGAACCATTTCTATAGGGCAGACAACCATCGTGAATGCCATCCAGGGGCTGGCATCCCAGATGCAGCAATGCAATGCATTCCTAGAAGGCATTCACAGTGCCATGTCTGGCCTACAGAGATATTTTTAGGCTCTGTCCTCCTCTTTGATGGCAGCCAGTGTCCCTGGTCTTTCCATCCCCCCTACCACCACCTCTACCCCTTCCAGCACCCCATTCCCTTCACCCATCCCAAGCACACATACAGACAGCCATGCACCCAAATCAACATACATGAAGCACACAGAGAAACACAAGCACCACATGTCCCACCACATGTAGGCACACAGCCAACATACCAAAGCAGACACACCAACATCCACCTCCCCCACTGTGTCCACCCACCCTCCTTCCAAAACACACAAACACTCACACTCATCCACTCCACATACATCCACCACACATAAGCATACTAAACAGGCACCTGCATCCACGTCCAACACGCCAAGACCTCGTACCACCACTTCCTCTACCTCCACTCCCAAGCCTGTCTCCAAAACCCCTCCTGCTGCATCTAGAAAGCTGTTCCTCTCCTGTGTTGACCTCTTTTAACCCACCGGGCCACCCTGTCTTATCCCTAAATGTTTCCTTGGCCTCACCAAGTTTACTCTTTCCTTTTAAAAGTCCTCCTCAGTCCACCCTTCTCGTTCCCGTGTCCCTTCCCCAGGGAGGAAGAAGCCCTGTGTTGCCCCTGGTCCCAATGCTATCCCCCGGTTCAAGCCAACTCCTCCTCCTTCCAAGGGCAAGCCCAAACCCTCTCCACCTCCAGAACCTATGACAAAGAACTCCCCTTCCAAACCTGAGTCACCACCCCCACCACACCCTGCCCCTGATCCTTGAGGTGCCTGGCTGCCCCATTGATGCCCCTTTCTCAGTGGAGGATTTTTCCATCCAGGAATCAAGTGTGGCCTATATTTTCCCTTCCGGGACTTGAATTTGGACTGGCTTATGGCCTTGTTTGGACAGAATTTTTTGTTTATATACATTACATTTTAGTGTACAGCAGACCTGCAATATTGTCCCGTTGTGCAGCGTTTCACTGTGGGTGAGTGGTGTACAAAGGTGTGTGCACTGGTTCTCATTTATGTTTGCATGTGTCTGGTAAGTACATTTTGGTAGGAAATGTATGGCTTGGGGCGGTGGGAGGGTGAGAGTGCATTGCGGTGTGGGTGGGTGTGTAATTTTGCCCTTTCCTCCCATGTGTGCTAGGCTGTGGTACTTATCGTCATCGTCTTCATCGGTGGTCACGGTCCTGGAGAAATATGGCAAGGAGAAGCACTGGCATTATTTCCAACTCTCGCTCCATGTCGGCATCGGTGTGTTCTGTGGGCCTCAGGTGAGTGTTGCCTTTATAGGGGTAGTTTCTGCTAGGCTTTGCATGGCAGTGGTTCCCGTCCCAGAACTGATGGCGGTGTGGTGGTTCATAATATGGTGGCTGTGTAGGGCCTTTACACCGGCCGGAAGATGGCCTGCGCCATCGGTGGCGGTGCTCCCAAAATGGCAGTGAGTGGATGGACTGCTGGCTGTTTCTCATGTGCTTCATTATGGTGCGGTCTTTACCGCCAGGTTCAAAATGACCACCTATGTCTTCGCTATAAAAATCTTAAATAAATGAAATAAATAAATATTTCATATTTGCCCACATTTATGAGTGTTGTGATACTTACCCTAAAACTGAAACTATGCTGTGTTGCCACACCATTTATTGGAATTACTCTTTTTGCCCACAGACTGCCCACAGGTTGTGAGTATCTTATATTATATCACCTTCCATAAATGCCAATATTCTTATCTTCGGCTGTGGCTATCACATTTACTTCACCATTTACTAATTCTTGATATCTTACCTAATGGTTTTATCTCTGGCCTACCCCAATTTGGCTGTGTATGTCATGGTTCCTATCATTTTACTCTAATGTTGACTTGGAAGGAAATCGTAATTTGGCTGGTGAGTTGAGATTGCACGCAAAACTGCACTCCTGACGCTTTCCTCTCAGACATTTCATCTGATAAAAAACATGCTACAGGTGTGAGTGAGAGGCCCAGATTTTAGAAGGGAATGTGCACATGCAAGCACATGCATTGATTTCTATGGTTATTCCCGATTTCACAGGAATATATTTTTAATACCTCATTGAGGAATGACCAATTCACACAGTACCAATAATTTTGTATGAGGGAATACTGATGCTGTTTCCCCACTCCATTAAGAATGTGAGCATCTGCATGCACACTATTATGACTCAAGAGCACGGATCTAAATTGGATAAAAAGTATTGGGGCATATTTATGGTGCCCTAGCGCCACCTTGCGCCACATTAACGTAATTTTTTTTTACAATAATATGGCCCAACGAGGCTGAAATCCCCACACCTTATTTAGAGGGTGGGGCAATGCATGCATTGCACCACTCTGTAACCCTTTACGCTACATTATGCCTGCGCCAGGCATAATGTATGCAAAGGGGGCGTTCTCCCATTAGGAGAGCAAGAAAAATGTGGTAGGAAATCAATGGGATTTCCTTACGCCATTTTTACGGCACTTTTAACGCCTGCTCAAGTGCAGGCATTAAAAGGGGCCTTCCATTCTTTAGAATGGGGCCCTATGTGCTCTGCAGGAGTAGCGCCAATATTTTGGCGCTACTCCTACAGAGTACATCAATAGCGTCATGAAAAATGACGCTATTGCCCCCTATCCTGCGCCATGGTGCTCCGTATTTTAAATACGGCGCACACATGGTGGCGCTAGGGGGGTGCTAAGGAAAGCAGGGAAAGTGGCCCTGCAGCGCCACTTTCCATAAATCTGCGCCATTGAGCGATTCCAATGGGGGTGTGACCTTAAGATTTCAGACTTCTTAATATGAAACCCGACCTTTTAAATTAACGCTGTGTCTTAATATATGTGGATTAGAAATTTACAGCCCACCAAACAATGACAAGACCTTCCTGGGTAAGAAAATAACTGGATTCCATAAACATGCATCTATTTAGAAATCTATACAGTACCCTCATCATGGGCCATTACCAATATTACATATGATAAAATACATGTCAAATCTAAGTAATTGAAACTATACTAATCCTCGATTACTTAGCACAGTAAATACGGGATGCTTTATTACCCATCTTTTTGGCACTCATTTTATCAACCTACCATGAAGCACCTGTATTGTTCTATTAAAATTATGTGTAGAAGTTGGCTGCGGCTTCTCAGGACTTCCACTAAGGCTCAGCTCTTTCACTTCCTATTACGGCACTGATGGCGCTGATTGCACTAGGGACTTGGGGAAGCAGTAGTGAACAAGTCGAGAGTCTGGTGTGTCACTGAATTGTGCCAATATCAGCTTGCTGTGTGTTCTGATGAGAGTGCCCACCCCATCGCTTTTGGTGCATTGTTGCAGTCTCTTGAAGGAAAGGAGAATGTGGCACAGCCAGTTGTGGGTCTTGCAAGCTCTTTTATGATGCTGTGATGGAGCGTGGGTAGTGGTGGATTAACTAAGTGGTTCAGGGGTATGAAGGGAAAAAGAGAGCCAACTGTGGTTAGCTGTTGAGTTGTGACTGTGAATGGAAACTCAGGCCCTCTTTACAGTTGCCTCGCCATGAAAAGGCTGGCGGATGAACCATATTAACGGGGACACTCACCTTCAGGAACACAGGCACGCACGCAGCCGCCATGGAACCCGAACTGGAAGCCTTCCCAATGCTCCTGTGTGCGTCATGGATGATATGTAGTGACTACTGCTTAGATTGACAATGTCGACACATTGCATGCATCAACTTTTGACTTCTCCTCTCTCCTATTCCCAGATATGGTGTAATGGTGATGATGAGACATGCCCCTGTGTACCTGCCCTTAGTTGACCTGGTTACCCTGGAAGAGAGGCACGTCATTCAGACGTATTGTCTGAATCGTCAGACCATCATGGAGCTGTGTAGTCAGTTGGAGCGTGATCTGTTGCCTGACATACGTCATCCCTATGCCATCCCTCCCTTAGTGCAGGTGTTGTCTGTACTCCACTTCCTTACGTCAGGCTCGTGACAGTGGGCTTGGCAGCATGGATGTCACAGCCGATGTTCAGCAATGTGTTGAAGGACATGTGTACTGTGTGCTTTGCTCAGACAACTGTCCTGCTACATCATGTTCCCTCTACTTGTGGATTTGACCACTGTTAAAGCTGCCTCCTGCATTTGTCACATGTCCCTCATGTGATAGGGGCCATATATGGCACCCACATTTCCTTGGTTCCACCAAAGATAAATAAAGAAGTGTACAGGAATCGAAAAAACTTTTAACCCATTAATGTGCAGGTGGTGTGTCTTGCTGACCAATACATCTTGCAGGTTACAGCCAGGTTCCCTGGTTCTGTACATGACTCATACATTCTGCAGAACAGCAACGTCCCACACATGATGGCACAACTGCAGAGGGACTGGGCATGGCTCATCGGTATGTCTCCAATAGGATGTGTGTCCCTGTCATCTCACGTCACTTCACAATCTTCATGTGTCCCCATCGGTATTAAGATGTGTCCTACCTTTGTGCAAACAGGTGACTCAGGGTACCCTAACCTTCCCTGGCTGCTGACACCTGTGAGGCATCCGACAACAGATGGTGAACACCGTTTCAATGAGGCCCACATCAGGACGAGGCATGTCATAGAGAGGACCTTTGTACTTTCAGATTCCCCTGCCTACGAGTCTCCGGAGGTGCCGTACTCTACAAACCACTTAAAGTCCGCCAGATCATTGTTGCCTATTGCATGCTGCACAATCTGGCCCTGAAGTGTCAGATCCCATTGCTGGATGTAGAGGAGGTGGCAGCTGGACCAATGGCTAATGAAGGGGACATAGTGAGTGAGGAGGAGGAAGATGATGAGGTTGCAGCTGACTCCAGAGCAGAGTTTATTCAACAATACCTCCATGGAAAACAGGTATGTGTCTTGTGTAATGTATGTTAACTGTACTCCTGTTTGCATTGTGCCATAGCTCCTCCTGGTGTCTGTCATCAGTGGAGGTGTTGAGTGCCGCTCACCCTCTGGGTGGGTGGGGAATTTTGCCCATCAGAGGAAGTGTTTCAGTTCAAATGTGAGTGCTATTTCCACTGTGCTGTTGAGTAGCATCATTCATGCAATTTATTGTCCATGTACTATGTTCCCTGTACTGCTTTGCAAACTGCAATTGTTGTGCCAAAGATAGTGGTGTCATCAGTTTTGCTATTATTCCTCACAGTCCACAATGGGAAAATGTGTAACCCAACTGTTACAGCCTATAGAAAATGTCTTTAGTTGAGATTTGTCAGCTGGGGGGGAAGGACTATTGGGTATGGATGTTGTGGAAATCTAGACCTGACATGGGAATATGGTTACTGATTCCACATGCTAAATCACAATAGGGATTGAGACATTGTTCGACATGTGTGTTGAGTGGCCTACAGTGTCTCCTAACGTGATAGTTTTCCCTGTCTTGGTCTATTTGCAGGGCATTCGTGTGGTGCGACTCTGGTTCCTGTCTTGCCTGATGGCTCCCTTGACACATGTATCCAGACTATCTCTGCTCTACTATCAACCTTGCTGCATATTGCTCCTCCTCCTGTCTATCTCACAGACATTTGCAGGACAATGGTTTGACTGTGAAGACATGTTATTCAAATGCAATTCTTACTCATTACAATAAAGACACATAGGCAGTAGCTGTGCTCAAAGGTACTTAATGTTAATCAGAAGTACAATGTGTGATAAGTGGGGTCATGGTGGGTTTAGTCATCACAGTAGTTGTCCCATCTGTAGGTAGTCCAGATCCAGCATCCATCTGGCCATGAGAAAATGGAGGCATGACAGTGACAGTCAACAGGGTGTGTCAGTGGCAGACAAGGGAGAATGTTCAGGAGAGGGTCACTTCCTGGCAGTGGTCTTGGCAGTAGGTCCTGCAAGATGTCTGGATGGACGTCCTCGCTTGCGTGTGGGTTCCTCAGCTACAGGGGGAGGGGTGCTGGTGGTCTGCAGGTCCTCTGGCAGAAGTGGAGGGCTCAGTTGGAATGTGCTAGTGGAAGGGGCCTGCTGGTGGGTGGATGACGCATACAGTATGGTGGTCAGTTCCTTCAGTCCCTGTCAGGAATAAGGCCAGACACGGTCCAGGTCTCTCCTGAAATTCCGCTGCGCAACCCTGCAGCGCTTTATGCGCTGGTCATCCCCGCTTGTTCCAAGAATGGCCATCAGTGTCGTCTGCTCTGTGGAAAAGCTCACGTAGCTGCAGGTTCAGGGCATTGGTGGACAAGATGCACTTATCAGCGCTATCCTATGAAGGGACTACATTTCCCATGTTTTTAGAGGCGGCGGTCATCTTGGGGTGTAGCAGGCCTATAAAGCCCAGCCACACCCAAGCACGTTGCTCACTGTTTTGAAGACTTCGATGCAGCCAGGCCTCGTGGAGGTTTCTCTGGAGAATTCCAGAGTTTCTGAATTGCAGAGTATCCTCTAACCAAAGTCCATGGTGCATTCTAAAACGAGTAGATCGTACTTGTAGCGGTAAGGCCTTGCTGAATCCAAGTTTGGAGGAAGTTATTACTTCCAAATGGTAACACGCTTTTATGCACAGTAATTCGAGGTGTTTCCGTTCACAGATGTAAAGCGCTCTTCTGATGGATACAACTACCTTTGGATTCCTCACCTAATGAATACTCCCATTGCGCCAGCATTTGACGGAAATCTTCTTCCTAGCTTCTGCACGTCGACGAGGACGTCACATTTGCCCACGCGATGCCGTCTGACGTCATACAGGCAATAAGAGGTCCTCGCCGACGTGGCAACGTCAGTTCCCTTTTTTCCGTGCCATTCGAAACGGTTATCTTCGAGGGAGCTACTGTTGCTGTTCGACAGTTACAGTCTGTTTTTTGGCTGTTTTGTTTTCTCTGAGGTTACTATGGGGGTCATTCTGACCCTGGCGGTCATGGACCGACAGGGCCAACGACCGCGGAAGCACCGCCAACAGGCTGGCGGTGCTTCCATGGGCATTCCGCCGGTTTCCCACTGCCCCAGGGAATCCTCCACGGCGGCGCTGCAAGCAGCGCCGCCATGGGGATTCCGACCCCATTCCCGCCAGCCTGGTTCTGGCGGTTTTCACCACCGCCAGAACCTGGCTGGCGGGAACGGGTGTCGTGGGGCCCCTGGGGGCCCCTGCAGTGCCCATGCCATTGGCATGGGCACTGCAGGGGCCCCCTAACAGGGCCCCACATAGATTTTCAGTGTCTGCGTGGCAGACACTGAAAATCGCGACGGGTGCAACTGCACCCGTCGCACCCCTTCCACTCCGCCGGCTCCATTCGGAGCCGGCATCCTCGTGGAAGGGGGTTTCCCGCTGGGCGGGCGGCCTTCTGGCGGTCGCCCGCCAGCCCAGCGGGAAACTCAGAATGACCGCCGCGGTCATTTGACCGCGGTGCGGTCATTCGGCGGCTTCCGCCGGGCGTGCGGTCACCGCCGCCGGCGGGAGTCAGAATGACCCCCTATGTCTCAGAGGAAGTCAGGTTTTAAGCCCTGTCGTGAGTGTGGGGGCAAAATGTCGGTAACGGACCCACATTCTGACTGTTTGTGGTGTCTAAGTCCAGATCATGATGTTGGCAGGTGTGATTCATGTCAGCATATGAATCCGAAGGCCCTGAAGGAGCGTGAGGCCAAGCTTTTTGTGGCAAAGTCGAAGAAAAAGGAGAAGAGACACCATCGAAAATCCTCGTCACCGAAGTCTCATCGGCGTCATCAGGACTCCCGGCGCCGTCGAGAATCACGGCGCCGGTCGAGTAATGAGAGGTCTCGGTCGAGGTCGCAATCGACTCGGCGTCGGAAGACTTGGGAGGTCAGTCCCACAGTCACTCCCCATCCGTTGGCGCCGTTGCCTTCTCCAGCCTCACCGACTTCGCCCGGGTCTTCGGGCCAACCGCGTTCAGTATTTGAGGTTCCACAGCCTCAAATGTTCTCTCCGACGTTGCAGACGTCGAGGTCGGAGTCGCCTTCGATCCAGGCACCCCAGTATCTGGCTTTTCTGGCCCCTGGAGCCGATAATACTGCATTTTTAAATGCAATGTTTTCCATCTTTCAGCAGATGGCTCCAGGTGGCGCACCGGCTGGGCCTTCGGGTCCTTTAGCTTTTAACATGGGTGCTCCGGCTCCGCTGCGACCAGCACCCTTTATGCCCTTTCTCCCACTGGGAAACGTGGGCTCGGCGCCGGTGTCGGCTCCGGTGGCTCCAGAGTCTTCGGCTCCGGGAGTTTCGACTCCAGCGGCTTCGGTGTTTCGCCCAGTGACGCCGTCTAGGCCTTCTGCGACTCCGAAGCAGTCTTCACTCCATTTGACTCCTGGTTCGGCGCCGAAGCTACCAGTGGCGCCTGTTGACCCGACGTCGGACGGATCCGGAGATCGGCATCGTTCTTCGACATCTGCTGACGCCATGTCGACGCCGAGGATTGAGGAGAGGCTGCACTCGAGGTGACGTGCTCTCCGTCTCCTGGAAGAACAGGAGTATCAGCAGAACCTGGAGGAAGGAGAGATTGAGGACTCTGGTGAGGGTCTTCATGGGCTGGACATGGCTAGTGGCCTTGATACTTCCCCTGAGTGGGACTTGTCATCTCCGGGGGAGTATACGGAAGAGGCGGCCACTTTTCATGCTGTTATAAGGAAGGCAGCTAACTTCTTGGAACTGCCTTTGCCGGTGACTGAGGCGAAGCAGAATCTGCTGACAGAGGTGTTGCATCCGGCCTCTACCTCAGCAGAGCCTCTTTTGCCGTTCAACGAGGCGCTGCTGGAACCAGTGTTGGAGGTCTGGAAGAAGCCGGGGTCTTCTTCGGCTGTCAATAGGTCTGTAGCCAGGAGGTACCGGGCTGCACCGGCTGACCCTGGCTTTCTTACCAGACACCCAACGCCTGAAAGCTTGGTGGTCCAGGCTTCCTGCTCGGCAAGGTCTGCGCCTGGCTCTTTTCTATCTGTGCCATCGGATAGAGACTCCAAGAAGATGGACATGCAATCCAAAAAGGTGTTCTCGTCATGTAGCATGGCATTAAAGTCCACCAATGCTATGTGTATTTTAGAGAGGTACATTTATGCTCTGATGGATGAAATTACATCTTCGCATACAGAGGTTCCTCAAGGGCTGTTGAATCTCGTGTCGGACGCTCAAGCTGCTGCAACCCAGGTTATCCAATCTGGGTTGGATACAACTGACTCTGTAGCTAGAGCGATGGGCACGGCTGTAGTTACGAGAAGGCAGGCTTGGCTTCGTAACTCAGGGTTTTCATCAGATGTACAGTCGACCCTACTGGATCTCCCTTTTGATGGGGACAAGCTCTTTGGTGCCAAGGCAGATTCGGCCTTGGAGAGGTTTAAGGAGAGCAGGGCCACGGCCAAGTCGTTAGGATTGCAAGCCACTTCTTCTGCCTCCTCCAGATTTTTTAGGAGGTTTCGAGGATTTGGACGTGGCTCATCCTCCTCCTCCTTTCGGGGGAAATTCCAGCAGCCTACCTCTTCTCTCTCCTATAGATCTTTTAGAGGGAGGTGTAGGGTCCGTACCAGGGGAGCCTCTCAGCAGCACTCTGCCTCTTCCTCTTCCTCTGGAGTGGTGCAGCAGAGGAAGCAGCCTTAGGCTTCAACCAATTCCCACTCGCTCCTCTCCTGTAGGGAGAAGGTTACTGTATTTTCTTCACAAGTGGGAGGTCATCACATCAGACGCCTGGGTTACCAGCATTGGGAGAAAAGGCTACACCCTTCCCTTTTGGGAGTTTCCGCCCCCCATCCCGCCCGCCCATCTTATTGTTCAGAAGAACACCTCCTGTTGTTAGAACAGGAGGTTCAAGTCCTCCTTTTAAAGGGCGCGGTGGAGTTGGTTCCAGAGCAGGAAAAGGGTCAAGGTTGTTATTCAAGGTACTCCCTGATTCCAAAGAAGGATGGTCGGTTGAGGCCAATCCTGGACCTGAGGATTTTGAATTGGTTCCTCAAGCAGGAAAAGTTCAAGATGCTGACCCTAGCTCAGGTGCTTTTGGCGTTGAACAAGGGAGATTGGATGGTGTCTGTCGACTTGCAGGATGCTTATTTTCATATCCCGATACTCAAGTCGCACAGGAAGTATCTCCGGTTTGTGGTAGGGTCGCAGCACTATCAGTTTGCGGTCCTCCCGTTTGGTCTTACTTCAGCACCTCGAGTCTTCACAAAGGTGATGTCGTGGTTGCGGCAGAGCTCAGAAGGAGGGGGATAGCGGTATTCCCTTACCTGGACGACTGGTTGATCAAAGACAAGTCCCCGGAGCTTGTGTTGCATCATCTGCAGTCGACAACCCAGTTGTTGTTCGACTTGGGCTTTTCGGTGAACGTGCCCAAATCTCACCTAGAGCCCTCTCAGCACCTCCTGTTCATAGGGGCAGTACTGGATACAACATTGAATCGAGCCTTTCCTCCGCCTCAGCAGATGCAAGACATTCAGACGTTGGTTCCAATGTTTCAAAGTGGAGCAGTCATTCCAGTCCTCAAGGTCCTATGTCTGCTCGGTCTGTTTGCCTCCTGCATACTGTTGGTCACGCATGCTCGCTGGCACATGAGGGCTCTTCAGTGGTGCCTCCGAAGGCAGTGGTCTCAACACAAAGGAGATCTCGAAGGTTCTGTCAAGGTCTCCAGAGATGCTGCCACGGATTTGAAGTGGTGGATTGCGGATGACAATCTTTCCCAGGGAAGGCCGTTCACGCAGCCTCCACCAGTGACCACGGTCATAACGGATGCTTCCACTCTAGGGTGGGGAGCTCATTTGGGGGACCTGGAGATCAAAGGGCTTTGGTCACCAGAGGAACAGATGTTTCATATCAATCTGTTAGAGTTACGGGCTGTACGGCTGGCTCTCAAGGCCTTCCTCCCATCCCTTCGCGGTCAGTCGGTTCTGGTCCTGGCAGACAATACTACCGCGATGTGGTATATAAACAAACAGGGAGGAGTGGGGTCGTACCTTCTCTGCAGAGAAGCTCTTCGACTATGGTCCTGGGCAAAGGACCATCAGATTTGCTTGGTAGCAAATCATCTGGCCGGAGTCTTGAATGTACGTGCGGACAATCTCAGTCGCCATTTCTCGGCCAACCACGAGTGGCGTCTCCATCCAGATCAAGTCCGTTTAATCTTCCAGATGTGGGGGTTTCCTCGGATAGATCTGTTTGCCACCCGGGAGAACTCGCACTGCCCGTTATTCTGCAGCCTCCAGTATCCGGTGCAAGGAGCGTTGGGGGACGCGTTTCAGAGAACCTGGTGCGACCAGTTGCTTTACGTGTTTCCCCCATACCCTTGATTCCTCGAGTGTTGAGGAAAATTCGCCAAGACCGGGCCCAGGTCTTAATTGCTCCGGATTGGCCAAGGAGGGTGTGGTATTCCGACCTTCTCCAACTCTCACTGTGCCCTCCGCTCCGTCTCCCTCTCAGGGCAGACCTCCTCTCGCAGTCGCAGGGGCAGGTTTTACACCCCAACCTCCAGAGTCTGCACCTTCATGCCTGGAGATTGAGCGGGGCAACCTGAGTTCCTTTTCTCTCCCGCCTGATGTAGTGGATGTTATCTTAGCGGCCAGGCGACACTCCACTAAATCTATCTACGCTAATAGGTGGTCTAAATTTGTGGTATGGTGTGGAGAGAGACAGATTGATCCCTTACGTGCTCATTTGTCAGACGTTTTATCTTTTGCTTTGTCTTTAGCACAGAGGGGTTGTGCAGTGGCTACTGTTAAGGGTTACTTGTCTGCTTTGGCAGCCTTCATTTGTCTTCCAGACCAGCCTTCGTTATTTAAATCTCCTATAATACTTAGATTCTTGAAGGGCCTTATGAATACATTTCCTCCAAATCCTTTCGTTATGCCTCAATGGGATTTGTCCTTGGTCCTAACTTTCCTTATGGGGTCCCCTTTTGAGCCTATGCATTCTTGCCCCTTAAGATTGTTAGTTCTTAAAACAGTTTTCCTGGTTGCTATAACTTCTGCAAGGAGAGTGAGTGAGCTGCAGGCTTTATCGGTAAAACCCCCTTATACAACTTTTTATGGGGATAAGGTGGTGTTGAGGACCAAGGCTGCTTTCCTTCCGAAGGTTGTTTCACCCTTTCATATGACCCAGACAATTACTCTGTCCACGTTTTATCCTCCGCCTCATCCTTCAAAGGAAGAAGAGAGACTACACCGTTTGGACCCAAAGAGGGCGTTAAGCTTTTACATAGACAGGACAAAGGATTTCAGGCTGGAGGATTAGCTTTTCATCGGTTACGTGGGAAAGAGGAGAGGAAAGGCAGTCCACAAGAGAACACTCTCCAGGTGGGTTGTTCTTTGCATTAAAATGTGTTACTCTTTACCAAAGAAGGATCCTCCTGATGGTATTAGAGCTCATTCCACCAGAGCTAAGTCGGCCACTTTGGCCTTGGCCAGAGGTGTTCCTGTGGTCGACATCTGCAAGGCCGCAACTTGGTCATCCCTTCACACTTTTGCGAAACATTACTGTTTGGACTCTGAGGTCAGAAGGGACGGCCATTTTGCACGGTCAGTGCTGCAGGATTTCTTGGTTTGACCATTCAGGCACCCACCACCGAGTGCGGTACTGCTTTGGGACTCTATTCATTAGGTGAGGAATCCACAGGTAGTTGTATCCATCAGAAGAACGAGTTACTTACCTTCGGTAACGACTTTTCTGGTGGATACATTAGCTACCTGTGGATTCCTCACGGTCCCACCCACCTCCCCGTTGCATGTTTGGTCTAACCAAGTAATTCTTGAGTGTGCTCCTCTTGGTTTTGAGGATTGGTATAGGTTATGTATATATGTGTATATATATATATATATATATATATATATATATATTTATATATAGTTTATATATTTATTTACTTGTTTTAAAAAAATAAACAGGCACGTAAAAAAGGTTGGTACTGACGTCGGCACGTCGGCGAGGACCTCTTATTGCCTGTATGACGTCAGATGGCGTTGCGTGGGCAAATGTAACGTCCTCGTCGACGTGCAGAAGCTAGGAAGAAGATTTCCGTCGAATGCTGGCGCAATGGGAGTATTCATTAGGTGAGGAATCCACAGGTAGCTAATGTATCCACCAGAAAAGTCGTTACCGAAGGTAAGTAACTCGTTCTTTTGGCTCAGTGATTCAAAGCGTTTCAGTTCACAGAGATAACGCGCTTGGTGCACAAGTAATTCAAGGTGTTTCCGTTCATAGATGTAAAGCGCTCTTTTGGCTCAGTGATTCAAAGCATTTCAGTTCACAGAGATGACGCGCTTGTTGCACAAGTAATTCAAGGTGTTTCCGTTCACAGATGTAAAGCGCTCTTTTGGCTCAGTGATTCAAAGTGCTTCAGTTCACAGAGATAATGCGCTTGGTGCACAAGTAATTCAAGGTGTTTCTGTTCATAGATGTAAAGGGCTCTTTTGGCTCAGTGATTCAAAGAGTTTCAGTTCACAGAGATAACGCGCCTGGTG
The DNA here is from genome assembly GCF_031143425.1 of Pleurodeles waltl. Taxonomy (NCBI): domain Eukaryota; kingdom Metazoa; phylum Chordata; class Amphibia; order Caudata; family Salamandridae; genus Pleurodeles; species Pleurodeles waltl. Next base: position 1,541,621,289 of record NC_090440.1, on the reverse strand, counting down.
CACAAGTAATTCAAGGTGTTTCCATTCACAGATGTAAAGCGCTCTTTTGGCTCAGTGATTCAAAGCGTTTCAGTTTACAGAGATAACACGCTTGGTGCACAAGTAATTCAAGGAGTTTCCATTCACAGATGTAAAACGCTCTTTTGGTTCAATAATTCAAAGTGTTTCAGTTCACAGAAGTAACGCGCTTTTGCGCATAGTAATTTAAGGTGTTTCCGTTCACAAATGTAAAGCGCTCTTTTGGCACGAAAATTCAAAGCGCTCCAGTTCTTAAATGTAAAGCACTCTTGGCATGATGATTCAGGTGCTTCCGTTCTCAGACATAAAGCGCTTCAATTCACAGGAGGAAAAAGTTCTTGGCACAATAATCTAAGTGATTTAGACTACTTGAGTAAAAGCGCTTCCTGGTGTTATTAAGTAAGGCGTTTTAGGTTTAATGAGTAAAACCTTTTTAGCATTATTAATATGAATGTGAAAGTATTTTTTGGAGATAAACGAATCAAAGTTTTCATTGTTCTTTGAATAACTTAAGATATGAAAAGCATATTTAAGTCTTTGAGATTTTCTTTGTCATGATCAAAGGTTTATGTTGTGAATACATAAATGTTACAGGATTGATATTCAACGTTCTTGCCATCTCTTGAATCTGAAGTCGTGTTTTACAAGGGGCTTCGCCCACATTTCAGATGAGATCTCCACCTGATATCTCGGAGACACATTTAGTCAGGAGTCCATAAATAATTTACGTTTCTATGAATGAGTAAATGCATATTGTTCTAACCTTTCCTTTTCAGATCACTCTACCTGCTGTTCCCTTCCCTAATTTCCTTCCCCCAGACTGGCTTCACCATAACTCTGTGCTATAATAGCTTTCTGAGTTGGTGACGCCGAGAGGTGGGCCTTTTGTCCAGCGACGTGCAGATCCCGAGGAAAGGACCCCGTGACAGCCCCCCCTGCAATTGAGGCCATGGTGCCATTGAGGGTCTGCCACTGCTGCATGGCCTCCTGGTGGTATTCCATCTCCAGCTTCTGGTTCTCTTGGACGGTTGCGAGGATCTTGCCCATAGTGTCATGGGACTGGTGGTATGCTCCCAGAACCTGGGAAATGGCCTCCTGGCCAATTGCTTGTTATGGGTGCCCCATCATTTGGCCCGCAGGTGCCCTCCCACTGCCCCTGACCCTCTGTGCCCCTGGCACAGTGTGCCCACTCCCAGTTACACCAGGACTTCATTGTCTTAGTGTGCGGCCTTGACTCTGGTCCCTGTACTGTGGGGCACACTGCTGATTGACCTGTCCTTGGGACACAGGTGTGGGAATGTAGGGTTGGCTGTGCTGAGGTAACCGCATGGGAGGGGGACTCAGATGAGTCCAGGGTGGGGCTTGTGGTGTTGAACTGGTCAGTTGTCCCAGATGGCCCAGGCAAGTTGTCAAGATCCAGACATCCCCTGTGGCCTTCATCCTGGGAGGGCTGTCTGTCTCCGGTATCGGCTGCTGGGTAGCAGTGGCAGTGGGACCTGTGGATGGAAAGGGACGGAGTTACATTGTGGAGATGTATTTGTTGTTATCATCGTCTCATGCTTGGAGTAGCTAGACTTGCTTCCCAGTGATTGCAATGACAGCTGCAGCACTGCAGACATTGCTTGCGTTTGACATGTTGTGGCATTGTTTCAATTTAGTATTTAGGGTTGAGGATTGTGGATTGCATTGCAGTCAATGGCATGTGTTCATACGCAGTGGAAGCATCTAGTTGGTGTGGCATGTGCTATGATTTTCCCCGCAGATGTTCCACTGTGAAGCGGGACTGGGCCTTTTTCTGTGTAGGGAGTGATGCATTGTGGGAGTTGTGGTGCTTGGCATTGTGATTGATATCTGTGCATTTGGGAGGGACTGTGTGGGGACAGTGGCAATGGGGTGGTGTGGCATGCGGGGAGGGGCGTGGGGTGATGGGTGGCAGAAGTGTGCGATGGGGTGGATTAGGGAGTGATGAGTGGTGGGGATGCATGCTGGACAGGAGTGGTTGGTGCCTGGGGAATGTTGTTGACTTACCAGAGTTGAGTCCTTCGATGCCTCTAGTCAGGCCCTCAGGATGCATGATGTCCAAGACGTTCTCCTCCCACAATGTGAAGTCGGGGGAGAAAGTGTGGGCCCACCACCAGTCTTGCGGTTGGCAATCTGGTGACATGATGCCATAGAACACACCTTCCCCCGCAGGTCATTCCACCTCTTCCTGAGGTCCTCCCTTGTGTGAGTGGATGGGTGCCCACTGAGTTCACCCTGTCAACAATTCTCCACCATAACTCTATTTTCCCGGATATTGAGGTTTCCAGGACCTGGGCTCCGAACAGTTGTAGCTCTACCCTGACAATTTAATCTACTATGACCCTGAACTCATCATCAGTGAAACGTGGGTGCTTCTGACGGGACATGGTGGTTGTGATGAAGGGGTGTTGTGTGTATAAGGTGTAGTGTAGGGTGATTGGTGGGGTGGGGGTGTTTGCTTGTGTGTGCTGGTGGTATCTGGTGTATGTGTGCAGTGGCGATGTTTGTATTGTGTTGGTGGCGCAGTTGTGTGGTGTGTGATGTTTTGGAAGTGTGTTGGTGCCTATGGTTTTGACATGCAGTGTCCTCATTGGTGTGCTCCTCAGTCTTTCTGTTGGTAATTGTAGTTGGAAAGGATTGTGGGGTGTGTGTGTGAGGGTGTGTTATATAGTGCAGATGGCAGGTGTGTGTCAGTTGTGGGGTATTCAGACTATCCAATGTGGTGTCAGGTTCTGGTGGAGATGATATTTTGGCTCAGGTGATTTCGCACTGCCAATCGTTTTCCGCTGTGCTGAATTTGTGGGTCGTAATATGGAGGGCAGGGTGTTGTTGGCGTGGTGGTCTTGCCTAAAGGCCACCAAAGTCGTAATGAGGGCCTTGGTCCGCAGTAAGCTAAGTGAGAAGGCAGAAGAGTATTCTGTGGACACAGCTCTATGGGTGGGGCCTTCTGGACCACCAGGCTTCGCACCTGCGACCAACTTCATTTGAGGAGAACACCACATCTCTCTGGTTGGGGAAGAGCATGTGCCCAAATAAGCTGTGCAGTATTGTTGGCAGCTGCTATTCAAAAATTGGAGGCCCAGAGGCGATTGACAGAGTCTTCCTTAGCAGAAATAGCACAGTGAGCCATAAGTTTGTGCTCTTGGAACGGATGTTGGACAATATGTGACTGGGGTCTAATCTGAGAATGTTTGGACCTCCAGTGGTATTGGTGCAGATCTCACTGATCCCAGTGTTAGAGAAGGTACTATGAGAGCTGATGGGAAGTACAAAGGAAGAGACTGAGTGGTTCAGTTTATAGAAAGCCGCTGACAAGATGCAGGAAGAAAGTGAATGTCTGAAGCAACATGATGGTTGTTTTTAAGTTCCCAGAAGAGCAAGAGGTTCTACTGAGAGCAGCCTTATGTCTAAGATTATAGCTCTTGGCATCCAGAACCTACTTTTGTTGCCAGAAATGAGCTTGGTCCCCCTAGTCGGGAAGCAAGCTCTTAGGAATGTTGAAGAGCTCTTCTAGCTGAAGGCACTGAATCATCTATAGTCTCCCCAGAACAGCTGCAGGTAACAGATATAGACAAGAAATGTGTTTTCTCAAAGTGATGCAGTTTATAATTTGCTTTCATTATTTTTAGACACAACAAAATGTTGTTCAGTTGTGAAGGTGCAAGAGAATATAATTCTTTACAGAATCATCACAGGTTAGACTAAAGAGAATAGAAAAGCCTGAGGTAAATTAGGATGTAAAATATTTTAAAGAGGAACTATTAGTAGCACCTAGTGAACACACATGAGGCCATACGTCAGGAAGGGAATATAACCAGGGTCGGATTGGGATAATAGTTAGGCCCAGGCCATGCCAAAAAAAGTGGCCCACGTTCCTGGACAGCACCCTTTCATGAAACACTATTTGCTTAGTGTCACTTGATTCATTTTTAGAATAAAAAAAAAATAAGAGTCTTAAAGCTTATGGAGCAAGTAACATTGATTTACACTAGAAGCACTGAATTTTGGCCAGGTGGAAGAGGTGAAAAAAGTGGCTGAAGAGACACAACACCTGGTGATTCTAGGGTTGCCACCTGGCAACATGATCGGTATTTTAATGTCCTGGCTGGAAAGAACCCCAAACTGGATTTTTTTTCCTCTGATCACTGTGTACTTCAAACAGTAGAGATAAGGCAGAAGCACTTAAAAATGTGTTCTGAACTGCCTTATTACTAATGCGTAAACTAAACAAAGCAATAAAACCCATGTTATATAAAAAGTCCTCTTTAGTTATCTTGCTCTGGCCTTTACAGCATCGTAAAAAACGGTCAAACAGCAGTTTATTTATTTTTTGTAGTTTTATATGGTGTGAATGCAGCATCAGGGCACCGGAGTGATTTACTAGTTACATTACACAGGATCATTTTATTTTATTTTAAGCATAGAGTCATTTACCCAGAATCACAGGCTGTTGAGCGGACGCTGGGACTCATCTAACATAGTTCCCAGCTTGAAAGCCAGCTGCTCTGGCCCTAACTCTGTTTCTCCCCTCTCACGCGAGGCCCTGCATACTCCAACCCTCCTCACCCACCATGCCCTTTTTGTGTAATGACCCAGCGGGAGGGTTAGGGGAAAAGCCACTGCTTCTGGGCAGGGCTGCCTTGCAGGGGGCAGAGGTAAGAATAGCGCTAGGGCCAGAGCAGGACCCCACCGCCAGCAAGGCTGCATCTCATACTAAATGCTTCCCCCATCCATTACCCCCAGGTCTCTCCAGTCCTTGTCTCATCCATCACAATATGGAGATAATTCATTCTCCATGACAGAAAAAGAACAAGAGGAATGCTGGGTCCGTTACACCCTCCCTCTGGGAGTACATAATGACTACTTACCCAGCATTCCACCTGTTCTTTGTTCTGTCCCTTGCAGAGTGGATCCGAGGAGTAGAGGGAGCTGCTCCTGCTTGGCTGGGTTGGCTGCTGGTCCCGTTTCTGCCTTTCCTCCTGTGGGGCCTGGAGAGCTGCTTTGATGTCCAGATTCCCACAGTCTGCTGGGCATTCTGAGGGCTGCTTTGTTACTGGGGCAGGGTATGGCTGCTGGTCAGGCCGGTTACTGCACTTTTGCTTGGCTCCACTCTTCTGGGGTTTCTGGAGGTGTGCACACATCTCCCTGGGCTGCTGGGAGGTTTTGGGAGGTGCACAAGAAGCAGGATGTCTTTCGATTGCCTCACTTCCTGTTTGTGACATTGTGGCCACTGAGCATGTGAGGAGAACGCGCTGCTCCTCGCCAGCTTGGCGTCCTATCCTTTCTCTACTTGCCTGCATTGTTTGGGTGTTCCTGGCCTGCTTTGTGGGGGTGTTTCTGGGCTGCACTACTGATTGCTGTTGCCAGTACGATTGGGAAGCATGCATTGCACCACTTTGTAACCCTTTGCATCACATTATGACTGCACCAGGCATAATGTATGCAAAGGGGCATTCCTCCATTAGGGAGGGGCAAAGAATAGCCCAAGGAAATCTAACAGATTTCCTTGTGTCATTTTTTTGCCATTTTTAACGCCTGCTCAGAACAGGCGTTAAAAGGGGCACACCATTGTTTACAATGGGCCCCTATGTGCTTTGCAGGAGTAGCGTGAAAAGTTTGGTGCTACTCCTGCAGAGTACATCAATAGCATCATAAAAGATTACGCTATTGCCCCCTACCCTGCGCCATGGTGCGCTGTGTTTTAAATGTGGCGCACACATGGTGGCAATAGGGGGCGGTAAAGGATGCAGGAAAAGTGGTGCTGCACTGTGTGCAGCACCACTTTTCATAAATATGGCTCTAAGTTTGTCACCATTAAGGTGGTGTTTTTGGTGGATGTGACTGGGTGAGTTGGGTGTCCTCATGGCCCGGGAGCACTTCCTCTCCTTTACTGAGGATGGGGTGGTGTTGTGTCTGGACGTGTCCTTTGTTCCAAAAGTTCCTTCCTAATTCCACAGTTCTCAGAAGGTGGTTTTGCCAGCCTTAGTGGCAGATCACGGGGGAGCACTCTGGTGTTGATTGGTCTTTGCTGGATGTGAAACGGACATTGCAGTTCTATTTGGATGCACTCATCCTTTTTGGAAATCAGATTCCCTTTGTAATTCTTTTGGGGCTCCCTCTAGGGATGAGAAGGCTTCTTCTTTGTCTATCAGCAGGTGGCTCAAGCAGACAACTGAGCTAGCTTATTCTGTGGCTGGTGTTCTCCCTCCATCGAGGGTTCAGGGCAGGTTCACCAGGGGGTGGCAGCCTCCTAGGCAGAGTTGCAGGGGGCTTTCATTTCCGAGCTTTGCTGTGCAGCTACCTCGGCTTCCCCTAACACATTTGTCAGGCACTGTCGTTTGGAGAATGTACTGGGGGATGACACTCATTTTTTTCTGGGAATCTTGAGGGCTGTCTGCTCCTGAAAGTTTTTGGGTTACTGCATTTTTGGTGTGGTGTCCTTTTTTGTGATTTAGGTTGAGTTTCCCCTTGTCTTTCGGAAGGCTGGTTCTGGAAGCTTGGGTATTCTCCATATTATGATAAATGGAACGAGGACTGGAGCAACCTGGGGTAATGTCCTATTACTTACCGATAATCTTCATTACTCCTGGTCCTGTTGTCCCCGCCCCATTCATCATGCCTCACCCTCCCTCCCTGTCTGCTGGCCTTCCGTTCTTGGGCTTGGTAGTTCAGGTGGAATGCTGAGTAAGTACTCATTATGTACTCCCAGGGGGAGGAGATACGAGACCCAGTATTCCTCTTTTTCTTTTTCTGTTGTGAAGATAGAATTATCTCCATATTGTGATGAATGGGAGGGGGTCAACAGGACAAGGAGTAATGAAGATTACCAGTAAGTAATAGGACATCATAGCCTCATGGCGATGGCCTCGGCGGGGAGGAAAGAGGGAAAGGACATGCCGTCGGTCGTTGAAGGAGGCCCTAAAAAACAGCCCACATGTCACCTATAGACAATGACCAATTGGCCAATGCCCAACTGCCTGCCTTACTAATCCAACTCTGAACATAACACAGGTCAAGGCTGTCTCTGATTTCAGGTGAACTCAGAAGTTAAATAAGGTCCCCGTCAGTTAACTCCACTGGCTAATTCAGGCACGCAGTTTAAAAGTTTATGGAAGGGTTGAAGGTGAGGAGCTGAGTGTATTGTAGATGCAGCTGTTGACAAAATTCCTTGTTGGTGATTGGCTGGTTTACTGGCTTATTGTTGTTTGGGTACTGATTTCCAAGGGACAGGGAGACAGGTATCAGGGGCTGGAACCATGAGTCAGTCTTGTTCTTTACTGTGTCACGCCGCTGTCCTCTCACGTCACTCCTTAGATCATCTCTAAGCCTCTGAGTGTTTGAACAAGTTATTGTAATTGGCAAAGTGTCATCTCAAAAGAAACAGTGAATGTTAGAAACTGAGAATATTGATGCAGATTTAAAAGTTACAAATTCCTTATGAAAGGGGATGTATTGTAGTTTTATACTGTTATCAATAAGGTATATTGATTCCAAGCTTGTAAATCTAATAAATATAGGCCCGTATTTATACTCCGTTTGCGCCGAATTAGCGTCGTTTTTTTCTACGCAAATTTGGCGCAAAACTAACGCCATAATTATACTTTGGCGTTAGACGCGTCTAGCGCCAAAGTATGGGCAAATAGCGTCATTTTTTGGCGTGAACGCCTTCCTTGCGTTAATGAGATGCAAGGAAGGCGTTCCCGTCTAAAAAAATGACGGCGACGCAAATGCGTCGTATTTATACTCCCGGGCAAAAATCACGCCCGGGAGTGGTCGGGTCAAAAAAACCCGCATTTGCGCCACTTTTTAACACCTGGGTCAGGGTAGGCGTTAAGGGGCCTGTGGGCTGAAAATGAGCCCACAGGTGCCCTCCCCTGCCCCCAGGGACCCCCCCTGCCACCCCTGCCCACCCCAGGAGGACACCCAAGGATGGAGGGACCCACCCCAGGGACATTCAGGTAAGTTCAGGTAAGTATAATTTTTTATATTTTTTAATTTTTTTTGGTGGCATAGGGGGGCCTTATTTGTGCCCCCCTACATGCCACTATGCCCAATGACCATGCCCAGGGGACATAAGTCCCCTGGGCATGGCCATTGGGCAAGGGGGCATGACTCCTGTCTTTACTAAGACAGGAGTCATTTAAATGGCGTCTGGGCGTCGAAAATAATGGCGCAAATCGGGTTGAGGCGATTTTTTTGCCTCAACCTGACTTGCCCCATTTTAAGACGCCCTAACGCCATTTTCCCCCTACGCCGGCGCTGCCTGGTCTACGTGGTTTTTTTCCACGCACACCAGGCAGCACCGGTCTGCTAGCGCCGGCTAACACCATTCCATAAATACGGTGCCCGCATGGTGCTTCAGAATGGCATTAGACGGCGGTAAATTTTTTGACGCTAAACTGCGTTAGCGCAGTTTAGCGTCAAAAAGTATAAATATGGGCCATAATTTACATCCAAAATTATATGGAAAAGTTATTTTTTCTGTGGCATATACGTGGAACTATTTAATATATAAGATTCACACCAGGTTGACAAGGCATAACTTATTGGCTTGGCCACTGCTTCTTTTTAGATCAAGCTGAGGCAGAGTGCATGCGCTGTCTCTCAACATGCTGTAATCTACTTCTGTGGGCTTTCACCATGCCCATCACTTTCATTTGTTCTTTGGCCTGCCTTTCAAAATTCCTTTGGTTTGTTAGGTAAATGCTTTAGTTTTGCCCCACCTTGAGGCTGTTTTGTTACCACCTTGGAGACTGACCCTGTTACATGGATTATTGCAAGATCGGCCACATACCTTAGTGTTGGCGCAGAACTTATTTCTTTGGTCTCTTCACTTCACGCTCATGGTGGTATGTTGTTTCTTCCTCTGGCATGTTGCTGTTTTTCTTTGTAGTGTCAGCCCCGGACAAAAGCTGCAAGCTGGAGGGGGAATTCTTTTTTATTTTTTTTATTTTTTTTGGGCAGTTTTATATAGTGTGAACTCGACCGGAAGATTGGAGTGCTTTACATTAGCACCGGTTAAATTTACAGCCCCATTCATTCCTAAATTATTCCCAAGTTTAGCAGTTGAAAAATATACAAATTGATGCCTTTTAAATAGAAAAAACAGAGGGAAACATCCAACGGGCTCTCCCCGGCACAGCGGGGAGCTAATACTACAATATTCACTGCACTCGGGAAGCTCGCCCCACAATGCTTTGCGGGGCATTCCTTTAACAACACATTTTTGCCCATAACACAGCCTGTGGTGGTCCAAGGGCAATAGGACCGCCACCAAAATGTTTAGCACAATGAGCTCTTTCTGTCCAGCTCATCTTCTGAGTCCCCACACAAGGTTGGATTGACCCCATCATAACCTCTTCCATAATTTAATGTATTTTTAAGCTCTCTCATAGCTGAAGCTTTTGCTTTACAGCTGCGAGTAGTTTGCGTTCTAAGGGCCTTGTTTGTAATAATATTCTAGCAGGCCTTCTAGGCCTGAAAATGTGTAATGCACTATGCGCTCTGAAGTAACGGGACTGACACACAGAATTGATTAATTAAGGTAATCCATAAGGTTTATTGTCACGAACAAGTACGTCTCCTTCCTTCTTGCCAGTCACATCCAACCTCCCCCAAACCGAACCGCCGCTCTCGCTCCCACATTCCATTCCGAACCCCCATGGCGCCATGACAACATAACACATCATAACACATGTCCCTCCTTTCTGAAAATCTAACAAAACTAAAACAAATATGCTAGTACAAAACATATACTCTATAAAGTGTACATAACAAAAACATGACGAGTATAACATTACGTTCATTTGAGTTGAACATAGTCTTCCAAATAACGAGGTGGTTTCCGAGACCTTTGACTTTGATAGTTCCCAATTAAACCTGGGGTGCAATCACCGGGATTAACATCACATCTTTGAGAAAGATTGCTTCCAGAATGGTCTTCAGGAACTCTACCCTTGGATGTACAGCCCAATTCTTCATCACTCATCATCATAAAATTGTTGCCACTCGACACGTCACCCATCAGTTTCACATCTCTATCACTCCCTTTTTGATATAATGCTACTTTCCGTCTATTCCATTTGTTACCATTCTCTACCACCACATACTCTTTACACGCTTGCCTGACTTTGAATGGACCCATAAATTTTGAAAGACCACCAGATAACCTCCCTCGTTTGATTTTCACCCAATCCCCTTCAACTACATCACTTTTTTTTTCAATTTCGCTTTTAACTTCAACAGTCTTGGGGTTACCATACAACATCCAAGCAGGGGTTAATTTCGAACCAGGTTACCTGCCTCTCATCATTTCAAACGGAGAACAACCTGTTGCTTTGTTAATGGTGGTGTGATGAGCCCAAACCATATCCTCCACCATTTTCCTCACCTCTTTCTCACTTTGAATGGCCATAAGAATGGTACCTTTCACCAAACAATTTATTCTTTCGACCATACCATTAGCCTGAGGATTGTATAAAGCTGTGCGGTGATGAATAATCCCCTGACTGTCCAGAAAGTCTCTCATCTCCCTTGATGTAAGTTGGGTCCCATTGTCAGTTATCAAAATACGTGGAAGACCCTCTTCAAGAAAAACTCCGTTTAAAGTGTCAATGGTACTTCTCGTCGTGATGTCCCACAGGAATTTGACTATGATCCATCTTGAATGAACATCAACCATGACTAAAGCATTTTGAAAATTGTTCCTTATGCCATGAATAGGACCAATAAAATCTAAGCAAACAGTACTCCAAGAAGAACCTGGGTCTTTTTATGTGCCCACACACACTCGTGGCTCCAGTTTTTAATCTCTTTTCACTTTCCTTGCAAACCACAGACTCTTCCACCCATTGAGAAATCAAATCGTCCATACCAGGCCACAAAAATTCTCTCTAACTCTTTTTTTCGTCAAAGTCTGCCCCAGATGACCCTCATGAGCCAATGCAAAAATCTTCCTTCTGATACCCTCTGGAGGTACAAATTTGTCATTCCTCATTAATAGCTTCCCATTAATTAATGTCAATTCATCAACTAATTTTACATAAGGTCGCACTGCTATACTGACTGCACTCTCTCTTATTTTTCCCCTTAAAACCATATGTACCACTTCACTCAATATAGTATCCTTCTCCATACACCGCTCCCAATCTTCAGCCCCAAAGGTGCCAGCCCCACAGTCTACCACATCAGACAGCCAAGCTACCGCACCTTCCTCATCTCCACAAACCACTTGTTTGTCATTGACATCTTCACACTCCAACGGCAACCTAGATAAACAGTCCGCTTGAGAATTTTTCCATCCAGGAATGTGTTCAATCACAAATGTATACTCCTGCAACTTGGAGGCTAGTCTAGCTAATCTGGCAGAGCCCTTACCAGCCCCACCTGGACTTAAGATTTTTAGTAGAGGTTTGTGATCGGATCGCAACGTAAACTTTATGCCCCATAGAAAGGTTCTAAAATGCTCCACAGACCAAGTAGCAGCTAACGCCTCACGCTCAATCACGGAATAGTTACGTTCACTCTCCGTTAGGGAGCGCGAAGCAAAAGCTACTGTTACTTCTCTCTTGCCAACCACTTGCGACAACACTGCTCCTACGCCACACGCACTATCATCCACAGTTAAAATCGTCTTGCGAAGTGTGTCAAAAGGTGTTAATATCCCTGCATTACAAATCTCTTGTTTAACCGTGTCAAACGCAACCTGTTGATCAGGCTCCCAATTAAAACTATTACCTTTACGTAACAGTTTCCGCAGGCACTCTGTTTTCATTGCAAAGTTTTCTACAAATTTGCTGAAATATTCAATGAGCCCCATAAAAGAACGCAGTTGTTCTTTGTCACATGGAACAGGTACAGACTTAATAGCCTTTAACAAGTCTTCCTTGGGTTTAACCCCTTCGCCAGAAATTGTGTGGCCCAAGTATTCTATTTCCTCAACCAAAAATTTACATTTGTCTTTCCTCAATGTTAACCCTGCTTCTCTGAGTATGCACAACACATCTCTGAGAACTAAATTGTGCTCAGTTTCTGTTTGACCAAAAATCAGGATGTCATCCTGAAAAAATATTATGTTTCGTACCCCTCTAAAGACATGTGACATTGCTCGTTGGAAAACACTGGCGGCTGAAGACAGTCCAAAAGGCATCCTGGTGAATTGGAAAGTGCCTTCCATAGTTATAAATGCTGTAAACTGCCTGGAATCTTCATGCAACCTAATCTGATGGTATGCACTCTTGAGATCTAACTTAGAAAATAATTTACCTCCCTTAAGCAATAACAAGAGTTCATTTATATTAGGTAGGGGAAACACATCAGTCACCACAAATTGGTTCACACTTCTCAAATCCACACAGAAACGAAGTTTTCCATCATATTTCTTGGTTATAACAACTGGAGAAATCCAGGACGACGCCTCTACAGGTTCGATGATACCCTCTTTCATCATGTCATCTAGCATTTTCTTCACTTCCCTCCTAACTACGATGGGCACCCTCCTAACCCTGTGTTTCACAGGCACGGCTCCTTTTTGTAAAATTATTTTGTGTACATACCCTTTCAACTCGCCCAACCTTTCTCCAAAAACATATTTCGCATCACTTAGAATTTCATCTAGACCGGCATCACTCACCATCAACACCTTCTCCACAAAATGAGGATCAATAAAAATATGTAAATCATATTGATGAGTCCAACCAAATATGGGAGGACCACTATCAGCTACATAAAATTTCCCTTCAATGCTCCTTGACTTAAAGAGAATGGGTGAAACAAAATATCCTAATACGTTGATCTTTGATCCCTGGTACCATCTAGGGTTGATATCTTTGGGTAACAACGGCACCTCAGACCAATTCTCCAACCACATTGACCTTGGTACAATGGTATATAATGAGCCTGAGTCTACCATCAACTCTACACTTCTGCCCAAAATAGAAAAATTACCCCTCGGTCTCATTTCTCGCTGTACATCAGTTTCATCTGAGCACACCATGAGTACACGATCCTCTAATCCATTCTCCTCTGCAAAAGATTCAGTCGTAGCCACTCGCATTCTATACATATCCTTGCACATTCGCGCAAAATGCCCTTTGCGACCACACTTCCTGCACTCCTTGTTTAGTGCATAACACCACTTGGCATCATTGTTGTGAGCAGAACTCCCACACCTAAAGCATCCTTTTGTTTTGGCTGGTTTACCCTCATATACAGGTTGTTTACTAACTACGCTACTATTCTTAGAAGCCGAATTTTTCTTTGAAACCTACCTCCCCCTCTCCCAAGATGATGTCCTTTTTACTAATTTCCTTCATGCATTGTTACGATTCTTCAACAATTTTGGCTATGCCAATTGCGTCCTTAAGAGACGGGTTTTTCGCCGCCCATAAGCGCTCCTGAGTTTTTTTGCTCCGACAATGTACTATAAAATGGTCTCGAATCAGTTAATCTGTCATAGCACCAAACTTGCACTTCACTGAAAGTTCTCGTAAGCTTGAAATAAAATCATCTAGTGACTCTCCTTCTCTCTGTGGTCTGGTGTAGAATTTATATCGTGACATTACGATGTTCTCTTCTTTAGAAAATCTCTTCTCCAAGCGTAATTTCGCTTGATCAAAAACATTCTGCAAAGGTTGACCATCATCATCGCAAATTTCAGGTAAATACTTAAATATGTGATGAGCTTCCTTACCAATACTACTTAATAATAAAGCTTTTTTTCTCAAAGGTGAAAAGTTTTGTCCATGCAAAGCTAATAGGTAATTGTCAAATAAATCTATCCACTCCTCCCACTGAATGGCTAGTTGTCCATGCAGATCTAACAAAGTAGGAGGTAAATTGATGGAGGAAGCCATAGCCATATTACAAATAGCAAGCACAACTGCACTACTGTAAATGAACCTGTTATATAGTCCACTTTCAGTTTCTACACTTACACAGAAGTATAGCTGCTAAAGTACTTTCCTCTAACCAGAGGTTCTTATGGCAGAAAAAAACCACAAAAAAAACAATGCAGACGAGTTTCGTTGCTAGGTGACAGGCGTATTGACTGCGCCTGCGCGCTCTCAATACGAGCCGCTCTGTCCAAAAATACCAACACAGAGACCTCACCCGAATCCTATACACCAAAGGATCTCCTCATAAGTTCAAAAGTGGCACCGGTCTCCGGCCTCAACCACTGCGACTCCAACCAAGTTCTCTCCTCAAATTCGTCACTTGTCAAACTCCGGTTCCTTCCATCAGCTGACCGCGACTCGGAGCACGTCTTGTTCGACTGTCAGCGCGTCACGGATGTGACTGAATCACAATCCCACGCTCGTCGCCAAAATTAAGTAACGGGACTGACACACAGGATTGATTAATTAAGGTAATCCATTAGGTTTATTGTCACGAACAAGTATGTCTCCTTCCTTCTTGCCAGTCACATCCAACCGCCACCAACCGAACTGCCGCTCTCGCTCCCACATTCCATTCTGAACCCCCACGGCGCCATGACAACATAACACATCATAACACGCTCTAGGGGCTGAATATATGGTTACACTGCAAAGCTCTCTGCCCTTCTCTTTTCATGAAGTTGTGCCCTCCAGGGGATGACTATGTGCTTACATGACCATGTTTCTTCCGAATGCTATTTTTATTGTGGTGCTCTATAAGGAATGTTGTGACCATTACAGTCTAATGCCAAGCATATGAAGGAATGCAGAAACACAGTTTATTTCTGATAAAGCTTTAATGTGCTGCATGGCTAAAAACGTATAAGGTCCCAAAGGCGAGACCTATTGGCTATGCCAATGCTTGTCTTCTATTTCCTCTCCAGAATTGGACCATTAGGGAGGGACCCATTCCTTCAATGGCAGTTGATTTGTATTGGCCTGCAGAACACCGACGTGACCAGGTTCACTTAAATCACTGCCTGTTAGTGTACCACATTATACATAAAGAGTGTGCTTGACTAGGGTGACTAGGCGCATAGGACAGTTTTTTTCCCATCTGTCCCGGCAAACTTCAGTAGATTTAGTATGTCCCAGTTTTCAAAGAGAGAGGAATGAACAAACAGAGAAACAAGTTTTCATGCCTTCCAGTGCATAATTACTTATAATCCAATAGCGGACAGCAACTACATTTAGAAAAGTGACACTGTGTGTAATAGTTGAATTTAATTCTTTTTAGTGTGCCATTGTCTGAGTTTATTGTGTTGGTGAGCACTGTTATTATCAATGCAGATTTGTACTCCTTTTTCTGTTTTTGTGCAATCGCCCTGTTTTTGCCTAATAATTTATCAAAATCGAATTTCTAAGACCTATTTTAGCAAAGTATAATATACAGACCCAATCTGAAGCATTATTTATGCAGTTTTATCCTACACCAATAACTATTTGTTATCGATTGTATACATTTCTAAATTCTTCTCTTTGTAACGTCTATGTGTTTGTTTTACTGTTATCCTACTGCACAGTGTAGTTATAATTTTATGAAGGTGTAATAGTTCGGTATTTCAGCCCCGCTTTACCCCGCAAAAACTACAAAGACTCCCAGGCCTTTAGACTACCACCCTTTTTGATGTAATCCTCCCTAGGCCTTTCCCTGCTAGACTACACTCGAGTTACGGTATGTGATACAGCCTTCAAGTTGTTAATTTTCACACAATATCAAAGTCACAGTGCTCCTTCCGCGCTCCAAGCTTGATGCTTCATTATTCACAGGACTGAGCAGATCTCCTTTTAAGCACGGCTCAATGACAACTCCCTGCTGCCTGCAGAAATACTGATACCACGACGATAACATCAAATCTCTCAAATATTTGGCATCCGACGGGACCGTCTTGTTAGAACAGGAACAATTTAAGCCTCGTTCAAACATGGCGGACCTGCTTGAATGATAATCTCTTCATTGCAATTCGGAACGAGTTAGAATGTTGGAATTCAAGGGGGTTGCGTAAGGGTCCCCGGATGATGGCAACGGTTAATGTCGCTATTGCATGAACATTTCATTGTCTGCAGTCGCCAGTGTATTTCATTCGAAACTATGCTTCCATTTTAGATGTCGATAGTTCTTTAATGTCTCTGAAAAGTCAAGACTCTTTGGGTAGCGACAATAATAATAACTCTGCTTTATATAGCCTTCATGTCACACACTTGCCATTTCTAAGCGCTCTAAGTGACAGCGGTACAATTACTTGTTCTAATGCTGCTCAACGCATCGACTTGAAATCATGTAAAACTGAGCTCGAGCTGCTGAGATTCAAATTTGTAATCTACTTATCATTAGCGATATAAGAGGTGAGCATTACACCCACTGAACCATCTTCCTGCTGCTGCCAAATGTAAACAAATGCTGTGAAAGTGACCCATCAAACAGGGAGTTGTTTTTCTTTGAAATATGACGTGTTTTTTGTTTGGCATTGAATCTGCTTTACCTCACAGACAGAGTTCATGTAATGATAAAAAACTACTATGTGAAGGGTTTGGGGTAAGTCCTCGTCAGACATTGGTTTGTTTATCTAGGTCGCCGCATTCAGCCATTGCTTGATGAAAGCGTTATTCCTATTTTGAATTCACCCACACTGTGGTTTCCTCTTCTGCGTTAACAATGCATTTTATATCTGTTTGTAGTAACACGTGTTAAATCACTTTTATATCTGCCTAGAGTACTATTAAAACGGTCTCATTAAGCATGTTCCCGTTTCATATTTCAGAGCTGTAAATTGCATATTTAGCTTGGCTGTGCAAGTAAGCGTAGCCTCATTTCGAAGTTGTCATAAACAAGAGAGAAAACACCAACTTAGTGAAGTCAGCCTTCTACCATAGCTCATTGTATCTGGTTCTCAAGGACCTTGCCCATTCTTCCCACGAGAAGAGCTAGGCATCTGTTTGCTGTCAGATATCTTGAGTTTTGGTTTAACCATGTGTTTTATCCTCTGCTTACTGCATTATGGAAAGTGATGTAAAATAATAACACAATTAAAGCAAATTTGGCATTATGTGCACCAGCGGCCCAGGAGAAGAAGCGCTGCTCTGTTGGGTTTGAAAATCACACTTAGAATATTTTTGCTGCTTGCAATATTTTTGGCATTTAATATGTATTAGACTTCTGTGGGTGTCTCAGAATTTCTGTTTTCTTTAACAGAACCTGGTGCATTGTGTGCTCGGAATCAGACCCTAAGTACCAAGGTGAGAGAGATTTCTCGAGGGGGCCTTTGGTGAAGCACAACCCAGCACTGGATTCAGTAATTTGGCCTGGCAGTGTAAGCATGGTGAACTAAGTTATGATGATGACTGATCGTGTTTATTATTTGTTGCTTTACTTTGCTCTTTGCATGTAGTACTTTGCGATATATCAAAAAAGGGTTCACGGAAATGTCTGAATAGGGGACGGCAACACAATAGACTGGTTGGGTAGGTAAGAATGGGACGAGTCTTACAAAAACACTATATATGTGTGTATAATCCATAGCATAGAGTGAGTGGGCTCCAGAGAAGTTAAGAGGAAGATAGGCAGGTATATCAGTACCCAAAGCACAGACTCTTGAAGAATGAATGTGTATGAAGAAGAGGGTCTCTGAGCCAGATGTAATGGCTCCTTCAATAGTCCCTCTGAGTGCACAAATGAAAAAAGTTCGACAGCAAAGGGATGTTTGGGTGTTAGTACATGATAGTTTTTCTCCCCCCTCCACAAAATAATTTAGTGAAATAATTAGTGGACGTTCTTACTCTACTCTACTTTTTGTTTCCTTTTCATCTGCCTTTATGGGATCAGCTGCTGTACAAGGAGGGTAAACGCATTCTTGTTTTGTGGGTATGAGTGAAGGGGGCATTATGGAGCAGACAAATGTAAACATAATGAACCCAACAAAAAGGTCACCTGCCGAAGTTATGTACCACCAGTATGGTAAAGGCGCTTTTAGATTTCCGAAAAATGTCCTGGGCCTCACTAACGGCAATAGGAAGTTCTTTCCTCATAGTGATACCTTTGACCTAGATCAATTGAATAACTTGAAAAAGAAATTGAAAGATCCTAAGTCTGAATTGGTATGAGAAAGCAAGAAAATTCAAACATGAATCCCAAGTCTGAGATCTGGAGCAGCCTCAGGAGAGACTGGATCTCCAAATAAGCTACCTTAGGCACAGAGTTATGGGTTGTGTTCCAACTGCCATGCCTCCTCCCTATTTATTTCCCTAGATCACTGAACCACAAGAAGAACAGGAGCGTGAGAACCAAGCGGAGAGGGATTTACTAGATGTTTTCCACTTACTAGCAGATGATGCAGGGGCGTACCAGTGGATGCACCCAGAAACAAGGCATCACCTGTGGGACCACCAGCGGAAGCAGCACAAAGAGGTAACAAGCAATCAAGTGCTGTGATGTGAACAACTGACAGTAGGACCTGGAAGGAGGTATGCAAGCAGGTAGATGAGATGCAGATTCCACTACAGTGAAGTGGTCTTGACTGAGTGTTCACTCCATCCTAGCTGGGCATAGGTATTTCAGTGAATGTATCCCCATTATTACCTGAGAAAGGTTAAGATTGACCACTGAACAATATGGTAGGCGTAGGAGTCTAAGCGCTTCCCCTCAGTCTACAGATGCAGATGATAAAAGTTCCACTTTACCTGAGGCTGCCCGGGCCCTGGGGGAAGGGTTAAAGTCCCATGGACCACTTATGATTTATTGAGTACTACGAAACAGTTAACTGACATTCAAGAAAACCGTAAGCAGTTCTGTGAAGTGTTGCAGAGTGTTTTTCAAGAGTACAAACCTAACTGGGCGGATGTGAATCAATTTTTGTATTTGGTTGAGCCAAGTTAATTACAAGCCCAACTGACTGAAAAGAGGGCTGGCCAAGACAGGTCCCTGGGAAAGATGAGGCCCTGAATGCTGAAAAGGATACATTGTTCCTTGAGGTTGAAACATGCTTAGTGAAAAAAAGATTGGGCTAACATCTCGAACTGCAAACATTAAAAAGGGGAGCCTCCTGCAGACTATCTAGACAAGCTCATGGATGGTTAGAAAGGTATTAGGGCATTATCCATTATGGTGGAGATTGCTGAGGATGCTATAGGTGCTGTTTTTGTGCTGGAATTGTCACTGAATGTGTAAAGTGCCTAATATATATTTGTATTCGTTTGTAACTAACACTCTGGGTGAACTAGTAATTGTACTAAATAACTGTGGAGAATCACAGGAATATAAAAAAAGAAATCTACAGAGAGAGCCTAAATTGTCTTTAAAAAGAGAGGGGGAAGGCGTCTCCTCAAAGATGGAAACAAGGAGGGGACAAGAAAGAAGATGAGCTTGGAGGGAAAACAGAAGAGGCAGAGAAGAAGCTTCAGAGCGGGAAAGTCATGTTTTGCCTGCGGGCAGTTATGGCGATAGAAGAGAGATAGTTCTAATGCTTTTTCAATTGTGCCTTGTCCTACTTACCCACCCAAATTAAACCAAGCCACACAAAATCCATATCCTATGACTGCTCAGGAGGTGCTGATGGTACCCTGAACACCCTGATTCCCATAGATCAGAAGAGTCCTTATGTTGAGGGTAAGGTAAATGTAAAATCCACCACTTGCTCACTGATACTGGTGCAAGCCTCCCTGCATTGAAAACCTCTAAATTCCAATCACTACCTCTCTAGGGCTTGTCCATGGATGCATTCAGAATATTGAATCAACCAGTTCCACACCACATTTCTAATCCTGTTTTTCCTAACCATGACCCTATCACAGATAAGCATGCTTTCCTGATAAGCCTTATCTAACCTCCTAACCTATTGGGCCATGACATTTTGTGCACATTTGTGTTGTGTACACCGAACAGAGTCCATCTCAATGTGCCGTGCCACAGAGCAATAAAGATGAGGTCTGTGCCCCTATATGTGAAACAAATTGTCAACCTATTGCTGATAAACCTGATATGTCTAAAGATATGTCTGAAATTCTTACTAAGGTGTTCCCCATGTTATAGCTCACAAGGGCCAACACATCTTATCAATGGAAGCAGTAAAGATAAAGTTCAATCTCAATCCTATGAAAAAGCGCCTCACACACACCACAGTACTCATTAAAGCTTGAAGTTGAAGAAGAAATTCAACCTGTCATTACAGATCTTATCAAAGGGATTTTGGTACTAAATGTTAGCAGATGTAATAGTCTGATGATTCCTATAAAAAAAGTGGTGAACACCAATGTACACTGGCTTGTCCAAGGTTTGAGATCCATAAATAATGTGGCAATTCTTAGTTTCCCTGTTGTCCCTACCATGCCTCCTCCTTTTCCCATTACCCTACAAATTCCCACTGGTTCAATGTGGTATTTTGTCCATACACATCCACCAAAAGACGCAGTTTCTCTTTGCATTCTCATTTGGCGGATTCCAGCTGCTGTGGCGGAGCCTTCCCCAAGAAGTTACAGTCTCCTTCAATCTTTTCTCAAATTTTACAGGAAGGTTTTAACACCTTGGTCTTTCCCAGAAACTCTAATTTAGTCCAACATGTTGCGATTTTCTAATTACCTCTGTTACTTCAGAACAATGCAAAACAACTCCATCTATTTCCTCACTCAACTGGCTGATAAAGGGCATAAGACTTCAAAATGGAGCTGCTTGGTGCTCTACTCACAGATAACACCACCAAGATTCACCAATATGCCGATGATACACAACTTTACTTGAAGATTTCCTCAGCTTCAGACATCCAACTCCTGAAACACTGCTTTCACATCATCAAGACCTGGATGTTCAGTGCCTACCTGAAGCATAGCCAAGACATTGTTGGTTAAGACAATGACCCTGCTATTTGCCAAGAACAACAAACAAGATCCAGTACACATCTCGCTTGCTGACATGAACCTTGACGGTTTCTGTTAGAAACGGGGTCTCTAGTTGGCAGTCGGTTTATACCCTGTCCAAGTGTGGACCCTTATTCTAATCAGGGCAAGGGAGATATCCAGCTCAGGGAACTCCTGCTCACCCCCTTGGTAGCTTGGCACGAGTTGTCATGCTTATCTCTGAAGCAATGTGTGAAGCATTTAGACATAACTCACAGTAATGCAGTGAAAACACTACAAAAGGACACCACACAAGTTTTATAAAAATAGTCAATATTTATCTGTATAAAACAAGACCAAAACGAGAAAACTCCAACACACAGTAGTAAAGATATGAATTTTGCAGGAATTACAAATACACTTCCTTGAAGGCGATAGCTCCATCTGGGGCTTACACAGCACCGTGAACAACAAATCCAACAGTTCAACCTGACTCCAGGGTCACGGGCCAGCTATGGTGTCAGGAATATCCGCAAACAGTACCTTGGGAATGTAGGGACTTGTGATCCTCGCAATGAGCCGGCGCCGCTGGCGTTGACAGGCATCGGCGGGCATCGGTTCTGAAAGTCGGTGGAGAGGTCAGCGGGCCCTTGAAGTCACACGCATTGCAGGTCGAACTCCGGATTGATGACAAAGTCAGGAGCGCTGGTGTTAATGGTGTCTGTGCTGTGGTGTGAAGCGGGACTATGCAATGTGCAGTGCCCACAGGTCCTGGTGTAGGCAGTAGACCGGGGCTGCAGTGCCAGACGGCGCTGTGTTTCATGTACCTCATGAGCAAAGTCCGCAGGCCACAGTGCAGGCAGTGGCGTTGGTGTCAGCATAGAGCTGAGTTGTCGGGAATATCAAGGCTGCGGTGTGAGGAAGACGATGCAGAGTTTGGGGCCCACAGGTCACGGAACAAGCAACAGCTCGGAGACGGTGTCAGGTGGCGTCATCGGTGAGACCAGGGTTGTGGTGCAAATCAGGGCAGGGCTCCGTGCGGCGGCATCAGGTCACAGTGTAGTCAGTGGTATCGTTCACAGCGTCGTTGTGGTTGTTCCTCTGTTGCAGCAAAAACACACAATTCCCAGTGCTCTAGGCAGATGACCCTAAAGTCTTTGATATCCCTGAGTCTTCCAACAGGAGGCATGCTCTACTTCAAGCCCTTGAAGAAACTTCACAAGTAGAATATACAGCAATGCCCAGTCTTTGTCCTCTTTAAAGCAGAACCAGCAACTGCAGACCAACCCAGCAAAGCAAAGTATGCAAACTTCAAATGAAAGTCACTGTTGTTCACAAGATCCTGACTTGCCCAGACCTGGCCCCAGACACACTCCAGAGGGTTGGAGACTGCACTGTGTGAGGACAGGCACAGCCCTTTCAGGTGCAGGTGTCAGCTCCTCCCTCCCTACCTTAGCTCAGGAGACTCATCAGAATATGCAAGACACACCTCAGCACCCTTTGTGTCACTGTCTAGAGGAAATTCACAAACAGCACAACTGTCTGTCTGACCCAGACATGGATTCCCCAGGCAGGCAAAGGAACAGAATGGTTAAGCAAGAAAATGCCCACTTTCTAAATGTAGCAGTTTCAAACAGACAATCTAAAAACCAACTCTACCAAAAGATGTATTTTTAAATTGTGACTTCAGAGACCCCAGACTCCATCGCTCTTTCTGCTCCTAATGGGAACCCACACTTAAAAGATATTTAAAGGCAGTCCCGATGATAACCTATGGGAGGGATAGGCCTTGCAGTAGTGAAAACCAAATTTAGCAGTAGTTCATCATTAGCACATGTAAACACACCAGTACATGTCCTAACTTTCAAATACACTGCACCCTGCCCATAGGGATACCTAGGGCCTACCTTAGGGATGAGGTACATGTAGTAAAAGGGAAGGTTGGGCCTGGCAAGTGAGTACACTTGCCAGGTCGAATTGGCAGTGCAAGACTCCACACACAGACACTGCAGTGGCAGGTCTGAGACATGTTTACAGGGCTACTCATGTGGTTGGCACAATCAGTGCTGCAGGCCCACTAGTAGCAATTGATTTACAGGACCTGGGCACCTCTAGTACACTTTACTAGGGACTTACTAGTAAATCAAATATCGCAGTTATGGATAACCCAATCACCAATACAATTTACACAGAGAACACTCGCAGTTTAGCACTGATCTGCAATGGTAAAGGGCGCAGAGCCAATAAACCAGCAAAAACAAAGTCCAGCATACCATAAAAACAGGAGGTCAGACTGCAAAAAGACAGGAGGAAACACACCAAATGATGCCAGGTCTAACAGCTTCGAACCTCAACTTTCACCAAGTGCAAAAACCCTTGAATTCACCCTGAACGTCAATCTCTCAAAACCCTTGAATTCACCCTGAACGTCAATCTCACCTTCAAGGAACACATTGATTGCCAAAAACACAAAGGCAGCCTAGTATCAACTCTATCTTTTCAAGCAAATCAAACAGCCACAGAACTGCTGTTCAAGCCCTCATAATCATGCATCTGGATCATGGTAATGCCCTGGTAATGTCCTATTCTATGGCCCCCCAGACTCCACACTGGAACCTTGTAGGCACATCCGACCTGCAGCAACATGTCTTATCCAGGGCCTGAAGAAATAGCACCATATCACCCCTATCTAGATAGAACTCCATTGGCTCCATTTACTGGCCCACACCACCCTCCAAACCACAAACGTTATTTACAAAGCCATCAAAACCAGCACCTTTGCTTGTCTTGCACACAATCTCTCCATCTCTGCTAGTTGTCAGCATACCTAGAGCCAGGACAACCTCAGACTGCAAGCTAACAAGTGTAAATATTTTTTTTTTAAAACAAGACGTCAGACTTTTTCCATCTATGCACCCAGGTTCTAGAGCATCACCCCCTATCAATTCATAAAAGTCACCAGCTGCTCCAATATAGGAAAGAGTTGAAGACTCACGTCTTTCAAGAACATTACATCACAATGCATTTACCATCCACGTTTCAGTTCCCTATCCTATTACTCATTTACTTTACACTTTTACTTGACCTTGTACAGCACTCTGATGCCCCGTGGCTAGATTCATGCAATAGATAAATCAAATACATACACATTCTTGCATACAAAGGAGAAGCCAAAATACTGCCTGCCATAGGAAAGTGCCACTAGAACTGAAGCCAACTGTAAGTCAGGTATGAATGTTCTTGGATACGGCTGGGTACTGTCAACAGTGGACTGTTGGGTATGTGCCATGTTGAAACATCTACAAAATTATATTAAGAAGGATACTCTTGAATGTTTGCAATGGTCTGAAGAAGCCAAACTTTCATTTGTACAAATAAAACAAGTTCTTGACTCTATTCCTGCTTTAGGGCTCCTTGAGTATGCAAACCATTTTCTCTGTATTGCCATGAACGATATGGATTTGCCTTAGGAGTACTGGTACAGGATATTGGTGATCAGAAAAAGCCCATAGCATATTATTGATTGAATTGAGACTCCATAGCGGCGTGGCTTCCTCCATGCCTTTGCTGTCTAGCTGATGATGCCCACCTTGTCGAAGTCTCTGAAAACACTGTTATGAGTGCTACCTTGATTGTGGCAGTTCCTCATTCTGTTGCACCGATAACAAATTAAGAACTAATACATTTTGTAGATGGATCATGCCTTTGAAATGATGAAAGTGAGTTAGCTCCCTGAAATGTGGAATGTACTGTGTATCAGATTGTTGAGAGCTGTCACTTACTTAATGTGAGCTCTGCCCACGTGGCTGAGCTTAGTACCTAAACAGAGCTTGCTTTCTTGATGAGAAAAAGACTGTAACTGTATTTCCGGACTGCAATAATAAATCTGCAATCAAGCATGAATTTAGTTTTCTCTGAATGCAGAGAGGTTTTCTAACTTCTGCTGGGTCCTCAATAGAAAATGGTCTATGTGTACAATATTTTGCTTCTGTCACTCCGAATTGCAGTCATTGAGGGGCATATTTATAAGACCCTAGCACGACCTTGTGCCACATTAGCATCATTTTTTTACGCTAATGTGGCCCAACGAGGCCAAAATCCTCACGCCATATTTACAGAGTGGGGCAACGTATGCATTGTGCCATTTTGTAACCCTTTGCGCTACATTATGCCTTCCCCAGGCATAAAGTATACAAAGGGGGCGATCCCCCATTACGGGGTGGGGGGTGAAAAAATGGCGCAAGCAAATCTAACAGATTTCCTTGCTTTTACGGCACTTTTGGTGTTAATAGGGGACTTCCATTATTTATAATTGGCCCCTATGTACTCTGCAGTGGTGGCACCCAAATTTTGGTGCTACTCCTGCAGAGTACATAAATAGCGTCAATAAAAATGACTCTATTGCCCCCTACCCTGCGCCATGGTGCACAACATCTTAGATACAGCGCACACATGGTGGTTGGTGCTAAGGGCGCAAGGAAAGTGGTGCTGAACTAGGTGCAACGCCACTTTACTTAAATATGCCTCTCAGTGTGCTGTCTGCCAGAATTCTCATGAAGAGACTTCTCAAGGCAATGCTCTTGCTGATTCTGTGGCTAAAAAGTCTGCTCTGTCTCAAACCAAAGAATCATCTATGTATGTGTTAATTCGCTAAAGGATTAACCACTGTTGCAGGAGTAAGCATCTGAAATCAAGCAATACTGTACAATGCACAATTGTGCAAGGGACCTGGAGGAAGTGTGGAGAGGCAGCTCAGGGCGCGTGGTTGCACCAACATTTCTGCTCCCTAACTTTACACAGCTGTACTATGGAGCAGTCTCGGTTGGAAGGTATGGTGTTATTCTTGCTGCAGAAACCCACTAAAATGCGTCCTTCTTTCCTATTATCATTCAGAACTATTGTTTTCCCAGTGCCATTTGCTAGTTGGATAATATCTGTAAGGAATCAAGACCACTTCCGCTGCTTACCCAACTCCTTGGGGCCCCTTTATTCACCTTCAAATTGATTTAATTCAGGTGTTAAAATGTGCCACCTATTCTTATGTGCTTTTGATTGTATGTTTTCCAGGTGGGAGGAAGCCTACCAATGTGAAAGAGCAGATGCTATAACTAATAGAGTGACTTTATCCCACGCTTCCTGGAGCAGCCGAGGAACACATTCTATATCAGCGGAAGTACAGGGGATTTGGAGTGTTTGACGGATGAAACAACACTTTCACTCTGCCTGTCACTCCGAGCCAGCAGGGAGGCTGACGGCAATAAAACACTCTTAAGAATAATCTGTTCTGGAACCTCACTGAAATGACCACATTCTTCGCCTTTAGCTTTGTGGTCAATCAGATCATTCAACCTCTAAAAACTAAAATGAACCTCTGCAAAATAGGCATAGGACACCCTATGATGTTTGTTTTAAACCTGTCTGTACCAGCGGATTGACTATTCTGGTCCAGTTGACTGGATCTACGTTAAGGGGTACCAAAGGAATTCCGCCATGCAGCCCTTGTGGACGGGACCTATCTTATGCAGCTCATCACCAACACAGCCGTGAATTGCGGCTGTTTACTGACATGGGTCCACTCCTTTCATTGCCATCATGCAGCGCCCCCACAAGATGCCTGCCCACCAGTTCCCATCCCAGGACCTGATTTGAGGCCTAGACTAGGATCACCTGCTGGAATTGCTCCTGCCTCTCCTCCTGCAACTAGACAGGATGCCCAATGCCAGTCAGCCCCATCCATCCCCGAGGTGAGTCATCCCACTTACTCTGGTTCCCAGAAGCTGCATTACCTCTTATCATTACCACCTCCATCCAAAGTGATTGATTGACACTGTCCTCAGCCTCTGGCTCTTGATGGTAAATCACCTGGCTGTAGAATGGAGTGCTATTGGAATGCCCTTGAACAGAGTTGCCTATCTGTTTACCAGAACATTTCCTATATGCTGTTTCAAGAGAAATACCACTAAACCAGGAATCCTTCTTCCTGATGGGGTTGCACGCACTTGCCCCCAGTGTCTGGATTAAGATGCCTTTAATTGGAGTGCCCACTAGCCAAAATGAGATTTGCCTTGATTTTTCCTATCACGGACACCATTTGACTGATTGTACCAGTACCACCACATAGTATACTTATTATAATTGGCTGATTCTTTTCAGACACTATTCACTTTCCTAAGTCAGAGAACGGTGGTAATCTGAACATTTAGATCCAAACAACTGAGCATCTTTATGCCACATAGTGAGTGTAACAGTATTCTGGAGACCATAGCCAACTATATGACTCCCTTTGAAACCCCCTATCTCTCTGGAAAGTTGCTTCAAAAGTGCTGTGTTGGAGAGTAGTATGCTTATTCATGTGTGGTAAAAAGCTTACCTTTGCTTACTCTAAGACATGTCTTTCTTTGTTATGTTTTCTAATTATGGTATAGGATAGGTGGTCCATCAAACATGTATAGATGCAAATATAAAAGAGGACATTTCCAGTGCAAAAGTTAAGTGCTTTATCTCTCCAGACCTGGTAGCTGATCTACTAGACACTCAAAAGAACATGCTCTTTAAGAATAGAATGGCCATGAAACTTGTCCCCACATTCAAGGGAGGTGCTTGTGCCAAACTAGGGTCAGAATGTTTTACACACATACCTAACACTTCTTTAGCATCCATGAACAAATACATCACATCAAGAGTAATGTTAAAAAAGTAAATTAACTTAAATATGCCTTAAAAACGAATTGGAGTCCAATCTGTTCCTGACTATCTGGATTATTTGGAAAATTGGAGATAAAGACTTATGAAATAATGATGCCAGTTTTCTTTGTTATGTTAATAATTTATTTTTTAATTGTTCTGAGCCTATGCATTGTCCAGTGCGTTCAGTGCTTAATTTGTAAATAAAATCATGCCAGTGCCCAAGGTGCTCTTCGACACACTGAGGGCCATATTTATACTTTTTGACGCACAACTGCGCCAATGCAGTTGTGCGTCAAAACTTTTACCGCCGGCTAACGTCATTCCAACGCACCATGCGGGCGCCTTATTTATAGAATGATGTTAGCCGGCGCTGCGGACTGGTCTGCGTAAAAATAAATGACCCACACCAGGCCGCGCCAGCGTATGGGAAAATGGGGGTTGTGTGTCAAAAAATGGTGCAAGTCAGGTCTGAGGCAAAAATCAGGCCTCAAACCGGACTTGCACCATTTTTTTTTACACCCAACCCCCATTGACATGACTCCTGTCTTACCAAAGACAGGAGTCATGCCCCCTTGCCCAGTGGCCATGCCAGGGGGACATATGCCCCCTGGGCATGGTCATTGGGCACAGTGGCATGTAGGGGGGCCCAAATCTGGCCCCCCTATGCCACTTAAAAAAAAAAGAAAAATAATTCTTACCCCAACTTACCTCAAATTCCCTGGGATGGGTCCCCCCATCCTTGTGTGCCCTCCTGGGATGGGCAAGGGTGGCAGGGGGTGTCCCTGGGGGCAGGGGAGGGCACCTCTGAGCTCCTTCCGAGCCCACAGGTCCCTTAACGCCTGCTCTGACCCAGACGTTAAAAAACGGCGCACAACAGGCTGTGCCCCGTTTTTTAAGGCCCATCCCCTCCTGTGCGTCAAAATGACGCCAAAGTATAAATAAGGCGCACAGGCCTTAAAGTCATTTTTTGGAAGGGAACGCCTACCTTGCATATCATTAACGCATGGCAGGTTCCCCCTTCCCAAAAATGACGCACATGGTGGGATTTTGACGTCCGCGGGGTTGTGCGTCAAAGTATAAATATGGGGCAGGGTTTGCGCCAAATGTGCGTCAAAATTTTTGACACACATTCGGCGCAAGCAGAGTATAAATATGCCCCTGAATGTGCGAGCACGGAATACTGAGGCGGTGTTTTCCTGAAGCCATCCATTTACATCCACTCCCTGCTTCTCACTCTTCCACCTTTCTGCTTTCTCCCTTTGGGACGCTTTTTTGTTTTTCTCTTCCTCCATCTTTCCCATAAGTGTCTTTTGCTCACAGTAAATGCTTAGGGCAGAACAAAAAAGTGCTGGTCTTCAAAAATAAGTGCCGGTGCCCAGCACCGGAAACCACCAACACAAATTAAGCACTGCGTGCGCTTAAACGGATAAATGTGTTGCCCATTCTATATCTCCTGGAATTGCTGATGATTCTAACAATTATGAAGAAAAGGGGAAACACAATAATTATGAATGTCATCTTGAGAGGGTTAGATTACATCCATTGAACTTTTGCATTATTGCACGTCACCATGCATTTTTAACATACTGCTGTTTTGTATTTCAGTGTTGTACATCGCAAATTTAGCCTGGCTGTTTAAGTAAGCGTAGCCTCGTTTTGAATTTGTCAGAGACAAGTGAGACACCACTGATTTAGTGGTCAGCTGTCTCTCGTACCCCACCCTATTTCCTTCTCAAAGACTTTGCACGTTCTTCCTAAAAGAAGAGCTAGGCACCCAGTTGTTCGGGGTATCTTGAGTTTCAGTTTAATCACATGTTCTTTCCAGGCACAGCTCACAAGAGGGAAAAGGGGTGGGCGGTGTGTGGCGGGCAGAGGGGTCAGGAGACCCACCCAAAAAATAAAAATAATAAAAGTAAAACATACCTTTTTTCTGCGCCGCACCGCTCCATCACCTTTGCTCTGCTGTGCTCTGTCGTTGCAGGCACAGGCTCCCAGCCTGCCCTGCGTCCTATCATACTGCTGCTTTCATGACGCTGGCAGCATGAAAGCAGCAGTAGGATTGGACAGAGTGCCCAGCCAGGGCGCTCCGAGGCAGAATGGGAGCTTCTGCCTGTTTTCTCCAACCCAGCAAGGCAGTGCCGGGTTCGAGACAGCCTATTGCGCATGTATGTTTGGCCCGCACTGAGACGTCCGGCCAAACATACATGCACACTGAGAGGAAGTGCTGTGTACTCCTCCTCTGTTCCCGTCACGCCCATGGCTTGCCCACTTTTATAGTAAAAACATAATAAACAGTTTATTATGTTTTTACTACAAAACGTTTGCAGCTCCTGCTGCTGGCGGTGGAGGGAGGAAGGGGGCTGTTTGACTCTCCTCTGCCATAGCGGAAGAGACGTCCCTGGTTCTTTCCTTCACTTTCTGCAGTATGGAAATCATATAAAAGAACATGAAAATTAAAGCGAATTTAGCATTATATGCTCCAACGGATGGCGAAGCGCTGGTCCATTTACATTGTGAATCTTACTAAGAATGTTTTTGCTGCTTGCAATATTTTTGATAATCATAATGTATTAGACTTCTGCAGGCTAACTCCTAGTGACCATTTTCTTTCACACTGCAATGCTGCTGACTATTTGGTATATTAGGCCTCCTACATAGTGTTTCCCTTGCAATACATGAAAGGTGAAGTGTTGATGCACTGTTCTACCCCAACCCACTTCTAAACTCACACCAGTTCATATCACTACTCCTACCAGACTCCAACCCCTTTGCCTAGAGGAGAAACATTTTCAAGCCATTTTGTGTCTAGACGTTTGAGCATTTAGGTGTTTGGAGTTGAGCTACAGAAAGAATGGATGATAGCAGGAGAAGGAGGATTAGCTGTCGGTGATTAACTGAGAAAGGAGGAAAGGCGTGTGAAAATCAGTAGAGTAAGTGTGAATAGTTTGGTGATTTAAAGAGGGCAGATGCGGCAACGGCAGATTTTACTGATTTGTGGTGGCCACATGTCTTTAGTAAAATTAGGAGGAAAAGAGTACAAATCTTTATTTACAGTTTGTGAGACATAGGCGGTCATTCTGACCGCGGCAGACGGCAGTAGCCGCCCGCCATGCGGTCACGGCCACCTGGCCGCACCGCGGTCAAAAGACCGCGGTGGCCATTCTGTCTTTCCCGCTGGGCCGGCGGGCACCCGCCAAAGGAGTGCCCGCCGGCCCAGCGTGGAAGGCCCTGCAACACAGGAGCTGGCTCCGAATGGAGCCGGCGGTGTTGCAGGGGTGCGACGGGTGCAGTTGCACCCGTCGCGATTTTCACTGTCTGCTAAGCAGACAGTGAAAATCATGCTGGGGCCCTGTTAGGGGGCCCCTGCACTGCCCATGCCACCAGAAACCGCCAGAAACAGGATGGCGGGAAGGGGGTCAGAATCTCCATGGCGGCGCTGCAAGCAGCGCCGCCATGGAGATTCAGCCCAGCCAGGGGTAATCCGGCGGGAAACCGCCGGATCCCCTTTTCTGACCTCGGCTTTACTGCCGCGGTCAGAATGGGCAGGAAAGCACTGCCAGCCTGTTGGCGGTGCTTTCCGTTGGTCATGGCCCCCAGGGTCGGAATGACCCCCATAATTCCTTGTTAAAACATGGCAGATGTCCTGCGCACCAAGGGCCAGATGCAGCAAGCAGTTTTGCCCATTCTGTGTCTATGGGAAAATGTGTTTGTACATATGGCCCCAAATTACAGGTGCTTTATAGTCAGTGGTACTCCAATTACCTCAGACGGGATAGCCACCATGTTTTGCAGAATACCCTGCCTGCCAAATTCTAAATGATACTCTTAGATGGGTAGTATTTAAATAGTGAGCATTAAAGTTGGTGAAGGGATTGAAGAGGATTGCGCTGAGTGGTTACATCAGCAGACACTTTACCAGGAATTATGAAGCTAAATCTCTGGCACTGAATTTGGATGCGGCAATGGTAGGTGTTGGGAAAGACTGGGCAGTTGAAAATAGAACAAATCACACTTTTCAACTCTTAGGTGGCTATATCTATGTACGTGCGTCTGGGAAAATGTGTTTAGTTTTTCTTGATCAAAGGATACTTTCTTTGAGGGAGATCACCCAAAGCTTTTTATTCCTCTGCAATCTACCATAATTGGGTCAGTAATTGTGGAAATAGTCGTAGTTTGCATACTAGCAACATCTATGCATTGGTGGATAGCTAAAAGGTGTTGCACTTTTTCAATCCTCACTTTCAATCACACACGTTTGCACATACACTCACATTCACACTTACACACTCTCTCGGGTAAACACACTCTCACCTTCAAGCATTCTACCCCAATATACATTTAAAAGCAGTTTGCTTCTTACCTCAGCTGCCAGGGAAGGTCAAATCCCAGCAAATTGTAATCCATTTTTTATTATACTAATTGTGATTAATGTAATATTGTTCACCATTAGTTCAATAGACAAATTGACAGAAAAGTAAGAGAATGGAGCACAACCGAACGAGCTTCCACTGTGTTCCCTGCACTGATTTTGTCAGCTCTGAGGCCAGGAGTTGCAAAGGCAGTGCAAGCTGTCACCAGTCACAAGCCATGGGTGTCCATGAAAATATGCTGTAAGTTTCAGTACGAGTGGAATTCGATGCAAGAAATATCAGCTCCTCATGTAATTCCTTATTTTTCAGAGAAAACTAAGTATAACAGCACACAGTAAATACCGCACCCTAACATATCTGTATTTATTGGGTGTGGTCAATGCCTCACCCTTTCCAGCAACTTTGTAAACAAAACCCTTGTCTTTAATATATAAACACTCTTATATGTTTGCTGAATGTGAAGGACATGCAGCATGTAGCTATTGTAGCACCTGACAGAAAACTACTCCTAAATTTAGATCTTCCAATCTGTGGTTGAGAAAAAGTAGATGTTGGCAGTTAAAAGTCAGAATTAATTTGGATCATATTTAAGCTAGTAAAATGGCCCCAAACAACTTTGAAGCTAACAACCTGATCACAATTGCATTTGTTTTTGGTGTGGGGTTACTCAAGTGCACAAATGCAGCTGGTATCCCTGAATAAAAAACACAGTGAATGTAAGTTTTCTCCCTTAAAATGGGGCATACCTGCACGGATCCAGATATACCAGGTCCTTTTCAAGAGAGTATTCCCAGATTCTAGTGGACTTAATGACTGTTAGAAGTGGATCTCTAGTTGGCAGTCAGTTTGCACACTGTCCAAGCATGGTCCCTTACTCTAGTCAGGGCAATGGAGATAAACACTTAAGATAACCCCTGCGTACCCCCTTGGTAGCTTGGCACAAGCAGTCAGGCTTATCTCAAAGGCAATGTGTAAAGTATTTGTGCCAACACACACAGTAATACATAAGACACCGCAAAATAGACACCACACAGGTTTAGAAAAATAGCCAATATTTATCTAAATCAAACAAGACCAAAATGACAAAAATCCAACATACACAAGTAATGTTATGAATTTTTAAATTATAAAAATGAGTCTTACTCCATAAAAAAACAATGGATGTGTTGATGATACACAAAGTACCTGGTTTGCGTCAAAAATAAAGCCGAGTGTGTGTCGGAAAGGTCAGTGGTGCGTCAACTCCTTACTCACAAGTGAGGCCGTGCGATGTTTCTTCTCCGGTCAGGTTGGCGATGTGTCATTTTTCTGTCCTGCAAGAGAACTATGTGTCCATTTCTATTCAGGCAACCTCGGGTCAGGGCAGGTTCACATTGATTTTGACGCCCAGCTACGATGCATGTTAAATCCGGCTGCACGGTGATGAGGAACAGCTCTGCCTGGGGTTTGCATTGATTTCAGCAGCCACAAGCAGATGTTGCGTCGTTTCTCCAGCCGCAATGTTGGTGATGCATCGATTTCCCAGCTGCGATGCAGGCGGTGCATCGATATCTCAGCTGCGATGCAGGTAATGCATCGTTTTTACAGCCGCGTTGCGGGTGGTGCATCAAACTTTTTCCCGCATGGCTCCTGTGCATGGATTTCAGTCTTGGTTCCACCAGCTTCACCTTCCAAAGGCCCAGGGACTGGAGAGGACACCATGTAGCAGGATAGGAGTCTCAGCAAGAGAGACCAGGTGCTGGTAGAGAAAGTCTTTGATGGCCCTTAGACTTCAAAACAGGAGCCAAGCTCAGTCCAAGCTCAGTCCAAGCCCTTGGAGACTCTTCACAAGTAGGATTATACCTCAAACTGCAGGCCAACCCAGCAAAGCACAGTCACAGGCAAAGGGGCAGTACACCTCCTTCAGCTCTTCTCCTTGGCAGAGGTTCCTCTTGACTCCAGAAATAATCTAAATATCTGGGGGTTTGGGTCCACTACTTATACTCCTTTATGCCTTTTAAGTAGGCAAACTTCAAAGGAAAGTCTCTGTTGTTCACAAGATCCCCCCTTGCCCAGGTCTGGCCCCAGACACACACCAGGGGGTTGGAGACTGCATTGTGGTAGGGCAGGCACCATTCAGGTATAAGTGTCAACTCCTCCCTCCCCACTCTAGCCCAGGAGACTAATCAGGAAATGCAGGCTACACCCAAGCTCCCTTTGCATCACTGTCTAGTGGAGATTCACATACAGCCCAACTGTCAGTCTGACCCAGACATGGAATACACAAGCAGGCACAGGCAGAGAATGGTTAAGCAAGAAAATGGACACTTTCTAAAAGTGGCATTTTCAAACAGAAAATCTAAAAAACAACTTCTACCAAAAATGTATTTTTAAATTGTGAGTTCAGAGACCCCAGACTCCAGACCTCTGTCTGCTCCCAAAGGGAAACTGCACTTAAAACATATTCAAAGGCAGCCCCCCATGTTAACCTATGAGAGAGATAGGCCTTGCCACAGTGAAAACCGAATTTGACAGTATTTCACTGTCAGAACGTGTAAAACACATCAGTACATGTCCTATCTTAAACATACACTGCACACTGCCCATGGAGCTACCGAGGGCCTACCTTAGGGATGCCTTACATGTACAAAAATGGATGGTTTGTGCCTGGCAAGTGGGTACATTTGTCAGGTGGAATTGGCAGTTTACAACTGCATACACAGACACTGCATTGGCAGGTCTGAGCCATGTCTAAAGGACTACACATGTGGGTGTGCACAATCAGTGCCTCAGGCCCACTAGTAGCATTTTTGGGCACCTCTAGTGCACTTTACTAGGGACATGCTAGTACATGAAATGTGCCAATCATGGAAAAACCAATTACACATACAGTTTACACAGAGAGCACTTGCACTTTAGCAAAGGTCAGCAGTGGTAAAGTGCCCAGAGTACCAAAACCAGCAAAAACAAAGTCCATCACACATTCAAAAACACAGGATGCAGAGGCAAAAGGACAGGGGAGACCACGCCAAGGATGCCAGGTCTAACAATGACTAATCTGATTAAGGTGGACCAGAGCCTACCTCTCATTGGCAGCAACGATTTTAGCACCGTGTACTCCACAGGTGCTCAGCTCTGGCTGGGCCGGTCTGTAATTAGTGACCACAGTAGTGGACAGCACAGTGGGCAAGCCAATATTAAAAGTTAGTACCGGATGCGGTATGATTTGTATTTTTTCTTACTCCTCTATAGCCTAAATACCAGTGGTGGCCTGTTAGTGCAGGAGTTAGGAATCCCAACCCCCCAATTTTCTAAAGCATCATGAGTGTTAGGTTGAGAAAAGGAAAAAGATCAGCCTTACAGACACTCATCATGTTAAGGTTAGGCAGCCAGTGGTTTACTCACCTAATTTGCACCTAATTCGCAGGGACTGGGAGTTTGAGCCAACATTTGGCAGGTTATATATTTCACAGCGCTGAGGGCAGTGACATCATTGTGACGATCCTTCCACTGATGATGCCGGGGAGCATAATTGATAGAGTCAGCCCAGGTCCATTTTGGTTTAAGCCCTGAAGTGCCATGGGCTAAGTGTCTATCAGTGACACCTCACACCACCTTTCCCAGCTCATCTCAGAGTCCTGATGTCACATTAGGAAAGCTGAGCAAAGAAAAAAACAACATGAATTTGTTGAAAATCAAAGCTTCCATCTGCCTCCAGCCCTCTGCTCTGCTGAAAACCAATTTTCCTTTCAGCAGAGCTGAAGACTGGAAATCATCTCCATTTATAATTTGTCTTCCCAGAATCATAGCTCTAACAAAAATACGGATTTGTTAAGCAAAGTTCTGTGAAGAATGCCAATTTCCTTAACTTTCCTAATTCCAAGCAAACACACAGAATCCTGCCATAACTAAAGGTAGTGGTGCTCTTTATGTTTCATGTCGAAAGTGTGGCATAGAACCCTCAATTCATTGGCTTTTTAGTAGTCCTGCATGGAATCCATCAAGTTGAGTATGACTTCTCCACCTCATTTGCGTCCCTGTTCCACAAAACTACCTTGGTTTTGATCAAACCTAGGCACCATCTTGAGCTGGTCAAGGAGAGGGAGAGACATTAGTCTGCCCCATGCTCCTGTCTGTCCCTGTTTCTGATGTTAACAGTAGACTACACCCTGAATATTTTGATTTAAGCATTACACCAACTGTATTAGATTAAATGTATTTGTTGTAGTATACCCTTTATTGAGTCCCACTTTTTGATGCCGGACCTGTGTGTTGCTGAGCCCTCCAGCAGTGGGTTTTGTTATGTCCTATATGAGACTAATTCACCATTCACACTCAGTCCATCCAAACCTTTGTTTCCCCTTCCTCCCCTGCATCAACTTTAGTTGATTGCTCCACCTTGCAATGCCATACCTTTAATTAACACTTCCTACAAGTGTGTTCAACCCAGAAACCCTTGTGAAAGACAGAAAGATTAGGGCATCTTCCTTTGGTTTCTTCAATGTTTGGAAATGTTAGGACCTAGGAGGGTCCAGGGCCAGAACCCTTGGGCCTCACCTTCCTCGTCCTATCCATCTTTAAACGCATTCCCCTCAAATAGGTTTTTCTTCACCAACATAACCCTACTACCAACACTATTAGTGCCGAGAGCAACATATAGGCTTCTACCTGCTATGTTGTTGCTACCAGGTTGCCAATGGATTGTCTCCATCGCAGACCTATCCTGGCTGCCTGTAACTGGTGTATGCCAGAGGCCATTCCACTGTTACTTCTAGACAACTCATACTAGGCATTTTTCCTGCTCAGTATACTGTGAGTCACTCCTCAGTTTCTCCAGAAAGCACCTTACTGGCCTTCTTCCCAGCCTCCCATGACCAGTGAAGACCATGGCCTGCTTATCTGACTCTCCTTCGTGTACTCAAGCAACCAACGGCTGAAATTCAGCCTGGCACCTTTTCTTCTCAATGTCAAAAGTGTGCATTTAATTTGTTCAAGCCGGGCATTGCGACACAGCCTTCTCGACACGTTTGTCTCATTTCTTTACTTTCTCTACTTTTTCCTTGTTGCTTGTATCCAGTGCATATTTGCAGATTACAACTCTATCATTCACAGGGTTACTCTAAAGTGCATTCATTAGGGCTTGGTTTATCCTCTGCATAGCTGTAGATAACTCTTCATCACTCCTTGACAGACTTGTAACATCATTATGATGATGGCAGTGGATGCCCATTGGTCTTTACCTCTGGCTACCTGTAACCGATGATGTGCCACTCCTCTCCATCACCTGGGTAGTTTTGGGAGATCATTTAGGCCAATAAAACAATTGCGCTAGCTCAGTTGTGCATAATGTTTTTTAACCCTGCCTAACGCCATTCCTTAAAGCCATCCGTGCACCATATTTATGAAATGACGCACAATGGTGCTAAAGAATGGCTAGGGTCACAAAAAAAGATGCTAGCTTATGGGGGATGCCGTAAGGGGCAATGGCATTAGTGGGTCAGAAATGATGTTAGGCTGGTTAGCAGCAACATTTCTGCCGCTAATCTGCCTGACGTCAGTTTTTGATGCACAGGCAGGCAAAAATGAGTCATTACCACCACCCCAATGCCCACCACAGGGGACCGGTGTCCCCTGAGCAAGCCCTGCATACACAGTGCCAAGCAAGGGGCTCCATGTAAGAGGCCCCCAGTGGCACACCACACACATACACAAACACTTACCCGCACCCCGCAACTTACCTGGGATGGGCTCCCTCCTCCAGTAGTGTCCCTGTGGTGTGGGTGGTGGTGTTGCTGGGGTTTAGAGTGGGCATCTTTGTGCCCATTCCATAGTGTGTTCCCATGGAAATAGGCCTACCTTCACTTTAACGCCTGGTCTGACCAGGCGTTAAATAATTGGTGCTAAGAGGACTTAGCACAATCATTTTGGTCCACCTCCCACCGCATGCGGTTTCTGCGCCGGGAGTTAAATGTGGCACTTGGGGGCTAGCGCCATTTTTAGGAAGGGAACGCCTACCTTAAATCTCATTGACGCAAGGTGGGTTGGCGCTTCCTAGAAATGGCGCTATCTCCAATAATTTCAAAATATAAATATGGAGTTAAGTTAGCGCTGTTTTAGCATCAAAATTAATGATGCTAAGGCGGCACTAACCTTCCATAAATATGGGCCTTAGTACGGCTGCATTTCACCTGTGCATGTCTTTGATTGCTCGCCATTGCTCCTGAATGGGCTCATTTAGGCTTCGGCCCTGTTAGGGACTCCGGATAGAGCTGGCTCAGTCCTGCAGAGAGTCTTGCCCTGATGACCTTGAATAATTCATAAACAGATTGCTTTAAATACCGTTTTTGTTTAATATATTCTTAATGCTGATGATGTGTGACTTTATTACAGACATTTTGCAGTGTTTGTTTCATGCAACATCCATAAAAAATATATTTTATATCAAAACAGAACCTCATATATCAGAAATGTTAGAGTGTCACAGAGAATATTTGCAATAATATTAGTGAGCTGCTGCTTTGTTACAATATTGGAAACACTTGTCACTATCCTTGAATTCTAAATGTAAACACATTTAGAATTCGGGCAAGTGTGCCTTTGCACTGTCAGTGACCGGGCCAACGAGTGCGTGAAAGAGCTGTAATTGGATCATAAATTAAAAGCTGTGCCAAACAAGGGCTCCCAAAATACGGTTGGCCCAGGCCCCTCAAAATCATAAAGATGTCCCTGCTCGCGCAATGCAGTGCAGTGCAATCACCTTCTGCCAGAAAATTATACAGAAAATTTGTCATGACTGCCTGAATCCAGTGCATTCCATAGGCTGATCCTCTGCCTCTGTAGTGAATATTAGAGATTACTCACTCATCCACAACAGTAAATTGATGTAAAGGGCACTTGCTCTACCTCTCCTTCCTATTCCTGCCACTACTCACCTAAAAGCTG
The DNA here is from genome assembly GCF_031143425.1 of Pleurodeles waltl. Lineage (NCBI taxonomy): Eukaryota > Metazoa > Chordata > Amphibia > Caudata > Salamandridae > Pleurodeles > Pleurodeles waltl. The sequence goes on along the minus strand of NC_090440.1, from coordinate 1,541,582,513 downwards.
CAAGCTAATACAAGATAAGTGCACCACTTAGGTCATTCATGCAAAGCACCATAATGCTTTCCACGTAGACCACGCTGCCACTCAACACCCTTTGGCTAATCACCCTTCCTTGAGGTAGGGGGCACCTGACTGTTAATGTACTTTTGCTCCTCATATGATATATAAACCAGTATATAAATGCAATTACAATACAACGAGACCCTACGAGCGCACTATTGCATAAAGGTTGACCATAAAATTACAACCATGAGCACCCTTTGTTTGCGTTTTGTTGCTTAGGTAAGCTTGCCTTGGTACTTTAGAATTTATTTTCTAATGCTCCAGATGACTGCTTTGATGTTCTTGGCTTCCTGGTGTATTAGTTATGTCTAGGGGAGATGGGCACTGTCTAGCAGTTGAAAATAGTATATACACTGATGGATCTGCAAGATATGCACGAAAATATCCTTTTTCTCAAAAGAAATTAAAATGATGCTGTAAAAAACATGTCCAGTCTCCAGTTTTCAAATTACCTAGGGAAGTTTTACAGAAACTTGACAGATATTTTGTATATTGCAAAATAGCACCTCAGTGGAATTGTCTGCCTCTGATACTTCTTTTGCTTTCTCACATTTTTAATTATTTTCTACTGCATGACATAGTTAACACTTGTTAAACATCTTTTAGAGTCTAACAGCGCCGCAATATGCACCAGATCCCACCTTTTATTTTAGCCCATAGATATAATGGTGTCGAATATCAACCTTTCCAACCCCTACAAATGCAAAAACCATAGCGTTGAATATTTGTACTTCATAAGTGGTCTTGGGCATGAGCTAGAGTTGAGTAGTGTTGGCAGATCACTGTAATTCTGTAAAAGGTGTCACAACTAGAGAGAACTCCAAAGGCAGACTTTCCTTCGCTATAATGATAGTAAGATGGAGAGAATTTCACTGGCGGATTGTCCTCCACATTTCAGAAGTTAGGAGATATTTCACTATCACCAACATCTAATTCAGAGTGTAATTTCTCTTTCTGCATTCATAGCCGGTGAAACTCAGTTTAGGGTTGATGTGGTTGGTGCTGACTGACATGGTAGGTTGACATTAAAATACTTTGACACCTTTCTGAACATTAAATTAAAATATAAAGCACAACTCTTCATAAAGGATGAATATTTTGCAGTGGCTATTTCCAATCATATGCTGCTTGTTTAGCTCTGAAGTATGGGGAGAGGTCATTCCACATGGAGTTGTGTTTCTATTTAAACTGAAGCCCCACTATCCTTGAAAGGTTGTTTTCCTAATTAAATTCACCCAGATAAGTGGTAGCGACCGATAGATTCTGCACAGGCCAGTAATTTGCTGTACTAAATACTTGCAGGCTTAGAGAGCTGCATAAATTATGGTAAACAGAACTAGGGAACCCTGTGTATTTTCATGTCTTCAGCCAGAGAGCTGCACCATTATATGTAGCACATCCACAATATCATCGGCAAGCTACTCACCACACCCTTCTGAGGTTATTTACCCAAAAACAATTATTTTCTCCTGTCATAATGCTATTTTATTAACGCATCCTTTCTGACTCCAGGACTAAAGTAGTGTGTTTTACTAGAAGTGTTCACATTCAGGTTCTTTTTTTGGGAAAAACAAGTCTACAAATTCACACTTCTTGCAATAAAAGGTGCACTTCATTTATTATACTTATCCCAGTTATGTGTTAGAAATTGTCTTTAGTTTTGGAATTACTCATTGTCCACACATGGACATTTTGAAACACCCTTTTCATTATAAAGAGCCAGGGAGAACACTATTGTGTATTACTTATGTATAATGAGAGTGTTTCACTAAAGGTACTGTAAGGTTCAAGACATAAGGCCTTAAAAAGAGAAGTAGTAACAGAGAAGTAAAATATTTGGGATTTCTGTACTGAGACCACCTTTTGGAAAAACTGCTGCTCTGAGAACAGTGCTTTTGGTGTAATACAAATTTGAACTAATAATGACCACAAAATATATGGACTCTTTATTAGGGTTCTTAAATGGCACACAAAAAGTAAAGGACTTTATAACCCAGCATAGAATTTAAATCTGATGCCATTCATTGTGATGTAGTGCTCTGTATAGGCATTTACGCAGTGGGTTTCAGTGGACACACTATAATAGACATCGCAGGTTTGATGACATAAATGTTTGCCTGCCTTTTTTCAGGTTTTTTGATGTTGTGCATCATTTCTTTACAGGCGCATATCTATTTTTTGATTTTGAGAAATATTGTTTCTAGGTACTTGGCAGACACTGAAGTACTGCAACTCACAGATAGATCTAATAAAAGTCACAATTCAACATGATGCCGGAGCACCACACTCAAATATATAATCATTATTTTCTGCTTTGCCCAAGTCTTGTGAGGTAAAATGTGGTGCCTAAACCATTAACACTGACCTCAGTAGTCAAAATTGTTCTGCATGCGGTATTCCTAAAGGCTATTTTAGGTCTAGCATAGCAGTGCTGCTTTCTGAAAGTCCAGTAGCTACCAATGCTTAAAATATAAACAATGCTGAAATGAAGAGGGATCCTGGGTGTCGATTCACCAAAATGCCAGGGGTAGTGGAAGTGACATCATACACCCTTTGACCTTAATGATGTCAAAGGAAGTGGTGTCACATAACATTAACCCTCATGACATCACAATACTTGCTCTCACTCTTACACTAACTCACTCATTCTCACTTTCTTGCCCACTCTTACTCTGACCAACCTAAACATTCTCACTCACTCACCTTCACACACGCCCTGTTCCACATACTAACATACATGCTCACACATACACACACTCTCTCACCAGAACTCCCTCTCAGTCACATGCACGCATATCAAATATACCGAAAAGTATTTTAATTCACTTACCTAATATGCCAGTGGAGGTTCTGTTTCAGATACTGCTGTACCACATTACATTATTACATTAAAAGTGAATGATACATTATTTAGCACTATAAAAGTAATAAAAATGAGCAGAAACGGACACTGGAGCCTGACACTTGTAATTGAGCTACCCTTCTGTTCCTGGCACTAACTGTGCCACATCTGCAGGCAGGGGTTGCAAAGGCAGTGTCAGGGGTCGCAAAGGACAGGCCAGGGGACCCCTAAAGGACATCCTTGAGCCGGATCCTGGATCCAGTAGCTATTATTGAGACGGATTGGGGATCCATCTGGGCCCAGTGAAATATGCCGAATTTGCCTCATTGTAATTTGCCATTACTGGGACACAATTCAGCAGCGCCCACACATTGTCTGCTTTCTGTTCAAAGCAGCAAAGTGCAGGCGGCGAGGAGACTTTATTATTTTTTAAATCAATGGATCAAAACAAAGGACGAATTTGAAGGGCCATCAGCCCGCCTTCTGTTTTAGTATTATCCTGACTGGAAGCTATGTGGAGCCTAACACCTTGACGCCAGTGCAATGGAGGGGAACACTGACACAAAGCTTGTTATCACTTCACTTATACTTACGATCTGGAGGCAAGCTTTTGGCTTTGTTCAATTCCTGTACATAAGAGATATGCATTCACTACAAGAATGTGAGCTGTATTCCTGCTTATGAGTATTTGTACGAATAAGATTTTAAATATAACTTACTAGTTTATTTATTTAATTCTTTTATAGCGCTACTCCATTTAGGGTGTCAGAGCACTTTACATCACACTCGTACATTATAAATTGGCATCAACTCAAACAAGTGTGTGAATCAATGTACAAGATGTTACATAAGACAATGAGAGTTTCAATGTGTAGAAGTCACACATCGCCTTCACTGTAAGATTATATTTAACAAATGCATTGCCGAGAGAAATACAAAGTTGCGGTTGCCTGTAGTAATAAGACTTTATTAATTAAGAAAAAAAAACTTTTATTAGCTTTATAATAACAACAGATTGAGAAAAAACAATACAGCTTTGAACCCATGTTTTGCAGTTTGCATGCAGGTCCTTGATGCCTAGCTCAGTGTTTTATATTAGGATTGATATTTAAGAACTGGAAGCAGTAAAAGGATCTCTGAGTCAAAACTAGTAACCCACTTACCTATCTACATAAAACAAAAATCTGTCATCTGTGTGTTACACATGTGCTTTGCAGGAGATACAAAAATCATGACTACAAAGAAAATTGCTAACATGAATGCAAAGATGAGTAGACTACACAGACTCAGTCAACCACAACCATGCAAGTCATTCTGGTGCTATGATGTCAACTATGTATAGAGCTTGGTGACTTCCACTGTATGAACGACAGAACAGACATGCCTCTTTTATAAAATTCAGCAAAAAAATGTTCTGCAATTTGCTAAAAATTTCAGAAAGTACAACTGGATAATTGCCGCTTGCATCATCTAAGTCACTTGCACCAGATGTATTCAAAAGAAGATCCATGGAACTAATATTTATCAAAACAGCAAATTCATTTGATGTTGCCACCAGGCCCCTTTTTTTGTGCCATTTTCCATGGACAACCACCTGTTCAATAAGCTCTCCCAGACTCCCAGATGCATTAAGAGATTTGTAGAATTACTGGTGCATCGACAAAGGGAGATTCTGATCCAACCATAGCCTTTCTTGCATATTCACGACATGAGTCCGTGTGTTTCTAACTGATACTACACGAAAACCTCTGTGAAATGTCTCAGGTAGAAGCCGGTTCCCTCAAAGATGCACCTAAGCCCACTAGCCTTTCACTCCACCCTCTGTATCTTTGAGGTAAAATGTGTGACATCAGAAAACAGCATTTATCTTGGGACCAAATTGATTCTCATTCAATTTCATGGACACAGCATACTGATTGGGTGTTTTAACCACACTTGCAGCAAAAGAAGTTTAAAGCAAATAATTGAAATGTTCAATCTCTACCTCAATACCAACTAATAATACTACCTGTTTTCTTAGAGATAGGTAGGCGGCAATCATAAAGGCAAAACATCATTTTGAAAACTCTCTTCTACTTTGACCATAATACACCAACATATAAGATGGTGCAGACAGAATACTCCTCCCAGCAATGATGTGCCACACCCACACATGCATAAAACCAAGGGAAAAACAACTGCTGTTTTCACTTAACCCCTTAACTGCCACCGACATAATGGTTACGTCCAGTGGTGCGGCGCTGAGGCGCCACAGATGTAACCATTACGTCCTGCTACCGGCCCTCGGGGGAAGGGATGGAAGGGGAATCGCTTCCTCTTCCACCCTCGAACTCCCTCCCCCGCCAATTGACGTCTGATGATGTTAGCGAGCAATAGTGCACTGACCTCATCATAGGCCGTCCCCATCGTGCTGGAAGCTCTTTTTCCAGTGTGGATCGCAAGAGAAATGCAAAGCATTTCACTTTTTCTCACGGGCTGGGGGTAGGCAGAGGCATCAAAGGAAAGGAAAGGCTTTCCTTTCCTTTGATGTCTCTCTGAGCATTTCTGCAGCCCGATAAGAAGCGATCTTGGCTGCAGAAATGTCCACTATACACCAGGGAGTTTTCATTTTTTCAATTTATGTATAAGGGGAGCGGCCCCTTTGGCAAGGGTCGCTTCCCAAGGGGACAATTGTTTTTAAGGCCTCCCCAAGGGGGGCAGAAACCACTAGACACCAGGGATTTTTTCACAACAATTTCACGCAAGAGGAGCAACCCATTATGGCAAGGGTCGCTCCCGTGGGGGGGCATATTTATTTTGGGCCATTTCTGTCCCCCTTGGGGCAGATCGGCCTATTTTAATTAGGCCGATCTGCCCCAAGTGGGGCAGAAACCACTAGGCACTAGGGATTTTTTGCTTTGTTTACAGATGGGGAATGACCCTTCATGCAAGGGTCGCTCCCCTGGGGGGGAAATTTTATTTTAGGTCATTTATGCCCATCTTGGGGGCAAATCGGCCTATTTCTATTAGGCTGATCAGGCCCCAGGGTGGGCAGAAACCACATAGGCACCAGGGATTGGTATATGTTTGTTTTGTTTGGGGGGGCAGCCCCTTGGGCATTGGTTGCTCTCCATGGGGGCACATTACTGTTGGTGATTTCTGCCCCCCTTGTGGGCAGATTGACCTATCTTTGTAAGACCTATCTGCCCCCAAGGGGGGCCAGAAAGCCCACTAGGAACCGAGGAAGATTTTTTTTCAAAAAAAGAAGGTGGGGGTATGGCCATACCCCACCCCAAAATAAATGGGGACAAAGTTGTTCTGCCCACCGGTGGGCAGATGGGGCAATTACCACTCCAATCCACTCCCTGGGGGGCCAGAAAGCCTACTAGATACCAGTGAATTAAAAGAAAATAGTGGGGTGGTGGCTACCAACCAGTATGGCATGGTTATGCCTCTACCCTAACTGAAGGGGGTAACAGTCTTTCAGCTCTCCCCCGCACACTAAAACATACTATCCCACGCCAAGCAAGAGGACATTTGATTATTTAGGGTTTTGGTTTTACATTTGGGCTATGAGAGCTTGTCAAACTCTCAAAATCGTCCCACTTGGAATGGTGAGGGCTGCATTTTTTGGACTTTGGGATGCTGCCATCTAGAAAAATCTACAAGACCTAGACACATAAGGGCCAAGAGAGCTTGGCTAATTCCCACTTGGCATGGTGAGCAGCTGCACTTTTTGGACTTTGGTACGCTGCCATTTAAAAAAACCTACTAGACCTAGACACATCTGAAAAGTAAACATCTGGGTGAGTCCAGGGTGGTATGCTTCACATTGACCCCACACCATTTTCCTACCCACAATGCCCTGCAAACCTCCAACGTTGCTTCATATAACACATTTTCCCCACATTTATGTGATGGAACCTTCCAGAATCTGCAGGAAACCACAGATTCCTACCACTCAGCATTGTTGCATCTATACCTATAAAAATTCTGCCCCACTTGTCAGCCTAAAAATGTTTCTTTTCAAACTGCTGTTTTGGACCCGCTTTGGTTCCCCTTCAATTTCGACATGTTTTTGGCTCTTCCCTGTCACAGGCACTTGGCCCACCTACACAACTGAGCTATCATTTTTATTGGGAGACTGAGGGGAACGTTGGGTGGTAGTAAATTTGTGCCGGTACAGTGATCCCACACAGAAACATCTGTGTTTGGTAGGTTTCCCTAGATGGCTTCCGAGCTCAGGACCAAAAACGCAGGTGTCCTCCCCCACAAAAACAGGTAGTTTTGAATTTGATAATTCTGATGTGTCCACGTAGTGTTTTGGGGTATTTCCTGTTGCGGGTACTAGGCATACGCACACAAGTGAGGTACCATTTTTATCAGGCGACCTGGGGTAATGCTGGGTGGAAGGAAGTTTGTGGCTCCCCTCAGATCCCAGAACTTTCTATCACCAAAATGTGAGGAAAAGTGTTTTTTTGTCACATTTTGAGGTTTGCAAAGGGCTCTTGGTAACAGAACCTAGTGAGAGTGCCACACGTTACCCCATCCTGGGTTCCTCTCGGTGTCTAGTTTTTAGAAATGTCCAGGTTTGCTAGCTTTTCCTAGGTGCCGCATGAGCTAGAGGCCTAGAGGCCAAAATCCACAGTTAGGCACTTTCCAAAAACACGTCAGATTTCAATGTGAAAACAACAAACTGTCTAGTATTTTAATAAATTCTTCACACTAGTTTTAATTATTTTATTGTCCTTCTTTAAAGCTTATCTTTAAAACCATTGGAGTAGCTTCCTTTCTCCAAAAACTGCACAAATCCAACCCTTAATTTTACTCTCCAACTCACTAGAGCTTACCCAGGTCTGTTCTTTCTCACATCAAGCCAGCTCTCCAACTTGTGACACCTCTCACTAAATACAAAGGAGCATATTTATGAAAAGTGGCGCTGCACCAGTGCAGTGCCACTTTACTAGCGCCCCTTAGAGCCCCACTAACTCCACCATGTGTGCGCCGTATTTAATACCCAGTGCACTATGGCGGTAGTTAGGGAACTTATGTCAAAACTTTTGATGCTAATTCGGCGCTCTGCAGGATTATCGTCAAAATGTTGATGCTAATCTTGCAAAGCCAATTGAGGCCCATTGTAAACAATGGTGTGCCTCTATTCAACACCTGCTCTGAGTAGGCATTAAAAGTGCACGCAAAGAAATGTCTTAGATTTCTTTGCACCATTTTTTTGCCTCCCCTAACAGGGGACGCCCCCTTTGCATACACTATGCCTCTCACCATTATGCATTGCGCCACTTTCTAAATTTGGCATGGTGATTCTGGCCTCGTTAGGCCACATTAGAGTAAACAAAATGATGCAAATGTGGTGCAAAGAGGCACAAGGAGGCACTAGGGGCTCTTAAATCTGCCCCTAAATGTATTTCAAATTAACTCAGGACCTAAATTGCTATTTGTCTTGTGATCTAACTAAACAGGAAGTTGGTCAACATCATGCACACAAAACAACATACATGGAATTATTTATTGCTACAGTTAAATCTGACCCATTAAGAAGGAACTATTCCTTCACTCTTCATTGATGCTACTTGACTCCTGGAAAAATGTAAGAATATAGGAAAATACAAATGTGCAAGATGTGAACTAAAGGGCGCCAACGATGTGCACATGTTCGTGAATGTCCAGGATTAGTTATCTTCTGACAAGAGGTAGTCAAGGTGTGAAATTCCATCATAAATGATGGCCTGCAGGTAAGCCCCATCTTGACTTTATTTGAAATAGACAAACACATTGTGAGGTGAAGGCCCCCAGCAAAGAGCGAAGAGAGCTACTATTTTATCTGGTCTTGTTGGCCAGAATGGGAATATGCAAAAGGTGGTTACAAGCCAAGCTTCTGTCAGTAAAAGAGTGGCTGATAGCTGCGGATTATGCATGCGTACTGGATAAAGCGAGCTATTATCGGAATACAGAGCTTCTTAGGAACCCTATGAGCTCTGGCAAAGGGCGAGATGGGGGAAACAGTCCCATGATTATACCAAGATCCTCTCAGAGGGTAATGGCCACCACCTAAGGCCTCTGAGTGAGAGTACTGGATTCCTCAAAAGTATTGAAGGAAATACTACCTGGCCATAAGGTATTTCATGTGGGTATTATTTATGTTGTCCCCGGTATTGACACTGATACCGGCTATTGTAGGCATGCTTGGTGTTATGAGGACAAAAAACAGCATACATGTACTGATATACATATATGTGATACTTACATAGTGCAAACCTAACTGAAAGGCAACAGAGCACCATACTGAAAGATAGAGTCAATAAGTGTTTGGTGGGATAGCTTGGTTGTAGAAGTGGACACTTTATTTACACTATGATGTAATGTTCTTTAAAGAGCTGTGTCTACATCTCATTCCTAAATTGAAGCATAGTTGGGGTGTTCCATATGGATAGTGGGATGCCCTTCCAAATGCTAAGTTTGTGCATGAGGTTGGTCTGTTACTTTATTTTTTGGCCTTCTTTATCTCCAGTCTGATGGGGTCTTGAATACAGGTGTAGTAAGAGCCACAGAAGGTGGTGAGCTTGTCAGCTAGACAGGCAGGGGTGCTAGTTGTGATGGCTTTGACAATGAGTCAGTTAGTGTTGTCTGTGATGTGGGCCAGCAAGAGGAGTTAGAGAAGTTCCAGTCGGGGCTGGGGATGATATGATCATAGTTGTTAGGTCCTTGATGAGGAAAGGTGTTAGTTTCTTTAGCAAAAAGAGCTAGTCCCAAGTAATCTTGGTTTTCTTGGTGAAGTATTTTTTTAGGGTGAGGTCAGTGTCCAGAGTGAATTCAGGTCACTCAGCACTAGATGAAATTATGACATGAATACCTCTTGGTTCATGTCATTTACCTAGGTTTGGATCAGTTGTTGCTTGTTCTTGGTGAATATTAGGTATTCTGTTTTTGTGGGCTGAGCTACAGGTGGCAGGTTTGGACATCTGGGTGTGGATGAGGTTCACACAGTTTAAGTTGTTAGATGTCTGGAGCAGGCAGACCTCCAATTAAAGTTGTGTGTCATCAGCTCATTGTTAATTTGTTTTTAAAACTATATTTTTATTCAGTTTTTATCAAGAACACAGTGAAGTTATGGCAGTGGTCGCAGAATACAGTGTACATATGAAACAGTGTACTACCCAAGGTATACATTGTCATCCCAATCGATCATGCATTACTTCCTTACTTCCCCTCTTGCAGCCAGAAAAATAATCACACATATTATTGCAATGATATACTATTCAACCTTCTATAAGACGTTAGTTACAGTTAATCAGGTATTGTCTTCGTTAGTTGGAAGGAGTCCCAATGAACCAAGATCTTTTCCAATTTTTTCATACAAACCCATTCCTGATATATCACTTTCTTGGCACTTTGACACCAGTCAATGTCTTTCTGCCCTTCCTGAATCGTGGATTGTGATATAGTCCCCCACCCCCACATCCTTGCGGTATTTCTCTTGGCAACTATGGCCCCAGCCATCATCCAAAATTGCTTCATATTTGGACCATGCCCTTTCTCCAATTACATTAAGCAGTAACCACTTGGCGTCTAAAGTGATCTGTATTGTTGTTACCCTCACCATCACTTCAATTGGATCCTTGGATAGAACCACAATATGTGTAGAAATGTGCCCTCCTGTCCTTAACCTCGGTTGGAGACCTTCCTATCTATTCAGAAGGGTTGACGGGTAGTATGCTTGATGTAGGATGCATGATTGAATCAGTCAAAAGCCTGCCCAAATAGCTATTACTCTGGGGCTTTGTAATGCCTCTCCCCTTTCCTCATCCTCCATTTGTCCCACTTCTGCCTCCCACTTGGTCCTAAGTGTTCCCAAGACCTCTGGGGCAAGGAACCGGGAACAGCATATTTTGGAGTCCATAATGAAGATGGGGCAAAGCCCTAATTTTATACAGGGTGGCACTGCCCATCAGCAATAATAGTAGCATCCGTCAGTGGCCCACGTCATAGCGTAGCCTATCCAGGATAGTGTATACATTTTTTTAAAAATTCCTGTGCATCTCTAGTGATATGGATCCTCACGTATGTGAAACCTTTGGATTGTATGGAAAGTGATAGTGCTCTCAGCAGTTGGGGGCCACCTTTCCTTCCAGTGGAAACAGGAATGACTTATTTCAGTTCAAACGGTAGCTGGAGTGTTCTAAAAAATACAGAAAATCTGTAGAACCCTGTCAATCAACCAGGTGGGGTTACTAAGGAACAGAAGTACATTGCCTGCCTATAGGGAGATCCATTCGTCCCAGTCAGGGCCCCTCTCTATGCCCCAAAGGTGTGGGTCCACCCACACCTATGCTGCCAGGGGCTTTTGCTCTAGGGCAAATAACATGACTGAACTGCCTGGAAATTACTCCATTGACCTTAATCCTTCCAATGGGATTCGTATATAAAAGGCGTGCCCAAGTGCAGAGCTTAGGGCCAAACCTGAAACGTCTTAGAGCGGCGAACAGAAAGTCCCACTTGATGCTGTTGAACCCTATCTGTGCATCTAATGATAACACTACAGCAGGATCTTGCTTGGCTGACCTTGTTAAGTATAGTACCCCATATAGCCTTCTTAAGTTCAGGCATGTCCCTTTTCTAAGGCATAAACCCCAACTGAGTGGGTGTATCACTGAGGTGATCACCTTACAAAGTTGTAATGCCAAAGCCTTTGCCAGCACCTTGGTCTCCACATTTAAAAGTTAAATGGGGTAGTAGGAGGACCACTCCGTTGTGCCTTATTTTTGGGGGGGATCACAACAATTGTTGCAAATCTCTGGTCAATGGGGAGTTCGCCCACCAGTAGAGCATTGCCGTACATGGCCAATCGGTGTATACATACCTTCAATGAGAAACTCCTTGTATATTTCGACCGGTAGGCCATGGGGGCCTGGTGCCTTCCCTGCCTGTAGGGACCTCAAGGCATCTGTGATTTCAGCTTCAGAGAGAATGCTTTCTAGTGCATCTCTGTCCACTTCAGATAGGGTTTGGACTTGAATGTCTGTGAGGAACTCATCGCAGTGCACCAACGTAACCTCAGAAGAGGTTGTATAGAGAGTCTCATAATAGGATGCAAACGACTCCGCTATTTTGTCCACTGACTTGCGACAATCTCCCGTGCTGTCATGAATCTGTAACATGCCTCCTCTTTGATCTCATTTCTCAAGCCATGCTAGTAGCCTGCCCGCTTTATTCCCTACCTCATATAGTCGTCTCTAGATACAAAGTGCATGTTTTGGCAAGTGATCAAATTTCACTCTGCTTGAGCCAGAGTTCATGGCACCATTGAGCGTTTGGCTGGTTTTGGGCCGCGTTCCCTAACTCTTGTATTTCTCATTCCAGGGCATCAAGCGCCTCACGTTTTTCCCTTTTCATCCCTGCTATCTTCGAGATTGCATGTCATCTGAGTACTGTTTTAAACGCCTCCCACAGTGTGATAGGGCACTGGACTGTTCCTACATTTTCTTGAAAGTAGAACTTTGCCGCTTTTCTAAGTTGTGACATCTTATTTTTATCTTTAAAGTTCCAGGGGTGGGTCTATTAGTGGCATTGCCTCTGGCTTAGGGAGTATCCTGTCGAATGTTACTGTCAGGGGCGAGTGTTCCGATATGCCCCTCGCCCCATGTCTGGACCCCAAAAATCTGAAGGCCATTGCCTGGTGGGTCATTAAGTTGTCTATTCTGGAGGCACTAGAATGGGTCACTGAGTGGAATGTATACTGTCGGACCAAGGTACTATGCAGTCTCCAGAGATCCACGAGGACAAACGCATCCAAGAAGGCCATCAGCAGCGAGGGCCGGGCCCCACCGCTATGAGGGCCCGCTCTGTCCACCAAGAGGTCTTCTACAGCATTCCAGTCACCCCTCATCACTAGCACCCTGGGAGCATTCTTCACAATAAGTCACTAATATCTGGTAGTGTTTGTGCATGCAGTTTTGGTGGTATATAAACTGAGCAAATGATTATAACATTGCCAATTCTCGGATTGCGCTACAAACCTCCCCAGTGTCTCATACTGAGTAGACTGTGGGATGTATGGGAGTGACTTTTTCACCATTATTCCTACTCCCCTGGAATTCGACGTGAAACCTGAGTGCACTGTCAATATGTACCCCAGTCTGAATAGGGCCTGGTTGTGATTACCGTCTAGGTGCACCTCTTGTATGAGGACTATATCTGGGGAGTGCCTTTTCATGAACTGTAATACCATAGTTCTCTTAATTTTACTTCCCAGTCCATTGACATTCCGGGTCATTATCTGTAGATCTGTCTTGGGCGGAGAACCCCTACACTGGGTAGCAGTCATAGGTTTTGTCTCATGTATCTATGTAATTCTATCCATAGTGTAGCATGCAATTGGAACACCTGTATCTGTTGCATTAACCCTATCAGTGTTCTGTACTGCGCCACTGCCCATGTATATGATCATAAAGACTAACATTGACTTTTGCCTTAAACATGTCCAAATCCCCCCTCCCAGCCCCCCTGCAAGGCAGGCCTAAAACTGCCCACCCCCCCCCAACATGCAGAGTGCCTGTCACCCCAAAGAACTGTTATTATGAGAACTTGGCCTACACCCCACTCAATAGACTGTAACTCTTGTGGCCAGTAATCAACCATCCCATTTGTAAAAATTGTTCCTATCCCTCCCCCCAGCCCCAAGCCATTGTGTACTTGTGCAGCCTTTGATTTCTCACCCCCAGACTTAGAATGCAGCATTGCATCTCTTGCACACAAGAGGATCGTTTTTTTGGCTAAAGTCATCCATCAGCTCTCGTCGACTATAACTGGTCTTCATGTTTGTGCACCGGGGAATGACGGCCTTCTTGCAATGTGGTCCTCCTCTTAGTGGGTTTGCACTTTATCCGTACGACCTGCCAGCACTTCAGCCAGTCCCATGCTTCCTCCAATGTCTCAAAATGCCAGGTCTTGCCAACTGCAATCACACGAAGTCTCTCTGGAAATAGCATTGAGTATTTCACATTCGCCTAATGAAGGGCCTTATTGATCTTGATAAAATGACATAGTTGGCGCTGAACATGGAGTGTGAAGTCTGGGAAACAAATTGGACCATTGTGTTTTAATACTAGATAGCATCTTTTGCTTGTGCTACTTGCAATATGGCATCCTAGTCCCTAAAATTTAATTTCCGCACAATGATGGTCTGGGACGGTGCTCCAGGCTTGAGTGGGGGGGGACAAACACCCTCTGTGCTCTTTCAACCATAAAGTAATGGGAGAGCCTTTTTGGTGCCAGATATTTAGTGATGAATTCCTCCACAAACAATTCGACACTGGGCCCTCCAGCTTTTTCCGGGATGCCTATGATTTTAATGTTATTGCGGCACGGCCGTCCTTCTTGGTCCTCGAGTCATCTGTATATGTTCATTTTCGAGCTTACTAACTTTGTCGTCCATTGATTTCATGGCATTTTGCAGACCCCCCACAATGGATTCCATTGAGGTAACCTTCTCAGAAAGTTTCTGGTAATCTGGCCATAGCAAGGCAATATTGATTGTTACTGCCTCCAGTTTTGGTTCTATAGTCCCTTTGAGTTCTTTTTCTGTCACCATTATTTCCCTGAGAAAGGGTTGCTCCTCCCAAGGCATGTTCTCCTCCTGCCTGAGGGCAGTACTCTCCACCATCGACGTGGCCGAGAGTGGCACCACATACCTGTCCATTTTATTCACTTGATGCAAGTGTCCCCCATCCATGCCAAGGCCGGGGGTCGGTCCACCAAAGAGTCCAGTTTCTTCTGCCCTATGAGGTTCCAATGCGCAGCAGCGCCACTTCACCCCGGGGCTCGTGAAAACAGCACCAGCAGTCCCAGGTGGATAATCACAACGGATGAGTATGTCACTCGTGCGAACCTAGGGAGTTACTCAAAGGGTGCATATCACCTTGCTTTCTAGTTTTAGGTCCTGGGGCTGATGGCTCACAGTGTCTAAGTTTCAGGGGTGTTGAGTGTGCCCAACCCTCCCTGGAAAAAATATGCTTCCTCTGCACCTCGAGATTCTCCCTGCCTCTCTGCTGAACATGTGCCCTATGCCTGGGCAGCGTCTAGTCAATATAGGGGGAATGGCGGCTCACCTTCTAGCTTCCTCCGTAGGTTACCAGGCCGGTAATGGCGGGTGGACGGGTCTGGTGCGCGAACCCTATCTGTGGGTCATTGAGGTGTGGGCATCCCCGCTCCCTGAGCTGCTATGGTGGTTGAGCCAGTGGCTGCAAACACTCGGGGGCCACCCACTCGTCGCACCAGAATGTTCAATATTTAGGGTGGGGCTGCCGCCCCAGCAGCTGTCTTCCCCGCTTCCATTTCCATCACTCCTCCCCACTAGGGGCTGGGGACATGCCAACGCAGTAGGCTGCACCAGCCACCCTATCCGTCACTCTGCGGTGTCCCGAAGGCCGTCCCTCACATAAGGTGGCCTGCAGCTTCCCTACAGCTCTGAGGGGGTGAGAGAGAACCCTCTGTGTTCTGATTCAGTGTGTGTATGTCATATGGTTAATATCAGCACAACAGGGCCACTTTAGGCTGCAGCCATTTTCACCAGCGTCAAGCCACACCCCCCCATTAGTAATTTTGATGCTGTTGCTGGCGAGCAGAGTCCGAGGGTGCTCCATCAGACAGTGACATCAAACATGCCCCTCCTTTATTATTAACTGTAACTTGGAACTATAGTACCTTCCAGACTAAAAAAAATTATGATTTTTTGTTAACTCATAATTTTCTAAGAACAATTAATGTATGGTAAGTTATGAGCAGCAACCAGTTCATATTATATGAACTTCTCACTAGTCTTATTGCATCAGTTGATATTTCAAGCCAGACCTGAATTCTAGGGTCATCTTTAGGACATGGTAAAATGTGATACACTCTATAGCTCAGTCTGTACAATATCACAAATGAAAAGACTAAGGTAAGAAAGCTAATTGGCAAGGAGTTGTGTGTGGCTACCCAAAAGTGAATTTACTCAAACAATGGCAAGGGCAGAGTGATCTAAGGAAACCCACAGCTTGCATTAAAAAATGAATAATACACATACAATATTTTGGACGCTAAGGCCCATATTTATACTTTTTTTTGCGCCTCATTTGTGTCACTTTTTGAAGCAAAAGTGGAACAAACTTACAAAATACAATTGTATTTGTATGTTTGCGCTGCTTTTGCGTCAAAAAAATACGCAAATGCGGCGTTAAAAAAAAAAGTATAAATATGGGCCTAAATTCCAAAAAAGAACCAAAAACAAATATGAGAGTGTTATGGGCAATCTCAGTGTACGTTAAAACAAAACAAGAGAACCACATTCCAGCACTCACCTGAATCAATCAATCAATCAATCAATCAGGGATTTGTAAAGCGCACTACTCACCCATGAGAATCTCAAGGCGTTGAAGGGAGGGGGGAGAAGGTGGGGAGCAGGGGTGCTACTACTGCCCAAACAGCCAGGTCTTGAGAAGTTTCCTGAAGGTAAGGAGGTCTTTGGTCTGGTGCAGGTGGGTGGGAAGAGTGTTCTACGTTTTGGCGGCGAGGTGCAAACATTATCTACCACCGGTTGTAGTTCTGTGGAAGCATGGGACGGCTGCGAGGGCAAGGTCAGCAGAGCAGAGATGCCAGGTCGGGGTGTAGAAGGAGAGTCGTCTGTCGAGGTATTCTGGTCCGGTGTTGTGCAGTACTTTGTGAGCATGGGTGAGGAGTTTGAAGGTGAATCTCTTGTTGACTGGGAGCCAGTGCAGGTTTTTCAGGTGGTCTGTGATGTGGCAGTGGCGGGGGATATCCAGGATGAGGTGTGCAGAGGCGTTCTGGATGTGTTGCAGCCTCTTCTGGATTTTGGCCGTGGTACCTGCGTAGAGGGCATTGCTGTAGTCCAGTTTCCTGCTTACGAGGGCTTGGGTGACTTCTTCTGGTTTCTGTGGGTATCCATTTGTAGATCTTTCGGAGCATGTGGAGGGTGTTGAACCAGGAGGAGGAGATGCCGTTGACTTGCTGGGTCATGGATAGTGAGGGGTCCAGGATGAATCCTAGGTTGCGTGCGTGGTCGGTGGGAGTCGGAGCGGTTCCGAGAGTGGTAGGCCACCAGGAGTCATCCCATGCAGAGGGGGTGGATGAGAAGTCTACACTCGAAAATGGTAAATAGCGAAAAAGTATAGATTTCAACCTAGATGCAGGAGTAGATTTACATATGAGTAAATCTGCGTGTGTAAATTTACTTTTGTGAATAGATCCCAATGTGTTTATTAAGAGGTTCTACAATGGATCTGCAGCCACATTCAATTGGTCTACCAGGAGGGACATTTAGGGGCATATTTTTGAGCCACTTGCGCCACTGTTGCATCACTTTTTGTGACACAAGGGTGGCACAAACTTTTAACTCATATCTATGAGGCCACGCAAAACCACTTTGCATGACTTTTAATGGCATCATAAATATGGAGTAACGCAGGGCAGTGCAAATCACTTTGTTGCCTTACTCTGCACAAGGGAGGCTTTCCATGGGCATTACGCAATACCCATGGATTTTGAAGCATCCACAGATTTACAAGACCTTGTAAGTCTTGTCATGTGCCAAAACTTTACACCTCCCCAGGGGAGGCGCGACTAGGAGAAATATCTTTATTTCTCCTCATTTTTATGTTATGCTGCAGCACACATAGAGAGGAAAAGGCCTCCCAGGATTGTTTTTGTGCAGGAAGGTGCCCCTTCCTGCACAAAAACAATCCTGACTACAACCCAGACGCCCTTGCAATATGGTGCAAGGGTGCCTGTGTTGATGCTAGGCTGCTAAAATGGTACCAGCACAGTGGGAAAGGACAGGAATGTCCTGTTTGCCATAGATATGCCATCCCTTCCTTTGATGCAGGGCAGCGCAGCAAGGTGACTTGCCGTGCTGCCCTGTGCCAAAAGCCCATAAATATTGACATCAGTGTTTTGCATATTTTTGGCCATGTATTAATCACCAGTTTTCTAGTTTTGTTATTCAAAAATAGGAAACTCTTGCTACTAGACAAATCAGGACTACTGGCTGACTAGGATTCGGCCTAGTGGTATCAAAGAAGATATTTATTTATTAGGATCACAATATTGAACACCAACAGTCCACAAAAGGACCAGCTAATTAAAGCAGCGTTTCCAAATGTTCATTCCTACTGTCTTGCTGCCAACTTCAAAAAAAAATCTGCAAACTCCTTGATTTCCAATTTAGTAAGACGGTTACAAGATAAAAACTTTTCTCCTTTTCCACAAGTTTCTAATTCTCCCTTTCCTAATCAGGATATGCGGCAATAGCCATCCTTAACCATACTTTATGACAAGAAAAAAAGTTACTTGGTGTAAGTAAAGACAGATACACTTAAAAGGGAAAATATGTTGATTTTCTTATACACTGTACCATAATTACAAAAGAATATTGAGGTCATAAGCCAGGTACTTGGAAGAACTATTGTCATATCTTGCGTTCAGGTCTTTTTGTTTTACTTATTGCCTAATGCTGCATTAGAATATTTGGAAGGCTTAATTCTTTAAATTTGTTAAAGATTTCTTCACTTGTACGAAGTGTTCCAGATTACCAGCTCCTCTTTGGGGAAAAAAGGGGACATAACCAAGACTGACACTACTGTATTGAAAAGGCTGCTTTAGTGAAAACAGTTGCACCAAACAATAACAAGAACCCTGGCCTTTACCTCACGGACTAACCACCTCACTATACATATGATTTAACTACACCACATCAATCCTGTCGCTTCCTTTTATCATTGTAATTGCTATTTTAAACCTCCTTTCAAGATGCTATTACTCTTCAACTGTAACTACTATAACTTCCTGCCGAACATTTTAACAACCTGGCTCGTCCAGACGAAGTCCAGTCTACCCTGTATTTTCCCACCTGGGCTGCTGATTTGAAGTCTAAAACTGTGCAAACCGTGCCAACTGGCCCTGCCCCCACTAGTGCACCTGCTTCCAAACAACAAAAAAGCAAACATACCACACAATAACCCTGGTGCACCTGTCCCCCAGAAGACATACCAAGTATCAAGCTACCAAACACCCCACCTGTCAACCCCTAACCTGCCAATCTAAAGGGTGGGAATAAAATGAACCACCCTGACTGCCTGGCAGCCACAGTGTCACCTCCACAAAATGGTGACCCTCACTCTAAAATGGGCAGCTAAATACCTGAATCCCAGTTGTAGCCCAAAATAGCCCAAAAGGATCCCGAGCAGTCATGGACTTCTCCAATTCCCCAATACTCCTGGGGGGAAGATCTCCCCAGGTTGGCTACCCCCCAAAACCCTATTGGGGAAAATGGGAGCATACGCAAGACTGACACTGTGCTGTGTGGAAAAGGTTGCTTTATTGAAGACAGGTGCACATAACATTAACAAGAACCCTGGCCTTTGCCTTACAGACTAACCACCTCACTATACATATAATTTAACTACACCATCTACACCATCCCTCACTCCTAACCTACCCTCCCTTCTCCCCACAAAGAGTATTGCAATCCTGTCCTCTTTCTTTTATCGTTCTAATTGATATTTTAAACCTCCTTTCAAGATGCTATTATTCTGCAACTGTAACTACTACAAATTTGCGCCAAACATTGTAATAACCAGGCGAAGTCCAGTCTACCCTTTCCTTTCCCACCTGGGCTGCCACTTTCAAGCCTAAAACTGTGCAAGCCATGCCAACTGGCCCTGCCCCACCACCCAGAAAGAGTTCCCTAATGGGATTTTTCTGCCCCCCCGGGACTCCCTTTTAACTGAGGCTGAAAATGCTGCACAGTGTGTCCTTGATATGCAACAAGTACAGTTCTGTGCCCATAAAGGACAAGTGAACCCCATCCCCACTAAAGAATACCGCATGTGCCAACTGAAGATCAGAGTTTTACATGTATGTAACACTCCGCTCCCTGCAAAAATTGTGCTTCCCTTTGTTTATCTTCTTCCTTGCCCACTTGATCGCCCTGGCCGCCGTGCACTCACTGTCTAAACTATATGGCAACCTGCCCATTGCCACTGAATCTCTTTAAGATCCCTCTTCATACGCTTCAATACTTGCAGCCCCTTCGCCTCAACCAACTCATTTTCCCCTAGGTGGACAACCAGTACATCTGGGCACCGCCCGCTCACCAATAGTCTGTTCAAACAGGGCAACAATTCTGGCCACTTCATCCTTCCCTTTCCATACCAGTGTAATGCAAACACTACAGGGTCTAGCCCCAGATTGACACCGTGAATGTCCTGTCGTGCCCCATTTTATAAATGAATGGCCCACGAGCCATCTCGACAAAACCTCACTCGCTGGTCCAGCTACCGAACCTGAAAGAAAAAAACACAACAACAATCAGAAATCGAGCCATCACTATATTTCTTTCCCAGTGTGCACATCAGTGTTCCCAGTAAGTTGCAGCATGCACGCGCACCTTTCCTTCGTCCACTACGCAGACACTATTGCCAAGCGCGCACTCCCTTTACTGCCTCATCACTGCCTGCATCACACAAGAGTGTGAAAACGTTTGTGATGCGGTTAAAAACAAAACAGCGCAGAAAGTTGGTCACTCTCTTCGCAGCTCAGCAGGTCAAGAAGTGGCAAAGGAGAAACACCGTGCACAATGACGACATCAATGAAATCAGATTAGTGATTTTCCAGGACCTCAGGGTTACAGGAGGCCAAGGATTTCAGCAGGTGGCTGCATATGCCACTTTCTATGCCGTTATCGATGCTGGTGTAATTACTGGGGGAGATTGCCTCTCTTTCTTCATTGTTGCCTGTTCACAAAGTTCTGCTCTGGAGCTGGTGGCTGGAGCATTTACTGTGCGAGACTTCCTATCCTTTTAATCCAGGCTACAGAGCTCCCACCCTTTGATCAGACACACAGAAGCCAACCGCTTGACTTCCCCCCCCCAAAAAAAAAGTTTACATCCGGCCTTGCTTTAATACATACAGCACTGACTCTGAAGCACCTTGAGGCACTTCAGTTTGCCGTGCAGCGCTGCAAATCAGTCTGGCTCAAAAAACAGAGGTTCAATAAGTAGAGGTCTGACTAGTTTTTAGCAGCTAATAATATCCCTGAAATGGCCTCTTTGGATTGTTTCCTCTTAGAAGCCTTCTATGTTTCATTGATGTGTTTTGTTTTATCAGCAAGGCTGTTTGTCTGAACTCGACATATGTTCAACTATTTAAATATGTCCTCTATCTAATGTGTAGGATTGTTTATTTATATCACATGGGATAGCTCTCCTGATGGGTACATTTGTAAGGCTTAAATGTGCAAGTTTATTTAGAAATGCTCCCAGCCTTGTATTTTGCATATCTGTATATTGCTTCCTTCTATGTTGTGCACAAGTATAGCTCTATTTATCCTAATAGTGTGTTCTATGGGAACCTTTGTATATACATGCCATATAAATAAATCTGTGTTCCTGTCTATACTAACCCTGGTATGCTCGCTGCCATAGCTTCTACTGTAAATGTCAGAACATGTTGGGATTCTAAAATGTCGCTCCGTATTAACTGCAATACAAAACAACACAGAATTAGCCATTAAGATGCAAGTATTATTTTGGAACGCACCCAATGACATAAGAAAGATTGTTCTGTTATATGCAGTATGTCTTGTCAGGCTCAAACCACGTCACTGTTACTCATGTTACTGCACTATATTACTACGGTGTGGTCTATATACTCGCCATACAAACATCAGTCTGGTTTATAACTCACACATTCAGCACACTGTACAATAACGTATGCAAATTTATTCTCCACACAGGCAGAACCTACTACTCTCTTCCAGTGTATGAATAAACGTCCACGTGAATCAAGGAATGTTCCTTCCAAGGAATCTTCTAATCAAAAGGTTTGCTTATAATAGCGAATGCACAGGTAGAGTTCAAGTACCCAAGAATTCCAAGTAAGGTTCCTGAGTTATAATTGGAAGCATTAGTACAAATCAGGGAATATTCATTTGCCCAGAGCATGAACCCATTTCAGGAAAGCACTCTATACAGGAACCATGCATGCATTATAGCATTACCCCCACAAAGGAGCAGTAGTTAATTTGTAAATATTAACGTGAAGGTGTCCAAAGCTCTCCTCTGAAACTACAAGCTTTTGTAAATAAAAGTGCAAGCACTGAATGCTGATGCACCATAATCCTAGAGCCATTTCAGGCCTCTTTAATCCATTTACAACCATTCCCTGCCCCTCTGGTTCATTCTTGCAGCTTTCTGCTTCTCCCTTTGTCACACTTTTCCGTTTCTCTTTACTCAGCCTTTCTCATACATGTTTTTTGCTCGTAGTAATTGCCTGATGCAGAAAAAGTGCTCACCGTAAAAAATATGTGCCAAGGAGGTTCTCTACATTTTTGCATTTCACTCCAGAGACCTCCCCAGTGAATGCAATCACAGATTGCACTACCCAGAATAAAGTCTGAATTCCCTGTGAAAACCAAGATGGGGTTGCAAGGATGAGACATAAACAGCATCTATCTTTACAACAATGAACACTGCACCAGTGTATCGACGGCTGACTCCCAATGTGATTAGTGAAGTGAGGGATCATATCCGCTTAAGTGGGTATTGGCAGAACATCCTTCAGTGGCACATCAACCACTAGCCAAGCTTGACACAGCATCAGGTGAAGGAAGCCAGGCGCTTTACAGATGATCTGCAACCACTGTTGTAATGCAAAATGTCAGTAACCTGGCACACCAGTATGAATTGCAGTGGGTGCAGAAAGAATTCCCCTATGCAATTTGGCTCTTGGTATCTTAGTCCGTCATCTAGCTTGTGCATTGCAGCTTACATTATTTGCATTCATACATGGTCTTACTCTGCATCAGATTCCCAATGAGTTTCCTCTGCCACTGTTTTTGTCGGATAGAATATAGAGGCTAAAAATATTGCGCGGGCAGAATAAAGTTCTCAGGACCATGCTTCGTCACAGCACTATTGCCCAGGTTACATGAATTACAGCAAATTGAATAAGTACCCGCATCTGGATGATAACTACTTTTAAGATGTGCATTTACAGTTCAACTTGCAACAAGTGCTTAACAAATATACAAATCAGCAAGAACAAGTGCCTGGCACGTCATGCAGAAATACTTCAAATAAATCAAACAATGGGTATTCAGCATCATCCTGTGTCTGGGAAGCAGCGCGCCAGAACTTGTGGAACATAAACTTTAACCCTCTACTGTTTTCAAAGACCTATTAGACGGAACAGTGTTTGTAAAGATGTTCCTTTTTTGCTTTCATTGTAAAACAAAAGAATAAAGTGGCAAATGGCACTGATCTTGGTAGTTGCTCTCTGCACTTGCGTAAATGGTGAGTTTCTTGCAGCATGTACCCTTGGTTGCAGCGCACAGAGACCTTACACAGCTGCACACAGTGGAAATTGTTTTTGAGGAAACATTGGTGCACATACCTCTTAAAAGCATCAGACGCTCATCTCCACACCCTCATGATGCGGTCCCTGCCCCACCCTCGCCTACCTGCCTCCGTTGCAATGCCTATTCTAAAAGAATGAGTACCAAATTCCGCCGGGGAAAAGCACAATAAATTAGCTGCTTTTCTCAGGACAGATACCAATTGAAATGCTGTTATGGGCAGTTTGTCCCTGTGTAAAAAGACTGGCTTACTAGGTCTTTCCTGCGCTGCTTGCTGCGCATGGCACCATACTACCTAGCAAATGCGCCTGTCTGGGTTGGCTTTCAACTGAACTATGCTCCCCTGCCCTCTTTGATCTGTTGTTGACTTGCAAAGCCAAATCCATAGAGTGTTCTCACCGTATTGGGCATCTTGCTGACCCTGTCCGCCCAGAAGCTCAGACACCCGAAAGGCCCCCCAAAAACATCCATACCATAACCATACTGAATAACGTGACCTACGCCCCATCGAAACAAATCTCAGGGAGCCTTGCACCAAAGCCACAAGCAGTGCTACAGTCACCGGTCCCCTTGTTGCCGACCTCCCTAGCCCAACCCCGAGCATGCTTTTACCCAGCTCCCCTGTTGATGGCGCATACCCCCAACATAGCTTTCCCATAAAAACAATTCCTGTGAGCTTGCCCAAGATGGTGACCCTGGAGTGTCCTTTTCAAATGATCTCTAGTATAAACTGAACTGCATCCT
Organism: Pleurodeles waltl; assembly: GCF_031143425.1. Classification (NCBI taxonomy): domain Eukaryota; kingdom Metazoa; phylum Chordata; class Amphibia; order Caudata; family Salamandridae; genus Pleurodeles; species Pleurodeles waltl. The sequence goes on along the minus strand of NC_090440.1, from coordinate 1,541,558,466 downwards.
CCACTCTTTCCCACCATTCTGCTCAAATTCCCTCCAGGCCTGTTAGTACACTTGACACGTGGAGAGTGCGACCGAGTTCAAAACCAGGTGGATTATCCTTTGTCCCTATCGTCAATAACTCTGGAGGCATCTGTGCTTTCCTGAGCTTTGTATCCGTGGCCAGACCAAGGAACCTCTCCCACTGTGAACCCAACACAGCATCCGCAATATCATTGTCCATCCCAGAAACATGCCTGGCTCTAAATGCGATATCATGCTTTAGACAAAGCAATACAAAGATGCGCAGCAGTTTTGCTACCTGCATTCCTCTGCAGATTGTCGGTTGACAACGTGTGTGAATGCCATATTGTCTACTCTGAAAATAACTTTGTTCTGGACCAAGTCTTTTCCCCAAACAGTCACTGCTACCACCAAAGGGAAAAGCACCAGAAAAGCAATGCTTCTGCCACTGCCTTTCCACTGTTGAGGCCACTCCTCTGCGGACCACCTGCCCTGCCACTAAATACCAAATCCCATGACTGTGACTTTCTCCTTACCCAGCATGTCGATGTAGTGCTTTCCTCTTATCTAGTTTCTAAGCACTAACATAACACAACAGAAATGCACTTCTGAGGTCAAAGAAGACTTTTATTGTTGTTATATGAATGACGAATTAGTAGCTTTCCAGTCCGCGTTAATCAAACAAAATATATCAGTTTGCAATATACACAGCAGGTTATATTTATAAGATATTGAATGCAAAGCAAAACAAATACTTCACCGTGTAGGAACTATTTACAGCTACATCTTTCTAAGGTCTGCAAGCTGATGACCCCTGTCAGCCGCGAGAAAGAGTTTCATCTACCCACACGGGATGCTGGCAGCTGGCGCCAAGCTCCAGCACGAGGTCCGGCAGATTCGAATCTGACTCTCTGCAGCCTGTTACATTCGTTACAAAGGTGTGCCCCCTCCTCTCAGACCTGGGAAACTGAGCAAGCCTTTTGGAGACTGGCCAGGTCTCCAAGACTACTCCTGTTCCCAAGCTCAAGGGAAGAAAAAACAACACCCATGTACTCTCTCTTATCATGTCTAGTCTACTGTGAGAAAAACATCTTGGTTCTCTGGTGCAAAAACACAGCTTGGAAAAATACAGCTTGGATTCTCAACTGCAATGTCTAACTCCACGTTAAAGGCAATAGGCAGCTAACCTAAATATCAAATGCAATGTCATGTTAAAGGCAATAGGCAGCTAACCTAAATATCAAATGCAATGTCTAGTGTCATGTCAAAGCCAATAAGCATCTAAGCTGAATACAAAATGCAATGTCTTATATCATGTCAAAGCCCATAGGCAGCTGAGCTGAATACAAAATGCAATGTATAATATCATGTCAAAGCCAATAGGCAGTTAAGCTGAATACAAAATGCAATATATGATATCATGTCAAAGCCAATAGGAATGCAATGTCAAAGCCAATAGGCGGCTAGACTGGATACAGCATGTCAAAGCCAATAGGCAGAATACAGAATGTAATGGCTAATGCAATGTCAAAGCCCATAGGCGGCTAAACTGAATACAGAAAGCAATGGCTAATGCCATGTCAAAGACCATAGGCGGCTAAACTGAACAAAACATACCATGTGCTACTGGTGAACATTGAGCAACTAATATGCGCAGTGGTGAAACACAAAGTCATTGGTCAAAACAAACTCCATCAAATAGCAGTACAGTCGACTAACAATTGAGTCATGGCAACTTTCTTGTCCAACAGGAGACGGGTCTCCATATTCAATGAATCTATCTCAAGTCCTAAAAAAGACAGTAATGTGGAGAAACCTACTGACTTCTCTGGGGCCAAGGGCACCCCCAACTCCTTCATTAAGTCCTGAAAAGCCTCCACTATTCTGAGGCATTGTATTGATGCAGGTTTCCCCACTATGAAAAAGTCATCTAGGTAGTGTGTCATCCCGGTATGTACTGTACTGTGCACAAACACTGATTGCAGGAATGCGCTGAAACATTAAAAAAAGGTGCATGAAATGGAGCAGCCCATTGGCAGTGCTTTGTTGAAATACAAACAGCCTTCAAACTGGATTCTCAGAAATTCGAAGTCATCTGGGTGTACATGCAGCAGACGAAAAGCTGACTTGATGTCGCTCTTCGCTATAAGGCTCCACCAACACAAACGCCACATCCACTGAGGTGTACAAAGCAGATGGACAAATTCTTGTTCATCGGGAATTAAGTCATTCACCGAACAGCCCACTGGCCATGACAAGTGTTGTATCAAAGGAAAGTGCCCTGCTTCTTTCTTTGGAACTACGCCAATAGGCGATGTCATCAGATTTTGCATCGGCCAATCAAGAAAAGGGCCTGCTATGCAACCTTGAGCAATCTCCTTCTGTAGCTTCTCTCTTACCAACTGTTTGTGTGCCCCAACTGATTTCAAATTGTCTGTCCACCGTCGCCCCTTAGGTCCTGTATATCCCAGTCCAAACCCATGTGAAACCCTCCCGCAGGAGAAGAATGTTGCCCTGTTTGAGATACTGCGTGACCAAAATTTAAGCTTCTTCAGATTAACTGGAGTAGGAGCTCTTTCCCCCAGTACACAGCAAGCTTCTTACCCTCTGGATGCATTCACACTGAACTGTTGGGACCCGCTCCCTTGTGATGGGTGCTACTGGCCAACTGAGCCTCCAGGTCTCTGGGCCCTGTAGCAGTTGGCCAGTGAGTGTCTCCCAGAACATCGAGAACACTCATGCCAGAAACTGCAGTATTCTCTAGTGCATAGGGCTTTATTGAAGTTCCAGCATGCTCCCATTTGTCCACTGCTGAGCCCGCTAGATTGCCCTTTTGTTGTAGATCCCCCCCCATCGCAGGTGGGACGCTCTTGAAAGAGGCGGTAAAAAATGGGAAGGCCACTAGCCGTAAAAACTGTCTTCCCAAACTTCGCCACTCCCATGGTGTGCTGCCACAGATACATATTAATCTCACCCCATTGTACTTCTAGGTCTACTGCCATATGAGCCCGGAACGCCTCATCATATTGCATCCAGGCATATCCACCGTAATTCAACTGGGCTTTCCTAAACACATCCATGTACTTTAGGATGGCCACGGGCTGCTCCAGATATTTTTCTCAATATACCCCGGAAAATATAAAAAATGCTGCTGTCCAGTTCTCAATTGTGACAGGAACCCTGGGGCGCTTGGTCAGCTCTGCTTCCTCTTCCTTGGAACACTCTTTAGCCTGTAATTCCCTATGAAGGAGCTTCAATATTTCAACGTATTCCCCTTTCCATATTTTCTCTTTTGTGGCTAGCATTAAATGTGCTTCCAGCAGCTTGGAGGTCCCAGATAGGGAAGTTTCTTAAACTTAACCTTCTTGCTCTCTAAACCATCCTTCTCCTTCTCTGTCTTGTCCTCGACTGCATGACCCCCACTACCTCTGCACTAGTCGTTGTCGCTTCTGCTGTTGCCTGCCCTTTGTCCCCTTTTACCACAACTGCCCTTGCTTCTGGCAGTGTGCCCTCATCGGTCCCCACTCCCACATCAGTTATAATCACTCCTTTCCATTGGCGGGCCTCACTTCCTCCGTCCGGCTCCATGGCCTCCACTGCCTCCACTGCCTCCGACACCATAGTGTTATGCAGCATCTGCGACTGCATACCTGGCGTCAAGGTCGGTGGCCGCTCTTGAGTCAGCCACCTTGCCAGTTCCTCCTTTTTTGCTCCGCCTCGAAGACCTCTACATCCTCGTGCCTCACTGGAACCCTGCAACACACGATAGACAGCTTTACCTGTTTCCCCTTTCCCCCATTTCCTCCTTTTCCCAGACTCCCCTTTACTCTGCCGTCACTCATCTTTCCTCTCATGCAACCCATACTCCTCCCACACTTCCCCTTCTTCCAGGCTCTCCTCATCATAGTCAAGCAGCGTATGACCACTGCTCAACAGACGCCTGGCCGGACGGACCCGGCTGCTCCTCAATGTAGCCATAGCATTCAGTATATTGGTATTTGGCGGCCGCCGGTGGGCGCCCGATGGGCTGACACAAGCCCGCTCTCCCACCTTGCCACCGTACCTGCTCTCGCTGGATGCCCTGGGATGCTTGCGGCTGCCTGAGACCTGCCAATCCACAGCACCTCCCCAGGATCGCTGCTTTTTACTGTTGTCATCCACTCCGCTCCCTTGTTGGTCCAGCTGGCCCGCGGGGCCCTGCCTTCTCTTCTCCTCGAAGACACTGAGCCACCCCGAGCTCCCCCGAGTTTCACACTGTGTTGGTTGGAGTGGGCTGCCGACCAGCCACCGTGTCACCTCCACAAAATGGTGACCGCACTCTAAAATGGCTGGCTAAATACCCGATGCCCCTGCCATAGCCCAAAATAGCCCAAAAGGAACCCCACTACTCCCAAGGGGAGACCTTCCCGGGTTGGCTACTCTCCAAAAACACCATTGTGGTTTGGTTTCTAATGGCAGCAGCATCCAAACTGATGCACGTGGCTCCTTTTAACTTCCTGTTACTCCTATTAAAGTAGCATGTTTACACCCTTAAAATCTTGCATTGATTATTATTTCAGATGTACCACAGTCTTGAGTGACGTTGGTTGCTTACTGCTTATTATTGCACTGATTAAAGGACTTCTTAATGCCTATGGAAATGTAAATTTTAGGAGTTAATATGCTATTGAAGGAAACGTTTTAATTATGCAATAAGCACGATTTGTTTGTGAGCAAGATATATGTACTGGGCACAGTCCCCAGTGATTTTATATGGGAGTTGGCTATGGCTATAGTTTTGATTACGATAAGTTGACACAATATATACTTCTTGCTTGTGCAGTGAGTTGACTGGTTATACCATGTCACATACTTCTGTGACTTCTCAAGATGGTTGCCCTGTCTGCTTGGCAGCTTAGCCTTGCCTAACTCTATGAATGCAGCTCCTGTACAGTTACCTTCTACACGTATCACAGTAATCGATGCAACTTGTCTCATCATTCCTGACATTAAGTAGTGACGTAGATGCATGCCTGACCTTGTGGTACTTCTTGATCCTTCACATTTACAGGTTCAACAGCTCCAGTTCTTGCTGTTGAGAAAATCTCACTGAAAGGATGTTAACCTTCAGTCCTTTCCACCATGCCGAAAACACCAATTTCCAATGGCACAGAAACAAGAAGTATGTAACAAGAGAAAAACATTTTTTAATTCCTCCTCCTCTAGAAGCCCTTTTTCTTTCCAATTTACAAAGTTGTCAAAGAATTATAAGCAATGTCTTAGTTGAATCCTGCTTTAATTTCTCATAACGCTCCATCCTATTTGATTATCTATTAGCGTTTCTGACATACTGGACTTGGTCAATAATCAATATGTTTCCCTCCAGTTTCAGGGGCAGTTATCACAATGTCTGTTTTCCTTCAGTTCATTCATGGCTTTCTACTGCTGTTATGTTAAGTTTATTCTTGTTTGGTTTTCCGTTTCTTCTAGTGTAATATACTGAGATCCTCCATCATTTTGTGAAAGTGATACATTTTATTTCAGTTGGAAATTGCAGACGAAATGTACTTTTATTCCTTAGCCCATTTGTTTGATTGAGATATGTTGCCATTCCTAGGTCTCTTTACTATCTCATTCTTCCAAGTTAAAAATTCCGCTACTTTCTTCTGCCAAATTTCTCAATGCCATTAAATATTGTTTTTTTCAGTCGTGAGATTGGAAGCCATGATTGCTATTTTCAATGTGTTGTACAGAAAATGGAGTTGAAGGAATTTAATCAGCTTCAGCTTGATGACACATTTATATAGATCTGTACACATATTTCCACAATTGACAGCTTCTAGGGAAAAAAGAGAGTCTATTATATAATACTCTCTCTGCAGTCATCAAACTCAATGAGGAAATAAGTGATTATTGTGTTATCTTTCATCCATTTTCATTTCTAGCATTTCTGTCCTTCCCTCGTTTTCCTTGACTGTGAACTGGGATTTTATCTTCCCCTTTTTTGTCCTGGACCTTCTCTTCTCTTTCCTCTTTGTTTCCTACACGTGTAAAACAACCTAATTTCTTCTAAAAAATAAATCAGTTTTAACAATGTGTGTTCATCCTTTTAGGATCCTGGATTGGCATTTTCTTTCAATTCCAAGGTTCCTTGAATTTCCTTGGACGCTCTCTATGTGTTCTCTACGTAGCACAGGTTCATATCATATGGCGCAAGTATAAATCCTACAATAAATGATATAGGGGCATAGCTTCATGGGGGCTTTTGGGGTGTTAGGCCCCCCTAATAAATGTGTTTTCTTGTAAATAGTTGGGTTTAGGTGCCTTCAGTCTAGTATGGTTGAGAACTCTGTTGGATTTCACCAGGACGTTTTACAAACACACAAATAAAAACCCACTCACTTTCTCCCTCACTGTTTTAAAATTCTTCAAAGATATTGGTTACTTTTACAAAATATTGTGTTTTCTTTCACTTAGTACCCCTGCCTATGCACATTCATCTCCCTTTCCACTGCTCCTTTAGCTCCTCTCATGTGCCCTGCTTGCCATATAATGTATTTTAACATTATGTGTCAGCCTGCTTCTTGGAAAACTTAAACTCACCCCCCAATCTTACTGTCCAAGCCACGCCCCTGTACATGTAGTATAATTTCTGCTTCAAAAGTGGGCCTATGAATTTTATCAGTCAATCTGCCATGTTTGTTTGCCATTGTTCCAACAAGTGCAACGGTTTATCCTTTTTTAACATGGGTCAGCCTTCTTATTGAATGTTTGCCACTGGTATTGAAAGCATTCATTCCACAGAAACGAGAACATTTTCAGTGCTGGTAAAAAAAAAAAATCACGACAGTGCTGCTCAAAGAGCATTAATCAGTACTTATTGTGTAAATGAGTTGCACTGACTATCTGAGTTTATCTGGGTCTCAGCTGCAAGGACTTTGCTTGAAAAACCTTTGAAGTAGAAACACAGGTTATTGTGCTTTTATCATCTATTAAATCTGGTTTTACCTTTGCCCTCCACATACTCTAGAACTAGTCCCAAGGGTAATAGGACCTACAATAACCAAGGTGTCATTTTTCATTTGATATTGCTGAGTCCCAAACAACTGGAAACAATCTTTGATTACATCACCTCTGAAAAAGCCTTCTGCAGAACAATTCCAATCCTCAATCAACAGGACATTTGTTCTACATACTCCTCTCAACAAAATCTTGGAGAAAATCATAAACTTGCATACATGGAAGGGAATGCCCCTTTAGATCCTTCCTAATCAGGTTTCAGACCGTCCCACAGGAATCTGCTCTATTAGCTGGACCAAATAACTTTAGTACCATCTTGGAAAATGGAAGCTCTGCTGCACGGATTCTCCTAGATATCTCTGAGGCATTTGACATGGTGCCTTGATGTTGTATAGGCAGGTAGAGCTAAGTACTTGGAAGCTCTGATGGCTATCATGTTTCCTCTCTAAGAGAAGTCAAATTGTGACTTTTCATCCTTTTCAGTCAGATCCTTTCACTATTAACTGTGGCATCCCGCGGGGCTCCTCATTGATCCCTGATCTTCTAAATATCTATTTGATTCCTCTTGCATGGCTGGAAAATATTTTGGCTTCAAATTAGCATTGTATTCTGACATCACAAACTATTGTATTAATTTTGGATAACCTTACCACTACCAAAGAAAACTTCCATCAATGTTTAGCTACAGTTGCAAAGTGAATGAGCCAAAGCTGCATTAAACGTTATGATAGAAAAAGAGAGAAATTCCTTTTAGACAAACAAGCCTCTCTCTGCTCATCACAGTGGTAGCCAGAAGAACTAGGGCTTGACGTTTGCGATTTCCTGATAGCAAATGTTTGTGATTCTCTATTAGGAAATCGCAAACAGCTCTGTGCAACCGTGTGTTTAACACTCTTTGGGATTCCCAAATGGGTGGCAAGAGACCTTCCTTAATAATATTCATGAGGCAGGTCACAATTTGTGACCCATTGGGAATGACCACAATCACAGGGATGGTGGCCTGCTGGGATCAGCAGACCACCATGTCTGTGATTGCCTTTTCAATAAAACAATATTTTTTTGGATTGCAGCTTGTTTTCCTTAAAGGAAAAGGGGATGCATTAGAAAAGGAAAATGACAACTTTTCTTTTCATTTTTTAAGAGTGCTCTTAAAAAATGTTTGCATCCAAAATCACAAAGGGTAAGAGGTCCCTTGGGGACCCCTCACCATTTGCCAATGGCTTACCACTAACTTGGAGATGGTGGTATCTGCAAATGTTTGGTGACCTCATACCCGGTTGCAAAACATTCCAACATACCAGTGTGACTCGCTATTAGGAAGGGACGCCCTTGGCATACCCCCTTCTAATATCGAGTTGCAAACCCTATTTTGTGATGCGGTAATAAGTTACCGAATCGCAAAATACCGCAAGTCCATGCCAAAAAGCTTTTTACATGTCGCAAATGGCCAGTGGGCCATTTGCGACTGGTAAAAGGCTTCATACATCTGGACCTAGGTACTCCTCCTTTTAACAATAGGTAACCTAGGAGTATTTTTGGAATGAGAGATGTCCTTTTCAACCCACCTATTTCAGGTGGCAGCCATATGCTTACTTCTGGGGTGGTGGAGAGGGTGTGATCATATTCTAAATGTAGCATAGTTAACACCTTCTTCAGATTGGCAACCCCAATGAATGTGCTTTGTGGCCACGTGCAGTGGGGATTGGGCACAAGGCCTGGCCACAGCCTATCTGCACACAACCTTTACCTGTGTGCAGGGTAGATCGGACGCAGAGCTTTGCCTCTAGACAATTAGATTTTTTGTTTTTTGTTTTTTAAATATTTTAGTCATGTATTTTCAAATGTAAATCTGTTGGTTCTCTACTGTACATATTTTTTTTTTTTTTTTAGATTTTACATAACATAGTTTTTTTATTTCTTATTTTTTTGTGCAACTGCTTGTGTTCTTTCTTCATATGGTCTTCCATGGCTCTAGAAAAAAATATTTTATTGGTTCTCTAGAACCCACAACTTTCACACTGTGCTGGCAGGAAATAGCAAAACGCTGCATGATGTATTGTCCACTTTTTTCTGTAGGCGCAGTATTTCTATGGGTGCAGATTCTTCACCTTTCCTTCCCGATGTGTTCACTGACAAGCCGCTTGAGCTATGTGGTTGGGATGCATAGCCAGGAGATGATTGCACATTTAGCTTGAACTCATGGAATGCTGGCCAGCTTTACACATAAGAAGCATCTAGATCCACAAGTTGCATATATGTTTGGAGCTAGCTCATCGCAAAATAACTGCCACATCACAGATTCTTTTTCAGACCTTGTTGGTTCTGCTGCTGCATTTATCAGAGGTAGCAAAATTAGGTAGTCATCCTGTGATGATCCAGTTGTGGAAGGGCCGGTGGATGATGTGGTCAGAGGCTGCTGCTGTCGAGTTCTGTTTTATGCCATGATCCACTCAGAGGGTCTGCTAGCAATTTGACTCTGCAAAACACCAATTCAGCAATGATGTTCAGAAAATTCATTTGAAGTTTTTATTAAAGGCCGTAGGCTTATTTTTTTAGTGGTGTTTCCCAAATGGCCCATCAGATGCCTGCTTTCATTTTTAATTTTGTGCCCCTTTGGTACCACGGTACTACACCTGGACCCATAGGGCCAGTAACAGAGCGCTGCATCACTTTTGCAAAGCCTATACTTAATTTTCCGCGTCCAGGTGTCGTACCAGTAAAAAAAATCACCTTTAGTATTTCTGGGATGATAAAGCACCTCAATGTATAGCACAGTAGGCACCTAAATGCTACAAAGAGGAAACAGGAGGATGATGAGAGGGCATCAACATATTTTCACTCCTGAGCTTCCAACCTTGTGACGCGCTATCACCACAAATCCTTGCCACCTAAATATATGCAAGCCTTCTAAATGCAAAATTAGGGTTGTATTTGCACGAAGTGCAGAGTGATGCAGCTAGTGACTAAGGGCCAGATGTAGGAAAATCCAATTTTGTGACTTGCAAATTGCGAGTCTGACCGACTCGCAATTTGCAAGTCGCAAAATTGAATGCAGAATGGTGTCTCAGACACCTTATGCGACTCACTATGGGGTCACAAAGACCCACCTCATCAATATTCATGAGGTGGGTCGCATTTTGCGACCCCTTAGCGAGTCCCTGCACTCACAGGGATGGTGGCCTGCTGTAGTCAGCAGACCTCCATGTCTGTGACTGCTTTATAAATAAAGCAGTTTTTGTTTTTCATTTTGCAGCCCGTTTTCCTTAAAGGAAAACGAGTTGCAAAATGAAAAATAAACCGAAACCATTTGGTTTCGTTTTTTTCAGAGTAGGCAGTGGTCCATACTGCCTGCGCTGAAAAAATATTTTGGCCGACATTCACAAAGGGGAAGGGGTCCCATGGGGACCCCTTTCCTTTTGCGAATGAGTTACCACCAGTGCGACACTGGTGGTAACTGCAAGTTGGTTTGCGACCGCATTCGCGGTCACAAAGCAACTCTGAATTGCGATGCGAGTCGCAAATAGGAAGGGAACACCCCTTCCTATTTGCGAGTCGCATTCCCAAATTGCGAGTCGGTACCGATTCGCAATTTGGGAATGAGCATCGCGTTCGGCCGTTTGCATGTCGCAAACTGCGATTTTTGCAGTTTGCGACATGCAAACGGCTTACTACATCTGGCCCTTAAAGTAGTAATAGTTTTTTGCATCCAAGTTGTGATGCCCTGTTTTTTCTTATTTTTAGTGAAATTCCCCAAAAATACAAAATGAAATAAAAATGTTTTAAACATTGAAATGCGATGTAAAACATTTTTCTTGGCTAATACATAACAATTATGTTGTTTGAGGTGTGTCCCTAAATGTTAAAGTACGTTCTTATAATACAATGTGCTTTGGCCCAAACGTCATTCAGCACACAAACATGCTGCCTTTCACGCTGTCAAAAGCAGAAAGAAAATAACACCACATCGACCAAGATATGGTGTTTTTTTCACTACCCCAGCATTAGCGAACTTTTCACCACTGTGCACTAATATAGATTCCCTTGCACCATACTGCAAGAGTACGTGTCTTGTGCTAAGTATATGAATTTGTGCCGTTAAAGGACCCTTCTAATACATAAACATGCTTTAACTCTTTTCGAACATTATGGCGGTCATTCTGACCACGCCGCCCGCCATGCCGTCACCGGTAGCCGCCCGCCATGCGGTCACCGCAATTTGGCCGCTCCGCGGTCAAAAGACCGCGGAGGCCATTCTGGCTTTCCCGCTGGGCCGGCGGGCGCCCGCCGGCCCAGCGGGAAAGGCCCTGCAACTTGGAAGCCGGCTCCGAATGGAGCCGGCGGTGTTGCAGGGGTGCGATGGGTGCAGTTGCACCCGTCGCGATTTTCACTGTCTGCTATGCAGGGGCCCCCAGGGGCCCCACGACACCCGTTCCCGCCATCCTGTTCCTGGCGGTAAAAACCGCCAGAAACAGGGTGGCGGGAAGGGGGTCGGAATCTCCAAGCAGCGCCGCCATGGAGATTCAGCCCAGACAGGGGAAATCTGGCGGAAAACCGCCGGATCCACTTTTCTGACCGCGGCTTTACCGTCGCGGTCAGAATGGGCAGGGAAGCACCGCCTGCCTGTTGGTGGTGCTTCCGTGGTCCTCCACCCTGGCGGTCGATGACCGGCAGGGTTGGAATGACCCCCTATATGTGTACAGTACAATGAAGCAGACATGGAAAGTTGATAATGGATCGAGAAATGAAATTCTTTCTCCTTGTTATGCTTGCCTTAAGCAGGAGCAACGTTTTGGGTGAAATCCCTATCTGGACAAGTTAGTACATAAGAACTTGCATAAATATCATGACATCCATGGAAAAGTAAACCCCTGAACAACATTTTGCACTGTGTATTATGTAAGGTAACTAATACAAACCTGGTAGAAAGTGGCAGCATATATAAATCTCAGAGGCAGATAGATTAACACTTTGCCAATTTTGCGTCACAAAAGTCTCGGCAGTCATGTTCCCTTAGTTTCTGGGGTGTGTCTTTCCTCCCATATGTTTACAAAGTCATAGTCTCCCAATAGTACCCTCACGGTGGCCGCTGCTCTGGGGTTGAGCCTAACCGCTCCTGGTGACCTGTTTGGTTGTGGGTTTAGGGCCACTTTTAAATGTCTGGCCCAGGGTACCGTCTGGGGAGTTAAAGACGTTGAGCCAGATTTACAAGAAACTGGCACAGCGTGGTGTTGTGCCAAAATTAGCAATGCCATGCTGCGCCAGTTTTGAAACGCAGGGATGTGCCGTACTTACAACAATACGGCTAACCCCTGTGTTTCCCCCTGCACCGAGCTAAATTAATCAGCCAGCACCAACGCAGGCATTCTTGCACCATAGTGCAAGGATATCTTCATTGAGGGGTTTGATTGTTTATGTGCAGGAAGGTACTCCTTCCTGCACATAAACAATCATCCATGGCATTTTGATTCTTCTTTGTGTGCTGCATCCTGCAGCACACATAAAAAAGCAAAAAACGAGGTGGAATAAAAGTATTCCTCCTTGTTGCGCTATGCTAACGCCACCCCTGTGGTGGCATTAGGTTTTGGCGCTGCCTCAGATTTATGAATTCTTGTAAACCTGGGGTAGCGTCATAAGCAATGGGTGTTGCGGTGGAATGCCCACTGCAACACCCATTGCACGCCCCTCTAACGCACAAAACTGAGTAGGAAGGACCCATATATACAAGGAGGTGTAGAGCCACAAAAAGTGGTTACACCTCCTTGTAAATATGGGGAAGTGGTTAGCGCCACCGGAGCGCAGCAAAAAGTGACACTCCAGTGGTGCTAGGGCCTTGTAAATCGGGCCCATTAAGCCTACCACATAAAATGAAAGAAACGGGCAACATCATTGTTTGGTCCATAAACATTGACTATTGTAAAGTGCCTACCTAACAGTGTCAGGGCCACTGCAATTATGCGGCAGGAGAGGGCCAAATTATGCAGCAGGGTTGAGTAAATTATGCAGCAGGAAAAGGCAAATTATACAACATAATACGGCACATTTTGTAATAGTATTACTATATGATTTTGTCATTTTTAAACTTGGTAACATTGTCTGGGCATTGATTACACCCAAATAGTACCCATTTAATACCCAAACATATCAATAACAGCAGAAAGATGAACAGTCCAGCTTTGCAAAGGTTCTTCCACTGCGCAGCAACGCGTGTCGTTGCATTTTTAGTAACTTTAAAACCATTTGAGCTAGAAGCAAACATTTTTTGTTACAATTTGCGGAATATGCGGCAGATGATGGGTTATGTGGCAAATGCAGCAAATCTATAACTATGCAAAAATCACTGTGGCCACACAATCGCATAATTCCAGTGGCCCCGATTGTACCTTGTACTATTGTGTATCTGCCTTGGTCATCATGTAGTGTGCGCAGAGGGTGAAATGACATTCCATTTCGGATTAGGATAACGACTCTGCTGGATTATGAGAAGTGTGAGTAGGCATAGACATGTGCCACCCGTTCGATGGCTAGTGTGTTTTCTGTTAATCAGTTGAGTTGCCTATAAAAGAGCAATTGCCTTATGATGTCTTGTGAGATAAGCATAGTTTGGATGGATCTTCTGAGGGTTGTTCAGCCCTCCGAAATTTCATGTCAGGCAATTAATCATGACTGATATCTTCAGTTATGGAGTATATAAAGGGGCTCATTGGGAGCTTTGTGCATCCCTTAGTGTGTTCTGACTGCATGGTGATAACAGTGTGAATATACTGCACAATATAACAAAATTGAAGTTTATGAAACCTCTCCTCTCCTTCACCCTCACGGGCACCCCAACCCGCCAGTGAATGTCTTATGTCATCACCCAAATCAAAGTCGACTCAACAAGCGAAATCATGAACGCAGAACAAAAAAGTAGAGCAAAATGAATTTGAGTAGTTCCCATAGGAAGTGACTAGAGCAACAGCTTGATTCCTCCGATGTCACAGGAGTGCCAGACCACAGTCATGGAATCCAGGTGCCTGTGGCTGTGGAGTGAGGTGGAAAGATACAAGTGTACTAGGCTCCCTGGTTATATTAGACGTTGTGTTATGTGATTATTTAGGGGTATCAGGGTGCTGTTATTTTAAAGAGTCTCCTGCGGAATCATCGCCGCTAGTTGTGCCATCAAGTTGTGATCGACAAGTACCATGGATGTGTTTGGTGTGTTCTTAAAGAACAGTGAAGCCATCTGTGGTGAGGAGAAGACGTACTGGTTCCCATTAAGATCAATCTTAAGATGAGCGGTGTATAGAATAGTGTGTTTTATCCCAGTTTGTTATAGCTTCTTTTTGATGGGAAGATATTCTTTGTGAGCCATCTGCTCTGTTACAGTGAAGTCTGGGTAGAATGCAACTACGTACTCCTTGTAGTTTTGTTTTCGAGCACCAATCTCAGGGTGGCATCACAATTCCGATAGTTGTGCAGTCTAGCTATTATAGGGTGCACCAGAGTGCCTGGTGGAGGCTTTGGCATCAGAGTTCTGTATACCCGTTCAACCACCAGCAAGTGGAAGAGGTTGTCTGAGCCAAATACCGTGTACAGCAGTTCTTCCACATTTAATTACTTCTCCCAGTATTGATTGGCTCAGGGATGTCCAGGATAAGCACATTGTTGCATCTCAATCTGGCTTCAAGGTTTTTGTTTTTGGCTTTTATATCTGCTAATGCTTTTTCCATGGCAAGCCATTTTTCTGTCTTCTGAGTCATGTCATCTTCGACGTCCAGGGTGAAGCACTCTGCTGCATCCAGTCTCGATTCCTGGGTATTGAATTTGGCGGAAACAGCATTGAGACAGGCATTTATGGTGTCAGTTTTTACAGTCTATTGAGTTTAAACTATGCTGCATAGCCTGCAGGAGTGTCATCAGGTCTGAGGCAGTTGACAGCTTCTCTGTTGGGGTGATGTCCCTACCTGCCTGCCTGTTATGCAGCTCCTGCTGTCTGCCAGGTTTTTCAGGGCTCAAATGACAGTTTACCTTGCTTGTTATCAGTCGTGCCTACTGTTGGACCTGGCCCTTTTTGCATGGTAATCCCCAAACTTTTTGCCTTTCTCCTCCTGCTTTTCTGACCCTCTTTTGTTGGCTTTAGGACTCTGGGTACTTTATCATTGCTTGTCAGTGCTAAAATGCATGTGCTCTCTCCTGTCTCAGGCCTTCCACTGCAGAGCCTGCGTGCACAGTTTATTGGCTTGGCATTTAAAATCACTTGCCAGGCCTGGAACTCCCCTTTTACTACATATAGGTCACCACTAATGTAGGCCCTAGATAGTCCTATGGGCAGGGTGTTGTGTAGGTAAGAGGTAGGACATATGCCTTCATTGTGTGACATGTCCTGGTAGTGGCAAACAGCCTATTTGGTTTCTCACTACTGTAAGGGCTGCCCCTCTCATAGTTTTGCATAAGGAATTCCCTTATGTATGTCTAAGTGGTAATCGCTGATCGATGAGGAGTAGCGTGGGCTTGTTTAGTATGTTTGGAATGGTAATGAGAAAACCTGCTTGTTGGTGTAAGTGGATTTTTTATTACTCTTGTAGAAAGGCCACGTTTAGAAAGTGGGCATTTCTCTGTGCTTATGTTGTCGTGTGCTTTGAAGCCTGACTCCAATCCACGTCTGAGGTAGAGTGACAGCTGTGCTTTGTGCATACTTTCCAGAAGGCCATCCCACAGGGACGGTGGAGGTATAACAGGATTACACCTGCATACTGAGTGGTCTTCCTGGGCTGGGAGATTGGGAGGCAGGGTGTACTTACATTTGTATAGGCTGTGTCCTGCACCCACACAAAGGACTTGTTTACCCCCTACTGATGTTTGGAGCCAGGGCTGGGATTGAAAGAGGGTGTTGTGCACTTCTAGAGGTCTTTTGACGTGCCCTGTTAGATCAAATACTTTTTTAATATAAGTACAGGGGTTGTACCCCATGTTTTCAGACACTGTGTTGATTTGTCACCAAATGCTGCTGGAAGGACTTGTCAGGAGCTCCCATTGGGACTGCCTTGTGAAGTGCTGAACTGTGGCCTGCTAGGTCACCAGAAGGACTGCCACTTTCATGTGCCAGGACCCTAATGTGCTGGCCTGCTGCTGTTTTCCTGTTTCTGGGGGGGGGGCACTATACTTTGTTCAAGAACCTCATAGGAGATAGTGCTGGGGATGCACCGTGACCAAAAACAGTTAGCATGAGAGGTGCTCCCCCAGCTTATTGAGTAGTGTGTGCCTTTCCTCCTCTTAGGGGCCCAGGGTATGTGCAGCCATTTTTCAGCCCGCACAGATGAGGTGCACAAAAGGTAGTGCCCCCAGGGCACAAGCAAGCATCTACTTTGATGTATTCACCACCGCAACTCGGGCCAAAACAAGAAGAGGAGCATAGTGGCCCTTCAGTGGGTCCCAGGACACTGCTACCAGAGACCGGTGTCTAGGAGAAGGTCAGGCCACCACCCTGCAGACATAGGAGTCAGCCTGACCTGGCTGGAGTGCTGGGCTTTTAGCCCCCGATCCTTGGAGGGCTCCTGACGCACTACAAAAGAGGTGAGGGGATTGCAAGGATGCCATAGAAGTGAGCGGCCGCCCCTCATGTACGTGGGAGGCTGCCTTTTGATTTGCCGCATGCAAGGAGCCCAAGGAGGTCTCCCTGCGGCTTCAGAAGCCTTGTGTGCCCCCCCTTCTTCTTCCTTGCCCTGGGGGGCATGCCGCTTGGGGGCTCTTGTTGGACAAATAGCAAGATGGGACAGAAACCGCGACAGAGACCACGTTCTCGCTAAGGGAAATTACTGCCCCTGTGTGGTAGGAGCTCCTGCACCCGATGTGTGGATTCCTGTGATTATGCCTATCCACATGATATATTTTACCCTCAGTGTTTGTACAGCATTTTCAGGCCTGGTATAAAATGGTATGTCTTTTTTTTCCATATTAGGGTGATTTGCGTACTTTTAGGACCTGCATCGCCTGCACAGGGAGTGTGTGTTCATGATAAGTGTTATTTGGTTTTACCGCCTTTATTGTGAAAGGAGTGCAGGAGCTCCTGTATTGGACAGGGTGTTATTTTTCTTTATCACCCATTGTGTAAAAGAAGTGCAAATGCATTACAACCTTTCGGTAGAAAGTGCTCTGGGAGTGATTCCTTTTAGGTTCTTGCCCCACACACCCATAGAGGTTGATGTCTTCATGACTTATGCTGAATGTTAGGCACTGATTTGGTATGTCATTTTTGCCTTGCTGTGATAAGGAGCATTTCAAGATCTACATTATATGTATTGGGAAGATATTGTGTTTATTATGACATGTGCAATATGGGAATGTCTCTTTTATTTGCACTCATGATGATGATCTGGCAATTGCCTATTTGACAAGGTAATCCCTGATTTATGTCGTTTTGGTCTTTGATGTTCATGCAATACAGTTTATTTTTATATAGCTGGTTGCAAAGTCTCTTTTGTGGTGTATTTATTGTGCCACTAGGGTGAGTGTGTTGTGCAAATGCCTTACACACGACCTCTGTGGATAAGTCTGACTGTTCTGTGCCAAACCACCAGGGGGTGAGCACAGGTTATCTTTGGTGTGTAACTTAACCTGACTAGAGAGGTGGATTCTGCTGGCTTAGGTGCATATCCTAGCCAACTAGAAACCCAATTTCTAACACCCACATTGTGGCAGTTTGTGAAAGTCTCAGAATCCCAAGACCGAGATCATGTTCACTGGGGCACCAAAAGTATTGAGGGGACGTCTTGCTCCAAGTTTCCTTGATTTGAGGCAGGAACTTGTAGGGACGTTTTGAGATAGTGACATTTGTGCACTCCAGCGCAAGGTGGCAGGTATGTAGTACAGGAGTTGCCATGGAATATCCTTGCGATCTTCAGTGATGAGCACCCACCAATCACCCATGATCTATAGGGGCATGAGCAGTCCTCCATCCATCTTTATGACTGCACAGGAAACCAACAACGTAGTAGTTCCAGAGTAGTGAGTGGACTTCCGTTATCAGCTTGTACGTCTGCCTCCTTCAGGGCTAAATTTCTCCTGTGTGCTTCCCGGTCTCTACCCAGCACAGGCTTCCGGCAACTACAGTCCTAGTGGGTGGCATTTGGTTTCTATGTAGTGCTGCAGCCGTTCAGGTAGTTCTATGCAAGGCCCACCGTGGGCCTCAAGCATTGCCATATGGAGTTCCCAGCATGCTCGTGTGGTGGACATGGCAATCCGGTTACCGGATTTTTATGTGCTCGTTCCCGTGAAGGGTCGCACATGGGTGGCAGGCAGCAGACGAATCAGTCAAGTCTTGACAGGCAAGTCTGTCAGCCCCAGGGTCTTAGCTTGACTTGGCTGGTACGTTTTTTCTTATCGCAGAGCGGCAGAATGTGGATGGCATATTGGGAGCAGTGGTCCAACCTGACTGCGCCTCAGCATCAGAGTCACCGCAGACACGGTCGAAGGTGGAGCGCATGCTACAGTTCTGTGCAGCGGGCAACAGCTCAGAGCTGCAGTTTACTGAAATTTGGCTCATTTTCAGAGGGCATGCATGTTATGTCCCCGCTGGGGTTTGACTTTTCCGAGCAAGCCTAGAGCGGCCACCATGTTGCTGCATCTTGGCGGTCCTCGCAGCTGTCTGCATTATTTCGTTTTAGCATGCAAGCAAGCCGCCAAACTCAATCAGGTTCCCCATCCACCCCTCCTGCAAAGACGATAAGGCTTGCATGCAGTTCAGGCCAGGTATTAGGGATGGAGATGGATATTTTGGTCCCCACTCACAATGCAGCACTAAGCTAGCCATCTTGCAGCTGCCTTTCTGTTGCCCCAAGGAGGGGCAAGTTACTTTACTTTGTCTTTGTCTTCTGCTTGGTGGCTTACTCCAGTTATCTCACAGACCACAGTAAGTTAAGCCTCTAGACATTTTTCATTTTAAAGCCAGTCTTCCTTTGGTGAATCAGGACAGTCTGTTGCTATATAATTTCTTCATCTGCCTTTTCACCGAGCTAACTGTACCTAGAACTACTCTTCTTTTCCTAACCTACCCTCCTTTACATGCTAAATACATGCTTTCACTAATGCACTAAAACAATCATTACTTGTTGCTCTTTTCCCACCATGGAAAGAATGAAGAGTGTAGCACCACAGTAAGCATTTAACGCTCTTCTGATCTCTCACAATGTGTGTTATGCTTGGAGAAAGGGTTCAGGTAGTAATACAAGAATGTTTTTGGGGTTGACTATAATGTGGTTTCTTGTTTGTTGACATGTTCTGTGTTTTTTTTTACTATTTGCAGTAACTTCATGATACTTTCCAACTTAATTATCAAAATGTAGTGAAAGATTCTATTTGACAAGAAAAGCACTTACTACATTTCAGAGAATCAGATTCAGCCAACTGTGAAACCTTCTTCACTACTTTCCAACAGTTTCCTAGGGAACCAAATAAGATCATGCAAGCAGCTTGTCTTCAGTTCAAACGTTTACCAAGCATTGTCTGCTCTATAAGTATGGCAATGGTTGGTAGTCCTCTTATTCTGCCAATAGCTAAACACCAATAACTTTAAATACCATTGTTAGTTATCCCCGATTTCCAAATACAATTTAGAAAAGAAATGCTAGTCACTTGCTACCTAACCTACTGTTGTACCTAAGTAAGATTAACCATTAAGGAAGCTAGGGGACTAAATTACTTGTTTTCCCCTTCGAATCACATACCCTTGCAGTACACATCATTCTGCTGCAAGCTCCTTCTCTGCCTCACACCAGGATAAATAAAAGAAACTTTGGAGCGTTGAAGAGTCTCTTTTGCACACTGCCTTTGTCTATTCCAACAAATGTCAAAGGCAAAAGTGGCATGGTCCATCCAATTTCGTTCAATAATTGAGAAATCCCGGCAATATGACAATATAGGAATTTCAACAATTGTGAGGAGATTATGACTTGGTGTCCATCTCTCACAATAACATCCACTTTGACATGCTTGGTATCTACACAAAAGATGAAGCGCATTTCACAGTAGAGAGGAACAGGGTCTTGCTAAACGACTCAAACTAAAGTATAGAATTCTAATGCTAAGTGTGCACTTCACAATGTAAACACAAAGGCCCAGATTTAAGAGGGCCTAGCACCTCCTTGTGCCACATTAGCATAATTTTTTATGATGCAAATGTGGCCCAACAAGGCCAAATTTCCACGCCATAGTTACAAAGTGTTGCAATGCATGCTTTGCCCCACTTTGCAACCCCTTGCGCCACATCATGCCTGTGCCAAGCATAATGTATGCAAGGGGTCGTTCACCATTTTTTGGGGCATTTTCAACACCTGCACAGAGCAGGCTTTAAAAGGAGGCACGCCATTATTCATAATGGGCCTAAATGTGCTTTGCAGGATTAGAGTCAACATTTTTTATACTAATCCTGCAAAGCATCAAACTAGTGAGATTAGAGGGGCACTGAGGGGCGCAAGAAAAGTGGCATCGGATGCAGTGCCACTTTTATTAAATCTGCTGCAGAGTCTAGTCAGAGCCACCCATTCTTGCTATTACAGATGTGACTACTATAAAAAAACGAAAATTTAAGGTACCACAGGGCTATAGCAGAACTGGCAAAACCCATTTTGCCCATAATTACTGGAATAGCCCCTTTCCTGGTACAGCAGTACTACCGCAGTGTTATATTACCCAAAAGAAAAGAAAGTTATATTCCTAATTGTAGCCTCACCCCTACATGCAGCCAACCTCCTAATAGACAACACCCTTAATCCCAGGTCCCGTGTCCAGCCCTCCCAAGGAGAATGTGAGATCACTGACACTGTGTATAAACAGGAACACCACACCTACTCATGATGTTCACCCACGCCCCTCACCTAAACACTGCATAAATTATGAACCCCTGCTGCTATGCACCAGGCCCTGCGCCCAAACCTCAGGTGAGAGACCAATCCCCCTCCTGCACACAATTTCCCTCCATGCATAGTGGGGCTTGGACAGAAGACCAGTCTGCAGGCCCTGAGCCCGAGCCCAACCCCAGCATGATTGACCAATCCCCCCTTTCTGCGCTTGGCATCTGACTGCAACAAGCAGAGAGTTGGCTGCAGTACCTGTGCCCATTTTCTGCATTATCAACCACCCCTCCTGCTGCACACCATCTTCAACAGTGTGCAGAAAGGTTTGGCCACAAGGCCTAGACTGCAGACAAGCCCTGCACCCAAGCCCCTCATGACAAACCAACCCACTGCTGTACACGATTTTCACCACCGTAGACTGCAGTGGTTGAACACAGAGCCTCGCCTGAGGCTATGCTCTGCACCCAACGACTAAAGGACCAATAAATCCCCGCTGTGCATGCCACTTGGCTGTGCATAATGCGGGTTGGGCATGGGACCTGTGTCAAAATGACCCACATTAGAAAAAGCTCCATCGACCAATCAGGTTCCAGTATTTTTAATCTAGTGGCATATTTACATGCAATACAGTGCACCAACCAAGGTTGATGTCAAGCATGGGTAGTCTCGGACTGTCCCTACCGGGTTCCTGGGAGGCTGAACAGGATGGAAGCTGGTTTTGATGCTGGAGTACACTTTTGAAGTTAGCCATTAGTAGGCCTACTACTGGCCTCCACTCATTCTTCAACCCCAGGTAGGCACCATCACTTTACCAACAGCGGAATCAGCACTTAATTTGTGGCAATTTTTTAGGACATGATACTAGAAGTCTCCATTAATTTTGCTGCCGTTTCTAGTCCATCCTCTCTCAGGTAAGTGTGTTGTATTGAGGTGTCATTGTGTCCTTACGTCAAGTAGTTGAATCTTTTTCATTCGAAACGTGCTCTTAATGACTAACTCTCCCCCAACCTACGCCCCCACCATGCAGTGTCATAACGTCTGTTCGTTTCAGAAGCCGTGACGTCCCTTAAGCTCTTCCTTGAACACACCCTTGGAGTCTGAGCAGAGTCAAGTGATAGCTGAGCAACTATTAAAACGAGCGCAACAGACAGGCTGTTGGCCTAAAGTAGTGATGTAGAAGAAGAAAATGTCAACTGTTTTTGTGAGGCATTGGAGGAATGACCACACACCTGAGAGCGAGTGTGCAACAACCATTTAGAGAGACTCAGCATCACCCTGTGAGGTAGGAAAACACCCTCTCTCTCTGCAGAGAACCCTAACTCTCTCTGTGTCTTGCTCTCAAAACATACAGTATTATGCATGCAAATAATAGCCACGGAAGGTATACATTAATACATTCACATTTTATTTTTATTGATCCACACTTATTTGTTACCAATGATGTCGGAGGCACTGCAAAAGTTTCTTTCTGCTTTACTCTTTTTATACAATTTCTAAGAGGTCATGTTCCACAGAGGCTTACATGGGACACAGGTCCCCACATTATGTTTTAATTGCCACAAGTTCAGGCGTAAAGAAGGCTACAATAGCACAGGCCATCTACAGCTCTCAAAGCAGGCTGGGCTATTGCACTCTAGGCCTCTTTTACGAGGCCCTAGTGCCACCTGAGCATCACTTTTTGCGACGCTTTGGTGGCGCTGTGCCATTTTCCATATTTACAAGGCGGTGTTAAGCCACTTTGCGTGACTTAATCTGCCTTGTAACTATGGACCCCCCAACACAGTTTTCCGTGGCAGAGGGGCCTACAATGGGTGTTGCTGTGGGTGTTCCACTGCAACATCCATTGTATTTTGACACTGTTCCATATTTATGAGGATTCGTAGACCTGAGGTAGCGCCAAAAACTAACGCTACCCCAGGGGTGGAGTTAGCATGGCGCACAGAGGAGAAATACTTTTATTTCTCCTCGTTTTTGCTTTTTCTAAGTGCGCTGCATTCTGAAGCACACATAAAAAGAGCAAAACACCATGAATGATTATGTGTGGGAAGGTGTCCCTTCCTGCACATAAACAATCATGAAATAATGATGATTTGCTACTTCTATGTGTGCTGCAGAATGCATCACACAGAAAACTAGCAAATTGCCATTATTGATAAACAATCATTCCCTGCAATGCAGGCACCCTTGCTCTATGGAGCAAGGGTGCCTGCGTTGGCCCTAGGTGGCTAAATTTAGCACCAGGGCTAGGGAAAACAGAGGGGTACTCCGTATCTTTGTAAATACGGGGCATCCCTGCGTTTCTGAAGTGACGCAGTGCAGCGCTATCAATTTTGCCGCAGCGCCATGCTTCACCACTTCCTTGTAAATGAAGCCCTTTGTCTCCCTCTGAGAAACCAGGCAAGTCTCAGCAGGCTACACCAGCGCAGACTGTCTCCCTCTGAGAGCCGAGGACAGTCTCTGAGTAGAACACACTAGCGCAACCTGTCTCTCTCTCTAGGAAACAATGGTCATTTGTCACTTCACCTGCCACTGGGGTGCTGCCCGGCATTGAATGTGCTGCGGACAAGCTCCTGACAGAGAGCGCTTTCCTAGATATGGTTGCTCTGATGGCAATTGTTGGGTATAGAACAGGGCCTGAGGTGCCCTGATCTAGCCACACCATGCTGTGCCAGTGCCCATGATGGTGGCCATTGGAGTGAGTGATTAATTTACTTTTGCCTAATTGCTGATGGATTTTGTCACTCTTTGTTGGTCCGGTCTAATCTCAGCTCAGAGGCAGCATTAGGTGCTGCACTTGGCAACCAGCAGAGGGACAAGGTTAAGACCCTGAGAGGTCAGGTCAAATCTTAGAAACAGCAAAACCAGAGCAAGCTCCTCAGTCTTACTTTCATGAGCTGAAGACTGACATCTGGCTCTACCAACACAGACTTCCCTGGACTGTGAGCTCTGCACCTCTATTTATAGTTAACAAATTCACTGAACCAAGCTCATAGTTTGCAGGGCATGTTTTGAGAATTCATCAGTGGACCTGCGCTACCCCAGAATTGACAACTGGTGATGTCGGCTATGGAAAATGTTGGCATTAACACTTACTGTTTAACAAATTAAGCACTGCTGGGACCTAAAACAAGCAATAACTAGCTAAGGATGATCTCTTGCAGCAGGATCACTATGACATTTTCAGAAATGGTGGGGAGAGGGAATAAGAACTCGACCTCCTTCTACAGCCATTGCGCTCTTTCAAAGGCAGCCTGAACATGTGTTGTGGTCTGTGGATGAGACTGCCACATTCCCACTACTCATCAGCCAGCTTGGGGAAGGGGATGGGGTCATCCAGACAGTCTAGACTGTTAAACGTCCCTGTACCTAGCAATCCAGGTAGGGATCTTGCCTCTGTGGCATGACAGTGAGTGAGCAGCCTTCCTACAGACATCTTTGTGTACTTAGATAGTTCTGTGGTATAATAGTGGTAAGATAATTCTGGTTGTTAATGAACTTGCTGGAGAGATCCGCATGCAGTTTTGCCACAGCTTTGACTTATAAAAAAGTATAGAGGCCGGCGGTAAAAAAATTGAATTATGACCATGGCGGAAACCACCAACACAGACAGCCACTTTAACATTCCGACCGCCACGGCAGTAGCAACAAACACCGCGACGGTAACTGCCAACAGCCAGACGGAAGACAATGTACCGCCCACAGTAATATGAGAGGCCAATCCACCAGCTTTCCTGTGGCGGTACCAACACCATCAAGAGCACGGCAGAAACAGTACACAGAAGGGAAACAACTCACCTCTCGACACTCAGGGAAGAACCACGATGCTATGGAGCCCGAGCTGCACATTTTTCCAATGCTGGTCTACCTCCTCATACACCAGGAACACGAACGGCGGTGAAGATGACCACGGTGAGTACCGCACCTAGCACACAAGGGAGGGGGGGAGGAAAAAGAGAGTGACACACGCAACATGCAACACCCCCGTCCCCACCCCCAACACCATACACACAAACAGATGCAGCAACATTACATAAACACCCCGTAACCCTCAGGAATAATGCAAGGACAAAAGGAATTGATTAAATTGAGGGTAATAGTACAATATTAGATAAATATGTCCTTAAAGCAATAAACAGTATGTACAATATATACAAATGGAGCGACAATGCCCACTCCAAAATGTCCGTAGCCCACAGGGCCATAACACATAGGCCAAGGCCACTTTTGACTCCTGCCTCAATACGGAGAGAACACTGCAGGGGCAGAAGGTTGAAAACACACGGGCACCTCAGGGGGATGGGGAATGGGGGGGCACCTCAGCCCGAAGATGGTACAACGCCACTGCTCCTGGAGGGGGCAACATGCCCACTGCTTGGTCCTGGGGAGTGCAAAGCCACAGTCTCTCAAGTGGGTGGCTTGCCCACTGCTTGGTCCTGGGGAGTGCAAAGCCACAGTCTCTCAAGTGGGTGGTTTGCCCACTGCTTGGTCCTGGGGAGTGCAAAGCCACAGTCTCTCAAGTGGGTGGTTTGCCCACTGCTTGGTCCTGAGAAGTGCAAAGCCACAGTCTCTCTAGTGAATGCCTTCTTCCACTGGTTCTGGAGGGGGTTTTGTGCCCAGTGTGCTTCATCCTGGCAAGGAGGTGTTGAGTTGATGCCTTCTTCCACAGGTTCTGGAGGGGGCATTGTGCCCAGTGTGCTTCATCTTGGATGGTGCAAGGTCACAGTCTCTCACCTGGGTGTCACACCTATAGGTGTTGCATGGGCCAGGATGCACTACAGCCCATGTAGTGAAGGCTGCTCAGTGGATAGCAGTTGCAGTGCATGTGGTGGTGCTGTCAGTGGTGGGGGAGGCTCCAGCACTTGCCCTTCCCCTGCAGCCTCGGACGGCTGAAGTGCCATGCCTGGTGTTGTTTGCCCCTTCCAGCCCTTGGCAGATAGTGGTGCCTCCTTGCTTCTGCCAGCTGGTGTTCCCTTCCTGCCCTTGCTGGCTGGTGGTGCCTCCTTCCCCTTGCTGGCTGGTGTCCCCTCTTGCCCTTGCTAGGTGGCAGCCCCTTCTTGCCCTTGGCAGGTGGTGCAGGGACATTGGCTGTGCTGACGGGTGCCTCCTTGGAGTCTCTCACACCTGCAGTAGCTGCAGAAACTACAGTGGCCGTGGACTGGGTGGCTGGGGTGCTGGGCTGGGTTCTGGCCACCCTGGCCCGAAGTGAAGGACGGGGGGTGGGGAGGGGTGGGGAATAGGTCAAGGCTGGTGAGGAAAAGCTTCTTAGGGACACTGGGGCGGGAAGAGGGTGAAGGTTTGGGAGTGGAGGAAGAGGGGGAGGTTGTAGAAGGTGTCTGCTGTGTTTGGGTGCAGGTGCATGGGCTGGATGCTGTTGTGAGGTAGATGTCTGTTGGCTGTCTTAGTGCTTGCGTTTCTGTACTTTAGGGGGAGGGGGTCACAGACACAGTGGGAGAGGAAACAGGGGACGTGTGCATGGATGTGGGGGTGGCGACTGCCAGTGAGGGGGGTGTAGTGATAGGGGTGCTGGTGATGGAGGCAGTGGATGAGGATGTAGTGCATGCAGGTGTGAGTGGAGACGGTACTGGGAGGGAGGTGGATGATGAGGAGGAGGGGAACACTGTGGAGGCAGTGGATGTTGGTGTGTCTGCATCTGGATGGTGCTTGTGTGAGTGCCTTTAGGATGAAGTGTGGTGCTTGTGTTTGCCTGAACCACTTCTGTGTATTGATTTGGGTGAATGCAGGTCTGAAGGTGTGCTTGGGATAGGCTGGGGTTGAGGGGATTGGGACTGGGTAGAGGAAGTTGGGGGGCGGGAGGCTGGAGACAGGGACAATGGCTGCCATCACTGAGTTGGCCAGAGCCTGGAATGCTCTCTGTTGGGCAGCCACGCCAGAGTGAATGCCCTCCAGGTATGCATTTGTTTGTTGCAAATGCCCTGCTAGACCCTGGATGGCATTCAGAATGGTTGACTGCCCAACAGAGAGGGATCTCAGGAGGTCAATAGCCTCCTCACTGAGGGCAGCAGGGCTGACTGGGGCAAGGCCTGAGGTGCCTGGGGTGAAGGGGATGCCCACCCTCCTGGGGGAACAGGAAACACGCTGAGGGGCTGCTGGGAGGGCGGTGCTGTCACAGGGAGTGTCGGCTGTACCTGTAGTTGGGGTGGGCACAGAGGTGTCCGCCACAGCCAGGGAGCTTCCATCGTAGGAGGAGTCGCTGTCAGTACTGTCCCCTCCTGTCTCCGTCGTGGTGCTCCCTTCACCCTCTGTCTCAATGGTGCCCTCACCGTCGGTGGATTCGGCCTCCAAGCCCAAGTGGGATGCAGCTCCCTCCGTCGCCGATGCCTCTGCTCCTCCACCTGATGATGCTCATGCACACAAGGACAGGGTGACAAAACAAAAAGGGAGGGGGAGAGACAGTGGATACACATGGTCAATGCCAGCAGGAACACTACCGCTGGCATACACAACTCACAGGGAACAGCCCTATGCACTAGGCCATGCACTACCAGTTACAATGCTAGTCACCAGGCAATGGGGTACAATGCCTAACGCCATTAGCTGCACACCTGAAACCCACAGGATCCTGCCCAGTAGTAGATGCCCACTAACATAATTGGGGTTGGAGTGTATCTGAGCTTGCCCATCATGGAACCTACCCTGCCATGTTCGCCCTGGCCTAAGGGCACCCACAGCCCACATCCCCCACCCAGGTAATGCCTTAACGTGCACAAAGTCATGATTCTGAATATGTACTCACCCTCTTGTGGCTGCTGTGATGCCTTCAAGCGCCCATCCAACTCCGGATAGGCCACCGCCAGGATGCGGAACATCAGGGGGGTCAGGGTATGATGGGCACCCCTTCCTCATTGGAAGGCCAGCCCCAGCTGGGCCTCCGCCGTCTTCGGTGCCCAGTGGCGCAGGTCCTCCCACCGTTTGCGGCAGTGGGTGCTCCGCCTGCCAAAGGCCCCCAGGGTCCGCACCTCCTTGACGATGGTACACCAAATACCCTTTTTCTAATGGGCGCTGACCTGCAGAAAAAGATACAGAGAAAAGGTATTATTCATACCGTCTGGACTGTCATACTCATGGCCCAACATATCCTTCCCATCCCCTTACACACATACATTGACCACCATACATGCAGCACTCTACCCAGGACCCCTCAGCCCCCCCTACACAAGGCTTACACACTCACAGCACCCCATACATTCATGCCCCACGCATCATGCTCACAGTGTACTCACCTGTTCGTCTGGAGGACCATAAAGTAAACAGTACTGGGGTAGGACCCCATCCACCAGTCCCTCCAACTCCTTCGAAGTAAAGGCAGGGGCCCTTTCCCCAGACACTCAAGCCATGGTCGCTTCCAGACACAGGTCACAGCAACACTTGCAGTGTAGGTCCTCTCCTGTTGAAGTTCAGGTAGCAACATCACAAAACAAAATAAAATGATGGACGGAATATTGAAACTTTTCAAACGCTCACCCCCAGTCACAGATCTGGGTTTAATCCATTGTTATTTTGTTCGCCACGTCACCCCAGTTTGGACCCAGCCATATGCAAATCAGTCTTGACCCTGTTCCCCATGGGAACAGTCCAGCACGAACTGCTAGACCAGGTCCTCCCTGGACAGGAAACAAGCAACCTGGGACCGGTTTCTGGGTATCACCCTTCATCAGCCAGGCTAGCTTGAATCCAGTGGCGCAGCGAGCAAGGGACCCACGTCTGGTGTCTCCATCTGACAGGTGGATCCCTGTACTACTCACCCAAGAAGGTGTGCCAGATCATCGTTGCATGTTGCATGTTGCACAACCTGGCCTTGAGACGCCAGGTCGCTTTTCTGCAGGAGGATGAGGCTGGAAATGGTTGTGTGGCAGTGGTGGAGCCTGTGGACAGTGACGAAGAGGAGGCAGAGGAAGAGTACTTCCAGTGACACACAGGTAAGACACTGTAACTTCACCTTCCATTGAAGTTTTGTGTTGGACATTGTACATGGCAGACTGAATTTCTGATTTCTATGGCCACTTACTGTACCCTTTGGCATCTCTATTCTCAGATATCTGTGCCCCACTCTGGCTCCTGGTGTGGTTACTGCTGCCGACTACAGGTCATACCTATGTATATGTAACTGTACATTTGAATTGCAATGTTTACATCTTGTTAAACTAATACATTTTTCAATCAATTGACAGACTCCATACTTGTATTAGTTCCAAGGGTGTTTATTTCTGTGATAATAAGTGTAGGGGGTATTGCAATGGGCTGGCTTGATATGGAGGAATGTGCAGGGTAAAGTTCCCGTCTACTTGTATCACAGGTGCATTGTCCAAGGGGGCATTGGAAATGGAGCATTGGCAGTTGAAGGTGGACAGGGTGACAGAGTGGGACACAAGGGTGACATTCAGGGGAGTCTTATTTCCTGGCGGGGTCTTTGCAATGTTCTCTGGCTTCTGCCTGGATTGCTGGGACCTTTTGCGTGGTGGTTCTCCTTCTGCAGGGGATGGGGTGCTGGTGGCCTGTTGTTCCTGTGGCGGGGCCTCCTGTCCACTAGCGTCAGTGGAGGTGGAGGGCTGTTCATCTGTGTGGCTAGTGTCAGGGGCCCGTTGGTGTGCCACTGCCTCCCTCATGGTGTTGGCCATGTCTGCCAGCACCCCTGCAATGGTGACCAGGGTGCTGTGGATGTCTCTCAGGTCATCCCCGATCCCCAGGTACTGTCCCTCCTGCAGCCGCTGGGTCTCCCGTAGCTTGGCCAGTATCTGGCCCATAGTCTCCGTGGAATGGTGGTATGCTCCCAGGATGTTGGTGAGTGCCTCGTGGAGAGTCGGTTCCCTGGGCTTGTCCTCCCCCTGTCGCACAGCAGTCCTCCCAGCTTCCCTGTTTTCCTGTGCCTCTGTCCCCTGAACCGTGTGCCCACTGCCACTGACCCCAGGTCCCTGATCATCCTGTGTTTGTGGGGTTGCCTGGGGTCCCTGTAGTGGTGGACACACTGCTGATTGACATGTCCTGGGGACAGAGGGATGGGCCTGCTGGGTGGGTGCTGTGGTGGTGTTTCCTGAGGGGGAAGCGCTGTGGTAGGTTGAGAATGTGGCTGGGTCACCGACTGTCCAAAGGTCCCTGATGGGCCAGGTTGGTCATCCAGTTCCAGGCGTGCAGAGCTGCTGTCATCACTGTGGGCCTCTTCTGTGGGGGGACTGGATGTTGCTGGCACCTCCTCTCCGGTGACGTTGTGTGGGGATCCTGTGGGGATGTAATGCAGTGTTATTGTTTCAGCCTGTGACATCTTGTGCATGGGTATGTTCCCCTCTACGGTTGTTATTACCAAGGCAGCTTTGGCTTGTGTGAGTTGTGATTTGGTTGGCTAAGTGATTGTCACTAGTGTGCATGCTGTGGTGATGGGTATCCATGCAGGTCTGTGATGGGGGTCCATGTATTGGTGTAGCATGCAGGGCTTGGTATCTTGCGATGGTGGGCTGTATGTGAGGTGGTGGAGTGATGTGGGTGAGGGTAGGGGTAGGAGTTTGTGATGGAATGCAGGTAGGGGGGATAAAGTAGTAAAGATTTGACTTACCAGAGTCCAGTCCTCCTGCTACTCCTGCCAGGCCCTCAGGATGCATGATCACCAAGACTTGCTCCTCCCAGTTAGTTGTGGGGGAGGAGGTAGAGGTCCACCGCCAGTCCTCTGTACAGCTATCTGGTGTCTTGCTACCACAGAATGCACCTTCCCCCATAGGTCGTTCCACCTCTTCTTGATGTCATCCCTTGTTCTGGGGTGCTGTCCCACGGCATTGACCCTGTCCAAAACTCTCGACCATAGCTCCATCTTCCTAGCAATGGACGTCTGCTGCACCTGTGATCTGAATAGCTGTGGCTCTACCCGGATGATTTCCTCCACCATGACCCTTAGCTCCTCCTCTAAGAACCTGGGGTGTCTTTGTGGTACCATGGGTGTAGTGTGTGTGGTGTGTGTGAGGGTGTGTGGGGTGATGTGTTGGGGTGTGTGCTGTGAGGTGCATGGATGATATGGGTGATAGTGTTTTGTGGCTCTGATTCAGTGGGTGCTCCTGGCATGTGTCTCTCTCAGTTGTCAATTTTATTTTTTCATAAAGGGTTGTGGGTAATGTGTGTGTTTGTTTTATATTGGTGTGGGTGTTTGGGTGTGGTGTGTGTATATGTGTCAGGTGTGTGTAGTTTGAATTGTCCAATGTGGTGTTGTTTTGTTAGTGTGTGTATATTTTGAGCGCGGCGGTATGTACCGCCAATGGTTTAGCACGGTTGAATGTCCGCTGCGGTGATTCGTGGGTTATGATGCTGTGGGCATATTTCTGTTGGCGTTATGGTGTGGGTTTTGGTACCGCCATTTTATCACTGACTTTTGGGCTGGCGGACTTGTGTGTGTGTCTGTATAGTGGTGGATTTCTGTGTGTGGGTCATAATACGCATAGCGGTATACCAGCACGGTATGTTGGCAGCAGTCAGCACGGCAGTAAGCGGCACTTACTGCCAATGTCATAATGAGGGCCTTAATGTGCTTGCTGTAAGATACAGCATGTAACAGGCAAGTCACATATTTGTATTTAATATAGATAGTTCAGTGAGTTACTGCTTCTATTGCAAAAATTCTGGTGTGACCTGTAGGTCACAAATTAAATTCCTTGTAGTATGCCCCAGTAAGTTATGAACTGGCCTAAAGGAGCGGCTTGCAACAGCAAAGTATATGTTTAGGACTTTACTTTTTTGTCTCAATCTTTCATTATCCTGTGTGAAAATGATTGCTTTGGCTAGTAATAAAAATGTTTAGCAAATGCTACCCAATGGTTATTAGTGTAATGGCTCATATAGACCGATGCATCTAACAGTACTATGGTGGATGACATTCAAAGCTTAGGAAAACTCAGAAAATGCCCCTAAATTATAATTGATCTCTTAAGCACTTGTGAAGAGACAATCTGGTTGTTCTTGTTATCTAGTATCAAAGTGTAATGCTCAAGCTAGCTCCCAGCTAGGAGATTAGAACAAAATGGCTGCTGATGGTGCCTTAAGTAATGCATTTGTGTTGGGCTCAGCTGAAGCATATATTGGAAGGTCTCTGTTATCCCCTGTAAGGTGATGCATTTTATTGTAAAAGGCATCGTTTTTGACATGTGTTTTCCAAATTGTTCTTGGGGATAGAATCCTTCTAGCCCTCCTATGCAGGGTTGCGCTACATGTAGTAGGAGGACTGATGCAACAACATTTGCCAGGGCTGCTCTTGGTTCCCAGTCCAATTATGAGTATAGGTTTTGTACTAGAAGGGAGCCCTTCCACTATAAAATATTATGGGGCATACTTACAAGCCCCTAGCGCCACAGGGGCATAATTTTTTGTGACGCTCTGGTGGCACTGTGCACTGCGCCTTATTTACAAGGAGGCAATAAGCCACTTTTTATGGCTTAACACCGCCTTGTAAATATGGGCCCCTCCGACGCAGTTTTCTGTGGCAGAGGGACGTGCAGTGGGTGTTGCTGTGGGTGTTTCACCACAACACCCATTACTTTTGACGCTGCCCCATATTCACAAGGAATCATAAGTCTGAGGCAGTGCCAAAAACTAACGCCGCCTCAGGGTTGGCATTAGCATGGTGCAAAAAGGAGAAATACCTTTATTTCTCCTCATTTCTGCTTTTTCTGTGTGTGCTGCATTCTGCAGCACACATAGAAAGAGCAAAAGTGTATGAATGATTGTTTATGTGCAGGAAGGTGCCCATTCCTGCATATAAACAACATTCAATAATGACGATTCACAGCTTCTATGTGTGCTGCATTCTGCAGCACACAAAGAGGTGCCAAATCACCATTGTAGATTGTTTATGTGCAGGAAGGGACACCTTCCTGCACATATACAATCATTCCCTTCAACGCAGACACCCTTGCACTATGGTGCAAGGATGCCTGCGTTGGCAGCTAAATTTTAGCACTAGGGGAAACATAGGGGTGCGCCGTATTTCTGTAAATATGGAGCATCCCTGCTTTTCAGAACTGGTGCAGTGCTGGCAATTTTGGCACAGTGCCACCCTGCACCAGTTCCATGTAAATATGCCTCTATGTTTTGAAGCATTGTATCTCTTTTTCTTTTTATTTCTGTAGGGGATTGGGTAAAAGTAACAAAGCCTAGAATGAAGGGCAAGGGTCTGTTCAGATAAGGCGTGGCCAAATAGGTAATTAAAGTGAGCAAATGTACTGTTTTTTAGGGGAAACAGGAAATGTCCGCCTATGCACAATGTTGTGATAGTGAGTTAAGATCATCTAATGGTATCTCAGAGAGAATGACCTCGTGAAGGTGGGGTAGTTTTGGGGGATGATTTGACTGAGTCCTCTCTGGGTATGGGGGAGACGGGAGAAAAGACTATTGGGAGGAATTGCATGTTATTTATGATGCAGGAGATACAGTTTCTGAGCACAGTGTAGTAAAGGGTGATATAGCACCGACTTTAGCTGCGAGTAGAGAAGAAAACGAGGACTAAGAAACTGCCTCTGCTCGCAGTGTGAGGATCAGTAGACTTCTTAAACTTTTTTGAGGATCATTTCACATATTTGGTGCTTTTTTGTTTAGAAAGAGAAAGATGGGTTGTGTCCTGTAATAAGACTCTCTTTGTATTACTTATTGGGTTAAGTATGTTTAAGATCAGTTCTTCACTCCACATATGCCTCATGCGACTGTGCATTTTGACTTATTCTAAGTCTTGTGTATGAGAGAGCGTAGTTTGATATTACATATTATAGACGTGAAATGCTTATGATTAACAATGCTGCATTAAATAAAATATTCATTGAAACATATTCATTAACGTAAAGGATTTTCATGTGTGTAAACTAATGTCAACTGTTAGAAGTAATCGTTCATAGATTGCCAAAGCTGTGCACATTAAAACGCATTAGACTGCATTCGTTAGAATCATATATCTTAAGTTAGCGTGAGTCAAGCAAAGCTGTGTAGCTCTCATATTAAAGCGTATTTTTATGTCTCTTCAGTGTACTGACTTGCAAAAGACCATGACCCAGCGATTGTTCTTTTCTTCACTAGTTTGCAACATCTACCAATTCTCCCATCCGCATGTTAGTAGCTTCTAGCATAACAGATATATACTTTGAAACATTAATGGACACTTCCAAGGACGATGAAGCGAGAAGAAGAGAACTTTTGACCTGATACGTGCAAAGTCGATGAAGTAATCCCGGATGAGCCACCTACGAAAATACGTCAATTATGAAGACCAATTAGAAAATAAGGAATTATCAAGAAATGACTAAATGCATTACTTAATGTATAATTTGATAGGTTACCAATGGTGGGGTGTATTGACTGACCAATAGAATTTTGGGGGAATGTATCACGAAAAAGAGATAAAAACCCATGACACAGGAGACAAACGACATTAGGTAGGGAATGATATCGATTGCATCCCGAAACTCTGTCACTCTATTTTGTGACTTGAGACTTAGACAAAACCATCCTTGCCCATAGACTGCCCCCTTACACTTTTCTCCTTATGAGGAGAGTGTCCCTTGCCTTTAACTTAGATAGACTGATGGTGATCTAACTGATGTCCTGAAGACGAAGACTGATCCTGTATGCTGACCTATCTTGAGGAGGGTAATGATAAATGTTGCTAGTGAAATCTACTTACTTGCTTTTCTTTCTAGGTACCAACTGCTGTATGTTTTTGATTAGAGACCTTAGTTAGATGTTTTCCAAATTGGTGTTCAAAATTGTTTTGCATGAAGCCCAACATGCTAATGCTAATTAGAGGTTAGACGAGGTATTCATTCAGACTGACAAACTGACGTGACTGACGTGATGCTATGCTGAACTAGTATCTTTAGAAAGTTCGATGTATTACGATTTGCTTATATCCATCTGATTGTCTATGCTACTGATCTTTGCATTATTGAAAGCTTATTATGGTTGTCATCTTGTGACTATGCTTATATGCTTCCTGGTTTTGAGATTGATGCATTTGCCATTAAGGTGTGGTTATTCATGACTGAAAGGTCATGGTTGCGCCGAATGTTTATTAATGCCTAAAGCAAGATATATTTTGGTGTTAAATGTTGACAATGTTATTGACATATTGATTGATATTTTGATCAGTTATCTCGTCCTACGGTGTCTCACCACTGGGCCCAAAGATTCATCGGCCTAAAACGAGTCCTGATGTGTATAAATTAACATAGACAGACGCGTTAACAGTTCTGGTAGCAGAGTACGGTTTGGCCCTTGGGGGCCCTAGGACGGAGTTTCATTGTTTAATTTGTTTTTCTGTGATAATGCAATTTGGAGAGATGATGAGTTGCTAGATTCGCCATGGCTTTCCCGGGATCTCGGAGCCTGCCTAAATGAGTTGGGAATGTTCTCGGCGCCATAGTATGTGTGGTTATGGTCTTTGCGCTTATTAAATCTTATGCATTCTGCAGGTGGTTGTGAATATTTGAGTGTGATTAGGCCAAATCAAGTGTTGTTTAGAAGGAGTAGGCGTACTCCACAGTATGAGAGTAGGGAAGTCGGCGTACTTCATGTGAATGCAGCGCTTATTGCTCAAAATTATCCACGTGGTTGGTTGTTGTATACGGGCATATTGAGGTCTAAGACTCCGGAGTATGATGTTAAATATGGTTTATGTTGTAATCTGTGCGGTTTAGTAGGTCAATCGGGCGTGGTTGACAAGTCAAGTTTCGAGTTATGATGCATGTGTGAAACCTTCGTTGGAGATTTGACAAGTTCTAAAGTGCACTAGAAGGAGTCATTGACAAGTCGAGAGTAGGATTTGCAGGTCGAATTCTGCTGAGGGAACTGAGAAGGAGAGAGTAGCGGCCGTGGCTTCAAGTGAAATCTCCGTAAAGTTCTGAAGCGAATGTGTTACCCTTCCTGTAGTAAACCGGCAGATTTGTGATGTCATTTAAGTGCTGGCAATAATTTGCATTAGTTTGTATGAGTTGTAAGGAGTTAGTGAGGTGTGGACAAGCCGCAAGACTTTGTCAGCTGCAGTGTGTGTGAGTGTGATGTCAGTGGTGCCGCGCTGAGATAGGTCAGATGCCGAGAGGGGTCGCGCACGGATTGGCTGCCGTCCGTGAGAGGCAATAGGTTGAGCAAAGGGTAGGTGAAGAGTGTCCTGGGAACTAAGCCGTTTTTTTGATTAAATACAAAATAAAATGAATTTTGTTAAGGCATTCAAAAGCGCTTTGAAAGGAGATGTGTATATTCTTGCAACTGATGGGGAACCTACACCACCTGAGGGTACACCAGCTTATACGGTTATGGAGGAAAAGGGTGTTGCACCATGTTTATGGATAAAACAATGGCGCAAATTAACAGAGAAAGAGGGGTGTCTAGCGTTTCCGGAACATGGAACATTTAATCTAAAGGTGTTAGAAAATTTGAGGTGGATGTTAAGTACGCAGAAACCACCTCCAAGACCGGCACAATATGAGGCTTTGGCGATTTGGGACCTGATGGCTCTTAAACATAGACAAGAAAGATTTCACAGAAGATTGACAAGGGCAGAAAAGTCCTATGCAGAGGCTAGATGGGATAATGAGAACAAAATGTGGAGACGAGGAATAGTGGATGGGTTAAAGCTGTTTCCGGCAATAACACAGGGAGAGGAGACACAGGGAAAGAAAGCTTCTTGCAAAACTGACAAAGATTCAGGCAAATTCAAAGAGAACAAAAGGCCCTGGGAAGAAGAGGATGATTCAGATGATGAGGCGTTTATGGATAGATTGTTACATGATCGTCCGCCACCGTATGCGGTGAACGACAGTGCTCCAAGTACTAGCTTGGATCCTGGGAACCAGACGAAGGAGAAGGGCGTTACTGATACGGTGCAGACTAGCGATACAGCTTTGATACAGAATGGTGTCAGTGTACCCACTGCACCAGACTCGCCGATACAGTTGCAGCCTCCACCGCAGATAAAAAGAATTTACCCCGATGTCCCAGTACTCGAGACTACTACGAACTTGGTGGTGCCGCCTGACCCGATATATACAAAGCCTAGGTTAATACAGATTGAGTCAACTCCACAGTTAGTGTGACAA
The DNA here is from genome assembly GCF_031143425.1 of Pleurodeles waltl. Classification (NCBI taxonomy): domain Eukaryota; kingdom Metazoa; phylum Chordata; class Amphibia; order Caudata; family Salamandridae; genus Pleurodeles; species Pleurodeles waltl. The sequence continues at coordinate 1,541,521,568 of NC_090440.1, read as the reverse complement.
CCGCCACAACTGATACCTGGATATAACCCCGTAGCGGGTCCTTTGAAAGAACCTGCACCAGGGACATTAGAGCAGACCTATGGTGTCACCGCTCCAAGAAGCTTGGGATCAGGCCAGACACCTGCCGCTATGTCGCTACCTATTACTGTTGGTCCCCCAGTACCATTATATGCACAGGAGAAAACAGAGACATGCGAACAGGGGGTTATGACTCATGAAGCGATAGGAGGAGGGCCTATTAGAACTCCACAAATGATGGCCCAGGGAGGACAGGTTTGCGAACAATCAAGACCCTTAATGGACCTCAGTCCATTAGGGGCACCTCTTGAGGCAATGCGACAAGCAGGGTTGGGAGTCCTGACTCCCCAAACTATGAGTACAAATACCTCATACACTCCAATGATACATGCAGGGAACATTTCACTGCAGGGTTTTACAGTACAACAGTTGAATGAGTGGTTAGAGAAAACTTGCACTTCACAAAAGACTACAATGACTACAGTCGAACCTGAAAAAGAAAAACAAGATGAATACCTGAATCTAGTACGACTAGGAGCAGAAGCTGCTGAATTGGTGGATGGAACAATGGGAGTAAATAGGTTGGAATCTTACACTGAGGCAGAATTAAGGTATTTATGCCCTAAGATTACCAAAGAGGTAGGCAAAGTACACCAGAAATTAACGAATTTGGCAGACAAATACAATATCGACATTGGAAACACGAAACATTTGAAACGGAGTTACAGATTAGATTTTGACACAAAAGATTTTGAACACATGAGATCTGCAGGCATGAAGACACACTTGAAAGAGTTGCTGCAAAGCGCACAAATTTGGGGAGCACTAGAGAAATGGGAAGGCCGGTGGGCAAAGAAAAGAGATAAGGGAAAAAGAGATAGCCCAGGATCTAATGAAACAACAGTCACACCTAATTTAGACACAGTGAAAATCCTACCTATGAGAGAAACAGCTGGTGGTGTCTTGGTGCATGTGCCTTGGTCCAGGGGAGACATTTTGTCCTTTACGAATGATAATCCCAGGTTAAGAGAAAAAACGATTGAGTGGTATCAACAGACAGATAGATTCGTGAAGCTTGCGAAATGTCTCTGGGAAGACTTAAATACCTTGTTTGAGATTATTGTTCCGCCAGACTTGTGGCTCAAGTGCAAGAGAGGGATAGATTGGCCCACAAAGGAACCGGCAAGGGATAAAGTGACTGGAGCACCTTCTGAAGAGGTGATGAAATATTATCATAAAGTAATTGAGTTTTTGAAACAAAAGGTGTCGCCGAAGGCGACTGATTGGCAGAAAATCGACCAGACCTCTCAAGAGGTTAAAGAGTCAATTCATGCATATTATGAAAGGTTGTTGAAGGCATTCAAACATTACAGTGGTACTGAAACAATTGAACCGAAGGACATGAATCATCTTGTGTTCAGATTCGTCGAAGGGCTGAGACCGGAGGTCAGCCAAATGATTAAAAATCATCTGATTTGTTGGCAAGCTAAACCGATTGATGAAGTATTACAGTATGCAAAATACTGTAGTGACGAAATTGAGTTGAAGCAGAAAAAGTTGAAGGAGAAAGTGATGGTGATGCAGATAAGGGCTGCACAGGCTGGAATACCGGGAAATGGTGTTCAGCAAATGATACAGCAACAACCGCAATTGAATGGTGTGTTTCAGGCACAGCCGAGAGGTAGAGGTCGAGGGTTTGTGAACCGTGGTTCGGACATGAATAATGTCGTTATTCAAAATGATGGTCAAGGAGTGAAAAAGATGTCACCATGTCATGCGTGCGGGGGCGTGGGGCATTGGAAACGGGATTGTCCGAATATGATGCAGGATGGTACGGTTCAGCAGAGTATTAATGCCGGTACACTACAAAATTCACGAGGTCCAAGAATGAGACACCAGAATCAGAATTATCAAAATAATTTGGTGCAAATGTCAGGGGTGCAACCCATGCAGCAAATACAAATGCCGCGTTTCCAAACAGTGTCAGTACAACCAATACAACAGCAGATCCCTATGGTGCCTAGACAGCAAATGCAGTTACCCCTAGCTCCGATGGGACAGGTGATGCTTCCTCAGCAGGTCACAGGCCAGGTAACAAACCAAAACAACACTGTACAACAATTCCCATTAAGAGGTGAAAATGATATGAATGAAGATTGGTCAGATGACAGCTCAGACAGTGAAGAGTGCAGACTTGCAGCATCTCTAGAGGTAGACCAGAGAGGCCCATATGTGGAGGGAAAACTAATGGGCTACAAAGCTTCATTTTTAGTCGACACAGGAGCTACACGCTCTACGGTTCGCAGTGCAGAAGTACCGAGATTACCTCTCTCGGGGCGCACCATACGAGTGGTCGGTGTGGCTAACCAGTACCTGACTAATCCAATCACTGACCCAGTGAAGGTTGAAATCGGAAATTTTCAGGGCCTGCATAGATTTGTTGTATGTGACTCAAGCCCAGTATCTTTATTAGGAAGAGACTTATTATGCAAAACCAAATGTTCGATTACCTGTTCCAATGGTGGAATAGAGGTACAGACAAACAGTGATGATGAGGGGGATGAGGGTCAACTCATAGAAGAAGGAGTAGAGATGAATGAAGATTACCCTCTAATTACTCTATTCCCAGTGTTTACCTTGATCGATCTACCTGCTGATCTACAAGGATCTGTAACAGAGAAGGTGTGGGATTTGACTGGAAAAGAGGTCGGATTAATCAAGGGAGTAGGTCCAGTCAAGGTGCAGATAAAGCCAAATGCAGTGTTCCCACAAGTGCCACAATACCACATGACTCAGGATGTCCTTATTGAAGTGACACAGATAATTGCAGATTTTCTCAGACAGGGAGTCTTGAAATAAGTCCTGAGCAGTCCGTGTAACTCTCCTATTATGGGTTTGAGGAAGCCCTGTGGAAAGGTTCGAATTGTGCAGGACTTGAGAAAAATAAATGAAATTGTGATAAAATGCTGTCCTGTGGTTCCCAACCCAGCAGTAATAATGTTCCAGGTTCCTTGTGATGCTGAATGGTTTACTGTAGTAGACCTATCACAAGCATTTTTTTCGATACCACTTCACAAAGACAGCCAGTTTTTGTTCAGTTTCAAATTCCTGGATAAGGTGTACAGTTGGTGCAGAATTCCTCAGGGGTTTTCTGAGTCACCATCCATCTTCAATCAGATATTGAAGAAGGATTTGGAACCTCTTGTGCTGCCTTTCAATTCGACTCTTGTGCAGTACATTGATGATTTCTTGATTGCATCCAAAACCAGAGACAGCTGTAAATATGATACCGTTGCACTGTTGAATCATTTAGGGAAGAACGGACATAAGGTGTCACCTAAAAAGCTGCAGTACTGTCAAAAAGAAGTGAAGTATGTGGGGCATCTGATTGAGAAAGGGTCCCGAAGAATATCAAAAGAGAGAATAACAGCTGTTTTACAAATGAATCCCCCAACAACAAAGAGAGATGTCAGGATGTTCTTGGGAATGGTGGGCTACTGTCGCCAGTGGAAACCCAACTTCTCGATCATTTCAAAGCCCTTAATAAAACTGACAGGAAAAGAAGTTAAGGATGAACCATACACAATCACTTTGACAAAAGAAGAGCTTGAGTCATTTTTAGAGCTGAAAGAGTGCATCTGCAGGGCTCCAGCATTAGGAATGCCTGATTATGAGAAACCATTTCTGTTGTTCTGTCATGAACGTGATGCTTGTTCTTTGTCTGTTTTAACACAGGTCCATGGAGATGCAAATCGTCCTGTAGCATATTTTTCAGCTACTTTGGACCCTGTCGCAGCAGCCTTACCGGGTTGTTTGCGAGCAGTCGCAGCAGTTGGTCAAAGCCTTTCACAATGTGAGGGCATAGTCATGGGATACCCTTTGACAGTATTGGTTCCACATTCTGTTGAAATTCTGTTGACAAGAACTAAGACACAACACATGACAAATGCACGACTTACCAAATATGAGACGATTATTCTGGGGTCACCCAATTTTACATTGAAACGATGCACTGTGCTGAACCCGGCAACTCTACTTCCCAATGAGAATACAGAAATCAAAGATGGGGAAGAATTTGAGCATGATTGTCTGGAGGTGACTGAGCTCTGTACCAAACCTCGCCCAGATATACAGGATACCCAGTTAAAGGAAAACGATTGCATTATGTTCGTTGATGGGTCCTGCCTAAGAGATTCAACAGGAACATTGAGAGCTGGTTATGCAGTATGTACCATATCTGGCATAGTCGAGGCCTCCTGGCTCGAGAAAGTGTTTTCTGCACAGGTGGCAGAATTAATAGCTCTCACAAAAGCCTGCCATGCTGCTGTAAATTTGAAAGTCACAATCTATACTGACAGCAGATACGGATTTGGAATTGTACATGATTTTGGTCAACTCTGGTCACAGAGGGGTTTCATGACATCCTCTGGTTCACCAGTGAAAAATGGAGAACAAATAAGAGATTTGTTACATGCGATTCAGTTGCCTCTTGAAATTGCCGTGGTGAAGTGCAGTGCTCACACCAGATCACAAGACTTTGTGTCAATGGGGAATGGTTATGCAGACCAAGTTGCCAGATTTTGTGCATTAAACTGTATATCATTTAAAGAGCAGTGGGAACTGTTACCACAACCTGAGAATGACACAACCTTAAGCCTAGCATTACGAGTGGTTGATACCTTAGATGAATTAAAGACATTACAAAGCCACTCTAGTAAAGAAGAAAAACGTTCCTGGCAGAAAATGCAGTGTGTACAAAGAGCAGATGATATATGGGTTTCAGAAGAGGGAAAACTGGTTTTGCCAAACAGTCTTCTGTCACAATTTGCCCGATTATACCATGGGCAGGCACATTTAGGAAGAGATGCCATGATCAGATCCTTTAAGATTGATTGGTTCAATCCAAAATTCAGACATGCCGCAGAAATTACTTGTCACAGGTGCATCATCTGTCAACAGATGAACGCTGGAAAAGGAACCGTGGTAACTTTGAGCCACATTGGGAGAGCTGGAGGTCCATTTAATAAAATACAAATGGATTTCATTGAAATGCCTGTTTGTGGAGGTTTGGAGTAGGTGTTAGTGATTGTGTGTGTTTTCAGTCATTGGAATGAGGCATATCCTACTCGTAGGAATGACAGTCTTACGGTTGCAAAACTACTACTCAGAGAATTAATACCAAGGTTCGGGTTTCCGGTTTCTATAGATTCAGATAGGGGAAGACACTTCGACAACTTCTGTGTGCCGCACTCAACATTGAACAAAAGCTGCATTGTAGCTATCTCCCTGTAGCATCAGGACTAGTCGAACAGATGAATGGTACTTTAAAATCAAGAATAGCAAAAATGTGTGCAGCAACAAACATGAAGTGGGCAGATGCATTACCTCTAGTGCTGATGTCTATGAGAAACACGCCAGATAAAAAAACGGGACTGTCCCCCCATGAAATCCTCATGGGCAGAGCAATGAGGTTACCGGCGGTACCTGCAAATGCACTAGTGAATATTACAGATGATATGGTGTTGGATTACTGCAAAAGTTTGGCTGACGTGATTCGCTCTTTCTCTCACCAGGTGGAAGCTAACACGTTACCACCAATCGGCGAACCAGGACACTCTCTGCAAGCTGGAGATTGGGTGGTTGTCAAGAAGCACGTGAGAAAATCGTGCCTTGAGCCGCGTTGGAAGGGGCCATATCAAGTGATATTAACGACCACTACTGCTGTGAAGTGTACCGGGGTTCCCAACTGGATACATGCCAGCCATACAAAAAGGGTAACGTGTCCTGTTGAAGAGGAACCTGAAAATTCCGGTACAGCAACTTCAGGAGGAGAAGTCTCAGAGTCAGAGATCAGTCAAGAAAGATCTGAGACTACAGGAGAGCCCGCTGAGAACAGCCTTCTCCCTCAAACTATCAGTGAGTTCGAGAGAGGTGACGGAGTGCCAATCTCAGTGGAGGCAGCAGGAGAACAAAGGCAAGGAGAGGTTCTCCCAGAAGCAGACGAATACAATTCAGAGCCTGAATACAGTGTCGAACCGGAAGACGACAGAGACGGAGAAGTGGTAAATTCAAATCGAAACGAATCAGAGTCTCCTGAACAAGTTGCAACCCTATCAGGAGAAAACACCATATCACAGGAGGAGGGTGCTGTCCAAGGTACCGAAGGGAAACGCCGAAGCAAGACACACAGAGGTGACAATTGGCCAGACAAATCACACCTTAGAATAAGAGAAATTGAAAACAAGACAATAATAGAGGAAAGCGATACCTCACAAGCAGACGATCTGAGTGAAGGAGAACAACAAGGAGAACGAAGATTAAAAAGAAAGAGAATAGCAAACAGAAAATATACAGGTCCTGAATGGGCATATGCTACAACCTCTGAATGGCAACAAGAATTCTTAGCATTCTGTTTTGATCGAGAAATACCAGGCCAATACTACGGTACCTGAAAAATATACAACAGGAAAACTGAGATAAAGATTGAAATTGTGAAAGCTGAAGAAAAAAAAATAATAATAATAAAGAGTCTTAAGAAAAAAAAAACTAACGGAAAGTGACATTAAACCTGAATTTGACTTATAGAAACCTGATTACGACAAGCTGCTAACCTGAATTGACGAAAAGGGGTCCTGGAGTGAGTGAAGACGCTGTAAAAATACGCAGAAAGAGTTTGCTTCTCAGAGTTGATTGGTGATCTGCTATTCTGATTCTATACAAACATGGCTTATAGTAGCAAAGGAAGTAAAGTGTGTGGTTGGTTAGGACTTATGATAGGTGTTGTATGCGCAATAATGATTGTGAGAGTGATTGTAGGAATGCCATGGAGAGAGAGTGAAACTATTAATGCAACTTCAAAACCTGAGACTACTACTACAACTAATAAACTATCTCTATGGGAGAAATTCGAGCAAGACGCAAGACATCTGCATGAGGGAACTAATGCAAAAGGGGAACTTTCTACTAATGTTTTCTATCGCTTACTAAATGAGTATGTGGAAACTATGGATGCGAAAGACTGTTATGTTTGTACTAAAATTCCTTCATCTGTGCAGGAGGGAGTTACTTATCACAGCCTCCCTCTTACGTATGGAATCAGCTGTAGCTTGCTATTAACAAGATTTTATGATCAAGAGCATGTGCAATACTTTTATTCAAATCTAGATGTTGTGTTTTCTTTTGTGCCTGTTATTGAATTCTTAAATAAGTTAGCTAAAGAGCATGATATTAAAATAGTTAGAGGATTCTTTGAGCCAACACTCACATTTGGAACTGCTTATGCACATCACAATAATTTGACCTGCTTACTATCTCCTGTAGAGAAAAGTTTTTTAGATCACACAGATGATAGACGCAAAGCACTAAAAGAAAGATTGGAAAAAGGTTTAGAGAAACGCACTTATGCAAATGATTACGCTTATACTGCAATTAAAACACAAGGCAAATTAGCTATAGATACATTACATGTAGGTAGACTTTGTGTATATAGACCGAAATCTGATCAAGATAATTTGTTTGTGGGAACGAGTGAATGTAGGCATGTGTTTCTGTTTCAGAGCAAATGGACCTTTATGTTAAATGGACAAGACCCAGCGATTCCTGGAATGTATTACATCTGTGGGTTAAATGCATATTACCGTCTCCCTAAGGGATGGTATGGGACATGTTATTTGGGAATAGTATTCCCAAAGATTTACCAGATTGATGACTTAAAACAAATACCTAAAACGTCTGAATTACAACATACCAGACAAAAACGAGAATCAGTGGCGGCTGTCATTGGTGACATATTTGGAGCTGTAATCCCTTCAGTAGGGGTTATCCTAAATTCTATGAAAATTCAAAAGTTGTCTACTATTGTGGATAACATGCTGACAAATTTTACAGGAGCTATACTTCTGATGGATACTGAACTTGCTGCAGAAAGAGCTATGACTCTTCAAAACTGGCTTGCTTTAGACATTCTTTTAGCAAAGAGTGGAGGTGTGTGCAAAATGCTTAATGAACGTCACTGCTGTTCATTCATACCTGATAACAGTAAGAAAATTAGAAGCATGCTTACTAACCTTACTAGAGATAGTACAGATTTGAAGGATCTAAAAGAACCTGGTGTTTGGGAGAAATTTGGGAAAGGAATTGCACGAATGGGAAGCTGGTTTACCAACATTTGGAATGGGGTACTTGCAAAAATTATGATGGGTTTATTAATTGTTCTGATTTGTTTATTGGGATTATGGGGAATATGCAAAATTAATGATAAAGTGAAAAGAAATTGGACTAAAAGAACCAAAAGAAACGAAGAAAGTGAAAGAGAGAAAATGTTCAATGAAATATGGGAAAGCTCACATAAAGGGCAGGATGTTGAAATGCGTATTATGCGCAAGGTGAAAAATGAAGATCAAAAGATTTTGTGATGACGAACGTCATCAGAGGAGGGACTGAGAGAGCGTAGTTTCATATTACATATTATAGACGTGAAATGCTTATGATTAACAATGCTGCATTAAATAAAATATTCATTGAAACATATTCATTAACGTAAAGGATTTTCATGTGTGTAAACTAATGTCAACTGTAAGAAGTAATCGTTCATAGATTGCCAAAGCTGTGCACATTAAAACGCATAAGACTGCATTCGTTAGAATCATATATCTTAAGTTAGCGTGAGTCAAGCAAAGCTGTGTAGCTCTCATATTAAAGCGTATTTTTCTGTCTCTTCAGTGTACTGACTTGCAAAAGACCATGACCCAGCGATTGTTCTTTTCTTCACTAGTTTGCAACATCCACCAATTCTCCCATCCGCATGTTAGTAGCTTCTAGCATAACAGATATATACTTTGAAACATTAATGGACACTTCCAAGGACGATGAAGCGAGAAGAAGAGAACTTTTGACCTGATACGTGCAAAGTCGATGAAGTAATCCCGGATGAGCCACCTACGAAAATACGTCAATTATGAAGACCAATTAGAAAATAAGGAATTATCAAGAAATGACAAAATGCATTACTTAATGTATAATTTGATAGGTTACCAATGGTGGGGTGTATTGACTGACCAATAGAATTTTGGGGGAATGTATCACGAAAAAGAGATAAAAACCCATGACACAGGAGACAAACGACATTAGGTAGGGAATGATATCGATTGCATCCCGAAACTCTGTCACTCTATTTTGTGACTTGAGACTTAGACAAAACCATCCTTGCCCATAGACTGCCCCCTTACACTTTTCTCCTTATGAGGAGAGTGTCCCTTGCCTTTAACTTAGATAGACTGACGGTGATCTAACTGATGTCCTGAAGACGAAGACTGATCCTGTATGCTGACCTATCTTGAGGAGGGTAATGATAAATGTTGCTAATGAAATCTACTTACTTGCTTTTCTTTCTAGGTACCAACTGCTGTATGTTTTTGATTAGAGACCTTAGTTAGATGTTTTCCAAATTGGTGTTCAAAATTGTTTTGCATGAAGCCCAACATGCTAATGCTAATTAGAGGTTAGACGAGGTATTCATTCAGACTAACAAAACTGACGTGACTGACGTGATGCTATGCTGAACTAGTATCTTTAGAAAGTTCGATGTATTACGATTTGCTTATATCCATCTGATTGTCTATGCTACTGATCTTTGCATTATTGAAAGCTTATTATGGTTGTCATCTTGTGACTATGCTTATATGATTCCTGGTTTTGAGATTGATGCATTTGCTATTAGATTGTAATCAATAGGGAATAAAACTCATAAAACTTCATTAAGGTGTGGTTATTCATGACGGAAAGGTCATGGTTGTGCCGAATGTTTATTAATGCCTAAAGCAAGATATATTTTGGTGTTAAATGTTGACAATGTTATTGACATATTGATTGATATTTTGATCAGTTATCTCGTCCTACGGTGTCTCACCACTGGGCCCAAAGATTCATCGGCCTAAAACGAGTCCTGATGTGTATAAATTAACATAGACGGACGCGTTAACATGTATAAAGGGTTCAAGACCCCAAGGTTATAGATCACCAAGTGATCCTCCTCAGTTGGTCATTTGTGGTTGTGAGGTCCATATCGCAGTGTGGGGCCCTTTCGCCCTGCCAGGCCACCCCAAGGCCTTTTACCTCTGTGTGGAGCTTCCTTTTGGAATAGCCTGTGGAGCGGCCTAGCATCTGACAGAATAAGACAAAGGGGAAGATAATGAGGTGCTGGGAGACAAGGCGCCTCACACAAAATGGATGCTCTTGATGACAGTCTAAGAACTGAGCTCCGACATGTGCTGATTTACAGGATCATTCTCCCTCTTCACGGAGAATGTATTTTTTCTCTTTGTCCCGTACTCATTCCTTATTACCCTTTCTGTATACTATTCCTCTCTTTTTATACAGTTCTGCTGTCTATTAGTTTTATGGACATTTGCAGAGTGCACTATCACCCGCAGGGAAGCTTGATGCTGCAGGTTTGAGTCGAGCCAAACCTAGGATCTCCTTATCCCTCTATACAGCACCAAGTTCTCTTTCTTGGATCACGTTAGATTTCTCCCTCTCAGTTCAGTACTAGTTTCTCTTTCTCCGTACAGTTCTGTTACTTCCCTCTCGGTACCACACTGCTTTTTTCGTTATGCAGCACTTCTGTCTCCTATTTCTGCACAGTTCTGTTTTCTCCAGCCCAGTGCTGTTTACTCCATCTTTATATCTCTGATTTCACTCCCCATGCAGCCCTGTCCCAGGGACCAAGCAGACCCCCCCCGCCTCCTGGCTGCAGCAGATTTATGTGTTGCTGAGGATGTTAACAGATCAGAGGCCGTGTGTACAAGGATTGGATACAGCTGTAATGGGCTGTCGGACACTTAATATTGACTCAAACAAACTTTAATTACGGCATATTATAAACCTCAAACATAACAGTTAATTAAAAGGAAACATTAAAACAGGTGTCAGGAAGTGAGTAAAGCCATTTGCTGGCAGGCTGGCTTAGGAGAATTAGCCTCCTCATTTCTTTATGCAGTGCGTGCGTCGTAGGCATTCACACTTTTCAGCTGATGACTTCCAAAAGCATTTTCTGCTGAGCTGTTTTAGTTAATGAATCAAGATATATTTCACTATTCAGGCATTTGCTGCATGTGGGATTGTGAAAAGCAAAACCCTGGCTTTTAAAAAATTCAGGATTAAAATCAGCCCAACTTCAATCTCAGATTGATTGCAACACGTTTAAAACTCCTTCCGATGAAGGGTGTCACAATAGGTTTAAAAATCCCAGCTGAAGTCATCAACAAACATTCTAGAATATCTGCTGCTGGTTCTTGACAGAGATACAAGACTAGTAAAAATGAATGCTTTTTCTCTAGCTGGATAGCCCCTTTAGGCCCCAGGTACAGACCCAAAGCAGCCACATTCCAAGTAAAGGATGTTGTCGAGAAATAAGGCAGCGGGAGCCCGTAAGTTTGTGAGAAATTAACTTTATTTCTCGAAGCACAACCTGGCGTACGGCTACACTTCTAACTCCGGCCCAACCGTAACCCATCGAATCCTACAACTCTCCCCCGCGAGCCCTTATGACGCATCGAGGATCATGATGCATCATGACAGATGTCTTACATATCCCTTATAGAATGGTCGTATGTTCCTTCAAAGGTAATGTGACGTGACTTTTGATACCGCAGACTACCAGGTTCAGTTAAATGACATTATGAATTTGAAAATGATATGGACCTGATCCTATCTCCTCGAGCACGTGCACTTTATATCAGGTTTGGTTGGGATCGTTACCTTTACGCACTTTTACCTGTAAATGGTCCCAAAGGGATTCCGAACCTAATTCCTGCCCCGTGGGTTGTGGTTTACCAGAATGTATTGCGCATGTTTTATTTCATTGCCCAGCCTATGATAAGCAGCGGATTAAATGGATTATACCATTATGTAGGAGCATTGGGTTTAACAATCGTTTTTTAGCTCTAAGGATTTGCAAAACCAACACCCATGGTATAGTGGTATGTGCGTTGGCTACATTTTTAGATGCAATCTGGTATGTTAAAAAGAAATGTTTGGAGGTACCACGCGAATAAGTGTCTGTTTATAGATGATAATGAAAGTGCTTTTTTTATTTGTCTTTATAGAGGAAAATTGATATTAATTGCCAATATAGTTGTATTTTTATTCCTAAATAATATTGTATTTTTCGTTTTAAATATTTCATAGGTAGTATGTTTTTAATGTATAGTGTTTTAACTTATGAATTTATCCATGTGGGCATGCGCACTGTGCGATTTTATGGTGTTTTATGGTGTTTTTTTATCACCAAAATAAAGCTAATGAATGAAAATGACATCTCCTATAAACATCATTCATACTTCTCTCAACAGGTTCTCCTCTTTCATCTTCAAGCTTCATTCAGTAACCCGTTCAACTTTAGAATTCTGGATTCCCTCCTTTTCATGAACTACAGGATTGCAGGGTTCCTTTTCTGCCTAACACCTTGACAGCCAGACCTACCTCATGGTGTCTTCCAGCCACAAATTTTGTAATTTTCGGCTAAGTCTGAGCCTCGTCCATTTATGAATGTCTGCTGTCTACCTTAAACAGGACCCAACACATACTTAACGTGTCCTCGTTCACAGGGCAGGCCCACAAGAATAAGCCATTCACAGTTTCTCCTTCATGAAAATTATGAGCATCATGCTTTTACTCACCTACTGAATCACTAATGTACATTGACCTTCCAGCTGTTTCTCCATGGTGTAAGTGTGAGCGCTCTCAGAGAAAATACAAGGCTCCGTGGTCAACCAAATTCTACTCTACCCATCTGAAGGAAGTCTTCTATGCTTCTGCCTGCCAATTGTAGAGAAACTGATCATGGCCCCTGCACTGGCTCCCTCCCCCCAAGGCCTTCATTAAATTGAAAACAGATTGCATCACCCACAACGTCTTCCATGCAAGCACAGGTTACATCATAGAGACGTTAATCATTTCAGGTGGCACGTGGCCAACAAGCAGCCATTTCATTAGAATTGCTAGTCCATTTGATATTCTGTCCATGATATCTCTGGAAGTATCTGAAACTGTCCCCTTCATTCTAATGCGCAGCCCGCTTGCCCAAGACCACAACACATGTTTGTTAGCGGTACTACTCAATATGCTCCTTAAGTGTCTTGTACTTTACTGCATTAATATTGTCTGCACACCTGCCAGGACGACGTTGTTGAAAAATTCATGTTCATAAGTACGTATTCTAAAACAGCTTTATTTGTAATTTTTGCCCTTTCTATGAGGTGGGTGCTACATAAGGGCCCTAAATAAATAAATATAAATATTTCTGTTCAAAACATTGTGAGAGTTGTTACATGACTGCTCTCCGAAACAAGAAAAATGAAACCAGGCCACTTAAATACAACATTATTATATATCAGTGGCCAATTACAACACCAGCACAGTTAGTGTTTACAATGGTAAACTATTATGTTGTTCTTAGTGTTAGTACTATAGATTTTAACAGGAGGGGAAAGTGAACGGGCCAACAAGGGTGGCAGAAAAGAGACCACTTTTAAAATGACACAATATGGGATTGAGCATCGTCAAATTCCAATTTGGTTTAAAATGGATCTGGTTAAAAATGTGACAAGTAATGAAAGTGCAAAACGAGTGATCGAATGCATACCTAGGTTAGTCATTGTAAACAATGCTTCCAAGCGGTGTTCTAAGGCGAACGACTTGGCATGCAGGCTAACAACGTGCTCTGCCCCCACGCCACGAAAATTAACACGCCCGCGTTGTCAAGTAATACACAAGTGGAAGAGGTAAGTATGATGTTTATTGCACCACTCCAGAGAAGCGGCCCAATCCTGGATCAGCAGAGAACAACTGCCGGACCGAGAGTGGAACGTTACATACATACACATCATAACAATGCACGCGTTGCCATGAACACAAAGTGGCAACCACGCGCGCACGACATAACACATCTCCCTTTTCTTAATAACCAAAATATGTAAACATTCAAAGAAAAACAATAAAAATAAAAATAAAAATAATGAAATCTAAAGAACAGTCAACGAAAATAATGCAGATCTAATTAACATAGTCATCTAGCCATTTTGGTTTACATCTATTCCTTTTACATTTGGTAACATAGTTATCATCAAGTATATTTGGAGATGAAGACTTAGCTCCAGACTCTTTGAATAACATGTTACTGTTCAAGGAATTATTCTCCTCATGTCTATGAGGCTCGAAATCTAGGTCTTGAGCCTCATGACCCCCACTCTCCTCATTGCAATTTGACCTACTCGATTCAATTACTGGGTCAAAGTCCAGAAAAGTCCCACGCTCACCTTGGCTATTAGTAGGATGCACCCACTCATTACCTTTTCATATGGCAATGCGTCTGAAATTCCAGACTCTACCATCAGATAACCTGACCGCATTTCTTAACACTTCAATTACCCTGAAAGGTTTGGAATATTGACTTTCTCCCTTCCTGACCTTCCAAGGTTTCTTAGTTTTAACTAGCATCCCTACCTTTACACTATGGGTGTGCTTGTTACTACAGTTTTGCTCAAATTTCGTTTGATAACGCTCATGAGTGTTACTTAATTTGTTTCTTACAACATCTAAGTCCATGGTAACTACAGGATCCTCAAACAACCAAGAAGGATTGACTTTAGTTCTAGCAATTCTCCCTCTCATAATCTCGAAGGGAGTACTTCCAGTCATTTCATTTAACGTAATACGATACATCCACACTGTTTTAAGGACTTGTAATTCCCAGTTCTCATCCGCTATACCTTCAGATTGAATTGCCCCTTTAAGCACTCTGTTAAATCGTTCGATAAAACCATTGCCACTGGGATTGTATAAAGAGGTAGTACAATGTCTAATTCCAACTCTACTGAAATATTCCTTAGCTTTTTTTAATGTAAATTGTACTCCATTGTCTGTGATAATCCTGGAGGGAATACCTTCATCAGTAAAAATCCTGTCTAAAAATTTTGGAACAGCATCAGAGTCCACCCTATTTACAATTTCAACCACCGGCCATTTTGAAAAAACATCTATAGCTGCGATGATATATTTACTATTAATGCCAATGGGGCCCATAATATCCAATGCAATGACTTCCCAAGGATTCTTGGGGTTACAAGAAAAGTACTCATTGGGTTTCAAAGTTTTTTAAGATTTGTCGGCATTAGCACATTTTACACAATCTCTAACACACCTTTCAATGAAGATATCGTAACCAGGCCACCAAAATAATTT
Organism: Pleurodeles waltl; assembly: GCF_031143425.1. Lineage (NCBI taxonomy): Eukaryota > Metazoa > Chordata > Amphibia > Caudata > Salamandridae > Pleurodeles > Pleurodeles waltl. Next base: position 1,541,506,310 of record NC_090440.1, on the reverse strand, counting down.
TTTAACAGATTGTTTGGTTCTAACGATGCCTCCATGACCCTCATGGCATTGTAAAGTAATAGATTTCCTAAGGTTAATCGGTGGAATAGCTCTATCACCCCTCCATAGTATACTTTTGAAGTGAGACAATTAATTCCTAACTTCCCAAAAATTCCTCAAATTAGGGCTCAGATCTTTCTTCTCTGGCCATCCCTCAACCATGTACTTCAAAACTTCTTGAATTATAGCATCCTTGAAATACTCCTCAATCCACAACTGTTGGTTGATAAAAGGAATATCTTCATCGTGTAACCAGGCAATATGGTAGTCATCCCACTCAGATTCAGTTTCATGTTTACCACTTAAAGGCATTCTGGAAAGGAAATCAGCTGACACATTATCCTTACCAGGAACATAAGTTACATTGTAAAGAAAATCTTGGAGTCTCATGGATAACCTGGCAATACGTGCCGAAGCCTTGGCCATCCCTTTAGTGGTGAGTAATTTAACCAAAGGTTTGTGATCACTACGAATTTCACAATGTTTGCCCCAGACAAATGCTCTAAAATGCTCCAAAGCCCACACGCACGCCAATGTTTCTCTTTCTATCACAGAATATATAACTTCTGCGTCAGTCAGAGACCTAGAAGCATAGGCAATTACATTTTCACTGGCATCACTCTTTCTCTGAGACAATATTGCACCTAAACCTTTCGAGCTGGCATCGGTGGTAACAATGCTGGGCAAATTGGGATCAAAACCTGACAGAGGAACAGCATTAGCACTAGCTGTTTTAATGTTTCTGAATTCATAATCACACTCCTTACACCAATTAAATTTGCTACCGTTCTTGAGTAACTGTCTTATGTGGAATGTTTTGCAGGAAAAATTCATAATGTATTTGGAGTAAAACTCTGTGAGACCAAGAAAAGACATTACATCATCTTTACAACTGGGTTCCGGCGCTAAACGTATTGCATCAATTAAATCAGGTTTGGGCCTAATTCCCTCCTCACTCAACACGTGACCCAAATACGTAACACTCCTGACAGCGAATTTGCACTTCGAAAATTTGACTGTCAAACCTCTTTCATTTAGGATACTTAATACACGATCCAACAAGTGATCATGATCGATTTTATCTCTGCCATGGATTAGAATGTCACCTTGAAAGCAATGTACGTTGGGCATGTTACCAAATAATGAATGCATGAGTCTCTGAAAAACAGCAGCAGCAGAGGCCAAACCAAAAGGCATCCTCTTGTATTGGAAACATCCAAAAGGAGTAATGAATGCTGTATAGTTTTTTGAATCTTGGTGTAACACAATCTGATGGTAAGCGGCCGAAAGATCTATGGTGGAAAACAGTTTTGCGTCTTTAATTGTGGAAAGCATTTCTGAAATGCGTGTAAAGGAAACTGGTCAACAAGAATGTTGTCATTAAGATGACGTAAATCAATACACAATCTAATTTTGCCATCGGAACGTCTAGCAACCACAATGGGAGAAACCCACTCAGAAGATTCAATCTTTTCTATAATGTCTGCACTCACTAAAGCATTTAATTCCTTCCCAACTTCACATCTAACAGTTAAGGGTATGTTCCTTACTTTGAAAATCTTGGGTGAAGCATTATCCTTGAGCACAATTTTGTGTACAAAATCAGTTAACTTGCCAATACTATCATTAAAGACTTTAGGGAAAACATTTTTAGGGAACTAGATCCAGATTCGCACACATCGACTACCATCACTGGTTCAGGACTAATGGGATTCAATATGATATCTAAACTGCCTTGATCTTGCCAACCTAAAATTGCAGGACCTCTCTTCGCAACATACAATTTGCATAAACTAGATCTATCTTTGAATTCAAACAAACAAGTGGTAAATCCTACTAAATCAATTTTCTCACCCGAAAATCCTTCAGGAGCGATATCAGGAAGGACTGGGATATCCCCTAATTTCTTTTGAAATTTATCAAACCACAACTGTTCATTAATAATAGTATAAGGTGAGCCAGAATCTACATACATTTGGACTTCAATTCCACCAATAGTCATCATATAAATAGGTTTCTTCCTGACTTTCGCAGAATCAACATTTAGGACTGATTTGTTATTACTTCTGATGTTTAGAACAAACTTATTGTCATCATTTTTTTCCCATGGTAAAGTATCATCACACTCTTTCTCTACAAATTTGACTTCATTGAAGAGTTTCTTCCTACACACCTAAGAAAAATGTCCAACCACCCCGCATGAAGAACATTTCTGTTTTAATGCAGGACACGATTTGTTATTTGCTAAATGTGAGCTGCTGCCACAACGGAAACATTTAAGGTGTTCACTAGAAGTGCCCTTAACTACTTCTGTTTTTTTGCATGTATTCTGCCCTCTCATTTTAGAATGAACTTTATTTACACTCTCATCCAATTTAGATTCTTTGAGTATGACTTTAGCACTCCTAGAAGACATTTCAGCTTTCCTGACAATGTCAAGAATTTGTTGTAAGCTAGCATCTCCATTAACCCATAACCTTTCTTGAACAGAAGAATCATTAACGTGCATAACAATTTGATCTCTGATTAATTCTTCTTGTAATTGTCCAAAATTGCAATCTAACGATAACGTTCTAAGAGCAGCAAGATATTCATCAATAGTCTCATCAATTTCTTGTTTCCTGTGGAAAAATTTGTATCTTAGAATACCAATACATACTTTAGGGGAAAAATAATGGTCAAAAACACTGATAGCACTATCAAATGCATTTTGATCCCCTTCTCCGCCCCAAGCTTTAGTTGCTTGGTTGTATGCCTTTAAACCTTCCGGGCCAACACAATGCAAGAAAATCCTTTTCTTTTGTTGGGGAGGCATGTCACCTTGGATATCAATAGTATCAATGTAATTGAGAAAGAATGCTTTCCATTCTGGCCACTTCATACAAGGAGCGCCACCTGCAGGCCAGAACGATTGTGGAGGAGGAAGAGAAAAACTCTGGGCACACATATTGCTAATGCGTGCTTCGAAGGTTGATCAGATAAGTTAAGTGAAGTAGCAATGACTACAATGGCACAGCGCGTGCACGCAGCAGAGTCAAGGTGTTCCTCCGTAGTTAACCGTCCTGCTGTCACTGGTTGAACTGCTTTAGAACGAAAGTAAATGGACGTAATAAATGTGGCGTAAAACGCCCGATGATAGAGAAAAAAATAAATAAATAATAATAAATCCTCTGAGATTGTAGTAGCACGAATGAAGAGTTCAATGAAATGCACAGGACGTCCAACGATGGCATTCAGTTGACAGGCATCCACTGTTGCTAAATGATGTGCAACAAGGGCACACGTCACTAGGTATCCAAACAACTTCCAACAGCGGCAAATTCGCACTATACAGCGCAAGCCATAAGTCTCTAAAAAAAAACAAGTAAAAGAGAAAATGCCGCTAAACTTACGGCACAGTAAACTTGAAGAGAAGGAGCCGTCAGCAGGAACAACGATGAAGGAGTGATGGAAAAGAAATCCAGGAGGAAAAAAAAAAAAAAAAAAACAGAAGACACTGTAAAAAAAAACGCTGGAGGAGAACGAAGAGAGAACCTGGAATGTGGGTTCGGGGAGTGGTGCAGCTCGTCGCCACTTGTCAAGTAATACACAAGTGGAAGAGGTAAGTATGATGTTTATTGCACCACTCCAGAGAAGTGTCCCACTCCTGGATCAGCAGAGAACAACTGCCGGACCGAGAGTGGAACGTTACATACATACACATCATAACAATGCACGCGTTGCCATGAACACAAAGTTGTAACCACGCGCGCACAACATAACAATCGTGCATCGGGATCAGACCACACTGCTGAAAGCGTTATATAAACTATTCATCCAGTGTAGTCCGCTTTTTAATCCCAAATCATATTCCAATCTTTTTCCATGATTCAAAACAATACTCGGAGGCAAGGTGATTCCTGGCTTCTTGTAAAACTTAATCTTTCATGCACTCCTCCTTTAATTTTTTTTCCATTAATAACAGACACACATTGACCATGTATCAAAGCAATATGACAACCCTCCCAAACATTTCCCATAGATTCTTTGATATTTAAAGGCATTCTGGATAAAATGTTGGCAGCAAAATTTGTTTTACCTGCAACATATTCCACCCTACAAATTAAATTTTGCATCTTATGGACATTCTCCCAGTCCTAGTTCAAGCCTTAACCATATCCTTGGTGATTAGTAACATAACCAACGGTTTGTGGTCCATGAGTAACACGCATTGCTTGCCCCAATAAATGATCTGAAATGTTTCAACGCCCACACACCAGCCAATGTCTTTCCTTATTACCGAATACTTCTCCTCTGTCGGGGGGAAACAAATGTTATGGTGCTTTCCTTACCCTCCTAATTCTTCCCATCAAAACTTCCACAGGGTTTTATTAATGGCATCTGTTGTCACAACACTCCACAGTTCCTTATCAAAGCTATTCAAAGTTGGAGCATTGGTAATAGCATTTTTATACCATTAAAATCATTTGGGCACTCGTTGCTCCACGCAAATTTAGACTTGTTCTTTAACAATTGGCTTATGTGAAATATTTTGTGTGCAAAAGTTTTAACATACTTTGCACAGTATCCAGATAATCCCAGTAAGGATCTTTCTTCTCCCCTGTTTGCAGGTGTAGGTGCTCTAAGCATAGCTTCTTCTAAACTAGGTTTTGGCTTACTCCAATCTTCATACAACACATGTGCAACATACATGACCGATTATTTGGGAAATTTACCTCTTGAATGTTCAACCTTTGATCTCTAAAATACGCACAAATTGCTGTACGACTTCATTATGTTCTTTCTTATCCTTTTAATAAATTACAGTGTCATATTGAAAACAATTGATATACTTCATGATGCCAAACAATTAGTACATCAATCTTTGAAAGACTGCAGCAGCCTATGGTAATCTGAAAGCCATCCTACTGTACTAATAACAACCAAATGATGTGATAAAAGCTCTGTACCATTTACTGTCATCATATAATAGAATTTGGTGGTAAGCAGTCACTAGATCTTGGGTTGAAATATTTACTATGGCTAACATTTTTTAAATCTTGGGGAAATGTGTCCACCTCAATGTTGTTTTTTAATTAGTGCAAGTCTGTGCATAGCCTAATATTACCACTTTTATACCTGGCAACAACCACCTGGAGAATCTATTCAGAGGATTTCACTGCCTCTATGATGTCTGTGTTAACCACTTTCTCTAGTTCTTTCTCAACATCTCCTCTCAATGGAATAGGAATATTCCTAGGTTTGTGCCATTTAGGAATAACTCCACATTTCAAAATAATTTTGCACTCGAAGTCAGGCCAATTTCACAACTAAAACACTAGGAAATGTTTTCAACATGTAGTTACCCATGCATTCACATTCATCCACAATCATAACATGGGGGGTTCAACAACATTTGTAAATTTCCTTGGTCGTGCCAACCTAGGACAAAGGACCTTTTTTTTGTAATGTACAATTTGCCTATAGTTTTACGATTCTTAAATCCAAAAACCAGCATCCCAGCATCTCTATTCTCTCCCCTTTTAACCCCCAGGACTAATTTCAAGTTCATTCAATTTCTCACCCAGCTTACTTGTGAGTGAACGTATTGAGCCAAGCCTCTTCATTAAATTAGTGTACGGGGACCCTGAATCCACATACATTATAATCTTGACCCCACAAATACTCATGGAACATAAAGGTTCCTTTTTCTTCATATCATTTCCATTACATTCAAAACAAATGATTACTTACCATCAGTAATATTTATCTGGTTTAAGTCTTCTTGTTTTAACTGTCATCATCAATACATTGGATATGTTTTTAGTTTTTTCCTGCACTTTTAGAAAAATGTCCTAGTAACAATCCACAAGAAGAACACTTTTGCTCAAAAGCTGGACATGTCTTGTCATGGGCCAAATGGGATTTCACAAATACAGCATCTATATCTTTCTCTAGTTTGCTTCTGAAGGAGCAGGTATGTTAATTAAGAAATTTGTAATGACTTATGTGTGTGTTTATTAATGAGAAATATGCATAGAGAAATTAATTGTAGAAAAATGGTGTGAGCGTTTGAAAATGTGCCTTCAGGGAGTGATCACCATGTGTACTAAAATAACTAAAAGATGCAAAGTAATGAAAAATTTATAAGAAAAATGCACTAATATGTCATAACGAAATGTATAACCTATGTTTTATATTAATTCATTTTCTTAAATTAGCCGGACTAAGGGCCTGGTTTCACTGGGCCTTGCTTGCTCTGAACATGGAGAATTTGAACGCCTTACAAAGGACTGGTAACCGAGGATTGCAACCTTGAACCGCTCAGAGTTCAAGCCGCTCAGCTAGAACATTCTGCAAATGTACCAACGGACAGGAGATGATGAAGACAGTTTGATACAATTATGTGTAGTGTAGGCTAAATGTACTTTCCCAGGACTTGAACAATAGAGGCACTGACTGAAGACTCGTATGCAACAATTTTGTTACCTGATGAGCCGGATGATGTTCTCATCGCAAAAAGAACCAATCAGTTTTATGGGACACAAGACATATGCAAACTCAAAGATTTGGTAAACAAAAACTATAGGTTAGAGTCATAACTTCTGATAGACTGACCAATTAGCAATTAGTGGGATGGACTGGGAGACCCTAATAAAAAGTCAGGACAAAGGGTGAGGAATCAGAACTGCGAGGAGAAAGTTGATGACGTCAGGAGACACTGCTGAGGTGCTGATATTGGGCTCATACTCTGTGAGCCTGATCTGTACCTGACTATTGATGACCTGAGGATGAAGACTGACTTGTTGCTGATCCATCCTGGATAGGTAGCTATGATGATGTGACTGATGATTTTGTGCCTTTTCTTCTAGGTACCAACTGCGCTGTTTCACAGAGATTCAATCTTAGGTAGATTTTTCCAAATTAATGTTTTACTCTAAATTGTTTTCACATGAAGACCCCCATGCTAATGCTAATCTTGGTTAGGTAGGCTGTTAGGGGTGACGTGGACAGTGACAAATGACTGATGAACTTTAGGGCTGAATTACATTGTTAATGCTGATATCCATAGCTTATGGTGTTGCTTTGTCGCTTATGTTTTCTTCAAAAGATAATGTCCTTTAACTGATGAATTAATAAAGAATCGATCTGAATAAACTTTGAACTAACTAGATGACCTAGAATTGTAAGCAATAGGGAATAAAATGTGTTAACTAATATTTCTTATTAGTATGATCTCTATTGTGGTTTCATAAAGTGCTTATCTTGGTTATTGATGTTGATTTCTGATTCAGTGGTCACTACACGTCTAGGATACTCCATGCGATTCAAGAGGTTGATTGACCTATACGCGTCCCCTTGTAAGTTTACTTACTAAGGACCGGGCGTGCTAGCATTTCTTACCCCAATAATAGACTTTTGAGACTTCAACTGTTTGAAAAGTCTTACTATCCCTACCCTTTACTTACCCTACTACCTCATCATAGCTTTCTTTCAAACCAATGTTTATAGCTTTAACACTTCTGCTAGAATGTTCAGCCTTTCTTACATTAGCAAGAATCTTCTGAATCCCCACTTAACTATAACAGCACTTGGATAATCTGATGTCTAGAGTGCATGACAATTTGACCTTTAATGAGATCCTCTTGTAAACTGCCAAATTTTGAATCCGGAGATAATGTTTTAGGGATAGTGACTATTCATCAATTGTTTCATTTTCCTCTTGTTTCCTTTGGAAAAATGTGTATCTTGTAATACCTATGCAAACAATAGGAGCAAAATAGGTATCAAAATCACTAAGGGCCACATGTACAAAGCATTTTTCGAGGCGCAAACGGGCTGATTTGCAGAATCTATCCATTTGCGACTAGAAAAATGCTTTTGGGATGTACAAAGCCCAAATTGCAAATCGATAACTTGTACCCAATCGCAATTTGGGTTATGCGATTTGGTATTAGGAAGGGGCGAGTTCAGGGCGTCCCTTCCTAAAACGGAATCTGAATGGTATGTATGATTGTTTTGTGGCCTTGAATGCAGTTGCAAAACAATTGCAGTTAACACCAATTTCAAAATGGTGCTAACCCATTTGCAAACGGGAAGGGTGTCTCTACTGGACACCCTCCGCTTTGTGAATGGTAGTGGAAATATTTTTTTCAGATAAGGCAGTGGTCCCGAGGACCACTACCTACAATGAAAAAAATGAAAAGAAAATGTTTAATTTTTCTTTTTGAAATGCATCCCGTTTTCCTTTTACGAGGTAGGTAATTTGAGACCCAATTGGGAATCGCAAACAGTGTACTTAACACATTTTGTTTTGCGACTCTCAATTTGCAATTTCCAAATGGATCGCAAATTGTGAGTTGCAAAACAAAAAGAAGTGCATTTGGCCCAACAACTTTCTCACACACATTCACATCCCCACCTCCTATATCTTTAGACCGATGTTCATACACTTTCAATCCTTCTAGACCTAGTGAATAAACAAATATTTTTTTCTTATAAGGTGGGATTTCATCAATTGTTTCTAAATAATTGAGAAAATAAGATTTTAATTCCGCTCATTTAAATTAATGTTGACCTTCACCAGGCCAGAACGGTGGTGGATAGAGCCAGAAAGTAATTCTACAAACATATATTGAAGAAGAAAGATAAAAAACAAAAAATGTACAGATAGGTAAATATAAGTAAGTAAACGCAGTGGTCTAGTTCTATGTCTCAACTTTACTCCACCAGACTAGTTCACTGTCCACGTCAGCACTGGAGAAAAACATTCTGCAATTCCAACAAAAAGACAACATATCCAACTTTGTCAGCAAAACAGAGTGAAGAAATAAATTCACAGTCAGTAATCTCCATGATAAACCGAAACGTTGACCGCTACGGTCTCAATATGTAAGAAAACTACCTTGGCAATCCTGACATCAGAAAATGTTGTCTGTCCTGTAAGAATTGTCAGTTATGAAACTCCCCTGAACAACCAAAGACACTTCACCAGCCACTTTAGGGAACTGATATTCCATTCTAAAAGGTAGGACTGGATTTAGTGGCCCTATTAACTTCCTCAATCAAGAGGCATCATTATCCTTTGCTACTGGTGGATTACACCACCAGATAGCCCTGGTGGGACACTTTAACTTACAGGCCCTGAGTAACCCTGGTACCATATATTAGGAACATATAAGTAGTAAAGGAATGCCAGTTGAGTATAAGCCAAACTGACATTACACTTTTAAGGGTCGGAGCACTGGCACTGAGATCCTGTTAGCAGGTCACAGTGCACTCTCAGAGTTAAAATACCATCGGTAGCAGTCCAAACCTTTGGGGGTGATCATGCAAAAAGAGACATTTCCTTTCACTTACTTAGTAAGAAAACTTTGATAATAGCTCATGCTTTCTTTTTCTGGGTAGGATTTCAAAAGGAGTTATTAACTTACCAACGTAATCCTTTTATGTCAAATCTGAGGACCCAAATCTGTACTTTGTTAGAAATCCACCTAATTTGTGTGGCTATCTACCGCCCTCAGACAGAGAGATTGGTTAAGAGATGTAACAGAGCCATTAGGATCTTTTTACAGAAAATTATGGAAGAATATAGAAGGCATTAGGACAGGATTTTTCTTAGTCTTATAGAACATCAGCTGTCATACTCAAGAATCCACTGGATTCTCTTCCTTTGAACTACTTTTTGAGACAACCCCAGACATTTCTAGAAATTGCAGCAGGACACTGGGAGAAGGAAGATGATGAGGGTCACAGCTGATTAAAGCTCATTCTAATGCTCAAACACAAACTAAGGGCCTAATTTAAAAGTTGGTGGTGGCCGTTTTGCCACTCTGATGGAGGTCTGCCCTCCAAATCGAGAAATGAAATGACTGCCAAGCAGGAGGTAATTTCTTAAAGCACTGGCAGGAACCGCTGCCATTGCGATCCCTGTCAATTCATTGTGAAGTGTGGGGCACAGTCCCGTCAACATGATGGAGCAATGTGGCAAACTGTTTTCTTTTGTATTTTCAATAAGAAAATACCAAAGTGGGATTTTCTTTTTGAAAATACAAAAGAAAATGTTCCTCTCACCATGGGAGACTCTCCCATGACGAAGAGGGCATTTAGCAGTTTTCATTGGCCCTTACCACCAAAGTTTTCCTGGCGGTGACAGGCAGTGAACATTTTCCTCTAATTCTACCCATTGAAATCTGGTGGGTGGAATTACAGGGCTGCACTCGGCTGCCATCAATCCACAGGGCTATTGGGAGGATTTCATCAGGGTGAAGACGGAGTAGTCTCTGCCATGATTAACCATATGGTCTGCTGCATCTAAATTGGGCAGGCAGACCATATTCTTGGGGGTAAGGATACTCTGTCGCTGTTGTGTTGGAGTATCCTTACAACCAAGAATTAAATCAGACCCTAAATTCCTTATGTGAACAAGTCAGACTGAAGCTGGATATATATCCCAAATTAAACAAAAAGGTCAGTACGATAAAAATACTAATCACAGAGAGTTTTAATCAGGGAAGTATGTCCTAATCTTCTTAACATGGGTGGAGGATAAATACCTAACCCAATATCAGGGTCCTTATAAAGTCTTACAACAAATAATTTGTGCAGCATATAAGATATCTATTCCACAGACATAAGAGTGGAAAAATATACTGTGTAAATCTCCTGAAGAAATGGGAGGAACCCTGGGAAGTACAAACTTATCCAGATATATTGACAAATTCTAAGCCCCTAGCTAAAACCCTTAATCTTACCTATTCTACCGCAACGATTCCCCCATTCCATTTGGCCAAAAATTGTTTAAAAGGCAAAAACTAAAGTAATTAGTAAAAAATGGTATGATCTATTTTCTGAAAAACTGGACTATGCAGATTGAAACAGCATGATATTATCACTAAGCCTCTGCAAGTGGTTGAATAAAAACCTTATAGGATTCTGGAAGCTCATTGGCAAACAGTCTAAGAGAATGTACAAAAATGTTAGTGGTCCAAATAATCGACCCCTCTATGAATGGGTGACATTCCAATTATTCCTAGTACCTAAAGTTGATGGAAGTATCAGGTTTTGCATTGATTCACACCAGTGCATTGTCATGTTTTGATAAGGATTAATGAACTAATATTAACACCAGGACAAGGTTCCTGCACGGTGATTGACATGACTAAGGGATATTGGCAGGATCCCCTTACACCTGTTGCCAGGTAAAAGACAGCCTTTTCAACCTCATAAGGACTTTACCAATTCAGAGTCCTGCAAAGGCCGATGGACATTATATTAAAACACATAACTCCCAATTCCGCTGCTTACTCTGATAATATTGTGATATTCAGTCATAACTGGGAGGCATACCTTCAACACTTGGGGGATGTACTTATGCCTATCATGCAGTCAGGACTACAAGTTTAACTGCAAAAAGTAAACTGGCCATCAATTAAATCAAATATTTAGAATATTCCATCAGAAGGGGACAGATAACACTCCAGGTAGATAAAGTATAGGTAATTCAGATCAGACCACCTCCTCATACTCAAAAGGAAGTGAAAGCTTTTCTTGTGCCTATTGGATATTTCAGTAGGTTCATTCCTCATTTTGCATATGTCTCTAGTCCACTCACAAAACATTGACATAAGCAAGAACAAAACACAGTCCTATCTCAGAATGATGACTCTATAAAGAGTTTTAAACAAATGTTAAGTCAAGATCCAGTCTTTACCTGCCTCAATGTCAACAAAATTTTTATTGTGCATCAAGGGGTTAGGTTAGGAGGTAAGTTATCACAGCTAGTGGAAGCCAAAGAGTTGAGACCCATAGACTTTATCAGTCGCAAATTGCTTCCCTAAGAAAGGCATATTCAAAAGTTGAGAAAGAATGTTTGACTAGGAAATGGGTGGTTGAAGTATTACAGTACTATTTCCTAGGCCGAACATTCTTATTTCTTTACTGATCTTGCCCGTTGGTATGGTTATTAAAGCATAAGGGCACTAACACTAGGATCATTCCTTGGTCTTAGCAATTCTACTGTTTTTATTGAACAAATACATTTTTAGAAGGGCCTGATTGGCCACTGCTTATGGAGGTAGTTATGTAACAGGGAAACATCATACTCAATGTAGCCACAGAAAAACAGATATGACCATGAGAAGGAAGCAGTCTAGATGACAGCTATTGAGTGGTTGCAGGCAAAACGAGGCTACAGGCCCAAGTGTTTCAAACATCACTTTAAAGGAGGGCAAAAGAGGCTGATAACAGAGGAGATGGAGGAAGAGGACAAGGCTCAGAGGAGAAGAGTGAGGAGAACAAGAATGAGGGAGACAAAAGTTTGGAAGCGGAGGAAGGAGGCGGTACCAGAGGGAAAAAAATGGAGACCACAGGAATGAAGACCAGAGATATTAACTTGTTGAGGGAGAGTGGTGAATCAGAAGAATGGAGAAGAAAAGCACAAACAGGACACACTTCATTCAGAGATGTACTGCAGTCGCTGATGCTATGGTCCCAAGGGGAGGCCATGGCCACGGACATGTTTTGCAGATAGATATCAGGAATTTGCACAAATTGTGGCATCAACTGGCTGAGTGGTCTTGCACTATTAGGCATATTATCTTATTAAGGCATGGGAAGGTGGGAGTCAACGTCCTGATTTTAAGGACAACTGCAACAGTGAAACAAGAAGTGTGCACAATAGGAGGTGGGAGATGTGTCTCAATAAGGATAATACTTGAGAGCTTATACCTGCCTCTGTTTTGATATCTTGAAGGAACCCTATTTGTACACTCCTGGGAAACTCACAAGAGATGCCAGAAGTCAGAAGGGATACAAACAAATAAGAAACAAAGAAATATAAACATCAGTGGGAATTCCAGTTACAACTACTGAATGGAGGCTGTTTCCTAGGAAAATTGACAAAATATCCCATTCTAAGCCTGAACATTATTTTTAATAAATGGCTGTTAGAACACAGTTTGCTTGTGTACTGCCTTCTATATCCTCCTACAAAGAGGTGTGGCTAAATATGCACTTGGGCCTTGGTATGTGCCAAAGCGACCTGGAATGATATCTTGGAAAGTGGAGCGTGATAACAAAGCTGAGCAAATACCATTCTTTCCGCTGCACCATATTTCTGAGATATCCCTGTAGTACACCCTTGGTATTTTAAAACATGTAGAGCCTTTCTATCTTAGTATTTGATTTAAGGGTTGTTTTCTAAGATGGTAATTTAGCAACCAATATGATGAATTCTTATTACGTTCATCCTGTAGCAAGGACTCCTTATCCATAAAGCTGCCACTTGAGTACACAATTTACTCGAGCAGCAGAAAGAAGCAGCACCTTCTGGTGTGCTGTGTGGTGCCTTTTATGCTATTTTTACAGTGTGAAAGAAGCTCTCGGAGATAAAAACCAGCATGAGCAGCTCGATGTGCCCGATTCTGTTTGCTTGCGAAACTCCAAAGGAATCTCAGGGAGTTTTTATGTAACTCCGCGGAATTCCATGGAGTGAAACTCTGTGAGTTCCGCTCATCCCTTGCTGTGATCACCTATCTCCTGGACCAGCTATTGTGAAACAAAAATATGGTATCAAATTATTGGGAAAGTTGATTGATGGACATTGATTTGGGGTTCATTAAGTGAGTGACTGCCAAATTGTGTCCTGGCATTGGAATGGATAGGAAGAGAGAGTTATTGCTTATAGCTGAAAAAGTCAACACTCTGCAAACCCTGCGTAGGATAGCAAGATGGCAGGAAGTGAAGTGCAGCGGTTTAGAGAGGGAAGCTACAGAACAGTGAAGTGATATCGCTGGTGGATGAGGAGCCATTAAATGCCTTGTAACAAAAAAAGGGATTCTTGGAGATGCATCTCTTGCGGACTGGAAGCCAAAGAAGCTAGTATGATTAAAAGAGATCCAGACTAATTTAGAAGGACCCAAAATATGTCTGGCTTCTGCATTTCCTATAAGCTGTAGCCTATGAAAAAGATGAGCAGAAAGACGTACAAACAAGGAGTTACAGTAATCCCAATCTACTCATGATTAGAGATTGGACCAGAGTTTTCCTGTAGGAACTGAACATAAATGGCATGATTTTCTTCAAGATCTTCACCATGCAGAAACAAGTAACCATAAGGTTGTTGATATGTGCCTCAAAATAAAGTTTGCAATCAAAACAATACTCATAGATTGTGAGCACCGGAGATGGGAGTAGGACAAGTGCCCAGAGACTAGGGTCACCAGTAAAGGTATCAGAAGGAAGTCACCAAAAACAATGGTCTAATCGGTGTTGGATCTTAACAAGATGGCATTCATTCAACTGCCCACAAATTCCAGGCAACATTTAAAATGGTGCTGTATGGAGTTCTGCCCACCCACTATTGTTGTTTGGGTTTTGGATCCTAGAATGCCCCCAAGTTTGATGATAGCCAGTTCCGTTTTTGCATTACAAAATGCCCCTTTGCTGAACAGTGTTGGTTTTCGGTTTTGGATCCCAGAAACCCCCTTTGTTTGGCAGTATTTGTTGGGATTTAGACTTCAGAATGTCCCTATGCTTGTTGATGCCTGCTTCGCTTTGGATTCCAGGATTTGTTCATTTGATGTTATCTAGACAGCATACTGGTGAGTTGTTTTATTACTATGCATCACACAATTTTACAATTGCACATATTTACATAACATACATTTGTTATTCCATTCCCGGAAGATATTTACAAATGTTTTGGGTCCTTTCTCACCATAGTAACTTTAGAAGTACAGTTTGTGAATAGGAATGGGCTTACTTTTTTGTGGACGTCTGCCTGTTCCTTCCAAAAGCCCTCCTTAATCCTCCCTTTGGTCTTCCTTCATTCATTTTAAACCCCACCTATGTTGTATCAAGTTCGCCCCCAAATTCCACTTACTACCCAGTGCCTCACACATTTACTACTAAGTAGTGAAAATATATGTATGAGGATTTCCCCAATACTATTCACAAATCTACAAGTGTGGATCTTTACCTCAACCTGTCCTGTCTTTTTCTAGATCCTCACACATATAGGTTTACCACTTAATAGTAAATGTGGGAGGCACGAGGGTGGCTTGAAAAAGAAGTATACCGTCTACTAAATAGGAATGTGTTAAGGAGGAATAAGTAAGGCCTTAGGCAGGGACAGGGAAGGGTTTGGGGGCATGCACTCGCTCACAAAAGAGTAAGGCCCTCATGTACAAAACCATTGCGCTGCCTTGCATTATTTTGCATCCATGGATGGTGCATGAGCGTTCCTGGGCATTTACCCATGAATTTTGATGACCTATCAGAGCTCGGTTTCTGGGAGTGTCAATCCACATCCTTCCTCTGGTGGTCTCCACATTCTTAAAATGAAGTCGAGGTATAAAAATGGGTTGGGCCCAGATGTCTTGTGCACGTCCTAGATATTGGATTATCACAGTACAGAGTTCTGTACTGTGAATATTACATTTTAGCTCGGAAAAGTCCGAACCCCACTTTGTTTTTGTTCTCAATGTATTATCTTTCGTCTACAAGCATTTGTTGCTTTTTTACTCCAAGTTAACAACAAAGTATCAATACCAAAGCATTGGTCCTGATTCACGAAGACAAACGTACACTTTTGTGTGAGTTTACATTTGATTTAAAAACCACAAACTACGATTTACTAGTAATTTTACGACTGCGGAGATTTGGCAGTCGGGGTGGAGAACTCTGCACATAAAAAGCTGCGACATGTCTATTTTTTACTTGCAGAGTTTTTGTAACGTTACAAAAGGGAAAAACTCAAATAAGGTATAATTGGTTTTCCCTGAAAACCCACGTTTGCTGAATTCACCAAACCAGTCTTACCAGCAGCCAACCTATGACTGCTAAATAATCACTGAAGGATGTCTCAGTGATTGACTCCTGTTTGGACCAATCAATACCTGCCACTCCATTTCTCAGGGAGTTGCAGTGTTGCCATTATTTTTCTGGCTCAAGAGCTCTCAGTCAGCAGAGGATCATCAACGGCTGCGCAACTTCCTTTGGATGTTTGCACACATCTCTTTCTAGGTAGTGTAGTTTCATGACAGCGCTCATAAGGAACTAAGGGCCAGATGTAGTAAACTAAAATTTTGCGACTTGCAAATTGCGAGTCTGACCGACTCGCAATTTGCAACTCGCAAAATGGGATGCAGAAAGGTGTCTCAGACACCTTCTGCGACTCGCTATGGGGTCGCAAAGACCCACCTCATCAATATTCATGAGGTGGGTCGCAGTTTGCGACCCTATAGCGAGTCCCTGCACTCACAGGGATGGTGGCCTGCTGAAGTCAGCAGACCTCCATCTCTGTGACTGCTTTTTCAATAAAGCAGTTTTTTTTTTCATTTTGCAGCCCGTTTTCCTTAAAGGAAAACGAGTTGCAAAATGAAAAAACTTCCGAAACCATTTGGTTTCGTTTTTTTCAGAGTAGGCAGTGGTCCATAGGACCACTGCCTCATCTGAAAAAATAATTTTTTCGGCATTCACAAAGGGGAAGGGGGCCCATTGGGACCCCTTCCCTTTTGCGAATGAGTTACCACCAGTGTGCCACTGGTGGTAACTGCGAGTTGGTTTGCGACCGCATTCGCGGTCACAAAGCAACTCAGCATGGCGATGCGGTCGCAAATAGGAAGGGAACACCCCTTCCTATTTGCGAGTCACATCCCCAAATTGCGAGTCGGTACCGACTCGCAATTTGAGGATGAGCATCGCGTTCGGCCTTTTACAGAGAATACAGCAGAGAAGGTGCCACTTAAAAGTGCCACTCCTTCGTTCAATGCTGCTGTAATAGCCTGCATTTGGCATTTCATAGGTGGGTGGCATGACTGACTGTGTGCACTTTCCTATGCAGCCTACAGTTAGTGCCCTATAGGCAAAGGCATTCTATCATTTGCATGGAACCACAATTATATGCAAATGGGTGTGCAACCCATGGAGCAGCACAGGCATGCACTGTGCACCCACATAAGTGGTATTATGTAGGGGCCACACAAATATCAGTGACCCTTTCTATTATAGCTAAGTATCCTTGGGTGGAAGAAGATGGTGCAAATGTCCACCGCACCTCCGGGGCACTACTATCGACTCTTGGTTAGGATCAATTTCATATTTACAGAGAACATTCAAACTTGCATTTGGTGTCTGAGCATTGTCTTCAAAATGGTGGTTTTGCATTCTTGCTTCTCAAGAATTTCTCAAGTGAATACCAATGGAAAATGTAATATTTGGCTTCCTCCCTCAGCCCAATAAACCCTCTTTGGCAAATCATCCAATAGTGCCAATTTCAAGGAGTCCATCTTGTTTTTCAAAGGCTGCCAACACTGCCATTATAGACCAGAACAAACTGCTATGTGGAGAGCGCCACTGCCCTAGCTTTTCCTTTAATATAGCACATGCTCTTCAAAGTCTATTGAAAGCTACTTTTCTAGGACTGGTATTATTCAATCAAAATCAAAAGAATTAAAGTACCCTGCTGAGGTATTCGTAGATATCACATATAGGGAAATTATAGAAGTCCACTGACAACCAACAGATTTCCTTACAGTAATCCCATGTGGTCACAAGTATGCAGTTCCCTTATTCATGGTGCAGTAATTTCTTTATGCTCTTCATACACTCTACTGGAAGTGGTGTCTGTCCTTTCTTGAATGAGAAGTTGTTGTCCTGGATATTTGACACAGCACGCAAACCCTGTCTTGATTGCAAAAGATAATACAAATTATTGTATTTATGAGTGACAGGGATCAAGTTGTCATCTCCTTAACATTTTGAGATGGAAAGAGGGTTTTATCTGAAGTGAATGTTCACAGATCCTTTGGTAAGCTTCAGCATTCAAGGAGAATAACATTGTTTTCCCCTAACTAATTTTGCAACCTCAAAATTGCTCAAAATCACTTTAAGCTAGAAAATATCAGGAAATTCCACATTTTTAGGAGTATGGCCAGAATATCCTCAATTTGAAAATTATTATCAGCCTGTCAGAATTTCCACACACAGAGAAGCAGTGAAGGACTTACATGATGCCTCATATAGTTAAATCTTGTGCAAGAAGAGGGAGTTATTCTCCAAGGGAATTACTGAGTTACCTGATATAAACCAGGAAAGGATGATGGCTATGGAAGATAGGACAGTGGCACATAAGAACAGATAGACCACTACCTACCAGTTATTTCCAGGCCATCTGTGACAAAGCATATTTAGCACCACTGCAAACCTGGCCCTGTGATTGGCAAAAAATTTTGATTGCATTGGCTCTCTGGGCCTGTAAGGTTCATCTACAGGGCTTAGCGTCCCAACACTATTATTGTGTTTTTTCTGACTCAGTTCCCTTATTGTCTCATTCTTGCCGTCTTTGCTTGTGAAATTCCGCTTCTCTGTTTGTCAATATTTGTTGGTCTGTCTTGTGTTACTGCTGCTGTGCAAAATGACCTGCTTTTTGGTGTCCCTGGGATCAGCGCTGGTATCCTTGTTGACATCTGGTCTCAACATTGTGCCCTCTGTCTTGGAACAGGGTAAGATTATTATACATATTCTATCTTTTTCCACTCCTTCCTGGTTCTAAGGCTCTTATCCTTATCCTCCTTACTCGTAGCAAACATAAAGTGCCATCTGCTAAGACATGCAGCTTACCAGTCTGGAATGCAACAGTAATTCAGTCTACCAGTGCTGTCCTGCAAAGGCAAGCCCTTCTGTATTTCACTTCCCTTTCCCTGGTATCTGCATCTTTCTCTATCAAGGTGGGTAAGTGCCCTGCACATCTATAGAGAGTCAGAAAAGATGAAGATTTGAGTCCACTTCTCAACTCAAATCTCAATACATCGGCATGTGGAATCGATGGTCGATATTGTTGCCAAGTGCTTCCCTACTGTTTGAAAAAGGCAGAAACCTGGATGGGCTTGGTAGTGAGCATCCATTCAAAGTTAAAATGCCAAGGCTGTATTGATGAGAATATACTGTTCCTATGAATATAAAGGGCCTTGGTGCTCATATCCATGTAACAAAAGATTTCTGGAAAGCTAATTTCTCCTATAGGTTTGGCTTCTCTTCAAAGGCCTCGTGTCTAGCATTTTTGATTTTCTTTGGGCCATTGAAGGCATTTTCATCCATACACTGCAGAAGAAAAATACATCAACTCAACCACCATAACTAATATTAAGCTTGTCTGATCTGTCTGTCATCTATTCTTGCCTTCTTTTTTCCTGCTGGTCGGACTGTTGTCCTTTCAACATACCACACTGACCTTAATTATTGCCCATTGAGCTAATTTACGACAAACGTATGAAAAACGCATCACCCCACTGAGTAGACCCTACCACACATAGGAAGACAACAAAATGAATCACTTAGAGATCTCACTTAGGGATATTAGACATAAAGAAGTACAATATTCCAAGGTCGGAGAGAAGCATCTGTCATATAAAATTAGATGCAAAAAAACCTACAACAGGGATCTGATTATAAGGCCCTTTTGAAATATGAGGGTTCTAACGATGCCTCCATGACCCTCATGGCATTGTAAAGTAATAGATTTCCTAAGGTTAATCAGTGGAATAGCTCTATCACCCCTCCATAGTATACTTTTGAAGTGAGACAATTAATTCCTAACTTCCCAAAAATTCCTCAAATTAGGGCTCAGATCTTTCTTCTCTGGCCATCCCTCAACCATGTACTTCAAAACTTCTTGAATTATAGCATCCTTGAAATACTCCTCAATCCACAACTGTTGGTTGATAAAAGGAATATCTTCATCGCGTAACCAGGCAATATGGTAGTCATCCCACTCAGATTCAGTTTCATGTTTACCACTTAAAGGCATTCTGGAAAGGAAATCAGCTGACACATTATCCTTACCAGGAACATAAGTTACATTGTAAAGAAAATCTTGGAGTCTCATGGATAACCTGGCAATACGTGCCGAAGCCTTGGCCATCCCTTTAGTGGTGAGTAATTTAACCAAAGGTTTGTGATCACTACGAATTTCACAATGTTTGCCCCAGACAAATGCTCTAAAATGCTCCAAAGCCCACACGCACGCCAATGTTTCTCTTTCTATCACAGAATATATAACTTCTGCGTCAGTCAGAGACCTAGAAGCATAGGCAATTACATTTTCACTGGCATCACTCTTTCTCTGAGACAATATTGCACCTAAACCTTTCGAGCTGGCATCGGTGGTAACAATGCTGGGCAAATTGGGATCAAAACCTGACAGAGGAACAGCATTAGCACTAGCTGTTTTAATGTTTCTGAATTCATAATCACACTCCTTACACCAATTAAATTTGCTACCGTTCTTGAGTAACTGTCTTATGTGGAATGTTTTGCAGGAAAAATTCATAATGTATTTGGAGTAAAACTCTGTGAGACCAAGAAAAGACATTACATCATCTTTACAACTGGGTTCCGGCGCTAAACGTATTGCATCAATTAAATCAGGTTTGGGCCTAATTCCCTCCTCACTCAACACGTGACCCAAATACGTAACACTCCTGACAGCGAATTTGCACTTCGAAAATTTGACTGTCAAACCTCTTTCATTTAGGATACTTAATACACGATCCAACAAGTGATCATGATCGATTTTATCTCTGCCATGGATTAGAATGTCACCTTGAAAGCAATGTACGTTGGGCATGTTACCAAATAATGAATGCATGAGTCTCTGAAAAACAGCAGCAGCAGAGGCCAAACCAAAAGGCATCCTCTTGTATTGGAAACATCCAAAAGGAGTAATGAATGCTGTATAGTTTTTTGAATCTTGGTGTAACACAATCTGATGGTAAGCGGCCGAAAGATCTATGGTGGAAAACAGTTTTGCGTCTTTAATTGTGGAAAGCATTTCTGAAATGCGTGTAAAGGAAACTGGTCAACAAGAATGTTGTCATTAAGATGACGTAAATCAATACACAATCTAATTTTGCCATCGGAACGTCTAGCAACCACAATGGGAGAAACCCACTCAGAAGATTCAATCTTTTCTATAATGTCTGCACTCACTAAAGCATTTAATTCCTTCTCAACTTCACATCTAACAGTTAAGGGTATGTTCCTTACTTTGAAAATCTTGGGTGAAGCATTATCCTTGAGCACAATTTTGTGTACAAAATCAGTTAACTTGCCAATACTATCATTAAAGACTTTAGGGAAAAAAATTTTAGGGAACTAGATCCAGATTCGCACACATCGACTACCATCACTGGTTCAGGACTAATGGGATTCAATATGATATCTAAACTGCCTTGATCTTGCCAACCTAAAATTGCAGGACCTCTCTTCGCAACATACAATTTGCATAAACTAGATCTATCTTTGAATTCAAACAAACAAGTGGTAAATCCTACTAAATCAATTTTCTCACCCGAAAATCCTTCAGGAGCGATATCAGGAAGGACTGGGATATCCCCTAATTTCTTTTGAAATTTATCAAACCACAACTGTTCATTAATAATAGTATAAGGTGAGCCAGAATCTACATACATTTGGACTTCAATTCCACCAATAGTCATCATATAAATAGGTTTCTTCCTGACTTTCGCAGAATCAACATTTAGGACTGATTTGTTATTACTTCTGATGTTTAGAACAAACTTATTGTCATCATTTTTTTCCCATGGTAAAGTATCACCACACTCTTTCTCTACAAATTTGACTTCATTGAAGAGTTTCTTCCTACACACCTAAGAAAAATGTCCAACCACCCCGCATGAAGAACATTTCTGTTTTAATGCAGGACACGATTTGTTATTTGCTAAATGTGAGCTGCTGCCACAACGGAAACATTTAAGGTGTTCACTAGAAGTGCCCTTAACTACTTCTGTTTTTTTGCATGTATTCTGCCCTCTCATTTTAGAATGAACTTTATTTACACTCTCATCCAATTTAGATTCTTTGAGTATGACTTTAGCACTCCTAGAAGACATTTCAGCTTTCCTGACAATGTCAAGAATTTGTTGTAAGCTAGCATCTCCATTAACCCATAACCTTTCTTGAACAGAAGAATCATTAACGTGCATAACAATTTGATCTCTGATTAATTCTTCTTGTAATTGTCCAAAATTGCAATCTAACGATAACGTTCTAAGAGCAGCAAGATATTCATCAATAGTCTCATCAATTTCTTGTTTCCTGTGGAAAAATTTGTATCTTAGAATACCAATACATACTTTAGGGGAAAAATAATGGTCAAAAACACTGATAGCACTATCAAATGCATTTTGATCCCCTTCTCCGCCCCAAGCTTTAGTTGCTTGGTTGTATGCCTTTAAACCTTCCGGGCCAACACAATGCAAGAAAATCCTTTTCTTTTGTTGGGGAGGCATGTCACCTTGGATATCAATAGTATCAATGTAATTGAGAAAGAATGCTTTCCATTCTGGCCACTTCATACAAGGAGCGCCACCTGCAGGCCAGAACGATTGTGGAGGAGGAAGAGAAAAACTCTGGGCACACATATTGCTAATGCGTGCTTCGAAGGTTGATCAGATAAGTTAAGTGAAGTAGCAATGACTACAATGGCACAGCGCGTGCACGCAGCAGAGTCAAGGTGTTCCTCCGTAGTTAACCGTCCTGCTGTCACTGGTTGAACTGCTTTAGAACGAAAGTAAATGGACGTAATAAATGTGGCGTAAAACGCCCGATGATAGAGAAAAAAATAAATAAATAATAATAAATCCTCTGAGATTGTAGTAGCACGAATGAAGAGTTCAATGAAATGCACAGGACGTCCAACGATGGCATTCAGTTGACAGGCATCCACTGTTGCTAAATGATGTGCAACAAGGGCACACGTCACTAGGTATCCAAACAACTGGAAGAACGCAATGAAAACTTCCAACAGCGGCAAATTCGCACTATACAGCGCAAGCCATAAGTCTCTAAAAAAAAACAAGTAAAAGAGAAAATGCCGCTAAACTTACGGCACAGTAAACTTGAAGAGAAGGAGCCGTCAGCAGGAACAACGATGAAGGAGTGATGGAAAAGAAATCCAGGAGGAAAAAAAAAAAAAAAAAAAACAGAAGACACTGTAAAAAAAAACGCTGGAGGAGAACGAAGAGAGAACCTGGAATGTGGGTTCGGGGAGTGGTGCAGCTCGTCGCCACTTGTCAAGTAATACACAAGTGGAAGAGGTAAGTATGATGTTTATTGCACCACTCCAGAGAAGTGTCCCACTCCTGGATCAGCAGAGAACAACTGCCGGACCGAGAGTGGAACGTTACATACATACACATCATAACAATGCACGCGTTGCCATGAACACAAAGTTGTAACCACGCGCGCACAACATAACAATCGTGCATCGGGATCAGACCACACTGCTGAAAGCGTTATATAAACTATTCATCCAGTGTAGTCCGCTTTTTAATCCCAAATCATATTCCAATCTTTTTCCATGATTCAAAACAATACTCGGAGGCAAGGTGATTCCTGGCTTCTTGTAAAACTTAATCTTTCATGCACTCCTCCTTTAATTTTTTTTCCATTAATAACAGACACACATTGACCATGTATCAAAGCAATATGACAACCCTCCCAAACATTTCCCATAGATTCTTTGATATTTAAAGGCATTCTGGATAAAATGTTGGCAGCAAAATTTGTTTTACCTGCAACATATTCCACCCTACAAATTAAATTTTGCATCTTATGGACATTCTCCCAGTCCTAGTTCAAGCCTTAACCATATCCTTGGTGATTAGTAACATAACCAACGGTTTGTGGTCCATGAGTAACACGCATTGCTTGCCCCAATAAATGATCTGAAATGTTTCAACGCCCACACACCAGCCAATGTCTTTCCTTATTACCGAATACTTCTCCTCTGTCGGGGGGAAACAAATGTTATGGTGCTTTCCTTACCCTCCTAATTCTTCCCATCAAAACTTCCACAGGGTTTTATTAATGGCATCTGTTGTCACAACACTCCACAGTTCCTTATCAAAGCTATTCAAAGTTGGAGCATTGGTAATAGCATTTTTATACCATTAAAATCATTTGGGCACTCGTTGCTCCACGCAAATTTAGACTTGTTCTTTAACAATTGGCTTATGTGAAATATTTTGTGTGCAAAAGTTTTAACATACTTTGCACAGTATCCAGATAATCCCAGTAAGGATCTTTCTTCTCCCCTGTTTGCAGGTGTAGGTGCTCTAAGCATAGCTTCTTCTAAACTAGGTTTTGGCTTACTCCAATCTTCATACAACACATGTGCAACATACATGACCGATTATTTGGGAAATTTACCTCTTGAATGTTCAACCTTTGATCTCTAAAATACGCACAAATTGCTGTACGACTTCATTATGTTCTTTCTTATCCTTTTAATAAATTACAGTGTCATCTTGAAAACAATTGATATACTTCATGATGCCAAACAATTAGTACATCAATCTTTGAAAGACTGCAGCAGCCTATGGTAATCTGAAAGCCATCCTACTGTACTAATAACAACCAAATGATGTGATAAAAGCTCTGTACCATTTACTGTCATCATATAATAGAATTTGGTGGTAAGCAGTCACTAGATCTTGGGTTGAAATATTTACTATGGCTAACATTTTTTAAATCTTGGGGAAATGTGTCCACCTCAATGTTGTTTTTTAATTAGTGCAAGTCTGTGCATAGCCTAATATTACCACTTTTATACCTGGCAACAACCACCTGGAGAATCTATTCAGAGGATTTCACTGCCTCTATGATGTCTGTGTTAACCACTTTCTCTAGTTCTTTCTCAACATCTCCTCTCAATGGAATAGGAATATTCCTAGGTTTGTGCCATTTAGGAATAACTCCACATTTCAAAATAATTTTGCACTCGAAGTCAGGCCAATTTCACAACTAAAACACTAGGAAATGTTTTCAACATGTAGTTACCCATGCATTCACATTCATCCACAATCATAACATGGGGGGGTTCAACAACATTTGTAAATTTCCTTGGTCGTGCCAACCTAGGACAAAGGACCTTTTTTTTGTAATGTACAATTTGCCTATAGTTTTACGATTCTTAAATCCAAAAACCAGCATCCCAGCATCTCTATTCTCTCCCCTTTTAACCCCCAGGACTAATTTCAAGTTCATTCAATTTCTCACCCAGCTTACTTGTGAGTGAACGTATTGAGCCAAGCCTCTTCATTAAATTAGTGTACGGGGACCCTGAATCCACATACATTATAATCTTGACCCCACAAATACTCATGGAACATAAAGGTTCCTTTTTCTTCATATCATTTCCATTACATTCAAAACAAATGATTACTTACCATCAGTAATATTTATCTGGTTTAAGTCTTCTTGTTTTAACTGTCATCATCAATACATTGGATATGTTTTTAGTTTTTTCCTGCACTTTTAGAAAAATGTCCTAGTAACAATCCACAAGAAGAACACTTTTGCTCAAAAGCTGGACATGTCTTGTCATGGGCCAAATGGGATTTCACAAATACAGCATCTATATCTTTCTCTAGTTTGCTTCTGAAGGAGCAGGTATGTTAATTAAGAAATTTGTAATGACTTATGTGTGTGTTTATTAATGAGAAATATGCATAGAGAAATTAATTGTAGAAAAATGGTGTGAGCGTTTGAAAATGTGCCTTCAGGGAGTGATCACCATGTGTACTAAAATAACTAAAAGATGCAAAGTAATGAAAAATTTATAAGAAAAATGCACTAATATGTCATAACGAAATGTATAACCTATGTTTTATATTAATTCATTTTCTTAAATTAGCCGGACTAAGGGCCTGGTTTCACTGGGCCTTGCTTGCTCTGAACATGGAGAATTTGAACGCCTTACAAAGGACTGGTAACCGAGGATTGCAACCTTGAACCGCTCAGAGTTCAAGCCGCTCAGCTAGAACATTCTGCAAATGTACCAACGGACAGGAGATGATGAAGACAGTTTGATACAATTATGTGTAGTGTAGGCTAAATGTACTTTCCCAGGACTTGAACAATAGAGGCACTGACTGAAGACTCGTATGCAACAATTTTGTTACCTGATAAGCCGGATGATGTTCTCATCGCAAAAAGAACCAATCAGTTTTATGGGACACAAGACATATGCAAACTCAAAGATTTGGTAAACAAAAACTATAGGTTAGAGTCATAACTTCCGATAGACTGACCAATTAGCAATTAGTGGGATGGACTGGGAGACCCTAATAAAAAGTCAGGACAAAGGGTGAGGAATCAGAACTGCGAGGAGAAAGTTGATGACGTCAGGAGACACTGCTGAGGTGCTGATATTGGGCTCATACTCTGTGAGCCTGATGTGTACCTGACTATTGATGACCTGAGGATGAAGACTGACTTGTTGCTGATCCATCCTGGATAGGTAGCTATGATGATGTGACTGATGATTTTGTGCCTTTTCTTCTAGGTACCAACTGCGCTGTTTCACAGAGATTCAATCTTAGGTAGATTTTTCCAAATTAATGTTTTACTCTAAATTGTTTTCACATGAAGACCCCCATGCTAATGCTAATCTTGGTTAGGTAGGCTGTTAGGGGTGACGTGGACAGTGACAAATGACTGATGAACTTTAGGGCTGAATTACATTGTTAATGCTGATATCCATAGCTTATGGTGTTGCTTTGTCGCTTATGTTTTCTTCAAAAGATAATGTCCTTTAACTGATGAATTAATAAAGAATCGATCTGAATAAACTTTGAACTAACTAGATGACCTAGAATTGTAAGCAATAGGGAATAAAATGTGTTAACTAATATTTCTTATTAGTATGATCTCTATTGTGGTTTCATAAAGTGCTTATCTTGGTTATTGATGTTGATTTCTGATTCAGTGGTCACTACACGTCTAGGATACTCCATGCGATTCAAGAGGTTGATTGACCTATACGCGTCCCCTTGTAAGTTTACTTACTAAGGACCGGGCGTGCTAGCATTTCTTACCCCAATAATAGACTTTTGAGACTTCAACTGTTTGAAAATTCTTACTATCCCTACCCTTTACTTACCCTACTACCTCATCATAGCTTTCTTTCAAACCAATGTTTATAGCTTTAACACTTCTGCTAGAATGTTCAGCCTTTCTTACATTAGCAAGAATCTTCTGAATCCCCACTTAACTATAACAGCACTTGGATAATCTGATGTCTAGAGTGCATGACAATTTGACCTTTAATGAGATCCTCTTGTAAACTGCCAAATTTTGAATCCGGAGATAATGTTTTAGGGATAGTGACTATTCATCAATTGTTTCATTTTCCTCTTGTTTCCTTTGGAAAAATGTGTATCTTGTAATACCTATGCAAACAATAGGAGCAAAATAGGTATCAAAATCACTAAGGGCCACATGTACAAAGCATTTTTCGAGGCGCAAACGGGCTGATTTGCAGAATCTATCCATTTGCGACTAGAAAAATGCTTTTGGGATGTACAAAGCCCAAATTGCAAATCGATAACTTGTACCCAATCGCAATTTGGGTTATGCGATTTGGTATTAGGAAGGGGCGAGTTCAGGGCGTCCCTTCCTAAAACGGAATCTGAATGGTATGTATGATTGTTTTGTGGCCTTGAATGCAGTTGCAAAACAATTGCAGTTAACACCAATTTCAAAATGGTGCTAACCCATTTGCAAACGGGAAGGGTGTCTCTACTGGACACCCTCCGCTTTGTGAATGGTAGTGGAAATATTTTTTTCAGATAAGGCAGTGGTCCCGAGGAC
This sequence comes from Pleurodeles waltl, assembly GCF_031143425.1. NCBI lineage: Eukaryota > Metazoa > Chordata > Amphibia > Caudata > Salamandridae > Pleurodeles > Pleurodeles waltl. The sequence continues at coordinate 1,541,478,614 of NC_090440.1, read as the reverse complement.
CACTACCTACAATGAAAAAAATGAAAAGAAAATGTTTAATTTTTCTTTTTGAAATGCATCCCGTTTTCCTTTTACGAGGTAGGTAATTTGAGACCCAATTGGGAATCGCAAACAGTGTACTTAACACATTTTGTTTTGCGACTCTCAATTTGCAATTTCCAAATGGATCGCAAATTGTGAGTTGCAAAACAAAAAGAAGTGCATTTGGCCCAACAACTTTCTCACACACATTCACATCCCCACCTCCTATATCTTTAGACCGATGTTCATACACTTTCAATCCTTCTAGACCTAGTGAATAAACAAATATTTTTTTCTTATAAGGTGGGATTTCATCAATTGTTTCTAAATAATTGAGAAAATAAGATTTTAATTCCGCTCATTTAAATTAATGTTGACCTTCACCAGGCCAGAACGGTGGTGGATAGAGCCAGAAAGTAATTCTACAAACATATATTGAAGAAGAAAGATAAAAAACAAAAAATGTACAGATAGGTAAATATAAGTAAGTAAACGCAGTGGTCTAGTTCTATGTCTCAACTTTACTCCACCAGACTAGTTCACTGTCCACGTCAGCACTGGAGAAAAACATTCTGCAATTCCAACAAAAAGACAACATATCCAACTTTGTCAGCAAAACAGAGTGAAGAAATAAATTCACAGTCAGTAATCTCCATGATAAACCGAAACGTTGACCGCTACGGTCTCAATATGTAAGAAAACTACCTTGGCAATCCTGACATCAGAAAATGTTGTCTGTCCTGTAAGAATTGTCAGTTATGAAACTCCCCTGAACAACCAAAGACACTTCACCAGCCACTTTAGGGAACTGATATTCCATTCTAAAAGGTAGGACTGGATTTAGTGGCCCTATTAACTTCCTCAATCAAGAGGCATCATTATCCTTTGCTACTGGTGGATTACACCACCAGATAGCCCTGGTGGGACACTTTAACTTACAGGCCCTGAGTAACCCTGGTACCATATATTAGGAACATATAAGTAGTAAAGGAATGCCAGTTGAGTATAAGCCAAACTGACATTACACTTTTAAGGGTCGGAGCACTGGCACTGAGATCCTGTTAGCAGGTCACAGTGCACTCTCAGAGTTAAAATACCATCGGTAGCAGTCCAAACCTTTGGGGGTGATCATGCAAAAAGAGACATTTCCTTTCACTTACTTAGTAAGAAAACTTTGATAATAGCTCATGCTTTCTTTTTCTGGGTAGGATTTCAAAAGGAGTTATTAACTTACCAACGTAATCCTTTTATGTCAAAGCTGAGGACCCAAATCTGTACTTTGTTAGAAATCCACCTAATTTGTGTGGCAGTCTACCGCCCTCAGACAGAGAGATTGGTTAAGAGATGTAACAGAGCCATTAGGATCTTTTTACAGAAAATTATGGAAGAATATAGAAGGCATTAGGACAGGATTTTTCTTAGTCTTATAGAACATCAGCTGTCATACTCAAGAATCCACTGGATTCTCTTCCTTTGAACTACTTTTTGAGACAACCCCAGACATTTCTAGAAATTGCAGCAGGACACTGGGAGAAGGAAGATGATGAGGGTCACAGCTGATTAAAGCTCATTCTAATGCTCAAACACAAACTAAGGGCCTAATTTAAAAGTTGGTGGTGGCCGTTTTGCCACTCTGATGGAGGTCTGCCCTCCAAATCGAGAAATGAAATGACTGCCAAGCAGGAGGTAATTTCTTAAAGCACTGGCAGGAACCGCTGCCATTGCGATCCCTGTCAATTCATTGTGAAGTGTGGGGCACAGTCCCGTCAACATGATGGAGCAATGTGGCAAACTGTTTTCTTTTGTATTTTCAATAAGAAAATACCAAAGTGGGATTTTCTTTTTGAAAATACAAAAGAAAATGTTCCTCTCACCATGGGAGACTCTCCCATGACGAAGAGGGCATTTAGCAGTTTTCATTGGCCCTTACCACCAAAGTTTTCCTGGCGGTGACAGGCAGTGAACATTTTCCTCTAATTCTACCCATTGAAATCTGGTGGGTGGAATTACAGGGCTGCACTCGGCTGCCATCAATCCGCAGGGCTATTGGGAGGATTTCATCAGGGTGAAGACGGAGTAGTCTCTGCCATGATTAACCATATGGTCTGCTGCATCTAAATTGGGCAGGCAGACCATATTCTTGGGGGTAAGGATACTCTGTCGCTGTTGTGTTGGAGTATCCTTACAACCAAGAATTAAATCAGACCCTAAATTCCTTATGTGAACAAGTCAGACTGAAGCTGGATATATATCCCAAATTAAACAAAAAGGTCAGTACGATAAAAATACTAATCACAGAGAGTTTTAATCAGGGAAGTATGTCCTAATCTTCTTAACATGGGTGGAGGATAAATACCTAACCCAATATCAGGGTCCTTATAAAGTCTTACAACAAATAATTTGTGCAGCATATAAGATATCTATTCCACAGACATAAGAGTGGAAAAATATACTGTGTAAATCTCCTGAAGAAATGGGAGGAACCCTGGGAAGTACAAACTTATCCAGATATATTGACAAATTCTAAGCCCCTAGCTAAAACCCTTAATCTTACCTATTCTACCGCAACGATTCCCCCATTCCATTTGGCCAAAAATTGTTTAAAAGGCAAAAACTAAAGTAATTAGTAAAAAATGGTATGATCTATTTTCTGAAAAACTGGACTATGCAGATTGAAACAGCATGATATTATCACTAAGCCTCTGCAAGTGGTTGAATAAAAACCTTATAGGATTCTGGAAGCTCATTGGCAAACAGTCTAAGAGAATGTACAAAAATGTTAGTGGTCCAAATAATCGACCCCTCTATGAATGAGTGACATTCCAATTATTCCTAGTACCTAAAGTTGATGGAAGTATCAGGTTTTGCATTGATTCACACCAGTGCATTGTCATGTTTTGATAAGGATTAATGAACTAATATTAACACCAGGACAAGGTTCCTGCACGGTGATTGACATGACTAAGGGATATTGGCAGGATCCCCTTACACCTGTTGCCAGGTAAAAGACAGCCTTTTCAACCTCATAAGGACTTTACCAATTCAGAGTCCTGCAAAGGCCGATGGACATTATATTAAAACACATAACTCCCAATTCCGCTGCTTACTCTGATAATATTGTGATATTCAGTCATAACTGGGAGGCATACCTTCAACACTTGGGGGATGTACTTATGCCTATCATGCAGTCAGGACTACAAGTTTAACTGCAAAAAGTAAACTGGCCATCAATTAAATCAAATATTTAGAATATTCCATCAGAAGGGGACAGATAACACTCCAGGTAGATAAAGTATAGGTAATTCAGATCAGACCACCTCCTCATACTCAAAAGGAAGTGAAAGCTTTTCTTGTGCCTATTGGATATTTCAGTAGGTTCATTCCTCATTTTGCATATGTCTCTAGTCCACTCACAAAACATTGACATAAGGAAGAACAAAACACAGTCCTATCTCAGAATGATGACTCTATAAAGAGTTTTAAACAAATGTTAAGTCAAGATCCAGTCTTTACCTGCCTCAATGTCAACAAAATTTTTATTGTGCATCAAGGGGTTAGGTTAGGAGGTAAGTTATCACAGCTAGTGGAAGCCAAAGAGTTGAGACCCATAGACTTTATCAGTCGCAAATTGCTTCCCTAAGAAAGGCATATTCAAAAGTTGAGAAAGAATGTTTGACTAGGAAATGGGTGGTTGAAGTATTACAGTACTATTTCCTAGGCCGAACATTCTTATTTCTTTACTGATCTTGCCCGTTGGTATGGTTATTAAAGCATAAGGGCACTAACACTAGGATCATTCCTTGGTCTTAGCAATTCTACTGTTTTTATTGAACAAATACATTTTTAGAAGGGCCTGATTGGCCACTGCTTATGGAGGTAGTTATGTAACAGGGAAACATCATACTCAATGTAGCCACAGAAAAACAGATATGACCATGAGAAGGAAGCAGTCTAGATGACAGCTATTGAGTGGTTGCAGGCAAAACGAGGCTACAGGCCCAAGTGTTTCAAACATCACTTTAAAGGAGGGCAAAAGAGGCTGATAACAGAGGAGATGGAGGAAGAGGACAAGGCTCAGAGGAGAAGAGTGAGGAGAACAAGAATGAGGGAGACAAAAGTTTGGAAGCGGAGGAAGGAGGCGGTACCAGAGGGAAAAAAATGGAGACCACAGGAATGAAGACCAGAGATATTAACTTGTTGAGGGAGAGTGGTGAATCAGAAGAATGGAGAAGAAAAGCACAAACAGGACACACTTCATTCAGAGATGTACTGCAGTCGCTGATGCTATGGTCCCAAGGGGAGGCCATGGCCACGGACATGTTTTGCAGATAGATATCAGGAATTTGCACAAATTGTGGCATCAACTGGCTGAGTGGTCTTGCACTATTAGGCATATTATCTTATTAAGGCATGGGAAGGTGGGAGTCAACGTCCTGATTTTAAGGACAACTGCAACAGTGAAACAAGAAGTGTGCACAATAGGAGGTGGGAGATGTGTCTCAATAAGGATAATACTTGAGAGCTTATACCTGCCTCTGTTTTGATATCTTGAAGGAACCCTATTTGTACACTCCTGGGAAACTCACAAGAGATGCCAGAAGTCAGAAGGGATACAAACAAATAAGAAACAAAGAAATATAAACATCAGTGGGAATTCCAGTTACAACTACTGAATGGAGGCTGTTTCCTAGGAAAATTGACAAAATATCCCATTCTAAGCCTGAACATTATTTTTAATAAATGGCTGTTAGAACACAGTTTGCTTGTGTACTGCCTTCTATATCCTCCTACAAAGAGGTGTGGCTAAATATGCACTTGGGCCTTGGTATGTGCCAAAGCGACCTGGAATGATATCTTGGAAAGTGGAGCGTGATAACAAAGCTGAGCAAATACCATTCTTTCCGCTGCACCATATTTCTGAGATATCCCTGTAGTACACCCTTGGTATTTTAAAACATGTAGAGCCTTTCTATCTTAGTATTTGATTTAAGGGTTGTTTTCTAAGATGGTAATTTAGCAACCAATATGATGAATTCTTATTACGTTCATCCTGTAGCAAGGACTCCTTATCCATAAAGCTGCCACTTGAGTACACAATTTACTCGAGCAGCAGAAAGAAGCAGCACCTTCTGGTGTGCTGTGTGGTGCCTTTTATGCTATTTTTACAGTGTGAAAGAAGCTCTCGGAGATAAAAACCAGCATGAGCAGCTCGATGTGCCCGATTCTGTTTGCTTGCGAAACTCCAAAGGAATCTCAGGGAGTTTTTATGTAACTCCGCGGAATTCCATGGAGTGAAACTCTGTGAGTTCCGCTCATCCCTTGCTGTGATCACCTATCTCCTGGACCAGCTATTGTGAAACAAAAATATGGTATCAAATTATTGGGAAAGTTGATTGATGGACATTGATTTGGGGTTCATTAAGTGAGTGAATGCCAAATTGTGTCCTGGCATTGGAATGGATAGGAAGAGAGAGTTATTGCTTATAGCTGAAAAAGTCAACACTCTGCAAACCCTGCGTAGGATAGCAAGATGGCAGGAAGTGAAGTGCAGCGGTTTAGAGAGGGAAGCTACAGAACAGTGAAGTGATATCGCTGGTGGATGAGGAGCCATTAAATGCCTTGTAACAAAAAAAGGGATTCTTGGAGATGCATCTCTTGCGGACTGGAAGCCAAAGAAGCTAGTATGATTAAAAGAGATCCAGACTAATTTAGAAGGACCCAAAATATGTCTGGCTTCTGCATTTCCTATAAGCTGTAGCCTATGAAAAAGATGAGCAGAAAGACGTACAAACAAGGAGTTACAGTAATCCCAATCTACTCATGATTAGAGATTGGACCAGAGTTTTCCTGTAGGAACTGAACATAAATGGCATGATTTTCTTCAAGATCTTCACCATGCAGAAACAAGTAACCATAAGGTTGTTGATATGTGCCTCAAAATAAAGTTTGCAATCAAAACAATACTCATAGATTGTGAGCACCGGAGATGGGAGTAGGACAAGTGCCCAGAGACTAGGGTCACCAGTAAAGGTATCAGAAGGAAGTCACCAAAAACAATGGTCTAATCGGTGTTGGATCTTAACAAGATGGCATTCATTCAACTGCCCACAAATTCCAGGCAACATTTAAAATGGTGCTGTATGGAGTTCTGCCCACCCACTATTGTTGTTTGGGTTTTGGATCCTAGAATGCCCCCAAGTTTGATGATAGCCAGTTCCGTTTTTGCATTACAAAATTCCCCTTTGCTGAACAGTGTTGGTTTTCGGTTTTGGATCCCAGAAACCCCCTTTGTTTGGCAGTATTTGTTGGGATTTAGACTTCAGAATGTCCCTATGCTTGTTGATGCCTGCTTCGCTTTGGATTCCAGGATTTGTTCATTTGATGTTATCTAGACAGCATACTGGTGAGTTGTTTTATTACTATGCATCACACAATTTTACAATTGCACATATTTACATAACATACATTTGTTATTCCATTCCCGGAAGATATTTACAAATGTTTTGGGTCCTTTCTCACCATAGTAACTTTAGAAGTACAGTTTGTGAATAGGAATGGGCTTACTTTTTTGTGGACGTCTGCCTGTTCCTTCCAAAAGCCCTCCTTAATCCTCCCTTTGGTCTTCCTTCATTCATTTTAAACCCCACCTATGTTGTATCAAGTTCGCCCCCAAATTCCACTTACTACCCAGTGCCTCACACATTTACTACTAAGTAGTGAAAATATATGTATGAGGATTTCCCCAATACTATTCACAAATCTACAAGTGTGGATCTTTACCTCAACCTGTCCTGTCTTTTTCTAGATCCTCACACATATAGGTTTACCACTTAATAGTAAATGTGGGAGGCACGAGGGTGGCTTGAAAAAGAAGTATACCGTCTACTAAATAGGAATGTGTTAAGGAGGAATAAGTAAGGCCTTAGGCAGGGACAGGGAAGGGTTTGGGGGCATGCACTCGCTCACAAAAGAGTAAGGCCCTCATGTACAAAACCATTGCGCTGCCTTGCATTATTTTGCATCCATGGATGGTGCATGAGCGTTCCTGGGCATTTACCCATGAATTTTGATGACCTATCAGAGCTCGGTTTCTGGGAGTGTCAATCCACATCCTTCCTCTGGTGGTCTCCACATTCTTAAAATGAAGTCGAGGTATAAAAATGGGTTGGGCCCAGATGTCTTGTGCACGTCCTAGATATTGGATTATCACAGTACAGAGTTCTGTACTGTGAATATTACATTTTAGCTCGGAAAAGTCCGAACCCCACTTTGTTTTTGTTCTCAATGTATTATCTTTCGTCTACAAGCATTTGTTGCTTTTTTACTCCAAGTTAACAACAAAGTATCAATACCAAAGCATTGGTCCTGATTCACGAAGACAAACGTACACTTTTGTGTGAGTTTACATTTGATTTAAAAACCCAAACTACGATTTACTAGTAATTTTACGACTGCGGAGATTTGGCAGTCGGGGTGGAGAACTCTGCACATAAAAAGCTGCGACATGTCTATTTTTTACTTGCAGAGTTTTTGTAACGTTACAAAAGGGAAAAACTCAAATATGGTATAATTGGTTTTCCCTGAAAACCCACATTTGCTGAATTCACCAAACCAGTCTTACCAGCAGCCAACCTATGACTGCTAAATAATCACTGAAGGATGTCTCAGTGATTGACTCCTGTTTGGACCAATCAATACCTGCCACTCCATTTCTCAGGGAGTTGCAGTGTTGCCATTATTTTTCTGGCTCAAGAGCTCTCAGTCAGCAGAGGATCATCAACGGCTGCGCAACTTCCTTTGGATGTTTGCACACATCTCTTTCTAGGTAGTGTAGTTTCATGACAGCGCTCATAAGGAACTAAGGGCCAGATGTAGTAAACTAAAATTTTGCGACTTGCAAATTGCGAGTCTGACCGACTCGCAATTTGCAACTCGCAAAATGGGATGCAGAAAGGTGTCTCAGACACCTTCTGCGACTCGCTATGGGGTCGCAAAGACCCACCTCATCAATATTCATGAGGTGGGTCGCAGTTTGCGACCCTATAGCGAGTCCCTGCACTCACAGGGATGGTGGCCTGCTGAAGTCAGCAGACCTCCATCTCTGTGACTGCTTTTTCAATAAAGCAGTTTTTTTTTTCATTTTGTAGCCCGTTTTCCTTAAAGGAAAACGAGTTGCAAAATGAAAAAACTTCCGAAACCATTTGGTTTCGTTTTTTTCAGAGTAGGCAGTGGTCCATAGGACCACTGCCTCATCTGAAAAAATAATTTTTTCGGCATTCACAAAGGGGAAGGGGTCCCATTGGGACCCCTTCCCTTTTGCGAATGAGTTACCACCAGTGTGCCACTGGTGGTAACTGCGAGTTGGTTTGCGACCGCATTCGCGGTCACAAAGCAACTCAGCATGGCGATGCGGTCGCAAATAGGAAGGGAACACCCCTTCCTATTTGCGAGTCACATCCCCAAATTGCGAGTCGGTACCGACTCGCAATTTGAGGATGAGCATCGCGTTCGGCCTTTTACAGAGAATACAGCAGAGAAGGTGCCACTTAAAAGTGCCACTCCTTCGTTCAATGCTGCTGTAATAGCCTGCATTTGGCATTTCATAGGTGGGTGGCATGACTGACTGTGTGCACTTTCCTATGCAGCCTACAGTTAGTGCCCTATAGGCAAAGGCATTCTATCATTTGCATGGAACCACAATTATATGCAAATGGGTGTGCAACCCATGGAGCAGCACAGGCATGCACTGTGCACCCACATAAGTGGTATTATGTAGGGGCCACACAAATATCAGTGACCCTTTCTATTATAGCTAAGTATCCTTGGGTGGAAGAAGATGGTGCAAATGTCCACCGCACCTCCGGGGCACTACTATCGACTCTTGGTTAGGATCAATTTCATATTTACAGAGAACATTCAAACTTGCATTTGGTCATCTGAGCATTGTCTTCAAAATGGTGGTTTTGCATTCTTGCTTCTCAAGAATTTCTCAAGTGAATACCAATGGAAAATGTAATATTTGGCTTCCTCCCTCAGCCCAATAAACCCTCTTTGGCAAATCATCCAATAGTGCCAATTTCAAGGAGTCCATCTTGTTTTTCAAAGGCTGCCAACACTGCCATTATAGACCAGAACAAACTGCTATGCGGAGAGCGCCACTGCCCTAGCTTTTCCTTTAATATAGCACATGCTCTTCAAAGTCTATTGAAAGCTACTTTTCTAGGACTGGTATTATTCAATCAAAATCAAAAGAATTAAAGTACCCTGCTGAGGTATTCGTAGATATCACATATAGGGAAATTATAGAAGTCCACTGACAACCAACAGATTTCCTTACAGTAATCCCATGTGGTCACAAGTATGCAGTTCCCTTATTCATGGTGCAGTAATTTCTTTATGCTCTTCATACACTCTACTGGAAGTGGTGTCTGTCCTTTCTTGAATGAGAAGTTGTTGTCCTGGATATTTGACACAGCACGCAAACCCTGTCTTGATTGCAAAAGATAATACAAATTATTGTATTTATGAGTGACAGGGATCAAGTTGTCATCTCCTTAACATTTTGAGATGGAAAGAGGGTTTTATCTGAAGTGAATGTTCACAGATCCTTTGGTAAGCTTCAGCATTCAAGGAGAATAACATTGTTTTCCCCTAACTAATTTTGCAACCTCAAAATTGCTCAAAATCACTTTAAGCTAGAAAATATCAGGAAATTCCACATTTTTAGGAGTATGGCCAGAATATCCTCAATTTGAAAATTATTATCAGCCTGTCAGAATTTCCACACACAGAGAAGCAGTGAAGGACTTACATGATGCCTCATATAGTTAAATCTTGTGCAAGAAGAGGGAGTTATTCTCCAAGGGAATTACTGAGTTACCTGATATAAACCAGGAAAGGATGATGGCTATGGAAGATAGGACAGTGGCACATAAGAACAGATAGACCACTACCTACCAGTTATTTCCAGGCCATCTGTGACAAAGCATATTTAGCACCACTGCAAACCTGGCCCTGTGATTGGCAAAAAATTTTGATTGCATTGGCTCTCTGGGCCTGTAAGGTTCATCTACAGGGCTTAGCGTCCCAACACTATTATTGTGTTTTTTCTGACTCAGTTCCCTTATTGTCTCATTCTTGCCGTCTTTGCTTGTGAAATTCCGCTTCTCTGTTTGTCAATATTTGTTGGTCTGTCTTGTGTTACTGCTGCTGTGCAAAATGACCTGCTTTTTGGTGTCCCTGGGATCAGCGCTGGTATCCTTGTTGACATCTGGTCTCAACATTGTGCCCTCTGCCTTGGAACAGGGTAAGATTATTATACATATTCTATCTTTTTCCACTCCTTCCTGGTTCTAAGGCTCTTATCCTTATCCTCCTTACTCGTAGCAAACATAAAGTGCCATCTGCTAAGACATGCAGCTTACCAGTCTGGAATGCAACAGTAATTCAGTCTACCAGTGCTGTCCTGCAAAGGCAAGCCCTTCTGTATTTCACTTCCCTTTCCCTGGTATCTGCATCTTTCTCTATCAAGGTGGGTAAGTGCCCTGCACATCTATAGAGAGTCAGAAAAGATGAAGATTTGAGTCCACTTCTCAACTCAAATCTCAATACATCGGCATGTGGAATCGATGGTCGATATTGTTGCCAAGTGCTTCCCTACTGTTTGAAAAAGGCAGAAACCTGGATGGGCTTGGTAGTGAGCATCCATTCAAAGTTAAAATGCCAAGGCTGTATTGATGAGAATATACTGTTCCTATGAATATAAAGGGCCTTGGTGCTCATATCCATGTAACAAAAGATTTCTGGAAAGCTAATTTCTCCTATAGGTTTGGCTTCTCTTCAAAGGCCTCGTGTCTAGCATTTTTGATTTTCTTTGGGCCATTGAAGGCATTTTCATCCATACACTGCAGAAGAAAAATACATCAACTCAACCACCATAACTAATATTAAGCTTGTCTGATCTGTCTGTCATCTATTCTTGCCTTCTTTTTTCCTGCTGGTCGGACTGTTGTCCTTTCAACATACCACACTGACCTTAATTATTGCCCATTGAGCTAATTTACGACAAACGTATGAAAAACGCATCACCCCACTGAGTAGACCCTACCACACATAGGAAGACAACAAAATGAATCACTTAGAGATCTCACTTAGGGATATTAGACATAAAGAAGTACAATATTCCAAGGTCGGAGAGAAGCATCTGTCATATAAAATTAGATGCAAAAAAACCTACAACAGGGATCTGATTATAAGGCCCTTTTGAAATATGAGGGGATTTGGGTGCAGGAAAACAGAGGAACTACTGGACACAGAACGAGCTGGAATACTACCCAGATTATTTTATACAAGCTAGACAATGGATATAACTCCAGATGCAAAAATATCAAGCCACTTGACTGATATGTCAACCCTTGCCTCTACAGAAGAACAATGACACAGGGGCCAGTAACAGTTTACACTGCCCATCTATCACCAGGAGTGTCAGACAGGACTAACCCTGTACTCTTAATGCAATGTGAGTGAAGCTCTCTTCCATCTCTCACCGCCTCCCGTAATGACCACGTACAAAGAGAATATAAGGGCCATTGACAGAAATGAAAAGGGGAATGAAAAGGGGAAACGAAGTTTGACTTGTAACTCTACTGGACACTGAAATCACCAGGTCGGAGTGGGTATTTAAAGTCAACGTGAAATAGTAGAATAATCTGCCATTAATGGTCAGCATCTATCCTTAATACTAAAAGAAAATACCTTGACTTTATCTGTATATAACTGGCTCTCTGAGTTCTGGTGTGATTTCTTGAATGAAATATAACAGAGATGATTACATTCGTATATGTTCAACACTTCTTTCCTTTTGGTAAAATTACTACCTCAAGCTTCTAAACTATTCACTCTCTGATAAACATAAGCTTACTTTCTTTTTTACTCTTGTGCTATTGGAAAAGTAATTATTGGCATTAATTTACTGTGGTTGCTATCTGCATAGATTCAACTATCACTTGCTAAGAACTCATGTACGTCGTGCATAACCATATACATTTATCAAGTATCACCATTTTCTTGATTAAAGATTTTTTTTGTTTCTTCGGATAGTGAACCCCCATGTTTAAATCAACATATCCTAAAGCCTTTTAGCAATGCTTAAAGTCAAACATTCAAAATAGTTGGCAGTTTGTTTATTAACATTACTTGGCTTATAGAATAAGTCTCTGTATACACAAACTTTAGAGGAAGCAACTATTCTTTGCAAAATGACATTCTTTATCCCAAAATTGTGTCCCTGGTTGCAGAAGCATTGTTGCATGACTGCCTAGTTAGGATGACGTGAAAAACGAGGCATTATACCCCCACTATGTAGGATGGTCAAATCTGTCTCCAAACAACACGAGAGTTCAAGCACTGCTGGGAAATGTAGTTTTCTATCCGGGTGCTTTTATATAATGCCCTTCCCACATATGCAAAGCCTCAGCCAAGCTGCACCAACACTCTGCAAATATAGCCAGCCTTTCTTTCCCTGAAATGTTCACAGCACAAGCAGGTTTGGAGTACTGCTTTCCCTTGTCTGAAGAGCCATTAGCAGTAAGTCGTGGCTCCTGACATACCATAAAGTCACTCAGGGAATAAGGTGACCATGCAATGTGGGCGTCCAGGGAAACCTGAATGACACATCTCAGTTCCATGGCTGATTCAGGTGAGGTAAACAGACCCACACTATTATACACCCCACAGAGGAAGCCCATACATATGTTAATTTAACCTGAATTTGCACTGCAAGTTTCAAGGTCCACCTGTCTGTGGATCTCATTGACAGAGAAAACACGACGTCCATTCCACAACACACTAACGTACCAGACAAGGGCAAATCTATGGGTATCCCTCCACAGAGCTCCCTACCCTTTTTCAACCCTACAATTGTAGACTGCACCAAGCCACTAAGGCCCATATTTATACTTTTTTAGCACCTCATTTGCGTCATTTTTTGACGCAAAAGCGGCGCAAACTTACAAAATAAAATTGTATTTTGTAAGTTTGTGCCGCTTTTGCGTCAAAAAGCGGCGCAAATGCGGCACTAAAAAAGTATAGATATGGGCCTAAAAGACCAAGTAATTGACAGACATGCACTATTCTGCAACCATGTGTTGCATTATGTTACATACTAAGTAGTGCATATTCAGGTCAGGCTTTACAAACAAGCTGGCAGACTGGATTTGGAGAGCCGAGTGTCTAGAATTGAGACGATATTTCAGAGGATATGATGTCTACAGTTCAAAAGCTGCTCTCCACTCTGAAGAAATACAAAGCAGAAGTGGAGGTCTCAAGGGATGTTAACCATCTAGTAATGTACGCCTTACAAAGATCTCAGAAATGACAGTAGTGTTCTTCATGGGCCTTTATTGAAGTTCTCATCACTAAATTATTTGGTATTGCAGAGTTGTATAAGTTCTTTGTAGGCCAGACCAGCCACAGAAATCCATAACTGAAAAGCTCTTAAACTGTAGGGAATAGTGCATCATATTTGCTATGAGTATGGAAAGAGGACGTGGTTTGCCGTGTTAGGCATAAACATTTATTTTCCCAGGTTTTGCATCTGGGATACAAGCTACTCGGAAGACATTTCTGTGTATCACGCCTTTGTTTTGCAAAGATAACACCATGTTATTTCTGGGCCAATTACCCAGCGTATATAATAACAGAAAGAATAATGTATTCAGTGTATCCAAGGTAGCTCTCAAATTTGTGGACCACAACATTAGTGCTAGAAATAGAGCCATGCCTAACATCAAGAACAGAGCACCTAGCAATCCTAACATAATGGACTGGCATTCAAGAACCAGACTAACATCCTAGTCATCTAGAAATTTAGTGGTAGCAAAATAATTTTGGAGGCATTGCATAAACCTTAATAGCCCCATTTGGCTGTAGTGCTCATTATTGCAATATGTTCTTTGCAAGTTCCACATATTCCTTAGGCGGCATTTATGGCTCTGCTAGCACTGTGTTGTATCCCTTGGTTTAAGCGGGTCGTCTCCATATGTTTTTATTATTCATTGTTTTTCTACCGAGGCGAGACTGCTGATGGTTGCTGGGTTTTCACAGTGTAGTAGGGGTGGGCTATGAATGGCATAATGGGCTTGGCTAGGAATTAGTAAAAAACGTTTATATAACAAGGAATGATGAGGGAGCAGAGGAATGTCCCGTTGGTGTTATGATTCAGGTGGAAATAGGGCACATTTGTCAACATACTTCGGCCCAGATTTGCTAAATTCTCACTCAGCACAGGGCAGCAGCCAAAAATGCTGCGCTGTGTGACAAGGAGGGAGCAGGAGAGTGCCATATTTACAGACATGCCTAGCGCCAGCATAGAAATTTGCTGCTGTGCCCCACACACACACCTTTCCACCATGGCGCAAGGGTCTGTGCATGCCTAGTATAACCTTCCAGTACAAAATACTATGCCTAGACTAACGTTACAACTTTTAGCAGTCTGTAAATGTGCAGCAAGCATGCAAAGTTGGAAAAGAAAGGAGAAATAAAAGCATTTCTCTGTGATAGCGCTTATTTCCAAAGGGAGCTATTTTTTATGCAAAACCATGTCTGTCTTTTTTAGTAAATAGAGGTTTGCTTAAAAAAACTTAGTTGGTTGCATGGCAACACCCATGCACCACCGATGAAATGCCCCCTTAATGCTAAGTGATGCAAAGGAGTGAAATGGGCTGCTTTGCGTTACTTTCAAGTGATTTTCCAGCACAAAACAAGTATTGTTCTGGAAAGGTTTTGCGTTGATTTGCATAACTTTTGTGATGCAAACATGGCCCAAAATCAATCAATCACCCTACAATGTTATATCCACTTGGTAAACATTAATAGGCCTTTAACTATTGTGTCCTTAGAAGGAAAGTGAAGTGGTGACACCATCTTATAGAGGGGAAAAAATTTAAATCATAACTTATCAGACATGGCATTACTACTGCTATGTAACAGGAGATGAAATTTGCTCAGGAATGGTTATGGCAGATTTTAGTAAACAATAAGAACATTACAACTTTTTTTCATCTTTTTCCTTTCACAAAGGGAGTTATTATTTTGCCTGACAGAAGATACATTCATAGATTTATGGAGCTGATATTTGAACCTGAAGAATGTTTGCTGTGGCTCATGTAGGCATTGATCAATTTAAAATTTCTATGATCAATATATACAGCCCAGAATTCTACAAACATGTATTTCTTCTGTGCAATTAATTAATTGGTTGTTGTTTTATCTGAGCAGGTAATTTCCAATACTGGTTTGTAGTTCAGCCTGGCAAGACCGAGATGTCAGACTAGGGCTTTATCTAGATCAGCCCCCTAGAAACAGCAGCTTTTGGGCCTATACAATTGAGAGATAGAGAGCTTTTTATTTAAATATAACTCAATTGACTTACTGTTCCACTGCACAATATGAAGAGTATCACCTAGGCTTAATGCATGCTTAGCAGTAATGGGTTGATTAGCTATTGGGATGGATATTTTATCCACCACTCTTTCTGATCATTCGCCAGTGGTAGATATGCTGGACATCTTTAGCAGTTTCACTAAACTCCACACATGGTGTTTCAATGGTGGCAGCTTAATGGTTATACATTCATGGTCAGGCGCAGGGAAGTAAATTACATTTTGATTGACATATTTATGATAGCGAGCATGGATGGAGGATGTTTGGGAAACATTTAGAGTGCATTTTCAGGGAGATTGCAATTCAGGAGCAGAGGTTTTGAGAATACTGATGTGAAATATTGCTAAATTTGCAAAGAGCTAACTGATCGAGAATACAATTTTACCCCCAAAACATATATAAAAATATAGCATAAAATAGGCATGAGCTTGACTGCTTTTGAATTGCATACAGTAGAGATGTTGAGCGCTTGGACTGTTAATTGACTGCTAGGAAAGCTCACAAGGAGTGAAAAGAAGGGTAGAGTATGATCCTGGATGCTGAAGGTGCCTGGACATTATCCAGATTACAACAGACGACAAGGAACATTTATTAGTCTGTTTTCTGGGTACTATACAAAGGTGCTATACTGAAACAACCTACAAATATTATTCAGCATCTTGAAGGCAATCATGACCTTGTTCAGTATACTCTTGATGGCAATGCCTTCCCCTTCACAGGGCTGGCTTTAGCAATAGTGGTGCCCTGTGTTACAGTCTTTTTTGGTGCCCTCCACCCCATAACCACCTACTCGTACTCACTCACTACCACCCGGTAAATGTGCCCCTCATCTCTCCATAGCCCCCTTTTCATGGTGCAAGGGTGCCTGCATTGTAAACAGGATTCTTTTTTTTGCAAAAAGGGACACTTTCTTGCATAAATACAATCCTCTGATGTTTTCTCTTCATTCTATTTGTGCTGCAGAATGCAGCACATTTAAAAAGAGGAAAAGACAAAGATAAATAAACATTTTTTTCCATGTTGCATTTCCACTGGGAAGGTGTAGCACGCTAACATATTCTTCCGTTTTCTAGTGTTAGTAAATCTGTGAATGTGCCAAGAATCATGGGTGGATGCTTTGGGACACCCACGCTCCACCCATGTAATGTCTTCCCAGGGCAGAATAATGCAAGGCAGCATCTTGCTATGCTTTGCGTTACTCCAAACGTACTATGCCACGCAGAGACATACAAGGTGGTTCTGCGTGGTATAGTAAATCTGACTTAAGGGCTTGTGTTGCCCTGCGAAACCTTGACACAAGGACCACGTAAGCCCTTACTAAATCTGGGTCTAACCTCCCATCTGCAGAGCTCTCCAGGTCACTGACACATGTATGAGCCTTGACCAATTCAGTATGATGATCCTCCAAGGAGGATTGGATTGTATGGATCAGTGTACTTGCGGATGATGAACAGCAACATCACTAAACTGTCATCCTTCAACTCCAGTAACCTGAGAAGAATCTTGCACACGGCCACAAACCATCTCCAGCTAGGAACCACCCACCTGATGTCAGCAAAAGAGCATGGACACCATCATTGCAAAAAAAAAAACATTGGCAATTGATAGGACACATCATCAGACGAGAACAAGACTCTATCACAAGAATAGCTCTCCACTGGACCCCAGAAGGCAAATGGAAGAGAGGCAGGCCAAAGAACTCCTGGAGGCGAACTGTGGAAACTGAAATTAAGACCTTGAACCTCAGCTGGGGCACTGTACAGAAACATGACCAAGAAAGACAGAAGTGGAGGTCTTTGTTGCTACACTACATGACAATTGGCATAATGGGTAGCAGGTAAGAACGCATTTGCCCACACTCAAAGATGTGATAAGACTGACTAGCAGATAACGGCATATTTTGGCACAAGTGACACTTGCCTAGATGGATGGGAAAGATGCACACTCATTGAATGAACTCATTAATACCAAGGAAATCAAATTAGCCTTTGAAGTGTTGTAGAACTTCAAGCAGGGCCGTCTTTTTGGCAGTGCGAGCGATGCGGCCACACCGGGCACTGACCTCAGGGGGGCACTATGTTTAGCAATAACTTCTGAAACTTGAGATTTAAAAGCACCTTCTGAAAAGTTCCTTGAACATCCAGACTTCAGGAAACAATTATAATGTCAAGATACCTCTTGTGATTAATGTTCCTGCTAAGGAGAGAGATGTCAGTTTTGCCTAGTGGCAGCTTTGACTCAACATAAAGTAGCATAGAGAGTTGATATGCCTGCTGCAAAAAAACAGAACTATGGGGCATATTTAAGAAAAGTGGTGCTGCACACAGTGCAGCATCACTTTTCTTGCACCCCTTAGCCCCCCTAACACCACTATGTGTGCGTCATATTTAAAATACGGTGCACCATGACAGTAGTTAGGAGACTAGCGTCAGAATTTTTTCACGCTAGTCTGGCGCTGTGCAGGATTAACATAAAAAAAAGTTGACGCTAATCTTGCAAAGCACCCAGAGGCCCATTGTAACCAATGGAAGCATCATTTTAATGCCTGCTCTGAGCAGGTGTTAAAAGTGCTGGAAAAAAATGACGCGAAGAAATCTGACAGATTTCTTTGCATCATTTTTTGGCCTCCGTAATGGGGGGATGCCCCCTTTGCCTACATTTTGCCTAGAGAAGGCATAATGTAGTGAAAAGGATTACAAAGTGGTGCAATGTATGCATTCCGTCACTTTGTAAATATGCTGCAGCATTTTTGGCATTATAATGCGACATTAGCTTAAAAACAATGACACTAATGTGGTGCCGTTAGAATGGCACTAGGGGCTCTTAAGTATGCCCAAACAGGGCATATTTGAACAAAAGTGTCTCATCACTCAGTCATGCACCACTTTTCTTGCCCCCCTTAGAGCCCCCCTAATGCCACCATGGGTGTGCTGTATTGAAAATATGGTGCATCATGGCGTTAGTTAGGGGACTAGCTTTAGAATTTTTTGCGCTAGTCTGGCGCTTTGCAGGATTAGCATAAAAAATGTTATGCTAATCCTGCAATGCACCCAGAGGCCCATTGTAACTAATGGAAGCCTCCTTTTAACGCCTGCTCTGAATAGGCATTAAAAGTGCAGGAAAAAAATGCCGCAAAGAAATCTGTCAGATTTCTATTGCCATTTTTTTGCCCCCACCTTTGCAGACTTTATGCCTGGTGCAGGCATGGTGTAGCGCAAAGGGTTACAAAGTGGCGCAATGCATGCATGGTGCAGTGTTTTTGGCCTTCTAACACCACATTAGCTAAACAAATTACACTAATGTGGCATTAGAATGGCATTAGGGGCTCTCAAATATGCCCCTATGGGAGATATTTGAAAAAAGTAGCACTGTACACAGTGCTGCAACACTTCTCTTGCTGTTCTTAGTCCCCCCTAACGCTACCCTGTGTGTGCTGTATTTAAAATACAGGCCACCATGGTGGTAGTTAGTTGACTAGCATCAGAATTTTTTACGCTAGTCTGGCGTTTTGCAGGATTAATGTAAAAAAAAAATATGCTAATCTTGCAAAGCACCTAGAGGCCCATTATAACCAACGGAAGCCTCCTTTTAAGGCCTGCTCTGAGCAGGTGCTAAAAGTGCTGGAAAAAAATAACGCAAAGAAATCCGTCAGTTTTATTTGCGTCATTTTTTTGCACCTCATCCCCAATGGGGAAATGCCACCTTTGCATACATTATGCATGGTGCAGGCATAATGTAACACAAAGGGATACATAGTGGCGCAACACATTCATTGCTCCATTTTGTAAATATGGCACAGCGTTTTTGGCCTTCAAAAAAATGACGCTAACGTGGTGTTAGAATGGCGCTAGGGGCTCTTAAATATGCCCCTATATTTTATGTGGATAGCTGAGTGGATTAGTAAAGCCAGCCTTTACAACACATGAATGTATGTGAAAGGGGGGCGATGGAGAGATGAGCGGCACATTTGCCGGGTGGTAGTGAGTGAAACCGAGGAGGAGGTCATGGGTATGGGGTGCCAAAATAAACTGTTGCACAGGGCGCCACCAATCCTAAAGCCGGCCCTGGCTTCAGGTTACTGGCACAGAGCCTTACGTGCTATACTGAAAGAGTTACTAATCCACTGTTTCACATATTACTAAATTTATTCCTAGAAAATCTACTATAAACCATCTAGTGTGGTTACTACAACAGATTTAGCCCAAGTTGCCCACAGTGGTAATGCTGTTGGACACGGAAAAGATGTTTGATTCCATCAAATGAGCTATCTCACAGAAATATTAAAAAGAACGCTTTTTGGTGCATATTTCACTTCAATGATTAATCTTATTTGAACAGATAACCTCAGAATAGTTTTTGACTGGAAATGTAAACTCTACCAGTACCATTTTTTTAAAGTACATTTAAAACAGGGCTGTCTTGGATTATGATAACAATGTTGAGTGTTTGATTGGAATGATTAAATCAGAAATATCTAGCGTTCCTTCGGTCACGCACACACCTAGGGTTCACCCGGGTCAATAAATATACATGAAAACAGAAATTATATCTCATACTAGGTGTGGAAAAGGGTGAAAAACGGTTCCAAAAAATTGGTGCATTGCTTTTTTGCAATATTGATAGCATTGACTCTTCATTCCAGTCATGTACTGCTGAAAAGACAGAAACATATCAAATTATATTCTCTCCATCCAAATTAGTTCAACCAACGAGTGTCTCCTAGGCAACAGGGGCCACATGCACAAAGATCCGATTTTGCGACTCGCAAACTGCGAGTCTTTAGGGACTCACAATTTGCAAGTCGCAAAACCAGATGTACAACAGTGCCAATGACACTGTCTGTGATTTGCAATGGGGTCGTAAATGACCTACCTCATGAATATTCATGAGGTAGGTCGCAATTTGCCACCCCATTGGGAATGGCCGCCCTCAGAGGGATGGTGGCCTGCTGGAGACAGCAGACCACCATGTCTGTAACTGCTTTTAAATAAAGCAGGTTTTTTTTTTTTAATGCAGCCCGTTTTCCTTAAAGGAAAACGAGATGCATTTAAAAAACAAAAATGAAAAGTATTCTTTTTGTTAAATATTTTTGCTGCCATTCACAAAGAGGACAGTTCCCGTTTGCGAATGGGTCAGCACCGGTTTGAAACTGATGATAACTGCGATTGTTTTGTGACCGCATTCATGGTCACAAAACAATGCTACTTCGCGCTGCGACTCGCAGTTAGGAAGGGGAAGACCCTTCCTAATTGCAATTCGCAAACCTATTTTGAGATTCGGTAAATAGATTACCGAATCGCAAAATAGGGTCTGTACATACCAAAATGTTTTTTTCCTGTCGCAAACGGTCCGATTCTGCGAATCGGGCTGTTTGCGACAGGAAAAATGGCACATACTTGTGCCCCCAAATCACTGATAGTTCAAGCAAGGCAATGTTGCTGCAGTCCAGAAATTCCAGCAGCTCAACCAATGCGGTCTTTTCCTAACCTGAAAATTCTGAAAGCTAAGCCAATGTATTTCCCGTTTATTATTCCAATAGCTTAACCAAAGTAGTCTTTTCTCATCCCAAGAATGTCAATAGCTCTGGTGCCCCGACCCCCAAATTCCAGCTGTTCTAACAGTGTGGTATTTTCCAACCACAGTGGCTCATCCAATCCAATGGTGACTCGGTCAAAACATCTCAAGAA
Source organism: Pleurodeles waltl (assembly GCF_031143425.1). Lineage (NCBI taxonomy): Eukaryota > Metazoa > Chordata > Amphibia > Caudata > Salamandridae > Pleurodeles > Pleurodeles waltl. The sequence goes on along the minus strand of NC_090440.1, from coordinate 1,541,457,465 downwards.
TTCAGGCAGTGCAGTGCTGTCCAGGTAGTCGAACTAATTTTGTTTTGTCGGTTCAACCAAGTTAATACTCAAATTAAAAAAAAAAGAGCCGGCATATCTAAAAGCCAAAGTCTGAATCTGCTCTCCGTCTGTCCTGAGACTTCAATTTCAAAGCGTTGATTACGCTAATTAAAAAAAAACTCCTCTATCAACGAGTGAAAAATGAAGAGAGACGCAGCCAAGATAAATATGTCATGGCTGGGATGAAGAATCGATGGAGGGAGATCAAAGCAAAACACAATCACGCATCAGTCGCTACCTTGCAAGCCCTGTGGCTCTAAAACACTAGAAGGCGCTGGGGCGGGGAACAGTTTGAACACAGGCAATAACAGAAATAACTTTCTCCGCCAAAGAGGGAAGGTAGGAGGGGCAAGAGAGGGAATCAGACACTTAAAGGCCACCGCCCAACTCACGCACGGGTACATCATGAAATTTCCTTATAGGCCGGGCGGTGCCTTGAGAGGTCAGGGTTGGCTCAGAGTCACTCACTTGTTATGCCCTCATGATGTCTGACTGACCCCCTCCCAGCCCAGCTAGCCTATCAAAAGCGTACAATTCTGCTGAAACTTTTGACGTATGGACTGATCCATAGTCACGTGCTGTATACATTCTTCCCTCTTTCTGTTGACTGCAGGGTGTCAATCTTTTGAACATCAGCTGTGCAGCTTGCGCCCCTCACCATAGTATTTACTAAAGCTATAAAAAGAGCAAGAAAAAAAATGTGGTGGAACCAAGAGGGGGCAGAGAAGGAAAAGTTCGTGACTTACAGCAAGTGCTGTAGATTTTGTTGAGGATTTTATCTGGGGCTGCGAGGTCCAAGTCTTCTGTAGGAACAACAAACAAGTGAAAGGAGAAGAACTACTACAACTGAGACATAAACGAGGAAGAATGAAAAGAAAGGAGTGAAGCGGAGCTAGTGAGGAATATACCCATCCAAGGGAGGGTCGAAAAGGCATCAGTGAGTTCCTTGTATGCCCTGATTATAAGTTGCGCAGTACTGGGCGAACGTCAAATAGTATGTGATTTTATTTTTGCCGTGAAGTAATCTCGACACTGCCATGCAAATGTGAGTAAACGACCCGTGATCAATGGGGAGAACATTTCCGGTTGTAAAACCACACGAAATCAGCCATTCCACAGGCTTTCCCCTCCCATAGTTACCACTTGCGCTGAACAGGTGGTAAATGTATGCTCAGGCCTGCCGGTGTGTTAGGGTTTCTTCGGGAAAGTGGGAGGGGAAGGGTTTTCCGGCCCAAGGGAACATTATATGATCCGCTTTGGGAAAAAAAATGCGGATAGAGGCTTGGTTGTCGCTGCATCCAAAGCCTCACGTGATTTTTCCTGCTGTTAAATCAGGTCAGGATCTCTATTGTCTGGTAAAACCCTGTGTGGAAAAATAATAATAATCTGGTGGAACAAAATTAACACATAAAACACATGTTAATTTCACTCCGCCTAGCTTGTAATCAGGTCCTTAGTGGGGTGTTAGTAATAATTAGTTTTTATATAGCAGGTCATAGTGCTCTTTCACAGTTTCCATGCAGTGTGACCTGCGAGCTGTTCCTATCACCCAGTTGAAAGAGTGTTGCAGGAATTAGCCTTTCCAATCCAGGCAGTTTTGACTGCAGATGAGTTTTTATCAGGTTTTTGGTGTGCGGAATATAATATCTTGGACTCTTACCTGAATCTTAAGTGGGCTATGTCAGATAACCAGTGCAATAGTTTTATATTACCTGGCTGGGCAGGTGTTTTGGAGCCAGCACAATAAGGCATGACCCGATGTGAAGGATAGTTTGCTTCACAAATAATTTCATGGCTGCTGTGTTATAGACAAAAGTGAGGAAGCGTGGGAAAACGTGCTGAATAGTGCGAGGAGACCTACGAATTGCAAAATCATGATGGATGGGAGAGCTTTTGAGGAAGAGGAGTCCGAGTTCAGGACTGGGTCTTGAAAAGGCTGCTATATAGTGAAGTGATAACAGAGTAGTTTCCGCCCCATCCCAACTAAAGGTTAGTTTGACAATCCTTACAATTATGACTGCTCTCTCTGGAAATGGAGATACTTCTGTGAGCTCACTGAAATGCCAAAGGCCTCCTTTTCAGGATTTGTCTTACATAGGATAGTGGGGGTTCAACAGAAAGGCTTACTTACTCTTGGTGTAAGGTAGAACGTGTAGTTCAGGCAGCACAGTATTACAATACACAATAAAGAGACTGCCCAAGCAATGTTTTTCTTTGTAGAAAAAGGTGTAACTCTTTTATTCTGTTACATGAAAATGGACAGTACCTTTAATAATTGTCGTGGCCTCTGCTCTGGTCCTTTCAGTGCATGGGTTTGTAAAGCTTCAGCGAGTCAAATGTTGAAAATTGAATAAAAAATTGATTTTATCCAGGATTTAGTATGTGGGAGAGTTGCCATACACAATATTAAATCAAATTCAAAGATTGCCCAGTCTTTTGGGGGAGACTAATCATTGCAGAGCGTGGTTCTCTTTAAGTCGCTACAAAGCAACCATTTTGGGTAAAACATCCACCTTGCCATTTGTGTATTTCAGGTAGAAATTTCTCATTTGCAGCACAAAGTACAAGATGTGTGGCTGTCCATTGGCCCAGATGTTTCTATGACGTGTGCACCATTTGACAAGACACTAGACTACAGTCTTTGTTTTGGTGTTGCTCCCTCTCAGGTCACACCTTGATCTTTTTTGAAGTATTAGTCAAGGCACACGATGTCCTTCCTGGGAATACAAATTGAAAGGCACACAGTACATTTGGCTTTCTAGAGTATTTCAAAGGGAGGTGGACATGGAGTACATACGTGCAGGAGGGATCCCAACAGCCATTGCACCACACACTCCCATTCATATGCAGCATATTCTTAGATGGAAAGAGGTGGTCTGGTTATGAGCCACGATACCTATCGACCATGGAGACCCAGTAGGTTATCCCCACAGTGAGGTTTAGTGAAAGGTCCTTCACTTTACTACGAGAATCAGCTGTAACCAACTATTAGTAATGTAATATCTTGGGGGATGTGGACAGTAGTCACCCACCCTAAAAGAAGGATTACTTTGCGTTACCTTGAGTTCTTCCCTAAAACCCCTAATAGAGTCTACAATGCTATCAGGGAGTAACATGCCTAAGTCACAGTATGTCGCACCAGAAAACATACAAGGTCTGTCAGAAGAGCAAAATGAGGAGCAGATTTCCACCCCGGCAGTGCTTGGGAAGATTTGTAAGCTGCTACCACTATTTGCATTCTTTCGTATTCAGTGGTTCCTATGTGAGCAATGCAATTTGTTCAACCTTCCCCCTTTTTGGGGGAGTTCACCTTCTGTTACCATCAACATCAGGGTGGAAAGACTAGAGAGCTGGTGTGTGTTAATGAATCTACATCGGCAAGCTAAACCCCATAGGGAACTGAGTTTTTATAGGTAAACAATGGCAAAGCCACTAAGCAGCACCAAGGCAAAAACGTGCACTGATCTACGAAAGTTAGAACAAACAAACCTAATTAGGATCATTTTAAGTACTCTCTTAAAAAAGAGTAACAGAAAAGCTCCTGACACAAGGAACAGCTCGTATGTGGAGACTGAAGGTTGATATCTAGTGGCACGTCACTGTGAGAGTTAAGAGATGGACGTGTTGTCAGATGATGCAGTGCATGAGCTGGCAGGCAGGAAAGGGCACCCACTCTGTTATCTTTCATACAAGGAAGACCCAACCTAGTAACATCACCAGCTTCTACTCAGTACTTTCTCATTTAGTTCTGGAAAATGTCCAAAGGCCACCTCTTTTCTTTACAACTCTTTTGAAGAAAAACAGAGCTATAGGTAAAGTCTCTCAGTAAGGAAGTTTTCCCAGAGGCAGTTCTTTCCTACTGCAAAAGAGCGCAAGACAGGACTGCTGGGGTTTTTGAGTGTTTCACTTCAGACTTAAAGGACTCAAAGGATGATTAAGTGATGAGCAAGTGAAGACAGCAGAGCCGTTTTACTGCAACAACAATGTTCGGCTCAAGGGACAGGGCTTCTATGCCATTTTGTGCATTTGCATGCTCGTAGCAGTTAAAAAGGAGACAAACATGCTCTGTTCACAACAGGAGATGACAAGAAAAAACACATTCATCACTTTCACTACAAAAGATATGACACTCCAAAAGAGCAATGATGCATTCACCTCCATCATGGATTTGGGATACTTTTTGAAGGTGGAACAGCAGAGAAAACACACTTGCTTTGCCTTGGCCAAGAGCAATAAGTTAGGAGGATTTGTACTTTATGAAAGGGAGCTTCTAATGAGGCACATGATTTGTTTATATTTGTATTTCCCGTTCAGGTTTAATTTCTGTGAAATAAGCATCGGTACCAGAATGCATCCTGACCTGCTTATTTATACAGGAAGATGCCACAGTTTTGTGCAAAATGTCTACCCAACTAGAGTATTTACAACTGACTAATTAGTAAGTGCTACCTTGTTGGGTAAATGCATAGTGCATATTTCACACTACAATTGCATAAAGGACCCAGAGGTAATGTCTCCAGTGGCCGTGTGTGTCCGTAATTTTGGCAATGCGACTGTTCCTTGAGCGTCTTCATACAGAAATCCAGAAATCTGCAATAACATGAATCCTCATCTAGAGAAGATAACAAGACTACAAGGAGTTGAATCTCCACCATACAAGGGTACTTTCTCTTAATTATATTTAGTAAGTGCTTCTTTGTTTGGTGAAGATGTGCTCATATTACTCTGCATCAAGAACGCATCTCCAAAATCATTGGGAAATGCGCTGAGGGGGCCTTTTGGTAAGCTGTCCATCTTCCCGAAAAAGGTGGGAAGAAGTTGCATACTACTAACGTACATGTGGCGGGGCCAAACAGACAGAGTTTCTAGGTCATTTTGCCTACTCGTAGTGGTTAAAAGGAAGAACGACAAGCTCTGTTCTCAACAGGGGATGACAAGAAAGAACCCACTCACTACATAACATATTGCTCTGGAAAGAGCAACAATCTAAACACATTCATCAAGGATTTCAGATAACTTTTCAAGGTGGAACTGCAGAGAAAACACACTAGATTTGTCCAAAGTATCATTGAGGCTGTGGGGGGAGCCTCAAGACCCCTGCAGTCCCTGTCGGCTCCTGGCCTCCAGCTGGAGACAGCACTGGTCCCACATGCAGGGAGCAGCTAAAACTGTTGCTGCCTGTGTGCAGGAGCTATACTTTCATTTGTTTTCCTGCCTGTGACAGTGGGTAGGAAAACAGATGAAAAGTCCGCTCCCTCAAGTTTTCCTGCTTCCACCCATTGGGAAGGAACTTACAGTTTGCTCTTGCTTGGCGGGAGCTGTCAAAGCTTCAGCCAAGCTAAAGCAAACTGCTCTCTCCCGAGAGTGGGCACCACAGGAGATGGGGAACCGCTCCTGGGGGTTGTGGTCCCCAGAGCCATTAATGGCTCCAGGAGGAGGACCACTGACCCCTGCTCCTTTATTTTGCATAGGGCCAGCCTCGGGGAGGTGGTGGTCCCTGGGGCCGAAAACGACCAAGGAGGGGAGCAGTGGGGCCCCCTCCCACTTTTCATTTGGCCACGCCCCAGGGAGGTGGTGGTCCCCAGGGCCAAATATGGCCTGGGAGGGGGGCTGTGCCATCTAAAAATCATTATGGAAATTCCATGGGCAAAAAACCTTTTAGGACCCCCCCCATTTTCTTAGCTTGACAAATCACCCCAAAACTTTCAACACAGCAGATAAACCGACTGTCCTACTAATATTGAAAATTTCTTGAAGATTAGTAAACTTGCACCAGAGTTATTGGCAATATATATATACATATATATATATATATTATCACTTTCCTTCGTTGATTCTGAGAAGTTTTAAGCGGCGAGCTCACGGCATGGTAGTGAGCCCTAATAACATCCAACCTCCAACTTCTCCTCAAAAGCGTTTGCATTAATATGCAACGAAAACTAACCATGGCGCCAATCTACACAAAGTGATTTAAAGCAGCAAAAAAGATCAGCCCAACACGATTTGGAGCCCATGCTCCTTGATCAGGGGTCTGGTTACACTTTTACTCATTCAAATAAATAACATCAGTGAGACTAATGCGCTACATAAACAAAAAAGACAGACATTTAAACAATGTTTTGCACATCGGAAAACGTGTCGGCCATTTTGTAACATCGCAACAAACATGAGCATATAATATTTACATATTCTGTAATCTTATTGGCCTTTTTTCTTTTACCTTCATTGATTGATGTGACTTCTGGAAAAACACACTTAATATCAATAATGTAACATTAAAGAGAAGTGATATAATCATCCCTGACTTATTTGTTGTTAAAGGCATTGCCCCATATATCATTTAATACATCATCAGTTACCCTCAACACTCTACATTACCAAAATGATATCGCCTTTATTTGCCTCTCATGAAGAGTGCCTGTTAGGGTGAGCAGAGGTCACCCTGACAGACACTCTTCATGTTCAGCTCAGGTAGCCAGGAGTGAGACATGCGCAATTTGCGCAGACTCCTGGCTGCTTGAGCTGAACTTTGCAGGGCTAAAGAGGGTCAGAGCTCCTATGAGCGTGACCTCCTCGGCTCAGCAAAGGTGCTTTGAGGCAAATGATGCATAATTAGGGCCACAATCCTTAATATGGCACCGAAAGATAGGTTGGAAGTCTCCAAAAGGAATGCACTCCCTTTTCAAAAAATTGTCTTCCCTTCACGATTCCCAGGACTGAGATACCTGAAAGACCACCCATATGTTTGTGAGCACACAAAGACCCTTACACTGTATATTTATATGCCAGTTAGAGTATTGACCCACCCAAATATCCACAGGCAAACAATTTACAAATGTCACAAAAAAGTCAGCCCCTCTTATTCTGGCACCGAACTAATGAACTGCTACAAGCAGTGCAACCCTTTAGCACCTTCATTTTTCCTCACCACATATTTATCTGACCTCTCACCTGGAAGCCCAGTTTGTAGTACTTAAGATAGAACCACAACAGTTGAAGATACAGGACACAAAGGAGAGGGAAGTTGAAGATTGTAGTGAGATAAGTGTAGGATACAGTGCAATGAGGATTATTCAAAAGTAATCAGAGCATACCTACTTTGCCCATCGTTAGTACCCAGTAGTAATCTAAAAAGGTCCGCCAGCCAGAATGTAATATAAACAAGTACCAACAATAGTTTCTGAATTTTGGTGCACTACAGTCACACAATCAAAAACATACAGGTTTTAAATAATCTATCTGCTTCTTAAAGTTTAAGGATAGCATAAGAGCACACACATTCAGCAGCAGAAGAGGGAATATGGTAGGGGGTCAACTGGAGCATGATGAACCATCTTTTAAAACATTTTTGCCTAAACATGGTGTGGTAGGGAAATGCTATTATCAGTAGAGCATGCTCCATTTTTGTGCAACTAAATCGATGGAAACAACTTAATTGGTGACACTACTATGATAGACTATTTGAAGACAAATTTGAGAAAAAGCGGTGTTTCAACCTTAATGGTTATGCTTTCCACATTGACCTGAGCATGTTGTATCCCAACTCCAATCAATGATTGGCCCATTTAAATATCTTCTGACTAGTATGCTCTGCCTTTTAAGAGTAATACACACAATGACAAAATCATCCTCACCAGTTTTACATTTTCTTAACTCTCTTGCCCAATCTCTTCCTTTGCTCTTTTTCCTCTCTCTCTCTCTCTCTCCCTCTCTCTGTCTGATAACAGAAGTCTTTCCTTCCTCCATCTCTAAAACAAAGCACTAGTGGCACGAATTAGGAGGGATCACTTGGTAGGGCCATCGGGAGTTTGGAAAAAGATGTACATAATTATGTTGCTAGACTTGTAGCAGTTTACAGTATCCCCTATACACCCACTCTCTGGGACACATATGAATGCCCGAAAAGGTAGAAAAACATCAGAACATAGTTATCTCAAGAAATCAATTTATGCATCAAAATTGTCAACAATACTCCAAAAGTATTACTCCTCTGTAGCTCCAAAACATTTATATTTTCACTGAAACATTTTGTGCCCGTTTTGTGTAATCTCAAACACAGTCTCAATCTCTAACACAAATATACAGTAGATTTTACATATAGGAAGAAGTAGAGGCAATAAAAATGTGTTTATTAAAAGAAAAAGCTATATAAACACTTCCATTACAGTAGTGACTTCCCATTAAAAATAAACTGTTCTGCTATGGGAGTATAACTGTAATACTGCACCCTGGTACTGTGGTTTTTAGACTATTGTGCCAAGCCATAAAAATATTTTTTTCTGAGGCAGAATCCATTCAAGCAGAATTTTGTGCCCCGTGTCTATGGTTTATGATTTTAACTCCATGCCAACTAAAGTGAACTTAGTAAAAGTAATCGGACCCTGAACTAAAATTGAAGAAAATGAATGTATTTGGGGGTAGAGGTCAGATTTCCTATTCTAACACCAGTCTAATTAACATGGGGGAAAGTGGATATATTTGGGCATAAGTCTGTTTACTGTTGTAACTCAAATACAATATTAATTGGGTCAAGAGCATATAAATGGGGGGCTGAAAGGCAGGTTCAGTATTCTAATTTCAGTTCAACAAACATTGGAGTAACTGAATATAATTTGAGGGTGGGACATTTACTATTTTAACTCCTATCCAACAACAATGGGGTAATTGGAGGTGTCACAATTATTTAAAAAACTGAATTTCCAAAAACACTATTAATTTAAAACATCTTTTAAAACTTCCAGTCCAAAATCCAATCCACACACATTCTTATTTTCAAGTAATAACATATTTTTAAAATATATTTCATTTTACCAATCACAGATTTCATATAGCAAATATATTGTAAAAACAAATAACTGTTTCTAAAATTAAATAATATGAAATTGGTTATAAATGTTAAAGTACTGTTTATATTAAAATCAGAAATATATTTAATTGGTTAAGTAATTAAACACTCTCAAAATAACAGGGTTGCCTAGTTTTAATTTCAGCTCAAGGCCACTTCTTCTACCACCCTTCACATTCTGTGAGTTTTATCTCACTTTTGCAGTTTTTTTAATCCCTGCACTCCTGCTGTTTTGCTCGGGGTGAAAGTCTTATCCTGAAAATAAGTCCTGAGCGTCAAAAGTGAGTCTCAGCACCTACTAATTGCAAATGCAAGTAGAAATTAAGCACAGCACATTGTTATTTTCTATATATATGATACATAATCCCTGCACAGGCAGAACATGGCTTGATTCTTGCTTTGAAATAGAATTCAACAAACAATCTCACAGTAAAAATATAAACACTGCAAGTGGACATAAAAATTTCAAAAACCTGATTTCCCTTGAAGGGCAAGAGGATAAATGATGCATCATGAACCCTTTGTAGTCTAGGCTGTGCATGTCATGGGTCGTTAGTTGCACTGGACTCTTGAAAGAAATCGACACCTATAAGTCACTGACACCATATGCCTTCAGCCACAGTGAATGCGACTTATGTTGAAAAGGCAGAGCATCACACAGATCAGAGAAAACACGCCACTTCTATCATGGTAACTTCTCCAGAAGACCTAAAGCAATAAAGATAATAAATTAAAAACACACACACAGAAGATCAAAAGCAACTTCACTAGATACAGAGGGCCATCGAACATGGTGCATGTTTCAGTGGAAACAGAAAGGATAACATTTCCAAAAGGTACTATATTTATTTCCTCAGCAGAGCAGGAACAGCTAAGGAAATGTTGTTAAATAAAGAGGGCTAATGTGGTTACCTAGTTTCTGGGCATTATTTGTTCTCACAATGTTAGGTGAGCGTGATAAGTAAGAGGGAAAAAGTGGTAATGTATTAGTATAATGGTAAAGTACGATTCTAACTGCAAGCATAGCATATTTAATGACAAGTGCTTGACAGTTGGATTTTCCGCTTTGTTATTTTGACATCTTGATAAGTAGAGATCGAAAACATTTAGGGCCTGATTTAGAGTTTGTGGACGGGTTACTCCGTCACTAACATGATGCATATCCTGTCCGCCGTAATACGATTCCCATAGGTTATAATCGGATCATAATACGGCAGACAGGATATCCGTCACATATGTGATGGAGTAACCCTATCCTCCAAACTCTAAATCAGGCCCTAAGACATTATTCAAGGAGGCTGTTATGTTCTAGGCATGTGTAGTGGCTCTTCAGTTTTAACTCCTTACTTTGGATATATGACTCTTTCACAGCAAGGGGAAAAATTCCCAGTTCTAACTGATGGGATCTTACAAACACATACCACTAATAAAAAGACCCATATTTTTAAGGTCTAGTTCCTGAACATCGAATACTAAATATTGTGGTACAAAAATATCAACAACCAAAATATCACAAGTGTTATAAGGAAAAAAAATTTTTTTTATGGCGTAGACAATATTTATGAATAATATTTGCTACAGAAAAAGGAGATCTATCTTCGATGATGTTGCTACATGTAAGCCCTCTCCTAAATAGATTACATTCGTTTAGTAGCGAGACCAGCCATTCTGCTTCCTAGTTTTGAATATGCAAATTAAATGTAAAAAATAGATGTGTTTTTTTATTTTAACCACGTACACAGACGCAACTCAAGCTTTGCTGGCAGTGTAAAGGTAATTTTAGCAGAAGAAAGTTGAGACAAGTAGACAAGTCACAAACGAGCTAGTATTTGTGCTGGGAAATTTTTATGTGCCATATATTGAATGCGAAGTATGCATAACATTCACCTACTGAAAGTTCATTATGACACCATTCATTTTTTAATTTGAATAATAAACACTTTGCAAATATTTTATTTTTGTTTGGCAAGTTTGGCCTAACTATAGCTTTAAAGTAATCGTTAATGGGGGCAATCCAGTCTTGGTGCAGTGAGCCCTCAAAGTCTAAAGCTTCTCAGAAGGTGTATTTGTAACTTCACTCAGAATAGCACAGTCCTTGCAAAACTTTGTACCTTCACTTCTAAAAATAAAGGAATTAAAGTGCTTGGTGTGGATAACCTAAAACGTATCTACTTTTCTAATTACAAGTGAGAATGAGAAGTCAGGCATCCGTATGTTTCCCATGTAAACCATAATGTGTGGCCATTGCCTGTGTTATGGTGGTACAATCTGTGCCACCGCACTGGAGTTTAAGATTGGAGAGGCACTGTGTTTTTAAATCTTTTATTAATTTAAAAGCACTTGCTGAAGAGTTTGTTGTGTGTCTAGCAATTTTCAGGCAACAATAAAAAATGTCAAGATAATTCTGGTGAGTAATGAAAACTGTATCTACTGGACAGAGGCTGCTGCCACAAATGCCAAGGGGGAGGGCCGGGACCAGGGGAAACAACTGAAAAAAAAACACTTACCTTTGCCGCTGTTACTGCCGCCTCCTGCCACGTTGCTCCTCTGCTCCTGATGGTTGGTGTCCAAGCATTCACTGGGACACCAGCACAGGCTCTCCAGCAATCCTGGAGCTGCTTTCATGAGAGACTTATCATGGAAGCAGCTCCAGGATTGGTCTGAGCGGCTTGGCCAGGCGCTCAGACACTGTCCTGGGGTCTGTACAGTTTCTCCAGCCTGGCTGTTGAACACAGCCGGGCTGGAGAAACCTAAGCGCATGTGTGTTTGGCCGGGCTGAGATAGCCGGTTAAACACACATGCGCACTTAGGTGCACTCTCTTCTCCGCCTCCCTTCCACCTCTTGTGGCCCAGCCCCGCCCCTCCCTGCACTGCTGGCTCAGCCAGCAGATTAATGATAAAACTATAGCAAGCTATTGTTTTATTTATCATCTGATGGCTCTTGGGGGGGGGGGGGTTGGCACTCCTCTGCCTTTGCAGAAGAGCCGCCCCTGCTGCTGGAGATACATCAGAGATTTGTCCAGTGGCAATTTTCACTCATACTAAAGTAACACAGAGGATTTCTACGCCTCCTGCAAAAAATGTGTAACATGCAGATCACAAAACTGTAATTTATGCAAATAGCTCAGTGGGTTACTCCTTTTGTCACAGAGATCATTTTGTTACTTGTATTTCAAAAGTTACAATCCTAACACAACCCAGTTAGCTCTGTACTGTCATCAAAGAGCTGCATGCAAACTGCAAGGAGGAGGTTAGGTTATGTTTTTTACCAGCCTTTCATTATCCTAATGTTGCTAAAAGTGTTTGTTTGGGTACAAGTAAATTTCTATTAGTGAAGCCAACCTTAATCACTGTGTTATGTTTTAAATCCAGAGTTTGTGCTTCACCAGTCCATGTACTCTTAATATATGCTGCCTACCCGTATGAATGATACATGACTCCTCGCAATTGTAGCCCTAATTGTATTATGTAACATTTCCTATAGACTGATTGAGTAGCCCTATGAAACAATTGAAATGCATGTGAGAGGGGTGCTATAAAGAGATGAAGAGCACTTTTGGAGGGTGATAGTGAGGGAATCATTGGAGAACGAGGTCATAGGGAGGGCGCCAACAAAGATAGTTGCAGTGCTGAAGCCATCCCTGGGTGTGCTGTAGTTGGCCCTTTTATGATACATCAAGCTTGAAGGTACTTCACTTGATAGCCAAAGTATAGCAGATTGAGCTGAACAGTTGCAAGTGTTGTAATGTTTTCATTAATATGTGGTGTGGTAAGGCAATTCTTCCTAAAACATGATAAACACATTAAACATCATAACCAGACATATATTACAAAGCCCCACAGAGGAGGTCTTCATCAGGACTAGGCAGCACACATCTACCTTGTGAGCCCAGCTGGCTGTTTAGCCTAAACCTTATTTGCAAGAAGTGAACGTATTTAACCTGTTCTATTCTTGTGTTATTAATCCAGAATATCTCTTTTTGGTAGTAGTATTGGCTTACTATTAGGACTTTATCCTTCCTTTCATTAGATTTAACATGATTTTCAGGGCAGAAGCCTTCAAAGGATGCGGCTACTGTGCTGTGGCAGCTGGCAATTTTAGGAGGAAGAGGGGCCGGCAGGAAGCACACACACTCATTCATTCACACATGCACACACATCCATTCACAACACTCATCAACATTCAAATATACACTCACGCACCAAACATTCAGTTAAAAAAAACACACAGACATACACACACACACACACACACACTTACCTTCAGCTCGGAGGTCCCAGGAGGGTCAGGACTCCTGCCTTCTCTCACTGGCTGACCTTAGGTCATCCGAGGAGGGAAGGCAGCGGTCCCAGCTTCGTCACAGAGTGGGATGGGGTCAGTGAGACTTCTGACCCCACCCCACTCTGTGACGAGGTGTCACTGATTGACACTCATCCTGGGCGCTTCAGGGCTTCAACCTGAAGCACCCAGGTCGAAGTCAATGGGTGACTCTTTCCCTCATCACCGAGGGGGAGGGCCTCGAAGCACCTTTGCTGAGCCGAGGAGGTCACTCCCATAGGAGCTCTGACCTCTTCAGCCCAGCAAAGTTCAACTCAAGCAGCCAGGAGTCTGTGATATTGCGCATGTCTCTCTCCTGGCTACCTGAGCTGAACATGAAGAGTGTCTGTCAGGGTGACCTTTGCTCACCCTGACAGGCACTCTTCATGAGGGGCAAAAGGTAGGGGAGGGGGCGTGGTCCCTCTGCCCTAAAGGACGGGCCGCACCTGCTACTGTGTGAAAGCCATGTTCAGTCCTAGAAAGATGAGCAAGTAGATTTCGAAAGCTACAGAACCGCAGTGACTGCCAGAGGAGATGCCTAACCACATTATCAAGCCCCACTGGGGGATCAAACAATGCTGCACGCAGACATTGCTTTTTTAAGTTTACATATTTCACTACAAGCTGCGGGAGCTTATAGCACATATCTAAAAACCTACTTAACTCCGCATCGCAATAAAAAATAGCATCGTTTACACTAACAATGGCCTGAAGCTTTTGCAATTATATGAAAGATTTTCCTTTAGTGTTTAATAATGTTATTGGGCGACAGATAGAAGTCAAACTATTACAATTTCTGTTGCAGATGATGAAGACCTACCCAAGGCTATGAGCCAGGTTTAATACAGAATGTCTGACAGGACCTTACTAAAGCATGTAATAAAAATAACAGGTTTGTGAATTACACGCTCGCACATCCACCTTGGGTTTTTGTGGAGATTTACTCACTACTCTACTGTTAGTCTAACGGGCTATGATATCACCAGATCCCTCCTCCGTCCCCCCAGTGCCATTATTGTTCTTTCATTCACCGGAGAGCTTACATATTAGCTGTGAATATAACCGTTAAATAGTTATTCTTCAGCTAAGCAGAATGTCATCTGTTTATACAAATGCATGAGCAATATATACAGTTCCCCTTTCTTCTAGAAAAAGTTGTTGCTTTCTACTAGAATTATTTCCACTTCTTGCAAAACAGTATGTTCCCATTCCCAAAAGTGTATTTACTGGCCTTTTCGAGTCTCTGAATATAGAAAAAAACACAAGGACTGTAACCAGTGCTTAATTTGTAAAAGACTGAGTGTGGGTGCTCAAAGCTCTGCTCAGACGTCTGCGGCTAACATTCTTAAATGTTATTGCTATTGAATACCAAGGCTGCGCAGACTTAGATCCACTTCAGGCTTCTGTAATCCAGTAACAGACAATAAATCCCTCTCCCTTTATCTCCCTCTTGCAGGTTCCTCCTTTCTCTCTATGTGACGTTTTTTCTGTCTTGCTGTTCGCCTGTCTCGCCAATTTATGTGTGCGTTTATCTCTTTTTGCTCGGAAAATGTCTGATGACGAAAAAGTGCTGGTCCCCAAAAATGAGTGCCTAGGGGCCCCATCAGCATCCACTGACTCAAATTAAGCAGTGACTGTAATCTCTGGGAACCTGCTTTTGGATTAGCCTGCAACTGCCTAAAGCATCCAGCACAATTGAATGCTGGACTGTGATGGGGAAATGTTTAAATAGCCTATATATGTAGAATCAAAGGTTCACACAAAATGGCACACATGGTGAGCACTCACGCTATAGGTCTTTCCCTTTACAATAATTTGGATTTGAATCAGCCTCAAAAATCTCACATTCTTGAAAAGTGAAACCAAACAGCGGTGAAAATCTAAGAGAGGCACATTTTTAATGGGATGGTTACCAAATAAGCCAAAGATACCCATGGCAAACAAATGTATTCCGTTTTTGGCATCAAACCCCCTTGGAGATGTGGAAATAGGTCGAAGTATATATTTTTTGCAGATACTGAAAAGCAAACAACCAGCTACTAAAATGAGAAAAAGTTGAACATATACTTAGTTTTAAAAGATACATGGAGCATGGAAGCTAAAATTGCGCTAATGCAGGGAGTGCGCAGAACAACACCACATTTCAGTAGATATGGCACTGCTCTACTCTCTGCTGCTCACCCAACACAGCACAGCAACTTTACTTGCTGGCTGCATTGAGTGACTTCTTTGCAAATCTGGTCCACAGTGTATACCGTTCTAACAACCTCCACCCAGACAGTATTCAGCCTTGGACAGCTTCTCAATAAGTAGGAGAGTGTCCTTGGCCTCAACAACTTCTAGATCGTCTAGCATTCCACAAACATCATCTTGCTATGTTTGAGTTTCTTCAATGTGTGCTACCACTACATGCCTACCTTACTGACTGCTTCATTCCCTTTTGCACTCTTGGCTGTACTGTGAGTCCTTACCTGTATGCCTTCTAAAAGTATATCTATTTGATCTCTGCACGACCTTCATTCTATCTCCTCTGTTACAGTGAGTTTCCTCGTCCTTGACATTTAATTGAAAACTGTAAATTTCAGTGACCCTCCCCTTCCCTTTTTCATTATCCTCAGATTAATCATCAGTCACTTAATAGCGTCTTGCCTAACTTGTAAGTAAAGGACCGAATATCAAATGTAAAATTGTAATATTGAATACTGCCTACGGAATATTGAGTGACCGCTACATGGAAAACCGATGTATTAAGGAGGTAAGAACACAGAGGGTGATTTAGATTTCTATTCTTAACTCTGCATCGAAGTAACTTGATGTTATCTATGTACATCATCAAGATACTTAGATGCGGAGTAATGTATGAAACATCATGAAATCTATACATACTTATCTGTTGATATTTTGGTCTTCAAAATTCTGGTCATGATATTGTGACCACTGAATAGTCCTTCCACAATATTCTGGGCCTGCGCTTGATATTCTGGACTGTATTTGATATTAATGAAACTATTCAATTTTGAGAAAGCCATAATCTCTCTTTATGCCTTCAAACATCTTAATTCCGAGTGGGTCACAAAGGTCACCAGTCTTCATGCAACTACCCTTTATCCACTTTTGAAAATAGCAATCTTTACTGCTGAAATAAAGTGATGGTTTCTGACTGTGAAGATCAGAGACAATAGTAACAACAGTAAAACCTCGATAACCACTACCTTATCCCAAACAGCTAGGCTGGCTGTGGGAATTAGAGAAATTTGTTTTGCTAATCCAAGATACCCTACACGATGAGGGTACCCATAAGCTGTTGAGCCATGGAGCACCACTGTTTGTCCAACTCATGTTTTCTTTATTCTACTAGAGGAGATACCTTATCTGTTCTGATTGGTAGTAATTCAACATATTGGGTGGGGGAGGTGGCTTTCCACCCATACTCAAAAGGAGATAATATTTCCTAGTAATATGAGTTTTCTTTCCACGCCTAATAAAATCATTTATTATAAACTGAAACTGTTTCAGTAGAGCATGGGAAATTGGGAGAGGCATTGTTTGCAAAGGTTGATAATTAATTGTTGCCATTGAACTAAGCAAGGTAAGTGTATGTGTGCTCACTTCTGGCAAAAGATTTCAGAACTTACAATAATAGCTAAAAATGCCAGACAGTGTCTGGCTTTGCTACATGCCTGATATGCATTATCTCCAGGTAAGTCAAGGGAGAGTTGTGGGTTGTATGTCTCTTCAGCCTAGAATAAGTAAGTTGATCCGTACCTGTGATTTCAAAAGTGCCCAAATAGTAGCAATCTTCATGATTTGTGGGGGGCCAGGCAAGGCATATATGGGACTCTATACGTAAATTCTGATTTGTATTACCTATTTCCTATTATATAAAGCCCACCTTATGCCAAATAAAATTAAATCATGTGTTAAACGTTTACTGGGTCACACAAAAACAGTTGAAGTATGTCTTATTCAGGACCCCAAAAATTCTTAAGATGGCACAGGGTAGACAGACAGAAGTAGAGGTCAGTAGGCAGAGAGAAACAGGTTTAGATAGAGAGATAAAATAGACTTGGATCAAAGAGAGAAAGCTCCCCCTCTCAGGGGCCTCCTAGGAAGATGAACATTTCTGGCAAGCAGGGTCTACACAGGTGTGTTTACATAATTCAGCAAAAACTGTAATATGTAAAAAAATGTAATACAGCATTTTCTATCAAGTTTTGGAGTTTCTTGATATTATCACCACATTGTCCACCATTAATAAATAATGCCAGATTTATCTTGATCAGTCAATCCTAGCATCATTGAACTCAACCTGGGGGCCAGGATAATCATAAATATTTTGACATCAAAATTGACAAGTAAAGTATGACAGTATGACCCATATAGCTCTACATTCTTACCCAGCTCAAGAATCATTTTGAATTGCACCTGGAAACATCTTTCATGTGGTACTTTTATATTGTTATGTTGTATAATGAAACCAAAATTGGTCCTAGGTCACGGCAAACATTTTGTAAAATAAACTGTCATAGGACTCTTACTATGGGAGTAAGACTGCTATGTTTAAGGCGGCGGCACCACTGCGTGTGGGTGACTGACTCAGTCCCAATCCTGACGTGATAGTATGCCTGCGATTAGAAGGATGACTCAGTAACTCTTGGATCGGCAATACCTGGTATTGTGTATAAATATGACATCCTTGAGCAGGGCACAGAGTGAAGAGTGTGCACAGGACAGATAACTGTGGAACACTAACAAGCATGTTTTCTAAGAAAGGAAGCTGATAAAATATAAAACAACAAGCTAAAAGCAAGCTGTTGTAAAAAATATTAAAATGAATAAAAGCAAATAAAATGGGTGCGTGTCTTAAAGGCACCGGCTATGGGCCTAAAGGCTAAAATATGGGTGCCCAATCTAGGCGCTAAAAGGAACCCACAACACCTTCCCAATTGTAGGTACAAGAGTGCAGGGTCCAAAACCTAAAATGAACTACACTAGTACTACTACTTAAAAGCTGACTAAAATATGCAGGACAGAAATAAAAATGTCTAAATTGACAAGCTGACCAGTCCGAATTATGTGGCCAAATTAAAAACAGGTCAATTTAAGAATTTGGGAAAAAATATCCAAAATGCCAAATGAAAAATAATCATGATACCTCAGGAGGTCTCCAAGTGCCTTGATGGAAAGGGAACCCAGGGTGGATACCATGTCGGCAGGTGATAAATGCACCAGCGCGTCCAACAAAAGATGGAAGGAGCATCCATGATCTGTTGTTTCAGCCTCCGCTCTGGCCGAGGGGGCAGTGTTCTGCGCTGTGCCAGATGTTGAAGCACCAGGAGCCACTAAATCCACAAAGGGTGGACCATAGAAGGCATTGAACAACAACCGCAATCTCAATAGATAATTCCAACAATGAGCCCTCATCAGGAACATTAACAGACGCGCGTCCATAGAAGGTACAGGTTATAGGGCAAAACACACTTCCAGTGCGTTTTCGAAAGGGCATGACTAGCAACAGAAAATGGGCTGCATACAAATGAGAACCAGTTGAAATGACAGTGAGAGTCCGGTCCTTCCAACAGTGATGTTCTAAAATACTGCATCATGCGTTCACAACACAGTTGGGCTGGTAGAAGCTCTATCATGTCTCTTAGTTGAGATGAGGCAGGCATTACAACTCAAGAACAGCAACAGCAGAATACCTCCAATTAATGCCAATGTTATTGGAAATCCTCCAAAAACACTAAAAAAAGTGAGTGGATGGCTGAAGGTATTACTCCAAACACAGTCTGGAAGGTGCTGACAAAACCAGAACCTACTGCCTTAAGAAGTTTACAATCCCAGCCGTGTTAGACGCATTAAAGATACGACTTACTAATTCACCAAAATGTTTTGGGAAGCTGGTATTTGGAAGAAACTGTATCTCTGCAGATGACCTTGCCACTTGCAGGTCATAGGATTTGACAGCTGATGTGAGTGTCACATGTTTTTGAAACAAAATGGTTTTCAGTCTGCTTAGCTTGTCAAAATGTACATTATAAGTAGCAATAAGAGGCCATATGTCTGCTACTTTAATCTCATGTGTTGGAAGGGTGTACATTCTCACAACGAATCACAATTTTAGAGACCAAAATTACATATGGAACACCCGGTTTCATCCCACAGCAACTTTGATCGCTCAGAATCAAGCAACTCCCATTTGAAAGCAGCTGAGACAGTGGGCAAATCAAATGGATGGGAATACCTTTCAGATAGCAAGCCAGATTTGTGATGGAAGCATTGCATGCTCTGTACAAGGACACCTCTTTACAAATCATAGAATGGTTTACCGAAGTTTCACATTAGCTACTGCAAAGAATTACCTCTTTCCCGCCATTAAAGCATTTGTAATCGAAGAGCAGCACCCACACTTCATGAATGTAATTGTCTCCTAACTGTTCAAATCTACATACAGGAAAACATCTTAAACATGAAGTGAACTGAAATATTGAAATGGAAAGATTAATCACTCCATATACTAACCATCATGAAGATGGTATTTCGCCACAGTAAATGGCAACTTTTCTAATTTTTCAATGTTGAGCATGATGTAACTAGTTTCTTTGTTAACCATTATCTGTTTTTTCAATGTCAAAATAAATGCATCAAATAACTCCTTAGAGTTAACATGCTTCCAAGGCTCGTGGCCATTTTCAAGAACTTGTAATGTCCAACCCAACTGCTAATGGACATAAGTTGACTCTGTCCTTGATGTAAAAGTGACATGTCATTTGAATAATGTCAATTGCAGAAGACACAATGTTGTTTAAAGTGTAAATGCGATTGGGCAATGTGTTCATACCATTATCGACAACGGCTAGAGCTTTCTCTAAATTCTTCTTATTTTATTTGCCTTAAATGTGTGGCAGCTTCCATTTGTGAAAGTTTCTGTATTTCATTAGGTACTGTATATAAGAAATGTTTTGAGTGTGGTTTTCTGTGACCTAACAAGAAATCCTGTAAGTTTACATCTCCTGAAAGGAGATTAAGGTGTTCTTTTACAGATGTTAATGTGGATGATTTTAACCATTGTTGACATAGTTTGCCCACGCTGAATGATGTCATAATACCAGACTGTTGTGTGATGACATAACAAGGGTCCAGTCTGCTCACTCTAAAACCCAGTGTAGAGTTAACAAAACATGCATGACAATTACTTGTACCCACTGTCCACAATAACCACCTGCTGGGGCCTGAAAGTGTTGAATTAAAGGTACCATTCTGAACCCAACCATTGAGCTGTTCTTCAGTGACATTTACATTTTTTTGCCAATTATCAAATTTTGCTGGTGAGGGAATACTGGGTGCAATAATGTCCTTAATTTTTTACCAATTCTAAACAAGTGCTTTTTTGTATGGTGTCATTGAGAAATATAATTTGTAACAGAACAAGGCATGCTCTAAATAAAGTCTCCCTAGCTTGCATTGCCAATCTGTTGTTCCCCACACACTCTTCAAGTCAACTTATTTCTTTTAATACTCATAACCTTCTATGGCTTAGTGGGAAACAAATGAATCTGAATAAATCAGTTTGGTGTCTGTTAATAATATTTCCTTGTTTTTAACGGTGCTAATTGAACATAATAAGTATCAGCATATTTAACATCATTCCCAGTGAAATAAGAAAACTTTTCTACGTATGTTTAGAACTCCTCACTGGTAAAGTTGGGCAATGCTACCCCTGTGTATAACTATCAACTATTCTTGGGGTACCAGAGTGCTGTAGAAAATGATGTCTGAAGTGATGATAACAGAACATTTCCCCATAATTTACAATGTTCATGTACACATCTTCACTTTCAAATATCAATCAATCAATCATTGGATTTATAAAGCGCACTACGTACCCGTGAGGGTTTCAAGGCGCTGGGGGGAGAAGCAGGTGTTACTGGTCGAAGAGCCAGGTCTTGAGGAGTCTTCTGAAGGTGAGTAGGTCTTGAGTCTGTCTTAGGTTGGTGGGGAGGGTGTTCCAGGTTTTGGCGGCGAGGTATGAGAAGGATCTGCCGCCGGAGGTCTTTCTTCGGATGAGAGGACGACGGCGAGGGCGAGGCCAGAGGAGCGGAGCTGACGGGTGAGGGTGTAGAAGCTGAGTCTGTTGTTTAGGTAGGCTGGTCCGGTGTCGTGGAGCGCTTTGTGAGCGTGGGTAAGAAGCTTGAAAGTGATCCTTTTGTCCACGGGGGCCAGTGAAAGTTTCTCAGGTGGTGGGAGATGTGGCTGTGGCAGGGTACGTTGAGGATCAGTCGGGTGGAGGCGTTTTGGATGCGTTGGATGCGTAGTAGGTCTTTTGCTGGGATGCCTGTGTAGAGTGCGTTGCCATAGTCCAGCCTGCTGCTGACTAGGGCAGGTGTCACTGTTCTTCTTGTTTCTGTCGGGATCCATTCGTAGATTCTGCGGAGCATGCGGAGTGTGTTGTAGCAGGAGGAGGAAACTGCGTTGACCTGTTTAGACAAGGTGAGGGAGGAGTCGAGGATGAAGCCCAGGTTGCGAGCGTGGTCAGTCGGTGTCGGTGGGGTTCCTAGTGCGGTGGGCCACCAGGAGTCATCCCAGGCGGAGGGGGTGGATCCGAGGATGAGGACCTCCGTCTTGTCCGAGTTCAGTTTCAGACGGCTGTTTCTCATCCATTCGGCGATGTATTTCATTCCTTCGTGGAGGTTGGTTTTGGCGGTGCGCGGGTCTTTGGTGAGTGAGAGGATGAGCTGGGTGTCGTCGGCGTAGGTGAGAATGTTGAGATTGTGTTGTCGGGCCACTTGTGCGAGGGGGGCCATGTAGATGTTGAACAGCGTTGGGCTGACGGATGAGCCCTGGGGGACGCCGCAGATGATGTCGGTGGCTTCGGAGCGGAAGGGGGAGAGGCGGACTCTCTGGGTTCTGCCGGAGAGGAATGAGACGGTCCAGTCGAGGGCTTTTCCTTGAATTCCGGTTTTGTGGAGCTGTGATTCCAGGGTGTGGTGGCAGACTGTGTCGAAGGCGGCAGATAGGTACAGGAGGATAAGGGCTGATGTTTTGCCGTTGTCCATTTGGTGTCTGATGTCGTCTGTGGCGGCGTGAAGGGCGGTTTCAGTGCTGTGGTTTCGTCTGAAGCCGGACTGGGAGGGGTCTAGGATGCCGTTGTCTTCGAGGTGGCTGGTTAGTTGTGTGTTGATGATTTTTTCAATCACCTTTGCTGGGTAGGGGAGCGGGGAGATGGGTCGGAAGTTCTTGAGGTCGTTGGGGTCTGCTTTGGGCTTCTTGAGGAGGGCGCAGATTTCGGCGTGTTTCCATTTTTCAGGGACTGTCGCTGTTTCGAAGGAGATGTTGATGACCTTCCGTAGTTGGGGGGCGATGATGGAGTCGTCTTTGTTGTATACGTGGTGGGGGCAGGGATCTGACGGAGATCCTGAGTGGATGAAGTTCATGATCTTGCGTGTCTCTGTGTCGTTCACGTTGGTCCAGGAGGTCAGGTGGTTTGCACAGGTGGAGTGTTCGGGGGTGGGGTCTGACGTGGGAGTGGCGTCAAAACTGTTGTGGATGTCGATGATCTTCCGGTGGAAGAAGGTGGACAGTGCGTTGCAGAGTTCTTGGGATGGAGGGATGTCGTTGATGTTGGCGCTGGGGTTGGAGAGTTCTTTCACGATGCTGAAGAGCTCTTTGCTGTCGTGTGCGTTGTTGTCCAGGCGGTCTTTGAAGTGGGATCGTTTGGCTTGTCTGATGAGTTGATGGTGCTTGCGGGTGGCGTCCTTGTGGGCTGTGAGGCTGTCAGATGTGCGTTTGAGGAGCCGTTCCTTTTTTAGCTTCCGACAGTCGCGTTTGGAATTTAGGAGCTCGTTGGTGAACCAGGTGGCTTTTCTACTGGCTTAGTTGTCGGTGGGTTTTTTGAGTGGCGCAAGGGTGTTGGCGCAGTCGTTGATCCACAGGGTGAGGTTGTTGGCGGCAGTGTCTGGGTCGGTGGAGTCGGGGGTGGGTTCTGGACGAGGGTGTTGGTAAGCTGGCCTTCCGTAACTTTGCTCCAGCATCGGCGGGGTGGTTGTTGGGTGCGATGGTGCTCGGTATGTTTTTTGTAGGTGAAGTGGATGCAGTGGTGGTCGGTCCAGTGGAGTACAGTGGTATGGTTGAAGGTGACGTGGGCGCTTGAGGAGAAGATGGGATCAAGCGTGTGGCTGACGATGCGGGTTGGTGTGTTGACGAGTTGTCTGAGGCCGTGGTTGGTGAGGTTGTCGATCAGAGTAGTGGAGTTGGTGTCATTGTTGTTCTCCAGGTGGAAATTTAGGTCCCCAAGGAGGATGTAACCCGTTGAGGTGAATGCGTGGGTGCTGGTGAGGTCGGCGAGGGATTTGCTAAATGCTGCTCGTGGTCCGGGGGGTCTGTAGATGAGCGTTCCTCTGAGAGTGGTGTTGGGGTCGGTGTGGATGCGGAAGTGTAGGTGTTCGGCGGTCTTGAGGGAGTCGTCAGTTTGGGTGTCAACCTTGAGGGAGGATTTGTGGGCGATGGCTATGCCTCCTCCGATTCCGTTGTTGCGGTCCTTACAGATGATCTTGTAGCCGTCTGGGATGGCTATTGCGATGTCGGGCGCCGAGGAGTCGTTCCACCAGGTTTCGGTCAGGAAGGCTATGTCTGGGGCGGTGGAGTCGAGCAGGTCCCAGAGCTCGATGGCGTGCTTGCATGCGGAGCGGGTGTTGAGGAGTATGCAGTAGAGGTGGTTAGTTTCGTTCTTTTTCGGATTTGTTGTTCTGTCGCAGGTGAATCTGCAGGTGCGGCATGCGAAGGGTCCGTGGGTGTATCTTGGTGAGGACTGGGAGCATGCTGTGGTGCGGCCGGGGTTGAGGGCGTTGAGTTGGTCGGCCGTGTAGCAGCGTCTGGAGGTGCAGGGGTCTCGCAGACCAGGGGGGGTGGTGCTGGGCGCAGTCCAGGCACGGACGGGCGCAGACAGGCTTGCCTTTGGCGCGCCGCAGCTGCCATAAGAGGAGGGGAGGGTGGGAGTGGCTGCTGGGAGGCGGGAGGGCTTGTCCTATAAGAGGGCTAGGGGTTGGGGCCGTAGGGGATGCAGCGGCGGGAAAAGGGAAGAGGAAAACGGTGAGAGAACGAGGGGGTGAGGCGGGAGGGGCCGCAGGGGACGCAGTGGCGGGAAAAGGGAGGAGGAAAACGGTGAGAGAATGAGGGGGGAGGTGGGAGGGGATGCAGGGGACGCAGCGGCAGGGAAAAGGGAGGAGGAAAAACAGTGAGAGAACGAAGGGGGAGAAGGGAAGGGCCGCAGGGGATGCAGCGGCAGGAAAAGAGAGGAGGAAAACGGTGAGAGAACAAGGGAGGAGGCGGGAGGGGCCGCAGGTGACGCAGCGGCAGGGAAAAGGGAGGAGGAAAAACGGTGAGAGAACAAGGAGGGAGGTGGGAGGGGCCACAGGGGACGCAGCGGCGGGGAAGCAAAAAAAACAGCAAGGAAACGGGAGAGGAGGTAGCGCGGAGCGGGGAGCGACCTACCTGCAAGCATGGTCAAAGGTACAGTATAATACTCAAGTTCAGAAAGCATAAAATTAACTGTTTTTACATACCAGTCACCAGAAACAACCCCCTGTCTAAAAATACCATTTATTGATACTTTAAAAACATATGGAGTTTAAATAATTTCTGTAGGGCCAAAGATATCAAAAGGTATTTATCCCAAACAATCCTATCAGGAACTGGAGTAGCTGAAATGTTCACAAGGGACAAGTCTCTTCGTACCTTATGTGAGGACAAATAAGGCTTTAAAACCTCATCAGCCAGTTTAAAACCAGAGCATTGAGGAAGATAATAGCTGTGTATCAGCAGAGAGAAAACTATTACAAAACCAATCCAAAGAAGAAAGGCAAGCAGTGTCAGTATTATCCTCAGATAGTACCATGGGCAAACTAAGTAATAATGTTTAAGCCACATGTACAGCTTACGTGTTTTTGATACAAGTACTGTAGATGATGCTCAAGAATTTGAAGAAAAGTTGACAAAGTCCGCAAAATAACCAGAAGCAGTTAGTGCAAAAATTTGACACAATGCAGGTGAAAAGGAACTAGATGATGTATCCATTGGTGGTTCGTAATAAATTATTACAACCATCTGTGTTGCCTTTCGAAGAGTGCAAATTTAAATTCTGGACATTTCTTGTCGAGGAAGTGATGACAGGAATCAACAAAAGTTAATTCTCCTCCCTTCCCAAGTGCAGGGAAATATTTTCAACATGGTTGAGTGTTTCAAGAGGTAACTCCTAGATGGTAGTGAGAGGGGTACGGGGATTTCACCTAGCACACCCAAACTGCCATTGCAGGCTGCATGTCTTGGTGCAGCTAAAGGTGAAAACATGACACAGTACTAACCCTGTGTGCCATGTCTCATAACACAGCATACAGTATATGTAACACATCATGATAAAGGCCTTTCTTTAAAAAACTAATCTGGACCCCCTCAACCGAGGGAACTGCAGGCCCATTTCCCTGTTACCTGGATTAGGCAAAGTCCTGGAGAGCCATGTGAATAAGCAACTCTCAGAATTTCGTGAGGCTCACAACATCCTTCTTCCCACCCAGGCTGGATTTAGACCCAAACATAGGTCTGAAACTGTACTCCTGGCGGTGGTTGAGGAGGCTAAAATACTGCTGGATTGAGGAGGAACAGCTGTCATTGTACTCCTCGATCTCAGTGCAACATTCAACACAGTCAGACATGGTGTTCTTATTGAAAGAATCTGCAATGTGGGAGTTCTGGGCCGCTCCCTCACCTGACTTCAATCCTTTCTTAGTAACAGGACCTTTCAGGTTTTTGAGGGAGGTTGTACTTCAAATA
This sequence comes from Pleurodeles waltl, assembly GCF_031143425.1. Taxonomy (NCBI): domain Eukaryota; kingdom Metazoa; phylum Chordata; class Amphibia; order Caudata; family Salamandridae; genus Pleurodeles; species Pleurodeles waltl. Next base: position 1,541,431,417 of record NC_090440.1, on the reverse strand, counting down.
TTTTTTCAGTGAACAGTGGAGTCCCTCAGAGCTCCTCATTAAGTCCTACACTGTTCAATTTATACATGCGTCCTCTGGCTGATATCGTTCTGTCATTTGGGATTTCTATAGTCTCATATGCAGATGATTCATAACAGGTCTTCGCCCTACCCCACAAGCAGAATCCCTGTTCTTGGCCAAATGCCATTGTCTAGAGACTGTGGAAAATTGGATTAATAACTCCGCTTTGAAGCTCAATAGAGAGGATAGAACTCATAATCCTAGGGAATTCTCTGCACCACCATCTTGATGTGGGATGGCCCAGCATCCTTGGCACTCCTCCTTTGTCTAAGCTGGTTAGAAAAAGCCTAGGCTTTTGGCTAGACAAAGCACTTACCATGGATGGTCAGGCTACAAAATTAGCCTCAACATGTTATGGCATCCTTAGGACTCTTAAGAAAATCATTCAGCCGCTCCCCCAGTCCTCCAAAGGAATAGTTGTCCACGTGCTTATTCTATCGCGCCTGGACTAAGGGAACTCACAATATCTAGGAGACCTAAAGTAGGTTCTTAGGAAATTGCAGGTTGTGCAGAACACCACGGCCTGGTTGCTCCATAATATTCTCAGACAAAAGTCAGCTCAGCAAGCTCTTGTGGCCCTCCATTGGCTCTCAGTGCCCCAAAGGGTTACATGTAAATAAATCTGTTTCTATAGCTCACATGGCATTTCTGGACACTGGGTCTGTGATTTGCCAAACTTTGATATCTCCCTACACCACTACCAGGAATTTGAGGTCCTTTAATTCTTGACTTACAATGATCCCCCTTATCAGAAAAGCCAGAAGTGGAGGTTCTTCTTTTCGCTTTAATGTTGGGAAGCTATGGAACTCTCTGCCTCCATCTTTACGATCAACAAATTCTGAATTTTCTTTTGGGAAACTCCTGAAAACATGGCTGTTTGATTGCTTTCATCATTAATGTCTTGGTCATCGTGTAACATACCAGTGCTGAGATGCCTACGAGTATCCATGCGCTCTATAAATGCTGTATAATGATGATGATATATAAGTCACTCCTACAGCAGCCTTACTGCCCTAAGGCAGGGTGCATTCTATTATGTGAATGTGCTATGTCTTTGTCTATTCAGAAACACAGTGAGTGAACAGGGAAGCCATTTTAAATGTATGTGCTGGACACTGGTCACTATGAGTTCCACAGCTACATGATGACCACTAAAAATTGGGATGTTTGGTATCAAAAATCTAATTTTAATAAACACTCCCTTATTACAGTGATGCATCTATTAATATATTCACCTACAGGGCACCTTAGTGGCTCTCCATGAAAACCTACCATGTACCTATGTGCAGAGTGACCAGTTTAAGCTAGGCTGCCACCACCAGACATGAGTCTGACCCCCCAAGGGCTACATTCTTTCCTGTCAGGGAGGTCATTACCAAGCCTGCTCTGGGAGAGGTGTTTACACACCCCACACAACAGGATGACATGCGATCCTGCACTCCAAGGCAAGGGGTTTCAAAGAAGCTTACCACCCTTGGTATGCAGATCAAGAGAGATGCTGAACTCTGCCCCAGGACCCGTCTGGCACCTAGACAGGCAGGAAACCCTTCTTCGGCCTGTATGTTTTCTGAGAACAGTCCTGACGTGATAGTAAGTCCTTGGCTAGAAGGTTGACTCCATAACTTTTGTATCGGCAGTACCTCATAAACTATTGCATATAAATATGACAGCCTTGAGCAGGGCACAGATTGAAATGTGTGCAAGGTACAGATAACTGTTGAACAGGAACAAACATTTTCTAAGAAAGGCAGCTGATAAAATATAAAACTGGCTAAAAGCGAGCTGTGCTAATTATAATAAAATTAATAAAAGGAAATAAAATATGTGCGTAGCTTGAAGGCACAGGATAAGGGCCTAAAGATGAAAATATGGATGCCCAATCTAGGTGCTAAAAGGAATCAATAAAAAGCATGCAAGTCGATCAGGGCCCGTACCTTGTCCTGTTTCAGTTTTGCAATATTGCCAACCACTTCCTCAATCCTACCTCCGTTGGATTTCCTGGGTGAGCATGTTTAACTAATGATCTTCTGTAGTCTTGAGGGTTTTAATTCCATGTCAGGCATATTCAGCCATACTCGAAGGAACTTCACTTAACCCAATTTAAACAATGTTTCTAGACTATTGAATTTATTGTGAATTTGGCAGGCTCCACATTATTCCTCCAGGGCAGAGAATCCTGACCCTCTGACGAACTAGAGCCCATCATATGTATAGATTTCCACCTGTCTGATGGAGATCTCTGCCTTCAAAGGAGCTTTCGCCATGGTGCTACTTCAATGCGCCCACGCAGCAAAGTTTTTTGTTTTGTAAAAACAAACTTGTGCTCAATGGTTTACACCAGCAGAGAGAGGACACAGAGTAGAAGGACCGAGTGTGTAAATAAGGCCCTCCCTATGTGTGATTTCACAGATGTGGTTAAAATTTCACCTTCCCTAGCTGCAGTGCAGTTCTCCGCTGCAGGGAGACCGAAACACCTGGGGAACAGCTGTGATCATAAACAATGCCCTGGAAAATACTATTTTTTCTTTCGAAAAATAGTTTATTTTAGATTAAATAAAGTTGAATTTGGATTTAAATTCAACACACAGCCGTAATCGGATGAAAATATTAATAAATATTAGCGTGTGTAACGTATAAATGGCAACATTTTAAAAGAGGAAAGTTGGAGTTTTAAAAAAATAGTCGAGAGAACGAATTTCTCCCATTGACTTCTATTGTAGGCAGAGGCAAATTCAGGTGGGAGACAGCCAAAGCAAAGCCCTTTTTTGGCTTCAAAAATCGGGAGTCTCCCGTCTGAACCGAGTATATTTGCATGATGATGACGTTTCAATATCGAGGGGCCTGCTGATTTGATGAGCCGAGTTCCACTGATATCCAGCCCTGTAACTGTGCCCCTTTCCAGCTGTGACGCAGCACCTCCTGCTCAAGATCTCGTTTACAAGCTTGGAAATTCCCACTCATGCGCCTAACGAATAGTTGTCATGCAGCCTCTCCAGCTCAGCTGAGTACATAGAGAGGAGGTTAATAATCTGCTGGCACCCGGATCCCAAATATTGTAAATAATCAAACGCATACACTGTCAGCTCCGCACTGCCGGCCTCCAGGAATGGAAGGGGCTAATTACAGAAAAATGAAAGCGAACAGCACTATTGATTCAGCGCATTACTAGAGAGAAAAGCAATCTCGAGAGAAGAGCTAGGGGCACGCCTCGGAAGCGCGCACACACAAAAAAAATGAATATTTAGGACCCGGAGAAACGTCCGGGTATGACCCACGGATCTGACCCCCGTTTATTCCCCGAGATGTTTGCTTTCCACGTGCCTTTTCTCCGGCTTCCCCTCCCCCTTGTTCTTTCCGTCCGGCTTCTCCTCCGCCTTGCTGTTCTCCCCGGGCTTTCATCTCTTCTTTCTCCCTCCTCGAAGTCAGACTGGTTGGCTTTATTTCAACATATTCTGCTGGCATCATGTCACAGAACTACTTTTTACAGTAATTACCCACATTTAAAATACGTCCCCATAGGTAATAACATTTAGCTGGAGTCCCAGGTTATTTTTTTTTTTTTTTTTGTAAATACAAAATCACCAAAACTTAGACTGGTATTACTTAAAAACGAACATATAGTTTTGTTAATTTAATTTCAAATGTTGTACTTTCGAGCAAAAAGAAAACAATAAGAGCCACATCTATGTAGCTTCTTTTTTTGGTCGCGAATGGCCCTTTTCGCAGAATAAAAAAAAAAAAAAACATTTTTCTATGTACAAAACCCTATTTTGCGGTTTTTTAACCTTTAACCGAATCACAAAATGGGTTTGCAACTCGCTATTAGGAAGGAGCTGTGTCAAGTGTGTCCCTTCCTAATAGTGGCTCGCAGCGGGATGTGTGATTGTTTTGCCACTGGGAATGTGGTCAGGAAACAATCACAGTTACCACCAATATCAGATTGGTGGTCACCCATTCACAAACAGAGGTGGTCCCTAAGAGACCCCTTCCCATTTGTGAATGGGGGACACCAAAATTTTTTCAGAGCAGGCAGTGGTCAAAGGGACCACTGCCTGCTTTGAAAAAATGAAAAGGAAATGCATCCTGTTTTTATTCAAGGTGATGTTTTCCTTTAAAGAAAAAGGGGCTACATTTCCCCAAAAAACTGCTTTATTTAAAAAGCAGTTACATGTTGGTATGCAGACCCCAGCAGGCCACCATCTCTGTGAGTGAAGCCATTTCCAAATGAGTTGCAAATTGTGACCTGCCTCATGAATATTAATAAGGCAGGTCCCTTGCAACTCATTTGTCTGAGACACTGCTATACATCAAGTTTTGCGACTTGCAAATTGCGAGTCGCTAAATCACGCACTTTGCAAGTCACAAAACCTGACATTTGTACATGTAGCCCTAAATGTTTTAAATAAACACGCCTGCACCACCAACTACCAATAGTAGGAATGCTTGAATGTCCCTTTGTTTAATGAGGTCTGCTGGGGTTTTGAGATTGTTCACGACATCATTGGCCTCCTTAAGGTCTGTCTGGATATTGAAACTGTAGGTGCCTCCTATTTTTGCTGGACACATGATGACTCTTTTGTCAATGTCATCTGTGTTTCCATCTAAGGTGATGAGCAATGCACAGTGAGTATGGTTGCTCATTGCTTAATATGTAAAGTGGTGCAAAAGAATGCCACCTTCATTAATGGGGGCATTCAATCTATGCCAACTCATGCTACTATAGAAAATCTTGTACAAACCTCAGGCTGCAGGGATATCCACAGCACCTTCAGTTGGAGCCAAAGACAAGGGCTGAGCAGCACCTTCTACGTGCCTGGATGCTTGCCTTTAAGAAAGTTCACTTAACTAGTGATTCCAGCGGAAACATGGCATCAGTCAGTTCTGAAGAGGTGACCACTATGGCGATCCTGTGCATAATCAGTGCAAAACTTTAATGCTTGGACACATGGTGCACTGTCAATGCAGCCAGCGCTTTAAACAGAAATATAGAAGTGGACGTACTCATTATTTCAGCGTACCAGTCTGCTACTCAGAACTGAAGGTACTCTTCCATTATAGGTTTTGCACCCTGGCTGAGAAGTGCTGCTACTGTCCTTTTCAAACTAAAGAGGAACAGATACTCCGTATCTGAATGGACGTACCAATTTAACACAGAATGCATCACAACCTTCATTACTGTAGCAAATTAAGAAAACACGGACTATGACACCTCCTACCTGGATGAACTAACCCAGCTACCATTCACTTTCAAAAGCCAGAGGGCCTGTGCAGACCGGTGCCTGCTGCTTTTCCAGTGTGTGCACAGTTGCACCGACATTGTGCAAACTTGTCAGCACATGTCCATTGACATTTGTGCCACTTTGAAATGGCATGTATTTGTATACATGATAAGAGTACACTAACAACAATCTTTTAACACTTTCACAGACGTCATTAGGACATACATTATTAGGGCAGGAAAGTTACATTTCATTTAACCGAAGAAGCAAAAAGCCCAATGCATACATTCCACCACAGATTGGGCCTTGGCCTCTCACATGTATCTCAAGGCACCAACTAAGATGCAGAACCACAATTGTTGTAAAGTCCCTTTTTCGGATCGTCACCCCCTGACATTTTGCTGCTTGATGCTGTCAATTGTGATCTGAAAGTGCACTGAAGTCTGCTAATCGGATCCAGTGCCAGTGCTCATTCCCTTAAATTGTACAATGATTTGGTAAACCCAATTGGCAAGGAGTTTACCACCCCCATAAGGCTATATTAACTTGTACCAGTGGTACCCAGGGCAGGGATGGTAAAGGGGTCCCCAGGGCTGCAGCACTGATTGTGCCACCCTATTTGACCTGAATATAAGCAAAGTCTACCGAGCTGGCATGTCAGCCAGCACAAGCAGCTTGCCTGCTTGAGTTCGACTCTGCCCACACCAGGTGCAGGCAGTGTCCCTTCACTGCCCATAGCACAGGTTAGGTACCCCTAAGGCAGGACTCCTATAGCCCAGGAGGCAGCGTGCACTGTGTAATGGGTGTGGACATATATGCATGAGCATATATGGCCCTGTGATAGCATTTCAAACTTAATGCTACCGCAAGTGACGAGCAGTCCATAGGATAACATGGGCTGGCACCCGGACAAACCCCTGATGTGCAACTGCTTGATGGCTCAACCAAATTCCCCTGTGCTTGGTGTCAGACACCATGCTTTTTAACCCTGAGCAGGATTCTCCTTCCAGGATAACCTAGCATGCATCTAGGTAGCATCTTCAGAGGATGCCCACCTAGTTTACCATCTTTCTCCTGCCGTGACAGGGTTCACTCAGGGTTTGCCACCAAGTCTAGTGTCTGCTGTCCTGCTGAGTGTCCTAGCACTTCAGCAGGATGGAGACAAAGCACTTGGGCAGGAAGGAGGTCACACCTCCTACCTCCCAGAATAGCTAGCGTTTACAGTAATCAAGGCGGAGAGCCTCAAAGGCTTTCACCGTCCTTGATACGTGACCTCTTGTGCCCCACTCAAAGACAAAGCCCTTCCTGTTCAAGCCGACAGGTGGTAAAATTAAGTATTCATGAGGTGTACACCCCGAAAAGGCTAGCCAGACCTCAAGGGTGAGCTAGGAGATCTGTACAGCCAAGCAAGAGTTCTGCCATGTTGGCTAACCCTGAATTAGTGGGTTCTGGGTAGAAAAGTGACAGACTCACACAGGAAGTCATCCCTACAGGGACGGGCTACCTACAGTGACCAGTGGCACATTGACCACTGTCACCCACACCCTTAACAGCCCCTAAACTAGGATTTAAGGGGCTCCTCTGGCACCAGAACATCAGTTCTGACTTTGAATCCAAGAAGCAGAACAGAGAAGATTCTGTCACTGACAATAGTACTTTGGACTCCGCTACAGCGCACAGATAGGACACTTAAGTCCCCTTAAGTGATCATGCACTGGAACAGTGTGTTGACGTGTGCCCGTGGCAAAGGCTCATTGCTCCAAGCAAGAGGGACTCTAGTGGATGCCAGAAACGGAAGCAGATTCCCTTAACTGGTGGATCCTGTCACCTGCAACCTGCAGAAGAATCATTGTGCTGTGTCACAACCCTTCGGACCCCTTTTGAGTGAACCCAAATAAAGTCAATGACATCCATCCCTGGAGTTTTCGAGGGGCTCAAACCAAGTTTCAAGCCTCTACACTGCTCCTATTGGCTTCCAGCCAACAAAGTACCTGTGGATTACTTGCACCACTGCCAAGGCTTGTCGATCGCCAGCCTGGTAATTGACCCCTTTCTGGACATCACAGACTCCAGAGCAAGTTCCAGCAGTAGTGACCAACAGCAGCAATGACCCCACTGCTGAGATCCTGCATTCTGTAGAAGCTGACTTCGATACCTTGGCAAAGCATTGTTTTTTCGTGACCCTCCCATGATTGACAGTGCCCGAGCCGCCGGACGAGGTAGTGAATTTCCAGCTGTGAAATCCAGGTCCTCAGACCCCAAAGGCCTCTACTTTCCAAGGGTAGAGTGTAGATCCATCTCCAAGTTTGTTTTTGTCAAGTGTTGCAATTTTGACAGCACCTGCAGATTCCGTCAGTACCATGGATAGCCAGAGCACCTTTGCTCTGACTCACTGGGCAAGGTAACAAAATACTGTCTGTTGAGACTTGGTCTAGGGTCCTGCAAGACCTTAACCCCAGGTGAGCTCCATGGGACCCACCCCACAAGTGACCAATTGCATACTGTGTTTTTTCCCCTTGACCGCAATGATAGAGTCAGACAGCTCTGTAAAGTACTGATTTATTTAATACTTTAAAATCAATAAGTCTGGTTATCAGCAATTAATAAAATTGGTTTTGGTGTCTAAATTACTAGAAAAATCTGCTTTATTTTTATAAATTGGTGCTGGATATCCTTCAAGTCGTGTCAATTATTTATTGTCCATGTTGGTGTTGGAAATGCTTAACACATGTTACTCTAAGTAGCCTGACTGTTCTTTGTCACTCTACCAGGACTAAGGTTTACTAGTGTGAATCTGAGGTCCACTTCTGGGTAACATGCTAGTATTGCATGGTTAGACCCCCAGTCATATCACATAATACTGCCACTTTGCTACAACAATCTTGTACCAAACACAGACTTGCTTGTGGTCTTGAGGTACACAGGCCAACTCGTCATTCCCTATAACAACATCCCTCACCCTGATCCAATCCACATCAGACACCCAGATAAAAAAAGAAAAAGTGTTCAAATCTGATGCTGTATTGTGGTCGTTGAGTAGGATGCTCAACAGACTATGGAGGACATTTACAATTTTTTCACACAACGTGCTGCAGCAAAGATATTTGCTTCACTCCACCGCTTTTTGTAAAACAGAAGAGAGCAAGACAGCGCAATATGTAGGAAGATATGGCACTGCTGCTCTTTTCCAAAGGACTGGTACACTTTCTGACTTCCTAGTGCCATGCACAATGGCAAAAATGTGTATGCAGGAGTCTGACACAGGTTTTCAGTGGATGCAAACCCTTCTAGTGCATGCGTATGTACCAGAGTCCTGCCACATGTTGTCGTTGTAACCACATTTCAGACATAGCCAGATGTGGAAGGCGCCAGCAAACAGCATGGCATAGACATTGTCAGAAAAAAAGAATAAGGTGAAATCAGAGATGTCTTTGATGCATTTCCAAAATCATACTACCTATTGCAAAGTACAGATGAAATGCTATCACCAAGAGTATACAAGTACACAACGGATGCTGCACCACTCACCCCAATGACTCAACTTGCCAGCCAAGTGTAATCTTTAAGATTTTAGAGAAGCAATAATTCAGGAATAACTAAAATGCACCTGCTGCAAAAGTCCACTAGCTTCAGAAAATCATCAGCTCTCATTTGTCAGCACAAAGTGTATGACGGTATGAACATCACAAACTTAAAGTCTCCAGCCTCCCTCTGTCATCTTATTTAGGATTATGCAAAAACAATTAATCAGACTGCCTTTTTTGGCTTCCCATTGGAATTAACAACATTCTCTTTCATAGGGAATACTTAATGCCATAAAACAGGCTACAATTACACCTCTCTCCACAAGAAACCGAGCGTGCACCTCAAAGTCATTGACATCTACTGTTTTTTTTCAATCTTAGCATTACAGACCTAACCCTAAAAAGGGAGATTTCTAGAAAAGTACCAGAGTATACAGAAGTTCACACTGCACTGCATGACCACAAGCCGGGACGAGAAGCTCCTAATCTCCTGAGATCAAAATGCAGTATTGATACTCCTTGACCTTTCCACAGCCTACAACACAGTCGTGCAGGCTGTGCGAATTGATGAGATACGCAAACACTATTTAAGATTAAATCCAGACATTTTCGCAAACACAAAATCAGACTTTTACCATCCGAATCGAAGGACCATCCTTTGGAGTGCCTTGTCAGCTTGAATGTGCTTCCTAGCTCAATCGATTAACAAAACTACCTGTAACAGCAAATGCATATTGATGGCGCAGGGTTATACCTAGTTCGAAAAGGCTCTCTGGAGCCATGGCTGACGAGCCTTGAGAGGCAGTGTGCTCCCTTTCTTTGTAATTTTGCCATAAAGAAACCATCACAGAGGATTAAAGAAGGTGATACAATTACAAGTCAGCACAGCAGAAGGTCGTCCCTTATGACAGCCTATCTTCACTGGGCAGTTCATGGAGCTTTCTGGAGGTACAGAAAACACTGTTACAATTACATATGAAACACCATCACTCCCTTCTTTCCTCCTGCAATTGTGGTCACTTATTAATTCTACCCGTGTTTCCCTGGCCTACCTACTACTGGTGTGTCTTCATAGGAGTAGGCCGTGACAGCCGTTATGCTTCTGGCATAGACTGTAAAGAGCTAATGTGTTACTGCATTCCATTCCCTGGTGTTTCCATCCAGTCTTGCTGCTTTTCTTTCTTACTCTCAGACTATTTGAGTTTTGTTTAGGGACAGTAACTGCTGTTATAGGGTGTACATAAAGCATCTTACCCTTAGCTGCACCAATGTTGAGTTAACTTCTGTGGCTAGGACATTAAGGTCCAGATTCATAAATGTAGCACCACTTTCCTTGTGGCCCCTTGCGCCCTGCCTACTACCACCATATCTAAATTAAAATTTAGATACGTATTTAAAATACGGCACACCATGGCGGAGGATAGGGGACACTAGTGTCAGAATTTCTGATGCTGTTGTTCAGGGTTAGCGCCAAAATGTTGGCATTAACCCTGAGCAGTACATAGGGATCCATTGTAAACAATGGTGCGCCCCCTTTAACACCTGCTCTAAGCAGGCGTTGAAAGTGCCGAAAAAAATGACTCAAAGAAATATCTTCAATTTCTTTGCACCATTTTTTAGGCCCCCCCAATGGCTTCCTTTGCATACATCATGCCTGGTGCAGGCATAATGTAGCACAAAGGGTTACAAAGTGGTGCAATGCATGCATTGTGTCACTTTGTAAACATGGAGGGGAAAAAGCCACCATAGCGTCACCTTAGTGTAAAAAAATTAACCTAAAGTGGTGCTAGGCCCTCTTAAATCAGGGCCCAACGTTCCAAGCCTCCAGCATGCAGCTGTCCATGTGCACTATTGTGGTCTCTTGTTGTTGAGTGGCACGAGCGGTCCAGTAACAGTATAATGTGCCCTTCAGTCTTTGGCCCATATTTATGGGGAATTGGGGTAGGGCAGCGCTGCAAGTCTTCTTGCTGCACTGACCTAAGTCAATGTGAAAGGGCAGAAATGCACCATATTTATGCAATATGGTGCATTTCTGTCCTTTCCTCCTGCGCTGTCACACAGTTGGCTGCCTATTGCCAACTGTGGTGCAAGGGTACCTGCGTTGCATGCAGGACTATTTTTATGTAGGAAGGGACATCTTCCTCGACAAAAACAATCCTGAGAGGCGTTTTCCTCTATTTAGTAGTGCTGCAAAATGCAGCACACACAGAAAGTGGAGAAATGAAAATATTTCTCCTCATCATGCCTGCTCTGGGGAGGCATAAGGTTTTGCCACTGCCGCAGGTTTACGTGATTAAGTAAATCTGGGACAGCATCAAAATCCATGGAACACCTCCCTGGTGCAGAGTAAGGCAACACAGCAACTTGCGCTGCTTTTTCTTACTTCATATCTATGAGGCCTTGCAAAGCCATGCAAAGTGGCTTTGCATGGCCTCACAGATATGGTTGAGAGGCTTGCGCAGCCAGAGTGTCGAAAAAAAGTGACGCTCCAGCGGCGAAGGCCTCTGGCAAATATGCCCCTTTGTGTTTTGCTATGCGCACATCAAAAGGACTTGCTCTTAACTTTGTCTTTTTCTCTTCTAGACATTATGTAGGATCCAAGAAATGGGTCAAAGGCAACTCGTCAACTATAAAGCCTTCTGAACTTGTATGGTTGTCTATCTCCAACCTTTGGGTGACCGAGTGCCAGTCCTGGCTTTCTTGAATCTACAATGAAAATACGATGAAAAATAATAGAAAATCATGCTCATTGAAAAACAACAACAGAGCTGTCGATCAGAAAGATCTTAAGTGGAAGGAAGGAATTGTAGATTAATTTTATCTGTGTAAATAATGGTGGTATGTTCTGTTAAATGGAGCTAATACCACCACTTCGGAAAAACAGTTTTATGGCTAGATGTTCTTGATCATTGATTCTGTTTTGGACAAAGTTTTCTATTAAAGAATGCTATCAGAAGCATTTATCCAGACTCTGGGCCCCTTAGACTAAGAGTAGCTTGCACAGCAGAGTGAGAAGCATTTTCGTTGACTATGGAATTTCGTTCCAGGATCTGGGTGACACACGAGTGGAACTAAACAGAAATACTTTTTCAGTGCATGAAAAGTACCTTCTGTCTTGGTTCCCCTGGAACTTCACCCCTTTCTTAGTAATGGGGTACTAGGAGCTACCACATCGAAGAAACGCGAATTGAAACGTCAAAAAAAGGTTTGCTAAAACGAGGAAGCTTTGTGTGTCCTTCACACAGGTGTGAGTTCGCCAATTCAATATGTATCAATATTTTTGTAATAGATCTTTATTCTGAGGTTCTACAGAGGTCACATGATAGTAGCTTTGTGTAAAGGCAGTTCTTTGGCAGTCATTTCAGATTTGCTTTTAAATGTTGGATGTGTTTGTTTTTTCTTTTTAAAATAGATCAATATTCAATCTCTATAAACCACCAAACAGGTGTCCAAAAGGTCCATAAGGAAACCATTCATAAAACTTTGGAAATTTCTCTGAATAGGTGGCAAATGGAATCAGGCCCATCTATGAGGTGGGGGGAAGCAATGGTGGCTGAAGGGCGTAAGGGAGGGAAGGAGAATGCGTGTCCTGACAGAGGGGATCACTCCATGCTCCTCCCCTTAGCAAAGAAAGAGGTCGGACAGGGCCAGAGTTCAAGTCCTGGTTGCTATTGCAGCTAAAGTGTTTTTTCTGTCTAATGAAATCTGATGTTCCATTCACCCAGGGAAACCAGTGAGAAAACACTGGGCCGTTTCGGATCGAGCAGAGTAGAATTATGCAAATCACTCACTACTGTTCGGAACTGCAGCCGCAGCTTGTCAGGGCTTCCTGGCTTGGGGTAACCAGACATCTGCTGCTCAAACTTCTGAGTGAAACATTTTGGACACTTACGTATTTTTACCTGTATTTTGTGAGGCATTTTAGATGTAGAGCAGTTGTATTCGGATGTTTTCTCTTTGTTTTAAACGCTCAAAAGCCAGACCGGTACTCCACAAACTAGTCTCAAGACAATGGCTTAGAACATCTCCGAGATCGGTAGTGATAAGGATAAGCAGGAGTAAACAGCATCACTTTCTGAAGTCTGATAATGTAAGACATATCTGATCTAGTTGCTCTGTATGAGACCTTATTCTGTAACAACCTTGTTCATCAAGGGAAGGGTACTCTGCCCATAGTCTAAGCCATAAAATGTATATAATCTGAGGCGTCATAGAACTGCAATCAGACATGTAATATACACCCCACAAGAAGAGCACTATGGAACACTTTGCAGCTTATAAACAGTCACCTTCCTGAAAGGCTCTAGAAGGTAGCTTTACGTCGGAAATCTGAACAAGTAAAAGCCCTGTGAACTGAAGGATGGCTCTTCTGCCACGGCCCCAAGCCTACAAAATCTATGAAACGTGTACAATAGCTTTCTCAACAGAACTTGTTCGAACAACTTAACGTAAAGGATTATTTTGCCTTCAAATGCCTAACCTTTCATTCCGATGCACAAGCCTATTTGATGTGTGTGACCTGGTGGTGTAGATTTGCTGTGAGGTGACAGAGTCCATAAGATCTATGCAAACCGAATGATGCAGATGACTTAGTTGCTTGAGGCATGAGCCTGTGACCACATAGATTGTTCGATATGGCAGCATGGCTTGAAAGATTTCTTGTTCTTAAAGGATATATTTTCTGTACAAAGACTGATGGTTGTTTGAAACATATGAATTAATTGTTGACTGATGCGTGAACCTTCACATTATCTCGAAGCCTAGAATCGTCTCAGAGGACATAGCCTATAAGACTTATACACCCTGGAATATGTCTGCATGGTCCTGGAGGATATGTGCAAACAAAGGGATGACTGTGTTGTCCCAAGCCGATCCTTGTGTGATCTGTGTAACCTGATGGATACCCTTCTCTCTGAAACCTTAGGCTGTACAGCCTGTACCGAGAGAGATACATTTGTTGTTCACACCCCTAATAAAATGTGTTGCATTGGATAAATATACTGACTGACGTCTGTTCCTATAAAATCTGTATAACCCGAAGGGCAGTGATGTAGTCCGAACCTATAACTTCTTTGTAATCTGAACAATTTTCGACTGAGACTGAGAGATACACAAATCTAAGGTTGATCTTTTCTACATGAATATTTGGAGAATGCTAATATCTGTGTAACTTGAAAGATTTCTCTACTGTCTAAAACGTAGATCCCTATGATTTGTGTAACATCTGCAAGGGCTCCATTCTCTAAATTTGACCCAGATGACATATTTTTACCAAAACTATATCTGACCTTAGAACCCCCTTCACTCAGAGTTAGAAACTGGGGATTGGGATTATGTAGGCCACCACTGTAACATATACCCTTGCACATTTTCCACCTCCCTGGTGACATGTCTGACCTTCAATCATTGCAATATGCTCTATTATCACTTCATTGTACATTGACGTCTCTAGGCGCTAACAAATGCAGTAACAAGTTCTATATCTAAGGCGCAAGGGATCCCTCTCTAACAGCTGACCCCAATGGGTTTCTGAACTGAGTCCCACTTAAATGTTACTTGTTTATTGTCCTTTTCTGTCTTCAGCGTTTCAGACAAAATGTTCATAAATAGCACTGTGGGGAATACCTAAAGGTGTTTCTGGATCAAGTTATGGAAAGGAAACAGCGAAAGAGAAATAAGAGAGAGGGCACAATAGAGAAAAATGAGAGAGGAAAAGGTAAGAAAGAAAAGTAAAGATGAGAGAAGAAAGATGAGTAGACGGGGAAATAAAGAAAGGGAGGAGGAAGGAAAGGTGAAATGGAGGAAAGAAATGAAAGGAAAGAAGGGACAAAGGAGAAAGGGAGAAGTGAAAGGTGAAAAAATATATGAATGGAAGGGTAGACGAATTAATAGATCAGAAGGTGACAGATGAATGACAGAGTGAAATGATTACCAGGTGAAAGGGTGAATGAACTGAACGATGGAAGAATGAACAGATGGGGAAGAGTAAAAGGATGGATGATGAAAGGACTCATGGATGCATGGATGGATGGATATATATATGGTTAGATGGATGGATGATGGAAGAAGGTATGGCTAGATCGGTGGCTGGAGGGAAAGGTGAAGGGATGGGCTGATCGATTTATGAATAGATGCAGCTGTGAAAGAAAGAATGGATAGAAAGAGGATTAAATGGTAACATAACTCTTCTACGGAGGTTCGGCTTTCCTTGCTTCGTGTGCGCCATGTAATTAAATGTATGTTTCAGGTGGGGGGTATGTTAATTTTTTGCCTACTCCCTTGTGTGCGATACTCCCTTTGCACCTAAATTGACATAAATAGCCAACCATACTTCCGTTAACTGAGAAAATTCTTAGCAGTGATGATTCAGATTCAGAATGTGTTCTACACAAATGGACGTGTCTCCCTGCTTCCTCTTGACAGCTGTATTGATTCAGATCACTTTTAAGAGTTTTTCATTTGATTGTAATTGACAACATAAAGCACATAAAATTAATCAACTTAATCCCTTCATATACTCCTTTTAGAGTACATTACTGGATGGAAGTGGGGTGGCTCATCTTTTCAGGCACAAAAATGTGCCTTGGTTTGGCTGCAGCATTAAATGGCTGTGCACTATGGGGCATACTTATACTCTTTTCCGTTTTAACGTCAATATTTTATGCTAAAACCACACAAATTTAACTCCATATTTATATTTTGACACTAGACACGTCTAGCTTCAAAATATTAGAGTTAGCGCCATTTTTGAATGCATGAACCCACCTTGCGTCAATGAGATGCAAGGTGGGAGTTCCCGTCCCAAAAATGACTCTAAGCCCATAGCGCCATATTTATCCCCACGTGCAAAAATGGCTCACGAGTGGGAGGTAGACCTAAATAATGGCGCTAAGCCTGCTTAGTACCATTATTTAACGCCTGGGTCAGACCAGTCATTAAAGTACCTGTGGACCCATTGCCATGGTCAAACACCAAGGAATGGGCCCACAGATGCCCACCCCAAGCCCCAGGAAGACCCCCACCCATACCAGAGGGATCCCAGAGGATGGAGGACCTCATCCCAGGTGAGTAAAGTAAGTATTTTTTTTTTTCCTGTAAAGTGCTATTGGGGGCCTGCCATGCAGTGAGTCTAATGGCCATGCCCAGAGGACACTCGTCCCCTGTGCTGGCCATTGCGGTGGTGGGCATGACTCCTGTCCACACTTAGACAAGAGTCATGTTTGTGGCTGCTTGTGCGTCAGAAAATGACATTAGACTGATTAGCGGCAGAAAATCTGCAGCTAACCAGCCTACTGTCATTTTCTGGTGCACAACCCCCATTTCCCATATTGTCACTCCCACCCTGCTTGCATCTTTTTTTGTGACACCAGCCTATTTTAGGCGCCGGCTTGCTCCATTCCTTAAATATGGCATCCAGCTGGCGCTGTAGAATGACACAAGCCAACGCTAATATTTTTGCCGCAAAACTGCATTACCAATAGCAATTTGCGACCCACTGGGAATCGCAAAAATCACAGGGATGGTGGCCTGCTGGGGTCAGCGGACCACAATGTTTGTAATTGCTTTTAAATAAATAAATCTTTTTTTTTAACACAGCCCATTTTCCTTAAATGTAACTAACAATTTGACTGACCTCATGAATATTAATGAGGTAGCTAGCAAATTAAGATCCATTAAGGTTCACTGCCTTCCCCAAGATGGTGTCCTGTTGAAGTCAACACACCACCATAGCTGTGATTGATTGTCAGTATTTGTTTGTAATTTGGTTGCTTTTTCTTAACGGGATGCGTTAAAAAAAAAAACTTTACAAACATTTTTTAAGACTAGACTTACTCTCAAAAATGTTTTTGTTAACATTCACAAAGGACTCCTTGGTTACCCCTTCACGTTTGTGTATGGGTTACCACTACCTTTGTATAGTTGGTAAGATGTTAATGTTTTGAAACTGGATTTTGGTTGCAAAACATTAATACATCCCATTCTGGATCACTATTTGGAAGAACATCCCAAACATACTCCTTCCAAATATTGCTCCCTAATGTGAACACAAACCCAAATTGCAATTAGGTTATATTTCACCTAATCACAAATTGTGTTTGGTAGATACCAAAAGTCAATTTTGCTGTTGCAAACAGTCAGATTTTACAAATTGCATTATTTGCAACGCAAAAGGCTTTGTACATCTGTCACTTAATGTGCCATGTGAATTATGCATGCTATATGACTAAATAAGCAAGGAGAATATGAAAGAGGCATGGAGGTACTGTTTTGCTGGGCTATATGTGTAAACGTATACCTTTAAACTTTAACTAATCATAATTCATTTTCGCTTTGTTCTAATCCATTTAAACTTTATCACAGTGAATTATGCAACATATCGTGATATAAAAAAAATATCAACTGTTCAACAGAATGTTCACTATGCTTGCACGCATGTATCCAAAAGATGAGGACTTTTTGGTTTAAACATGCATTTAGCTACGGGAAGTAATAAAGAAGTTCTTCCTGAGAAGACTAAAAAAAAGAACTGCACATATCTTAGGCTAGGGCAAATTCTTCACAAAGTGATTGATGCTACTTCCTTCCATAAAAGTCAACATGGGCATTTTGATTGGGTGGGAAGTTCACAATTACCCATTAGGCTGTGGTGTTATACACTTAAAAAATGTAAGTTTAGATGTCATTAAATTGGATACAGCTATCCAAAAATCTAGGAGCAATTTCATGGAAACGTTTCTCACATTGTGATCATCAGGGAGAGGATGTGTAATGACCAGAACTGCTAACTTTAGAACTGGGAAAATAGGGGGCATATTTATCAACATTTTGCGTTCCCTTGTGCCACACAAGGGGGTGCAAAGGCGATACAAAGCCTAGATGAGATTTACCAAGCCACTCAAGGTGACCTTGCTTAGGTCTTGGATGGCTTTGTAAATCTGATGTAACGCTAGACAGCGCAAGTCACTGCCTTGTGATACTCTGTTCCAATGAGGTGTTCTATGGGTGGAGCGTGGGTGTTCCCACACATTCACCTATGGATTCTGAAGCATTCCCAAATTTACCAATACTGGTTGACCTGGGAATGTGTCAGAATGCTACACCTGCCTAGGGGAGGTGTAACAAGAAGACATTTCTTTATTTCTTCTTGTTTTTTTCTCTTTCTATTTGTGCTGCAGAATGCAGCACATGTAGAAAGAGGAAAAAGCCCCAGGAGATTGTTTTTGGGCAGGAAAATGTCGGCGCTTGGCAGCAGTTTATGTGCCAGCTCAGGCAGAGAGCTGGAAGGCACTGTATGATGTTAAATACATTCCAGTCAAGTTTGCGCTGAACAAAATTACAAAAAACATTGGGGTAGATTAAAGAAAAGTGGGGCTGCATCCAATGGAGCCTCACATTTCTTGCACCCCTTAGCGCCCCCCTAACACCACCATATGTCCTCTGTATTTAAGATACGGCGTATCATGTTGGTAGTTATCGAACTAGTGTCACAATGTGTGATGCTAATTTGGCGCTTTGCCGGATTAGAGTAAAAAATGTTGATGCTAATCCTGCAAAGCACATTGAGGCCCATTATAAATAATCATGTGCCTCCTTTTAACACCTGATCTATGCAGGCATTAAAAATGCTGCAAAAATGCTGCAAAAAATAAAATCTTTTAGAGTTTTTTCGCCATGTTTTTGGCCTCCTTAACGAGAGAACGCCCTCTTGCAAACAACATGCCTGGTGCAGGCATAATGTGGCACACGGGGTTACAAAGTGGTGCAAGGCATGCATGCTCCACTTTGTAAATCTGGTGTGGTGATTTTGGTGTGCCACATTAGCGTAAAAAAAAAAGTGACAGCAATGTGGCGCAAGGAGGCACTAGGTCCTCTTAAATCTGGGCCATTGTCTTTAGAAAACACGTTCTCTGACCTTGCAATTACTCTGCCATCTTGAATCGAACTTTAATAGCTCCTTCAGGGCATCTCAGTATTGCACTAATTTCTTCTCAGAGGACACAGCTAACAGCACATAGTACCCACATGTATCATATTGTTAGGTTGAGTGTATTGTAAAACACACATGCCAGACTGCGTGCAGTTGGGTTTATTTGAAGATCAGAGAATTCTGTCCAAGATGCTGGAGCAACCAAAGGCTGGACAACAGCTGTATTCTCATTTCAGAAATTCTGTTTTCTAAATGAAACACAACTCTCACTTTATGGCATGTACTTTTCTCTCTTTAGAATAATCCCATTTTCCCTTATCCTACATAACAATTGGCTGAATGACTCATCAGGACTCTCCCTGTCATTGGCATAAACTAGGATGTAGTCCTGGAAAAACGTATGGGGTGAGAACATTTTCCTTTTGCCTAATTAAGTGGAATTTCAGAAAAAAATGTAAAATTATGTAAAATGCAAATCTGTCATTTAGAGCAAAATGCGTCCTTGGGTCGGTAAAGAAATAGAACAAAAAACAAGTGCTGAGAACAGCTATGAATTCTGTTCGTGTGCATTTATTCTGTGCTTTCGCAGTGGGATTTTTACCTGTATGGATGTGTAACTACACAATATGAATTAATAGTGTAATTGCAGAAACTTCACATAACAAGCTTAACAACATAAAACACTGGAATTTACGCAAGATTACATCAATGTACCAAAAATTTCACCCTAGCCTAAAATAAATCACACTTTCTAGTCCACCCAAAACATTTTTCAATTTCCTTAAAGCATGCAGCCATGGACACGGCTCTGACTGGTATTCTGACTAACCTGAAAGCACCCATATTTGTAAAACATTAAGTTAGCGCCGATCCCTCCTGGAGATGTACCTCGTGGAATGCCGTAGAGTGGCCCATCAGACTGAACATGCAGCCATCACTCAGCATATACATTACCTCGGATGTATTGAACAGGGTCTGGCGATCAATCCAGATATTAGGAATGAGATCACAAAACACATACATTCTTAATTTGCTACCAACGTCGTTGGCCACCAAAACCACAAGTATCAACCACCCTGAAGCGTTGATATGTCCTATAATGCCAAATCTCAACAATTGGTCCAGTTTCTCTCTTAATGGCCTCATCATGAGATTAGATACTCATTTAAGTTTAACCTCTTTGCAGACAAGGACGTAACGGTTATGTCCTTGGCTGCGTGGTTGAGGCACTAAGGATGTATCCGTTACATCCTGGTACCGGCTCAAGGGGGAAGCGCTATCACTTCCCCCATGAGCCTCGCCTCAGCGCCCCCACTGCAGGGATGGAAGGGAAATTGCTTCCCCTTCCACCCTCACCCCCGCAGCATCTGATGACGTCATTGCGTGATCGTGCACTGACCTCATCAGGGGCCTGCCCCTGTAGCTGAGCTTCCAGCGCGGATCAGAAGAGAAATGCTTTTGCATTTCTCCTCCGATCACTGAAGGGGCTGAGAAAGGCATGAAAGCAGAGAAAAGGCCTTTCCTCTTCTTTCATATCTCCCTCAGCATTTCTGCTTCCCGGTCGCGATGCAATCGTTGCAATTGACATGAGGAGAGCTGCCCCTTGGGCAAGAGCCACTCCCCACGAGGACAAATAATTTTTAGGCCATTGCTGCCCCCCCGGGGGCAGATCGGACCAATATAATTAGGCCGATCTGCCCCAAGGGGGGGCAAAAAAAACCTGGACACCAAGGATAATTTTTTTGTTTTTTTATTTTTTTTATATGTGGGGAGCGATCCCTTAGGCAACGGTAGCTCCCCGGGGGCTAAATTACTTTTAGGCCATTCTGCCCCCCTTGGGGGCAGATCGGCCTATTTGTATTACCCACAATGCCCTGCAAACCTCCAACTTTGCTGGAAATCACACATTTTCCCCACATTTTTGTGATGGAACCTTCTGGAATCTGCAGGAATCCACAAACTTCCTACCACCCAGCATTGTCTCTTCTATACCAATAAAAATTCTGCTGGACTTGTCAGCCTAACAATGCTTTTTTTTTTCAAACTGTCCTTTTGGACCAGCTTTGGTTTCCCCTCAATTTTGACATGTTTTTGGCTCTTCCCTGTCACAGGCACTTGACCCACCTACACAAGTGAGGTATGATTTTTACCGGGAGACTGGGGGAACGTTGTGTGGTAGGAAATTAGTCCCGATGCGATCATCCCACACAGAAATGTGGGAAAACTGTGATTTTTTTAGCTAATATTGAGGTTTGCTGAGGATTCTGGGTAAGAAAACATTGGGGGATCCTCGCAAGTCACACCTCCCTGGACTCCAACGGTGTCTACTTTTCAGAAATGTCTGTGTTTGGTAGGTTTCCTTAGATGGCAGCTGAGCCCAGGACCAAAAACGTAGGTGCCACCCCGCAAAAACAAGTTGTTTTGTATTTGATAATTTAGCACCAGGCCTACCCACACAAGTGAGATACCATTTTTATCGGGAGACTTGGGGGAACGCTGGGTAGAAGGAAAATTGTGGCTCCTCTCAGATTCCAGAACTTTCTGTCACCGAAACTTGAGGAAAAAGTGTTTTTTTTGGCCACATTTTGAGGTTTGCAAAGGATTCTGGGTAACAGAAGCTGGTGAGAGCCCCACAAGTCACCCCATCTTGGATTCCCCTAGGAGTCTAGTTTTAAAAAATGCAGAGGTTTGGTGGGTTTTCCTAGGTGCCGGCTGAGCTAGGTGCCAAAATCTTTGCAACTTTGCAAAAATCACTTTAGATTTCAACAAGCATTAGGCCTACCCATGCAAGTGAGGTACCAAATTTTATCGGGAGACTTAGGGGAACACAGAATAGCAAAAAAAGGGTTATTGCCCCTTGTCTTTCTCTACATTTGTTCCTTCCAAATGTAAGACAGTATGTAAAAAAGACATCTATTTGAGAAATGCCCTGTAATTCACATGCTAGTATGGGCACCCCGGAATTCAGAGATGTACAAATAATCTCTGCTTCTCAACACCTTATCTTGTGCCCATTTTGGAAATACAAAGGTTTTCTTGATACCTATTTTTCACTCTTTATATTTCAGCAAATGAATTGCGGTATACCCGGTATGGAATAAAAACCCATTGCAACGTGCAGCTCATTTATTGGCTCTGGCTACCTAGGGTTTTTGATGAACCTACAAGCCCTACATATTCCCACAACCAGAAGAGTCCAGCAGACATAACAGTATATTGCTTTAAAAATCTGACATCGCAGCAAAATGTTACAGAGTAAAACGTGGAGGAATATGGCTGTTATTTTCACCTCAATTTCAATATTTTTTTATTTCAGCTGTTATTTTCTGTAGGAAACCCTTGTAGGGTCTACAATTACCCCTCGCTGAATTGAGAATTTTGTTTAGTTTTTAGAAATGTTTAACTGTCTCGGATCCAGCATTGGTTTCACACCCATTTCTGACACAAACTGTGAGGAGGCTTAAAGCACAAAAAATCGTAAAAATGGGGTATGTCCCAGTAAAATTGTGTTGAAAAATAGGGTTTTCTGATTCAAGTCTGCCTGTTCCTGAAAGCTGCGATCATGGTGATTTTAGCACAGCAAACCCTTTGTTGATGCCGTTTTCAGGGAAAAAAACACAATCCTTCGTCTGCATCCCTTTTTTCCCATTTAAACAAAATAAAAATGTTGCTGTATTTTGGCTAACTTCTTCATCTCCTTCAGGGGAACACACAATGTCTGGGTACCTCTAGAATCCCTAGGATGTTGGCAAAAAGGATGCAAATCAGGCGTGGGTAGATTATGTGGACAAAAAGTTATGAGGACCTAAGCGCAAACTGCCCCAAACAGCCAAAAAAAGGCTGGCACCTGAGGCGGAAAAGGCCTGGCAGCAAAGGGGTTAAGTACCAGCATCTTAGTGTTGCTCTTCAAAATTGCTTTGTGCTTGAAGTCTTAAAGAAGTCCCAATTCCTCTTTGAGTACTCACAGAACTCTTGGGAAATGTTGTCATCTTCAGTCACCCTTCTCACTAGTAAAACTTGCTCGGGGAAATTAGCATTAAAACTGATACCAAAATCTCTTTGATGCCTTTACTCTAGGCCCTTGTTTGGTCACGTATACTTTAGCCACTGTCTCTGTGCAATTTAATGAAATATTCCTAACAGAGAAACTGATCAAGTCAATTTCGTCCCACCATACCACCCCAAGATTAAAGTCTGGTGGTGACAAAGTCATATTTTCCTTTCCAAGTATTTCCTCCTAGTTTCTGTCACCAGTAAGGGTAAATAGCAATTCCAAATCAGCCAAATTTGTCAAGGCCTTTTTGCTGATCTTGACCTCATATTCAGGCAATGCTGACTTGCTCTCTATCTACAACTCCATCCACCTGATCCAACATGTCAATATCCTGGTGTCTAACTTGCAAAATCAATCTTTGACCTTAATTGTCATTCAAGACAAAAGCCCATGACATCTTGTATGTTCTGCACCTTGCCATCCTTGCATACCCTTGCATAATGTCCATGTTTACCACACTTCCTGTAAGTTACTGTTAGACTTTCCATCCTTGGTGTGGTGGCCCTTAACTTTGTGCCTGTTTCCCAGGTTGTTGATGTGTGCTGGACTCTGTTTTTGCTGTTTTTGTTACTCTGGACACTTTACAACTGCTAAACAGTGCTGAAGTGCAAGTACTCCTATACAAAATGTGTATGTAATTGGTTCATCCATGATTGGCATATTTGATTTACTAGTAAGTCCCTAGTACAGTGCACTAGAGGTGCCCATGGCCTGTTAATCAAATGCTACTAGTGGGCCTGCAGCAGTGGTTGTGCCACCCACAATAGTAGCTATGTAAACATGGCTCAGACCTGCCATTGCAGTGTCTGTGTGTGCAGTTTTTAAACTGTAAATTCGACTTGGCAAGTGTACCCACTTGCCAGGCCTAAACCTTCCCTTTCCTTACATATAAGACACCCCTAAGGTAGGCCTAGGTAGACCCAAGGGCAGGATGCAGTGTATGGTTAAGGTAGGACATATAGTAATGTGTTTTATATGCCCTTACAGTGAAATACTGCTAAATTCATTTTTCACTGTTGCAAGGCCTGTCCCTTTCATAGGTTAACAGGGGGGCTACCTTTAAATATGATTAAAGTATAGATTCCCTTTGGGAGCAGATATACAGCTGGAGTTTAGGGTCTCTGAGCTCACAATTTAAAAATACATCTTTTAATGAAGTAAAGATTGTGTGTTTGAAAATGCCACCTTCAGAAAGTGGGCATTTTCTTGCTTAAACCATTTCTGTGACTCTGCCTGTTTGTGGATTCCCTGTCTGGGTCAGTGTGACAGTTGGGCTGTTTGCACCTCTCTCTAAACAGTGACACAAAGGGAGCTGGGATGTAGTCTGCATTTCCTGATGAGCCATCTGTGCTAGGAGGGAGGGGAGGAGTGGTCACTTACACCTGAAAGGGCTGTGCCTTCCCTCACACAATGCAGTCTCCAAACCCCTGGTGTGTGTCTGGGGCCTGACCTGGGCAAAGCAGGATTTCACAGACAAGAGAGACTTTCCTTTGAAGTAAGCCTACTTCAAAGGTCAAAATGGGTATAAGAAGGGCACCCAAATCCACAGACTTTAGAACACTTCGGGAAATCAAGAGGAACCTCTGCCTGGAGAAGAGCTGAAGAGCTGAGGAAGAAGAGCTACCCTGCCTGTGACTGTGCTCTGTGGAGCTATCCTGCAGTTGCTGCTTCTGCCTGTACTAGAGGACAAAGACTGACTTTGTGTTGCCTTCCTTCTTGTGAAGAACTCTTCAAGGGCTTGATTTAGAGCTTGCCTCCTGTTCTTTGAAGTCTCAGGGACAGCAAAGACTTCTCTCTGCCAGCACCTGGAGCCTCTGCTGAGACTCCTACTCTGCCAAGTGGTGCCCTTCCAGTTCCTGGGACCCTGAAAGGAGAAGCTGGCAGGCCAGGAGTGAGAAATCCACGCACCGACCGCCGCGCAGGGAAAAGATCAACGTGACTCTGATCTGCGGCTGAAAAATCGGCGCGCCACCAGCTTCACGGGTGAATATCGACGCTCGCCTGCAGCGTGACCGGAAGATCGATGCCCGCAGCTGGAGAAACGACACGCAGCATAGCTGACGGAGGCTGGGGAGATCGCAACCCACGATGCATGGTTTTCAGATCATCGTGTGGCAGGATTTCTGACGCAAACCTCGCTTGGCGTGCAAAAATGATGCAAGGTCTGCCCGGACCCGAGAGTGCGGGTCGAATTGACGCATTGCCCTCCGGGAGAGAGAAGAAACGACACACGCTGACTTGACTGAAGGAGAAATGACGCAAGGCCTCGTGAGTGAGTGATATGGACGCATCGCAAGCCCTTTTTGATGCACACTCGCTCGTGCTGGGTTATTTTTGACGCACCCAGGTACATTTTCATGCTAACAACGTTAGTGTTGTGTTTAAAATGAAATGAAGACTCTTTTTGCTTTTCACTTGATAACTTGACTTGTGTATTGTGGATTTTTTGTTGTTTTGGTCTTTTTTTGTTTCGATAAATATTTTCTATTTTTCTAAACCTTTGTTGTGTCATTTTGTAATGTTTTCATTAAGTTACTGTGCATGTTGTTACAAATACTTTACACTGAGCACTCTGAAGTTAAGCCTGCCTGGGGGAGCAGGGGTTAGCTGAGGGTGATTCTCTTTTACCCAGACTAGAGTGAGGGTCCCTGCTTGGACAGGGAGAAACCTGACTGTCAACCAAGGACCCCATTTCTAACAGTAACATTTAGGGCATAGCAATTCACACTGTTGGAAAGATGCCAATCAGTGCTTCATTTCAGCCGGGGGTTTCTGCTGCTCAGCACTGGCACTTAATTGTCAACACCAGCACTGTTGACAGCTTGCCACATGGTGGCACTCTTTGTCTTATTTACAAATGAGCACAAAAACAGTTGTTTAATAATTCAATTCAATATATATTTAAAATGGCTAGTACCTGCCGCCCAAGCTATTGTTATATCTCTGTGGGCCTGCAATAGGAGGAATTGTCACATTTGGAGTAATGGTATGGTTAGTATTTGTGTTGCTACTGCCATTGGCATCACTGGCACGGCCAATGGGTGGTGCAGGCTCCTGACGAGGGCCCTGACACTTATTTCTTTTACAAATTAAGCACTGGTGCCAGGAGCTACCACGCTTAAAGCATTTCTATTTTTGGCCTCTCCCCAGACTTGGTTTCACATTTTTTTCACTAATTTTCTGCATCTTGGACTTTTCATCCCCCAACAAAACCCTAGATTCAGACACCCTCTGTTGGGCTTGGCTCCTTCTGCAAGGTCATCCCTAAATGCTTAGTCTTCACCCTTGTTTTCCAAACCCATTGATATTGGGTTTTTGGACTCTGCATCCTTTACCACTGCTAACCACTGATAAAGTGCTTGTGCACTCACCTTAAAATATAGTGGAATTGGTTTATTTAATTTACTTGTAAGTCCTTAACAAAGTAGTTCTATGTGTACCCAGGGCCTGTAAAATAAATGCTACTGGTGGGCCTGCAGCACCAACTGTGCCACTGGCTTGAGTAGCCCTTTATCACAGGGGTTAGATCTTTGGGAACAGTACTCCCCAGATGCCTACCTTCCAGCAGTTCCCACCATAAGAAAGAACAGAGGATCAGAGTGGCCAGGTGAGGGAAGGAGATTAGGGAGGGTACTGCGGAGAAGGAGACCTGCAAAAGGAAAATAACACAAATATACAGAACTGGCACGTTTGTTACACACCATACAATGACAACAGATATTTCTCTGACAAGGTTCTCAACCTCTCATTTTTATCTGTTTCTGGTTGTCAAGGACCTTGTGGGAATTTTCCAGTTTTCACAGTTTCTCAATGCGCAATTATCAGTTTAGCAATAATTATATCGCTCAGATTTTACAGAATTCTAAGTGTCATCATAACATTATCAGAATAGTTACAACAAAGTAGTTGGTTCTCTGGTAATGTGCAGTGGTTAGCTTCACCATGCATACATCTGTGTTAGAGTGCCACAAAATGTTCACTACATACTTGTGAGCTACTTGCCCACAAGTAGTGTCTTAAGCACATACATTCACACATGCCAGCGCGATTCAATATTAGGAAGGGGTGCCCTAAACACAACGCTTCCTAATATTGAATCGCAAATCCTATTTGAGATTCGGTAATAGGTTACCTAATCTCAAATAGCACGCAATGCTTGTTTTATGTTACAAATGGCACGATTCTTCAAATCAGACTGTTTGTGACCCAAAAAAAGTTTTGTACATCTAGCCCTTAGTGCCTGCAGTGAGCCATTTGCAAATGGGAAGGGGTCCTCAAAGGACTCCTTCCCCTTTGAGAATGTCTGCAAAACATTTTTTTTAGAGCAGGAGGTGGTCCCACGGACCACTGCCTACTCTTAAAAGATTAAAAGAAAGCTTTTCATTGTCTTTTTTATATGCATCTCATTTTCCTTTAGGGAAAATGGGCTGCACTTAACACAAATTGCTGTATTGTAAAGCAAGCACAGACATGGTCTGTTGACTTGGGCAGAGATCCACCCTAAGTCAGGAGACCATGTCTGTGATTGCAATTTATGATATCCAAATTCGTAAACTTATACTTTAGTCCAAGTTTAGAACAAATGTCTAAGTTTACCTTTGTGAATTGGCCTGAACTTTTGCTCTAAACTTAGACAAAAGTCTAAGTTTTCGACACTGGGAATTCACATAGGGCATTTACGATTACTATCTTTATATCTGCACTCAAGGTATTACAGACTTTTGCGGGATGACACTGAAGGAGCTTCACACGATCAGCATGAGACAACCTGCACAGGGAACACATTTACTCAAGCACCTGCAAGAGCCCAGGATGGTTTTCAAATAGTGTAAAAGCTCCCACCACATGCAATTGTATCTCCAAAAAATTGTGCTGCAACACAATGGATGTTGCTATCTCTTTTGGTAAATGTTTACAGAAGGAAATAAGTCTCCATGATAACTTCAAGTAGATGAGGTATTTTTGAGTGTTTGAGAGGGATTCATTGACTTTGTACCTAACCATCCTAAAATCAGTCATAAAACACACACCAGGTGTGAGAAAACAGGGCTGATTGCAGAGGATCCCTAACCTTTTGCCTCCATTTTTCACTTTTTGCTGGTGCTTTACTGACTCTGATGGTGCCCTGGGTACTGCTAACCAGTCCCAGGGCCTGTGCTCTGTGTAAAACGAGTATGCAAATTAGGCTAATCATAATTGGCCATGTCAACCTACCGATAAGTCCCTAGTATACGGTAGGGCATGTAGTTTTAGGGACCCCAGCATATGTAGTGCACCCATAGCTGAACTGCTGAGGTGTCCAGTGTCATTTTAAAGGCAGGCCTGTCTTGCTGGTGGTTTTTACCTTAAAGTTACATTCAAAATCGACTTTGGAATTAATGTATTCCCAAAGTCTTAAACTACCTTATTTTCACATATGTCACCCCTAAGGTGTGCCTTAGGTGCCCCCAGGGTTGGGTGCAGTGTAACTATAAGCGGGACCTTATAAAATATGTTTTACAAGCCCTGGTGAGGATAAATAGCTACATTTGTTTTTCCCTCATTGTAGTGAATAGGCTCCATGGGCTAAAATGGGGAGACTTTATTTTAACTAATAAAGTCTCCACAGGAGCAAGATATGGAACATTTGGTCTCAAACTGATTGTTATAATAAATGCAACAACTTTCGATTGTTGGATTTAATAGAACTAGTTCAGGGAGAGAGTTTTAGAACTCTTCCTAAAAGTTACCAGTTTCAGCTCTGTAGTGCCCTTCTGTGATTGGCCAGCCTCTGGCAACCTGGCCAGGCTGCCTTGATGAGGTGTGAAGTGGTCTGGGCTGAAAAATAAGGGAGGTGCCTGGGGAAGGAGAACTGCCTCAGCAGATGGTGATACAGGATGGGGGAGAGTAGCCAAACTGGTCTTCAAAGGAGGAAAGAACATTTGCAACAGCTTAGGCCCTCCTCCATTTCCTGCAAACCCAGACAACCAGGTTCCTTCTTGATTAGATTAGGAGGGGACAGGAGAGGGGTGTGTTAATGATTTTTAGTCACACCAGTGGGTGGGTTCCCTACCAGGAACAAAACAAGAAGAAGAATGACTGGCCTGCTGGACCCCCGACCTTCACCTGGACACTGTACTCTGAAGGACTGCACCCGCTGCACCCTTGGGCTTCAGCACTAAAAGGACTTTGCCTGGCTTCAACTGGTTTAAGAAGGGACACCCTCTTTGCTACAGGTATAAAATAGCTAACCAGAGTTCCCGGCATCGAAACCTAAAGAAATGACCAGCTGACCAGTGGCTAGTGGTCATTCTTGGATCTAAACCATGTGCATTCTGGGAGTTGTAGTCCTAACCCTCAAGGAGCAAGTCAGAGCTTCTGGAACCATGAGGTGAGCTGTGGACTCCCACAGAACCTTCTAAGACCTTCTGAGAGAAGATCCAGAACATAGGAGAACTTTTGGTAAAAAGCTCCATAAAGGGACCTACCTGCTGTGGTGAGTCAAGCCGGCTTACCTCCACTGCGACCCGGCCTGACTTGCAGTCCTGCTGGAAAGCTCCGGAGCCCGAGACTTCCAGTATTTCACTGGGGGGTCCTGGAAAGGCAATCCAGTGACCTTGCTTCAAAATTGGCTTTCTGTGGAGGGTCGACAGTGTTCGGAAGGAAAAAGCTCCAAAAAAGTGATAAAGTCGGAACGTAAATGTTGACCGGGACTTCCTGCGCAGCATGTCCAAGAAGGGCTCCATGGACATCGGATCAAGATTCAGCTTTGGCCCAGACAAAGATTTCCGTCCTGAAAACTCGTCTAAGTCCGAAGGTTGAATTCTTCACTGAGTCTCCTGCGACCATATCCAAAGAGGGCTCCAGGGAGGTCAGATCAGATTGGTGACTTCGTCCCGCTGAAGGAAATCTTCAAGAAAAAGACTAAGGCCCATATTTATACTTTTTGATGCAAACCAGCGCCGGCGCTGGTTTGCGTCAAAAAGTTTGCCGCCGGCTAACACGATTCCTATGCGCCATGCGGGCACCTTATTTAAGGAATGACATTAGCCAGTGCTGCGGACTGGTCTGAGTAAAAATAAATTACTCAAACCAGGCAGCGCCGTCGTAGTGGAAAATGGGGGTTGTGCGTCAAAAAATGGTGCAAGTCAGGTTTGAGGCAAAAATCATGCCTCAAACTGGACTTGCGCCATTTTTTGACGCACGACTCCCATTGAAATAACTCCTGTCTTAGCAAAGACAGGAGTCATGCCCCCTTGCCCAATGGCCATGCCCAGGGGACTTCTCTCCCCTGGGCATGGCCATTGGGCACAGTGGCATGTAGGGGGGCCCAAATTAGGCCCCCCTATGCCACTTTAAAATAATACAAAAAAAATACTTACCTCAACTTACCTGTACTTACCTAGGATGGGTCCCCCATCCATGGGTGTCCTCCAGGGGTGGGCGAGGGTGGCAAGAGGTGTCCCTGGGGGCAGGAAAGGGCACCTATGGACTCCTTCCATGGTCAGAGACCATGGAAGTGAGCCCACAGGTCCCTTAACGCCTGCCCTGACCCAGGTGTTAAAAAACGGCACACATCAGGCTGTGCGCTGTTTTTTAAGGCCCGCCCCCTCCTGTGCGTCAAAATGACACAGGAGTATAAATAAGGCGCACAGGCCTTAAAGTCATTTTTTGGGCGGGAACGCCTACCTTGCATGTCATTAACGGAAGGCAGTTTCCCGCATCCAAAAAATGACGCACACGGAGGAATTTCGACGTCAGCGGGCTCACGCGTCAAAGTTTAAATATGGTGCACGGTTTGCGCCGAATGTGCGTCAAAATTTTTGCCGCACATTCGGCGCAAACAGAGTATAAATATGCCCCTAAGTACAAAGGTAAATGTTTGACTGAGGCATCCAGCTTGCTATGGCTGACCAGGGCTCCATTGCGGTTGGCCCCAAACTTTGTCTAGTGCAGCCAGATGACCAAATTGGTGCTTTTAATTTCTGTGCGCTAAAAACATTAATTCTTTAAAAATGTAAATCTCCGGGTCCCTTTATCTGAATTTAATTGTTTTGGTGTCATTTTAAAGAAAAAATCTATACTTTATGTTTAGAAATCAGTGTTGGATTTTTATTGTGTTTTGTGTTTCACTTATTTACTGTTTTGTGATTTTTAAATGCTTTACACACCTGTCTCCCAAGTTAAGCCTTGTCGCTTGTTGCCAACCTACCAAGGGTTGAGTGGGGATTAATTTACTGAGACCTGACTTGACCTAGAGGAGGTTAGGGGCCTATTGCTAAGTGTAGGTACTTACCTGCCCTTACAAATAATCCACTTTCCAACACAAGGACTATATGTAGCTAAGTTTATTTGAAGATCAGACAAAGCCCACCAAAATGCTGACACAAAGGGAGTCTGGATCATCTGCCAGCTTCTCAGCTAACTCACCACATTCAGAAACATCACAGCATTGCCGCAGACAGAATTCCACAACAGAAGTAATGACCATAGCACATATGTAGTCACAGCTCCATGGATTCAAGTCATATTCTTGGCTACACATTGCCACAGCAGCACCACATCTATATAAATTATGTTCATACTTTGTCATTCACCAGTTGCCTATTAGACACAATCTCTGGCACCATTATGGACACCATATACCCCAGGCCTCATAGTTGACTAAGCATTATCAACTCAACAGCACATCCTTACCCCTTCACCCACTTACATATCAACTTTTCAGAATTTAGCAAATATACCACAGCCACATGCATCTCTCATTGCATCAAAAACACATTGGCTCTCATTACAACCCTGGCAGTAATACCGCCAACAGGCCGGCGGAAAAATAAATGGCATTACAAGCATGGCGGTGACCACCATGCTAAACCACCACTTTTCCACTCCGACCTCCTGGGTGGTAACAACCACTCGGCTGGAGACTTCGGTGTCCAGACCAGCAGCTGTCACTACACCGCCGGCGGTATCACGACCCTGCATACCGCCATGGATTTTGTGTGGTTCTGTACTGCCACAAAATCCATGGCGGTAGGTACTATCAGTGCCAGGGAATTCCTATCCTGGCACTGATAGGGGTCTTCCCCGCCCCCTCCCCCACCCCCAAGTCCTCACCCCACACCCCTGACCCCCCTACAGCCCCCAAAGGTGGCAGGACCCCCTCCCCACCCCCAACATTGACACCCCCCTACACGCACACATACACTACAACTACACATACCCGCACACATACAAACAGACATTCCAACAGACACACACAGTCATACATGCACACATACATACAGACATACACGCACACATACTCACAGACATACAAACAGACATGCAAACATTTACAAAACACACAACACCCTCCCAGCATGCATACACAGACTCACACACACCCTCTACACACTCACACTCACACCCCCATGAAAGCACACAACACACAACAGCCCCCCACACCCCTCCCCTAACGGACGATCACCTTACCTGTTCCGGTGATCGTCCGGGAGGGAACGGGATCCATGGGGGCTGCTCTGCTGCCAGCACCCCGTCACCAGAACACTGCCACACCGAATCATGGGACATAATTCCGTGGGCGGTGTTCTGATGAGAGGGCGGTGGAGGTGGAGGAGCCTCCACTTCCCCGCCGACCGCCAGTATGGCTGCTGGCGGCTCTCCGTCCGAAAAAGGACGGAGGGCTGCCAGCAGTCATAATACGCTGTGCAGAAAACCGCCTGCACTGGCGGTCTTCAGCACGGCGGTACCTCGGCGGTCTTCCTAAAAGACCGCTGAGGTTAAAATGAGGGCCATAATAAGAAATGCTGCCTCCAACTCAAAGAGCATCCCAAAGGACAAAGGACACCGTGACCTCCAGCAGAAATATAATACAGCGAAGCCCTTTCTCAAACACTTGCATGCATTTCATGAACTACACAGACCCATGAGACATTCTTTCAACTTGACGGAATTGTTCCCAACATTCCAACGCCACTCTTGAGGCAGTGCAGGCTGGTCATGGAGTCGCATGGACCCTAGGTACAGTACCTTGGAAAACAATAAGGAAACAAATATGTTGCTCGGATTCGGGAAGGTGATGCATCGCTGGAGCCAGTATGGTGTTGGTTCCTTACTGCTACCAGGGAGGTGAGGCGTTGGTTCCTTACTGCTAGGCAGGGGAGGTGGGGCATTGATTCCTTGCGGTGTCAGGAGAGTTGATGCGGTGTTGGTGGCAAGACGTCATTTCCTTAGGACCTGGCGGAGTCGATGTATCCAGCAGGTCAAGATGCTTTGAGTCTACTTTGCGGTGTGGCAATCACACCACGGGCCACAGTTGCTGCAGCGGAGTTGGAGTCGGGTTTCATCGACATCGGTAACATGGAGTTCTGGACACGCACTGTGGCGGAACTTCAGGGACGCTCCAGTGCAGGTAGCAGCATGGAGTCGGAGTGCAGTGCCAGTTCTGTAGTCGCTTTGGAGTCAATGTGCTGGTTTCTTTCTTGTTACACCAGAACTCATTCCCAAGGGCACAGGAACTGGATTTGAAACCACTTGTCAACTCATGATTTTATGCAAGAGAGCCCAGATGCTGGTAGGTGAAGTCTTTGAAATCCCTGAGACTTCCCAACAGGAGGCAAGCTCAGTCCAAGCCCTTGGAAAACATTTGGAAGCAGGATGTAGAAAGCAAAGCCAGCCCTTTCACTTTCAGGAGAGAAGCAGCAAGCAGCAGGCCAGCACAGCAAAGCAATAGGCAGAATGGCAGTCCCCCTACAGCCACCATCTCTTCTTTCTGGTAGAATGTCATCAGTCCAGAAGGATTGTAACCCTGTAGCATCAGAGGTCCAGTACTTATACCCATTTTTGTCTTTGAAGTAGGCAAACTTCAAAGAAGAGTATTTGTAGAGCACAAGACCCTGCTTTCCCTGCCTTGGACCCACACACACCAGTGTGTGAAGACAGACACAGGTGCAAGAGTCGTCCCACCACTCTAGCTCACGAAGGCCCATCTAGCTTAGTGGTGGGCCATCAGGATATGGAGCACACCTCTGCTCCCTTTGTGTGACCGTCTGGAGTGAATAAATTAGCAGTCCAACTCTCATCCTGTCCCAGAAGTGTGTTCAGCAGACAGGCAAAGCCACAGAATGGCTACGCAGGAAATTGGCCACCTTCTAAAAGTGGCATTTTCAAACTTGCAATTCAAAAACCAACTTCACCAAAAGATGTATTTATAAATTGTGAGCACAGAGACCCCAAACTCCATACCTCTATCGGCTTCCAATGGGAAATTACACCTACAAGATACTTCAAGGGAATCCCTATGTCACTCTTTAGGAGCGATAGGCCTTGCAATGGCAAAAAAACAAACTAAGCAATATTTCACTATGAGGACATGTAAAACACACAGGTCCTACCTTTAAATACACTGCTCCCTGCCTATGGGGCTGCCTTGGACCTACTTTAGAGGTCACTTAAATATAGTAAAAGGGAGGTTGACTATGAATTCAAGGAATAGGATCAGAGCAATTGTATGTTATGCCATTTGATTGTGAATGTTTTTCTATAATATTTAGTGATTTTATTGTCATTGTTGTAGGCAATGAGGTACATGCAAATTACGTCGTCTCTCAGTTGAGACCAGGAAGAGAGAGTAAAATTAAAGAATATGATGTGGGCCAAAATTTGAAGAAATTATATATAAGTTGTACTGTATCCAGGTCAGTATGAGAAACAATAACCTTTGGGAATAACATACTGACTTATTGATAGTCAAAGAAAATTATTTAGCTTTCTTCTTTTTCGGCAGTCCCAGCGGGGATTGTGAGTCTGAGGGTTATATGAATGACTAAGGTATTTATTTAAATAGGAAGTTTATACACTGAGGTGTTGATATGACACATAGGGTTGTTCTTGTTTTTAAAGATTTTGGGGTTTTTCTTGACTTCACATTTGTTGCATGGTTTATTTTCTCAAAAAATGCTTATAGTTCCTCTTGCTTGAATATCTGGCTGTAATCATGGTGCTTCATTGACTAATCATTCTTTAATAACATCTAACAACTTTGGTTACACAGTTTAATTGTCACTTTACATCTTTGGTGATTGGAGGTGATTTGATGAGTTTTTATATTAATAGGTAATATATTTTTGTAATTGTTTTATGTATATTTTGTAATTTCATGTTGTTTATTATAATTCATTCAGCCTTGAAGAAGTCCAGTTTGGACGAAACACGTGTCGGCTGATGGTCTATGCTCATCATATTTATTGTATTATTGTCTGTTGGCTGGTGTTCTATGCTCATCATATTTATTGTATTATTGTTTGTTATGTATTCTTTCACTATATGTAGTGTCTTTAATAAATACATTTTGTGTGTATTTAAAGACTTTTTGTTTTGATGTATTATGATCTAAGAACCAACACCATTGTAGTGAATTTCAAATTACGATTCTGAAATCAATGGGAAATTCCTAATATTGTATTTAAGACATAACGGGTCTTTAAATTGTTTACATACTTGCTTTCTTTGTGGGCTATACTAATTCTGTTCTTAAAGGGAGGTTTTATGCCTGGCAGGTGGGTGCACTTGCCAGGTCAACATGGCAGTGTAAAACTGTACACACAGGCACCGCAATGGCAGGGCTACTCATGTGGGTGGCACAATCGGTGCTGCAGGCCTACTAGTAGCATTTGGGTTAAAGACCCTAGGCAGACCTGGTGCACTGTACTAGGGACTTACTAGTAAATCATATATGCCATTCATGGATAAACCAATCACCAATACATTTTAGACAGAGAGCATATGCATTTTTGCACCGGATAGTAGTGGTAAAGTGTCAAGAGTCCTAAAGCCAACCAAAACAAGTACAAATAAATAGGAGGAAGGGGGAAAATCGTTTGCGATAACCCTGCAAATGGGCAGGTCCAACATTATGGCCCTCTTTATGACATTGGCGGTAAATTCCGAATACCGCTGCAGTGACAGCCACCAACATACTGCTGCAGATGCGAACATCCGACTGCCAGAGTATCACACACACACACACACACACCAAACCAACACAAACCAGCCACAACCACAGATCCACCAGTCCCAATGAACGCAATAAACTGTTGGAACTAGCACCCATACCCTTACACCACCAAAACAACACCTTCCAAATAATGACCCACGAATCACCACAGCAGACATTCGACGACGGTAAACCATTGGAGGTGCACACTGCCGCAGATGAAATGGCAGTCCAAAAACAAAATGCTACACCTTGCCACGCCAATCCCAGAGACAACTGCACACACACCACAACTACCCATACATCCGTCACACACCACACACCACACACCCCACAACATTACTCAACACCCTCTGCAGAATACACACACACCTCACAACACCCATGTCCCGCAAAGGCACCCCCGTTTCACTGA
Organism: Pleurodeles waltl; assembly: GCF_031143425.1. Taxonomy (NCBI): domain Eukaryota; kingdom Metazoa; phylum Chordata; class Amphibia; order Caudata; family Salamandridae; genus Pleurodeles; species Pleurodeles waltl. The sequence continues at coordinate 1,541,395,241 of NC_090440.1, read as the reverse complement.
TGAGGAGTTGTGGGTGATGTCGGAGGAAATAGGGTAGAGCCACAGCTGTTTGGAGCACAGGTACAGCAGATCTCCAATGCCAGGAAGATGGAGCTGTGGCGGTGGATCGTGGACAGAGTGAACGCCATGGGTCAAAATCAATGCACAAGGGACAACATTCGAAAGAGGTGGAACGACCTACGGATGGAAGGTGCGTTCCATTGCAGCAAGGCACCAGCTCACCATCAGGAGGACTGGCGTGGATCCCCACCTCCTCCCCCACAGCTGACAGCATGGGAGGACCAAGTCTTGGCAATACTGCATCCTGAGGGCCTCACTGGAGTACCCAGAGGACTGGACACTGGTGAGTCACCATTACCAACCTACCACCACCCCATAAATGCATGCCATCTCACCCCTCACCCTGTCTCCCTTCCCCCACTCCATCCCACACAGTGCACCACCCAAATTACCACACCTAAATGTCTACCCCTGCATGCCATAAACACTGTAAGCACGTCTCTCCCAGCTCTGCATGCACACCCATCACCAATGCATGGACAGCATGTAGAACTACCAATCCCACAATCCATCACCATACACTACCAAAGGTGGAAGGACAACACCAATATCATTAGGAAAGGTAGAAATGCACAATATGTGACAGACAATTACCCTAACCAATCACTCACATCCCCACAGGTGGCCTAGCCACTGTCAGCAGCGAGGAGTTGCCACCGCAACCTAGTCCCCCACCAGAAGATTCCCTCAGTGATGACAGCAACTCTGGAGGTCTTGATCTGTATGAACCACCTGGCCCATCTAGGACTACTGGTCAGTCGGCTAGCACATCCCACAGTCAGTCCACCACAGGGCCTCCCCCTCAGACTCAAACACCACAGCAGCCAGCCAACGCCACCAAACCTCTGTCCCCAGGATACGTCAATCAGTAGTGTGCCCACCTGCACAGGGACCTGAGTCCACACCACACAGGCAAGATGATGAAGGTCCTGGTGTCAGTGGGAGTGGGCACACCGTTCAGGGGACAAGGGTATAGGGGGCCAGGGACAGTCAGAGGACAGCTGTAAACCAGGGGGAGGTCAGGCCCAGGGAATCAACTACCCAGGAGGCACTCACAAATGTCCTGGGGGCATACCAACAATCCCAGGACAGGATGGGTCAGGTGTTACACATCATGCAGGAGAACCAGCGGCTGCAAGGGGAACACCTCCAGGAGGTCATGCAACAATTTCAGTCCTTGAATACCACCTTGAATACCAACATGGCCTCCATTGTAGGGGTGCTGAGTGACATGACGAACATCATGCGTGAGTACCCAACACATCAGCGGGCCCCTTCCACCAGCCAGTGTACTGACCAGTCCTCCACATCTGCTGCAGCAAGTGGACAGGAGGTCCTGCCACAGTACTCACAGGCCACCAGCACCACTCCTCCTGAAGAAGGTGAACCACCCCACAAACGTTCCCTCCGACCTAGACAGACTCCAGAGACAGTTGCCTAGACCAAGACCACTGCCAGGAAATGAGCCCCTCAAGAATGTCACCTTGTTCACTTTGGACTGCCATTGCCTCTCATCTTATGGCCCCTTGGACACTGGACCTGTGCTACAAACAGACTGACCCACTACACTGGACTGTTCCCAATCATCACCCCTCTCAATTGCGCTTCCCATTGTTTTTGTAAAAGTCAAATAAACACCCTTGAAACACAAGTTGTGTAATAATGCTTTATCAGATAGAAATGTGCAATGTATTGAACTGCATTATCCTGTGCGAATGTCCTTTCATGTGTCAATCCATATAATAAATGTGTCTCTGCAGTCTGTAGTCATGACATCAGTTTTAACCACACCAACATCTGCAATAAGGGAAGGCATAGGTGACAGTCAATTGTGATGCAAAGGTCGTGACTAGCACAACAATACAGCCACACAGCACTTTACTGAAATGGACACATGTATAGATCAACAGTCTTACCTGAGTGTTATTGGAAGTACTGCTGGTTGATATGCGTCCTGTTGTCCAACTCCCCCTCCTCTTCCTCCTCACTGTCCTCAGTGTCCACTGCTGCCACAGGTGCATTGTCACCCCCCTCCTCCTGCAGATAGGGCACATGGCATCTGAGGGCCAAATTGTGCAGCATGCAGCACATCACCTTAATCTTGTAGATTTTCTCAGGGGAATAGCATAGGGATCCACCTGTCAAATGGAGGCATCTGAACCTGGCTTTCAGGAGACAGAAAGTGCATTACACAATCCTCCTGGTACACCCATGAGCATCACTGTACTGATTTTCAGCCCCTGTTCTCGGATTCCTAACAGGGGTCAAGAGCCAGGACAGGTTTGGGTAGTTGTAGTCACCTGGAAGAAGTGAGGGACAAACATTAGCCATGCACACTGGCGTGAGTTATAACTCCAGTAGGCATACACTGACATACATTGGGTGTGGACTCAAGCTCACCTATGAGCCACATTCTGTGCCTCTGTAGTTGTGCCATCACCTGTGGGACGCTGCTATTCCTCAAGACATAGGCATCATGCGCAGATCCAGGATACTTGGCAGTGATGTGGGAGATGTACTGGTCAGCAAGGCACACCATCTGGACACTGAGAGAGTAGAAACTCTTCCTATATCCGTACACCTGTTCATTTGCCCTGGGAGGGACTAAGGCAATATGGGTCCCATCAATGTCCCCAATCACATGTGGTATATGTCCCATTGCGTAGAATCTAGCCTTTACAATGGGCAAATCTTCACTCTGGGGGAAAGAGCAGTAACTGCACATGTGTTTAAGCATGGCAGCCAAAACCTTTCCAAGCACAATCAAGAACATTGGCTGTGACATTCCTGCAGCCAAGCCCACAGTCACCTGAAAAGACCCAGTTGCCAGGAAATGGAGCACTGACAGTACCTGCACAAGAGGGGGAATTACTGTAGGGCAACAGATAGCAGGTAACAGATCAGGCTCCAGTTGTGCACACAGCTCCGTGATTGTGGCCCTGTCCAGATGATAGGTAAGTATGATGTGCAGTCCTCCAGTGTAGCCAAGTCCACAAGGGGTCTGTACACAAGTGCTTGCCTTCTCCTCCGATTCCTCCGCAGTAGTTGGTACCTAGGTGAGCCAAAAGTAAAATGGGTGTGACTACAGGACCCATGGACACACAACATCATAGTACACAGAGCATGTATGTATGTAGGACACTATAATTGTCTAGGTGTTCACAGTCTACACCAATGACGCACACATAAATTCCAAACATGAGTGGTAGCAGTGGGAAATGGCAACCGCCTGTCCTGTATGCAGGGACAGGTTGAAATGACCCCACTCCGCTGGTGTTAGGCATCATGGTGGAAGGCGGTCTGCACCACCGTGCAATTCCTCTTTGGCTAACAGGGGGCTCTGTGGAGTAAATGAACCAATGATGATCAACGCCGGCGGTGATGGTGTTCACCACCGCGGATGTGACCTCCATTTCTTTCTACCACTTCACTTGATTCCTGACTTTCCACTGGATGACATCTCCACTTCCTGTGCTGCTGTGACCTGTGTCTGGAACCTGCTATGGCCCGTGCTACATGGGATAGGGCCCCAGCCTTCACATCGGAGGAGTTGGAGAGGCTCGTTGATGGGGTCCTACCCCTGTATGTGCAGTTGTATGGGCTTCCAGACCAACAGGTGAGTACATCTTGGGTACGTTGCATGTGACATGGCTGCAGGTAGATGTATGTGTGTGCTAGTAGTGTGTCATTTGGGGTTATGCCTGCAGGCAATGTGAATGCAGACGTACGGGTCATGTGTGTGCTTTATTAGGGGCAAATGCAATATGTGAGCCATTTGTTTGACAGGCTGGATTGTCTGGTTCATGTTGTCCTTCTGACTGTGTTTCCTCTGCAGGTCAGCGCCCATCAGAAAAAGGGGTTAAGGAGTGCCATTGCCAAGGATGTACGGACTCTGGGGGTCCATAGACGGCGGAGCACCCACTGCAGGAAATGGTGGGAGGACCTGAGATGCCGGGCCTGGAAGACCGCGGAGGCCGAGCTGGGGATGGCCTCCCAGCGAGGGAGTTTTACCCATCGGAGCCTGACCCCCCTAATGGCCTGCATACTGGCAGTGGCCAATCCTAATTTTGATGGGTACTTGAGCGCAGCATAGCAGCCACAAGGGGGAGAGTATAGTGTGTGTGGTATTTACTTTTTTGTTACCTGCCATGGGATTTGGGTGCAAGGTTCTATTCAGTGGATGCCCCAATATGCCAGTTTGCCATGTCGGACAAGGCTTAGTTGGTCCCAGTAGGTGTACATATGGTAGTGTTTGGGTTCCACCTGATGTAGTACCTAGGCAATGGTTTGTCACGCTGGTTCATTCTGAGTACTGTAAGTCCCAGGGAGTGATTGTGATGCGTATGCCATCTGTGCTGTTGGTGCTGTGATTGACCCTGAGCTCCCTTTCTTTCTACCCCCTCTCCTTTTGTCACCCTGTCTGTGTGTGCATTAGCCTCATCTGGTGAAAGAGCATGGGCACCGGCAAGTGAGGGAGCTGCAGCCCAAGTGACCCAGGAGGCAGAGTGCACCGACACCAAGGGGACCAGTGGGACAGAGGGCGAGGGGAGCATTACGGGGGAGACTGGAGCTGATACAACTGACTCAGATTCCTCCTCCGATGGAAGCTCCCTGGTGGTGGCGGACCCCTCTGGGACACCCTAGCTACAAGATCTTCTGCCACCCCTCGTACCAGCACCTCCCTCCCAGTAGCCCCCCCAAACAGTTGCCTGTGTCTGTTCACCCAGGAGAGTGGGAGTCTCTTACGTCCCGGGCACCTCTGGCCCTGCCCCAGTAAGCCCTGCTGCCCTCAGCGAGGAAGCTATTGACCTCCTGAGATCCATCTCTGTAGGGCAGTCAACCATAGTGAATGCCATCCAGGGTCTGTCATCATAGATGCAGCAATGCAATGCCTACCTGGAGGGCATTCACAGTGCTTGGTGGCCCTACAGAGATCTTTTCAGGCGCTGCCCTCCTCTCTGATGACAGCCACTGTCCCTGTTTATTCCTTCCCCCCTCCAACTACCTCTTCCCTGTCCCTGTCTCCTCTCCCCAACCCATCCCACGCACACATTCTGACAAGTATGTACCCAAAACAATCAAAAGGACTTGCACTAACAAACACAGAGACCACACTTCTGTCCACAAGCACAAACACAGCCAACACACAGATGCACACACAACAGCCACTGCCTTTACTGTCTCCCCATCCTCCTCCTCCCTCACAGTCACATCAACACTCACACCTGCATGAACTGCATCAACTGTCCCAGATCCTGCCACCTGTACAGCCTTGTCCACAGTCACCACAACAGTAGACCCGAAGACATGCAACACACACACTACATGGGCATTCAACACCACCACCATCACCACCTCATGCAGCACACCCACCTCGCTTACTGACACCACCTCAATATACATCCACACATCCTGTTTGTCTTCCCCCACCCTGTCTGCTCCCCCTCCAAAGACATATAAGTGCTCCCACTCAGGCACCCAACAGCCATCCATCTCACACATGCACACTCTCCTTGCACCTGCACCCAAGTCCAGCACACCTCCTCCTCCTCCAACCACTCCCTCTACCTCCACTCCCATTCCTCCTCCCACACCCTGCCCCACTGGTCCTAAGAAGCTATTCCTTTCCCGCATTGACCCCTTCGCTCCCCCACCCCCGTCCTGCCATAAGAGAAAAGTCCCACCTCCCAAGCCTAGTACCTCCAGCTCCAAATCGACTCCTGTTCCTCCCCATAAGAGAAGTCCTGCCACTAAGGTGCAAAAGAGTGGAACTCCGGCCCCCTGTCCTAAGGCCACTCCTCCACCCCAAAACAGAAGGGCAAGGACCCGCCACCTCCCAAACACAAGTCCAAGGACCTCCCTCCCAAGAAGAAACCCCCACCCTACCCCCCTGAGGTGCCTGCCTACCATCTCGATGATGCCCCTGCCCAGTGGAGTGCCAATGTTGCCAGGAGTCAAGTTGGGCCTTGGAAGTTGCCCTGTGGCCACTTGCGTACTTTGGACTGGCCAATGGCCCTGCCTGTATATATGCCATAAATTATTTATTTCAATTACAGCTTGCTCTCCAACTTGATTGCAGTGGTTGGACCAGAGGTATGAGTCCTAGCTTTCTTTGCTCCTGGGTTCTGTTGCTGTTGATTTACTGTGCAGTTGGTCCTGGGTGTGTGGTGTGGTGTATGTGTGTATGGTGTGTGTTGTGCATGTGTATGTCACTCTCCCCTTCCTCCCTTGTGTGCTAAGCAGCTGTACTCACCGTCATCGTTATCGTCGGCGCTGGTGCTCCTGGACCTCCATCGCTTGGTACAGCATCGGGAAGACTTCCATTTCTAGTTCCATGGCGTCCACAGACTTCTCTGTGTCCCTGGAGGTGAGTGCCTCCTTTTATGTGATGGGTTTCTGCCAGGCTTTTAGTGGCAGTGCCAACGCCCCGGAAATCCTGGCGGTCTGCTATGTCAAAATATAGTGGGGGGATTCTTGTCTTCCGCCTGCCTGCAGGTGGTTACCACTGTGGTCAGTGGTCATACAGCATTGGCAGTTTGGGTGGTACATTGGCTGTCTATGAGAAGGATCACCATCATGGTCATTATTTGGCGGTCATTACCGCCAGCCTGGCAACGGTACAACCGCCATCGCTAGCATGGTGGTCACCTGACCATCAATGTCATAATGAGGGCCTATGTCTTCTAGCCTATAATGTAAAAAAGCTAATTTTGGTGACTAGGATAGGATGCATTGCCCATAGCCCATCCCCCGTGTGCAGTAATCTTCACACAGAAACCAGAGCACTTGGCCATTTATGCCTTTGTTTTTTCATGTCTCCGGAGTGTTACAAAGAACACAATGATCATCTTAGCGTGCACAGTTTATTTGAGAATTTTCAACATTTGGGAATCTATTACAGATTACAAGTACCTTTCACCAGATTAATTCTTGACTATTTTGCCACCAAATTCAGTTCTTAACTCACAGATTAGCGATTGCACTGCTAGCTCTTCTTGCCTCTCTCCTGCTCTTATACATTGTGGATCCTTGCTGTCATCACTTACCTGGCACTCTGTACTTCTACCCTCCATTCAAAATGCAATTTGAGAATCACCACCATTTCTGCAGTGCCAAGAAGAACATCATATTCCATGAAAATAATGGCAGAAGGAGCTCTTAACATACTTTGTTGCTGTTGATGCTAATAACATGCATGTAAACCACTGAAAATGCATTTTACTACAGTGTTTTGGCCAACAATGCAAGAAATCTTTAGGACTGTTCCCAAAATTGAGCCTTTTGAGGATGAGGATGCTTATAATAGCAACAAATAATAATATTAACACAAAACAATTGCTTCAGGCCTGCAGTGACCATCACTTTACAAGGATACCACTTCTAACCTAGGAGACAAAGGGAAGGTGAGACTTTTTATAATTTTATGACTGCTCGTAGAAGTCTATCTAATACATGCAATGATGAGCATCTCATGATGAAATGCTAAGAGACCAATTCTCAAGGAGAAGAATACAGGAAAGATTATGGCTACTACGATACACTACACTGGAACAGGTCATAAAGACAGTGGAAGCTTGTAAGTAAATGTTGACAGGGCCTAAAGAGATAAATGAAGAAAAAACTGAAAAGAATCTTGACATTGATGTCTGTAATGTAAAAACGTGACAACCAAGAGACAAAAGCAAGAAGCATGACAATAAATGTGTGCACCACCATTGTGGCAACAGCAACCATGTGCTGTCATTCAATTGGTGTCCAGCACTCAACTGCAAGTGTAGCAAATGTGGCAGATTAGGCTACTTTTCCAGGGTGTGTCCTGATAGTAAAACAATTCCAAAAATCAAGTAATGATAATATCTGAAGAAGCCTTCGGTCCCATGACAATAAGTCTAGCAGCAAGGCTGACAATATTGTGCCGGTGGTACAAAATATAACAGCAACAAGGCGAACAGTCTAGATAAACCACCAATTTATAGGTTGCAAGTCCCACAAGAAAAATGAACATTCATGGTGGACTCTTGACCCTCATTCATGATTATCACTAAGGAGTGTTTTTTTTTTTGTGTCCTGATAAAGCCCACCTTTCAAAACGAGGGTCATCAACCTGCGCCCTTCAATACAGAAGGACACATTTAGTCTTCACCTCTCACGGTCACGGCGGATCTCCAAACCAGCCTGTTGGTACGTGCCTATGGAGCAACCGTGGTTATGGGGTTGACCTCCTGGAACCAGTGAGCCAAAAATCATCGGACTGTAATGGGGGAAAGCAACCACTTTGCTGAGAATTTTCCCATATGGCCCAGCAATCATCTCTTTTACTAAGTGGGGCACTGCCCTCCAACCGGCATAAGTAGTTCACCGATGCCAACCAATCAGATACTAATGGGGTAAAGACGAAATCCACCTAAAACATATTTGCCTTCTAGTCAATAGCATCAGTATAAAGATTACATGCCTGTAGGCTCTGGGGAGCTTTAGGTCCCAGGTCATACCAGGTGCCACCCCAAAAATCACTAGCGAGAGAGTTACCTCTAACTCTACACCTACAATTTGTTCAAGTAACCTTTCTATGCTAGCCCAGAACCCACTTAGGCTCGCACAACTCCAAAACATGTGGATATCATATGCGTTAGCTTCCCCACAACGTGGACAGTTTCTCTCTGACTTCCCCAACGCTGACAACTTCTGGGGAGACCAATAGGCCCTATGCAATGTAAACAAATGTTTTTTCTTCAGCGCGGCCGAACTGGTGGCCGACCAAAGCGTAGCGCAAGAAACTTCCCAAAACTTAGCCACATCGATAGCTGGTAGAGCCGCTCCCCATTTCTTCTCAGCTAAAGACGAACTTGCTTCTGAGGTGTCTAGTAACACCTAATACCAAACAGAAATTTCTTTATGGACTGAAACCTGGACTAGTTTTCCCTCCCACACATTCCTCATCTTGAAGGGCAGCAGCCCAACTAGCTAGCTGATAATACTTGAACTTCGAGATCTTATACTCAGTGAGTTCTTGGAGCCTGCCCCAAGACACCAGCCTCGAGTCTTCCAAGATTTGTCCCCACCGTTCCACCCCCTTCAATGGGAACGCCAATTTGTCAGTGAAAAATTCAGGGGTGCCAGGTGAGGCCCAAACCGGAGCCAGGGAACTATAGTACTTAATTTCTAATGCCTGTCAGACCAGCCACCACACTCTGGCTGCCTCTTTAAGGATCTTCAGGCGGATCTTTTTGAAATATTTAGGATGACCAAACTTGTACAGGAAATGCCTACCGGCCTCTACAGTTCCTGGATCATTGCACCCCAGAAACCCGTATACTCCGAACTGTCGCGTAGCAATATCCACACATGCTTCAGATGAAAAGCTAAATAATACTTTAAAAAATCTGGAGCTGCAATACCCCCTTTTTCTCTGTTCCTACATAACTTCTGCCAAGCAATTCTGACCCCCTGAGATGACCACACAAACGAGGTTAAGTCAGCCTGTATCTTCCTAAACCAAGACTTCTTAAATTCCAAAGGAATTGTATCAAACAGAAACGTAAACTTTGGGAGGATAATAATTTTAAGTATGTTGACTCTCCCAATCAACGACAGAGGCAGGCCCGCCCATGTTTTCAGCAGAGTGCGGGTTTCCATACAGGCCTTATCAAAATTGATCTTAGCTAGTTCTTCGAGACCGGGGGTAACTATAATCCCCAAATACCTAATTTGTTGTTTACAAAGAGGACTATTGGAGGTGGTGTTCCAACACATAGGTGGTCATTACAACCCTGGCGGACGGTGTCAAAGCGGCGGTAAGACCGCCAACAGGCCGGCGGTAAAAAAATTGGAATTACGACCGTGACGGAAACCGCCAACAAAGACAGCCACTTTAACACTCCGATCGCCACGGCGGTACAAACAAACAGCATGGCGGTCACCGCCAACAGACAGGCGGAGGACAAAGTACATCCCACAGTATCACAACCTACCAATCCGCCACCTTTTCTGGGGCGGATTCACTGCGGACAAAAACATGGCAGAGACAGGACCTCGAAGGGAAAACGCTCACCTCTATACACCCCATGAGGAATCCGGACGCCATGGAACACAGGGGAGGGGGGAGGGAAAAAACAGGGACACACACACGCAACACCCCCACCCTCACCCACGACAACACACACACTAATACCTCATGATACATTATAGATATACCCCTCAACCCCCCCGGAAGAATGCAAAGACCAAAGAAAATGAGTATAACCATTGTAAAATATTTTAATCCAGTATGCAAAAATATATATATACACCATAAACAAAATATACACCAAGAATAGTAGTCCAGGTAGTGCTCCATTAAAGTCCGTGGAACACTGGGCCCACACAGTATGGGCGAGGCCCACACAAGATCCCCGACCATGACGGAGAGAACACTGCAGGGGCATCAGATAGCAATAAAACAGGCACCTCAGGGGGAGGGAAAGAGGGGGCACCTCAGCCGGTTGAGTGCACAACGCCAAATCCACGAGGGGGCCACATGCCCACTGTTCAATCCTGGGGAGTGTAAAGCCACAGTCTCACAAGTCTCTACAGTGGGTGGTTTTCCCACTGTTCAATCCTGGGGAGGGCAAAGCCACAGTCTCTCAAGTCTCTACAGTGGGTGGTTTGCCCACTCTTCAATCCTGGGGAGTGCAAAGCCACAGTCTCTCAAGTCTCTACAGTGGGTGGGTTTCCCACTGTTCAATGCTGGGGAGTACAAAGCCACAGTCTCTCAAGTCTCTACAGTGGGTGAGTTGCCCACTGTTCAATCCTGGGGAGTGCAAAGCCACAGTCTCTCAAGTCTCTAAAATGGGTGGTTTGCCCACTGCTGCATCCGGGGGAGTGCAAAGCCACAGTCTCTCAAGTGGATGACAGTCTCCACTGGTTCAGGAGGGGACATGGTGCTGAGAGTGCTTCATCCTGCCAAGGACTGAGGTAGTGGATGGATCTCTCCACTGGTTATGGAGGGGGCTTGGTGCCCAGAGTGCTTCATCCTGCCAAGGACTGAGGTAGTGGATGGATCTCTCCACTGGTTCTGGAGGGGGCATGGTGCCCAGAGTGCTTCATCCTGCCAAGGACTGAGGTAGTGGATGGATCTCCCCACTGGTTCTGGAGGGGGCCTGGTGCCCAGAGTGCTTCATACTGCCAAGGACTGAGGTAGTGGATGGATCTCTCCACTGGTTCTGGAGGGGGCATGGTGCCCAGAGTGCTTCATCCTGCCAAGGACTTAGGTAGTGGATGGAACTCTCCACTGGTTCTGGAGAGGGCATGGTGCCCAGAGTGCTTCATCCTGCCAAGGACTGAGGTAGTGGATGGATCTCTCCACTGGTTGTGGAGGGGGCTTGGTGCCCAGAGTGCCTCATCCTGCTCGTGACGGACATAGTAGCGTCAGTGACCTTGGCGCTCATGGGCCAGCGGTGCTTGTGGCGGCGGTGCCCTCTTCAGCGGTGTCCTTTGCAGTGACTCAGCTGCTGGCGGTCCTTCATGGCCCAGCGGGGCTGGTGCTGGTGGTCCTCTCTGGCTCAGCGGGGCTGGTGCTGGCGGTCCTCTCTGGCCCAGCGGGGCTGGTGGTCCTCTCTGGCCCAGCGGGGCTGGTGCTGGCGGTCCTCTCTGGCCCAGCGGGGCTGGTGCTGGTGGTGGCCTCGTGGGCAGCAGGGAAGGTGCTGGCGGTGGCCTCTTGGGCAGCAGCGCAGGTGCTGGTGGTGGCCTCTTGGGCAGCAGGGCAGGTGCTGGCGGTGGCCTCTTGGGCAGCAGCGCAGGTGGTGGCCTCTTGGGCAGCAGGGCAGGTGCTGGTGGTGGCCTCTTGGGCAGCAGGGCAGGTGCTGGCGGTGGCCTCTTGGGCAGCAGGGCAGGTGCTGGCGGTGGCCTCCTGGGCAGCGGGGATGATGGCGGTGGCCTCCTGGGCAGCGGGGATGATGGCGGTGGGGTCCTGGGCAGCGGGGATGATGGCGGTCTTATCCGCTGTGCTGCTCTTCCCAGACCTGCTGACTTTCTTGTGGCCCTTCCCCACCTTGGAATGTGTCGCAGCTGACTCCACACTCCCATCTGTACCCTTGGGAGCAGCTTTGGTGGCTGGAGTCTTCCCCCTCTCCTGCCGGGCACTGGCCAACTTTTGATGCTTCACAGGTGGGGGACTGTCCGTGCTGTGGCTCTGTGCCACACTGGCTGCCCTGGTGGCCAATGCACTCCAGATTCCGGTGACTACAGGCATCACTGGTCCCGGAGATGTTGTGGCTGAAGTGCTAGGTTGGGACCTGGAGAGTCGGGCCCTAGGAGACAGACGGGGTGGGGCAGGTGTGGGAAAGAGGTCAAGGTTGGACAGGAAACATTTTTTGGAAACACTGGGACGGGTAGCTGGAGGGGGTTTGGGAGTGGAGGAAGAGGTTTTGGTTGTAGGAGGTGTTCGTTTGGTGACTTTGGGTGAAGGTGCATGCACTGGAGGCTGTTGTGAGGTGGATAGCTGTTGGGTGGGTGTGTGCCTGTGTTTGTGTATCTTGGGAGGTGGCGTCACAGACACACTGGGAGAGGACACAGGGGACGTGTGAATGGCAGTGGGGGTGGTGACTGTACGTGAGCGGGGTGTAGTGTGTGTGTGCTGGTAATGGGAGTAGTGGCTGTAGATGTAATGGGGCATATTTATACTCCGTTTGCGCCGAATTTGCGTCGTTTTTTTCGACGCAAATTTGGCACAAAACTAACTCCATATTTATACTTTGGCGTTAGACGCGTCTAGCGCCAAAGTTCATGGAGTTAGCGTCATTTTTTGGCGTGAACACCTTCCTTGCGTTAATGATATGCAAGGTAGGCGTTCCCGTCTTAAAAAATGACTCCGATGCTATTGCGTCGGATTTATACTCCCGGGCAAAAATGGCGCCCGGGAGTGGGCGGGACTAAAAAACCCGCATTTGCGCCGGATTTTAGCGCCTGGGTCAGGGCAGGCGTTAAGGGACCTGTGGGCTCAGAATGAGCCCAGAGGTGCCCTCCCAAGCCCCCAGGGACACCCCCTGCCACCCTTGCCCACCCCAGGAGGACACCCAAGGCTGGAGGGACCCATCCCAGGGAAGAAAAGGTAAGTTGTGGTAATTTAAAAAAAAAAAAAAATGTTGTGGCATGGGGGGCCTGATTTGTGCCCCCCTACATGCCACTATGCCCAATGACCATGCCCAGGGGACAGAAGTCCCCTGGGCATGGCCATTGGGCAAGGGGGCATGACTCCTGTCTTTGCTAAGACAGGAGTCATGTTAATGGCGTCTGGGCGGCAAAAAAAAAATGGCGCAAATCGGGTTAAGACGATTTTTTTGCCTCAGCCTGACTTGCCCCATTTTTGGACGCCCAAACGCCATTTTTCCCTACGCCGGCGCTGCCTGGTGTACGTGGTTTTTTTTCACGCACACCAGGCAGCGCCGGTCGACTAACGCCGGCTAACGCCATTCAATAAATACGGCGCCCGCATGGCGCTTCAGAATGGTGTTAGCCGGCGCTAATTTTTTTGGCGCAAAACTGCGTTAGCGCAGTTTTGCATCAAAAAGTATAAATATGGCCCAATGTGTGCAGGTGTGAGTGGAGATGAGACTGGGAGTGAGGAGGGAGACGAGGAGGAGGGGGACACAGTGGAGGCAGTGGATGTTGGTGTGTCTGCATGTGTGTGATGCTTGCGTGAGTGCCTGTGGGATGTGTGGTGCTTATGTTTGCCTGAGCTTCCCTTGTGTGTTGACGTGTGTGCATGCTGGTCTGAAGGTGTGCTTGGGATAGGCTGAGGTAGAGGGGATTGGGTCTGGTTGGAGAAAGTTGGAGGGGGAGGCTAGACACAGGGACAATGGCTGCCATCAGTGCTGAGGCCAGAGTCTGAAAAGCTCCCTGAAGGGCCGCCTGACCAGAATGAATGCCCTCCAGGAATGCATTTGTTTGATGCAACTGCCTTTCTTCACCCTGGATGGCATTCAAAATGGTAGACTGCCCAACAGTGAGGGACCTGAGGAGGTCAATGGCCTCCTCACTGAGGGCAGCAGGGGTGACTGGGGCAGGGGCTGAGGTGCCTGGGGCGAAGGTGATGCCCACCCTCCTGGGTGAGCGGGCACGGGGCAAAGGATGAGGGGCTGCTGGGAGGGCGGTGCTGATAGGGTGGGTGGCGGCTGTACCTGTAGATGCGGGGGGCACAGATGTTGCCGCCACCACAAGGGAGCTCCCATCAGAGGACGAGTCCGTGTCACTGGTGTCAACTCCTGTCCCCGCCGTAGAGCTCCCCTCGCCCTCCGTCCCACTGGTGAACTCTGAGTCCCTTGTCTCGCCCTCCAGGGCCATGTGGGATGCAGCTCCCTCCTGCTCCGTTGCCGCTGCTCCTCCGCCTGATGATGCTAATGCACACAAGAACAGGGAGACCACAAAAAGGGGGGGGACGACAGAAGAAAGACATGTTGAGTGCATGCATTACCAAGACAGACACAGAAGCCCCCTGCACTACGCCGCGCACTTGGCCTCCACTGTTCAATCCCTGGGACATGGCCTACAAAGCAATGACGACATCTGCGCACACGGATGACACAGGAGCCTGACTAGGTGTACCTGACACTGTACACAGTTGGGGTGGGGTGCCACAGGCTCTGCCAGAACAAGGGGACCTTGCCTCCTAAACTCGCCCTGGCCTAGGGAAACCCACAGCCCACCTCCCCCACCCAGACACCTCCACTGCACGCAAAATCAGCAGAATGAGAGTGTACCCACCTCCTTGTGGCTTCTGTGAGGCCCCCAAGCGCCCATCCAATTCCGGGTACGCCACTGCCAGGATCCTGAACATCAGGGGGGTCATGGTGCGATGGGCACTCCTCCCAAGTTGGGAGGCCATCCCCAGCTGGGCCTCCGCCATCTTCTTCCTCCAGGGGCGAATGTCCTCCCATCTTTTTCGGCAGTGGGTGCCCTGTCTGTGTTAGACCCCCAGGGTCCGGACGTCCTTGGCGATGGCATGCCAAGTATCTTTTATCTGGTGGGCGCTGACCTACATGAATTGTACAGGGGGAAAAGGAAAGTTATTACCAATTGCACCGTCACAGTCATTGGCTCCCATCCCTAACCTTGCCATGATGCACATGCACTCACCGTCGTTTCATGCACGCCTCAATCTCCCTCCCATCTTTCATCCTCCCCACTCCAGACAGGCATAGCCCATACAGCATGCTCCCAGTGTATTTACCTGTTTGTCTGGAGGACCGTAGAGTAGCGTGTACTGGGGGAGGACCCCATCCACGAGTTTCTCCAACTCCTCCGACATGAAGGCAAGGGCCCTTTCCCCAGTCACACGAGCCATTGTCTCTTCCAGACCGAGGTCACAGCAGCACTTGCAGTGTAGGTCCTCTCCTGTCGAAGATCAGGTATCGAGTGATTGAACAGATTGAAAATGGCGGTCACGTCCGCGGCGGTGCGTACCGTCACCACCGGCGTACATCGTCATTGGCTCCTGGGACCCATAGGGTCCAATGTTAACCAATGCAGCATTGCACCGCGGTCTTCGACCGCCTACCGCGACGGTGTACAACGCCAGCGCAGTTACCTCACATCCCCTTGTCCCACTTTACAGGTCAGGCAGCCGCCATTTCAGGGCCCACATGGCTTAATTTTTAACTGCGTCACACATACCTAGGCCTAGCCTCATCACACATACAGGCCAATTTTACGGATTATGATTTGTGTTCTGTGTAAGCTGTGGATACGTCCTTGCAAGTGGGTCATTTCAAACAACAGTGGCCATAGCAACAGGGATGTCCCAGCCTATGTTTTCCAACTTGTTGTCCAGAGTGTTGCCTGCCCTGCTGAAACACATGCGGAGCTACATCGTTTTCCCTAAGGTGGAGGATTTGCCTACAGTGAAAGGGGACTTCTATGCCCTAGGACATATCCCCAACATCATAGGTGCCATTGATGGGACCCATGTGGCTTTGGTACCCCCCGCAGGAGTCAACAGGTGTACAGAAACCGGAAGAGTTATCATTCCATGAATGTGCAAATGGTGTGTTTGGCAGACCAGTACATCTACCATGTGAATGCCAAGTTCCCTGGCTCAGTGCATGACGCCTACATCCTGCGGAATAGCAGCATCCCTTATGTGATGGGTCAACTCCAGAGGCACCGTGTGTGGCTAATAGGTGAGCCCCTGGAAGCAAGTCAGTGGGAATGGTTGTCTGGGTCTGGGGATATCCCTCTAGGTTAGTGTGTGTCTAACAGTTGTCCCTCGCCATTTGCAGGTGACTCTGGTTACCCCAACCTGTCATGGCTACTGACCCCAATGAGGAATCCCAGGACAAGGGAAGAGGAACGCTACCATGAGGCACATAGGCGAACTCAGTGGATAATAGAGCGGACCTTCGGCCTCCTGAAGGCCAGGTTCAGGTGTCTCTAAATGACAGGCGGATCCCTATTCTACTCACCAAAGAAGGTGTGCCAGATCATCGTGGCCTGCTGTATGCTTCACAACTTAGCTTTGCGACGACAGGTGCCTTTTGTGCAGGAGGATGGTCCAGATGGCGGTGTTGTTGCAGCTGTGGAGCCTGTGGACATTGAAGACGAGGAAGCAGAAGAAGAGGACATGGACAACAGGAACTTGGTGATCCTTCAATATTTCCAGTGAGACACAGGTAAGAATAAAAACCTGCCTACTACATGTACTTTAACACTACTACCTCTCTACTGTCTGTCGTTTTCACCCATTATATGGTCACTGAGTTGTCACTTTCCCTTACGATTTCACAGATGTGTGTCCCACGGTGTGACATCTGCTTTGTTTCCTCGTGGACTAGAGCTGTGTGACATAGGTATGTTGACATTGCAATTGAAAGTACATTTTGCCACAGTAATTGCTAATACACTATTTTGAAATCACAGACTGACTCCAGATTGTTTTGTGCTTCAAGGGTGTTTATTTAAGTGCTGAATATTGGAGGGGGTTGTCAAATGGAGAGGGGTGATGGTGGAGGAATGTCCATGGCAGAGTCCAGTCTATTAGTCTTACAGGTGCATTGCCCAAATGGGCATAGGAAGTGGAGCTGGGGCAGTATGAGGATGGACAGGGTGACAAAGTGGGACAGAAGGATGACATTCAGGGTGGTCTCATTTCTTGGCTGGGGTCTTGGCATCGTTCTCTGTCTTTGTCAAGGATCTCAGGGACCGTTTGCGGTGTGGTTCTCCCTCTGCAGGGGGTGGGGTGCTGGTGTGGTGGTCCTGTGGCAGTGCCTCCTGTCCACTAGCGCCGGCGGAGGTGGTGGGCAGTTCATTGTACATGCTAGTGTCAGGGGCCCCTTGTTGTGCCACAGTATCCCTACTGGTGTTGAGTACTTCCTTCAGCACCCCTACGATGGTGCCCAGGGTGGAATTGATGGATCTGAGTTCCTCCCTGAAGCCCAAATACTGTTCCTCCTGCAGGCGCTGGGTCTCCTGAAACTTGGCCAGTACCGTTGCCATCGCCTCCTGGGAGTGGTGGCAGGCTCCCATGATGAAGGGGAGGGCCTCATGGAGAGTGGGTTCCCTTGGCCTGTCCTCCCCCTGTCGCACAGCAGCCCTCCCAGTTCCCCTGAGTTCCTGGGCCTCCATCCTGTGGACCGTGTGCCCACTGCCACTGCCCCCAGGTCCCTGTTGTTGTTGGGGTGGTGGGTTAGTCTGGGTTCCCTGTAGTGGTGGACACACTGCTGATTGACGTGTCCTGGGGACAGAGGTATGGGCCCGCTGGGTGGGTGCTGTGCTGGTGTTTCCACAGGGGGGGAAGGTCTGTAGTGGCCTGTGACTGTGTGAGGGGAACCGACTGTCCCGAGGTCCCTGATGGACTGGGCTGGTCATCTAGATCCAGTTGGACAGAGCTGCTGTCATCATTGTGGGCCCCTTCTGTTGGTGGTGTGGACATGTGTGGACCCTCCTGTCCGGTGACGTTGGGTAGGGGTCCTGCAGGGGTATAAAAGGATGTTTATTACATCTGTGTGTGCCATTGTGTGCAATGGGTGGGTGTCCGTGTACCCCAGTACTTGCATTCCTGTGTAGGACCTTGTGAGATGATGGTTTAGGGGGGTGTATGGATATGCGCAGTGGACATGCTTTGGTGATGGGTGTCCATGCTTTGTTGTTGCATGCAGGGCTTGGTGTTGGGATGGGTGGGTTGTGATAGTGCGACATTTGTGAGGAGTAGGAGTGATGGGGGTGAGGGTGGGGGTATGTGATGGCATGCAGGTAGGGTGGGGGATGTAATAGTTAAGATTTGACTTCATCTACTCCTGCGAGGCCCTCAGGATGCAGAATCGCCAAGACCTGCTCCTCCCATGTTGTTAGTTGTGGAGGAGGTGGGGGTCCGCCGCCAGTCCACTGAACCGCAAGGTGGTGTCTTGAGACCACGGAATGCACCTTCCCCCGTAGGTCGTTCCACCTCTTCCTGATGTCATCCCGATTTCTTGGGTGCTGTCCCACTGCGTTGACCCTGTCCACTATTCTGCGCCATGGCTCCATCTTCCTAGCTATGGAGGTGTGCTGCACCTGTGATCCGAATAGCTGTGGCTCTACCCGGACGACTTCCTCCACCATGACCCTGAGCTCCTCCTCAGAGATCCTGGGATGTCTTTGCCGTGCCATGGGGTGGTGTGGGTGATGTGTGGGGCAGTGTGTGTAGTGATAAGTGGGGTGATATTTAGTGGTGTGTTGTGTGAGGTGCGTGGAAGTTCTGTGGATGATGGTATTGTGTGCCTGTAGATGCTTGGTTGTTGTTTGTGGTGTCTCTCTCTGGCCTTTGTTCAGGATTTTGGTCATAGGGGTTTGTGGGTGATATGGGTGTGTGTTTTATATTGTATTGGGTGTGTGGGTGTGTTGTGTGTATGTGTATCAGGTGTGTGTGTTTCGAATTGTCCAATGTGTCAGTGTTTTGTAAATGTGTGTGTATTTTGAGCGCGGCAGTGTGTATCGCCAATGGAATACCGTGGTTGAAAGACCGCCGCGTGGATTCGTGTGTTGTGATAGTGTGGGCGTATTTCTGTTGGCGTGACGGTGGAGGTTTTGTTTTCGCCAGTTTATCACTGACCTTTGGTGTGGCGGACTTGTGTGGGTGTCTGAATTTTGGCGGATTCCGTGCTGTGGGTCATAATAACTGTGGCGGAATTCCGCGGCCGCGGTGTGTTGGCTGTCTTCTGCACGGCAGTAAGCGGATTTTACCGCCATTGTTGTAATGAGGGCCATAATCTCTGTTTCCCCGTATTTACAGAGTAACCCGATACCCTCCTAAAATCCTCTAAACGTTGTATAATTCTGGGAAAAACCTGGGTCAAATCACCGGTGTAGATCATAAGATCGTCGGCATATAGCGCAACCTTCCTTGCCCAACCTTGGCGTTGGAAGGAAGGAATCTGATTGTCGGCCCTAATTATAGCTGCCAAGGGCTCAATATATAGGTCAAAAAGAAGGGGCAACAGCGGACATCCCTGACGCGTACCTCTCTAGATGTTAAAACTCGAGGATATTTTGTCGTTAAGCAGAATGCTAGTAACCGGGGCTTTATAAATGTCCTGTATCACTCTAACGAATTTTGGATCAAAATTATATTTCTCCAAAACCAGTTGTAAAAAACGCCAGTTCACGAGATCAAAAGCTTTAGCAGAATCAAAAGTGAGGACCGTCAGAGGAACTCTACTTAGAGTCGCCAGGTCCACTGCAGCTAGTAAATCATGAGTTAACTCATGCAGATGTCTGCCCCTGATGAACCCTTTCTGGTCTACATGCATCAACCTACTAATTGACTCCTGGAGCCTTGTAGATAAGACATGAGTATAGAGTTTATAGTCTGAATTCAACAAGGATATCGGCTTATATGAACTACATATTGCCGGATCTTTCCCGGGCTTTAAGAGAAGGAAATCACAGCCTCATGCCACGACATCGGCCTTCTTGTAAGAGAAAATTAAACACCTCCACTAGTATTGGCACCAACTCCTCACACAGTGCGGAGTATAGCTCATTTGGCAGACCATCCGGACCAGAGGCCTTCCCCTTTTTTAAATGATGTATTGCTGCCTTTACTCACCAATTGTAACTGATCCACTTCTGTTAACTGGGGGAGATGAACCTCCTCCAGATATCCTCTGCCAGCTATTTCCAACAAAAGAAGATCATCGGTGTAGAGGTCCTGAAAGAACACTACGAAGGCCTCCTCTATCTCGGATGCTGCTGTACTTAAGACTCCGGTGGACTCTGATTTAATGGACGCAATATATTTTTTAGAGCGGTCTGATTTAGTTTTTCAGGCCAAAAGCTTACCACAACCTTCCCCATACTCGTAATGTGCGTACCGGCTACTATCCCAACTCCTTCTATCTTTCCTCTCAAGAAATAGATGCAGATCTGTTTTAGCTATGTCTAATTGGGCCTCCAGAGTGACTAGCTGACTTTCCTCACCTGGGAGAGTATTAAAAGCTGCCTCCTGCAGAGAGGCTGCCTGAGATTCAAGTTGCTTTCGCTGGTTCTTTTCCTCTCTACGTTTAAAGGTAGCCAAACTGAGAAGCCTCCCTCTAATAAATGCTTTATAAGCGTCCCACAAAGCCTGCAAGGTGGTTGAGCCATAATTAATCTCGAAGAATCCTTTAGTGTCCCTTCTCAAGCCCTCAACCCATCCAAAAAGAGGGCTCGATTGAATGTCCACCTAGGGGTGAATGGTTGACCGTTGAGGGAAACATGCAATTTTACCGCAAAATGGTCTGATAAATGGGCCAGGGCATGGCCAACATATCTCAGCGCATGCCTTAAGTTATTCTGTATTAGAAAAGGCGATGTCCATGCTTTATATTATTAAACATGAACCTTAAGCCACCTCCACCCTTCTGATGCCAGATATCGCTCAAGCCCAGGTCTGCCATTGCCTGTTTTATACAGGAACGAGTATTAGAATAATTTACCGACGGTCTTGAGGTGGACATATCTGACACTGGATCCAATAAAACATTAAAATCCCCACCTACTATAATCAGGTGTTTTGCTGCTAATAAATGACTATACAATTCCTGAAAAGGTGCAGGGTCATCCACATTAGGCCCATAATACCCTACTGTAAGCCATGTGCCAAGCAGCTCCACCTCAACAATCAACCACCTCCCCTTGGGGTCTCTTGTAATATTTGCCACGTTAACCCTTACAGATTTATTTATGAGAATCGCCACCCCTTTCACGGCACAAGGCTGATTAGTACATGCGTTAAAGCCCACCCAACTCTGACCTCTAAGACAATCATTCCACTCAGGACGCACTGAATGGGTCTCCTGTAAAATGATCACCTCCTCGTCTGTCCTTTTTAGAAACTCAAAAATGTTCTGCCTCCTCCCTTTCACCTGTAATCCATTGATACTCCATGAAAGAAATTTTGTCAAAGCCCTCTTGTCGCTAACCTTTATCTAAAAGAACGTTGACCTGGGAAAGACCAGAATATAGATTGGCTGTCAGACCCTTACCTAAATTACCTACCACATGCCTGAGGACATACATGTACCCAATTTTTGTTTTTTCTCCCCTTGCTCCCCACCAAGTGCCAGGAACCCGCCATCCAATGCCCGACCCTTGACCCTCCCCCCTTAACCCAATTTGGGAGTGCAATGTCATGGCACCGCAGAGACTAGGAGCTAAGAGAGCAGTGTGGCGGTGCTTCCCAAAACAGTAGTCAACAGAAACTCCACTGGCTGATATCCCTGACTGATATCCCTACCGACCAGACAGGTTTATATCTATAGTGACAATGTTAGTGCCAAAAAGAGTACTCATGTGCCTAGTATGAGTGTTGCGGCCGATGATAAATCGAACATAGATAGTTTTACAAACTACCCCCTGCTACCTGAGACTTCTCGCTACGCAATGATTCAGAATTATAGCCACCGCTCTACCCCCCTTACCCGCCCCCTCCCTATCCATTAGCCCCTCTTTGATTTTTTAGGAATTCCAGAAAGTTAGTTGCTTCCTGAACGTTCTAAAAGACTTTCGCCTGGCCTTTATGTAAGACTTTGAGTTTAGCAAGTTGTACGATGCCTGCCGGTGCCCCCAGCCTTTTGAAACTGTCTATATGACCAACAAACTTGCGGCGCCGGCACGCAGCCGCGGCCGACATATCTTTAAAAACTCGAAAAGTGAACTTGTCATCGGACTTAAGCTCCCTCATTGTTCTGGCTTGAGAAAGAATTTGCTCCTTGATTCGGAAGTCTCCGAAGTTCACCAAAATAGTATGTGGATATTTAGAGTTAATAGAGCGGGTAAAGGGCACTCTATGGGCCCCCATGATGGAAAGGTCCCCTCCAGCTCTATCTCTATCCAGGAGAACGACTTTATTGATAAGGTCCAAGATGACGTTGATCACCGATGAGGCTGCTTCAATCCCCTCTGGGACCCCCACAAATCTGAGATTTGAACGTCTAGACCTGTTCTCTACTTCGTACAGCTTTAACTGGAGATCCTCCAGTTGAGATTGGATCCGAGATGTTGTTGATTCAGTACGATTCTCAACATCTTCCAGGTCGGAGACCCGCTGCTCCATCTGCAAGACTCGAGAGGAGAGGTGGGTTAAGTGTGTATTCAGTTGCAAAAGCTAATCTTTCGTCTCCCTGCGGGTCTCCTCCTGTGAGAGTTCTATAGCTTGGAGCTCTATCAGTATCTGTCCCATCAACTCCTCCACTGTTGACGAACCTTTTGTCCCGCTTGCCATATGGGTTGAAATTAAAAGATTGTGAGAAGAACCGGGAGGGTGTGACACAGTGATTGTATTGACATTGGTTCCGGATGCATCTGGAACTTCGGTACATGGCCCTTCCAGCAAAGGACTTGGAGCCAAAATGGAAGGTTTGCCAATACTTGGCAGAATTTCTTCGCTAAAAAACGTTCCCCTCTCCCCCCCTCAATCTTTTGCCACCCTTCGTGCCTAACATAGGTATAGCTTTAAAGTTGCTAGTGGAATTTGAGAACAAAGGATAAGCAGGCTTCTTTGATTGATCCGTGTTCGGTTGGGGGAGAGTTGCGAGATGGTCAGAGGTAAGGTTGCTTGGTGGCGCTGGATAAGTTGATGCCGATGAAGAGTCAATAACAACACCTCCCGGGTGGGTAGAGGAAGATTGAGAAAGTACTTTAGAAGATGACTCCGTTAAGGATGACGGACACTCAGCCGGCAGGTGCGCCGGCTCCCCGATATGGAGCTCCGAGATAGCAGTAGGACCTGAAGAAAATAAAGAGAGATCCTGCATCTGAGGAGCTGGGCTTAGGGGGTCAGCAGTCATGTTGGCTGGAGCTTAGCCTGAACCTCCCAGAGGCTAAGGACAGGGTCTTGGATTTAGATCCTTTCGGTAACTTGCCAATTGGCCGTGACTTAGACCCAGCGTCCTGCGACGCACGTTTCATTGTGAGGGACAACAGAACAAGACAGTTGTAAAGGAAGAGGTCCAATTCTTTATTAACCGCAGAACCTGAAAGCGGGGGAGTGGAAACAGATCAGGAGGGGGGAGCGGGCTAAGGGGTACAGAGGGGCCACCAGTCACATCCAATGAAGTATGCGATACTGACACACCGTTACAGAAGATCAAAATATAGTTTAAACGGAATCAGTCAAACTGGCGAGACCCTATAGCTCCTGCACACTGCTGACGATTTTAGCCTTAAGTTTAGAGTCTTAAGATCATGCAGGCAAAAGTTAGTTTGACATTTCCAGCATGCCCTCCACATTGAACAGAAATTCAACTCCAGTCCCCCATCCTGCCACACTTCCCCAGCCTTTCAACCTGTCACTGTATACTTATCTATGTTTTTGCAGGCTGAGCTGTATTCTGGCCGCTCCTCATTTCTCTCCCTCCATCAGTGGCCCTTCAGCACAGAAAGAAGACCCGCCACGTTCTCCGTTCCCCAGTAGCTGAAGGGGAACCATGTCTGCTGCCAATGTCGCTGTGTCAGCTGAGAGGAGCATGCGTCCTCTTAGACTGACTTCTCCATGCGCTCCCTCCTCGTGACCGTGGTGGGGGGAAGGACGCGCCCACTCTCCTTCAAACAGCTGTAAGGAAGCCCCGGTGGTGAACGCGGTGCGAGTTGTGCGTTCCAGCACACCTGCAGGCTCCAGCAGCTGTACTCGCGGGCACCGCAAAGTGAGTCCTCCAAGCGGCGTTGTGAAGCTTTGCCGCTCGGTGCCACACTACAGTCGGTGGCCGCCATGTCACCAAGCCGCTATCCCCGAACGAAGGTGGGCAGGGATTCCACAGCGCGTCCTGCCACCATACACTGCTCCCTTGCTTCTCGCTCAGGCGTGGAGCATGACGGGAGCTCCGATCGCCTCCTCCTCACTGAGGAGTGTTTTGTATCTGTCTTGGTGAGCAAAGTGACCTCTCTACTTGCACTGTTTGATTGTCAAGGAATAGACTTCCTATGATATTTCTGCTGCAACGTATTCTTCAAGGACTGTGCAGCTACAATTAAGATGTATGTGGCCCATAAAGGAGTATATGTCCTTGGATGGAAAGGTGAACAGTTACTCCAAATTAACCTTGATCCCTATGCTGCTTAGCTGGAAATAACCATCAACCAATCTTAGCCAGGACTGCAGCTCTTCCAAGCATTTCCAGAGGTGTTCAACAAACATATGGGCATGCTCAAAGGATACTTACACCAAATTAAGGGCCAGATGTAGGTACAAAAAAATTAGCGACTCGCAATTTGCGAGTATGTGCGACTCGCAAATTGCGTGTCGCTAATAGGAATGCAGGTAAAATGTCCGTGTACAATTTGCGACTCGCACCCGGAGTCGCAACGCAGATAGCGAGTCCGCTGTCTGCGAGGTCGCTGTTTGCGACCGCGCAAAAAACTAACTCGCAATCATGTAAATTGATTGAAGGTGCTGCAGAACACTCCAGAAACCACTCCAGAACACTCTCGAAACACTTCCTGACACATGATGATGACATCACAGCCAGGAAGTTTACTAATACACCTGGGAGGAGGGAGGACCACACCCATTTTAAACTGCTGCACAGTCACAGGAGGAACAGCAGCTACAATGGCTGAAACACCAAGAAAAAGAAAACTCAAATTTTCTGAGAAGGAGCTGGAGGTGCTGACAGAAGAATGCTGTCAGCACTATGATGATCTCTTTGGAAAGGCAGCCCTCAATGTGCCAGAAGCAACCAAAAAACAACTCTGGCTGGAGATCCAAGAAAAAGTGAACTCCCTGGGGGTGAGCCACAGGAGTGTGGAAGAGATCAAAAAACAGTGGTATGACCTCCGCTCCCGGACCAAGGAGAGGGTGGCAGAAAGGCTCCAGGAGATGAGAGGCACAGGAGGGGGACCATCATCCGTACCACCACCCACACCCCTGGAAGAAAGGGTGGAGGAGACCCTGGAGCAGGAGGCAGTGACAGGAATAGGAGATCTGGACACCTCTGAGCCCACTACATCAACCGGTGAGTACCATGTGATATGCCTGTACCCCCATCAATGCCATACCCCCACCCACCATGTACACAGGGGCATGCACAACCAAGATAGCTCCATTACAGGGTAGCAAACACCAGAATGATGCATTATGGGAAATGTAGTCAAGTAGGCAGTTCATAGGCAAATGTTTATTAGGAAGTGTGCAACAGATAGTAGACACTGACAGTCTGTTCCCTATGTCCGACAGGTCTCCCACAAGACACCACCACAAGCCACAGCAGCCAACCCCATGAGGAAAGCACAGGAGCTGCCACCACTCCCACCTGCACGACCAACACCATCCCTGTGATGTCAACACCTGCTGCAACAGTGGTTCAGGAGGCTGCGCCAGCAACAGGCAGGAGTGCCACAGTAGAGCACACAGGGCATCCACCGCTGCGCAGGCGACGCAGGTTCAGGAGAGCAGGGCTGCAGGCTGAGTCCGGCCGTCCATCTACCACCAACACCGAGGCACAGCTGCTCCGTGGTCAGCGCCTGCAGAACAATATGTTAGGGCGTATTAGTGGGGTGCTGCACCGCTTTGTGAGGAGCAATGAGGCCAGCATGCAGCAGCTCCATTCCCAATTGGACGTGATTGGCACAAACACTGGGGACCTAGCCCTGTCCATGAGGGAACTGGTGGCAGGACTACTGTCACAGGGCGAGGGTGGGCGGCGCAGGGACCGTCAGCTGCTACAGAGGCTTGACAGGATGGCCACATCAATTGGCAGACTGGCAGTTAACACCACTGGCCTGTCGAGAAGGACAGTTGGCCTCCAAGTAATAATGGGCCACTTTGCAGGGGATGTGGCTAGAGGCCTGGGCCGGATCACACATGTGATCGATTTAATGGAGGCACAGCATCTTTCCAGGGGCACAGGGGACACACCCCAGGACAGCGAAGAGGGCTCTACAGTGAGCAGTGTCTCTGCCACTGACACTAGGGTGCTCCGGAGTGGGAGTCCCAGGCAGAGCACTGCAGAACAACCTGGGACCAGCCAGGCTGGCAGAGGCCGCCGTAGAACATAGACTGGACCCTGTCCCTGATGTAGGGGCACATGACTCAAATGTGCCCATGCATGGTTTGCTTTTTGATGTTCATGAACAGTTAGTAATTGTAAATAGTTGAATTTCTGCACATATTAAATAGTTTTTTTTGTTCCACTTAACAAATGGAGTGTTTGGTCAATAGGTGAGTATGGTTGAAGTTGACACGTACCTTCCAAAGTATTGGGTTGCGATGTGTTCCCGTCTCAGTCTGCCTTGATTTGCTATACTCCGATCCCCATGATGGCGATGTGGTTGCTCCTGCTCATCATCCTCTGAATCAGGGTCTGCAGGGGTGAGAAGTAGCCCACGTCGGGTGGCAATATTGTGCAGGATGGCGCATGCGACAACAATTTTGAATGCTGTAATGGGGGTATACTGGAGGGCACCTCCACTGCGGTGGAGGCATCTGAACCTTGCTTTCAGCAATCCGAAGGTGCGTTCTATTATGTTCCTGGTCCTCTTATGTGCACTGTTGTATCGCCTCTCGGAATCATTGCTGGGTGTTAAGTACGGAGTCATAATCCATGGCCGTAGAGCATATGCACTGTCACCTGTTGGGCACAAACATTACACTGTTAGAAAGTCCCGGTTGGTGTGCACAGTGACCTGTGTGTATGTCTACGAGGTGTATGCAGCTCTACCTAGGAGGTATCCGTCTCCAAACTCCCCACGTTCCAGGCGTTGGTGTATCCCACTGTGCCTAAAAATGTAGGAGTCATGGGTACTGCCTGGAAATTTCGCTACAATGTCGGTGATGACATAGTGGGCGTCGCAAACAACCTGAATATTGAGTGAGTGGGTACACTTTCTGTTGCGGAACAGATGTTCCAGGTTTGCAGGGGGACATATTTGAATATGTTTTCCATCTACACACCCTATGACATGGGGAAACTTGGCAATCCGGTAAAATTGCAGCTTGGTGCTGTTAATTTCTGCCTCATTCCTGTGTAGGTATATGAAGTGAGACGTGTGTGAGTATGGCATCTAGGAATGCCCTGAGGAACCTTGACAGTGCACTTTGAGATACCCCACCTGCCACAGCAATGACCCCCTGATAGCTCCCTGAGGCCAAGAGGTGCAGTGAGCATAGCACTTGCACATGCGTAGGGATGGCGCAGCCACGCAGCGTCTGGCGTTCTAGCTGTGGTTTTAGTAATTCAATTAATTCTAGTATGGCTGCACTGCTAAGGTAGTATTTGTCGTATATCTCTTCCTCAGTTTGCTGGAAGAGTGTCTGCCTTGTTCTGTAAATCTTCTCCTGTCTCTGGCTCCTCCTCCTCCTCTGCTGGGCTGCGTGGACTCTCCTCCTCACTGCTATCAGGTATATCTCCGCCATCTTGAGTAACCCAGATGCCTTCTGTGTCTCCTTTTATACTTTGGTAATGGTTACCACCTGCTCTGAGTTGGTGATAAATGGGACATGCAAACTGGGCTTTTTGCGACTAGTCGCAATTTGCGAGTTGCAATTGTATATGGTTTGCGACTCGCAAATTGCGACTTCCTATTTGCGGTTCGCAAAATGGGGTGGCAATCTTTGCGAGTTGCTAACGGCTCGCATCGCTTTTTGCGAGTCGGAAATGGGATTTTTGCATCCCATTTCCGATTTTGCACAGTCGCAAATAGTGATTCGGGACATTTGCGACTCGCAAAACTTTGCTACATCTGGCCCTAAGCTTCTAGAAGGAACCCATGTAGTCAAGCAAAATTAAGAGGCATATCCTTTCTGAGAGGAGTGATCTACAGAAACAGCTAGATAAGCTTGTGAAAGATAAGAGTATAAAAGAAACAGGGGGTCATTATGACCTCTGTGGTCTTTACGCAAGACCGCCGAGGTACCGCCATGCTGAAGACCGCCGCATATCCTTTTTCGTACGTAAAGCCGCCAGCAGCCATACTGGCGGATGGTGGGAAAGTGGAGGTTGCTCAACCTCCACCGCCACGTCAACAGAACACCGCCCACTCAATCATGTCCCAAGATTCGGTGTGGCGGTGTTCTGGTGGCGGAGCTGCCCCCATGGATCCCCTCCCGGAGGATCAACGGACAAGGTAAGTTGATAGTTCGTTAGGGAAGGGGGTGACGGGGTGTTGTGTGTTGTGTGCGTGCATGGGGGTGTGCATTTGAGAGTGTAGAGGGGTGAGTGAGTGAGTGTATGCGTGCGGGGGTGCTGTCTGTATGGGAAATGTGTGCGGGTCGGATGGTGTGCATGTCTGTTTGTATGTGTGCGGGAATGTGTTGTCGGGGTGTATGTGTGCGTGTAGGGGTGTGTATATGTGCATGTTTGGGGTGCGTGCATGTAGGGGTGTGTATATGTGCATGTTCGGGGTGTGTGCTTGTGGGGGTGTGTATATGTGCATGTTCGGGATCGGGGTGGGGAGGGGGTTGTGCCACCTTTGGGGGGTGACAGGGGTTGGGGGGTGTTGGGGGAGGATTCGTGGGGGGTAGCGGGGTTGGGGGAGACCCCTATCAGTGCCAGGGATAGTGCCTACCGCCATGGATCTCATGGCGGTTCCCAACCACCTGAGATCCATGGCGGCATGCAGGGTCCTGATACCGTCGGCGGTCTAGTGATGACCGCCGGGCTGGAGACCGCAATCTCCAACACAGCAGTTCTCACCGCCATGGCGGTCGGAATGGTGAAGCGCCGGATGACCGCGGCGGTTATAATTCCATTTTTTTCCTCCGTCCTGTTTGCGGTCTTACCGCCGCTTTACCACCGACCGCCAAGGTCGTAATGACCACCTGAATCTTTGAATTAGGTTTCTCACATAGCGTTGACCAAAATGAAGGACCTTAGGGGGTCATTCTGACCTCGGCGGTAAAAGGCCCTTACCGCCGGTCAGAAGACCGCCATAACACCGCCGCGGCCGCGGTTAACCGCCACGGTCATTCTGACCCACAATGGCCAAACCTCCAAAATTCCGTCCTCCACTGCAGCCCGCCACATCAGCGGGCAGCGATAAACTGGAGATGACCAAACCTCCACCGTCACGCCAACAGAAATACGCCCATGCCATTACGACCCACGAATCCACACGGCGGTCATTCAAACGCGGTATTCCATAGGCGGTACACACCGCGGCGGTCAGAATACACACACATCACCAAAACACAGCCACATTGGACAATTTGAAATACACACACCTTATACACATACACACACCACTCCCACACAATCAACCAACTATAAAACACACACCCACATCACCCACAAACCCCTGCGACCATAATTACTGAGAGAAGGAGAGAGAGACACAGCAGACAATCCAAAGCAAGACACACTGAGGCACACTACACCATCACACACACCACATAGTAGCACAAAGCACCACTCACCAACATACTCATCATCACATACACCACCCCACACCTCACCCACACCACCCCATGGCACCCCAAAGGCAACCACGCTTTTCGGACCAAGAACTCCGGGTCATGGTGGAGGAAATCCTAAGAGTGGAACCCCAGCTCTTCGGCTCGCAGGTGCAGCACACCAGTATAGCTAGGAAGGCGGAGCTATGGCAGCGGATCGTGGACAGGGTCAACGCGGTGGGACAGCATCCCAGGAATAGGGAGGACATACGCAAAAGGTGGAACGACCTACGGGGGAAGGTCCGATCGATGGTCTCCAGGCACAACATCGGGGTCCAGTAGACTGGCGGCGGACCCCCACCCACCCCTCCCGAATTCACATCGTGGGAGCAAGACGTCTTGAACATCCTGCATCCTCAGGGCCTCGCAGGAGTAGCCGGAGGAATGGACTCTGGTAAGTCCAATCTCAACTACTATATCCCCCCCACCCCACCAGCATGCCAACCCACACCCCCACCCTCACCCCCAACCCCCCAGCACACATCCTCCCTGACAATGTCTCACCAGCACAACCCACCCATCCCAACACCAACTCCTGCATGCCAACACAAATCATGGGCACCCATCACCTAAGCATGACCACTGCACTACCCCCCCCCCCACTAACTACCCTCACAACACCTCCCTCAAGGGAATGCCTGCACTGGGGGACAAGGGCACCCATAACACGCACGCTATTGTACACACAGAAACAATAACCAAACTCTCTTACCCCATGCAGGACCCGAACGACAACACACCAGCCAGGAGGGTCCAGAAGTGTCCATCCCACCACCGGAACAGGCCCACACTGAGGATAGCAGCTCTGTCGACAGTGAACCTGATGACCCGCCCGGACCATCGGGGACCTCTGGGCAGTTGGTTCCCCTCAGGCAGCCACAGGCCACACCAGACCCGACCCCCTCTGCCAACACCAGCACAGCTCCCACCCAGCGGGCCCATGCCTCTGTCTCTAGGACAGCTCAATCAGCGGTGTGTCTGCCACTACAGGGCACCCAGGCTAACCCAACACCCCAACAACAACAGGGACCTGGGGGCAGTGGTAGCGGGCACACCGTCCAGGGGACAGAGGCCGGGGGAAACCGGGCAGCTCAGACGGCTGCTGTGCGACAGGGGGGGGAGGAGAGGCCCAGGGAACCCACTCTCCAAGAGGCCCTCACCACCATCATGGGGGCATACCACCACTCCCAAGAAACGATGGCGACGGTACTGGCCAGGTTCACTGAGATCCAGGCACAGCAGGAGGAACGCTACATGGGGTTCAGGGAGGAGCTGAGAATCATCGGGACCGCAATGGGGACCATCGTCCTGGCCCTCCACAGGATAGAGGACGCGTTGCGGGACCATGGTGCACCACACAGGGCCCCTGTCACTAGCCCGGACCAGGAACAGCCTACCACCTCCGCCGGCGCTAGTGGACAGGAGGTCCCAACACCTCGACAGCCCCCCAGAACCCCACCTCCTGCTGAAGAACAACCACCCCGTAAGAGGAGCCTGAGACCAAAAAAAAAGACAGAGTAGGATGTCAAGACCCCCGCCAGCAGGACATACCCCCTCAAGTCTTCCCACTGTCCCACATTGCCACCCTGTCCAACCATGAACTGCCTATGCTCCATCCTTCCACAGGCAAAAGGACAATGCACCTGTGAGACTGAGAACTGGACTCTGCCATGGATATTCCTCCACCCCCACCCATCACCCTTAGAATCACATGTACCGATATCTAGCACTGTAAATAAATCACATTTTGCACACAAATCTGTTTTGAGTCATGCTGTATTATTAACAAATGTATTACATATTACTGTTCGATTTCTGTTCTGTCAATTAGTCATGACAACATACCAATGTCAATACGCTGTAGTTCATGGGCGAACCAAGCAGAAGTCAGGTACTGAGTCAGACAGCACTGAGAAGGGAAGGGAAAGGCAAAAATTAATGAAAAACATCTGTGGGGAACTACAGAAAGTACAGATGCAGGAGGCTATAAGCAATTGTGAAATGGCGTGGGTGATTCTTACCTGTGTGTTACTGGAAATACTGTTGTATCACTCTGTCCCTATTGTCTGTGTCGTCCTCAGACTCTTCCTCCTCTTCACTCTCCACAGGCTCCACGGCTTCTACAACACCACCATCTGGACCATCCTCCTGCAGGAAAGGCACCTGGCGTCGCAAAGCCAGGTTGTGGAGCATACAGCACGCCACGATGATCTGGCACACCTTCTTTGGTGAGTACATTAGGGATCCACCTGTCATATGCAGGCACCTAAACCTGGCCTTCAGGAGCCCAAAGGTTCGCTCAATCACCCTCCTAGTACGCCCATGGGCCTCATTGTACCGTTCCTCTGCCCTGGTCCTGGGATTCCTCACTGGGGTCAATAGCCACGGCAGGTTGGGGTAACCAGAGTCACCTATTAGCCACACACGCTGTCTCTGTAGCTGTTCCATCACATAGGGAATGCTGCTATTTCGCATAACATACGCGTCATGCACTGACCCAGGGAACTTGGCATTTACATGGGAGATGTACTGGTCAGCCAAACAGACCACCTGGATATTCATTGAATGGTAATTCTTCCTGTTCCTGTACACCTGTTCATCGTCATTTGGGGGGACTAAAGCCACATGGGTCCCATCAATTGCACCAATGATGTTGGGGATGTGTCCAAGGGCATAGAAATCAGCTTTCACTGTAGGCAAATCACCCTCCTCTGGGAAAATGATGTAGCTCCGCATGAGTTTCATCAGGGCAGACAACACTCTGGATAAGATCTTGGAAAACATAGGGTGAGACATCCCAGATGACATGGCCACTGTTGTCTGGAATGAGCCAGTTGCAAAGAAATGGAGGACAGACAGAACTTGCACTAGAGGGGGAATTCCTGTGGGTTGGCGGATGGGGGACATCAGGGCTGGCTCCAGCTGGGCACACAGTTCATGGATGGAGGCTCGGTCAAGTCGGTATCGTAGTATTATGTTGCGTTCTTCCATTGTGGACAGGTCCACCAGCGGCCAGTACACGCGAGGATTCCTCCTTCTCATCGCTAGTCCCAGCGGACGGTGCCTAGGAAGGAGAATATGGAGTACAGAGTCAATCCACTCACAGGTACGTACAACACAGCTTGCACAGTACAGGTAAATGTATGGTTTGATATGTTTGTATGTGTGCCATTGCAAGGCCTAGGCCTGTGTGACGCATTAGAAATTAAGCCATGTGGGCCCTTGAAATGGCCGATGCCTGACCTGTGAAGTGGGACAATGGGATGTGAGGTCACTGCGCTGGCGGGGCACACCGTGGCGGTAGGCGGTCGAAGACCGCTGTGCGAAGACGCATTGGTTAACATTGAAGCCTATGGGTTTCAGGAGCCAATGACGATGTGCGCCGGCGGTTGCGGGACGCACCGCCGCGGTACGCACCGCCGCGGGCGTGACCGCCATTTTCTATCTGCTCAATCATTCGAGACCTGATCATCCACAGGAGAGGACCTATACTGCAAGTGCTGCTGTGAACTCGGTCTGGAAGTGACAATGGCTGCTGCTACTGGTGAAAGGGCCCCCGCCTTCAGTTCAGAAGAGTTGGAGAAGCTCGTGGACAGGGTCCTCCCCCAGTATGCGCAACTCTACGGTCCTCCAGACCAACAGGTGAGTACACTCAGTGCACATTGAATGGGTTATGCCTGTGTGGAGGGGGGGGGATGTAAGTTGGTGGGGTGTGGAGGGAATGGGGAGTGCAACGCACGACAGATGAGAGAATGGGAACCATGACAAGGTTGGGGAGGGGGGGGCATGTACTCCAAACATGCAGATATGTGACGGTTTCTCTTTCCCACCCTGTACATGTCAAACAGGTGAGCGCCCACCAGAAAATCGATATTTGGCGTGCCATCGCCGAGGAAGTCCGGAACTTGGGGGTCCACAACAGACGGGGCACCCACTGCCGCAAGAGGTGGGAAGACATCCGCCGCGGAACGAGGAAGACCGCAGAAACACTGCTGGGGATGGCCTCCCGACCTAGGAGGGGTGCCAGTCGCACCATGACCCCCCTGATGTCCCGGATCCTGGCGGTGGCCTACCCTAATTTGGATGGGCGCTTGAGGACAGCACAGCAGACACAAGGGGGTGAGTATCCGCACATTCTCCTATCTGTATGCGCATTGGAGGCGTCTGGGTGGGGGAGGAGGGCTGTGGGTGACATTAGGCCCGGGCGCTCTCTGTAGTGTAGTCCGCTCCCTTAGGCATGGCCCTGTGCCCCCGCCACCCACCTCTGTAGGGTGCCAAGTGCAGCTACCCATGCTCCAGCATCACACATGTGCGCGTGTGTTGTCCCTAGACCTGTTTGCCTAGTCAGAAGTACTGAGTAGTGTACCCCAAGTTCGCGACTTAGTGCACGAGGCACCTGTGTCTGTCCTCTCCGCAAAGGGTATTGCTAAGGCATGCACTCAACTTTGTTTCATTTCTCCCCCCACCCTAAATCTTTGTCTTCTTTTGTTTTAGCATCATCAGGCGGAGGAGATTTGGCGTCGGAGCAGGAGGGAGCTGCAGGTCACCAGGCCCCGGTGGGCACTGACACAGACACCGAGGGCACCAGTGATCCGGAGGGCGAGGGGAGCACCACAACGGGGGCCGGTGGAGACACCAGCGACACGGACACGTCCTCGTTTGGGAGCTCCCTAGCGGGGGCGGCACCATCTGTGCCCCCCGCAACAACAGGTACAGCTGCCACCCAGCGCACCAGCACCGCCCTCCCAGCAGCCCCTCAGTCTTCGCTCTGTGGCCGCTCGGCCAGGAAGGCGCGCGTCTCCTTCGCCCCAGGCACCTCAGCCCCTGCCTCTGTTACCCCTGCTGCCCTCAGTGCGGAGCTCATTGACCTGGTGAGGACGCTCATTGTTGGGCAGACTACCCTTCTGAATGCCATCCAGGGGGTGGAAAGGGAGGTGCATCGGAGCAATGCCTACCTGGAGGGCATTCATTCGGGTCAGGCTGCCCATCAACGAGCGTTCACTGCTCTGGCCTCAGCACTGACGGCAGCCATTGTCCCTGTCTCCAGTCTCCCTCTTCTATCTGCCTCCACCCTTTCTCTGTCTCCTGTACCTCAACCTATCCCATCCACACCATCAGACCAGCCTGCACACACCTCAACACCCAAGGCCAGCTCATCCAAACATAAGCACCACAGAAAACACAAGCATTCACCCAAGCAACACACAGATGCAGACATATCAACAGTCACTACCACCTCTGTGTCCCCGTCCTCCTCGTCTCCCTCCTCCCTCCCTGTGACGTCTACACTCACACCTGCATGCACCCCAACATCAGCCAGTTATTCCACCACCAGCAAACCCTCCACTACAGTCCGCACACCTGCAGTCACCACCCCCACTGGCATTTACACGTCCCCTGTGTCCTCTCCCACTGTGTCTGTCACCCCCTCTTCCAAGACACATAAACGCAGGCAGACACCCAAACAACAGACAACCACCTCACCACAGCCTACGTCCCAGTCACCTGCACCCAAGGACAGCACACCTGGCTCTCATACAACCACATCCTCTTCCTCCACTTCTCTCACCACTACTCCTACCCCTTACCTTGGTCCCAAGAAAAATTACCTCTCCAGTTTTGACCTCTTTCCCTCCCCCGACCCACCCCCTCCAACTGGGAAAAGTCCCAAGGGCACCTCAGCCACCACCAGCCCAACTACTACAGTGCAAGTGGTACATGGCATGTGGAATCCACCCTTTGGCGGCAGTAACACTTCGGTGAGCAGCAAGGGGACAGCCAGCCCCCCCCCAGGCAAGAGGACCCGGAAATTGAAGGGCCGCCGTGAGCGGACAGAGACGGCTGCCCCCAAGGAGGTGACTCCGGCCACTTCACTGGCCACAGCAGCCAGGGGAGGCAAGGGCCCGAGAGCCCCATCTAAGGAGCGGAAGGACAGCAGGGCGGAGAGGACAACCACCAGGAGCGCGGAGCAGGAGGGCCCCACAAGTCCCATCCCGGCTGCAAGGGACGACACCAAAGGGCCCAGGACTCACTCCCCGAAGGGGCCTGACACAGCACGGTCGGAGGGCGAGTGAGCAGGGTGTCCAGGCCAGGTATGACTCCCTTGACATACTGCAAGAGCACCGCTGAACAGGGCCCCGCCGTGCAGAAGAGCACCGCTGAACAGGGCCCCGCCGTGCAGAAGAGCACCGCTGAACAGGGCCCCGCCGTGAAGACAGGTACCGCTGAACAGGGCCCCGCCGTGAAGACAGGTACCGCTGAACAGGGCCCCGCCGTGCAGAAGAGCACCGCTGAACAGGGCCCCGCCGTGAAGATAGGTACCGCTGAACAGGGCCCCGCCGTGAAGACAGGTACCGCTGAACAGGGCCCCGCCGTGCAGAAGAGCACCGCTGAACAGGGCCCTGCCGTGAAGACAGGTACCGCTGAACAGGGCCCCGCCGTGAAGACAGGTACCGCTGAACAGGGCCCCGCCGTGAAGACAGGTACCGCTGAACAGGGCCCCGCCGTCTCAAGCACCGCTCCGCTGGGCCCTTCCTGTCAAGCACCGCTCCGCTGGGCCCCGCCGTCTCAAGCACCGCTCCGCTGGGCCCCGCCGTCTCAAGCACCGCTCCGCTGGGCCCTTCCTGTCAAGCACCGCTCCGCTGGGCCCTTCATCTCAAGCACCGCTCCGCTGGGCCCTTCCTGTCAAGCACCGCTCCGCTGGGCCCTTCCTGTCAAGCACCGCTCCGCTGGGCCCCGCCGTCTCAAGCACCGCTCCGCTGGGCCCTTCCTGTCAAGCACCGCTCCGCTGGGCCCTTCCTGTCAAGCACCGCTCCGCTGGGCCCCGCCGTCTCAAGCACCGCTCCGCTGGGCCCTTCCTGTCAAGCACCGCTCCGCTGGGCCCTTCCTGTCAAGCACCGCTCCGCTGGGCCCCGCCGTCTCAAGCACCGCTCCGCTGGGCCCTTCCTGTCAAGCACCGCTCCGCTGGGCCCTTCCTGTCAAGCACCGCTCCGCTGGGCCCCGCCGTCTCAAGCACCGCTCCGCTGGACATCGCCATGTCATGCACCGCTGCACTGGGTCCCGCCGTCTCAGGCACTGTTTATGGTTCACTGTGCCCACCATGCCTCCTCCTTGACCACTGGACTCTGTAATCCACCTGAGAGACTGTGGCTTTGCACTCCCCAGGATGGTCCAGTGGGCAATCCACCCACTGTAGAGACTTGAGAGACTGTGGCTTTGCACTCCCCAGGATGGTCCAGTGGGCAACCCACCCACTGCAGAGACTTGAGAGACTGTGGCTTTGCACTCCCCAGGATGGCACAGTGGGCAACCCACCCACTGCAGAGACTTGAGAGACTGTGGCTTTGCACTCCCCAGGATGGTCCAGTGGGCAACCCACCCACTGCAGAGACTTGAGAGACTGTGGCTTTGCACTCCCCAGGATGGCACAGTGGGCAACCCACCCACTGCAGAGACTTGAGAGACTGTGGCTTTGCACTCCCCAGGATGGCCCAGTGGGCAACCCACCCACTGCAGAGACTTGAGAGACTGTGGCTTTGCACTCCCCAGGATGGTACAGTGGGCATGGTGGCTCCTCGTGGATCTGGCGTCGTGGACTCATGTGGCTGTGGTGGCCCCCCCTTCCCTTCCCCCTGAGGTGCCTGTAGTTTTGACATCGGATGCCCCTGCAGTGTTCTCTCCAAAGGACTCAGGTCTCGTGTGTGGGCTTTGCCCTTGTTTCGCAGAACCTTGGCCCACGGACATGTTAGATTCGTAGGATGTGCAGGACTTGTTACTTCAGTGATACACTGATGTGTATATCTTTTTGTTTTTTGTAAATATTTTTCACGGTTGCTCAATTATTTCCAGGTGCTTTTTTTGTACATGAAAATTTATTCCAAATTTGGTTGTGTCATTGTATTTTTAAAGGGGCTTTGTGTGGTGTCACTGTGACTTCCTGCTCTGCATTGGTGTGTACATATTGGGGGGGTGGGGGGGTCGCATATGTGTATGCCCATAACCTTTCTTCCTCCCCCCTCCCGTGTGTCGTAGGTGCAGTACTCACCGTTGACGTCTGCGCCGGAGTTCGTACTCGTGGTAGATGAGCAGGTAGACGAGAGCAGGTATGATGTTCAATTCGGGTTCCATGCTGTCCGGATTCCGCGTGGAGTGTGTCGAGGTGAGCGTTTTCCATTGAAAATGTCTGTTTCCGCCGTGTTTTTATCGGCGGGGCTCCCGCCCCGGAAAAGGTGGCGGATTGGTGGGTCGTGATAGGGTGGGCGGTACATTGTCTGCCGCCTGGCTGTTGGCGGTGACCGCCGCGCTGTTTGTTTGTTCCGCCGTGGCGGTCGGAGTGTTAATGCGGCGGGCTGTGTTGGCGGTTCCCGCCAGGGTCAGAATTGCATTTTTTTGACCGCCGGCCTGTTGGCGGGTTGGCCGCCGCTTTATCACCGACCGCCAGGGTCAGAATGACCCCCTTAGTGTCTTGAATACTTCAATTGTCATTCACAGCCACCCCTTACATAAAATAAATTAAATCATTTTGCTCCTAGATGGCACAACAGTATTTCCCACCCTTGACTTCAGCTCAGTTTGAAGTTGCGGAGAAGTCAAAGTCTCTCATTGCCTTCTTCATGACCTTTAGAATTTTCCAGTAATATAGGATGGTGCTTGGCCTAGTTTCAGCAGTGTCTATGTTTCAGCATGCCATGTTTACCTCTTCACAAGCATGGACAAAAATGTTGATTGATTGTAGGATGACATTTTGGTTTTCACCAGAATGAAAAACAGCAATGTGTTGTTCTCCTTGATGTTTGTTCAAGGTTAGCGATGAAAGGTCTCATCTTGTCTCCTGAAAAATGTAATTTATTCAAAATACACAAGACACTCAATTTTAAGGTTAAATATTAAAATTGGCCACGGTTAAGACTATCCATGATGCACCACTGTCCACCAGCAAAAAGATGATAATGAAATTCATGGGGTTGTGTGATTACTAGTCCATACTTAAGGAAAACGTTGCCACTGTCATTGAACCCTTGTGCAAACTACTGAGAAAAGTTAAAGGTTTTGTGGGGACAAGTTCAGCAAAAAGCCTTCACAGCTGTAAAGGATAAGATCTTCACAGCCCCAATTTTAAAACTGTATTGTCTTGATAGGCAGTGCACAGTCTAAGTTGATGCAAGCTCACTTGGTTTAGAAGCTGGCATGTCCTAAAATATGGAGTGAAGAATAGGAAGTACTCCGTCTCCACAGGACCCATAATTTGACAGAGTGGATATATGCTTTCATTTAGAGGGGACTTTTGTCTTATGTTTGGGTCACCGATAATTTCTGAGATTTCATCTGGAGAAAGAATTCCAGTTTGCAAACTGACAATATACCTCTTGTCCACGTTTTTTCTGAGGGTGGAGGCTTAATATCTGCTGCACGTATTGCCAAACCAAGCTCTAAACTACAGGAGTACTGTTTCAAAGCTCATTATGGTGGTCATTACAACCCTGGCGGTCGGTGTTAAAGCGGCGGTAAGACCGCCAACAGGCCGGCGGTAAAAAATTAGCAATTACGACTGTGGCGGAAACCGCCAACAAAGACAGCCACTTTAACAGTCTGACTGCCACGGCGGTACAAACAAACAGCTTGGCGGTCACCGCCAACAGACAGGCGGAGGACAAAGTAACGCCCACAGTATCACAACCTACCAATCCGCCACCTTTTCCGGGGTGGATTCACCACGGATAAAAACACGGCGTAAACAGGATTTCGAAGGGAAAACGCTCACCTCTACACACCCCATGAGGAACCAGGACACCATGGAGCCAGAACTCCAAATCCTCCCTCCGATAGTCTTCCTGCTCCTCTACCAGGAGCACGAACGCCGGCGGCAAAGACCACAGTGAGTACTGCACCTACGACACAGGGGAGGGGGAGGGAAAAGAGAGTGACACACACACGCAACACCCCCACCCCCACCCTCACCCACTACAACACACACACTAATACATATTTATACATGATAGTTACACCCCCCAACCACCCCGGA
The DNA here is from genome assembly GCF_031143425.1 of Pleurodeles waltl. Lineage (NCBI taxonomy): Eukaryota > Metazoa > Chordata > Amphibia > Caudata > Salamandridae > Pleurodeles > Pleurodeles waltl. The sequence continues at coordinate 1,541,355,288 of NC_090440.1, read as the reverse complement.
AGAATGCAAAGACAAAAGAAAATGAGTGTAACCATTGTAATATATTAAAATCAAGTAGGCAAAAATATATATATACACCATAAACAAAATATACACCAAGCATAGTAGTCCAGGTAGTGCTCCAATTAAGTACGTGGAACACTGGGCCCTCACGGTATGGGCGAGGCTCACACAAGATCCCCGACCTGGACGGAGAGAACACTGCAGGGGCATCAGAGAGCAAGAAAACAGGCACCTCAGGGGGAGGGAAAGAGGGGGCACCTCAGCCGGTTGAGTGCACAATGCCAAATCCATGAGGGGGCCACATGCCCACTGTTCAATCCTGGGGAGTGCAAAGCCACAGTCTCTCAAGTCTCTACAGTTGGTGGGTTGCCCACTGTTCAATCCTGGGGAGTGCAAAGCCACAGTCTCTCAAGTCTATACAGTGGGTGGGTTGCCCACTGTTCCATCCTAGGGAGTGCAAAGCCACAGTCTCTCAAGTCTATACAGTGGGTGGGTTGCCCACTGTTCCATCCTGGGGAGTGCAAAGCCACAGTCTCTCAAGTCTCTACAGTGGGTGGGTTGCCCACTGTTCAATCCTGGGGAGTGCAACGCCACAGTCTCTCAAGTGGATAACAGTCTCCACTGGTTCTGGAGGGGGCATTGTGCCCAGAGTGCTTCATCCTGCTAAGGACAGAGGTAGTGGATGTATCTCTCCACTGGTTCTGGAGGGGCAGTGTGCCCAGAGTGTTTCATCCTGCTCGTGACGGACTTAGTAGCGTCAGTGCCCTTGGCGTTCATGGGCCAGAGGTGCTTGAGGCGGCGGTGCCCTGTTCAGCGGTGCTTGAGGCGGCGGTGCCCTGTTCAGCGGTGCTTGGAGCGGCGGTGCCCTGTTCAGCGGTACTTGGAGCGGCGGTGCCCTGTTCAGCGGTGCTTGGAGCGGCGGTGCCCTGTTCAGCGGTGCTTGGAGCGGTGGTGCCCTGTTCAGCGGTGCTTGAGGCGGCGGTGCCCTATTCATCGGTGCTTGGAGAGGCGGGCTCCTTTGCAGTGACTCAGCTGCTGGCGGTCCTCTCTGTCCCAGCGGGGCTTGTGCTGGCGGTCCTCTCTGTCCCAGCAGGGCTTGTGCTGGCGGTCCTCTCTGTCCCAGCGGGGCTTGTGCTGGCGGTCCTCTCTAGCCCAGCGGGGCTTGTGCTGGTGGTCCTCTCTGTCCCAGCGGGGCTTGTGCTCTGTACCAGCGGGGCTTGTGCTGGCGGTCCTCTCTAGCCCAGCGGGGCTTGTGCTGGCGGTCCTCCCTAGCCCAGCGGGGCTTGTGCTGGCGGTCCTCTCTGTCCCAGCGGGGCTTGTGCTGGCGGTCCTCTCTAGCCCAGCGGGGCTTGTGCTGGCGGTCCTCTCTGGCGCAGCCGGGATGATGGCGGTGGCCTCCTGGGCAGTGGGGATGATGGCAGTGGCCTCCTGGGCAGCAGGGATGATGGCGGTCTCCTCCGCCGTGCTGCTCTTCCCAGACTTTCCTGGTTTCTTTTGGCCCTTCCCCACCTTGAAAGGTGTCGCAGCTGACTCCACACTCCCACCGGAACCCCTGGGAGCGGCTTTGGTGGCTGGACTCTTCCCCCTCTCCCGCCGGGCACTGGCCAACTTTTGATGCTTGACAGGTGGGGGACTGTCCGTGCTGTGGCTCCGTGCCACACTGACTGCCCTGGTGGCTGGTGCACTCCAGATTCCGGTGACTACAGGCACCACTGGTCCCGGAGATGTTGTGGCTGAGGTGCTTGTTCGGGACCTAGGAGACGGACGGGGTGGGGGAGGTGTGGGAAAGAGGTCAAGGTTGGACAGGAAAAGTTTTTGGGAGACACTGGGACGGGTAGCTGGAGGGGGCTTGGGAGTGGAGGAAGAGGTTGTGGTTGTAGGAGGTGTTCGTTTGGTGACTTTGGGTGAAGGTGCATGCGCTGGAGGCTGTTGTGAGGTGGATGGCTGTTGGGTGGGTGTGTGCCTGTGTTTGTGTATCTTGGGAGGTGGCGTCACAGACATACTGGGAGAGGACACAGGGGACGTGTGAATGTTAGTGGGGGTGGTGACTGCACATGAGCGGTGTGTGGTGATGGGTGTGCAGGTGACGGCAGTAGTGGCTGTAGATGTAGTGCATGCAGGTGTGAGTGGAGAAAAGACTGGGAGGGAGGAGGGAGATGAGGAGGAGGGGGACACAGTAGAGGCAGTGGATGTTGATGTGTCTGCATGTGTGTGATGCTTTGCGTGAGTGCCTGTGGGATGTGTGGTGCTTATGTTTGCCTGAGCTTCCCTTGTGTGTTGACGTGTGTGCATGCTGGTCTAGAGGTGTGCTTGTGATAGGCTGGGGTACAGGGGATTGGGTCTGGGTGGAGGAAGTTGGAGGGGGGAGGCTAGACACAGGGACAATGGCTGCCATCAGTGCTGAGGCCACAGTCTGAAAAGCTCACTGAAGGGCCGCCTGACCAGAATGAATGCCCTCCAAGAATGCATTTGTTTGTTGCAACTGCCTTTCGACACCCTGGATGGCATTCAAAATGGTAGACTTCCCAACAGTGAGGGACCTGAGGAGGTCAATGGCCTCCTGACTGAGGGCAGCAGGGGTGACTGGGGCAGGGCCTGAGGTGCCTGGGTCGAAGGTGATGCCCACCCTCCCGGGTGAGCGGGCACGGGGCAAAGGCTGAGGGGCTGCTGGGAGGGCAGTGCTGGAAGGGGGGGTGGTGGCTGTACCTGTAGATGGGGGGGCACAGATGTTGCTGCCACCACAATGGAGCTCCCATCAGAGGACGAGTCCGTGTCTCTGGTCTCAGCACCTGTCCCCGCCGTGGAGCTCCCCTCGCCCTCTGTCCCACTGGTGAAGTCCGAGTCCGTAGTGTGGCCCTCCATGGCCATGTGGGAAGCAGCCCCCTCATGCTCCGTGCCACTGCTCCTCCGCCTGATGATGCTAATGCACACAAGAACAGGGAGACCACAAAAAGGGGGGGGACGACAGAAGAAAGACATGTTGAGTGCATGCATTAACGCTACCGTTGGCGGACACGACAGACACAGAAGCCCCCTGCACTATGCCGCGCTCTTGGGCTCCACTGTTAAATTCCTGGGAAATGGCCTACTAGGCTATGGACGACATCTGCACACATCGATGACATAGGGGCATGACTAGGTGTACTTGGCACTCTACAGAGGTGGAGTGGGTGCCACATGGCCTGCCTTACGGAGGGACCATGCCTACGGAACTCGCCCTGGCCTAGGGAAACCCACAGCCCACCTCCCCCACCCAGACACCTCCACTGCGCACAAAATCAGCAGGATGAGAGTGTACTCACCCCCTTGTGGCTGCTGTGATGCCCTCAAGCACCCATCCAACTCCGGGTACGCCACCGCAAGGATACTGAACATCAGGGGGGTCATGGTGCGACGGGCACCCCTCCCACGTTGGGAGGCAATCCCCAGCTGAGCCTCCGCCATCTTCTTGCTCCAGTGGCAAATGTCCTCCCATATTTTCCAGCAGTGGGTGCTCCATCTGTGGTAGACCCCCAGGGTCCGGACGTCCTTGGCGATGGCACGCCAAATATCTTTTTCCTGGTGGACGCTGACCTACATGAATTGTACAGGGGGAAGAGAAGTTATTACCAACTGCACCGTTACAGTCATTGGCCCCCATCCCTTGCCATGTGGGACATGCACTCACCGTCGTTTCATGCACGCCGCAATCTCCCCCCCCTTCTTACATCCACCCCACTCCAGACAGGCATAGCCCATACAGCATGCTCCCAGTGTACTTACCTGTTTGTCTGGAGGACCGTAGAATAGCGTGTACTGGGGGAGGACCCCGTCCACGAGTTTCTCCAACTCCTCCGATGTGAAGGCAGGGGCCCTTTCCCCAGACACTCGAGCCATTGTCTCTTCCAGACCGAGGTCACAGCAGCACTTGCAGTGTAGGTCCTCTCCTGTCGAAGATCAGGTATCGAGTGATTGAACAGATAGAAAATGGCAGTCACGTCTGCAGCGGTGCGTACTATCACCGCCGGCGTACATCGTCATTGGCTCCTGGGACCCATAGGGTCCAATGTTAACCAATGCAGCATTGCGCCGCAGTCTTCGACCGCCTACCGCGACGGTGTCCAACGCCAGCGCAGTTACCTCACATCCCATTGTCCCACTTTAGAGGTCAGGCAGCCGCCATTTCAGGGGCCCACAGGGCTTCATTTTTAACTGCGTCACACATACCTAGGCCTAGACTCAACACACATTCAGGCCACTTTTTGGATTATGATTCATGTTCTGTGTAAGCTGTGGGTACGTACCTCTGAGTTGGTTGACTCTGTGCTCGCTGTTGTCCTTCATAGGCACCGTCCGCTGGGACATGTGAGGAGATGGTGGCATCCTCCGGTGTACCGACCATTGGTGGACCTGTTGACAATGGAGGAAAGACATGTGATCATCACCTACAGGCTTGACCGTGCCACAATCCAGGAACTGTGTAGCCAGCTGGAGCCAGACCTGATGTCAGCTATCCGCAATCCCACAGGAATCCCCCCTCAAGTGCCAGTGCTGTCAGTGCTCCATTTCCTTGCAAGTGGGTAATTTCAAACAACAGTGGCCATAGCATCAGTGATGTCCCAGCCTATGTTTTCCAACGTGTTGTCCAGAGTGTTGTCTGCCCTGCTGAAACACATGCCGAGCTACATTGTTTTCCCTCAGGTGGAGGGTTTGCCTACAGTGAAAGGTGATTTCTATGCCCTGGGACATATCCCCAACATCATAGGTGCCATTGATGGGACCCATGTGGCTTTGGTACCCCCCCCGCAGGAGTGAACAGGTGTACAGAAACCGGAAGAGTTACCATTCCATGAATGTACAGATGGTATGTTTGGCAGACCAGTACATCTCCCATGTGAATGCCAAGTTCCCTGGCTCAGTACATGATGCCTACATCCTGCGGAATAGCAGCATCCCTTATGTGATGGGTCAACTCCAGAGGCACCGTGTGTGGCTATTAGGTGAGCACCTGGAAGGAAGGCAGTGGGAATTGTTGTCTGGGTCTGGGGATATCCCTACAGGTTAGTGTGTGTATAACAGTTGTCCCTCGCCATTTGCAGGTGATTCTGGTTACCCCAACCTGTCATGGCTACTGACCCCAGTGAGGAATCCCAGGACAGGGGCAAAGGAACGCCACAATGAGGCACATGAGCGTACATGGCGGATAATTGAGCGGACCTTCGGCCTCCTGAAGGCCAGGTTCAGGTGCCTCCATATGACAGGTGGATCCCTATTCTACTCATTAAAGAAGATGTGCCAGATCATCGTGGCCTGCTGTATGCTTCACAACTTGGCTTTGCGACGACAGGTGCCTTTTCTGCAGGAGGATGGTCCAGATAGCGGTGTTGTTGCAGTTGTGGAGCCTGTGGACAGTGAAGAAGAGGAAGCAGAAGAGGAAGACATGGACAACAGGGACTCAGTGATCCAGCAATATTTCCAGTGAGACACAGGTAAGAATACAAACCTGCCTACTACATGTACTTTAACACTACTACCTCTCTACTGTCTGTTGTTTTCACCCAGTGCATGGTCACTGAGTTGTCACTTTCCCTTACGATTTCACAGATGTGTGTCCCACAGTGTGACTTCTGCTTTGATTCATCATGTACTACAGCTATGTGACATAGGTATGTTGACATTACAAATGAAAGAGCTTTTTGACACTGTAATTGCTAATACACTATTCCGAAATCACAGATGTCTCCAGATTGTCTTGTGCTTTAAGGGTGTTTATTTTAGTGCTCAATATTGGAGGGTGTAGCAAAATGGTCAGGGGTGATGGTGGAGGAATGTCCATGGCAGAGTCCAGTCTATTAGTCTCACAAGTGCATTTCCCAAATGGCCATAGGAAGTGGAGCTGGGGCAGCTTGAGGATGGACAGGGTGACAAAGTGGGACAGAAGGATGACATTCAGGGTGGTCTCATTTCTTGGCGGGGTCTTGGCATCGTTCTCTGTCTTTGTCCTGGATCTCAGGGACCGTTTGCGAGGTGGTTCTCCCTCTGCAGGGGGTGGGGTGCTGGTGTGGTGGTCCTGTGGCGGTGCCTCCTGTCCACTAACGCCGGCAGAGGTGGAGGGTAGTTCATCGTCCAGGATGTGTCCCTCCTGGTATTGAGTACTTCCTTCAGCACCCCTACGATGGTGCCCAGGGTGGAATTGATGGCTCTGAGTTCCTCCCTGAAGCCCAACTACTGTTCCTCCTGCAGGCGCTGGGTCTCCTGAAAGTTGGCGAGTACCGTTGCCATTGTCTCCTGGGAGTGGTGGTAGGCTCCCATGATGTTGGAGAGGGCCTTGTGGTGAGTGGGTTCCCTTGGCCTGTCCTCCCCCTGTCGCACAGCAGCCCTCCCAGTTCCCCTGTGTTCCTGGGCCTCCGTCCCCTGGACCGTGTGCCCACTGCCACTGCCCCCAGGTCCCTGTTGTTGTTGGGGTGGTGGGTTAGCCTGGGTTCCCTGTAGTGGTGGACACACAGCTGATTGACGTGTCCTAGGGACGGAGGTATGGGCCCGCTGGGTGGGTCCTGTGCTGGTGTTTCCAGAGTGGGGGAAGCTCTGTAGTGGCCTGTGACTGTGTGATGGGAACCGACTGTCCAGAGGCCCCCGATGGGCCGGGCTGTTCATCTAGATCCAGTTGGACAGAGGTTCTGTCATCACTGTGGGCCTCTTCTGTTGGTGGTGTGGACATATGTGGACCCTCCTGTCCGGTGACGTTGGGTAGAGGTCCATCAGGGGTATAAAAGGATGTTTATTACATCTGTGTGTGGCATGGTGTGCAATGGGTGGGTGACCGTGTACCCCAGTGCTTGCATTCCTGTGTGGGACCTTGTGTGATGATGGTTTAGGGGGGGTGTATGGGTATGTGCAGTGGGCATGCTTTAGTGATGGGTGTCCATGCTTTGTTGTTGCATGCAGGGCTTGGTGTTGGGATGGGTGGTTTGTGATGGTGGGACATATGTGAGGAGTTGGAGTGCTGGGGGTGAGGGTGAGGGTGGGGGTATGTAATGGCATGCAGGTAGGGTGGGGGATGTAATAGTTAAGATTTGTCTTACCAGAGTCCATTCCTCCACCTTCTCCTGCGAGGCCCTCAGGATGCAGAATCGCCAAGACCTGCTCCTCCCATGTTGTTAGTTGTGGGGGAGGAGGTGGGGGTCCGCCGCAAGTCCGCTGAACCGCCCGGTGGTGTCATGAGACCACGGAACGCACCTTCCCCCGTAGGTTGTTCCACCTCTTCCTGATGTCCTCCCGATTTCTTGGGTGCTGTCCCACTGCGTTGACCCTGTCCACTATTCTTCGCCATAGCTCCATCTTCCTTGCAATGGAGGTGTGCTGCACCTGTGATCCGAATAGCTGTGGCTCTACCCGGATGATTTCCTCCACCATGACCCTGAGCTCTTCCTCCGAGAAACTGGGGTGTCTTTGCTGTGCCATGGGGTGGTGTGGGTGATGTGTGGGGTGGTGTGTGGGGTGATAAGTGTGCTGATATGTAGTGGTGTGTTGTATGAGGTGCGTGGAAGTTATGTGGGTGATGGTGTTGTGTGCCTGTGGATGCTAGTATTGTTGATGGTGGTGTCTCTCTCTGGCCTTCTCTCGGTAATTGTGGTCGTAGGGGTTTGTGGGTGATGTGGGTGTGTGTTTTATATTGTATTGGGTGTGTGGGAGTGGTGTGTGTATGTGTATCAGGTGTGTGTATTTCGAATTGTCCAATGTGGTGGTGTTTTGGAGATGTATGTGTATTTTAAGCGCGGCGGTGTGTACCGCCAGTGGAATACCGCGGTTGAAAGACCGCCGCGTGGATTCGTGGGTCGTGATAGTGTGGGCGTATTTCTGTTGGCATGACGGTGGAGGTTTTGTTTTCGCCAGTTTATCACTGACCTTTGGTGTGGCGTACTTGTGTGGGTGTCTGAATATTGGCGGATTTAGTGCTGTTGGTCATAATAGCTGTGGCGGAATTCCGCAGCCGCAGCGGTGTGTTTGCGGTCTTCTGCACGGCGGTAAGCGACTTTTACCACCAATGTTGTAATGACCGCCTATGTCCCTGGAAGGAACAATCACCTTGCAGATGTTTTATGCTACATGTCAGAATGGAGATGAATAGTGCAAAGGAGATCAGTCAAGTTCATGTGGTGGCAAATTTGAGTGATGTGTGCACCCTCCAAACTGGTTATGTAAATAAGGAACTGTGCAGTGTCAAGAATGATAATAATGATGAAGAGGCTTTGGTGAAGAAATATGTTCTAGAATGTTGCCCCCTCTTAAATCTCTACATACCTTTCTTTGCCCAAGTGAGTGCAGAATTAAGTATAGTGAATGGATTTATATTTTGTTACTATGTATATCTCCCTCCCAAGGTTGCTCACGTAAACATTATTTCTTCTTGCCACAAGGAACACATGGGGATGTCAGCCCTTAAGGGTTTGTGTTGAATGAAGTCCTGTTGGCCCAGATTGGACATGGAGGTTAATCCCTACATCAAAGAGTGTCAGGTTTGCATGTTCAGTAATTAAAAATGTAAGACATCTTGTACCCCTTTACAACTAGTTGGCTAGTGTGAACGTGCATGGTAAATGCTGGACCCTCATATAAACTTCCCTCTCACATGCAGTATACTCTGGAACTCATCTATTGTTGTTTAAATGGACTGAGATTACGTTTGTTGAGAGAGCTACTTCCTAGTTGTAGAATTCCTTACGGAAGCCTTTATCGAGGAGGGCTTGTCTGAGGCAATAGTTATAGACAATTGTGTCCAATTTACATTGAAACTACAGGTTTCCTCCGGCTTTATGGTAGAACCCACTTGAGGATTGCCCTTAATGACCGACACTGCAAAGGGTAGGCTGAACGATTTAAATATTATTTTAAGGACTGTGTACACCTAGCCTGCTAAAGTCCCATTCGCTTTTCCGTAGCCATCTGTGAGAGGTTGTGGGGTTAACAAATACCCCAAAAGTGCCACAGTTAGCAGCCCATTCTTTTAATTTAGAGGGAGACATGCCACCTCTGAAGTATGCTCAGGGTGGCTCAAGGGTACGCTGTCTCAGGGCAATTCCCATGTTTACAAACCCAACCTCCTTGTGGTTACGAGGTATGTAGAGTCTCAACAAACTTGCAGTAAGTAACATTTTGATAATGCCAATAGAATCAAAACTCACAATTTTGCTGTGTAGGACTACGTCAGGATTTGCTATCCATGCTGAATAACACATTTATTTTGAGTGTAATGATTCTATTGCTGGAAGAGTGAATATGTTTACAAAGTCCAGGACTCCTATTTTTGTGAGTCATGCAGGAATATATTTTTCTTGTCCTAATCAGCAGGGAGTTGTGTCCTGTCCCTCTCTCTTCCCTTTGTTTGCCTCTCCTTCTTTCCCATCCTCCCTTGGTTGTGGCTGTAGTACCTCAGGGACACTCTAATAGCCCATTTATCGGTTTTGAACTGCATTTTATGGTGAGGCTTTCTGTGTATTGGTTCTTATTTATTCACATGGATAAATATGGATTATTTACTATGCTTTTTAGTCTTTAATGTAACATGTGTCCATATTCCAGAGATGCTGCGGAACCATGCAGAAGATGGAACTGTGGTATGTAAGTGCACATTAAATACAATGCCTACTATGTAGTACATGTTCATGGGAAATTAAGGAACCCACTTATAGGGTACTGAATATATTGTAACAAGAGGATCAGTAGACAGCTTTCCAGAGTTACAGGTATAAATGCCTGTGCCATCTACCACCAACAGTGACAGTCTCATCATAGCCCAAAAGGAAGCAGGAACCACCCTCTTCAGTGTATCAGGGTACACTTTGGGTGCATCATGAATTAAGCAAAACTCTGTGTTCTACTGGTGAAGGTACAGAAACAAAGCCAAACAATGTGCTGAACAGCAGGACAGCACAGCTGTGCACAGTACTATGGTTTTCATCCACACAGAAGTAGAAGTATGTGCTTTTGCTCGCTCCTTTTGTTCTTAATGCAGAAACTGTGTGTACTAGTTCCAAACTGTACTGCAAGCAGGGGGTCGCCTTTCCTGGAGTGCTACCATGTATTGGTTCTAAAATATTTTCTACAGTGAGCCTGGGTGAAGGCTGTGCACTGGCCCTGAACTAGTATTAAACATGCTGTACCAGCATACCTGGTATATACTGATAACAGTATGACCTACTCACAGGCGATGGATAGTAATGAAGTCCAGTGTGCAGGCAGTATGAACTGACATGTATGTACATATGAATGTGGGGCACAGACCAAAGGCATGCAACAACAGTTTGTAGTGGATGAAACCATTAAATAGTATTTGGGCATGCCTTTTATATGGTGCACTACTAGTTTCACTTGGAATCAGTAACTACTGTGTGCAGAGCATGCCTGATGGCCATACCCCTTGAAAAGTATAAGTATCTACGAAGACGTAGAGTATGCACTGTTATTCTTTGTATTCAAGCCAAGGACGAAAGCCATGGTAAGCGTGCAGTACCATCATGTACTTTGGGTCATATTTACTAAAGGTTCACACAGTGCAGGACAGCAAGCAAAGTTGCTGTGCTGCTTTATGTGAATGGGAGACAGCTGAAGAGCACCATGTACCCTGCTTGCAGTGCATTACTAGCCTGTACTGTTGATAGGTCATGGCTACAGGCCTCTAGGGCCATAACCTGTGTGCAGAGCCAGAACATTCTCTTTGATTGCATATTGCATGCAGCACATGCCAGTTGACAATACCATGCAACTATAAGATGATGTATTGCATGCATGAAATGGTCTGTGATCATCAACTTTGTGCACCTCTGCCATATATTGGTAACATTATGCTTTGTCTGCAGATACTAATATGTACCTCACTTAGGTCATTCCCTCTACGCAATAGCAATATTTTTAGTGCCAATACCTACAATTCATTGGTCAGGTAGCACAAGGTGTTCTGGTCCCAGAATAACTGCCATTTCTAAAGTCCTTGCACTGCTTACAATACATTGCCAATACTAATCCAACCAATGACTTTTACACACATGGGGACAGATTTACTAAAAAGTGGTGCAGTGGGCTGCTGCACCAAAATTTGCAGTGCTGCGCTGCGTCACTTTAGAAATGCAGGAATGCACTGCATTCACTCAAATACAGCTCACCCCTGTGTTTCCCCCTGCATGGGCTCTAAATGTAGTTGCCAGACAGCCATCCATGCACCATAGTGCAAGGATGTCTGCGATGAGGAGACTGATTGTTTATGTTGCAGGAAGGTGCCCCTACTGCACATAAACAATCTACAATGGCAATTTTGCAGTTCTATATGTGCTGCAGAATGCAACACACATAGAAGTACCAAAGCGTCATTTTTGAATGATTGTTTATGTGCAGGAATGCAGCACACACGGAAAAAGCAAACACGAGGAGGCATAAAAGTGTTTCTTCTTGTTGTGCCATGCTAACGCCACCCATAGGGTGTTGCTAGTTTTTCAAGCTGCCACAGATTTGGGACTTGTTGTAAATCAAAGTCAAAAGCAATGGGTTTTGCAGTGGAACGCCCAAACCAACACCCACTGCACGCCCCCTGATTCAGAAAACGGCATCAAAGTGGCCCATTTCAGGGTCACGTTATGCCACAAAAAGTGGCTTAGCGCCACCTTGTAAATGCGGCTCACTGCACAGCTCCACCGGAGTGTGACAAAAAGTGACGCTATGGTGGCGCAAGGGCCTTATAACTCTGGACCCATGGTATTTTTGAAAGCCATACAATGGTGTTGTGCACTGGTACAAGTATGTACTGCTCCGAGGCATGCAATATCATTATCCAATCAATCAATCAGGGATTTGTAGAGCGCGGCTGTTCACCCGTGAGGGTCTCAAGGCACTGGTGGAGGAAAGGGGGGTGATGAGGATCAGTCGAATAGCCAGGTCTTGAGGTCCCTCCTGAACTGAGACAGAGTAGATTGTCTGAGGTAGATGGGGAGGGTGTTTCAGGTCTTGGCGATGTGGGAGAAGGATCTTCCTCCGGCTGTGGTTTTCCGGATGCAGGAGACCTTGGCGAGAGACTGGTTGGCAGAGCGGAGTTGTCTGGCGGGAGTGTAGAAGGAGAGTCTGTGGTTGAGGTAGGCTGGTTCGGTATTGAGTAGGGCTTTGTAGGCGTGGGTCAGGAGCTTGAAGGGGATTCTTTTGTCCATAGGCAGCCAGTGGAGGTCTCTTAGTAGGGCAGAGGTGTGGCTGTGTCGTGGGGCGTTCTTGATGAGACGGGCGGAGGTGTTCTGGATGCGTTGCAGTCTTTTCCAGGTATTGGCAGTGGTTCTGGCATAGAGAGCATTGCCGTAGTCGAGGCGGCTGCTGACAAGGGCCTGGGTGACTGGCCTTCGGACTTCTGTGGGGATCCACTTGTAGATTTTTCAAAGCATGCGCAGGGTGTGGAAGCAACCCGATGAGACTGCGCTCACCTGTCGGTCCATTGAGAGCGATGAGTCTAAGATGACGCCAAGGTTGCGGGCATGGCCGGTGGGGCAGGTTCCATTTCCGAGGGCAGAGGGCCACCAGGACTCGTTCCTGGCAGAGGGTGTGGAGCTGAGGATGAGTACTTCTGTTTTGTCCGAGTTCAGTTTGAGGCAACTATCTCATCCAGGCGCCGACTGCTTTTATTCCTTTGTGGAAATTGTTTTTGGCGGTGGTCAGGTTGTTGGTGAGGGAGACTATCAGTTGGGTGTCGTTGACGTAGGAGACGATGTTGAGTGCGTGGCTTCTGACAATGGCGCTAATGGGTCACGTAGAGGTTGAAGAGGGTGCATATGCCCTTCATAGTATGGATTACATTTGGTAACAACATGCATTGTACACTGGTCATGGACAAAAGTATTATCCTTCTGGAATATTAGTCTAGTTCTTATATTATCATCATGTTTTGGCACTAGTAACTACACATGCAGGACATTAGTGAAGGTCACCCTGTTTTTGTGACACTGATATGTGCACATACAGTATGATCTAGTATATACTGGTTTTGAGTTAAAGGAACTGTTAAAGTCCAAGCCCTGTCTTCATCATCAATAGATAGTGACACCAGTATGCACTGCTTGCTGCACTTTGTTGGTGGCGAGGTCCTCACTGCAGTAAGCGTACATATTGATACCACTATATCTGAAACAAAGGCTGATGGCCATGTCTATCCTCTGTCTTACTGAGCACTGATTACAATCTGTACTGTCTATTAGTCCATATCTTGCTAGTAGCGCCAATATGTATTGGCACCAATATATTCTATGTGCTTCAGGGATGATGCAGTGCAGTACAGATGCCAGTATAACCGTATACAAGGTACTGCATGAAAATGATGCCTCATTTGCTGTGGCTGTACCAGTGTGTACTATGTGGTGGAGTACATAGAAGTAGGTAATTGGAGCAATAGTACTTGGATTAGGGCCTGAAAGTTCCACCCACTGCTTTTCAGGGATGTTGTACTTTTTAGGCCTTGATAGCACAGCTGTTGCTAGACGTAATGTAATCAACTCACAAAGAGCTTTCAGGAGTATTACAGAGAGGGGCTTTGGCCGCACACATGTTGGTAAGCAGGAGCACATGTTTTGGATTGGCAGAAGTTGTGTTCTTCAACAGAAAAAAGTGCTTCCCATCCACACAGCAAGTTTTTGTTTTTTTATTATTTATCCAGCTGCCTGAGCCAGCAGCAGAATGGCTGACTGAACTTGAACTTTCAGGGGTACACAAATGCGATTGAAATGCTGGTAAAGTGTCTTAGATAATTAGATAATTTACAGTGTGTGTTTATCTCTGGGAGCAGCACCGATGGGAGGAGTTCAGTCATGACAAATGTATTGTAGTCTCAGAATCCTCATTAACTTTAGACTTCAGAGAGCATTTTGCATTCAAGAGCAGTATGAGATGTCAAGGGCTAAACTAATCTGCAAGTATGTTTATATCTGGTTTGATGGCACAACTGTCGCCTGACCTTATGTCATCAACAAAAAAGAGCTTTCATAGTACTGCTGAGAGAGGGGTTTGGATTCCACCCACAAGTTGGTTTCCTTGAGTAAAAACTTTTATTGGACTGTGTGTGTGCTTCCACTAAAAAGCTGCTTGGGTTGCACTTTTTAATTTGTGGCAAAGCTTATACTCAATATTACAGAACTGAGTTGGTTATAGAGGCAAGCCAATTATTATGGCTGTAGGTCGGTTCTGCTTATTATAAAAATGTCATGCTAAAGGCACGAGGCCTGACATATTTACTATGAAAAGCATGTGTTAAAGTCAATAGGCATTTAGGTGTGGATTGCTATTACTTTATATTAGAATCTACAAATTGGTATTGGCTTACATTGTACCTCATAAATTACCGTAGTAGGCAATGTTTCTGGTGTTGGTTACCCCACTGTGTCAAACCATAGATATAGTAGGTTTGCTCAGTGAGTATCCTTGGTAGGCCCTTTTAAAAGAGCTAGTACTTTGTTTAGCCAACTGTAATTTTGTATATTGGACTGATTTTATGACTCTCTCTGCTGGTTATCTTATAGAAAAGTTAATGCTCATAACTGAAGGCATGAGTTGATTATGGTGACAAGATAAAGGCTTAATTGGTGCACAGGGAAACGTTGTGTCCGTTGCCATAAGTCTGGTCTGCCTATTTTGAAACCTTATGACAAAGGCACTTGATCTAGCTTGTTAATTGTGAAAAGCATTTGTTAAAACTAGTAAGCCTTTAAAAGTTGTTGTTATCACACTGTGTTACATGTATTCTCACCAATTACCATGGTAGGCAAGGGGTTTGGTGTTGGTCACCCACTCTGCAAACTCTGGGAGTTTTCACTGTGAGGATTCTTGATAGGCCCTACTGAGAGGTGACGTGTATTATTCTGCAAACTGTATTTTTCTACATATTCATTATTCTATAACTATTTGCATGATGGTTGCCAGTTTGTGTATACTTCAATAGGCCGGTCTTGGATAAGGTGTAAGGCCAATGGTAAAGGCTTCATCGGTTCACTGGGAAACATCATGCGGGATTACATAGGTTTGATCTGTTTATTATGAAACATTACATAATGTGAAAAGAATCTGCTAAAGACAATAGGCTTTTAAGGATGGATTGTTATTACACTGTGCTAAAGCATGTAGGCAGGTATTGTGTTCCAGGGAATTTCACAGATTTCCGTAGTGGGCAAGGGTTTTGGTGTTGGTGAACCACCTGAACAAGCTATGGGGATAGATGATTTGACTATTGTAATGCCTGTTAGGCTATATTAGTAGAGATTTTATATTGTTTTAGCAACTGTATTTTAAACATATTTGTAATTTTGTTACAGTATAGCTGATAGTTGCTTGTGGGAAAGCTTATGACACAGTAGGTCCGAGTTGTTTATGGTGTCACTGCAATGGTAAAGACTATAGGACTCATTGTTTACAATGAAAAGTGATGATAAAAACAGTAGGCTTAACATATTGATTGTGAAAAGCATATGGTAAAGTCTGTAGGCATTTAAAAGTAGATTGTTATTACTCTGTTTTAAAGCCTACAAATGTAGTGTACTGTAAAAGGCAAGGGTTTCGCACGGTTTACCTCCTCCTGCAAACCCTGGGTAGAGAAGATCTGCACTGTCAGACTCCTTGAAGTGAAAGATAGGTTTTGCTTTGCCAATTGTAATTTGGTATACTATGTAATTTTATGACTGAATGCCTGATTGTTGGCTTGGAGGGAAGCTTATGTTCAGTACAGAAGGCCTTAGTTGGTTATGGTGACAGGCCAATGATAACAGCTATAGGCATGATTGGTTCACCAGGGAATATTATTTCTGATGATGTAGGCCTTATCTGTTTACTGTGAAACATTATGATCACTGCACGACATATTGAATGTGAAAAACATATGTTAAAGTGAATAGGCATTTAAGGGTGATTTGGTATTTCTCTGTATTGAAGCCTACTGATAGGTATTTTTTTATATGAAATGTCACAGATTACCTTTGTCAGAAATGATTTTGGAGCAAGTTACTGTATCTAATAAACCCTAGGGAGATAAGATTTGTGCTGTAATATTTCTTGCTAGAATCTCATTTTAGCTGCCTGGTAGCATCTTGTAATAAAAAAATTAACTTATACATCCATTCATTCATATTTAAATATATATTGACATAGATAGAGGGTCTTTGGGTCAGATGTGTTCTTCCATTGGTTTGTCTGAGTGTCATATACACTCTGCTTCCATCCAGGACAGCGTACTGCGTGGGGTAATGGTTTATTTAACATCAGGTTATTGCCTCTCTTACCTTTTGAATGACAGCATTTTCTGATCACACATGTACATTGTCCTAAAAATGAGCAGACATCTATGTCAGGGCTGGTTGGCCAGTCCTTTATTTTTCACATTTCACCTTTGGGAATGTGTGTGCACTATAAATTATTTTAATTCATTCATTCACCCAGACATTCACTCAATCCTTCTACAGTTCCACTTTCATTTGTTAGCTTCACCTCTTTTTATTTGAATGTTTCTTGAGAGGATACTATAGCTCTCCAGGCAGTGCTAATGGGTTGCTTGATTGCTGCTCATTTCATCTCCAGTGCACTGCATCCCATGTGGTTGCTTCCTTTAAACCACAGGCCAGGTTTATGAAGAGATTATTTTGCCCTTGCATCACACAGGGTGTTGCAAAGACAAAGCAATCCTTAAATCAGATTTACCACCCATCCCAAGATCACCTTGCATTCCCCTGTATTGCTTGGTAAATCTGGAGTAACGCAAGGCATCGCAAGTCTCTGCCTTGTGTTTGTCTGCCCTGGGAAGGCATTCTATGGGGGGAGCATGGGTGTTCCCAGGCATCCACCAATGGATTTTGGCGCATTCCCAGATTTACCAACACTGGTGAACTTGAGAATGTGTCAAAATGTTATGCCTTCCCAGAGAGGTGCAACTAGAAGAAGTATTTCTCCTCTTCCACTTCCTAAGTGAGCTGCATTGTGTAGCACACTCAGAAAGAGAAAAATACCTCTGAGGATTGTTTTTGTGCATGGAGGTTCCCCTTCCTGCGCAAAAAGAATCCTGCCTACAACTCAGGCACCCTTGCACCACAGCGAAATGGTACCTGCATTGCTGCAAGGCAGCACACTGTGCACCAGTGCCGGCAGAGAGAAGGAATGTTTCATATAATGTTAAAAATGGCACATTTATCCCCTCTTTCTTTTATGGAGCTAGGAAAAGTGTCTTGCTATGTTGTGTTGCATGAAACGTTTGATAAATCTGCAGATATATAAACCCTTCAATGGCACAAAAGGTACGTTTCATTCATAAATCAGACCTATTGACATTGCCAAGGCTTGTTTTTTTTATTATAAAAGTGCCACAATATTTGACTTTCCTAGAGAGCACAAAAGCCTTACTCAAAAGTGTTTCAGTAAAAATTATATATGAGCCTTATTTAAAAAGGAGGGAATATGGCCTGAGCAATATATCTGTGAGTGCATGTGTGTCTGACCGTGTGCTAGCACCACACACAGATCGAAGTATACATAATATATAAACGCACATTATTTTCTTTTCCGCTTTCCATCCAGTGACATAAATGTTAATTTCTGCCGCAGTGTCTATTACCAGTTGTCTCTCCAAATTAAGTAAATACTAAATTACATTCAAATTAAACGCACCGCACGTTGTTTGTGTTATAGGCAATCAGACAAATGCAGTCCCTAGAGGGAGAGATGGAGGTTCCATCCATTTTTAATGTGCAGTTAATCTCCTCGCTACACTACAAACATCTTGGCACTGCGGTTCCCGCCGCCTCAATCTCTGCTGCGTAATCGGCGATCCGGGATGCACGCGTCAATTATTTATCAGGGGTCAGGCAAAGTCTAGCGTAAGCAAAACCCAAGCCATCACTTGGAGTGATGCGCCTTCTTCCTCACAGCGCGAGAAATTCCCTCAACCGCGACATGCACGATGCCAAATTTGCGCATGGTGAGGAATGTCGAAAATATATGAAATCCGTTTAAAAATGTTATCAAAACAAACATGGTGCAACGTCATGCATATGACATGCTTGACGACAGCACCAGAAATAGAAAAGCGACGAAGAACATGTATATGAAGAATTTTTTTTATCACCCATGCCTATCGCACTGTTCAGTGAAGCGAGGACCACGGATTAAAATTCAGATACAAATTACTCACGTATCATCGCCTCTCTGACATTAGTGGGAGTTAATGTAGTATCACACTGATTAATGGTGTGCATCATATTTATACATTTGGCGCCATTTTTCAAGGTTATAATTTTATTTAATGGGATAAGATTATTTTCGCCAGTATGGGATAAATATATGTATGCGTATTCTTGTATTGTTTTATAAATTATGTATGTGTGTGGTAATTGTATACCACAGACCTAGTTAAAGAGGCAGTGGAGCGCTGTAGAGGGTCAAGTGCAAGTATAAAATTGAGTGATAGGCAGGGCCACTGGAATTATATGGTAAGAGAAGGCCAAATTATGCAGCAGTGTTGAGTAAATTATGCGTTGAGAAAAGGCAAATTATGCGCCATAGTGCATCACATTTTGTAATAGTATTGGTTCATTATTTTGTCATTTTTAGATTGAGCGCGCAAATGCTTTGACCTTTTGTAATTTTCTTTTCGTGTGGTTATGCCCTCTAGGAGCTAACTATATCGTTTTTTGAACCATGTTTATTACAAACACTATTTTCATGGTGGTGTCCCCAAGGGGTTGTTCTAAGCATTACAGCCATATTTAAACACTAAAATATTTGTGGCACGGAAACATGTTGTGGCACGGAAACATGCGCCATAATGCTTTGCAGGGCATTTCTTTTACAAAATATTTTAGCTCATACCTCAGCTTGTGGTGGTCCTAGGACATTGGGATCACCACCAAAACGTTCACAACATCATACTCTTTCTGTCTACATCATCTAGGGGTCCCTACACTATGTTTTGGGAACCCCAAAATAATGACCCTTCCCACCATGCAGTATATTTTCAAGGGTTATCATGGCTGGAACTTTTGGTTTGCAGCTAGGTGTTGCTTGTTTCTTAACCTGTTTAGTGTGGGCATTGGCCACACTACCTCCCTGGTGCGGGTCACGACCAGTGGCCAACAACAGGGAGGGGGTTAAAAAACCCCTGGGAGACCTTCAGTGTCTCTCCCCCCACCTGCCCCTTGCGGAGCCCTGATGTCATGCCCCAAACAGCCTTCCTGACGTTCGCACAAGGCCTTCCTGAACTTGTTTCCTGGCCAACACCATGTAACACCAGGGATTTCACTGGGGGGGTCGGCCACCTCGGAAAATGGGCCGGCCCACTCCTCGGGGCATATTTTTTTACATAAAGGTAGGTGTCCCATGAGGGAGCACGATCGCGCTCGATAGCATAGCATTGAATCATTTTACAGCTCGGGAGGATGACACTGTGTCAATTCTATGCTTAAAGGTTTTGCTGTACAAATGGCAAAATACTTTGTCACTATCTAGCCCAGCAGGTAGGGATTTTGTTGATTCCTGTGGATTCCAGAAGGGTCCATCTAAAAAATGTAGGTAAAGTGCGTGATTTCAAGCAAAGTAGGAAGTTTGCATGGCATTGTGGGTAAACAAATAGTATGGCGTGCGGCATGTGAAACACACCACCCTGGACTCACCCAGATGTTTAGTTTTCAGATGTGTCAAGGTCTGGTAGGTTTTTCTAAGTGGCAGCATAACAAAGCCCAAAAAGTGCAACCGCTCACCATTCCAAGTGGCAATTAGCCAAGCTCTCTTGGCCCATATGTAAAATCAAAACCCAAAAGAGTCAATTTTCCTCTTGCTTGCATTGCGATGAGATGCTTTAGTTTGCAGGGTGGCTGTACGACTGTTGCCCCCTTCACTTGGGATGGGGGACATAATTATGCCCATAGTGGTTGGCAGCCCCCAGCCCCCTATTATTTTTAAATTCCCATGCAACTAGTGGGCTTTCTGCCCCCCCCCCGGGGGTGGATCGGGGGCAATTACCCATGTGCTCTGTGGTGCACAGAACAACTTTATCCCCATTTATTTGGGGTGGGGATATGGCCATACTCCGCCCTCTTTAAAAAAATTCTTCCCTGGTGTCTAGTGGGCTTTCTGCCTCTTTGGTGGCAGATGAGCCTTACAAAAATAGGCTGATCTGCCCCCAAGGGGAGCAGAAATGGCCACATTTAATTCCATCCCAATGAGGGGCAGCCCATGCCCAAGGGGCCACACCCCAAATAAAACACACACACACAATAATCCCTGGTGCCTAAGTGGTGTCTGACCCCCTTGGTGGCAGAAGGGCCTAATAAAAATAGGCTGATCTGCCCCCAAGAGGGGGCAGAAATGGCCAACAGTAATGTGCCCCCATGGGGAGCGACCCTTGCCCAGAGGGACCGCCCCCCAAACAAATCACACACACACAAAATTATCCCCTATGCCTAAGTGTTTCTGCATCCCTTGGGAGCAGATGGGCCTAATAAATATAGGCTGATCTGCCCCTAAGGGGGGCAGAAATGGTCAACAGTAATGTGCCCCCTGAAAGGAGCGGCCCTTGCCAAGGGGCCGCCCCCCCAAACAAAACACACACACACAACAATCCCTGGTGCCTAAGTGGTTTCTGCCCCTCCTTGAGGACATATGGGCCTAATAAAAATAGGCTGATCTGTCCCCAAGGGGGGCAAATATAGCCAACAACAATATGCCCCAATGGGGAGTGACCTTTGACCAAGGGGCTGCCCCCCAAACAAAACACACACACACACACACAACAATCACTGGTGCCTGGTGGTTCCTGCCCCCCTTGGGGGAAGATGGGCCTAATGAAAAAGGCCAATCTGCCCCTAAAGGGGTCAGAAATGGCCTAAAATAATATGCCCACATGGGGAGCGCCCCTTGCCTAATAGGCCGCTCACCTTATGTAAAATAACAAAAACAAAAACTCTAGTGTCTAGTGGTTTCTGCCCCTCTTGGAGGCAGACAAGCTTAATTAAAATCGGCCGATCTGCCCCCAAGGGGGGTAGAAATGGCCTAAAATAATATGCCTCCCAGGGGGAGCGACCCTTGTCTAAGGGGCGGTTCCCCTTATGTAAAATAATACAAAAATCCCTGCTGTCTAGTGGTTTCTGCCCCCCTTGGGAGTAGATGGGCCTAATTAGAGGGGGTGACTCTGGCCTCAAACGTCAATGTCCCACAAAGTCCTTTTGACGTCAAGTTCAAACTGGATCTTAGATGGACATACCATCTCGGGCGAGTCCAGGAGGGTGACAAATGGAAGACTGCTTTTCAGACCAGATTTGGTATTTGCAAATACCATGATTAGTACTATAGAAAGTACATCTGCTAACGCGTCCCTTTATGATATTTTATTACACATCAGGACTCGTTTTAGGCCAATGAATCTTTTGACCCAGTTGAGAGACACCTTAGGACGAGATAGCTAATCAATATATCAATCAATATATCAATAATGTCATCAATATTTATCACGACAATGCATTTCACTTTAGTCAAAGTCATTAATCAATTCAAAGACACTACCATGACCTTTCAGCCATGAATAACCACACCTAGATTATCAGAATTTTATGATTTTTATTCCCTATTGCTTACAATTCTAATATCAGATACGTCAATCTCAAAACCAAGAAACATAATAGCATAGTCACGATATGGCAACTTTGATAAGATTTCATTAAAGCGAGAATTACAAAGATCAGAACATAACACAGCGTGAACATAGAGCAAGTTTAGCAGAGTGTCAATAACGCATCAGTTCAACAAAGCATAGTCTCGGTCGTTTGTCTATTTGCGTCAGTTTTGGTGAACACCTGTCCTAACCTCTGATTAGCATTCGCATGTTGGGCTTCATGCAAAACAATTTAGAACACTAATTTGGAAAACATCTATCTAAGGTCTCTGTCAAAAGTAAGCAGTTGGTACCTACAACGGAAAAGCAAACAGACAAATCACAATTGCATTGTCATAATTACCCTCCAAAGTTTAGGTCAGCGCACAGGCTCAGTCTTCGTCTTCAGGACATCAGTCAATTTGCCATCATCAATACTCAGCTCTGGGGCAAAAAGGGCACTTCCCTCATAAGGAAGTAAAGTGTAAAATGGACAATTCTAAGGGCGAGGATGGTTTTAAGTAAACCAACAAGTCACCAAACAGAGTGACAGAGTTTCTGGATAAAATCAATAGGATTCCCTAACCCACCTAAATGACTCCCCGTGACATGGGTTTTTATCCCTTTTGCATTGTACATTCCCCCAAAGTTCTATTGGACACTTGTTCTACCCCTCTATCTTTAACCTATCAGAAAGTACATTAGGTAACCCAACTCTTCACCCCATATTATTTTACAGGTCTTTGATTGGTCTTAATAATTGACGTCTTCCGAGGTGGCACATCCGGTATGATTTAATCCTTCTGTAATTCTTTGCACATCTTTTGGTCAGCAGTTCCATTGTCTTCACCAGTTTGAATGACCTTGTAAATTACATTAATCTATACTGTTTCAATTTACTTTTAACATTTATTCTGCAAAGGCTGTGTGAACGGATCTAACATGGTTACATTCGTCTTCTAATTTGAAGAAAAAGAACACGCAGGGTCATGTCCCTTTGTGAGTCAGCATACTGAAAAATAGAAAAATGCATTTAATATGAGAGCCAAGGCAGCTAAGCTTTGGCTCATGCTAACTTAAGGCCTATGAGGATTTCAGAACAGATTCAATAACGCAATCATTAGTATAAACTTATTTAAACATAATATAAACATTTTGGTAATTATTATTAGTTTACGTATACATTGGTGGCCACTCCCCGTGGTCACAATTCAAGTGCACGTCTAAGCAAAATTACTATCATTATAGTTTCTATGCAGCATTATCACACATTAATTCATAAACATTTCATGTTCATATAGATTATATAAGCTACACTCTCTCAGTCCCTCCTCTGATGACGTTCGTCATCACACAAACCTTTCCCTTTGACCTTTCACTTTAATTTTTCACTTTGCGCATAATGCGCATTTCAACATCTTGTCCCTTGTGTGAACTCTCCCAAATTTCATTAAACATTTTCTCCCTTTCACTTTCCTCACTTCTCTTGTTTCTCTTTGTCCAATTTCTTTTAATTTTATCATTAATTTTGCATGTTCCCCATAATCCTAATAGACAGGCCAGAACAATTAATAGAACCCCTAATATTTTTGCAAGTACCCCATTCCAAATATTGCTAAACCAGCTCCCTATTCTGGCAATTCCTTTTCCTAATTTCTCCCACACTCCAGGTTCCTTCAAATCCTTCAGATCTGTACTATCTTTAGTTAGGTTAGCAAGCATATTTCTAATCTTTTTACTATTGTCAGGTATATATGAGCAACAATGACGCTCGTTGTGCATCTTGCAGACTCCGCCACTCTTTGCTAAAAGAATGTCTAAAGCAAGCCGATTTTGAAGAGTCATAGCTCTTTCCGCAGAAAGTTCAGTATCCATCAGGAGTATAGCCCCTGTCAAATTTGTCAGCATGTTATCCACAATAGTAGACAACTTTTGAATCTTCATGGAGTTTAAAATAACCCCTACCGAAGGAATTATGGCTCCAAATATGTTGCCAACGACAGCAGCCCCTGTCTCTCGTTTTTGTCTAGCATGTTGTAATTCAGACGTTTTAGGTATTTGCTTTAAGTCATCAATCTGGTAAATCTTTGGGAAAATTACCATCCTTTAGGAAGACGGTAATAAGCATTAAGTCCACAGATATAATAGATCCCAGGAATCGCTGGATCCTGTCCATTTAACATGAATGTCCATTTACTCTGAAACAAAAACACATGCCTGCATTCACTCGTTCCCACAAATAAAGTGTCCTGCTCAGATTTTGGCCTGTATGTACAAAGCCTTCTTACATGTAATGTATCTATAGCTAGTTTGCCTTGCGTTTTTATTGCAGTGTAAGCATAATCATTTGCATATGTGCGTTTCTCTAACCCTTTTTCTAATCTTTCCTTCAATGCTTTGCGTCTATCATCAGTTTGATCTAAAAAGCTTTTCTCTACAGGTGTCAATAAGCAAGTCAGATTATTGTGGTGTGCATAAGTTGTCCCAAATGTAAGTGTTGGTTCAAAGAAACCTCTAACTAGTTTTATACTATGCTCTTTAGCTAATTTGTTCAGAAACTCAATCACAGGCACAAAAGAAAACACTACATCCAAATTTGAATAGAAGTATTGCACATGCTCTTGATTATAGAATCTTGTTAATAGCAAGCTACAACTTATCCCGTATGTTAAAGGAAGACTATGATAGGTGACCCCTTCTTGCACTGATTAAGGAATCTTTGTGCACACATAACAGTTTTTTGCATCCATGGTCTCAACGTACTCATTCAGCAAGCAATAGAAAACATTAGTAGAAAGTTCCCCCTTTGAGTTAGTTCCCTCATGCAAGTGTCTTACATCCTGCTCAAACTTCTCCCACGGTGTTAGTGTTGCAGTCTCAGGTTTTGAAGCATTGTTAGTCACTTTCTTATCCAACCACTGCATTCCCACAATCACACCTACAATTATTATCGCACACACGACACCTAATATAAGACTCAACCAACCACACACCTTACTCTTTTTGTACTACCTCTATTATAAGCCATGTCTATAAAGAATCAGATAGTAGAACAATTAATCAACTTGAGGATGATATAAAACTCTTTTTTTTTTCTCTCGCTTGATGCAAAAGTCTCTTTCTCTCTGCGTGTATTTACAGCGTTTCACTTATTCCAGGACCCTTTTGTCAAATCAGGTTTGTCGTAGTTTGGACTCTTGCTCTGAGCAAGACTGCTGGTCTCAGGATGACAGTACTTTCGTTTGTAGGTGACTAAGGCCCTCATTCTGACCTTTGGCGGGCGGCGGAGGCCGCCCGCCAAAGTCCCGCCGTCAGGTTACCGTTCCGCGGTCGAAAGACCGCGGCGGTAATTGTGACTTTCCCGCTGGGCTGGCGGGCGGTCGCCTTCAGGCCGCCCGCCAGCCCAGCGGGAAAGAGGCTTCCACGATGAAGCCGGCTCGGAATCGAGCCGGCGGAGTGGAAGCTGTGCGACGGGTGCAGTTGCACCCGTCGCGTATTTCACTGTCTGCGCAGCAGACAGTGAAATACATTTAGGGGCCCTCTTACGGGGGCCCCTGCAATGCCCATGCCAGTGGCATGGGCACTGCAGGGGCCCCCAGGGGCCCCGCGACCCCCCCCTACCGCCATCCGGATCCCGGCGGTCGGACCGCCGGGATCTGGATGGCGGTAGGGGGGGTCGGAATCCCCTCGGCGACGCAGCAAGCTGCGCCGCCTTGCAGGATTCAATGGGGCGGCGGTACACTGGCGGGAGCCCGCCAGTGTTGCCGGTCCGACCGCGGCTTTACCGCCGCGGTCGGAATCCCCATTGGAGCACCGCCGGCCTGTCGGCGGTGCTCCCGCGGTCCTCCGCCCTGGCGGTCTTTGACCGCCAGGGTCAGAATGACCGCCTAAGTCTCTTCCTTCAACTAGTTGTAACTGTTGTCCAAACCTTACCGGCTCACTAGCAGTACCTCAAAGTAAGATATCTCAGGGTTGTCGTGGTTAAACGGAAATTACCCTTTTCTCACAGATATATTATGTCTCATACAAACAAAGGCAATAACACAGATGCAGTGAAGTTATAATAGTTTTTATTTAACATAACTGCAATTTGCGATAAGTTTCATGAACTGCAATGATTAGGATAATGAATATACCGAGCAACAGTATTGTGAAGAAGAGAGTCATGGTTATAAAGACCCCCACCATTTTTGCAATATATGAAAGAAAAATATATATATGTATGAGATGGAATATGCCCTAATACCCTAATAAGAATAGGCCTAACCTCCTACCTAAAGGAGAGCTGGGTTTGCTAAACCTAATCTGCCAAAGCTGTGTCCATGAGAGGAGCCCCCAACCCTCCTTACCTTGGAATGAGGTCTCTATCTCAGACTCCGTAGGGACACGAAGACTGGGTCAGCGTCAAGACGACTGCAGCATCGGTATCAGCGATGGTGGCGATGCCCTCTGGTCGGAATCCCTCTGATTATCTGTCTAAAAGTGTGATGTATTTAAACAGATCTACAAGGTCCTCTGACGTAGGTGTATTCCAAAACAATAGATAATAGGCATGCTTGGGACGGCAATTAATATTAACAATCCCTCGGAAGTATAGAGAGGGAAAATCCCTAAGTCTGAACACCTACTGTTTGTTTGTCTTTCGCGCTTGATCTTGACGCCTTGGCGCAGTGACACTGATAATAAAACTCATACCAAGTGGCTTAACTATAAACAAGGCAGCCATCTTAGAGGAAATAAATAATTAAATGAGCTAAGACAGAGCAAGCTAAGTGGGTTAAAAGTCACTAGGTGACGGGGGCACGAGTTTACAAGCCTACGGCTAAGCTAACTCCTGTTATCCCATTAAAACAAACTAGGATTCACTACACCCTCTCCATTGCCGTAACAGGTATGATGAAGGTACAGGAACCCAAACGCTAAAAAAGCTGCTTCTGAACTAAAAAAGCCAAAGGCAAAAAAACAGCTAATAAAAAGCTAATAAGAAAAAAATGTTGTGGGTGAAAACACATTAAAACAAATCTGTCTAAAAACACATACAGAGATGTTAATATTAACCATGACAAGTACAGCAAACGTCTACTAAAATTGCATAATTTGGAATCGGGAATGGTAAGCAAATTCATCAAATTATGTGTTATACGCAGGATCTTGAAGAATGTCATCGAAGTCACCAGTTAAGGACCTCAAAAATGAGTCAACATCGTCCGAAGTGAAGTCTAATGTTGGGCGGACAAACGGATCCACAGAGCAGAAGTGAGCCATATTCATTGGTGCATCGATACTTGCTGCAGTGTCCTCATCCATGTTAGATCTTATGACGGAAGGCTCATAGGTGGCCTCGCGGAGCAACCTCAGTCTCAAGGGGCATGACCGTGAATGAACCCTCATCGGGGACATCAGCAGTTCGTGGTCCACAGGAGATGTCGGTGCAACAGCAAGACAGACCATAGGCAGATGCTCAAAGAGACACCATATGCAGCGGAAGACTGGTTGAACACACCAGAGAAGTGGCCGGAATGACAACGACCAGTCAAGCTCCAGTTCCACCAGCAAAGGTGTACCAAAGATCCGAACCATGCGCCCATGGCACAGTGGAGTTGGCGGGAGCGGCTCCATTGCTCTGCGTTGCTGGAAAGAAACAACCACCGCGAATCAGAAGAAATAGCAGTAGTAGTCCACCAATCAAAGCCAAAATAATTGGAAAGCCACCAAACACACTTGAAAAGAGAGAATGCATGGCTGACGGGATGACTCCAAAGACAGACTGGAAGATGGACACAAAGCCAGACCCGACAGCCTTAAAGAAATGAACAATCCCAGTGGTGCTTGAAGCATTGAATATTCTGGATACCAGCTCTCCAAAGTGTTTGGGGAAATCGGTATTTAAAAGGGATTGTATCTCAGCTGATGATCTCGCAATCTGGAGAGCATACGTCTCTTTTGCGGATGTCAAGGCGACCTGTTTCTGAAACAATAGCGCCTTTAGTCTACTCAACTCGTGATAGTTCATATTAATAGTATCTATGTGGGGCCACATTTCAGATACCTGTATCTCTCGCGTGGGGGGAAACAAAACATGTCCACAACACGTAACAACCTTCGTGACTGTGATTGCGTAGGCAATTCCAGGTCGCAAGCCGCAACAGCTTTCATCGTTCAGTAGAACATAACTTCCATTGGAAAGTACATGAAACACTGGACGAATCAAGGGGACGGGAGTACCCTTCAGAAAACAGGCCAAGTTTGCGACCCCTGCATTGCAAAGACCGTGAAGAGACACCTGTTTGCATATCATAGAATGACGAACAGCAGTCTCACATTCACTTCCGCTAAGAAAGACCTCTTGTTCGCCGTTCAGACATTTATAGTCAAAGGGCAACTCCCACTCTTCCTTAATAAAGCTATCTCCTAGCCTCTCATATCGTTCCACCGCAAAATGTTTCAGGCAGCTCGAGAAATGAAAGTTTGAAATCTGTAAATTAATAATGGCGTGCAAGAGCCAGATAGTTGAAGGCCTCTCTGCTACTGTGAAGGGCAACTTATCTAATTTCTCTACTTGAAGCAGGGTGAAACAAGTCTCCCTTTTAGCCATTGTCTCTTGTTCCCTGGAAAAATTAAAAGCAGTGAATAGTTCACTCCCATTAATGTACTTCCATTGAATGTGGCCACTTTTCAGTGTCTGTAACGTCCAACCCAGCTGCATGATGGAACGTAGCTGTGTTTGCCCATGATATAACCGGGACAAGTCAGTCTGAGTGATATCAATAGCAGACAACACTATATTCGATAGTGAATAAATCCTGTTGGACAGGGTATTCATGCCATTGTCGACAACAGCTAATGTTTTTTCCAAATTCTCCTTATGTAGTTGCCTTAAACGTGCAGCAGCCTCAATCTGGTAAAGTTTCAAAATTTCATTGTACATAGCATATAAAAAACGTTTCGAGCATTGTTTCCTAGGACCTAACAGAAAATCCTGTAAGTCTATACTGTCAGAAAGAGTGTTCTGGTGTTGCTTAACCGCTGTTAACATGTTTGTCTGCACCCATTGCTGGCACAGCTTACCCACACTATGGGCCATATTTATACTTTTTGACGCAAAACTGCGCTAATGCAGTTTTGCGTCAAAAAAATTAGCGCCGGGTAACGCCATTCTGAAGCGCCATGCGGGCGCCGTATTTATTGAATGACGTTAGCCGGCGTTAGCCGCCTGCGCTGTCTGGTGTGCGTTAAAAAAAATGACGTACACCAGGCAGCGCCGGCGTAGGAGAAAATGGAGCTTGGCCGCCAAAAAATGGGGCAAGTCAGGCTGAGGCAAAATTTGCGCCGCAACCCGATTTGCGCCATTTTTTTTTTACTCCCAACCCCCATTGACATGACTTCTGTCTTAGCAAAGACAGGAGTCATGCCCCCTTGCCCAATGGCCATGCCCAGGGGACTTCTGTCCCCTGGGCATGGTCATTGGGCATAGTGGCATGTAGGGGGGCACAAATCAGGCCCCCCTATGCCACAAAAAAAAAAAAAAATGACTTACCTGAACTTACCTTAATGTCCCTGGGATGGGTCCCTCCAGCCTTGGGTGTCCTCCTGGGGTGGGCATGGGTGACAGGGGGGGTCCCTGGGGGCATGGGAGGGCACCTCTGGGCTCCTTCAGAGCCCACAGGTCCCTTAACGCCTGCCTTTTGCAGGCGCTAAAAAACGGCGCAAAAGCGGCCGTACGTAATTTTTTTTGACCCGCCCACTCCCGGGCGTGAATTTTGCCCGGGAGTGTAAATACGGCGCACATGCCGCAGAGTCACTTTTTTAGACGGGAACGCCTACCTTGCATATAATTAACGCAAAGTAGGTGTCCACGCTAAAAAAGGACGCAAACTCCATGGACTTTGGCGCTAGACGCATCTAACGCCAAAGTATAAATATGGAGTTACTTTTGCGTCAGAATTGCGTAAAAAAAAACGACGCAATTCCAGCGCAAACGGAGTATAAATACGCCCCTATATGTTGTAATTATACCTGTATGTTGACCTGATATAAAGCGAGGGTCAGGCCTGTGAATGGGAAAACCCCCTGAAGAGTTCAAGAAACGCCTTTGACACTCATCAGTGTCGATGGGCCATACCAACCACCCGCCAGGACGGGAAAGTGAAGAATTATAGGTACCAGCCTTAACCATTGCATCTAGCTTGTCTTCTGAGACATTAAGAAATGGTTGCCAATCTTTAAATTTAGTCGGAGTAGGGATACTGGGCGTGTTCAGCTCTTTAATTTTTGCTAACCCCAGACAGGATGTCTGCTCAATAGTGTCATTTAAGAAAATCATTTGCAGAGGAATCAGGCATGCTCGAAACAAAGCCTCCCTACCCTGTATCTGCCAATCTTGTGTCCCCCACACACTTTTCAAGTCAATAGTATCTTTACAATATTCGTAATCCTCAAGCGAGAGCCGGGAAACAAAGGGATCTGAATAAATCAATTTTGTATCTGTTAGCAAAAGTTTTCTAATTTGTGCTGGAGGTATTTTAAAATAATACGACTCTGCTTTCTTTGTATCATGCCCAGAAAAGTATGTAAATTTATCGCTGTAATACTTTGGACTCCCCACCTGTGGTGTTGAATAGTGTTCCCATTGTGTGTAGTTCAAGAGAGGCCTATATCTAGTTGCACGGTGTAGGTAGTGATGTCCCCAATTGTTATAGCAGAACATTTCCCCATAATTCATTGTATAATCATATACATCATCACTTCCAAAAGCGGAATAATCCTTAATTTCAGTCAGCCTTGAATCAACTGTTTGGACATCCCAATCATCAGAGACAACATTAGGTGTAATAACATCAGACATTGAAATTTTGAACACATACGGTATTTGAATAATCTCTGTAGGCCCATATATATCGAATGGAACTTTGTCCCACACGATCCCATCGGTAATTGGTATAGCTGTGATATTTACGGGGGACAAGTCTCGTCGGACCTTATGGGAAGAATGATGTGGTGTTAACAATTCATCAACAGGCTCCACAGAGGAGCGATGAGCAATATAGTGACCATTAATCAGTAAAAAGAAAACAGTCACAAAACCAATCCATAAAAATAATGCAATAAATGTCAAACAGAACCATAGAGAGTTCCATGGGTAGATCAAATAGTTCTTTTTAAGCCATCGATACAGCTTACTACTTATCGAAAGTTTGTCAGTCACAGTTGAAGATGAATCCGAAGAAAAATCATCAATGTCAATGAAATAGCCAGAGGAAGTCTCTGCAAACACAGGGCCCGCTGAATTCTGATCCATTGTTCGTGGGGGTTCTTGATAGACAACGTCATTAGTCGTGGAAGTGTTTGTGTAAAATACAGCCAAATCCTGAGGCGGGGTGGTCACCGAAGTTGTTACTGGAACCAACAAAAGTTCATTTTCCGCCCTCCCCATGGTCGAGGAAGTGTCCGGAACAGCAGTTGACATAGTTGCATAGTCAGTAGTAGTGATGTTCATCCTACTGTATAGATGGATGTCCTGTTGGGTAGTGAGAGGGGATCGGGAACTACCCAAGGGACCTCCTGGTCCACTGTGAAGAATCGGCCACATGGTGTAATTTGATGTCATCAATGGAGATGAATCTATTCGATTTAGAACCAGACAATGGTGGAAGGATGACAGTCCTGGTGCCTTTTATTCCCAAGACCGGTACAGGTGCTCTGTATGATGGACCAAACTCTTTTTTCACAACGATCTTCTCACAAACCAGATCCCCAACATTAGGAATCCAGCCAGTTGAAGTTTTCGCCAATTCCCTTATTCCTAAGGTGGCAGCACTTGCAGATGATTTATCATCACGAAATTGTTGAAGCTCCTGTAAAACAGTGAGACGTTCTTTTATGTCAAATGGTATTTCTGATGCCACCATACCAGGGGCATCAAGATCAGGGACATACATAGGTATCCCAAAGAAAACCTATTATGGAGACTTTTCCCCCGAGGACCGTCTTGGCAAATTATTCAGTGCTCTCTGGACCCCATATAGGTGATGTAACCAACTGCGGCCTGAACCTAATACTCAAGATGTTAAGGACTGCATTAGATCACGATTCCGCCTCTCCACAACCAAATTTCCCTCGGGATGGTATGGTGAGGAGTAATGGAGTTCAACACCCATCGTTCTCATGGTGTCCCTGAAAGCTTTAGAGGCAAATGCAGGGCCCTGGTCCGAATGGAATGCTGCAACCGCATATGTACCGATAAAGATCAGCAAATCTTTTATAACAGTCCGAGCGTCAGCCGACCTATGTGGCCATACCCACAGGAATATAGAACAGGAATCCACAGCCACTAAAATGTATTTGTAAGCACCATCAGACTGTAAGGGACCACAATGGTCCAGGCACACACATTGGAGTGGCTTGTCTGACACTAAGAGGGATGTCTGCGGAGCACGTTTGATATTTGAGCCCTTAATTGATGACAAATGTCACAGCAAAGGACATACTGTTTAGTCCGTCTGCATAGACCAGGCCACCAGTACCTTATTGTAGAATTGTTATAGTGGCCTGTATACCAGCATGTGCAGAAGCGACACCCTCGTGTGCGGCTGTAATCAGCTCTAATCTCTGGTCTTCATTGGGGATTACTCGATCACCTACCCCAGGAATCGTTGCATAAGCAACATTCTGTGCACTGATATGGTAAGTATAGTTCGTAGGGTATCCTTTCGGAAGGGTCTTGCCTGCAGCCGAAGCTTTAACGGCAATCAGTATTTCATTATCCAACCTCGTCCGAGAACGAGTCACTGCAGCCACAGAAGCCGCAGCTACTGATGCTTTGGCTGCTTCATCAGCCAATGTATTGCCAGAAACGTGTATTCCTACACGTTGGTGCCCTAATGTTTGAACTACATGGACACATGGTAGCTTATCCTTAAGATCAGCCACCCTTCCCCACAACATTTTGTGTTTAATGGTGTTCCCTTTAGAATCTCTAAACCCGTTCAGTTTCCAATGATTGAGATAATCATTGTAGGACTGGATGCAGTAATATGAATCATAGACGATCAAAGTCCGGGTTCCTGGCTCAGTATGCTCGAGCGCTAGAAGAAGAGCCTTAAGCTCGGCCAACTGGGCTGTGCAGTCCCCTAAGGTCTGCGTGTATGTATTGTGAGGATGGAAAACTCCGTCTTCCATTATCCCGCACATGGCTGCGCAAGCCGCCGAGTATTGATGTTTAGTAACTACAGCCGGATGTGCCGACCCGTCAGTATAAATGATGGTATTATAACTGTCTATTGGCAAGATATGTAGAGGAGCGGGGCACTCCTGTTCATACTGGAGAAACTCTTGTGTCTGAAGTCTTGGGTCAAACACATAATCAACATCATTGGCGGTCAGAGACGTCGCCCATTGAATCCAGCGTGGATGTAATGCCTTAGCGTTTGGAACGCTCGCTTTAGTGACAGCCTCTAAGGCCGGCACCGGGGAGACAACAATAATGCGTTTCCCCTGGGCAAGTGGCCTCTCCTTTATGACGGCCATCTGAACCGCTGTCAGAATCTTTTCTGTAAGTGCAAAACGTTTTTCAGCATTGGAGTATAAGTGTGATTTGTATGCTATCGGCACTGTGTCACCCTCATTAAAGGTGACATAGGTAAACCCAAGGGCACCTGCAATTATTCTGATGACCAAATTTGTTTTATTGTCACGTGTGTATAAGTGTCTAGCTTCTAGCATGTCCCGTTGTATGTCCCTAAGGATGTGTGTGTGTTCAGTCGTCCATCTTTTGCTAGAAAAATTGGGCTGTATTAAGTCATAAAGTGGTTTGATGCGTTCTGCATAATCTGGAATGTATGTTCTGCCAAAATTAAAGAAACCCAGTAATGACTGTAATTTCTTAAGTGTGTTCGGAGGCTGTAGCTGAGCACACTTTTCTAGGAAGTGCGGGGCCAGGCTCTTCCCCTCGTTTGATAGCTCATATCCCAGGAACAATACACTAAGAAAGGCTATCTTGCTTTTCTTAAAATTAAATTTATAACCAATTTCTGCAAATCCCAAAATGATCCGATCGACCCTCGCAAGATGAATGTCGACGGCGTCGTCAGTGAGATAGATATCATCCACATAGGACAATGCATCGGAATCAAGCTCGTGCAAAATTGATGTCACACGGGCTGAAAACAGTCCTGGGCTATTTTAATAGCCTTGGGGTAAATGACAAAAGTGTTTCTGAGAGCCAAATGAAAATGCACTTAGGTCCCTACTTTCATGGGCTAAATTCTGGCAGAAAAACCAATTATATATATCCAATGTAGTTTTATATTTTTTACGCACTATATTGTTTATCAGTGCTGTGCTGTGCGAATTTTGTATAGCATATGTGCGTGTATGACTATTTAAGTGTCTATAATCAACCACTATTCTATATGAATGATCTGGTTTCGCAACGGGAAATAATGGATTATTCATTGCCTATGTACAGGGCTCAATCACTCCCTGGTACTCAAGTTGTGACAGTATCTCAGTCACCGGAGCTTTCGCTTCATGTTTAACAGGGTATTGTGGTTGCGGGTGGGGTGTAGACCTAACTGGAATAACATGACAAGGCGAGTCCTTGTCCCAACCTACATGATTACGGTATAATGCAGGTGCCTGCACTAAAGCCCATTCAACAGCATAGGCTTTTTTGTCTGCCTCCGGAGCAAGATCGGAAAAAGAAGGCAAAATGACATCTTCCCCATGTGGGAGCTTGCGGACATGTTCAGGTGGCCAGTCTCTCTCGGCCAACAGGATATCACTAGTAAGTTCATCCCAAAATATCACACTAATAATGCGTTCCACGTCTCCCTCTATCTGAATTGTTAAATAATAAACCCGATCGGGTGGGAGCACGCGGCCATCCGCTGTCTCAACCGCGATGTAATCGCTAGTTGCTGTTGCATCCAGATGATCTTTCAGACTCTGGCGACATATCGTGACCTCTGCTGCGCTGTCCAACAGAGTCACGGCCCACTTCTTGTTCCTCAACAGTGTTCTCAATATTACTGGCATTTTTAACTGTCAGTGCTGCCACTTTCTTCTTTTTAAATTGTGGCTTTTGCTGAGGAGTCTTTTCTTCTTTTTTAATGGTAGACTGTGGCGAGTCTTTTTTTTCTTTCACGTATTCCGGACGTCGATCTTGACGGCCCCCTCTCTCGCTACGTTTATCCGGTGCGTCCTGAAAGGAACGAGAAGGACGTGAATCAGTATATCTGTCTGGAGTTCTAATGTTATCCTTATTTCTGAGATTATACCTCCTTTCGGAGTACTCCGGAGGTGGAGAATCAGCTATTTTATTTCTCCTGTCTTTGAAATCTTTTTGTTTGTCCCAGCGCTTTTTAGAGCCCTCTTGTGCCTGCTTGGTACCTTCCTTATGGGTGGTACTTGGTAATTCCAATTTTTTAGGTTTGGCTCCCAAACTATCCCGTCCTATACTAGTATAGGTATCGTAAATTATTTTCGGCAGCTGTCTCTCTTGTTCCATATTTGGAGTTTCCCGGAGACGCTGGCGTATTGCCAGTGCCACCGGTTCCCCTTTAATATTACTTAGTATTATCGAGGAAACAGCGTCAAAGTTACGCATCAATTTCATCCCTAGATCCAGGGCCGGTGCAGCCCCATGCTCATTTCGTATTTGTTTTAACACTTCCGGTAAATTGGCAAGTGTAGGGGTACCATGTGTGGTAGTATAAACGGCAGCGAAGACTGTACTCCATGTGGCACATTCATCCACCGAGGGAACCATCCCAAACGGCAAGCACATAGTGAGCAGTCTATGTTTTTCCTGTGGCCCCGTATGGGGGAACACAGCTTCCACCTGATTTGTTTTTTGTTTCCCGTTCCGCGGGCACTTTACCCATAATAGTATGCACTGTTTGTGGATTAATCCCAGTAGCCAATTGATAACCACCAGTTACTGGCGGTGCTGGACGCGCTGGTGTAGTATTCAATGTCCGCATTACGAACTGAACCAATCGTCTATATAACGCCACTAATTCATTATATAATACTCGTAATTCTGCAATCGGCATTGTCTGTATGCCTGGGTAAGGTGTATATGTGGCAAACATAGGCCATGTAGGTTCCTCATTACTTAAAGGACCTAGCCTCACTCGTCGTAGTACATGTGGTAGGGCGCCTTCAAACCAGTTCTGATGCTCTTGATATGTGAGCGATATTTCATGATACTGGTATGCTTCGTATCGTACAGGTACGTTTGCAATGTCATATGTGTGAAATGTATGCGTTCGTTGGTCAGCCTCAGGAAAGGTGACCCAACAGTAAAATGTTTCTGTTTGGTATGCTTCAGTTGCCTCTATTATCAGCGTAACATCTCCGCCCTCTTCTGTAAGGCCATGCGCTGATAAATGTTGTGTAAGTGCATGTCTAGCATTTGCAGGAATGTCTATGGTATTAGCCATAGTTGGTTAGAGAAACAGAACACCACATAGGGGAACTTTTCCTTTTTATTAGTTCGAGCTCGAACAACCTACAGCTTAATTAGGTGTTACCTGTTCAGCTTTCGGAGGATTCTCCCAAAGACCACGGACGTCTCCATATAATGGTACTGAGGGTACCTGTTGTCTGTGAGATAGTGATAGTCAGGGTAACCGTAAATTAGTGCCTAAACACCATCGTTGGTGGCACCATGTCGTAGTTTGGACTCTTGCTCTGAGCAAGACTGCTGGTCTCAGGATGACAGTACTTTCGTTTGTAGGTGACTAAGTCTCTTCCTACAACTAGTTGTAACTGTTGTCCAAACCTTACCGGCTCACTAGCAGTACCTCACCAGAAACACAATAGTAAAAGGTGATTTGTAGCAGTCGCTTACGCATGGACTCAAAGTAAGATATCTCAGGGTTGTCGTGGTTAAACGGAAATTACCCTTTTCTCACAGATATATTATGTTTCATACAAACAAAGGCAATAACACAGATGCAGTGAAGTTATAATCGTTTTTATTTAACATAACTGCAATTTGCGATAAGTTTAATGAACTGCAATGATTAGGATAATGAATATACTGAGCAACAGTATTGTGAAAAAGAGAGTCATGGTTATAAAGACCCCCAACATTTTTGCAATATATGAAAGAAATATATATATATATATGTATGAGATGGAATATGCCCTAATACCCTAATAAGAATAAGCCTAACCTCCTACCTAAAGGAGAGCTGGGTTTGCTAAACCTAATCTGCCAAAGCCATGTCCATGAGAGGAGCCCCCAACCCTCGTTACCTTGGAATGAGGTCTCTATCTCAGACTCCGTAGGGACACGAAGACTGGGTCAGCGCCAAGACGACTGCAGCATCGGTATCAGCGATGGTGGCGATGCCCTCTGGTCGGAATCCCTCTGATTATCTGTCTAAAAGTGCGATGTATTTATACAGATCTACAAGGTCCTCTGACGTAGGTGTATTCCAAAACAATAGATAATAGGCATGCTTGGGACGGCAATTAATATCAACAATCCCTCGAAAGTATAGAGAGGGAAAATCCCTAAGTCTGAACACCTACTGTTCCTTTGTCTTTCGCGCTTGATCTTGACGCCTTGGCGCTGTGACACTGATAATAAAACTCATAACAAGTGGCTTAACTATAAACAAGGCAGCCATCTTAGAGGAAATAAATAATTAAATGAGCTAAGACAGAGCAAGCTAAGTAGGTTAAAAGTCACTAGGTGACGGGGGCACGAGTTTACAAGTCTACGGCTAAACTAACTCCTGTTATCCCATTAACACAAACTAGGATTCACTACAGGTTAGCAGCTTGTCATAATCAGGTTTTCAAAGTCAATTCAGGTTATCAGTGTCACATCCGGTATTTTATAAGTCTCTTTCTTATTTTTTTTCAGCTTTCTATTTTCCTTTTAAAATTTCAGTTTTAACACAGTCTTTTTCTCTAATTGATTTCAGGTACCGTAATATTGGCCTGGTACTTCTCGATCAAAACAGAATGCTAAGAATTCTTGTTGCCATTTAGATGTTGTCGCATATGCCCATTCAGGACCTGCGTACCTTCTATTTGCAGTTCTTTTCCTTTTCAATCTGCGTTCGCCTTGCAATTCTCCTTCACTTAGATCTTCTGTCCTTGTGGTATCGGTTTCTTCTGTTATTGTTTCACCTGGTACAGCCTTTTCTTTTGCAGCCTGCTTCTCTGGCCAGCTATCTCCCTTATGCGTCTATTTCCTGCTTGTCCTTTCAGGACGCTGAACAGTACCCTCCTCTTGTACAATGGTGTTTTCTCTTGATGGACCTGCAACTGGCTCAGGGGATGCCGGTGTACTTTGATCTCTTTCTAATATTTAACCTTCTTCTTCTTCTTCTGGATCTGTAACGGGTTCAAGCTCTAACCCGTATCCGTCTGCCTCTGGGAGAACCTCTCCTTGATTTAGTTCTTCTGCTGCCTCTACTGAGATAGGCACACTGTCACCTCTCTCAACTCGTTTACTGTTTGAGGGACAAGGCTGTTCTCAGTGGGCTCTCCTGCAGTCTCAGTTCTCTCTTGGATATTTTCAGGCCCTGAGACTTCCCTCTCTGGAACTGTTGAGTCGGAAACTTCAAGTTCCTCATCAGTTGGACATGTTACCTTCTTTGTGTGACTGGCATGTATCCAGTGTGGAACGCCTGCACATTTCACAGCAGTGGTTGTTGTCAATATTACTTGATATGGCCCCTTCCAGCGCGGCTCCAAACACGATTTTCTCACATGCTTCTTGACAACCATCCAGTCACCGGCTTGCAGGGTATGACCTGGATCAATGATCGGTGTTAGCTTCCACCTGGTGAGAAAAAGAGCGAACCACATCAGCCAAACCTTTGCAGTAGTCCAACACCATATCATCCGTGATATTCACAAGAGCATTTGCAGGTACTGCGGGCAGCATCATAGCTCTACCCATAAGGATCTCGTGGGGTGATAGTCCTGTCTTCTTATCAGGGGGGTTCCTCATCGACATCAGCACTAAGGGCAATGCATCTGGCCATTTCATATTGGTAGCTCTGCACATCTTCTCCATTCTCGATTTTAAGGTACAATTCATTTGTTCCACTAGTCCTGATGCTTCAGGGTGGTAGCTACAATGCAGCTTCTGTTCAATGTCTAATGCAGCACACAAGAGCTTAATCACCTCATTGTCAAAGTGTCTGCCCCTATCTGATTCTATAGAGACTGGAAACCCGATCCTGGGTATTGGTTCCCTAAGCAGCAGCTTTGCAACTGTGAGACTGTCATTTCTACGTGTGGGGTAAGCTTCAATCCAGTGGCTGAAAACACACAGAATCACCAACACGTACTTCAATCCTCCACAAACAGGCATCTCAATGATATCCATTTGCATCTTGCTAAATGGACCACCAGCTCTCCCTGTGTGGCTCAAAGTTACCACAGTCCCTTTTCCGGCATTCATCTGTTGACAGATGATGCACCTGTGACAGGTAACCTCTGCGGCATGTCTGAATTTTGGGTTAAACCAGTCAATCTTGAATGACCTGATCATTGCATCTCTCCCAAGATGTGCCTGTCCATGGTAGAGCCTCGCAAATTGTGACAGAAGACTGTTTGGCAAAACCAGTTTCCCCTCCTCTGAGACCCATAAGTCATCAGCTCTTTGTACACATTGCATTCTTTGCCAGGAGCATTTTTCCTCTTTGCTAGCATGACCATGTAGTGTTTTTAGCTCATCTAATGTATCAACCACCCTTAATGCAAGGTTCAAACATGTGTCATTTTCGGTTTGCGGTAACAATTCCCACTGATCCTTGAACGATATACAGTTCAATGCGCAAAATCTTGCGACTTGATCTGCATAGCCATTTCCCATGGACACAAAGTCTTGCGACTTAACGTGAGCATTGCATTTCACCACGGCAATTTCAAGAGGTAACTAAATCGCATGTAACAAATCCTTAATTTGTTCACCATTTTTCACAGGAGAACCAGAGGAGGTCATGAAACCTCTCTGTGACCTCAATTGGCCAAAATCGTGTACAATTCCAAATCCGTATCTGCTGTCAGTATAGATAGTCACTCTCAGATTTTCAGCTCCGTGGCATGCCTTGGTAAGGGCAATTAGCTCTGCCACTTGTGCGGAATACACTCTCTCGAGACAGGAAGCTTCAATTAAACCAGCTATGGTACACACAGCATAACCAGCTCTCAGCATTCCGACTGAATCTCTCAAACAGGATCCGTCAACAAACATAATGCAGTCATTTTCATTTAACTGCGTATCTTGAATGTCAGGTCGGGGCTTGGTACATAGATCTGTTACCTCAAGACAATCATGCTCCACTTCTTCTTCATTATTAATCTCTGTACTTTTAACAGGAAGCAGAGTTGCCGGGTTTAATACAGTACATCGCTTCAGTGAAACATTAGGTGACCCCAATATAATTGTCTCATATCTGGTATGTCGGGCATTTGTTATGTGCTGAGTTTTGGTTTGAGTCAACAAAATTTCAACTGAATGAGGAACCATTACTGTCAAGGGATGTCCCATCACTATGCCTTCACACTGCGTGAGGCTTTGACCAACTGCTGCAACTGCGCACAAACAACCCGGTAAGGCTGCTGCGACGGGGTCCAAGGTAGCTGAAAAATATGCTGCAGGGCAGTTTGCACCTCCATGGACCTGTGTTAAGACAGACAAAGAACAAGCATCACGTTCATGACAAAACAGTAGAAAAGGTTTCATGTAATCAGGCATACCCAAAGCTGGTGCCCTGCACATACACTCTCTCAATTCCATGAATGACTCAAGCTCTTCTTTGGATAGGGTTATGGTGTACAGTTCATTTTTAACCTCTTAGCCTGTCAGCTTGATCAATGGTTTTGAGATAATCGAGAAGTTGGGTATCCACTGGCGACAGTAACCCACTTTTCCCAAGAACATCCTGACATCTCTCTTTGTTGTCGGGGGATTCATTTGCGTAATAGCTGTCACCCTTTCCTTCGATATTCTCCTGGACCCTCTCTCAATCAAATGTCTTAAGTACTTCACCTCTTTCTGGCAGTACTGCAGCTTCTTGGGTGACTCTTTATGTCCGTTCTTTCCCAAATGATTCAGTAAGGCAATTGTGTCATACTTACAGTCATCTTTTGTCCTGGACGCAATCAGCAAGTCATCAATGTACTGTACTAGGGTCGAATTGAAAGGCAGTACTAGGGATTCTAAGTCCTTTTTCAATATCTGATTGAAGATGGTCGGTGATTCAGAAAACCCTTGAGGAATTCTGCACCAACTGTACACCTTGTCCAGGAATTTGAAACTGAATAAAAACTGGCTGTCCTCATGAAGAGGTATTGAAAAGAAAGCTTGTGACAAATCTGCAACGGTGAACCATTCAGCCTCGCACGGAACCTGAAACATAATCACTGCTGGATTTGGCACTATGGGGCAACACTTCACCACAATCTCATTTATTTTTCTCAAGTCCTGCACAATTCGCACCTTCCCACAAGGTTTCTTCAGACCCATTATCAGTGAATTACATGGACTGCTCAATACTTCCTTCAGGACTCCCTGTTTCACAAAGTCCACTATTATTTGTGCCACCTGGATAAGAACATCCTGTGCCATTTGGTACTCCGGCACCTAGGGGAATACTGCATTTGGTTTCACTTGTACTCTAACTGGTTCCACTCCTTTTATCAGTCCCACTTCTTTTCCTGTCAAATCCGACACTTTCTCTGCAACTGTTCCCTGTAATTCAGCCGGCAAGTCAGTCACTGTAAGCATCGGGAATAATGTTATCAAAGGGTAATCTTCATTTGCGGTTTCTGCTTCCGACTCTGAGAATTGACCATCATCCCCTTCATCATCACTGTTTGTCTGCACCTCAATCCCATCATTGGAACATGTAATCGAACATTTCGTTTTGCACAGTAAGTCTCTTCCCAGTAGGGATACCGGACTTGAATCACAGACTACAAACTTATACAGTCCCTGTAAGTTGCCAATCTCAACTTGCACTGGATCTGTAATTGGATTCGTCAAGTACT
Source organism: Pleurodeles waltl (assembly GCF_031143425.1). Classification (NCBI taxonomy): domain Eukaryota; kingdom Metazoa; phylum Chordata; class Amphibia; order Caudata; family Salamandridae; genus Pleurodeles; species Pleurodeles waltl. The sequence continues at coordinate 1,541,313,641 of NC_090440.1, read as the reverse complement.
GGTTAGCTACTCCGACCACTCTTATGGTACGCCCCGAAAGTGGCAATTTCGGAACCTTTGCACTCCTGACTGTGGAGCGTGTAGCTCCGGTATCAACCAAGAATGAAACCTTGTGACCTATTACCTTTCCTTCTACATAGGGTCCCCTCTGATCTACCTCTAGGGACGCTGCAAGCCTGCACTCTTCACTGTCTGAACTGTCATCCGACCATTCCTCATTCATTCCATCTTTACCACGCAATGGGAATTGCTGTACTGTATTATTTTGGCTCATCACCTTACCTGTGACCTGCTGAGGAAGCATCACCTGTTGCTGTCCCATTGGAGCCATTGGTAGTTGCATTTGCTGTCTAGGTACCATGGGAACCTGCTGTTGTACTTGCTGCATTTGCGCTGGCTGAACACGCAGCATTTGCATTTGCTGCATTGGCTGTAACCCCTGCATCAGAACCATGTTATTTTGAAAATTCGGGTTTTGATTTCTCAATTTTGGACCTCTCATATTTTGTAATGTACCGACATTAGTGCTTTGTTGAACGACACCATCCTGCACTACATTTGGGCATTCCCGCTTCCAATACCCCGCGCCCCCGCACGCGTGACATGGTGACATCTTTTTCATCCCTTGTACATCATTTTGAACCACAACAGTATTCAAGTCCGGACCGCGATTCACAAAACCTCGACCTCTTGGTTGTGCCTGAAACACACCATTCCCTTGCGGTTGCTGCTGTATCATCTGCTGAATTCCATTTCCCTGCATTCCTGCCTGTGCAGCCCTTATCTGCATCACCATCACCTTCTTCTTCAACTTTTTCTGCTTCAGTTCAATCTCATCACTACAGTATTTCGCATACAGCAATACCTCATCAATCGGCTTCGCTTGCCAACAGATCAAATGATTCTTAATCATCTGGCTAACATTTGGTCTCAACCCTTCAACAAATCTGAACACAAGATGGTTCATGTCTTTTGGTTTGTTAGAAATGGGGTTTTTGGTTGGCAGTCAGATTACCCCCTGTCCAAGCAAAGCCCTCACTCTAGTCAGGGTAAGTCACACACAATCCAAGATTATCCTGTGCCCACCCTCTGGTAGCTTGGCACGAGTAGTCAGGCTTCACTTAGAAGGCAATGTGTAAAGTATTTGTGCAATAAATCATACAATACCACCATATAACACCACAAAAATACACCACACAGTGTTTAGAAAAATATATAATATTTATCAGGATAATTGTAGGTCAAAACGAATAAAGTTGCAATGTGAATTTGTAGAGATATCACTGAAAAGTGATATAAAGTGTCTTAAGTCTTTAAAAAGCAAACAAAGTCTCTTTCAAGCACAAAGTACCTGGTTTGGAGTGGAAAATCTCCTCAGAGGGCCACAGAAGAAGAGATACGTTGAAAAAGGGTGTTCTCCCCAGCACACACGGACTTGCATCGTTATTTTTCACGCGGGGAAGTCGTGCGTCGTTTTCCGGCGCACGGACAGTCTCTTTCTGTGGATCGCGGGGATTACCAGATGTCCCGGTTCTGGGCGTGGATTCTCCTGCTTGTTTACTGGCTGCGCGTCGTTCTGCGGGGCTGTGCGTCGAAGTTTCACGCTCACGGCAGGCGTCGCATCGATTTCTCCTCTGCGTGTCGGGTGACGTTGTCCTTGCGAGGCCGTGCGTCGAAGTTCCGGTCGTCCCGAAGGCGTCGCGTCGATCAGCGTCGGTGTGCGGCGTTTTTCTTGCCACGGAACAAGCTGTGCGTCGAAAATTTCGGCGCACGAAGCGTCCAAGTGAAAAAGAGAAGTCTTTTTGGTCCTGAGACTTCAGGGAACAGGAGGCAAGCTCTATCCAAGCCCTTGGAGAGCACTTTTACAGCCAGACAAGAGTTCAGCAAGGCAGCAGGGCAACAGCAAGGCAGCAGTCCTTTGTAGAAAGCAGTCAGGTGAGTGCTTTAGGCAGCCAGGCAGTTCTTCTTGAAAGGATGCAGGTTCTGGTTCAGGTTTCTTCTCCAGCAAGTAACCAAAAAGTGGGGGGAGGCAGGCAAAATGTTAGGGTTGACCACCCTAAGGCTGTCAGATCTAACATGTGTCCCCCCAGCTGAAAGTGGGGAGAGCTACCCGACCTCCTGGGAGCTCTCATCGCTAAGGCGGAAGTATCTGGAGAGACCATCAGCATTGGCGTGGTCAACCCCGGGGCGATGTTCCACTGTAAAGTCCATCCCCTGTAGGGAAATGGACCACCTCAAGAGTTTTGGATTCTCACCCCTCATCTGCATGAGCCATCTGAGGGGCCTGTGGTCTGTCTGAACCCGGAAGTGAGTCCCAAACAGGTAGGGTCTTAGCTTCTTCAGTGTCCAGACCACAGCAAAAGCTTCTCTTTCAATAGCACTCCACCTCTGTTCCCGTGGTAATAGCCTTCGGCTAATAAAGACTACTGGTTGGTCTAGGCCCTCCTCATTTAGCTGTGCTAGGACCGCCCCTATGCCATGCTCTGAAGCGTCTGTCTGCACGATAAATTCCTGGGAGTAGTCAGGGGCCTTAAGCACGGGGGCCGTGCACATGGCTTCCTTCAGGGAGTCAAAGGCTTTCTGACAAGCCTCTGTCCAATTCACCAACCTAGGTTGTTTCTTGGAAGTGAGTTCTGTCAAGGGTGACACAATGGTACCATAGCCCTTGACAAATCTGCGGTAGTATCCTGTGAGGCCTAAAAAGGCTCTCACCTCAGTCTGAGTTCTAGGTGGTTGCCAGGCCTTGATAGTTTCAATTTTGGCCTGGAGTGGCTGCACCTTGCCACCACCCACTAGGTGTCCCAAGTACACCACGGAACCCTGCCCAAACTGGCACTTACTAGCCTTGATGGTCAGGCCTGCCTGTTGCAGGGCCTGAAGCACCTCCTTGAGGTGGAGCAGGTGTTCCTCCCAGCTGGAGCTGTAGACAGCTATGTCATCCAGGTAGGCTGCACAGAAGGCATCCTTGCCAGCTAGGACCCCGTTAACCAACCGTTGGAAGGTAGCGGGGGCATTTTTCAATCCAAATGGCATCACCCGGAACTGATAATGGCCATCAGGGGTTGAAAATGCGGATCTCTCTTTAGCCCACTCAGTCAGGGCGATCTGCCAGTACCCTGAAGTAAGATCAAACGTACTCAGGAACTTGGCAGCGCCCAGCCTGTCAACGAGCTCATCAGCTCGGGGGATGGGGTGAGCATCAGTCCGGGTGACTGAGTTGAGACCCCGGTAGTCCACACAGAACCGGAGTTCTGGCTTCGCACCTGGGGCAGTAGCCTTAGGGACCAACACCACTGGGCTGGCCCAGGGACTACTGGATTTCTCGATAACCCTTAAAGCTAACATCTTGGAGACCTCCTCCTTGATGCTGGCTTTCACCTTATCCGATAACCTGTAGATTTTGTTCTTCACAGGGAGACTTTCACCGGTGTCAATGTCATGAACACAGAGGTGGGTCAGTCCAGGAGTAAGGGAGAACAGGGGGGGGAACTGCTCCAACAGCTCATAGCAGTCTCCTTTCTGGTTTAGAGTCAGGGAGTCAGAGAGGATGACCCCTTTCACTGACCCATCACCTTCTTGGGCAGAGAGGAGGTCAGGGAGATGTTCACTCTCCTCTTCCATGCCTTCATCTGTGACCAGAAGCATGTTGTCCTCAGACCTCTCAAAATGAGACTTTAGTCGGTTGACATGGAGCACCCTTAGGGGGTTCCTAGGGGTTTGGAGGTCCACTAGGTAAGTGGCCTCCCCTTTCCGCTCCTTTACTTCAAATGGGCCAGACCAGTGGTCCTGGAGAGCTCTAGGCTCTACTGGCTCCATTACCCACACTTTGTCTCCAGGTTGAAACTCTACCAGGGTGGCCTTCTGGTCATACCAGCGTTTCATTACCTCTTGACTGGCCTCAAGGTTACTTTGGGCCTCTTTCCAGAAGCGGGTCATCTGGTTGCGGAGGGCCAACATGTAGCTGACCACATCCTGAGGGGGTGCCTTTGGAGCTCTCTCCAACCCCTCCTTGACAATGTTTAAGGGTCCCCTGACAGGGTACCCATAGAGAAGCTCAAAGGGACTGAACCCCACCTCATTCTGGGCCAATAAAAGTGGGTGACAAGCCTGTCAAAGGTCTTGCCTTGCCCCAGATGTCCTGCCAGGGGAATGTCGTGAGCCAGACCCAGTAGGAAGGTTCGGTAACACTGGGGGACCACCAGCGCACGCGCTGCCCCAAAGGCCGGAACCTTAGGCTCACTGTAGAGGAGATCATTCTCCCAGTATATGTGGTGATCGCCAGAGGCTTCACCTGCCGCCTGGTCTGAGGCTTGCTTCCTCAGACCCTCTAGAGTGGGACATTCTTTCTGCGCCTTGCAGAATTCCTCCCTGGTGGGTCCACCCTCAACTTGCCAGCCAGCAAGCTCAGGTAGGTCACCTAGGGTGGCAATGTCTTCCCCAGTTGGCTCGGGAGCCTCCTCCTCAGGAGCCCCGTCAACCACTGCAGGAACATCTGGGACCGGTTTCCCGCGCTCCTTGCTCCTCCTCTTGGCAGCTCTCTGGGCCATTGTTCCCAGCTCCAGTCCCCTTGACTTCCCTCTCGGTCAGCCATGGACCGTGTGGTCATGCAGACCCACTCAGGTAACCCTAACATCTCCAGGTGAGATCTGAGCTCCACTTCTTTCCAAGCAGTATACTCAAGATAATTTCCTAACAGGCAATCTACAGGCATGACAGGACTCACAGCTACTTTCAGAGTACCAGAGACCCCCCCACTCAAAGGGAACCAGAGCCACCGGTAGGTGACTGTCACGATTGTCAGCGACTATGACCTGGTGGAATGTATTAGGGACTATCTGCTCTGTTGACACCAGCTGACTCTTGATAGTAGTCATACTGGCTCCTGTGTCACACAGAGCCTCCACCTTCTGCCCATCAACGATGACCCACTGCCTGTATTTGGAAGTATTTTGGGGCATGTGGGCTTTGGGCACCATTTCTCCTTCTCCCAGGGACACTAGGGAAATCTCTACCTGTTCCCCAAAGCTATCTGGGTCCATCTCCCCCCCGAGCGCTACACTAGTCAACCCAGGTGTCTGTCCGGTAGTGGACGGTGCTCTCTTGGAGCACTGGGGGTCGCTTTTATAGTGACCATACTGGTAACACTCCATGCATTTGGGGTTGGATTTTCCTGACCTATCATATGTCCCTGGCTTTTTCCCAAATCTGGAAAAGGAATGGTTGCCACCCCCTCCCTGGGAATTCTTTTGGGGGGCTTTGGAGAGTTCCTTATCTGTAAGTTTATCTCCCCCCTCTTTCTTCTGTTGGGAACCCTGACCACCTTTGTGGGTGTCACCCCCAGGTACCTTCTTGGACACTCTGGTGCTAACCCAGAGGTCCGCCTCCTCTGAAAGCTTCCTGGGATCAGTCAGCTTACTATCCGCTAAGTGTTGGCGCAACTCTGTAAAAGTAGTATTAAGCATATGCTCTCTCAGAATCAAGTCATATAACCCTTTATAATCATCTACTTTGTTGCCCTGCAACCATCCATTCAGTGCCTTACTGGAAAAGTCAAAGAAATCTACCCATGTCTGTGTGGTTTGTTTGGTGCTGTCCCTGAACCTCTGACGGTATCCCTCAGGGGTCAGCCCAAACTTGGCAAGTAAGGTGGCTTTCTGAACTGGGTATGAGTTTTTATCAGTTTGATCCAATGTAAGAAGTGTGTCCCTCCCCAATGGCGGTACATAACCCCACATAGCTACCCCCCATTGCCCTTCAGGAACCTCATGAGCCCTTAGTGCAACTTCATAAGCAGCTAACCATTTATCTATGTCATCTCCCACCACAAAACTGGGCACCGCATTTTTGGGTATACAAACCTTCTTTTCTCCAGCAGGTCCTGTCAGTATGCTGCCACCATTATTGCTGGATTCAGACTGCTTTGCCTTGAGATCGAGCTCCTTGAGACTCAGTTCATGAGCCAATAACAGTTTCTTTTCAGCCAAGGCTCTCTCAGCTGCAGCTTCAGCTCTTTCAGCTTCAATCTGTTTGGCTGCTCTTTCAGCCTCAGCTTGCTTGACTTCTCTCTCTGCCCTTCTTTCCTCCTGTTGAGCCTCAATTTTCAGTTTTGCCATTTGCAATTGGAACTCCCTTTCCTCTCTCCTTTCCTCTGCGGTCAGGCTTTGCACAGAGACACTGCTCCCTGGTCTGGAAGGGGGCACAATTGCAGTGGTAACACCATCCACAGATAGCAACAAATCCTCTGAGGGGCCATTTTCTGGCTCTTCTTCCTCATCATCCTCTTCTAAATGGGCTTCTGCCCAGGCCCTCAGCGCCACTTGAAAGTCCTCCTTTTTGGAGGCCCCTTGGGTGGGTACCCTCATTGCCCTGCAGAATCCTTTTAGTTGTTTGACCGTATATGTATCCAACAGGACTAGGTCAAAGTCTCCTATCTGAGACCCAGTCAGAGACATGTTGAGTGAGGATTTAGTTTTTGAAAATTGTCAGGAAAAAACTAATTTGCAAAAAGAGATAAAAATCAAGTTGACCTTCAACTGTGGGTAGGTAGTGAAATACTTAGCTACTGTATGTCACTGCACAAATACAAGTCCTATCCTCACCGCTGACCACCAATGTTAGAAATGGGTTTTTGGTTGGCAGTCAGGTTACCCCCTGTCCAAGCAAAGCCCTCATTCTAGTCAGGGTAAGTCAAACACAATCCAAGATTATCCTGTGCCCACCCTCTGGTAGCTTGGCACGAGCAGTCAGGCTTAACTTAGAAGGCAATGTGTAAAGTATTTGTGCAATAAATCATACAATACCACCATATAACACCACAAAAATACACCACACAGTGTTTAGAAAAATATATAATATTTATCAGGATAATTGTAGGTCAAAACAAATAAAGTTGCAATGTGAATTTGTAGAGATATCACTGAAAAGTGATATAAAATGTCTTAAGTCTTTAAAAAGCAAACAAAGTCTCTTTCAAGCACAAAGTACCTGGTTTGGAGTGGAAAATCTCCTCAGAGGGCCACAGAAGAAGAGATACGTGGAAAAAGGGTGTGTGCGTCGATTTCTCCCCAGCACACACGGACTTGCGTCGTTATTTTTCATGCGGGGAAGTCGTGCGTCGTTTTCCGGCGTGCGGACAGTCTCTTTCTGTGGATCGCGGGGATTACCAGATGTCCCGGGTCTGTGCGTGGATTCTCCTGCTTGTTTACCGGCTGCGCGTCGTTCTGCGGGGCTGTGCGTCGAAGTTTCATCTCACAGCAGGCGTCGCGTCGATTTCTGCTCTGGAGGTCAGGCGGCGTTGTCCTTGCGAGGCCGTGCGTCGAAGTTCCGGTCGTCCCGAAGGCGTCGCGTCCATCAGCGTCGGTGTGCGGCATTTTTCTTGCCGCGGAACAAGCTGTGCGTCGAAAATGTTGGCGCACGAAGCGTCCAAGTGAAAAAGAGGTGTCTTTTTGGTCCTGAGACTTCAGGGAACAGGAGGCAAGCTCTATCCAAGCCCTTGGAGAGCACTTTTACAGCCAGACAAGAGTTCAGCAATGCAGCAGGGCAACAGCAAGGCAGCAGTCCTTTGTAGAAAGCAGTCAGGTGAGTCCTTTAGGCAGCCAGGCAGGTGTTCTTGGCAGGATGCAGGTTCTGGTTCAGGTTTCTTCTCCAGCAAGTGTCCAAAAAGTAGGGGGAGGCAGGCAAAAAGTTAGGGGTGACCACCCTAAGGCTGTCAGGTCTAACACGGTTCAATGGTCTCAGTACCACTGTAATGTTTGAATGCCCTCACCAACTTCTCATAGTAAGCATGTATTGATTCCTTAACCTCCTGCGAGGTCCGGTCTATTTTCTGCCAATCAGTCACTTTCGGCGATACTTTTGGCTTCAAAAACTCAATCACTTTATGATAGTAATTCATCACCTCTTCAGAGGGTGCTCCAGTTACCTTATCCCTTACCGGCTCCTGTGTCGGCCAGTCTACCCCCTCTTGCACTCAAGCCATAAATCGGGCGGAACAATGATCTCAAACAAGGTATTTAGGTCTTCCCATGGACACTTCGCGAGCTTCACAAACCTATCTGTTTGTTGGTACCACTCCATCGGTTTCTCCCTCAACCTGGGATAATCATTAGTAAAAGATAGGATGTCTCCCCTGGACCATGGTACATGAATTAAAACCCCACCAGCTGTCTCTCTCATTGGTAGTATTTTCACTGATTCCGTATCTGGTGTAGGTTTAGCTTTACTTGATCCTGGACTGTCACCTTTCTCCTTGTCTCTTTTCTTAGCCCATCTGCCTTCCCACTTTTCTAATGCTCCCCAGATTTGCGCACTTTGTAATATTTCTTTTAAATGCGCTTTCATTCCGGCAGACCTCATATGCTCGAAGTCCTTTGAGTCAAAGTCTAACCTGTAACTTCTTTTCAAATGTTTAGTATTCTCAATGTCGATATTGTATTTGTCTGCCAGGTTCGCTAATTTCTGATGTACCTTCCCTACTTCTTTAGTAATCTTAGGGCACAGGTATCTCAATTTTCAAAGTTCAGGTAATCACCGATCTCTGCCGTTATTGCAGCAAATTGTGAAGGTTTATTATTTCCCAGCCACTCGTTTAGTTGCTGCACAGAAAAACCTTGCAACAAGATATTTCCTGCTTGCATTATTGGAGTCTGTGATGTTTCCACACTCATTGTCTGAGGGGCTAACACACTTGACCCTACTTGTCTTTTCGCCTCAATAGGAGCCCCAATCGGACTAAGGCTTAACAGAGACCTGAGGTGTTCAGCTGTTTGTGATCTTGGTGATATTGATCGAGGGGTTCCTGTGAATCCCCCTCCCATCATTTCCTGGGTCCCCATTCCTTGATCACTTGTCTCAGGTTTACCCTGTGCATATAGTGGTACAGGTGGACCAACAGTAATTGGCAACGATATGGCAGCTGGTGTCTGACCTGGTCCCAAATCCCTTGGGGCAGTGACTCTGCTGGATTATACCCTGGTATCAGTTGTGGCTGGGGCAGCAATTGTGGAGTTGGCTCAATCTGCACCAACCTCGATTTTGTATATATCGGGTCTGGCGGGACTATCAGATTTGTAGTAGTCTCTAATACTGGGACGTCTGGATAGATTCTCTGTATCTGCGGTGGAGGTTGCAACTGTATCTGCATGTCTGGCGCAGTGGGTACACTGACACCATTCTGTATCAAACCCGTATCACTAGTCTGTACTGTATCAGTAACTCCCTTCTCCTGCGTCTGGTTCCCAGGACCCGCGCTAGTGCTCGGGACATTATTGCTTACCGCATAAGGTGGCGGGTGATCATGTAATATCTGATTTATGAATTCTTCATAGTCTGAATCATCTTCTTGTTCCCAAGATCTCTTAGTTTCTTTAGGCTTACTAGAGTCTTTGTCTGTTTTACAAGTGGCTTTCTTTCCCTGCGTCCCATCTCTCTATGTTATATTTTAATCCATCAACTATTTCCCGTCTCCACATTTTGCTTTCATTATCCCACCTAGCTTCTGCATAAGTTTTTTCTGCCCTTTTTATTCTTCTTTGGAATTTTTCTTGTCTCTGTTTAAGAGCAATTAAATCCCAAATCGCTAAAGCCTCATACTGAGCTGGCCTCGGAGGTGGTTTTTGTACACTTAACATCCACCTTAAATTCTCTAGAACTCTCGTATTGAACGTCCCGTGTTCTGGGAACGCCAAACATCCCTCTTTTTCTTTCAATTTGCACCACTGTTTCATCCACAAACAAGGCGTGACACCTTTTTCCTCCATGACTATGTAAGCTGGAGTTCCCTCAGGCGGTGTAGGCACCCCTTCACTCGCCATAATGTATGCATCTCCTTTCAGAGCACTCTTAAAAGCTTTGACAAAGTTCATCTTTTGCGTCTTTTCTTTTGTTTGTATTTAATCAAAAAGTGACTTTAATTCCCAGGACACTCTTCACCCACCTTTCTCAACCTATTGCCTCTCATGGATGGCAGCCAATCCATGCGCGGCCCCTCTCGACAACTGACCTATCTCAGCGCTGCACCACTGACTTCACACTCACACACTGCAGCTGGCAAAGTCTTGCAGCTTGTCCGCCCCTCACTGGATTCACACCAAACTAATGCAAAATTACTGCGAGCACCTTTAACAACAACACAAATTTGACGGTTTACTACAGGAGGGGTAACACATTCGCTTCAGAACTTTACAGAGATTTCACTTGAACCTCGGCTGCTACTCTCTCCTTCTCAGTTCCCGCACCCACAAGCAGAATTCGACCCTCAAATCCTACTCTCGACTTGTCAATGGTTCATCCTAGTGCACTTTAGAACTTGCCAAATCTCCATCGAAGGTTTCACACATACAATTTGACTCAAACTCGACTTGTCAACCACGCCCAATTGACCTATTAAACCACGCAAATTACAACATAAACCCAAGTGTCTCCCACACTTGTCAATATACTCCGGAGTCTTAGACCATGACAGGTCCGTACATGAAAAACCAACCACGTGGATAATTTTGAGCACAAAGCGCCACACTCATATGAAGTACGCCGACTTCCCTACTCTCATACTGCGGAGTACGCCCACTCCTACTAAAACAACATTTACCTGGCCTAAATACACACAAACTTCACAAATCACCTGCAAAAATGCATAAGCTGAGCAAGCGCAAACCCTATACCACATATACTATGATGCCGAAAACATTCCCAACTCACTTAGGCAGGCTCTGAGATCCTGGGAAAGTCATGGTGAATTTAGAAACACATCATACCTCCAATTTGCATTCTCTTAGAAAAACAGTCTAAACAATAATTCTCCGTCCTAGGGCCCCAAAGGGCCAAACCATCGCTCTGCTACCAGAACTGCTAACGCATCCCTTTATGATATTTTATTACACATCAGGACTCGTTTTAGGCCAATGAATCTTTTGACCCAGTTGAGAGACACCTTAGGACGAGATAGCTAATCAATATATCAATCAATACATCAATAATGTCATCAATATTTATCACGACAATGCATTTCACTTTAGTCAAAGTCATTAATCAATTCAAAGATACTACCATGACCTTTCAGCCATGAATAACCACACCTAGATTAGTAGAATTTTATGAGTTTTATTCCCTATTGCTTACAATTCTAATATCAGATACGTCAATCTCAAAACCAAGAAACATAATAGCTTAGTCACAATATGGCAACTTTGAGAAGATTTCATTAAAGCGAGAATTACAAACATCAGAACATAACACGTCGTGAACATAGATCAAGTTTAGCAGAGTGTCAATAACGCATCTGTTCAACAAAGCATAGTCTTGGTCGTTTGTCTATTTGAGTCAGTTTTGGTGAACACCTGTCCTAACCTCTGATTAGCATTCGCATGTTGGGCTTCATGCAAAACAATTCAGAACACTAATTTGGAAAACATCTATCTAAGGTCTCTGTCAAAAGTAAGCAGTTGGTACCTACAACGGAAAAGCAAACAGACAAATCACAATTGCATTGTCACAATTACCCTCCAAAGTTTAGGTCAGCACACAGGCTCAGACTTCATCTTCAGGACATCAGTCAATTCGCCATCAATCAATACTCAGCTCCGGGGCAAAAAGGGCACTTCCCTCATTAGGAGGTAAAGTGTAAAATGGACAATTCTGAGGGCGAGGATGGTTTTAAGTAAACCAACAAGTCACCAAACAGAGTGACAGAGTTTCTGGATAAAATCAATAGCATTCCCTAACCCACCTAAATGATTCCCCTTGACATGGGTTTTTATCCCTTTTCCTTTGCACATTCCCCCAAAATTCTATTAGACACTTATTATACCCCACTATCTTTAACCTATCAGAAAGTACATTAGGTAACCCAACTCTTCACCCCATATTATTTTACAAGTCTTTGATTGGTCTTCATAATTGACGTCTTTCGAGGTGGCACGTCCGGTATGATTTCATCTTTCTGTAATTCTTTGCACATCTTTTGGTCAGCAGTTCCATTGTCTTCACCGGTTTGAATGACCTTGTACATTACATTAATCTACACTGTTTCAATTTACTTTTACCATTTATTCTGCAAAGGCTGTGTGAACGGATCTAACACGGTTACATTCGTCTTCTAATTTGAAGAAAAAGAACACGCAGGGTCATGTCCCTTTGTGAGTCAGCATACTGAAAAATAGAAAAATGCATTTAATATGAGAGCCAAGGCAGCTAAGCTTTGGCTCATGCTAACTTAAGGCCTATGAGGATTTCAGTACAGATTCAATAACGCAATCATTAGTATAAACTTATTTAAACATAATATAAACATTTTGGTCATTATTATTAGTCTACGTATACATTGTTGGCCACTCCCTGTGGTCACAATTCAAGTGCACGTCTAAGCAAAATTACTATCATTATAGTTTCTATGCAGCATTATCACACAATAATTCATAAACATTTCATGTTAATATAGATTATATAAGCTACACTCTCTCACATGAAAACAGGCTCTTTGTAAAACTAGAAAAATGCCTCGTCAACATCACAACTGTGAAAGTTTTGTTTTTATCATCATCCTATCAGGTTTTCAAATGAATCACAAAAAGGTTGAAGCTGTAATTCAGTGGAAGGCTTCACAGAATGGTTAAGGAAACACTTAGCTTCATAGGATTCACCAATTTCTACAGGCACTTTATAGACCAATGTTTGGCCACTGTGACAGCTACTCAAAAATGGGGCTGAATTCCAGTTCTTACTGACCCTCAAAAGGCATCTCGTAAGAGAAAAAATCACCTCAGCTTCCATTTGCCACCATCAGGACCTCATCTGTCCTATTTGGTCAAAGCTGATGCTTCCAAAGTGACGGAGCAGGTTGAGGAGGACTCTCACAAAGAGATCCTAACACTGGCCAATTACATCCGAAGACATATTTCTCCAGAAAATAAAGTTCAGTAGAATGCAACTATGCGATGGCAGACAGAGACGCATTGTCCATCAAACTGGCCTTTGAAGGGTGGTGTCACTATCTGCTGGGGGCTCGACAGATGACAACAGTGCTAACTGACCACTGCAACCTACAGTTTTTCAGATCCATTCAAACCTTTTCAGGCAGACACTTACAATGGTTTCAATTCTTTTACTATTACGAGTTGCTGAGCACCTTTCAACCAGGGAAAACAACAAGAAACGGAATGCTTTCTTCCAATATGGATGCTCACCTTTAGATAATCCCACCGATTCTCCTCTGATTATTACTGTTGAAAAGGTGGCAGGGCTTATATCTGGAGAATATTTCATAACAAAAATGAATCGGGAACAAAACACAGAAAGATAAAAGGAAGTGATGAAGCAACAAAAAGGAATTCAAAGAGATGGTCTTAGTTATGTTCAGAGTAGATTATACCTCTCAGCAATGAATCTCCAGTAACAGGTATTATACTGGTACCATTCTAATCACTTGGATCTCCTGCAATGCTACTTTCGGTGGCCCACATTAGTAAAGGGTTCTGAATAATTCAGCAGTCCTTGTGCTACTTGCTCCCAAAGGAAAAGCTCTCATTTAGCCTCTGCTGGCCTACTATAGCCACTACCTATGCCACCAAAACCCTGGCATACAGTGTCTTAATTATAATTAAACTGCCTCGTACATCTGAGAGTTACAATATCAATCTGGTCACTGTTGATCATTTTACCAAAATGACACACTTTACCCTGTTAAAAGGTTTACCCACAGCCCAAAAGTTAGATACCATGTTTGTGCAAGCTGTAATACATTTGCAGGGTATACCCTCTGTTTTAATATTGGAGAGGGGATCTCAGTTCATTTTTAGGTCTCACCTAGGCAGCACATGCGGTGTCTCTTTGAGGCATGCTGTATCTACTCTGTTGGCTTAGAGCCACACCAGTGCTTTTCTTTTGTTGGTTTGTGTGCCTTTTCTAAATTCCTTACTTTGCAGTGGTAAATCGTGGCCATTTGTCCATCCTTTTGGTGTATTATTCCTGCCCATGGCTACTGGCCCTTTTACAAGCCTTATTTTGATTCTTGTCATTTGAGTTAGTTATGGTGCTCTATTTTTTTTTGGTTGCCTCAGCTTGTGTGTTTGGAATTTTGTTTTTGTTGGCTTTGGAAGCAAACATGTGCAGCTGATGTTTTAAACCACACTTTTTTTTAGTTTTTTTTTTTAACTTCAGAAACACACTGGTTACTTTAAAAACTTAAAATAAATAGATGGGAAGAGTCGATGCAGAGACCCCACCAATGCCCTCCGCTGATTGCATAATAAGGCTTGTCAGTGCTTGGGATAAAGCTCGGGAAAACCATACCGAAAGTCTTGCCGAAGATGTGTTCTCTGCACAAAAATAGGGGAAACCCTATAACCCTAACCTGCCCAGGGTAAATACAACATAAACAAGGCAAAAGAATGGCAGTTAGGGACAAATTTAGTACTAAGTTGAAATAACAGTCCTTAATTCTGTTACTACTGGATTTATTTCTTTTTTATATTTATTTCCAAAAAGATTTTTTAATATAGCAAAAAGGATCTATGGTAATCTCACACAAAACTTAATACACATCACATAAATAAGTGTAAACCAAAAAATTACTGACCAAAAAATTACTCACAATACATACGAGATAAATTACATATAATATTTTAACAATATAACAAAGAAACCATCTTAAAATGGTGCCCTACGCATTTGAAAAGTGGTCACTATTATGTAACTCCACATGTGATCCACTGTTATTTGCTAAGAAACTGGGCTTTTTGTACACTCGACTATCACTGTGTTGTGTATTTCTTTCACACAAACGTGATATCGTGCATCTCAAATCTTTACAGTATAGTCCATTATTTGTCCCTAACTGCCATTTTTTTGCCTTGTTTATGAAGATGTGTTCTCTGTCCCATCACCAGCAGGACCGATTGGTTAGATAAAGTCTCATCAGGGGTCCGATTAAACTGGCACTAAAAAATGTAATTAACTAAAATGTAAGGTAAAGTTCTATATGCATTTTGTAAATCAGAGGTAATAAAAGGGTCAGTAGGCAACATTTATAGCCTTTACGGTACAGGTTTTCATTTGAAGATTCTATCTTGTTACCGCCATCTGGTAACCAGGAGCGCTCTGTTCTTCTTTAGTGCCAGGGCCCAGTGCTTGATAGTGTTTTTTCTCTGTCTACATTCCATGTTTTCTGTCTGTGTCGCCGTTCCCTAGTCCGGGTGCTGGTGTTGGACTTCTGCCTTTGATACTTTTTAGTGTCCAGTCTCCAGACAGTGCAGCAGAAGTCCCGGGGGCAGAGGTAGGCGGGCACTCCAGTCTGGCTATGACAGCCGAGCTGCAAGACGAGGGCAGCACTCCTGAGCCCTGAGGCGCAATTGTACGTGACAGGGTCAAGGGAGGGCTGCATGGGCAGTAAGGCTATGGGGAGGCGCGGGTCGCTATATAGGGAAAGAGTGCCTACGTAGTAGAGACAGGGTGCAGTAGCAAGGGCCCACCATGGGGAATGTGTCTGAAGTCCTTGGAGAACGATGGGCTAGACAGATATAGAAGAAACCAGTCTCCCAGTCCAGAGGTTGTTTCTCAGCTGCCCCTGTGCATACCTGCTTTACATCCACCCTTTGTAACATAACCTGTCAGACACTACATAGACACAAGCCATACTTTTGGCTTCTGTGTCCTGTGCGTCTGCAGTGTGCGGTATGATAGCTTCCTAAAACTACATTAGTTTATAATAAACAAAACATGTATTTAACATCTCTTCATGGCACTGAAGGCTTTGGATAACTTTTATTTCTTTAACTCATATTTCTGAGTTGTTTGACTTCAGCCATTTGTGTGCAAATCTCCAGACCCAGTGAAGTGTTTCTTTTCATCAGTATTTAGCGCATTTTTCAGCCTTGACATCTCTACTTTCAGAGCTCTCCATCCTCTGTGTCAGTATATATTTTTTGGTCCTAAATGCCACTTTGCTCTCGCTGCATCCTGAGCTATACAGCTATCAAACTCGCCTTAACATTTTTTTCACATACTTTTATGGAGCAAAAGCCTTGCCCGTTTTTGGTAGTTTCATTTTCAGCTACTCTTAATCTGTTCTTTTGAGATCACTGCTGTGCAATAAATGAAAGTATTATTTTCAATTTTACAAGTATTTAATGCTCAACATCTTATTAGAAATATGCGATGTTTCACATCTCAATTTTGGTTTAGTGAGCTTCATGGCACTGCGCTTATAGCTTTCCTCTTCAATGTGTTTTTTGTACAATTGGCGTAAACGAGCAAGTTAGAAATTAAGTCTATTTAAAAAAAGTGTCACTTTTCGTTTACATTGGCACACATGCTCGTACCGTACAATGGTACTGCCGCTAGAAATGTTAGACACTGGTACGCTTGATAGAGATGCCAACCATAGCGGTCACAGATCCATATTAATCACAGGACACACGCGTTATACAATCTATTGCGGGGCGTGGGTATTTCCTCCTTTGGAAGTGAAGGTCTGCTTTCTTTACTACTTGAGATGATGGGAAATGCAGAAAATTCATATTAATGTAGAAAATCCTGCAGCCGCAGAATCGCATAATTCAGTTGAAGTAAAAGTAAATGTTTTGATATAACCTTTGTTTTGCACCTTTGTAATGATTAATATCTTTTTTTAATAGGCAAAACACTCCTCCACCCTTCTCACAGATAGCATTTTCAAGTTGCCAAGTGACATTTTATCCTCTATCCTAAAGGATGTTTATCACTCCATTCTAAACGGTACATCTATCAAACCTTCTTTAGCATTTAATTGGCATACCTTCATGGCAGTGAAGCACTGTGCTTTTTGGTACTTTCATTGTTGCAGTTTCACTTACTGTGCTACCTCATAACATAACGTTCTATACATGTCTATAAAGAGCATGTTCAACCTGAGGGGTCTCTTGGCACTGAAAACCAGATGTTTATTGTTCCCCAAGTCAAGGGTACTAATTTAGTTCACCCTAAAGGGATGAAAGGCTGAGTAGACCCAGTAGAATCTGAACCTGTGACTATAAGGTCAAACACAGGTCCCTGCAGTTGATGCATTAATCACTTTGTTCCATCCTGTGATCTCTAGGTATTGCTAGAACATCAGTACAACTTCCCACCTGACAAATTGCTTGTATTCAGTATCTTGGTCAGAGGCCACTTCTGATTCCCTCCCACACCATCATGGTGTCCCGAAGCATTCTCTTGTTGGTCTGTTCCTTTTCCTAATCTAACCTTATCCTTGGCTTTCTTGTAATTGCTGTCTTGGTCAATCGCAGCTCGTTTTTAGTGGCAAGTGCAAAGCGCACTGTACCTCTTCTAATGTCTCTTTAGGGGGATTTTAACCATGCCCATATTATGTCAGTCACTTTCATTGGTTCGTGGGCTTGCCTTTTAAAATATGCTTGTTTTAATTCGTGAAGTCATGCATACGTCATGCCTTTTCCGGTGTTTAGCCCTCCTTGACAGCACCGGTAAACTACTGTAAACATACGAGGCTCCATGTCTTCCATATGGTTTCTGGACCACGTTTTCTCTTTATTTCACATTGCGATCACGCTTGTTTTTTTTGTTTTTTTCATTTAATGTGGCAAGAAAAGTCTACCTCATTTCATTACTTTGCTTTATTGTTGATCCTTCTTCTTTCTTTTTTTCTCAAAGCACAGCTACTCTGTTGGTTCTTCTCGCTGACTTACTCGTACAAGCTTTGGAAAATGTTCTCATTTCATACCTTTAAAGCTACTACATTAGACATTTCTGGTTAGTTTCCACTAGTGTATTCATACGCTTGGTTTGGAACTATTTTATTTTTTTCCCTCCTCATGTTGAAAGTGTATGTTTTGTTTGCAGCCCCCTCATGCTTTGGTCTGAAATTGAAGAGATGTTTGTGCGTTTCTGACATTTTTTTGGTGGAAGCAACTTGTTTTAATTTTGTGAATGTGTGCCCAACGAAAGGCCACCTTTCTTTCTAATTATGTTTCATTTTTTTAAGCTTGTTAACACAATCCACACAAATACACTCCACACCATGCCACATAGTTCCAATCAGCATATTTTCACTCAATGCCACACCACACTTCCACGCCACACAATTCAAGTCCACACATTTCCATTCCACACCACATAATTCAACAAACCACATAATTTGACTCAACAACACAATTACACAATAGACCACATACATCTAATCCACAACACAGAATTCCAAATCATGCCACAAAATTCAACAGCCCACCACATAATTAAACTCCAATACATACCACTCCACAACACAACATAATGCCATTTCACATAATTATACACCATGACACGCAGTCCCACTCCACATAACTCCAGTACACTCAATACCACATAATTACTGTGCCCATAATTCCACTGCACACCATGCCACAAAAATCCACTACACAAATCTATTCCACACACACAATTCCACAACTAACAAGTCCAACCCACATAATTCTACTCAACACCACATACATCTACTCCACTCCAAACTAAAACACATGGGTAAAAGACATTGTCATTTACAACGCCAATAGCTCTAACTCTTACAAATGCGAGACCTGTTGCATTGCAAATGCTTGTTCATTTCAGGAGCGCCCTTTGTGATGTAATGGGAACAGAGGTAAAAGTCCCTTCTAATCACAGTTACCAAACCAACAGTCAAGAAGAAAGAGTAAACCAATGCTTAGAGCAATTCTTGCAGTGCCAAACTCTACAGGATGAACCCTCTTGAGGAGACTCCCTTTGAATCGCAGAATTTGCTTTTAGTAACTCTACCAATGAGTCCTTGGATTATTTACCCTACTCCTGTGCCACTAGAATTAACCCCACAATGTTAAATTTATAGACTCAAACTCTAAACATTTGCTCTAGCAGTACATGACTTTCAGGAACATTTGGCATGCCTTCATAAAACAACCCAAGCAAATTTAATGCAAGCCAAGAAAAGGTACAAACTATACGCTGACAAAAACAGACACCAAGGAGAACAGTATGAAGTTGGGAATTTAGTTTGGCTGTCCACCAAATATCTCTGCCTTAAAGGATGAAACAAATTCTAACCTAAATTCATTGGACCTTTCCTAATCTTAGAAGTCATAACCCAGTGGCAGTTAACCTAAAATTACTTGCAACTTTACCTGTTCATCCAATGTTCCGCATTTCATTGGTAAAACCAGTAAAAGGAAATACTTGTTTCTCCAGTTTTCCTCCTCCTTCAATTCAAGTAGGAAATCATCTGGAGTACAAGGTAAAGGTGATTCTGGATTCCAGACAGATTAAGGGATGTTTTTATTACCTAATCGTCTGGAAAGGGTATAGTCCAAAGAGTAGATCTTGGAAGCCAGTAGGCCATGTGAACGCAGCATGACTACAACCACAGTTCCATTCACAAAACCCTCAAAAACCCCGACCAGTGGGGATTTGTTGTAGCTGACCCTTTCTGTAGGGTCATCCCCAAACCTTTTGCCTTTTTCCCTCCACTTGTTGTTGGATTTGTTTGTGTTGGCCTTAAGATTGCGGTCTTTGCCACTGCCACCCAGTGCTAAGTGCTTGTGCTCTCTCCCTAAAACTTGGTTTAATTGGTATATACCTAATTGGCATATTTAATTTAATTTAAAGTGCCTAGTAAAGTGCACATATTGTGCCAAGGGCCTATAAATGAAATGCTACTAATGGGCCTGCAGCACTGCTTGTGCCACCCACTTAAGCAGCACTTTAAAATATGTCTCAGGCTTCTCTCTGCAGCCTGAAAGTAGCATTACAATGCCATGTTGACTTGGCATTTAAAACCCCTTGCCAAGCCTTAAACTCAACTTTTATTATATATATGTCACCCCTGAGGTAGACCCTATGCAGCTCATAGGGAAGGGTGCTATGTATTTAAAAGACAGGACCTATACTTTTAAGGTTTCATGTCCTGATAGTGACAAAATCTCAAATTCATGTTTACCACTTTCCCATAGGATAACATTGAGAGTGCATTGTTCGTGTAATTTCCAATTGGGAAAAGATGGTACCCCCAAGTAAATCGGATTTTAAATCGTAATGCTAAAAATGACACTTTTAGAAAGTTGTCATTTTCTTACTTTCGCCATTTGGTGCCTACTAATAGTCTTCAATGCAAGCCTTGTGTGGGGTGACAGCTGTTATGTTGCTACCGATGGGTTTATTTGGTCAGGGGTAATCTACATGAGCCGCTGGTATGCGGTCGCGCAGAAACCCCTCTCAATGTTTGTTCCGGTTGGTTGGCTCCTGACGTCATGGGGCAAGTTAATAAAGGTTCTGGTGTTCGCGCCAGAACGGGAGTTCCCCACAGATTACCACTGCGTGTTGTGTATTATTTATCACTCACCTTACTCAGATCTCCTCACACAATTCATGATAACCTGCCAGCTAGATAAAGAACATAACAAAGTGGCGACGAGACCGGGAGACGGCCCTTGCACCCCAGTTTGCTGCCAGTTTTTTTTTTTTTTTTTTTTCACCTCAAGTGGCCCGCGGTGCTGGCGTGACGAGCGGGTGCGCGGCACAACGTGTACCTGTGATCTGGCTGGGTGGCATCGTCCGATGCGTTGGCTGAGCAGGAACTCCGACGGTGAGTCTCCCAAGCGGTAGATTCCGTGGAAGCACGGGCATCGCCCGCGTTCTGAGCGGCTGAGCGGCAGAAGGAGCTGACGTGCGTCCAACTCCAGTCAGGAAGACGCCGTTTTGTCTTTTGGTGGCCACACTCACACCAGTCAGCGGCGTATGAGGAGAATCGTCATACAAAAAATAAAAAAAAGAAGAGAGGAAGAAAAAAACAACCGGCTGGTGGGCAGATGAGGCAGTTGGAAATAACCACGCCCCCATCAGGAGATTAGAGAAAAGCGCTTGGGGAGCGCTATTCAAGACGTACAGGCAGAGGCTGCAGCCACTGGACTCTTGGTGAGTGACAGGAGCAGGGAGAAGACACAACATTGAGGCAGTGCATACTGCTATGACACCCAAGGAAGGCAGTGCAGGTGAGGAAAGCGAAAAATAAACCCATCTTAACGGTTTTTCGTGGGGTGGCAGTAGGACTGCACATTTGCTGGGTGGATAAATAACTGGGTGCCTGCACAGCCAACACAGAGTACATGGGACACTTTAGTTCATTGAGCGGACGTCAACGCTAGTTGCAAGTGGCCCCTATTGACAAGCACACCCTGTCAGCAACATGAATTCGTTCCCGGCGTTGGAACCGTTCCTAATCGATGGTCCTCCATCAGCACATGCTGCCAAATGAAAAACATGGGTGTAGCGTTTGGAGAACTATTTCGAGGCAGCAGCAATACACCCTGAAAGGAGAAGGCCGATGCTTTTTGCATTTGGGCGGGCCTGCGGTCCACAAGTTAAGCAAGTCGGTGGTAGAAGATGGTCCCCCGTTCACATATCAAACTATGAAACGTGCAATCACAGCATATTTCGAGCCATTGGCAAATCCAGACTATGAGCGTTTCCTTCTCAGGCAAGCCAGGCAACTTCCGGAAGAGTCTGTAGATGTCTTCTATGCCCGACTCAGGGATTTGGCGAGCACATGTACATTACCTGATACGGCTGACGAGATCCGTGCGCAGTTTATTCAAGGCTGTCACTCTACCAAGCTAAGGGAACATATCTTACAAGTCCCAGGCATGTCAATGGTGGAAATACTTACAATGGGGCGCTCCAAGGAACTGTCTTGTGTGAGGGCGGCACATATGGAGTCAGCACTTGTAAAACCTATAAAGACAGAACCTGTGAATGCAGTGGTGGCGGCGACACCCATTAAAAAAAAGGAAAATAATAAATCTGAGGAAGGGGGTCGCACCTGCTACATGTGTGGAGGAGCGTATCCACACTAAGGAAAATGTCCAGCAATGGGGAAGCAATGTACAAACTGTCAACGTCTCAACCACTTTGCGAAAGTCTGCAGGTCGGCCAAAAAGCCTAAGTCAGGGGGACGGAAAGTGATACATGAAGCCCAAACCATCCAACAACAGAATGAGGTTCTAGACATGGATGATGATGACGAACCGGAAGGCACGGTGTATGTTATTCACACCACTCAACCAGGTAATGGTCGGGGGAAGAGAATTCCGAGGTGCACCGTGAAAATTGATAGTCATCAAGTACCTGCCCTCATTGACACTGGGGCCTCGATAAACATACTGGCACAGTCGGTATTCCGGCAGCTTCCCACTCGTCCCCAACTTCGGCCCACCACCGTGCAGGTATATGCCTTTGGGTCGGCAACCCCAATTCCTCTGGCAGGTGTGTTCACATCAGACATCGTACATGAGGACATTGCCACCAGAGCAAAGGTATATGTCACGAAAACTGGAACAGGGATGTTACTGAGCTGTCGCACTGCTGAGGAGCTGGAACTAGTCACTTTCGCTTTCAGTGTCCATGTGGGTGCCGTAGAAAGTCTGGAAGAAGAATATGCAGACATCTTCCAAGGCATTGGTTGTTTGAAGGAACGACAGGTGAAACTACACATCGACAAAAAGATTGAACCTGTAGCCCTGAAACATCGACGCATAGCATTTCACCTGAGGCCAAAGGTGGAAGAGGAATTGGCCAAATTGGAAAAAGCTGGCATTATTGAAAAAGTTGAGGGGCCGACACCATGGGTGTCGCCCATAGTCGTCACTCGAAAGCCAAAACAACCAGGTGAGGTGCGCATATGCGTGGATATGAGGTTGCCAAATATGGCCATTCGGAGGGAGCAGCACCTCACACCAACGGTGGATGACACTGTGGTGGAGGTAAGTGGGTCACGGTGGTTCTCTAAGATGGACCTTCGGGCCGGATATCACCAACTGTTGCTTGCTCCTGAATCAAGGGCCATAACCACATTTTCAACTCATGTGGGGCTGAGGCGGTACAAGCGTCTCAGTTTTGGCGTTGCCAGTGCTGCAGAAGTGTTTCAGGACACGATTCGTGGTGTGTTAGCGGGGCTCGAAGGGGTCATCAACGTGAGTGATGATATTCTTGTGCATGCCCCCACTGTGGAAGGGCATCTCAAGAGACTCCGCGCTACCTTCCACAGACTTAGACAAAACGGACTGACGCTACACAGGGAGAAATGTGAATTCCTGAAACAAGATATCGCATTCTTTGGCTACCATTTCTCGACACAAGGGGTCCGACCTGATCCAGAAAAAGTGGCTGACATACAGTTGGCACATCCTCCTACCTCCGTCACAGGTGTTCGCAGTTTTCTAGGAATGGTGACCTACTGTGGAAGATTTATTCCTAATCTGACATCTCTCACGGCGCAGTTAAGAGAACTCATGAAAACTCACACTCCGTGGGAGTGGACGGCTCTTCAGGATGAGGTTTGTCAAGCGACTAAACGGGCGTTGTCGGCAGACACCACGTTGGTGTATTTTGACTCTTCTAAAGACACTGAGATATCTGTGGATGCCAGTCCCGTAGGTCTGGGAGCAGTTTTATCCCAAAAGGGAGCAGATGGTGAATGGGCCCCGGTAGCCTATGCGAGTAGGGCATTGACGACCACAGAACAACGCTACTCACACATAGAAAAAGAGGCGCTGGCGGTCCATTGGGGCTGTCGTCATTTTCATTTGTATATCTACGGCCATCTGTTCACAGTAAATACCGACCACAAGCCTTTGATACCCCTGTTCAACAAATCCACATCCCAACCCCCACCCAGGATAGAAAAGTGGATCCTCCAACTGCAGGAATATCAATTTGTGGTGCTGTATAAACCGGGAGCCCAAAACCCGGCAGATTATCTGTCCAGACACACCAGACCCCTAACTACTCAGGAGGAAAAGGAGTCGGAGGATGTGGAAGAGTATGTAAGATTGATGGTGGAACGGTCAAGACCACGTCCCATCTCAGTCCAGGAAATTCAAGAGGCCACCCAAGCAGACGAAGTGCTGCAGTTAGCCATATCGTGTGTTCGTGATGGGAAGTGGCATTTACTAAAACAAGACATGGGTCGTAGAACGACAGAAGCCAAAGTAACCTTGTCTTCCCTGCACAATATTCGACAAGAGTTGGTGGTGTCACCGGAAGAGTGCTTACTGCAAGGTCATTGTTTGTTAATTCCTGAAGCATTGCAGCAACGAATGATTGATTTAGTTCACGTCTCCCATCAGGGGATTGTAAAGACCAAAGCGAGACTGAGGAGTAAAGTATGGTTTCCTGGTATGGATGCCAGGGTAGAACAGACGATTCAACATTGCCACACATGTCAGATCCTCAGACCTGCTGATTTGCCCGCTCCGATTATAACAGAGCCGATTCCCCCCACTCCATGGCATCGAGTGAGTGTGGATTTAGGCAGTCTTCCTGATGGGCGCCATATGTTGGTTGCCATAGACGATTTCTCCAAATACCCAGAGGTGGAGGTCCTGACCTCTACCACTACTGATCGAGTTGTGCCATGCTTGGAAAAAATCATGGCCACCCATGGCATATTCAAAGAACTGAGAACGGATAATGGGCCTCCTTTTTCGAGCAATGAGTTTGCAGAATATCTAGCGTCACATGACATTTATCATCGAAAAATCACCCCTCGCTGGCCTCAAGCTAATGGGGAAGCTGAACGCTTTATGAGGACATTAAATAAAGTGCTGAGAATTGCGGTTTCTCAGGACAAGGTTGTGGAATGTGCTCTGTTTGAGTTTCTGAGGGAGTACCGCCTGACTCCCCATGGCACCACTGGCGCTATTCCCAGCGAAGTGTGTCGTGTACAGGGCGTGAGAGATACCTTGCCCCAAGTGAATACCTCTAGTGGGCTTCATGATCAAGTCTCTAGTCGTTTGCGAAGTCGTCAAGTGCTGAATGATCGGATGTCTCAGAAGAGGCGAGCCCGGGTGCGACGTTTGAGAGTGGGAGACCAGGTGTTGGTAAAATATAGACATGCAGGAGGCAAGTTCAAGCTCCCATTTGAAGCTAGCCCCTGGACAGTGGTGAATGTGAAAGGCACGATGGTCACTGCACAACGAGATAAGGAGATAGTGACTAGGAATGTATCTTTCTTTAAACCCTATTATTCGCCCACACATGATTCTCTGGAGCCAGATTTGGGTACACCCATTATCCTGCCGAAAGGATGTATGGATCAGGGTTCTCCAGCACAGAACAGGCTCCCTGCTGAGGACCTGTGTTTGCCCCTGGGTGAGACTGAACCATCAGATGATGTTGTCGTTACAGACAGTTCTTACCCGACTGGCACTGTGCTGAGAAGAGGCAGGGATAGATATACTTTGCGTTCCCGAATATTAGCTCCTGTTAAAATGAAAGACTATGGGGGTCATTCTTACCCTGGCGGTCGGTGATAAAGCGGCGGCCAACCCGCCAACAGGCAGGCGGACCAAAAAATTGAATTCTGACCCTGGCGGGAACCGCCAGCACAGCCCGCCACTTTAACACTCCGACCGCCACGGCGGAACAGACAAACAGCGCGGCGGTCACCGCCAACAGGCAGGCGGCAGACAATGTACTGCCCACCCTATCACAACTCACCAATCCGCCACATTTTCCGGGGCGGGAGCCCCGCTGATAAAAACACGGCGGAAACAGACTACGAACGGGAAAACGCTCACCGATACACACTCCACGAGGAAGGAGGACAGCATGGAACCCGAACTACACATCCTACCAGCTATTGTCTACCTGCTCATTTACCAGGAATACGAACGCCGGCGCAGAGGACAACGATGAGTACTGCACCTACGACACAGGCGAGGGGGGAGGAGGAAAGCTTACGCGCACACACATGCGCCATACACCCACCCCCCCACCACAAATACCAACACCCCAATGCCGAGCAACAAGTCAGAGTGACACCCCCCAAACCCACCAGAATAATGCAAAGACACAATTAAATAGATCTATAAAATATATGTAGAAATAGCTCCATGAAATGTATGGGAAATATGCCATAAAAAAGATACAAAAATAAGGAATGAACAGAAGCAACAATATATACATAGGCAACAAGTCCTGCACATACCCTCAAAGTTCCATAGTCCGTGGGCCAATGTGCACAAACACATGGGCAAAGCCCACCCAGGAGACCAGATCCCATTGGAGAGAACACTGCTGGGGCATCAGATGACAAAACTACAGGCACCTCAGGGGGAAGGGAAGGGGTGGCACCTCAGCCACATGAGTCCTTGACGCCAGATTCACGAGGGGCCTCCATGCCCACTGTTCCATCCTGGGGAGTGCAAAGCCACAGTCTTCCGAGTCTCTACAGTGGGTGGCTTGCCCACTGTGCCATCCTGGGGAGTGCAAAGCCACAGTCTCTCGAGTCTACAGTGGGTGGCTTGCCCACTGTGCCATCCTGGGGAGTGCAAAGCCACAGTATCTCGAGTCTCTACAGTGGGTGGCTTGCCCACTGTGCCATCCTGGGGAGTGCAAAGCCACAGACTCTCGAGTCTCTACAGTGGGTGGCTTGCCCACTGTGCCATCCTGGGGAGTGCAAAGCCACAGTCTCTCGAGTCTCTACAGTGGGTGGCTTGCCCACTGTTACATCCTGGGAAGTGGAAAGCCACAGTACATCATATGGATTACCGACTCCACTGTTAATGGAGGAGGCATGGTGCCCAGAGTGCTTCCTGAAGACCTGCTCGACACAGAACCGGCACTGTCACTGGGCCAGCGGTGCTTGAGATGAAGGGCCCAGCGGAGCGGTGCAGAGACGGCGGGACCCAGCGGAGTGGTGCTTGAGATGAAGGGCCCAGCGGAGCGGTGTTTGAGATGAAGGGCCCAGCAGAGCGGTGCTTGAGATGAAGGGCCCAGCGGAGCAGTGCTTGAGATGAACGGCCCAGCGGAGCGGTGCAGAGACAGCGGGACCCAGCGGAGCGGTGCTTGAGATGAAGGGCCCAGCGGAGCGGTGCTTGAGATGAAGGGCCCAGCGGAGCGGTGCAGAGATGGCGGGACCCAGCGGAGTGGTGCTTGAGATGAAGGGCCCAGCGGAGCGGTGCTTGAGATGAAGGGCCCAGCGGAGCGGTGCTTGAGATGAAGGGCCCAGCGGAGCGGTGCAGAGACGGCGGGACCCAGCGGAGCGGTGCTTGAGATGAAGGGCCCAGCGGAGCGGTGTTTGAGATGAAGGGCCCAGCGGAGCGGTGCTTGAGATGAAGGGCCCAGCGGAGCGGTGCTTGAGATGAAGGGCCCAGCGGAGCGGTGCAGAGCCGGCGGGCCCCTGTTCAGCGGTTCTTGTCCCGGCGGGCCCCTGTTCAGCGGTGCTTCTCAAGGCGGGCCCATGTTCAGCGGTTCTTGTCCCGGCGGGCCCCTGTTCAGCGGTGCTTCTCACGGCAGGCCCCTGTTCAGCGGTGCTTCTCACGGCGGGCCCCTGTTCAGCGGTGCTTCTCACGGCGGGCCCCTGTTCTGCGGTTCTTGTCCCGGCAGGCCCATGTTCAGCGGTTCTTGTCCCGGCAGGCCCCTGTTCAGCGGTGCCTGTCCCGGCGGGCCCATGTTCAGCGGTTCTTGTCCTGTGTGTCGAGGGAGCCAGACCTGGCCAAGACTTCCCGCTCATTCCCTATCCGAACTTGCTGTCGCGGCGCCCTCCTTTGATGGAGTCCTGGGCCCGTGGGTGTCGTCCGACACACCCGGAATGGGGCTGGTGGGGCCCTCCTGGGCAGCTCGCCTGCTGCCTGACTTCTCCGCCCTGCTGCCCTTGCCCTCCTTTGCTGGAGCTCTGTGGCCCTTGCCTCCCTTGGATGATGTTGCAGGTGACGGGGCAAGGCTACTGTCCTTGGTGGCAGCCGTCTCACTCTTGTCGCGCCGGGCCTTCACCTTTTTTGTCCTCTTCCCAGGGGGTGGGCTGGCTGTCCCCTTGCTGCTGGCCGATGTTCCAGCCCTAGGATCTGGGGGACTCCAATAGCCCTGCACTTTGGTGACAGTAGATGCAGGGCTGGTGGTGGCTGAGGTGCTTTTTTTACTCTTACAAGATGGAGGGGGTGGGTCAGTGATTGGAAGGAGCTCAAGGTTGGAAAGGAAAAGGACTTGGGAAGGACAGGGACGGGTAGGTGTAGTGGGTTTGGGAGTGGAGGACGAGGATGTGGTTGTAGGAGAGTCAAGTGTGCTGTCTTTGGGTGCAGGTGCCTGTGACGGAAGCTGTCGTGAGGTGGATGGCTGTTGGGTGGGTGTCTGCCTGCGTTTGTGTGCTTTGGAAGAAGGGGTGACAGACACACTGGGAGAGGACACAGGGGACGTGTAAATGGCAGTGGGGGTGGTGACTGCACGTGTGCAGACTGTAATGGAGGGTGTGCTGGTGAGGGAAGTACTGGCTGATGGTGGTGTGCATGCAGGTGTGAGTGGAGACGTCACAGGGAGGGAGGAGGGAGATGAGGAGGTAGGGGACACAGAGGTGGTAGTGACTGTTGGCATGTCTGCATCTGGATGTTGCTTGGGTGAATGCTTGTGGGATCTGTGGTGCTTATGTCTGGATGAGCTGCCCTTGGGTGTTGAGGTGTGTGCAGGCTGGTCTGATGGTGTGGATGGGATAGGCAGAGGAACAGGAGACTGGGACTGGGTGGAGGGAGTCAGAAGAGGGAGGCTGGAGACAGGGACAATGGCTGCCGTCAGTGCTGAGGCCAGAGCGTTGAACGATCGCTGATGGGCAGCCTGACCCGAATGAATGCCCTCCAGGTATGCATTGCTCCGATGCACCTCCCTTTCTACACCCTGGATGGCATTCAAAAGGGTAGACTGCCCAACAATGAGTGTCCTGAGGAGGTCAATGACCTCCTCACTGAGGGCAGCAGGGGTAACTGAGGCAGGGCCTGAGGTGCCTGGGGCGAAGGAGATGTCCGCCTTCCTGGGCGAGCAGGCACGGAGCGAAGGCTGAGGGGCTGCTGGGAGGGTGGGGCTGGTGCGCTGGGTGGCAGCTGTACCTGTTGTGGCGGGGGGCACAGATGTTGCCGCCACCACTAGGGAGCTCCCTTCCGAGGACGTGTCGGTGTCGCTGACGTCTCCACGGGTCCCCGTTGTGGAGCTCCCCTCGCCCTCCATCTCACTGGTGTACTCGGAGTCTGTTGTATGGCCCTCCGGGGCCATGTGAGATGCAGCTCCCTCGTGCGCCGATGCCACTTCTCCTCCGCCTGATGATGCTAATGCACACATGAACAGGAAGACAAAGAAAATTGGGGAGAAATGAAGACAGGTTGAGTGCATGCATTGCCAACACCGCTGTCTGAGAGGACAGACACAGAAGCCCCCTGAACTAGGCCGCGCAATCGGGGTACACTACTCAGTTATTGTGACTAGGCCTACCGGTTTCTGGATGACAAATGCACACATGGGTGAGGCCGGCCCATGGACAGCAGTACTTGGCACCCTACAGAGGTGGGGGGCGGAGGGACAGGGCCGTGTCTAACGGAGGAGCCTAGCCTACAGAATGCGCCCTGGTCTGGAGATAGCCACAGCCCTCCTCCCCCACCCAGACACCTCCACTGCGCGCAAAGATAGTAGAATGTGCTGATACTCACCCCCTTGTGTCTGCTGTGTTGTCCTCACGCGCCCATCCAAATCGGGGTAGGCCACCGCCAGGATCCGGGACATCAGGGGGGTCAATTGGCGGCTGGCACCCCTCCTATGTTGGGAGGCCATCCCCAGCAGAGACTCAGCGGTCTTTCTGGTCCCGCGGCGGATGGCCTCCCACCTCTTTCGGCAGTGGGTGCCCCGTCTGTTGTGGACCCCCAGGGCCCGGACGTCCTTGGCGATGGCACGCCAAATGTCGATCTTCTGATGGGCGCTGACCTATGTGACATGTACAGGGTGGTAAAGGATATCGCATCAGTTTTCTGCCTGGTCAATGTGAGTGCCCCCCCCAACCTTGCCATGTGGCACATGCTCTCATCTTTCATGCGTTGCACTCCTCATTCGCTCCCCTCCCACCATCTGACATACACCCCACTCAACACAGGCATAGCCCATTCTACGTGCACCGTGTGTACTAACCTGTTGGTCTGGAGGACCGTAGAGTAGCGCATACTGGGGGAGGACCCCATCAACAAGTTTCTCCAATTCTTCGGAAGTGAAGGCAGGGGCCCTTTCCCCAGTTGCAGCAGCCATTGTATCTCCCAGACCGAGGTCACAGCAGCACTTGCAGTATAGGTCCTCTCCTGTGGATGATCAGGTCTCGAGTGATTAAGCTGATAGAAAATGGCGGTCACGGCCGCGGCGGTGCGTACCGCGGCGGTGCATGCCGCGACCGCCGGCGCACATCGTCATTGGCTCCTGAGACCCATAGGGTTCAATGTTAACCAATGCGGCTTGGCGCCGCGGTCTTTGACTGCCTACCGCCACGGTGTGCCACGCCAGCCCAGTGACCTCACATCCCACTGTCACACTTCACAGGTCAGGCAGCCGCCATTTCAAGGGCCCACATGGCATGATTTCTACTGCGTCACACAGCCCTAGGCCTTGCATTGCCACTCATACAAGCCTTTCAATGCATGGCGATTCATGTACTGTGCAAGCTGTGTGTACGAACCTGTGGGTTGCTTGACTCTGTGGTCCATGTTGTCCTTCCTAGGCACCGTCCGCTGGGACTTGCGAGGAGAAGGATGAATCCTCCCGTGTACCGACCGCTGGTGGACCTGTCGACAATGGAAGAACGACATATCATACTTACATACCGGCTTGACAAAGCAACTATACATGAACTGTGTGCCCAGCTGGAGCCAGACCTGATGTCCCCCATCCGCCAACCCACAGGGATTCCCCCTCTGGTGCAGGTTCTGTCAGTACTGCATTTTTTGGCAAGTGGGTCTTTTCAGACAACAGTGGCCATGTCATCTGGGATGTCTCAGCCTATGTTTTCAAAGGTTTTGGCCAGAGTGTGGTCTGCCCTGATGAAATACATGCAGAGCTACATTATTTTCCCTGAGGTGGGCGAATTGGCTACAGTGAAGGGTGATTTCTATGCCCTTGGACACATCCCCAACATCATTGGTGCCATTGATGGGACCCATGTGGCCTTGGTTCCACCCAGTGGAAGTGAGCAGGTGTACAGGAACAGAAAAAGTTATAATTCGATGAATGTCCAGGTGGTCTGTTTGGCTGACCAGTACATCTCCCATGTAAATGCCAAGTTCCCTGGGTCAGTGCATGACGCGTATGTGATGCAAAATAGCAGCATCCCTTATGTGATGGAACAGCTACAGAGACACCGTGTGTGGCTAATTGGCGACTCTGGTTACCCCAACCTGTCGTGGCTACTGACCCCAGTGAGGAATCCCCGGACCAGGGCAGAGGAACGGTACAATGAGGCCCATGGGCGGACAAGGAGGATCATAGAAAGAACCTTCGGGGTCCTGAAGGCCAGGTTTAGGTGCCTGCATATGACAGGGGGATCCCTAATGTACTCACCTAAGAAGGTGTGCCATATCATCGTGGCCTGTTGTATGCTTCACAATCTTGCTTTGCGACGCCAGGTGCCTTTTCTGCAGGAGGATGGTCCAGATGGTGATGTTGTAGCAGCTGTGGAGCCTGTGGAGACTGAAGAGGAGGAAGACAACGGGGATGACACGGACAACAGGGATACAGTCATCCAACAATATTTTCAGTAGCACACAGGTAAGAATACCCCACGCCATTTTACATTTACTTACGGCCTCATGGGTCTCCACTGTCTGTGTTTCCCCCCAGTTCCTGTTGACTGATTTGTGACTTTCCGTTCCCTTTGCAGAGCTGTGTGACCCACTGCCTGACTTCAGCTTTGTTTGCCCATGGACTAAAGGTTATTGAACTTGGTATGTTGTCATCACAAAGTAACTGGACATTATTGCACCGTTATGTGTTATACAGTTGTAAAGAATACAAGCCGACTCCTGTTATTTTTAGTGCAATAAGTGATTTATTTTAAGTGCTACATATAGGTTCATAATAGTGAAAGGGTGATGGGTGGGGGTGGAGTAATGTCCATGGCAGAGTCCAGTTCTCAGTCGCACAGGTGCATTGTCCATATGCCAGGGGAAGGATGGGGCAGGGGCAGTTTAAGTTTGGACAGGGTGACAATGTGGGACAGTGGGATGACATCAGGGGGTATCTTTGGCTGGCGGGGGTCTTGCAATCCTACTCTGTCTTCTTGTGAGATCTCAGGTTCCGCTTGCGGGGTGGTTCTTCTTCTGCAGGAGGTGGGGTTCTGGTGGCCTGTCGTTGTGTGGGGGCCTCCTGTCCACTTGCGCCGGCAGAGGTGGTAGGCTGTTCCTGGACAGGGGTAGTGACAGGGGCCCTTTGGGGTGCCACATGGTCCCGCAATGTGGTGACGATCTGGGTAAGGGCCAGGACGATGGTCCCCATTGCGGAACTGATGTTCCTCAGTTCCTCCCTGAACCCCATGTACCGTTCCTCCTGCAGTTCCTGGATCTCCTGGAACCGGGCCAGTACCGTCGCCATCGTCTCCTGGGATCGGTGGTATGCTCCCATGATGGCGGAGAGGGCCTCTTGGAGAGTCGGTTCCCCGGGCCTGTCCCCCCCCTGTCGCACAGCAGCCCTCCCAGTTCCCCTGTGTTCCTGGGCCTCTGTCCCCTGGACGGTGTGCCCACTACCACTGCCCCCAGGTCCCTGTTGTTGTTGGGGTAGTGGGTCAACCTGGGTGCCCTGTAGTGGTAGACACACCGCTGATTGACGTGTCCTGGAGACAGAGGCATGGGCCCGCTGGGTGGGAGCTGTGGTGGTGTTCCCAGAGGGGGTTGGGTCTGGTGTAGCCTGTGCCTGTCTGTGGGGAACCGACTGTCCAGAGGTCCCCGATGGTCCGGGCTGGTCATCTGGGTCCAGGGAGACAGAGCTGCTGTCATTGCTGGGGGCCTCTTCTGGGGGTGGGATGGACATCTCTGTACCCTCCGTGGCGGTGTGGTGGTGTTCGGATCCTGCAGGGGTATAAAGGTATGGTTATGGCTTCTGTGTGTGGCATTTCGTGTGATGGGTGGGAGTTTGTGTACCCAAGTGCAGGCATTCCCTTGTGGGGGCTTTTGTGAGGGTGGCTTGTGGGGGTGTGGTGTGTGCGCAGTGGGCATGCTTTGGTGATGGTTGTCCATGCATTGTGGACGCATGCAGGGCATGGTGTTGGGATGGGTGGGTTGTGATGGTGAGCCATTTGCAAGGAGTTGGTGTGATGGGGGTGGGGGTGAGGGTGGGGGTATGATTTGGGATGCATGTGGGGGGGGGAGGGAAGCAGTAGTGAAGATTTGACTTACCAGAGTCCATTCCTCCACCTACTCCTGCGAGGCCCTCAGGATGCAGGATGTGCAAGACTTCCTCCTCCCATGCGGTAAATTCTGGGGGAGTAGGTGGGGGTCCGCCGCCAGTCTTCTGCACCGCAATGTTGTGCCTTGATACCATGGAACGCACCTTCCCCCGTAGGTCGTTCCATCTCTTCCTGATGTCGTCCCGATTGCGTGGATGCTGTCCCACCGCGTTAACCCTGTCCACTATCCTTTGCCATAGCTCCATCTTCCTGGCAATTGTGGTGTGCTGCACCTGTGCCCCGAAGAGCTGGGGCTCTACTCGGACTATTTCCTCCACCATGACCCTGAGTTCGGCGTCACTGAACCTGGGCTGTCTTTGGGGTGCCATGGGGTGGTGTGGTTGAGGTGTGGGGTGGCGTTTGTGGTGATGTGTGTGGTGCGTGTGGTGGTGTGTGGTGTTTGGTGCGTGGCTTCTGTGTGTGTGATGGTGTTGTGGGATTGTCTAATCTGTGCTCTCTCTAGCCTTCGTCCAGAATTTCGGGTCGTAGGGGTTTGTGTGTGATGTGGGCGTGTGTTTTATATTGTGTTGGGTGTGTGGGAGTGGTGTTAGTATGTGTATCAGGTGTGAGTATTTCAAACTGACCAATGAGGCCGAGTTTTGTATGTGTGTGTGTATTTGGACCGCGGCGGTGTGTACTGCCAATGGAATACCACGTTTGAAAGACCGCCACGTGGATTTGTGGGTCGGAATGGCATGGGTGTATTTCTGTTGGCGTGACGGTGGAGGTTTGGTCATCGCCATTTTTTCGCTGACCTTTGGTGTGGCGGACTTTTGTGGATGTCGGGTTTTTGGCGGTTTGCCAGTTACGGGTCAGAATGACCGTGGTGGTTTGCCGCGGCCGCGGCGGTGTTATGGCAGTCTTCTGGCCGGCGGTAAGCGCCTTTTACCGCCAGCGTCAGAATGACCCCCTATGTGTGCCATTAGAGTATTTAGGAGTTTTGACATGCATACAGTGTTTTTTTTTATATAGACATTGTCATGAGTCATGTTGTTGGCGTGAGGCTGTGTTGTGTTTTGTTTTTGTCAATTTGTTATTTTCATTTTTGAGTTGAGGAGGAATGTTATGTTGCTACCGATGGGTTTATTTGGTCAGGGGTAATCTACACGAGCCGCTGGTATGCGGTCGCGTAGAAACCCCTCTCAATGTTTGTTCCGGTTGGTTGGCTCCTGACGTCATGGGGCAAGTTAATAAAGGTTCTGGTGTTCGCGCCAGAACAGGAGTTCCCCACAGATTACCACTGCGTGTTTTGTATTATTTATCACTAACCTTACTCAGATCTCCTCACACGATTCACGATAACCTGCCAGCTAGATAAAGAACATAACAACAGCTAGGCTTGGGCATTCCCTATAAATAGCCACTGTTGGGAATGGACCTTTATGCAGGGTTATCCCCAAACATTTTGCCTCTGACCTCCTGTTTTTGACTGTGTGCTGCATTTCGTTTTTGCTGGCTTTAGGACCAGTGCTACAGTGCAAGTTATCCCTGTCTAAATTGTATTGGTGATTGGTTTATCCATGATTTGGCATATTTGATTTACTAGTGAGTCCCTAGTACAGTGCACGGTGTGCCCAGGGTCTGTAAAGCAAATGCTACTAGTGGGCCTGCAGCACTAATTGTGCCACCCACATGAGTAGTCCTGTAAATATGTGTCAGGCTTGCCACTGCAACGTCTGTGTTTGCAGTTTCAAACTGCCATTTCAACCTGGCAAGTACACCCACTTGCCAAGCACAAAGCTTCCTTTCTATTACCTGAAAGTTACCCTTAAGGTAGACCCAAGGCTGTCCTATAGGCAGGGTGCAGTGAATCTAAAAGGCAGGATATGTACTGGTGTGTTTAACATGTCCTGATAGTAAAATCCTGC
Organism: Pleurodeles waltl; assembly: GCF_031143425.1. Classification (NCBI taxonomy): domain Eukaryota; kingdom Metazoa; phylum Chordata; class Amphibia; order Caudata; family Salamandridae; genus Pleurodeles; species Pleurodeles waltl. The sequence goes on along the minus strand of NC_090440.1, from coordinate 1,541,278,550 downwards.
TAAATTCATGTTTCACTATTGCAAGCACTATCTCTTCCATAGGGTAACATAAGAATTACTGTGACATATCTTTTAAGTGTAGTTTTCCATTGGGAAAAGATAGAGATCTGGAGTTTGGGGTCTCTGAACTCACAGTTTAAAAATTCATCTTTTGGTGAAGTTGGTTTTTTAACTGTGAGCTTGAAAATGCTACTTTTAGAAAGTAGGGCAGGGAAAGGCAGGGTCTTGTGCACTACAAAGACTTCTATTTGAAGTTTGCCTACTTCAAAGACAGAAATGGGTATAAGCAATGGACCTCTGACACCACATATTTCGAATCCTTCTGGACTGGTGCAATTCTGCCAGGAAAAAGAGCTGGATGCTATAGGAGGGACTGCTACTCTGCCTGTTCTCTTGTTTCGCTGTGCTGCTGCTTGCTGCTTCTGTCCTAGGAGTGAGAGTTCTGGACTTGGCTTTCAACATCCTGCTTCCAAAGGTTCTCCAAGGTTTGGACTGAGCTTGCCTCCTGTTAAGAATTCTCAGGGACATCAAAGACTTCACCTGCCAGTGCATGGCTCTCCTGCTGAGAGTCAAGACTTGCCAAGTAGTGCCAAATCCAGTTCATGGGCCCTTGGGAAGTGAGCTCTGGGGCAAAAAGGAAGAAACTAGTGCATCAACTTCCAGAATTACTTCAGAACCAGTGCCACTCTCTGACCCTGCGCCACTGCCTGTACCGGAGCTATGGTCCCAGCTAAGTGCAACAACTGCGACCTACAATGCAGGTCAAATCTGCCACAGCACATCCAAAGTGCAACCACAGCATGAGTCCGGAGTTTTGTGTCACCGACGTCCGTGTCACCTGACTCTGACTTTGCCACAGCACCTGTGGTCCCGTGGTGTGTTCGAAATGCTGCAAATTTGACGCCTCGCGACTTGACCTACTGGATTCATGGACCCCATCTTGTTATAAAGATCCGCCGCCTCACCAACAATGCCACATCAACTCCCCTGCAACTGTAAAGAATCAACACCTCACCTCTCCTGCCTAGCATTAAGGAACCAACGCTTCACCTCCCTAGTGGCAGTAAGGAACTAATGCTGCACCGGCTCCAGGGACACCTCGTCTCCCCGACCGCGTGCAGCGTCTTTGTTTCCTCATAGTTTTCCAAGGTACAGTAACCTGGGTCTACACAACTCTGGGGCCGGCCGCGCTCCCTTTTGTGGGTGGCACCTCACTGTTGAAAGTGACTCCGTTAAGCCATTTTGATAGCCCCAATAGGAGCAATTGTGTTTCTAAGCTGTATGCTCCATTTAATCTTTGAAAAGGTGTATCTTTACTTGTCTATGTTGGATTTTTTTCATTTTGGTGTTGTTTTATTGAGATAAATGTTGTATATTTTTTCTAAACTAGCATGGAGTAGTTTTGTGGTGTTTTTACTGTGTTACTGTGTGTGTGTGTACACAAATACTTTACACATTGCCTCTGAGATAAGCTTAACTGCTCGAGTCAAGCTACCAAGGGGGTGAGCAGGGGTTATTTTAGCTGTGTGACTCCCTTACCCTGACTGAAGTGAGGGTTCCTAATTGGACTGGGTGCAAACCACTTCCAACTAGTGACCCAATTTCTAATGGCCACACACAAAGGGAACGTAAGTGTGACTTGGTGGGCCTTAATGGGCCATTACTGGCTTGATGGGGAGGAGTTAACACCCACACCTGAATGGGCTGTGCCTAGATCCTGACACCCTTGTAGTGAGTTTGAAGGCAGGACAGGAAGGGCAGGGACTCTGTGGGTGCACTTCAAAGACCTCTTTTTGAAGTCTCCCCCACTTTAAAGGCACCACTAGGTATATCAACTGGACTTCAGGCACCACCAACTCAGTAGACTTCTGGACCTGTTGATACTCTGCCAGGAACAAGGACTGCTGTGCTGCTACAAGGGCTGCCACTCTGCTGAGCTGCTGCTATGCTGGACTTCTGCTTTGCTGAGCTGAATTGCTGCCCTCTTGCCTGAAAGTGCAAAAGACTGGACCTGCATCTCTAAATCCCAGAACCAAAGTAGCCCCAAGGACTTGCTGATTGCCTTCTGTTTTCTGAGGTCTCAGGGACACAAAATACTTCCAACTCACCTGCAGCTTCTGGACTTGTCTTTAACCAGCTCCTGACCTCCAAGAAGTGCCTCTCCAGTCCTCGACCCTTAAAAGTGGTTTTGTCGCTCCTGAAATCAAGCTTTTGGGCTCTTCGCAACCACAAACAGGCCCATGTGCACCACAACTGTGCTGCTCCCCCAATCAGCACAAGCCACTGCATGTTTGTCTCTTGCACAGCAAGCATCGCTGCTCACAACCACAAGACTCCAGTCTGCCCTCCTGCGACACCCGGCTGACTCTTCGTTTCTGCAGACCACAGCCAACACTGCTACCCTTTCTCCTGGCAAACTTCTTCCCTGCAAATGGAACTCTTGGCTCAATTCTGAGAAGGTTAAACTTCAACGGGACCTCTCTGGCACTGTTTCTGACCCTTGCTGCATCACGGTCTGCTTGAAGTTTTGAATTTAACCCAGTCTAGTGCAAACAGCTAGCCCTGGTTGTCGCTTCATGCTTTTAAGCACTATATTTCAGTTTATTCTTTATAAATTCATAATTCGACTTCTACTATTTAGACTTTTGTCATTTTGGTCTTGTATTGGTCATTAAATTAAGCTCTATTTTTCTAATCAGGTGGGGTATATTTTTGTGTGGTGTTTTCACTGTTTTACTGTTTGAAGTGTTGCACAAATACATAACTGCTCTGTGTCAAGCTACCAGGGGTGAGCACCGGTTAATTTAGGGTATGTTTGTGACTTATCCTGACTAGGATTGTGGTTCCTGCTTGGACAGGATGCATACTTTTGCTGACCAGAAACACAATTTAACCTAAACAGAATATTTATCATTAAACATTCAAGAACCACAATGTAGAATAACAACAATAACAGATAAATGATAGAAACTGAATACATTTATTTATTGCAGATGAATTGTATGGAATCAATTTATGTGAAACAATCGGATTTAGAATTTGGCATCCTTAACTATTACTCTAATTTGATAAGCATGTTTAGACTTCATTCAATAAGAAAAGAAGACAAAAATTAATTTGGAAAACTTCTATGTTGCTAACCAAAACCAGTGGCTGGGTTTTCTAAAAGGAGGAAACATAAAAACCTACAAGAAAGGCACATTTGGTTATACCTCTCCTAAGTGGATCAGCAAGCAGCGATGTCTTCATCAGTGGAACATCTTCTGGTCTTCTTCATTGGGCAATAGCATAATAGAGAACAGTTCAGTAATGTATGGTCTTAATGCATCTGAACTGTGAATGACAGAAAGCTAAGGACACAGCACTTTATTACACTAGCAGAGTAAAGAAAAATCTGAACTTACATCCCCTCAGTTTTTCTATATTAAATCCCTTGAGAGCAATTAGCTAAGTTTCTATTGGTTAGTCCATGTGGTAGTTTAGGTCAAAACCAATTAGTTTTTCTCCGCGTTTCAGAAGTATCTTTTCTACACTTTCTCCATTTACGATTGGCTCATCTTCTCCTACTGCAGTCACCCGTTTCCGCAGTAGAATACAATTGCTGTAGGTTATACATGAGCACTGAAGACTATTGTTCCTGGGTACACATTATCTCATCCCAGGAAGACAAACAAAGTTTCAATATAAGAACATAACTTTTCCACAGTGAGCAAGTCACACAGGATGCTTGAAGAAACATTATTTGCAGAGTTAACACTTTTAAAACATTACCTCTGGAAAATTACTAAAATTTGATCGCTTTTAAAACTAATGCTAAAACATTATGAAGAAAACATTTCATATTATTTAAACCATTAATCCTTTTCGCACATATTAATATTAATTTTTCAGTAAATTTAATTATGAATAAACAAAATACATTTTCATTAGACAGTTATTTTCTCATGTTTATCTATGTTGTTTATTGTGTCCACCATATCAGCGACACGTTTTTATTTATTAATACATGATTTTCAAACAACCTTTGATTATATATTATTTCCCACTATGTTTTAATGACACAATTTTTGTTAATAATTTTTTGCACTCCAACAATCCCTTCTCTGATGGCTATGTGTTGTCACAAAATTATACTTATTAATACTTGTATTAATACTTGTCAGTCATTTCAAAATTTAGTTTGTCTACAATATCTATTGTTTCTCAGTTTTCTCCAGTTTTCAGTATTTTTCAAATCATGAAAGTATCTGCTTCTCATTTTCTTTAGTTTAATTTCTTCCCTCCTCTGTTCATTTTTCATCCTTTGTCTTTATATCAGTATATGCACTTTGTAAAATCCAATTATACAGATGGCACATACAACCACAATTAATAGTGGGTTCAATATTTTTCCAACAATAACGTACCAAGATTACCCAGCCAATTTTTCACCTAAGTAACACCTTTGCAAGTATTTTCCCATACCCCTGTCTCTTTCAGATCTTTTAAGTCTGAATTTGAATCTGTTAGGTTCCTCATTAAAATTTCTAATTCCTTTACTATTGTCAGGTATGTATGTACAACAATGTTTCATTTTCAGCATCCGGCAGACTCCTCCTTCCTTTGCTAAAAGAATATCTAATACAAGTCTGTTCTGCAGAACCATAGAATGGACCGCAGCCATTTCAGTATCCATCAAAATGTCAGCTCCAGAAAAATCAGTCAACATGTTATCCACAACAGTAGACAACTTTCTAATTTTCAAAACATTCAGAACTCCTACAGAAGGAATAATTGCTCCAAATATATCCCCAATTATTTAGGAATAAGTTGTTCTTTTTGATCTTGGTCTTTGCAATTCATTTGTGTTATGTGTGTGATCTATATTGTCAATCTGGTAAATCTTGAGGAATACCACTCCCAACTAACAAGCCCCATACCATCCCATTGGTAGACGATAATAGGCATTTGTTCCACTGATATAATATACCCCAGGAATCACAGGATCTTGTCCATTTAACATAAAGTCCCATGTATTCTTAAAAAGAAATACATGTCTGCACTCATTCAATCCCATAGACTTAGGCGCTTATTTATAATGCCCAGCGCCACCTTGCACCACATTAACATCATTGTTTTTGTCGTTAATGTGGCCCAACGAGGCCGAAACCCCTTGCCTTATTTACAGAGTAGTGCAATGCATGCTTTGCGCCACTCTGTAACCCTTTGCGCTACATTATGCCTGCACCAGGCATAATGTATGCAAAGGGGGCGTTCCCCCGTTAGGGGAGGCAGAAAAATGGTGTAAGGAAATCTATAAGATACTAATGCTTAAGAGCAGGCATTAAAAGGGGCCTTCCATTCTTTAGAATGGGGACCTATGTACATTGCAGGAGTAGTGCCAATATTTTGACGCTACTCCTACAGAGTACATCAATAGTCATGATAAATGACACTATTGCCCCCTACCCTGCGCCATGGTGCACCGTATTTTAAATATGGCACGCACATGGTGGTGGTAGCGGGGTGCTGAGGGGTGCACGGAGAGTGGCACTGCACTCGGTGCAGCATCACTTTCCATAAATCTGCCCCTTTGTATCAGTTCTGGATTGAGCTGTATATATGCAAAGCTTTTCTACATGTTGAAAATCTAAAGCAAACTTCCTTTGTGTTTGAGTCTCACTAAATGCATAATCATTTTTAAATGTCCTATTCACTAACCCTTTTTCTCCTTCAATGCTTTTCTCCTGTCATCAGTTTGATCTAGAAAATATTTTTCTCTTGGCGAAAGCAAGCAAGTCAAATTATTGTGGTGTGTGCGTAAGCAGTACCAAGTGTTAGAGTAGGCTCAAAGAAACCTCCCACAATGTAAATATTTCTCTCTTTAGCTATGTTACTCAAATGTTTATCAATCAGAACAAGAGAAAACACTACATCAAATTAGAGTAAAAATATTGTATGTATTCTTGGTTATAGAGCCTTGCAAGTAAAAGACTGCAACTAGTTCCATATGTTAGTGGCAAACTATGGTAAGTAATTCATTCCTGCACTGATGAAGACATCTGTGTGCAAACATAACATCCTCTCACATTCATCGTATCAACGTATTCATACAGCAAGTGATAGAAAACATTAGAAGAAAGATCTCCCCGTGAGTTGTCCAAGTGCAAATATTTCTCATCCCTGTTAAAATTTTCTAACTTAGAAAGTGTAGCAGTCTCTAAAGAAGGTGTATACATTTGTTTCAGCTATGCTAGAAACACTCATACTCAAAATCAATAATAAACTTACTAGCACACATACAATTGCTAATCCAACACACATACACTTGCAACACAAATTATTTTTAATGCGATTGTGATTGTTATCCATAACCTGTAAAGAATCAGAAAGTCAAAGAAAAAGGAAACTATTTAACTATGTAGTCCAAAATCAAACCAAAAAGTAATCTTCAATCTTCTTTGCAGTTATTTATAGCAGCTTTCAGACTTTTCTCCAGACCTTTTGCCAAAAATCGCCTTAGCAGCTTGTCAAAAATCAGTTTATAAAGTCTCTTTCAGTAGACCATATTCTATTAAACAGTGATTATCACTTGTATCATGTAATGTCTCGCTTGTTGAACTGGCAATGTAGTTTCAAATTTCAGTTCAAAAGCAATTTCAAGTTCCAAAATATTGAGCTGGAAATTCACAATTAAAACAAAAAGACAAAAATTCATGTTGCCTCTCATCTGTTGTAAAATATGCCCATTCAGGACCTGATTATCTTCGACTTGCGACTCTTTTTCTTTTTGATCTCCGATTTGCACTTATTTCTTCTTCACTCAGATCTTCACCTGTATCTGCTCTCTTTGTTGTGTCTGGCTCTTCATTTATAGTTGAAACTACATCCAAAACCTTTTCAATTGTTTGCCGTTTGGGCCACTTGTCTTCTTTCACAGCTTTCTTTGATAGTGTCATTTGCAAAACTGGACTTACAACTCTTCTTGATTTGGCAGGATTTTGAGTTTGACTTGATGTACTTGCAACCTTAGCTAATTCAGGAAGAGTCAAATCTGCATGACTTTGATTCACCTCAGCTCCCTCCTCAGCTGCTTCAGGAAACATGATTTGTTTCAACTGATCTTCCCAATCGTCTGATTCTGGGAAAGTTCTCCTCTGACTTGACTCTCCTGCTATGCTTGAGCAACTTCAGGTACCTCTATTTCATCTCTAAGAGATGTACCTGTATCTTTACCAGTTTGTATTGTCTCTGTTTCTGTCTCCCCAGTCTCTCCCCTTGCTCCTTGAGACTGTACAATAGTTGTTGGTGCTCTCAACAGCTTTTCTTCATCTTCCAGAGGATATGGCACTTTTCAAGTATGGCAGACGTAAATCCAATTCGGGATCCCAGCACACTTCACAGCACTCGTTGTAACAAGTACGACCTGTTAGGGCCCCTTCCACCTAGGTTCCAGGCAAGTCTTTCTCATGTGCTTCTTGCTGATCACCCAATCACCAGCTTGCAGACTGTGACACTGGTCTTGGGATGGCGGCACAGCTGTAGCTTCCACCTCTTGCAGTAATCCAGCACCATATCATCTGTTATATTCACAAGAGCATTTGCAGGAACAACTGGCAATGTCATTGCTCTGCCCATAAGGATCTCATAGGGAGAAAGTCCAGCCTTTCTGTCAGGTGTGTTTCTCACGCTCATCAGAACCAAAGGCAATGCATCTGGCCGTTTCAGATTTGTAGATGCACACGTTTTTGTAAGTTGTGCCTTCAGGGTACCATTCATTTGCTCTAATAATCCAAAAGCTTCAGGGTGATAGCTACAGTGCAACTTCTGCTCAATGTTTAAGGCTGAACATAGGAATTTTATCACCTCATTTTTTAAGTGACTTCCTCTGTCTGATTCTACAGAGGTCGGAAACCTGAAGCAAGGAATTACCTCCCTAAGTAAAAGCTTTGCTACTGTGAGATTATTATTTCTATGTGTGCAGTAAGCTTCAATCCAGTGACTAAAATGTAGACAATCACAAACCACCACACACAGGCATCTCAATAACATCCATTTGCATTCTGTTGAATGGACCTCCTACTCTTCCAATGTGACTCAAATTAACAAAAGTTCTCTTTCCCACAATAATTTTTTGGCATGTAACACATCTCTGACAAATTGCTCACTAACCTGTCTAAACTTTGGACAGAACCAGGATTGCTTAAATGTGTGAATCATTGCCAATGTGTGCTTGACCATGATAGTATCTTGCCATTTGCATCAGTAAACAGTTTGGCAAAACCTCTCGTCCTTCATTTGAACCCCTTTGTGTCTTTGAAAACATTTCAATTCTATCCAGCTTTTCTTTTCATCTTCAGAAACATTTTCTTGCAAACTTTTGATTTCCTTCATGTATCAATCACAGTTAACATGTACTTTGTATTTACTTCATCATCTTTTAGTTCTTTCCATTCTTCATTAAAAGAAATGCAGTTCAACGCGCACAACCTCGCGTCTTGGTCTGCATGAGCATTTCCCATTGAAACTAAATCTTTTGATTTCTGGTGTGCACCGCATTTAACCACAGCAATATTCTCAGATAATTGTAGGGCTTGCAACAAATCATAAATTCTATCACCATTTCTAATAGGTGAGTAAGAAGAGGTCATGAAACCTCTCTGTGACCACAACTGCCCAAAGTCGTGCACTGCACCAAATCCATATTGATTGTCTTTGGAAATTGTAACTTTAAGCTGTGCAGAAATTCATCATGCTCTAGTAAGAGCCACTAATTCAGCCACTTGTGCAGAAAATACTCTTTGAAGCCATGAAGCTTTGAGAGTACCAGAAATTGAGCACAGAGAATTTCCAGATTTTAATGTTCCCACATTATCTCTTAGATAAGAACCATCGACAAAAACAATTTAATCATTTCCCCCTAACGAGGTATCATGAATGTCAGATCTGGGTTTCATGCACAATTCAGTAACCTCCAGATAGTCATATTCAACCACTTTCAGTTTTTCGATGTTACCATTGTCTACTGAGAGCAAGGTTGCTGGGTTCAATGCTGACACACCTCTTCAGGATAACATTTGGAGAGCCTAAAATCAACATCTCATACTTCGTGAGCTTTGCATTTGTCAAATATTGGGCCTTTGTTTGGGTGAGCAAAACCTCTACAGAATGCGGGACAAGGACAGTTAAATAATGTCCTATCACAATACTCTCAAACCGTGTATGAGTGACAAACCAATCACAGCCACAGTCCGCAAACAGCCCAGTAAAGCTGCTACAACTTGGTCCAAGCTAGCAGAAAAATATGCTACAGGGCGATTTACACCACCATGTACCTGTACAAGAACGGAAAGGGCACCAAAATCATGCTCACGACAAAACAACAAAATTGGTTTAGTGTAATCAGGCATTCCCAAAGCTGTGCTAGCACCAACTCTCTCTCAGCTCAGTGAAGGCTTTCAAACAAGCTTCTCAAAAGACACTGGGTCATTTATATCTTTGTAAGTCAGTCTCTGCAATGGCTTTGAAATAACAGATAAATTAGGAATCCATTTGCGACAGTAACTCACCATTCTGAAAAACATTCTGACATCTCTTTGTGTAACTGGAGGATTCACTTGCAAAATAGTTGTAACTCTTTCTCTGGAAATTTCCTTGCACCTTTCTCTCTTTGGTGACCGAATATTTCACTTTTTTCTGACAGTACTGTAATTTCCCTGGCGAAACATTGGCCCTCATTATGACATTAGCGGTAAATCCCACTTACTGCCACAGTGACGCCCACCAACATACCGTCGTAGAGGCGAACACCCGTTCACCTTATTATGACACACATACACCAAACCAACAGAATACTGCCACAAATACAAATCTGCCAGACCAAAGGTAAGTGTAAAACTGTTGGTACGAACACCCATACCGTTACGCCAACAAAACAACACCCTGCACATTATTACCCACAAATCACCACAACGGACATTCAACAGTGGTAAACCATTGGTGCGGTCAAAACGGCGACCCAAATACAAAACAACACAACATTGGCCAATACCAAAAACACACACCTGACACTGATACACACACCACACGCACCCACCAACTGCACTATAAAACACACACCCACATAACCCACAGCCCTTTGCTAACACAAAAAGAAACCAAGAGATATCCACGCAAACCACAGACACAACTACACACACACCACAAACACCCATTCATCTATCACGCACCCCACACCCCACCACACTACACAACACCCTCTACACAACACACACCACACAACACCCATGTCCCCACAAAGGCACCCCTGTTTCACTGAAGAGGAGTTGCGGGTCATGGTGGAGGAAATAGTCAGGGTAGCGCCACAGCTGTTTGGAGCACAGGTACAGCAAATCTCCATTGGCAGGAAGATGGAGCTATGGCGGAGAATCTTGGACCGGGTGGATGCCATGGGACAGCATTCACGAACAAGGGAAGACATCAGGAAGAGGTGGAACAACCTACGGGGGAAGGTACGTTCCATAGCAGCAAGGCACCATCTTGCTATCCAGAGGACTGGCGGTGGACCTCTACATCCTCCCCTACAGCTGATATCATGGGAGAAGCAAGTCTTGGCAATACTGCATCCTGAGAGACTCACAGTAGTTGTCGAGGACTGGACACTGGTGAGTCAATTTTACTACCAATCCCCCCATACCTGCATGCCACCACCAATCCTCACCCTGACACCCATCACTTCACTCCATCCCACATAGTGCACCACCACAATTAACCAACTTGAATGCTAAGCCCTGCATGCCATACCCACTGCAAGCACATCACTCCCAGCCCTGCATGTACACCCACCACCAATGCATGCACAGTATGGAGAGCTAACAATCCCACAGTACATCACCATACATAAACAAAGGTGGCAGGGAAACAGCAACAATATAGGGGAAGCTAGGGATGCCGAATATGAATCAGACTTGTAGCATCATACACCACTTATATCCCCACAGGTGCCCCAGCCAATCTCAGTGGCGAGGAGGTGCTACAGCTACTCAGTCCCCTACCAGAAGATGCCCCCAGTGATGACAGCAACTCTGGAGCTTTGGATTTGGATGAACTCCCTGGCCCATCAGGGACCACTGGTCAGTTGGTTACCCCAGCCCATACCCAGTCCACCATATTGCTTCCCCCCTCAGTATCCAACACCACAGCAGCCCCCCAACTACGCCACACCTCTGTCCCCAGGACACACCAATCAGCAGTGTGCCCACCTGTACAGGGACCCCAGTCCACACCTCATAGGCAAGACAAGCAGGTTCCTGGGGTCAGTGGCAGTGGGTACACCGTTCAAGGGACACAGGCACAGGGGCCAGGGACATTCAGTGGACAGCTGTACACCAGGGGGAGGACCTAGGGAATCGACTGTTTAGGAAGCACTTACAAATTTCTTGGAGGCTTACCAACAATCCTAGGACAAGATGGGTCAGGTGATAGACATCTTGCAGGAGAACCAGCGGCTGCAGGAGGAACACCACTAAGAGATCAGGAAAGAATTGCAGGCCCTCAACATAACCATGGTCTCCATAGCAGGGCTGCTGGGTGATATGGCCAACATCATGAGGGACTATACATCAGACCAGTGGGCCCCTTCCACTAGCCAGTCAACTGAACAGCCCTCCACATCTGCTGCAGCTAGTGTACAGGAGGCCCTGCCACAGGAGCCACAGGCCACCAGCACCCCTCCCCTGCAGAAGGTGAACCACCACGCAAACTTTCCATGCGACCCAGACAGACTCCAGAGACATTTGCCAAGATCAAGACCACCGCCAGGAAATGAGACTCTCCTGAATGTCCCCCTTGTATCCCACCCTGTCACATTGTCCACTTTGAACTGCCATTGCTCCCCTTTCATTGGGCTCTTGAACACAGGACCCGTGCTACAAACAGAGTGGACCAATAGCCTGGACTTTCCTCTACCATCACCCCATTCCATTGTACTATTTCGTCATAATTTTCACTTCAATAAACACCCTTGAACACAACTTGAGTAATAGTGCTTAATCTGACAGATATGTGCAATGTTTTGAACTGTTTCATCCAAATGGCCTGTAGCACTTTGTATGCATCACATTAGTACACAATTGTAACCACACCAACATCTGCAAAATGGGAAGACATAGGTGACAGTCAGTTGGGATACTAAGGAAGTATCAAGGAAAAATAATGTATTAGAGGAATGGTCAGTTCTATTGTCTCACCTGTGTGTCATTGGAAGTATTGCTGTATAACTGATGTCCTGTTGTCCACATCCTCTTCCTCTTCCTCTTCACCCTCACTGTCCTCATGGTCCACTGCTGCCACAGGAGCATTTTCATTCTCCTCCTCCTGCAGATAGGGCACATGTTGTCTGATGGCCAGGTTGTGCAACATGCAGCATACAACAACTATCTGGCAGACCTTCTCAGGGGAATAGCAGAGGGATCCACCTGTCAGATGGAGGCATCTGAACCTGGCCTTCAGAAGACCGAAGGTCTTTTCAATAATTCGCCTGGTACGCCCATGAGCATCATTATATCTATTTTCAGCCCCTGTCCTCGGATTCCTTACAGGGATCAAGAGCCAGGACAAATTTGGGTAGCCAGAGTCACCTGCAATAAGTGAGGGACAAACATTAGCCTTGCACAGTGGCATGGGGGATGACTCCTGAAGGCATACACTAACATACATTGGGTGGGTGCTCACCTATTAGCCACACTCTGTGCCTCTGTAGTTGTGCCATCACTTGTGGGATGCTGCTATTCCTCAGGACGAAGGTGTCATGCACCAACCCAAGATACTTTGCAGTGACGTGGGAGATGTACTTGTCAGCCAGGCACACCATTTGGACATGGAGTGAGTGGAAACTCTTCCAATTCCTGAGCACCTGATCATAGGCTCATGGGGTTAAAGCTGCTATATGTGTTCCCCAATAACATTTGGAATATGTCGCATTGCATAGAATCCAGCCTTCACGGTGGCCAAATCTTCCACTTTGGGGAAAGCAATGTAGCTGCACATGTGTTTGAGCAAGGCAGCCAAAACCCTTGCCAGCACTACTGAGAACATTGGCTGTGACATTCCTGCAGCCAAGCCCACTGTCACTTGGAAAGAGCCAGTTTCTAGGAAATGGAGCACTGATAAGACCTGCACAATAGGGGGGATCCCAGTGGGATGACAGATATCAGATATCAGATCAGGCTCCAAGTGAGCACACAGCTCTGTGATTGTGGCCCTGCCCAGTCCATAGGTCAGTATTATGTGCCTGTCCTCCAGTGTAGCCAATTCCACAAGGGGTTTGTACACAGGGGCTTGCCTCCTCCTCCTGTTCCTTGGCAGTGGTAGGTACCTAAGGTACACAAGAGTGAGAAGGGAGTGATAAAATGAACAATGGAACCACCACTTCAGTGTACATAGAGCATGCATGTAACTGGACAATGTAAATGGATAAGTATGTACAATCGACAGCAATGACACAGTTTTCATTTTAAAATTGTGTACCAGCACTATAACATGGCGACCGCCTGTCCTGTATGTAGAGACAGGTGGAAGTAATGTAACTCTGCCGGCGTTGGGTGTCATGGCGGAAGGCGGTCTTGCACTGCCGCGCTATTCTTCATTGGCTAAAATGGGGCTCTATGAAGTACAGTATCCAATGAGGATCACCGGCGGCGGTGACGGTGTTCACCATCATGGCCGTGACTGCCATTTTCTAACTATAACCTCACTTGATTCCTGACTTTCCACAGGACAACACCTCCACTGTGTGTGCTGCTGTGACCTGTGTCTGGAACCTGCCATGGCCCGTGTGACATGGGAAAGGGCCCCTGCCTTCACTTCGGAGGAGTTAGAGCACCTGGTGGATGGGGTCCTACCCCTGTATGGACAGCTGTATGGGCCTCCAGACCAACAGGTGAGTACACCACGGGGACGTTGCATGCAACAGGGCTGAATGGAAATGTGTGTGTGTGGTAGCAGTGTATCATTTGGGTGGGGGGGGTATGGCTGGTGGTAGTGTACATGCAGGACTCCAGGTGATGTGTGTGCCTGATGAGGGGAAATTATTTTTGTAGGCCATATGTGTGATAGGCTGGACTGTATGTTTAATGGTGACCTCCTGTCTGTGTTTCCTCTGCAGGTGAGTGCCCATCAGAAGAAGGGATTGTGGCGTGCCATCACCAAGGACATGCAGACCCTGGGGGTCGATAGCAGATGGGGCACCCACTACATGAAAAGGTGGAAGGACCTGAAACGCTGGGCCCGCAAGACTGCGGAGGCCCAGCTGGGGATGGCCTCTCAATGAGTGAGGGGTGCCTGTTGGAACCTTACCCCCCTGATGGCCTGCATACTAGCTGGATGGGCACTTGAGGGCACAATGGGGTAAGTCTAGTGTGTGTGACAACCATCTTTGTTGCCTGGCATGGGATTCTGGTGGTGGGTTTTGGTCAGTGGGTGCCCCCATATGTCAGCTTATACATTGCTGTGTGGTCCAGCTCAGGGAAAACGGGTGAATAGCAAAATCTGGATAGCTAGCTAGGTGGCATTCCATGTCGGACAGGGCTTAGTAGGTCCCAGGAGAGATGCAGGTGGCGGTGTTTGGCTCTCATCCTGCTGTGCTACCTCGCCAATGGAATGCCAGTGTGGTGCATACTGCTCAATCTTTGTCCCGGTGTGTGATGTTGATGTGTATGCCATCTGTGGTGTTGGTGCTGTAATTGACCAAGTGCTCCATTTCATTCTCCCCCCCTATTTTCTTCTGTCATCCTGTCCATGTGTGCATCCTCTGGCGAAGGAGAAGGGCAACAGTGACTGAGGGAGTTGCAGCCCACGGGACCCAGGAAGCAGAGTCCACAGACGCTGAGGGGACCAGTGGGACAGAGGGCCGAGGGGAGCACCACGGCGGGGACAGGAGGTGACAACACTGACTCTGAAACCTCCTCCAATGGGTGCTCCCTGGTGGTGATGGGCACCTCTGGAACCAGCCCAGCTACACCCGCCACCCCTGTACCTCTGTACCAGCATCGCCCTCCAAGTAGCCCCCCCACCATGTTGCCCATGTGCGCTCACCCTGGAGGGTGGGCATCTCCTTCACCACTGGCACCTCAGGGCCTGCCCCAGTCAGCCCTGCTGCCCTCACTTAGGAGGCTATTGACCTCCTGAGATCCATCTCTGTAGGGCAGTCAACCATAGTGAATGCCATCCAGGGGCTAGCATCCCAGATGCAGTAATGCAGTGCCTTCCTGGAGGGCATTCACTGTGTCTTGGCAGCCCTACAGAGATCGTTTCAGGCTCTGGCCTCCTCTCTGATGGCAGCCAGTGTCCCTGATCCTACTGTCCCCCCTCCAACTACCACTTCCCAATCCCAGTCTCCTCAACCCCAACCCATGCACACATACAGACAAGAATGCACACAAAACATCACACAAGAGTGGCACAGACAAACACAGGCAGCACACTTCTGTCCACACGCACCCAGCACTCAGATGCACACACAACAACCACTGCCTCTATTGTCTCCCCATCCTCCTCCTCCCTCACAGTCACATCAACACTCACACCTGCATGCACTGCATCAACTGTCCCAGGTCCTCCCACCTGTACAGCCTTGTCCACAGTCACCACAACAACAGACCCAAAGACATGTAACACACACGCCACATGGGCATTCAATACCACCACCATCACCACCTCATGCAGAACACCCACCTCACTTACAGACACCACCTCAACATACATCCACACGTCCTGTTTGTCCTCCCCCACCCTGTCTGCTCCCTCTCCAAAGATGCATAAATGCTCCCACTCAGGCACCCAACAGCCATCCACCTCACACATGCACACTGTCCATGCACCTGCACCCAAGTCCAGCACACCTCCGTCTCCTCTGTCAAAGCCACAAGCACCCACACAAACAACAGACAGTTGCACACACAACAACATCCACTGTCTCCACTGTCTCCCCCTCCTCCTCCTCTCTTACAGTCACATCCGCACTTCACCTGCATGCACTGCATCAACAGTCCCAGACCCTGCCACATGTACACCCTTGCCCACAGTCACCACAAGAGCAGACTGGCAGACATGCACCCCACACACCACATGCGCAGTCCCCACCACCATCATCATCACCACCTCATGCAGCAAACCCACCTCACTTGCAGACACCACCACAACATCCATCCACACATCCTTTGTCCTCTCCCACCCTGGCTGCCCCCTCCTAAGAAACCCAAACGCTTGCACTCAGACCCCCAACAGCCATCCACCTCACACACGCACACTGACCATGCACCTGCACCCGAGTCCAGCAGACGTACATCCCCTACAACCACTCATTTAACCTCCACTCCCATCCCTCCTCCCACGTCCCACCCCAAAGTGACTAAGAAGCTTTTCCTTGCCCATCTTGACCTCTTCCCCCTTCTCCCATCCTGCCCGTAAGTGCAGGATCCCAACCACCCAGCCCAACACCTCATCCAACCAGTCTGCCACTGGTCCCACCAAGAAATCTGCTGCTGGCACTAATGGGCCCCTGAGTGGGATGGCAGCCACTCCCAGTAAGACCAAACCTCCACCTCAAAAATTGAGGTCTAGGGTGGTGAAACCTAAGGGACAGAGGACAAGGTCAGTGGAGGCACCTCCTAGACTTGGAGGCAAGGACACAAGTCACATGACAAAGGCCAAGGGGGTCCGTCACAGGAAAGAACCCAGGGACCCCCATCCACACCTGAGGGCAAGGAGCCCCCTCCACCACCTGAGGGCAAGGATCCCCATCCACCACCTAAGGCAACGAGCCTCCTCCAGCACCTGATGACAAGGAGCCCCCTCCACCACCTGAGGACAAGGAGCCTTCTGTACCACCTGAGGCCATGTAGCCCACCCTCCAGGGACTGTTAGGCAAGGAACCCCCTCTAGAACCAATGGGCATGATACCCACTCCAGAGACTGTGGCCTAAACCTCCCCTCCAGAGACCTTTGAGCAAGGAGCCCCCTCCAGAACCAGTGTGCATGATACCCAGTCCAGAGACTGTGGCCTACAACTCTCCTCCAGAGACTATTGGGCAAGGGACCCCCTCCAGAACCAGTGGGCATGATCCCCACTCCAGAGACTGTGGCTTAAAACTCTCCTCCTCAGACTATTGGGCAAGGAGCCTCCTCCTAAACCAGTGGGATTGTTACCCACTCCAGATACTGTGGCCTAAAACTACCCTCTAGAAACTATTGGGCAAGGATCCCCCTCCAGAACCAGTGGGCATTATACCCACTCCAGGTGAGGTGCCCCCCAAATTCCTTCTCCCTGAGGTGCCTGCCCATTTCTAACATGATGCCCCTGAACAGTGGAGTCCGGATGATGTCAGGAGTCAAGTTGGGGCTTGGACAATGCCCTGTAGCCCTTTGGTACTTTGGACTGGCTTTTGGCCCAATCTGTACATTGATGTCTACGTTTTGATTTCATTATTCATTATGGTGGCTGTTGGCAGCAAATTACAGTGTTAGTACTTCAGATTTGTGTCCTTGCATTCTTTGCTCGTGAGTCCTGTTACAGTCGATTTACTCTGCAGCTGGTTATATGTGTGTGGTGTGTCTGTGTGATGTGTGTTGTGCGTGTATGTGTCACTCTCCTTTTCCTCCCTGCCTCCGTTGTGTGCTAGGTGGCTGTACTCACCGTCGGCAGCGGCGCTCCAGGACAGCCATGGTGTGGTAGAGCATCGGGAAGAGTTAGAGTTCCGGTTCCCTGGTGGCCGCAGAGTCCTCTGTGTCCCTGTAGGTGAGTGTTTTGTTTTCTGTGATGTGTTTCCACCAAGCTTTTGATGGCATTGCTACCTCCCCGGAAATCCTGGCTGTTTGTAATATCATAATATGGTGGGCAGTACATTGACTTCCGTCTTGCTGTAGGTGGCTACCACCGTGTTTGGTGCTCGTACCGGGGTGGCGTTTGATGTGGTACATTGGCTGTCTACAGGAGGTCTCACCGCCATGGTCATAATTTGGCAGTAATTACCGCCAGGCTGTTGGCGGTATTACCAGCCCTTTTCAGTGGTGGTCGGTACGCTGCCAATGTCATAATGACCACAATTATGTCCATTCTCATCCAAATAATTCAATAAAGCAATAGTATCTTGCCTGCCTACTTCGTTCTTTGAAGCAACCAAAAAATCATCAATGTACTGAACTAAAGCTAATTGGAAAGGCATTTCCAATGATTCCAAATTATTTTTCAACACCTGATTAAATAAGGACGGAGATTCTGAAAAGCCTTGTGGGATCCTACACCAGGAATACACATCATCACAGAATTTAGAACAGAAAAGAAAATGACTATCCTCATGAAGAGGCACTGAGAAAATGCTTGTGAAAGTCCACCACTGTGAACCATTCTGCGTCACATGGGATCTGAAACAAAATCACTGCTGGATTTGGTACCAATGGACAACATTTGACCACTATGTCAATAATTTTCCTCAAATCTTGAACCATTCTAAGTTTCCCACTTGGTTTTCGCAAACCCATAATAGGAGAATCACAGGGGCTTCTCAGTACTTCTTTCAGAACTCCCTGTTTCACAAAATCTGCAATTACAGGAATAACTCCTTCAATTACATCTGGTGCCATATGATGCTGAAGAGTTTTTCAGAAAAAACTGCATTAGCTTTAACTGTGACTTTAACTGGCTCAACTCCTCTGATCAGACCAATGTCTTTCCCAGAAAGATCCCAAACTTTTAATGTAACTGTACCCTGTAGGTCAATTGGCAGATCTTGTACGATAAATGCAGTATAGAAATTAATCAGTGGAAATTTGTAATTAACTAAATCACATTTAATTTGCATAGAATCATCATGATCATCATTATTCATCTCAATAGCAATTCCATCATTTATACAGGTAATCAAACATTTTGTTTTGCACAACAGGTCTCTTCCCAATAAGGAAACTTGACATGAGTCACAGACTACAAATTTGTGCACGCCTTAAAAATTACCCATTTTTAACAGAAACTGGTTTAGTAATCTGGTTTGTCAGGAATTGATTTGCAACTCCTACAATTTGCACTGTTTTCCCAGAAAGTGTCACATTGGGAATTTCTGCAGTTCACGTATAGCTCCTGTATCAACTAGGAATGAAACCTGATGACCCATTACTTATCCAGTTACATAAGGACACTTTTGATCTACTTCTTATGAAGCTGCTAACACACATTCTTCTACATCCGAACTTTCACTCTTCACTTCATCATTCGATTAATCCTCACTATATAGTGTGAATTGTTGTACTGTCTGATTACTTAGTTTTAACTTTTGACCTGTATTCTGCTGAGGAAGCATCATCTGCCACTGTACCACTGGAGCTTGAGGTATCTGCATTTGTTGCTATGGTATCATTTGTATTTGTGGCTGCATTTGCAATGACTGTGGCACCTGAACATGTGGCACTTGTATCTGTTGCATCGGTTGGGGCACTGCATTTGCTGAGGAATCTGCATTTGACTATTTATGTTTAGGACAGTTAAATGAGGACCCCTTATTCTTGGTCCTCTTAAAAATTGGAAGAAGATTATTTTCATTCATTTGTGTAACAACACTTTCCTGTACCATTATTGGACACTCCCATTTCTAATGCTCGAGGCCCCCGCAAGGGTGAGAAGCTATCATCCTTTTCATTGTCTGCATATCACCTAGATTAACAATAATATTCATATGGACGTCACGGTTTTCCATTTCCACCATGACCTCTGCCTCATGCCTGACCCTGATTTAGAATCACCAGCATGTTTCCTTGTTGAGAAAAAATTCCCTGCATTCCTGATTGTGCTGCTTTAATCTGCATCACCATAGCCTTCTCCTTCAATTTCTTCTGCTTCATTTCAAACTCATCGTTACAGTATTTAGCAAACTATAATATTTTATCAGCTAGTTTTGCTTGCCAGCAAATCAGATGACTCCTAAGCATCTGGCTAATTTCAGGTCTCAACCTTTCAACAAATCTGAACACAAAATGAATCATGTCTTTGGGCTCAATTATTTCTATACCACTGTAATGTTTAAATGCTTGCAGCAATCTCTAATAATAATTATTTATTGACGCATTTGCTTCCTGAACTGTCCTATGAATTCTCTGCCAATCAATACTTTTAGGAGAAATTCTTGTTTTCAAAAATTCAATCACTTTGTAATAGTATTTCATTACATCAGAAGATGGTGCACCTATAACTGGATCTTGTGGAGGTTCTCTTGTTGGCCAGTCAACAATCTTCTTACATTCAACCCACAAATCAGCTGGGACCACTATTTCTAACAAGGATTTCAAATCCTCCCACAGGCATTTTGCGAGTTTCATAAATCTATCTGTCTGCTGATACCATTCCACTAGTTTCTCTCTCAATCTCTGGTAGTCATTTGTAAATGACAAAATATCACTCTTGCTCCAAGGAACATGTACATGAATTTCTCTCATTGGTAATATATTTACTGGATTATCAGTCTGCTGCACATTAGTATTTGAATTCGCAGATTCCTTTTTCTTCTGATCTCTTTTCTTTACCCATCTACCTTCCCATTTGTCCAATGCTCCCCATGTTTCAATATTCTAAATTAATTCCTTAATATGAATTTTGATTCCTGGTATTCTCATGTTCTCAGTATCTTTTGAATCAAATTCTAACCTGTAACTTCTTTTCAGTGGCTTTGCTTTCTCAATTTCTATTTCATATTTCTCTGCAAGTTCTGATAATTTCTGGTGCATTTATCCTGCTCTGTTTGTTACATTTTTACCCATGTAGTATAACTCATCTTCATTATATGAGTCAATTCTATTTAACTCAAGTGTTCCTTCAATCATTTAATTCTAATTTGTCTTGCCATGTTCAATGAATTTGCCCCTTCAGCATTCATTTTTGCTCCACTCATTTTTTCCAATCAGTCCGTTAACTGCTGAGCTGTCAAACCTTGTAATTAGACATTATAATTTACATTGGGCACACTCTGTGGAACAATACATGGAGTCTCAGGAGTCATCAGAAACAAATTTAAATTCAAATCTGACATTCCCAAATTCTGTGAAGTCCTAGAATAATTTAAATCAGTCAGTGGACCTGTCTTCTCAAAAGTCTGATTTCTTCGAGACATGACTCCCGTAGTAACATTGAGTCTCTTCATTTCTGTATTTGAATTAAAAAGATTCTGTACATTACTCTATTTCCCTGGGCAAACAATGGAACAACAGGACCAATAGTAACAGGTTCTGTTAATGCTTCTGGACTTGATTGAACATTCTGATTTCTCGAGTAAATTACTCCAGAATTTTGACCTGACAGCATTGAATAATTTGTCTGTGATAATGTTACAGGTGAATATCTTTGCATTGTCTGAACCTACACTGGAGCCATTGAACTAGGTGTGGACTCCACTTGAACCATCATTGGTTTCTGGTAAATCTGTGAGATCTGTGATGATTGCACCACTGGTACTGTTATGCTTGGTGAAGAAGTTACAACAGGAATTGTAGGATAGCCTACAAGTAGCTCAAGCTGAGTCATAGGTGTTTGAGTTACCGTAATAGCAGGGACGTTATTTGACTTTGTGTTACTACAACTAGTACTGAAGCACTTGGACCAGTACTAGTGCCTGGACCTATCTCTTGTGCTGCATTTGGTAGAGGGTCACATCTCAATAACTGCATTATGAATTCATCATCATCTGAATCATCATCATAAATCAATGATTTTGTAGCCTCATCTGATTTTAACTCATCTTCAGAAGAGTCCTTATTCGTTGTCTTTATCTTTTGCCTGACACTGCTCTCTTTCTCTTGTGTAATTGCAGGAAACATCCCGATTCCCAGAAGGTTTCAATTCTCCAAAATGTTTGCTCATTGTCCCACATTGCCTCTAAAAATGACTTCTCAACTTTTCTCATTCTTCTTTCAAATGTAAACTTTTCTTGTTGTCTGGCCACTAACTCTCAAATGGCTAAAGCTTCAAATTGTGCTGGTCTAGGAGGAGGTTTTAATTCATACAGCACTCTTCAAATTCTCTACAATTCTCATATTGAAAGTTCCACAGGCAGGAAAGGCTAAGCACCCTTCCTTCTCTGTAATTTTGCACCACTGTTTTTACCAAATACATGCTGCGGTACCTTTCTCTTCAATTATGATGTATACCTTCTGGCGGGGCAATTTCTCCTACTCTAAATGGAATGAAAGCATCTCCCTTAAGCGCACTCTTTAATGCTTTGAAAAATGTTATTTTTACTTTAATTGGGCTTAAAAATACAATTTAAATTCAAAACAGGAAGCAATTCAATCCCAAAACCCTTTTCCCTTGCCTCTCTCAACTAATAATGCTTCACTATTGTCCACCAATCTGTTCATGGCTCCTTTTCACCAGCCGAGCTATCCCTTCGCTGACCTAGTGACGTCACACTCACACGCACAGCGGCTGACAAAGTCTTGCAGACTCACCTTCCAAAACTCGATTCACACAGAACCTAACGCAAAATATTGCGAGCAGAAAAGAAAACTCAACACACCAACTTGTCTGCTTGCTGCAGGTAGGGAACACAATCACTTCAGAAGCTTAACAAATATTTTGATTGCAGCTTTTAGCTCTAACAACTGCTCATTCGATCTTTGCTTTCTCTGATTCGCAAGTAAAATTCGACCAGCAAATTCTACTCTTGACGAATACTAGATACTCCTTGTGCACTTTGGAATCACCAATATGTGTCAAACTAACACTCCCTTTGACACACGCTCTAGGAGTACTATTTGTCAACCACACCCGATTTATACAACAACAACAATCAAGTATGTAAGAGACATTTGTCCAACACTCAATACTTCGGAGTCTTAGACCACGCAGGGTCAGTATACCAACAACCACATCAGCAATTTTTGAGCACAAAGCACCACTCTTAATTGAAGCACAATGGCTTCCTTACATACAATCTTTGGAGTATGCACACTCCCTAAAAAACTACGTTGGAGTATGCAAACGCCCTAATTCTCACAAACATCATATTTCACCTGAGATTTGCTAAAGCAGTGCAAGTGCAAACCCTATTCCAAATACAAATCACACAAGGAACCCTGGTAACAGCCTCAGACATGCATTGGCAACACCAAATTTCTAAATTTCAAATTTTCAACAAACACTGGTAAAACCAAATCTCCTGATTCTTTCTAAATGACATATAACTTATAAAAACAGGACGTTTCCCTCTTAATGAGACAAAACCATCAGATGATACCCTCCTATTGAGACATAAGCATCCTCTGCTGCTCCCAAAATTGTGGGTGTGTTCAACCTTATATTTCTTTTGATAATTTATTTATAAGATTACATGTATAGGGTAACCATCAATTACCCTTAGAAATCTTTGGACTCAGATAGGAGTGAGATACCATCGCAACAGTTAACATCAATAGGATCATATCAATAAACATCACTTTCAATATTGGAGTCGGTAATTTATACACACCATGACCTATGTGGCCATGAATCACTACACCAGTTTAATAAACTTCAAACATTTATTGTCCTTTAGATTAACAATGCTAAAATCACGTAAATCAAATGCAAGACCAAATTATATAAGTACAGAAACAATACAGGATGACCAAATCTTTTAAAGAATTTTAACCTAGACAGAATATTTATCATTAATCATTCAAAAACCACAATGCAAAATAACAACAATAAATAATGAATGATAGAAAATGGAATACATTTAGTTATCACAGATGAATTGTTTACAATCAATTTATATGAAACAGTTGAATTTTGAAAACATCTAACTACAGTGCCAACCAAAAATAGCGGTTGGGTTTTCTAAAAGGAGAAAACATACAAATCTTCAAGAAAGACAAATGCATATTTGGTTATACCTCTCCCAAATGGATCAGCAAGCAGTGATGTCTTCATCAGTGGAGCATCTTCTGGTCTTCTTCATTGGGCAGTTTCATAATAGGGAACAGTTCGTAATGTTTGGCCTTGATGCATCTGAACTGTCAATGACAGAGAGCTAAGGACACAGCACTTCATTACACTAGCCGAGTAAAGGAAAATTGGAACTTTCATCCCCGCAGTTTTCCTGTATTAAATCCCTATAAAGTAACTAGCTAACTTTCTATTGGCCAATCTGTGGGGTGGTTTAGGTCAAAACCAATTAGCTTCTCTCTAAGTTTCTGAAGTATCTTTTCTTCATTTTCTCCATTCACGATTGGATCATCTTCTCCCACTGCAGTCACCAGTTTCTGCAGTAGAATACAATTGTGGCAGGTTATAAAAGAGCACTGAAGACTATTGTTTCTCTGTACACATTATCTCATCCCAGGAAGACAAACAAAAGTTACAATATAAGAACATAACTTTTTCACAGTGAGCAAGTCACACAGGATGCGTAGAGAAACATTTTTTGCAGAGTTAACGCTTTTAAAATATTACCTCTGGAAAATTACTAAACTGTGAGGCCTTTCAAAACCAGTGCTAAAACATTAAGAATAAAATATTTCATAATATTTAAACTATTAATCCTTTTAGTACATTTTAATATTCATTTTTCAGTACATGTAATTATGAATAAACAAAATGCATTTATATTAGACAGTTATTTTCTCATATTTATATATGTTGTTTATGATGTCCACATATCAGCTACATGTTTTTATTTATTAATACATGATTTTCAAACAACCTTTTATTATATGTTATTTCACACTATATTTTAATGACACAATTTTTATTAACAATGTTTGCAAGCCAACAGTCCGAACCTCTGCAGCAGTCCCATACACCATACCATGCCAAGAAGAAAGACACAGACACCCTACCCAAACTGAGGAACTCTGACCTATATAGTCTTGCAATGACCTCCATATAAGGATGCAATATAATAACTACACCATTTTGACCATAATATATGCCTCTCAATTCCACTCAGTATTAGAAGTTCTTGCTGCCACTCAGCACTTGAAAACCTGCTTCCTAACTGATTAAATGAAGGACTCTAACCATAACGTCCCAAACACATCACAAAGAGACCTGTGTAGACCAAAAAGATCTGCCCCACATTGCTGGTATCTGGAAGACGTAAGCATGGTTGACCATATAGCTCCCAAATAGTTGCATGCTCTGTGCATAGACATACTATAATGTCAATGAAAAAAGGATGAATATAATGCAGTGTGTCCCGGCAAATCTCTTTATTTGATGGCTCACATTTACAACCATGTAAAGAAGAACTGTAACACAGTCTTTATGGTAAGATATCTGATTTTCATCCCTTTTGTCTGAGCCTTTTACCTTGTCTTGCCCTGTAAAATCTGAAAGTGGATGACCTCCTGCATTTGGAAATTGGACTGAGAAACTAAGAGAAAAAAAGTCTATCACAATAAAGAGACTTGCAGCTAATAAGGGCTCCAAGCATACTACTAACTATAAAAATGTGCTGCTTTCTCTCACACATCCTCATCTATCATATTGCCAATCACTGCGTCACATAAGACGATAACCACACCTCTGTGTTCATCAAGCATTACATGGAAACACTTCCCATACAGGCTCAAATCAACAACAACACACTTCTAACCACACATCCACAAAGTGTTGCATAATATCCATAAAGGGTAGATTCAATAGAGACATAGGGCTTGATTCACAAAGGTCACCTTAGGTGTTTTTGGTATTCACAAAGGTGTTCAGCGCCGACTGTGGAGAGACCACCCCGATTGCAGAAAATCCCCATTCATAAAGTTACTACTCATAAAAACGTAAAATTAGACTAAAGTCTAAGGGCCTCATTTCGGAGGCCTGTGGAGCAGGGCGGTACAGCAAGTGCCTTGCTGTGCCACCCAGCACCACCGGGAAAGACCAGAAATGTGCCATATCTACAAGATACAGTGCATTTCTGTCCTCTCCCCCCACGTGGGCCACAAATTGCTGCCTAGCACCAACACAGGGACCTTTGTACCTTGGTGCAAGGATGTCTGTGCTGTGGAGATGATTGTTTTTGTGCAGGGAGGGATACCTTACTGCACAAAAACAATCACAGGAGGTGTTTTCCACTTTTTATGCATGCTGCAGAATGCAGCACACATAGAAAGAGGAAAAAATGGGGAGAAATAAAGATATTTCTCCTTGTTGCGTCATTCTTACGCTACCCCTGAGGTGGAGGAGGAATCTGATAACTTGTAAATCTGGGAATGCGTCAGATTCCTTCGGAATCCATGAGTGTTGCGTGGGAACACCCCCAAGCAATCTCCCTTTCATGCAGTGTTATGCATGAAAGGGGTCCATACTTACAAGGCCATGAAAAGCCACGCAAGTACGGGCTGGCACACTGTGCCACCGGAGCATCAAAAAAAATACTGTCAGGTGGCACAGTGTGCTGCTAGGGCCTCCTAAATGAGGCCCTAAGTTTACCTTTGTGATTAGAGCCCACAGATGTGTGCTTGGGAACGCATCTCTCTCGTTTGTCTCAAACAGCCAGTTTACACTTAAAAGTACGTTTTATTTTAGGGTTTTGGCTGTTACCCTCATTGTATAACATACTGGGGCATATTTTGGTCTGGAATCTGTCCTCATGGTATCTAGTGCCAACTGTAAGCAGGAAATTAGATCGCTCCAGGCATATCTGATCTACAAGGGTTCCTCTCTACTCTGCCAAGTTTTTTTCTGATGTAGAGAACCATTCTGGCTGCGGGCGGGTGCCAGCTGGTGAGGGCGATGATGTCTGGCTCAGCAGAGAACAGGGCAATGCAAGAAAGAGAACATGAGACGAACCTGGCATGAAGAGTAGAGGCACTCTTATGCCTAGGCTAACATAGCAAAGGCATGACGGGCTGCTTAGTGGTATTAATAATGTTGAATTTGGAAAAGACACTGGAGTTTTTGTACATTGTTACAGCGCATGAAAAACACACTGGATACGAAACTAGCGAGGGGGTGAAATATTCCGCTGAAAGGGAAACAGTCAAAATCCACATGCTGGAAACATTTTACATGCAAAACATTCAAAAGTTGCCGGAAAATTATTTTCATGGGTATATTTTGTGGAATTTTGAGGTACTTGTAGAATTTAGGTTGCTTCCACCTCTCCATACCCATATGATCTGGTGAACACTCCGCAATCCATAAAAAAACACAATGAATGAGCAAAATTTTGCAGATGCCGAAGAAAGTAGTTTGTCACATTTTTTCAACTCCCCTTATTTTCCTGACGAAAAACTGAATTGGCGATGAAAATAGCGTCTTCTGACTTGGAAAGAACACAGTCCTCTCTTGTTCACAGCAATAGACAAGGGTGAGATACTCAAAATCACCCTCGAAATCAGAGGTGAAGTAGAACACACAGCTTTCTCCAAGTTCATCAGGGAATTAGTCTTCACCAACAACAAGCACTCTAGGCATATTTTACAGACTCGCATCATGTGAATGCGTGAAAGATCTACTACACTTCAAGCAATGAGGGATAAAGCACTCAAGAGCTCCACGGAATGGCAAGTTCATCAGCCAGGACTGCTGACAGCAAAGGCTCTGCAGAGTTAATAGCTTCAGGTCAATACTCACCCAGATATTGCATGATATGGTCCACTATGCTATGCTTTTTCCATGGCATGGCTTGGGTGTTTATATTGCGGTTGCTACTCCTGATGAGGCGAGGAAATTCTTTGAAGAAGCTCATCCATGGATTTCCAAATATGGTGTATATACTCAATATCAAATTCAAAATAATTGGTGGCACCAAATATCGAGGACAGAATATCGAAAACATATATCAACAGGCAATTAAGTGTAGATGTTCATTAACTAACTCTACATCTATGTAACTATGCTGTACCTATATTTTCAGAGTATTTAGATGTGGAGGTAGGAACAGTAAATATGTACTTTCCTAAATTAACTCATAATAATACTAAAACTGTATTCATATCCCCCTATACTAATCCACCACTAATTCCCTCTTGGGTTCCGGAGTAGCGTGCTACTCACCGAAAAGCACGTTGATGCCTTGTCAGGGTAGTAAGCACCATATAAATACTATTACAATACAATACAATACAATTGCCCTTCAATATTCTGTCCATGATGTTCTTGTATGTCTATATTCTTTATCTCGATATTCAGTAGTACAATCCCAAAGATTAGAGACTTTGTCAAGCATAAGGAATTACATATTGTAATGTTGTTTATTACACGCATGATGATAACGCGTCCAGTCTTTATAAATTACTTATACTCGGACACGCCGGAGGTCGGTGAACCTTTTAACCGAGTTGGATTGTCCTCATCCAAGAATAGTCGGATCACTCAAATTAATAATCAGTAACCATTTATAATCGATAACCAATAGTCAATTAGTAATCAAACGACAATCAAGAATCAATAGTAATCAGTATTTGACACACCATGACCTTTCAGTCATGAATAACCACACCAGTTTATTAAAAGTTAATGAGTTTATTTCCCTACATTAACAAAGCTAGCACAATATATGTAAGTCTCAAAATCAAATGATATACGTATACGAACATTACTGGCAGTCCATAGCGACGGAAGAAACGCAATCTACGCAAAATCTGGATTATAATGCACTCGGTTATAGCAATGCAAATCACTAATATAGGCAACTGAATTTGACTAATTGAATACATCGGTCAGCATAACAAGATTTCAATTTAGGATGGTGCATCAAGTGAATACCTCAACTAACCACTAATTAGCATTGGCATGTGGGGCTTCATGCAAAACGAATTTAGAAAACTTCTAGCTTGGGCCCTGTCAAAATAAGCAGTTGGTACCTAAGAAGGAAAACACAATGCATAATACAATTATCCTTTCATATTTACCAAATACAATCAGCATTCAAGGAAAAGTTTTCGTCCTTCAGGTACTGGTTCGATCAGCATGGGGCAGATTTCAAAGGGGCAAAGTTAAAGCAAGTTTCCTTGCGGCAGCAAGGAAATTGGGGCAAAAGTTATCACATGGGCAAGACGGGATAAAGTTAAAGTCTCTAGGGTGAGAATTCTTAAAGTGCCTTTCTCTGCGACAGAGAAAAGGCATCAAAGTGTCATTTAAAATGGCGTCTTGAATCAGGCTTCAAAATGGCATCAAGGAAAAATGGCTGACTTCTCTTTGTCCAGTGAGTTTAAGTAAGAAACATTCCAAATTCTTCAGGGTCTTCCATTGGAGGGTTCATAGGGTGGCTTCCTTTTGACCAATGAATAGTGTCTTTCTCTTAGTACTCATTTATG
The DNA here is from genome assembly GCF_031143425.1 of Pleurodeles waltl. Lineage (NCBI taxonomy): Eukaryota > Metazoa > Chordata > Amphibia > Caudata > Salamandridae > Pleurodeles > Pleurodeles waltl. The sequence continues at coordinate 1,541,249,294 of NC_090440.1, read as the reverse complement.
CATAAGGTGTCCTTGGAGCCTTGGAACACAAGTTGCAACAAAGTTTGCCAATTGTTTCTATATCAGAGTCTTTATTGTCTGCACCTGCAGAAACTGACCTTGCTTCAAAGGGGATGAAACTAGCCTAGCACAAAACCTTGAGATAAGAGTATTAGTCATTTCTACTGGAAAAATACAACCTTAATGTAAAATACGTTTTTGTTAATACAAGTGAAAGTCAAATTTGAGACCAGGCAACTAGGGCAACGCCTCTGCTAAATTTAAGCTAAGCATAAAACAGTTTCAACAAGAAGATCATAGAATACATTTGCAATTATGACGGATTACTACATTTATCGATTCTTCATGATTAATTAAGCTCGTTTATGATAATGGCGAACTACCTCGTGGGCACATTTTCCCACGTACATTATTTTTCTTTACTAGAATCACACTACCTTATACGATTTTGTTACATGATATATGAATATTTGTTAGTCTTTCTTTTTCTGCTGCATCAATCCCTCCTCTGATGACTAATTATGTCATCACATCAAATCTCCCATCACAAATTTTATTTCATTAAAATTCTGTTTTAGTAATTTGGCACTTCAGTCAATTCCCTCTTCCTTTTTGTTCCCTTTGATTTTTCTCTGTATATTTCTACTATTTTATTTTGTTCTTTCTCCTCCTTCTTGATTTCAGTATTTCAATAGCTTTCCATATCCCCCAAATACCTAAAAAGCAAATTAATATTATTAATATTCCTTTTACTATTTTCAGTAATATTCCGTTCCAAATGTTGCTGAACCAATTTCCCACAGAAGCAAATCCTTTTCCAACCTTTTCCATTGCTCCTGGTTCTTTCCAATCTTTCAAATCTGCACTCTCGTTAGTTAAATTTGTAAGCATTTTCCTAATTTGCCCACTGTTGTCCGGAATATAAGAACAACAGTGACGTGCACTAAGCATTTAGCAAATGCCTCCATTCTTTGCTAAAAGAATGTCTAAAGCAAGCCGGTTTGGAAGAGTCATAGCTCTTTCTGCAGCAAGTTCAGCATCAATCAGGATTATGGCTCCTGAGAATTTTGTCAGCATGTCATCCACAATAGTAGACAACTTTCGTATTTTGATTGAATTCAATATGACTCCTACTGAAGGAATCATTGCTCCAAATATATCTCCTACCACACCAGAAGCTGTCTCCCTTTTCTGAATGCGATGTGATTCAGACAGCTTTGGAAACTTCTTTAAGTCATCCAGTTGATAAATCTTTGGAAATACTATTCCCAAATAACACATCCCATACCATCCTTTAGGAAAACGATAATAGGCGTTAAGTCCACAAATATAATATACCCCTGGAATAACTGGGTCTTGTCCATTTAGCATGAACGTCCACTTAGCCTGAAACGAAAACGTATGTTTACATTCACTCGTTCCCACAAAGATTGTGTCATAATATGATTTTGGTCTATATACAAAAAGTTTCCCTATATGTAATGCATCTAAAGCTAATTTCCCTTGTGTCTTTATTACGGCAAAGGCACAGTTATCTACAGACGTTCTTTTGTGTAATTCCCTTTCTAGTTTTTCCTTTACCATTTTCCTTCTATCTTCAGTGTGATCTAAAAAACTCCTTTCTACGGATGAAAGTAAGCATGTAAGATTGTCTCTATGAGCGTGGACTACAGAAAAAGGCAATAGTGGTTCAAAGAAACTAATTTTATAAAATAATCTCTTGCTGTTTTACTCAAATATTCAATTATGTGGATGTATGGAAATACGACGTCCTGATTGGAATAAAAGTATTGAATATACTCCTGGTTATAGAATCTGGTTAGTAACAAACTACATGAAATTCCATACGTAAGAGGCATACTATGATATGTCACTCCTTCTATTACTGAGGTAGGTATTCGTGTGCACACATAACAATCTTTCGCGTCCATTGTCTCAGCATACTCATTCAGCAAGCAATAGAAGACGTTCGAGGAGAGCTCTTTCTCGTCGTGTAAATATTTCTCGTCTTGTTCGAGTTTCTGCAAAGGAATTAATTCAGTAGGAGTTTTAGAAGTAGAAGCATCATTCGTGTCTCTTTCATTCTTTCCATGCATTCCGAAAACTATTGCCATAACTATTAGTACACATGCAGTTATTAGACCTATACACATGTATTGACAACATTTCATTTTATGTCCTTTTGTAGTACTGCCTGGCATGATCTATATAGAATCAGAAAGTTGAAGACACCTTATCAAATCAGATTTGCAGATATATATATATATATGCAAAGCTGAACGAGTTCAATGTTCACACGGTTTTCTTTAGCAGCTTAGTCTCTTTTCGGTTTAGCAGCTTTGTCTCAAAATTGGTTTCTAAGTCAATCAGGTTGTCAATGTCTTATCCGGTTCAAAAGCCAATCAGGTTGTCAATGTCTTATTCGGTAGTGTTCATGAAATTTCACTTTTCAAGTACCAAAGTGACGTTCTGCTTCTTCGTTTTCAAGACAGAGAGATAGAAATTCGTTTGACCAATCATTAGTGGCTGTGTATGCCCACTATGGACCAGAATATCTTCTGCTCGGTATTCTTTTCCTTTTCAATTTTGCATCTCCTTTTGATTCTCTCTCGCTTATGTCTTGTTCTTTGGCCGTGTCTTTTTCTTCATTCGATGTTGTTATTGCGATAGACACCTCCTTTCTTTTCTCCTTCAATTTTGTCCCTTCATTCTCTTTTAATATTTCTTTAGTCTTTGATTTCACTGGCGATATGCTTTGTCTCCGTTTCGCGCTGCTTTCACCTGATGGACCTGCAACCGGGTCTGGAAGAATTTGAACGATTTCACTCTGTTCTGTCTTGTCTCCTTCCCCTAGGAGGTCAATCAGGTTTTCTCTTTCTTTTCCTGTATCGTCTGCTTCTGCGAAAGCCCTCCTCTTATTAGGCTCTCCTGCTTCTTCACCTGTGACAAGATCTTTGTCACCTTCAGGATCTTTGTTGCTTCCTGAGGCTTCTTCTCTGCTGTCCTCAAAAGGATCGACAGCGTCTTCCTCAGAAAATATCTCTTCTGTCTCAGTTTCTGCTTGTTCGCTTTCAGGCTCTCTTTGTTCTGTCTCAGTGCCTGGTACTTTCCTGTCGGTTGCTGGTAATTTCAGTGCTTCAATTTCCTCTTCTGTGGGACACGTCACCCTTTTCGTGTGACTGCCGTGAATCCAGTTGGGAACTCCCGCACACTTCACAGCGGTTGTAGTTGTCAGAATCACTTGAAAATGTCCTTTCCAACGGGGTTCCAGACACGACTTCCTCACGTGCTTCTTTATCATGACCCAGTCACCTGCTTTCAGGGCGTGTCCTGGACCTTGGATCGGTGGCAAGGTGGTTGCCTCCACCTGGTGAGAAAAAGAGCGGACCACATCAGCCAGACCTTTGCAGTAGTCCAATACCATATCATCGGTAATATTTACAAGAGCATTTGCAGGAACTGCTGGAAGTCTCATGGCTCTGCCCATGAGAATTTTGAGCGGTGATAGTCTAGTTTTTCTATCAGGAGTGTTTCTCATTGACAATAACACCAAAGGCAACGCGTCAGGCCATTTCAAGTTTGTGGATGTGCATATTTTCACCATCCTCGATTTCAATGTGCCATTCATTTGCTCCACTAGTCCTGATGCTTCAGGGCGGTAGCTACAATGCAATTTTTGTTCAATGTTCAATGCTGCGCACAATAATTTGATTACTTTGTTATTGAAGTGACTTCCCCTATCTGATTCTAAAGAGATCGGGAATCCGAAACGTGGTATTAGCTCCCTCAAGAGTAGTTTTGCGACTGTGAGACTGTCATTTCTGCGTGTAGGGTATGCTTCAATCCAGTGACTAAAAATACACACAACCACCAACACATACTTCAAGCCTGCATGCATAGGCATCTCAATGAAATCCATTTGCATCCTGCTGAATGGCCCATCTGCTCTTCCAATGTGGATCAAATTTCCCTGCGTTCATTTGTTGGCAAATGACGCAACAATGGAAAACTGCTTCAGCAACTTGACGGAATTTGGGATTAAACCCATCAATTTTGAATAATCTAATCATGGCATCCCTTCCAAGGTGGGCTTGTCCATGATACAACCTGGGTAATTGCGTCAAAAGACTGTCTGGCAGAACCAATCTCCCTTCACTTGAAACCCACAAATCATCTGGTTTCTTTATGCATTGTAGTTTGCTCCATGAGAGTTTCTCATCCTTACTGACATTATTTTGTAGGAATTTCAATTCTTCAATTGTATCTACAACTTTTAGAGCAAAGGTTTCACTTGGTTCAAGTTCTGGCTCATTTATCAAGTTTCATTCGTCTTGGAGCAATATACAGTTCAATGCGCAAAACCTTGCGACTTGATCTGCATATCCGTTTCCCAAAGAAACAAAGTCTTGTGATTTTGAGTGTGCACTGCATTTTACCACTGCTACTTCTCCTGGCAACTGGATGGCATGTAACAATTCTCTTATTCTTTCACCGTTTTTCACTGGTGATCCTGAAGAGGTCATGAAGCCTCTCTGTGACCACAACTGTCCAAAATCATGCACTATTCCAAATCCGTACTGACTGTCAGTATAAATGGTGACTTTCATTAATGCGGATAGTTGGCAAGCTCTGTAAGGGCTACTAGTTCCGGTACCTGTGCAGAGTAAACTTCCTGAAGCCAAGATGCTTCCAGAACACCTGTTATTGTACATACAGCATATCCTGCTTTTAATATTCCTAGTGCATCTCTTAAACATGAACCATCAACAAAAATAATGTTATCATTTTCTTCCAGTCGGGTGTCTTTGATATCAGGTCTTGGTTTAGTGCAAAATTCAGTCACCTGAAGACAGTCGTGCTCGATGTCTTCGGCGTTCTCAATTTCGATATTTTCAAACGTAGTGCACCTTTTCAGCTGCACATTGGGTGATTCCCCAAATTATTGTCTCATACCTTGTAAGCCTAGCACTGGTCATGTGCAGTGTTCGGGAACGTGTCAAAAGTGTTTCGACTGAGTGAGGGACCATAACTGTTAAAGGATGTCCCATCACTATTCCTTCACTCTGATTTAGGCTTATACCAACTGCTGCTAAAGACGCAAGCATCCCGGTAAGGCTGCTGCGACTGGATCCAAAGTAGCTGAAAAATATGCTACTGGTCTGTTTACGCCACCATGGGCTTGTGTCAAAACAGACAAGGAACATGCATCACGTTCATGACAAAACAATGTGAATGGCTTTGTGTAATCAGGCATACCTAAAGCTGGAGCTCTGCACATGCATTCCTTTAATTCAATAAAAGCATCCATTTCATCTCTTTTCAACACTATTTCATCCAGCGCATCTTTCTGGGTCAGTTCAGTAAAGGTTTAGCTAGAGTTGAGAAATTGGGAATCCACTGGCGACGATAGCTCACCATTCCCAAAAACTTTCTCACCTCTTTTCTCGTCTTGGGTGGACTCATTTGAAGTACACTTGTTATTCTTTCTTTCATGATTCTTCTCAACCCTTTTTCTATTTGGTGACCCAAATATTTCACTTTCTTCTGGCAGAACTGTAATTTTGAAGGAGACACTTTGGGGGTCATTACAACATTGGCGGTAGAAGCCGCTTACCGCCGTGCAGAAGACCGCCAATACACCGCCGCGGCCGCGGAAAACCACCACAGCTATTATGACCCACATCTCGGAATCTGCGGAAATTCAGACACCCACACAAGTCCGCCACACCAAAGGTCAGTGATAAACTGGTGAAAACAAATCCTCCACCATCACGCCAACAGAAACACGCCCATGCTATTACGACCCACGAATCCACGCAGCGGTCTTTCAACCGCGGTATTCCATTGGCGGTACACACCGCAGCGCTCAAAATACACACACATCTCCAAAACACCACCACATTGGACATTTCGAAATACACACACCTGATACACATACAAACACCACTCCCACACACCCAACACAATATAAAACACACACCCACATCACCCACAAACCCCTACGACCAAAAAATAGAGACGAAGGCGACAGAGAGAGCACAGCAATAGACAACCTCACAACACAGAGGCACACAACACCATCACCCACACAACATCCATGCACAAAACACCACACACCACTACACATCACCACACTCATCACCACATACACCACCCCACACATCACCTACACCACCCCATGGCACGCCAAAAACACCCCAGGTTTTCGGAGGAGGAGCTCAGGGTCATGGTGGATGAAATCGTACGGGTAGAGCCACAGCTATTTGGCTCACAGGTGCAGCACACCTCTATAGCTAGGAAGATGGAGCTATGGCGAAGAATAGTGTGGAGGGCTCAGTGGTACAGAGGACTCGGACTCGGATGTCAGGGGCCCTAGATGGGCATAAGCACAGATTTATTTATTATAGTGAGAAGATTGTAATAATTATAATGAATGCAGTTCTTTCCAATTTATCTTTCTTAATGGAGGTTTTCTTGCAAAGGTTTAGTTGGTTCTTATCAGTCTTTAATGTTCTTTCTTTTCCCTTTAGGTGGCGTTCTTTGGACTGAGTCTTCTTGGTTCCCGTGGAGTCTCGGAAAAAAAACGAGAGGATATGGCCAGGTAAGTGGGGAGGTATTTAGATATCTCTGTGATATGTTAGTATAGGTGTGGGAGGTTGAGGGTAGGAAGTACAGAAGGCAGTGAATTAACTGGGTGTGGGCAAAAAGGGGGAGCGGGTTATTATAGTAGCCAGATTAGGTTGGTGACAGGGTGAGAATAGGATCAGTGGTTCCCGGTCCCCAGCACTCAACACAACCTGCCCCTTTTCCTTTAAGCCCTCCCCAGTGTCCCTTCTTCCTCCTATCCCTCCCTTATCCCCCTTGTGTCGATTTCCCTTGAATATAGCCTGTACCTTGTTCAGCCACGACCCTCCTGGGTCGTGGCAGGGTTCGTCTTCTCCTCAAGGTCCTTCTCCGGCTCCGCTGTTCGGGCTGGGCGTCTTCTCCTTGTCACTCGCTCCACTGGTCTCTTCTTTCCGTGGCGTTTCTTCCTCGGCGTTCTGTGGACCGCGTCCGGCGTCTCTCCCTTTTCCGAAGTCCATCCTTTTTCGTTGTGCGGCAACCTGGAAATCCAGTGCCGACAAGACGTTCCACACCCACGCGTCTCCTTGGTGATGCTGAACGGGGAAGGAGGAGGTGCGCGATCGGCGCCATTCTAGGGCCTCGGTAGGCGAGGTGGACGACACCCGCCTACACATCCCATCCCAAGAACGGGACTGGTATAGGACCGTAGAATCCGGGCAGCGGGAGAGAAAATCAGCGGGGCACTGGCTGGACCCAGGGATGTGGCGGACCTGAAAAGTAAAGGGCTGGAGTTCAAGGAACCAGCGCAACACCCTGGAATTAGTGTCCTTATGGGAGGCTAACCAAGTTAATGGGGCATGATCAGTATAGAGGGCGAAAGGCCGACCCAGGAGATAATACTGTAGACACTCAATCGCCCATTTTATGGCAAGGCATTCCTTCTCAATAGTGGGGTAGTGAGTTTCCCTCGGTAACAGCTTACGACTAATTTACACGACGGGATGGTCATGCCCCTGATCGTCGGGCTGTGCTAGGACTGCTCCCAGGCCGACGTTGGAAGCATCGGTGAAAAGGTGGAAGGGTCTGGAAAAATCAGGACATCGCAACACTGGCTCGGTTGAGAGAGCCTCCTTGAGAACCCGAAAGCCTTGAAGTTGAGAGGGAGAAAAAGAAGGAAGGGTGGCAGGATATTGCTTCTTTAACAAATCGGTGAGGGGGGCAGTAATGGTGGAATATTGTGGAATGAATCTACGATAATATCCCACCAACCCCAGAAAAGAACGAAGTTCCTTTTTGGTTCTGGGGAGGGGTACCCGTCTAATGGCGTCTACTTTATCCTTCTGGGGACACAAGACTCCCATACCAATAACATACCTGAGATAGGCAATTTGGGTTTGCCCTAGTACACACTTTGTAGGATTAGTGGTAAGGCCTGCTCTCGCTAGTGTGGAAAACACTTTCTCTAGGTGTTGTAGGTGTTCTGTCCAGGTCGTACTAAAAAATGACAATATCGTCAAGATAGGCTGCAGTGAACTCTTGGAAGGGCCGTAGGAGTCTGTCCATTAAGCGTTGGAATGTAGCGGGTGCACCGTGAAGCCCAAAAGGAAGGACAGTGAAATGGTATAAACCAGAAGGGGTTGCGAATGCCGTCTTTTCTTTTTCTTTTGGGGCTAAGGGAATCTGCCAATATCCTTTCGTTAGATCAATGGTAGACATGAAACGTGCATTTCCTATCTTTTCTAGGACCTCGTCTACCCGGGGAATAGGATAGGTATCGAAGAGTGATATCTCATTGAGCTTTCTGAAGTCAATACAAAACCGGACAGAGCCATCCGGTTTCGGAACCAAGACCACTGGGGATGTAACGGGGCTCTCCTAACTGTTCCTGGTTCAACTAGTTGACATTTAGGGCATTGGGCACAGTATTTACGAATATGGGCATAGACTCCCGGCCAGTAAAAACGTCTCAATAAGTATTCCTCTGTTTTTTCTCGGCCATAATGACCTCCTCCTGGTTGATTATGGGCTAGGAATAATACCTGAGTCCGGTAAGGCTCAGGGACTACTAGTTGTTTCTTCTCACCGTTTACCGTCGTGGAAACTCTATATAGAAGGTCCCTATGGACTGTGAAGTGTGGACCTACCTCTCTGGTAGAGTCAATTTTGACACTTCTCCAGGCATGTTCAAGGGTGGGATCCTCTCGTTGACTTATTCTAAATGAAACTGGGGCGCTGCTCATATTGGCCACTGTTTTCTCTGGGTTCTCCCGTCTTTGATTTAAAGCATATTTTCGTTTTTCTTCCCTCTTTTCTTTTCGGGTTAGTTTTCTCCGTTCTGGGGGACCGTAAATGGGAGTATTACCAAACGGGGCGTCTACCCACCAACCATCGATAGGGTCGGACTTCCGTAATTGATCTAAGAGGTCATGAAATCTCAAATAGTCAGTCCCAATGACGCAATCTTCTATTAAATTATCCATGAGTCCCATGGGAAGGAAGTCATGATAGGTGTCCCACTCCACTTCCACCAACTCAAGGGGGTAGTTACCCCGGTCCCCATGGATACTGCATATCGTCACCCACTGATTTGTAGCTGGATTTACAGATTTGACTACATCTCGGCGTATAACTGATTGACTACACCCGGAGTCAATCAAGGCCGTGACCAATTGTCCATTTATTTGCAGGGTGTGTTTGAATGACTTATCTCCCTTTCCTATACACAGCACTCTCCCTCGAGTAACCCCTATCTCCATTGGTTCAACTCCCTCATGTTTCTTTGGACATCCTCGGGCTATGTGGCCCCATTCACCACAACTGAAACATTGGGGTTGTTGCATGGGGTTTCGTTCTGCACTCCGGGAGGTACCGGGCTCCTCAAGGGTTCGTCTGGTTGTATATTGAGGAGGAGCCATGGGCATTTTACTCATAGGTCTGGAAACTTGGCTTTTAATATCCACCGACCGGTGGTAGGCACAAGCTAGGTCGACGGCTAGTTCGGTGTCAATTTTAGGGTACTGTCTTATCCAATTCCGGGTGCTCCCAGGGAGGGAATCCAGATATTGCTCCAAAATGATGGCCTTAATGACGTCTTCGCGGTTGGTCCCCAAGGGCCCCAACCACTTCAGTCCTAAGTCCTTCACCCGGTAGTAAAATGTACGTGGACCTTCATTATGACCCCATTTTACTTTGCGGAACTTCATCCGATAGTATTCAGTATCATGTCCCACTCTCTCAAGAATACTCTTCTTAATGTCGGAATAAGGGGTAGTGCCACTGGGATTTGCAGCCTGGTAGGCGGACTGGAGGGTGCCTGTTAAGAGGGGGGCGATGTATTGGCCCCATCGGTTTTCAGGCCATTGTGGTGATGAGGCCACTCTTTCAAAGTTCGTAAAAAAAGAGTCGGGATCCTCACCCTCTTGATATTTTTGTAGTACCGAGCTAGGCACATTCGGATGCACTTTGCTGGCAGCAATGGTATCGGTCAATTTTTGAAGGGCGGTTTCGTGTACCAGTTGATTATTGGCCATTATAGTGGCCTGACTTTTCAGGGCGGCTTGGAGGGCCTCTCGGTCTTCTCTGGCCTCCCTCTGTTGTGCCTCCCATACCAATTGGAGGTGGCGTTGACCCTCTGCCAGTTGTTTTATCATGTCTTCGAGTGTAGGTTTCTCCTCCATGCTCACAACACCTCTATACCGCCCGGGGATAAGATCCCACTTCTGACACCACTGTGGAGGGCTCAGTGGTACAGAGGACTTGGACTCGGATGTCAGGGGCCCTAGATGGGCATAAGCACAGATTTATTTATTATAGTGAGAAGATTGTAATAATTATAATGAATGCAGTTCTTTCCAATTTATCTGTCTTAATGGAGGTTTTCTTGCGAAGGTTTAGTTGGTTCTTATCAGTCTTTAATGTTCTTTCTTTTCCCTTTAGGTGGCGTTCTTTGGACTGAGTCTTCTTGGTTCCAGTGGAGTCTCGGAAAAAACGAGAGGATATGGCCAGGTAAGTGGGGAGGTATTTAGATATCTCTGTGATATGTTAGTATAGGTGTGGGAGGTTGAGGGTAGGAAGTACAGAAGGCAGTGAATTAACTGGGTGTAGGCAAAAAGGGGGAGAGGGTTATTATAGTAGCCAGATTAGGTTGGTGACAGGCTGAGAATAGGATCAGTGATTCCCCGGTCCCCAGCACTCAACACAACCTGCCCCTTTTCCTTTACGCCCTCCCCAGTGTCCCTTCTTCCTCCTATCCCTCCCTTATCCCCCTTGTGTCGATTTCCCTTGAATATAGCCCGTACCTTTTTCAGCCACGACCCTCCTGGGTAGTGGCAGGGTTCGTCTTCTCCTCGAGGTCCTTCTCCGGCTCCGCTGTTCGGGCTGGGCATCTTCTCCTCGTCACTCGATCCACTGGTCTCTTCTTTCCGTGGCGTTTCTTCCTCGGCTTTTTGTGGACCGCGTCCGGCGTCTCTCCCTTTTCCGAAGTCCTTCCTTTTTCATTGTGCGGCAACCCGGAAATCTGGTGCCCTGCATGCAACAACAAAGCATGGACACAACCATCACTAAAGCATGCCCACTGCACATACCCATAACACCCCCCTAACCATCATCACACAAGCCCACACACAGGAATGCTAGCACTGGGGTACACGCTCACCCACCCATTGCACACCATGACACACACACATGCAATAATCATGGTTTTATACCCCTGCAGGACCACTACCTAACGTCACCAGACAGGAGGGTCCAGACATCTCTACCCCACCCACAGAAGAGGCCCACAGTGATGACAGCAGCTCTTGCCAACTGGATCCAGATGACCAGCCCGGACCATCGTGGGCCTCGGGACAGTCGGTTCCCCTCGCACAGGCACAGCCCAACACTGACCTTCCACCCTCTGGTAACACCAGCACAGCACCCACCCAGCGGGCCCATACCTCCGTACCCAGGACACATCAATCAGCTGTGTGTCCACCACTACAGGGAACCCAGGATAACCCACCACCCCAACAACAACAGGGACCTGGGGGCAGTGGTAGTGGGCACACGGTCCAGGGGAAGGAGGCACAGGAACACAGGGGAACTGGGAGGGCTGCTGTGCGACAGGGGGTGGACAGGCCTAAGGAGCCCACTCTCCACAAGGCCCTCTCGTCCATCATGGGAGCATACCAGGAGACGATGGCGACGGTCCTGGACAAGTTTCAGGAGACCCAGCGCATGCAGTACGAACTGTATTTGGGGCTCAGGGAGGAGCTCAGAACCATCAGCTCCGCCCTGGGCACCATCGTAGGGGTGCTGAAGGACATACAGAAGACCATGAGGGACACAGTGGCACTCCAAGGGGCCCCTGACACTAGCCTGGACGATGAACTGCCCACCATCTCCGCCTGCGCTAGTGGACAGGACGCCCGCCACAGGACCACCACACCAGCACCCCACCCCCTGCAGACGGACAACGACCCCGCAAGCGGTCCCTGAGATCCAGGAACAGGACAGAGCAAGATGGCAAGACCCCCGCCAGGAAATGAGACCACCCTGATTGTCATCCCACTGTCCCACTTTGTTACCCTGTCCATTGGAACAGTTCCAGCTCCACTTCCTATGCCCATGTGGGCAGTGCAACTGTGAGACTAATAGACTGGACTCTGCATGGACATTCCTCCACCATCACCCATCACCATTTCCCACCCCTTCCAATAATTAGCATTTAAATAAACACCCTTGAACCACAAAACAATCTGGAGTCAGTCTCTGATTATGAAAATGTGTATTGACTATGACAATGGCCAAATCCGTTCGAAAATGTAATGTCAACATACCTATGTCACACATCACAAGTCCATGAAGGATGCAAGCAGATGACACACGTTGGTAACCACACCTGTGAAACCGTAATGGAAATGTACCACTCAGTTAGCAAATAATGCTTCAAATTGACAGACAGGATAGAGGTAGAAGTGTGAAAGTAAATGTCAAAAAATTTTTCTCACCTGTGTCACTGGTAATATTGCTGTATGACAGAGTCCTGTTATCAATGTCTTCTTCCTCTGCTTCCTCCTCATCACTGTCCACAGGCTCCATAGCTGGCACAACACCATCATCTGGACCTTCCTCCTGCAGAAAAGGCACCTGGCGTCGCAAAGCAAGATTGTGAAGCATAGAGCAGGCGATGATGATCTGGCACACCTTCCTTGGTGAGTAGAATAGGGAACCACATGTCTTATGGAGGCACCTGAAACTGGCCTTCAGGAGGCCGAAGGTGAGTTCGAACACCCTCCTAGTCCGCCCATGGGCCTCATTGTAGCGTTCCTCTGCTCTGGTTCTGGGATTCCTCACTGGGGTCAATAGCCATGACAGGTTGGGGTAACCAGAGTCCCCTAATAGCCACACACAGTGCCTCTGGAGTTGACCCATCACATAAGGGATGCTGCTATTCCTCAGGATGTAGGCGTCATGCACTGAGCCAGGGAACATAGCATTTACCTGCGAAGATGTACTGGTCTGCCAAACATACCATCTGTACATTCATCGAATGATAACTCTTCCGGTTCCTGTACACCTGTTCACTCCTGTGGGGGTGGGGGGCAAAGCCACATGGGTCCCATCAATGGCACCTATGATGTTTGGGGGGTGTCCAAGGGCATAGAAGTCACCTTTCACTGTAGCCAAATCCTCCACCTGAGGGAAAACGATGTAGCTCCTCACGTGTTTCAGCAGGGCAGACAACACTCTGGACAATACGTTAGAAAACATAGGCTGGGACATCCCTGATGCCATGGCCACTGTTGTCTGAAATGACCCACTTGCTAGGAAATGGAGTACTGACAGCATCTGCACTTGAGGGGGGATACCTGTGGGATGGCGGATTGGTGACATCAGATCTGGCTCCAACTGGGTACACAGTTCGTGGATTGTGGCACGGTCAAACCTGTAGGTGATGATTAAATGTCGCTCCTCCATTGTCAACAGGTCCACCAGAGGTCGGTACACCGGAGGATTCCACCATCTCCTCACATGTACCAGCTGACGGTGCCTAGGAAGGACAACAGCGACCACGGCGCAACCAATTCTGAGGTATGTACCCACAGCTACACAGAACACGACACAAAATTCAAAAATCTTCCTGTATGTGTGTTGAGTCCAGGCCTAGGTATGTGTGACGCAGTTGTAAATGAAGCCATGTGGGTCCCTGAAATGGCGGATGCCTGACCTCTAAACTGGGACAATGGGATGTGAGGTAACTGCGCTGGCGTTGTACACCGTCGTGGTAGGCGGTCGAAGACCGCGGCGCAATGCTGCATTGGTTAACATTGGACCCTATGGGTCCCAGGAGCCAATGACGAAGTTCACCGGCGGTGATGATACGCACCGCCGCGGACGTCACCGCCGCGGACGTGACCGCCATTTTCTATCTGTTCAATCACTCGATACCTGATCTTCGACAGGAGAGGACCTACACTGCAAGTGCTGCTGTGACCTCGGTCTGGAAGAGACAATGGCACGTGCGTCTGGGGAAAGGGCCCCTGCCTTGACTGCACAGGAGTTGGAGAAGCTCGTGGACGGGGTCCTCCCCCAGTACACGCTACTCTACGGTCCTCCAGACCAACAGGTGAGTACATAGGGTGCAAGTTGTATGGGCTATGCCTGGTTGGAGAGGGCTGGATGTAAGTAGGAAGGGGGCAGAGTAATGCGAGCATGAAGGACTGTGAATGCATGTGCCACATGGCAAGGGTAGGGATGTGGTCCACTCACTTCGACGGTATAGTTGGTAATGACTTCTCTTCTTCACTGTACATTTCATGTAGGTCAGCGCCCACCAGAAGGATATTTGGCGTGCCATCGTCAAGGAAGTCCGGACCCTGGGGGTCCACCAGAGACGGAGCACCCACTGCCGTAAAAGATGGGAGGACATTCGCCACTGGAGCAAGAAGACGGCGGAGGCTCAGCTGGGGATGGCCTCCCAACGTGGGAGGGGTGCCCGTCGCACCATGACCCCCCTGATGTTCCAGATCCTGGCGGTGGCCTACCCGGAGTTGGATGGACACATGAGGGCATCACAGCAGACACAAGGGGGTGAGTACACTCACAATTTCATGACTTTGCGTGCAGTGGAGGGGTCTGGGTGGGGGAGGAGGGCTGTGGGTTTCCCCAGGCCAGGGCGAGTTCCGTAGGCTAGGCCCCTCTGTAATGCAGGCAATGTGGCACTCCACCCCGCCTCTGTAGAGTGCCAAAAACAGGTATACATGCCCCTGTGTCATCTATGTGGGCAGATGACACTCATAGGCAAGTAGGCCATTTCCCAGGAACTGCATCTGTAGAGGCCAAGAGCACAGAGTAGTGCAGGGGGCTGCTGTGTCTGTATTGTCCGCCAACGGTAGCGGTAAGCCATGCACTCAACCTTTCTTTCTTCTGTTTCCTCACCCCTTTTTGTGCTCTCCCTGTTCTTTTGTGCATCAGCATCATTAGGCGGAGGTACAGGGGCACCAGAGCACGAGGGGGCTGCGTCCCACATGGCCATGGAGGGCCACACCACGGAATCCGAATACACCAGTGGGACGGAGGGCGAGGGGAGCACCACAGCGGTCAGCGGATCAGCAAACAGCGACACAGACTCGTCCTCCGATGGGAGCTCCCTTGTGGTGGCGGCACCATATGTGCCCCCCACTTCTACAGGTACAGCCGCCACCCCCCCTACCAGCACCGCCCTCCCAGCAGCCCCTCAGCCTTCGCCCCATGCCCGCTCATCCAGGAGGGTGGGAATCACCTTCGCCCCAGGCACCTCAGCCCCTGTCACCCCAACTGCCCTCAGTGAGGAGGCCATTGACCTCCTCAGGTCACTCACTGTTGGGCAGTCTACCATAGTGAATGCCATCCAGGGTGTAGAAAGGGAGTTGCAACACACTAATACATTCCTGGAGGGCATTCATTCTGGTCGGGCTGCCCATCATCGAACCCTGCAATCTCTGGCCTCAGCACTGATGGCAGCCATTGTGCCTGTGTCTAGCTTCCCCCCTCCAACTTCCTCCACCCAGACCCAATCCCCTGAACCCCAGCCTACCCCAGGCACACCATCAGACCAGCCTGCACACACCTCACCACACAAGGGCAGCTCAGGCAAACATAGGCACCACACATCCCACAGGCACTCACACAAGCATCACCCACATACAGACACAGCAACATCCACTGCTTCCACTGTGTCCCCCTCCTCCTCGTCTCCCTCCTCCCTCCCAGTCTTGTCTACACTCTCACCTGCATGCACTACCACAACAGCCACTAGGACTCGCACCAGAACACCCAGCACCACACCCCGCTCACCTGCACTCACCACCCCCACTACCATTTACACGTCCCCTGTGTCCTCTCCCAGTGTGTCTGTGACGCCCCCTCGCAAAGTACACAAATGCGGGCACACACACACCCAACATCCATCCACCTCACGACAGCCTCCAGAACATTCACCTGCACCCAAATCACCAAAAGTTACACCTCCTACAACCACCTCCTCTTCCTCCACTCCCAGACCCCATCCAGCTACCCGTCCCAGTGTTCGTCAGAAAATTTTCCTGAGCATCCTTGACCTCTGTCCCATCACCCCCCCTCCAATTCATAGGTCCCGTAGTAGCACCTCAGCCAAAAAGATTCCGGTACCAGTGGTGCCTGTTGGAGGTATGTGGAGTGCACCGGGCACCAGGGCAGAGAGTGTGACACGGAGCCAAAGCACTGCTAGTCCACCCCCTGTGAAGCACCAGAAGTTGGACAGTGCCCGACAGGAGAGGGGGAAGACACTTGCCAGCAAAGCCGCCCACAAGGGTCCCGGGGGGAGTGTCGAGTCAGCTGTGACTCCTCCCAAGGGGGTGAAGGGGCAGACGAAGTCTCCAAAGTGTGGGAAGAGCAGCACGGCAGAGAAGGCCGCCATCCTCCCCGCTGCCCAAGATGACACCGCCAGCCCCATCGTCACTGGTCAGGAGACCACCGCCAGAGTCAGTGCCCAGGAGGGAAGTGCCCAGGAGGGCAGCACTATCATCACTGGTCAGGAGACCGAGGGCAGCACTATCGTCACTGGTCAGGAGACCACCGCCAGAGTCAGTGCCCAGGAGGGCAGCACTATCGTCACTGGTCAGGAGACCACCGCCGGAGTCAGTGCCCAGGAGGGCAGCACTATCGTCACTGGTCAGGAGACCACCGCCAGAGTCAGTGCCCAGGAGGGCCTCGGCAGCCACAGCCCCGCTGGGCAATGTGGGGCCGCCATGGCACACACCGCAGCACAGGTCAGAGACAGCAAAGGCAAGCACCGCTGAACAGGGCAAAGACCGCCATGGCAAGCACCGCTGAACAGGGCAAAGACCGCTATGGCAAGCACCGCTGAACAGGGCAAAGACCGACATGGCAAGCACCGCTGAACAGGTCAGAGACAGCAAAGGCAAGCACCGCTGAACAGGGCAAAGACCGCCATGGCAAGCACCGCTGAACAGGGCAAAGACCGCCATGGCAAGCACCGCTGAACAGGTCAGAGACAGCAAAGGCAAGCACCGCTGAACAGGGCAAGCACTGCCAACTCAAGCATCGCTAGCCCATGAGCGGCAGGGGCAGTGACGTAACAGGGACCGTCACGGGGTGAGTGATGCACTCTGGGCACCAGTCCCCCTCCAGAACCAGTGGAGACCTGCATCCACTCCGTCTGTCCTTGGCAGGATGAAGCACTCTGGGCACCAGTCCCCCTCCAGAACCAGTGGAGACCTGCATCCACTCCGTCTGTCCTTGGCAGGATGAAGCACTCTGGGCACCAGTTCACCTCCAGAACCAGTGGAGACCTGCATCACTCCGTCTGTCCTGCACAGGATGAAGCACTCTGGGCACCAGTCCCCCTCCAGAACCAGTGGAGACCTGCATCCACTCCGTCTGTCCTTGGCAGGATGAAGCACTCTGGGCACCAGCCCCCCTCCAGAACCAGTGGAGACTGTTATCCACTTGTGAGACTGTGGCTTTGCACTCCCCAGGATGGCACAGTGGGCAAACCACCCACTGTAGAGACTTGTGAGACTGTGGCTTTGCACTCCCCAGGATGGTACAGTGGGCAAACCACCCACTGTAGAGACTTGTGAGACTGTGGCTTTGCACTCCCCAGGATACAGCAGTGGGCAAACCACCCACTGTAGAGACTTGAGAGACTGTGGCTTTGCACTCCCCAGGATACATCAATGGGCATGTAGCCCCGTCGTGGATCTGGCATGGTGCATCCCCCTGAGGTGCCTGTTGTATTTCTATCTGATGCCCCTGCAGTGTTCTCTCTGTTCCAGGACAGGTATCGTGTGTGGGCCTCGCCCATGCATTTGTGGCCCAGTGGTCCACGGACATTGAAATGTGCATACCTGTACTACTAATCGTGATGTATATATTTGGAATGTGTATATATTGATGTATATATGAGCTAACTGTTTTTTGATGCATTACAATGGTTGAACTCATTTCCTTTTGCCTTAGCATTCTTCCGGGGGGATGGGGGTTGTTACTGTGATGTTCGAAAATGCATTGGTGTGTGTGTTGTAGTGGGTGAGGGTCGGGTTGGGGGTGTTCCATGTGTGTGTCCGTGACTTTTGCCTCCCCCCTCCCCTATGTCGTAGGTGCAGTACTCACCGTTGTCTTTGGCAACGCTGTTGCTGTTGTTCGTAGAGGAGCAGGAAGACAAGCGCAGGGAGTATTTGGAGTTCTGGCTCCATGGTGCCCTCCTTCCTCGTGTAGTTTGTTCAGGTGAGCGTTTTCCCATTGAAAAAGCTGTTTCTGACGTGTTTTTATCCACGGTGAATCCGCCCCGAAAAAGGTGGCGGATTGGCCTGTTGTAATACTGTGGGCAGTACTTTGTCTTCCGCCTGTCTGTTGGCGGTGACCGCCTCGCTGCTTGTCTGTACCGCCGTGGCGGTCGGAGTGTTAAAGTGACTGTCTATGTTGGCGGTTTCCGCCACGGTCATAATTCCCTTTTTTTTTCCGCCAGCCTGTTTGCAGTATTACCACCGCTTTAACACCGTCCGCCAGGGTTGTAGTGACCTCCTTTGTGTCCATTCCTTCCCAAATGGTTCAATAAGGCAATAGTGTCAACCATGCAGTCATTTTCTGTCTTGGATGCGATCAGTAAATCGTCAATATACTGTACTAAGGTTGATTCAAATGGTAATGACAATGATTCCAAATCTTTCTTTATAATCTGATTGAAAATTGATGGTGACTCCGAAAACCCTTCAGGAATTCGACACCAACTGTAGACTCTGTCCAGGAATTTGAAGCAAAAGAGAAACTGGCTGTCCTCTTGAAGTGGCACAGAAAAGAATGCTTGTGATAAGTCGATGACTGAGAACCACTCTGCATCACAGGGAATCTGAAACATTATCACAGCTGGATTTGGTACCACAGGACAACATTTGAGCATTACGTCATTTATTTTTCTCAAATCTTGAACAATTCAGACCTTTCCACTCGGTTTTATTAGTCCCATGATTGGTGAATTACATGGACTACTTAGTACTTCTTTCAGTACTCCCTGTTTCACAAACTCGTCAATGAGTTGGGCGACTTTCATGAGAGTGTCTTGCGACATATGGTACTGCGGAGTCTGAGGAAAATTTACATTGGGTTTTACAGTCACTTTCACTGGTTCTGCTCCTTTAACCAATCCTACTTCTTTCCCTGTCATATCCCACACTTCTTTTTCAACTGTTTCCTGCAACTCAGCAGGAATATCTGCTTCAGTGAGCATTGGATAAAGAGTAATCAGGAGATACTCTTCATCGACAGTTTCCACTTCGTCCCCTCCTAAACTGTCCTCTTCTTCTTCATCACTGTTTGTCTGAATTTTAATTCCATCATTTGAGCACATAATCGAACATCCCAATTTGCACAATAAATCTCTCCCTAATAGGGATATCGGACTCGAGTCACACACCACAAATTTATGTGACCCTTGAAAGTTACCAATTCTAACTTGCACTGGATCTGTAATTGGGTTTGTCAGATACCTATTTGCTACTCCCACTACTTGAACTGTTCTCCCTGAAAGTGGCAAATTTGGTACTTCGATACTTCTGACTGTAGAGCGTGTAGCTCCTGTGTCAACCAAGAATGAAACGCAGTGACCCATAACTCTTCCTTCCACATACGGTTTCTTTTGATCAACTTCCAAAGATGCTGCAAGCATACAATTTCCCTCCTCATCTGAACTTTCACTGTCCCATTCATTGTTTATTCCATTCTCACTGTGTAACGGGAATTGGTGTACTGTGTCACTTTGATTCATTCCTTGACCCGTGACCTGTTGAGGAAGCATTACTTGTTGCTGATTCATTGGTGCTAAGGGTATTTGCATTTGCTGATTAGGTACCATAGGAAACTGCTGTTGCATTGGCTGCAACTGTGCCATTTGTACACAGGGCATTTTCACCTGCTGTTGTTGTATGGGTTGTAAACCCTGCATCTGATTTACATTATTTTGGAAATTTGGATTTGGACCTCTCAATTTCGGTCCTCTCGTATTCTGAAATGAATTGACATAACTGTCTTGCTGACCTACACCTTCCTGCACCAACATTGGGCACTCCCGTTTCCAATGTCCGACGATTCCGCACGTGTGACATGGCATCACCTTCTTCATTGCCTGTATACCATTTGGAATCACAACAGTATTTAAATCAGGACCATTATTCACAAAACCTCCTCTGCCTCTCATCTGTGGCTGAAACACAGCATTTGCCTGCTGTTGCTGCTGCGGCAACTGCTGTTGGAACTCTTGCAAACCTTGCAAACCTGTCTGAGCTGCTCTAATCTGCATCACCATCACTTTTTCCTTCAACCTTTTCTGTTTTGTCTCAATCTCATCACTGCAGTATTTTGCACAGTTCAACATTTCATCGATCGATTTTGACTGCCAACAAGTCAAATGCATTTTAATCATCTGACTGATTTTGGGTCTTAATCCTTCCACAAATCTGAACACAAAATGGAGCATGTCCTTTGCCTCACTCGTTTCCGTGCCACTGTAATTTTTAAATGCTTTCAACAATCTCTCATAGTATGCATGTATTGACTCTTTACCTTCTTGTGCTGTTCTGTCAATTCTCTGCCAATCTACATTTTTCGATGCAACTTTTGTTTTCAAATGCTCAATCACCTTATGGTATAAACTCATTACCATAGGTGATGGTGCACCTGTGTCCCTATCTCTTTCTGGTTCACTTGTTGTCCAACCTACAGCCCTTTTACAATCTTCCCACAAATCTGCCGGAACCACAATTTCGAATAAGGTATTCAGGTCTTCCCAAAGACGTTTTGCGAGTTTCACAAATCTATCTGTTTGTTGATACCATTCGATTGGTATCTCTCTTAATTTAGGGAAGTCATACAGAAAGGATTGAATATCACACCTGTGCCATGGACAAGCTTTCCCCCTGCTGTTTCTCTCATTGGCAACATGGTTATCAGATCATCATTCTGTTGCACTTTCTCATTCCGGTCTGGGGTACTTTCTTTCTTCTTGTCCTTTTTCTTAACCCCCCTGCTCTCCCATTTGTCTAAACATCTCCAAACCTGCGAGCTTTGCAGTATCTCTGTAAGGTGTGTTTTCATTCCAGGAGACATCATGTGTTCAAAATCTTTTATTTCAAAGTCTAACCTGTAACTTCTGCTCAAGTGTTTGGTCTTTCCTATGTCGACTTTGTTTCTGTCTGCAATTTCTTGTAACTTCTTATGTATGCTGCTTACTTCTCTTGTAATTCTAGGGCACATGTATCTCAGCTCTTATTCGGTGTATGATTCTAACCTGTTCAAACCCATACTTCCCTCTACTAGTTCGTCTGCTTCCATGCCCAATCTTATTCTATTCAAATATTCTTCTCCTTTCCCGCTGGGTGTGCTCTGTGGAGAGTTCAGGCTGTTCAACCATTGTGTTAACTGTTGGGCGTTCAGTCCCATTAATGTGGCACTTAACGTCTACTGCTACTGATGGTTTCTGTAGCACTTCTGTTTTTGAGGTTAGAAGTACTATTAGTGGTGGACCTGACCTTACCACATTTGACGGAGCACAAGCTGGAATTGGACTAAATTCCAACAAAGACCCAGATCTATTTGGCAGTGTTCCTACCGGAGTTGTTTCTTGAGTGTTTTCTATGAATCTCCTTCCTGTCTCATTTTGTGTCATTACCCCTTGGTCGCATACATTCACCTTTGCCTGTATATACAATGGTACTGGCGGACTTACAGTGATAGGCAAAGATATTGCATCCGGATTCTGGAGGTCATTACAACTTTGGAGGAGGTGTTAATCCGTCCCAAAAGTGATGGTAAAGTGATGGATATACCACCAGCCGTATTACGAGTCCATTATATCCTATGGAACTCGTAATACGGCTCGTGGTATATCTGTCACTTTACCGTCACTTTTGGGACGGATTAACACTTCCTCCAAAGTTGTAATAACCCCCTCTGTCTGTTCCCTGAATTCTGTGGCATGTTAATTCCCACATTATGGTTCATCATTGCTGGCATGTCTAACTGGTTTTCTGCTAATTTAATGTATTTCGGCACTTCTTGCATCTGTTTTTGAGGCATCAAAGTTTGTGTTGATTCGGCTTGAATCAATGTCAGTCTTTGGTAATTCTGTCCTCCCTTTGCCATTAAACTAGAAGTCATTTCCAGATTATGCTCATCACAATAGCGCCTCTGAGCCTGTGGCTGATAATCATTGACAGGTTTCAATTTCGCCATGTTGGGATATATTCTCTGAACTTGTGGTATTTCTGGTGTAAAAGGCATATCGGGACTACCTTGCCTCTGTGATATTCTCAAATTCGGTGTTACAGTACCCTGTATTGGTTCTGGAGGGACAGTACACATGCTTGGTCCATTTTCGCTTTCCACATATGTTGGCGGGCGGTCATTTAGCAATTGCAGAATGAACTCCTCATCGTCTGACCTTTTCGAATTTCTATTGTTTTCTGTATCTCTGGTCTGACTCTGTTTGTTTTATAGGTAGCTTTTCTTCCTTCCGTCTCTGCTTCGTCAGTAATTGCCGGAAACAATTTAATTCCTTGCAATATGTCTGATCTCCAAACCTTTTGAGTACTATGCCATCTATCATCCACTAGTGTCTTTTCTACTTTCCTCACTCTTGTCTCAAATTTCTTTTGTAGCTGTCTCCTAGCCATTTGCTCCCAAATTGCTAATGCTTCAAACTGTGCTGGTCTTGGAGGTACTTTCATGTCGTATAGCGCAAATCTTAAATTCTCCAAGACTCTTAGATTAAACGACCCATGGATAGGGAACGCTACACTTCCATGCTTTTCTGTTAATTTACACCATTGCTTTAACCAAAGACATGGTGCGACACCCTTTTCTTCAATCACGATGTAAGCTGGTGTACCCTCAGGCGGTGTTTCTTCTCCTACATTTGCTTTAATATATACATCTCCACTCAAGGCACTCTTAAGTGCTTTGAAAAATTTCATCTTTCCGTCTATTATTTTCTTAAAATTCAATCAATGAGTGATTTAATTCCCGGAATACTCTTCGCTTGCCTTTCCCCTCCAACTGCGCTTCACGGACTGTGTCCAATCTGTGTGCGACCCTCCTCACCAACCAACTTAGCCCAGCGCGGCTCCTAGTGACGTCACACCCACACTCTGCAGCTGACAAAGGCTTGTCCTCCTTCATTCAGCTTCACTCAAAACTAATTTCTGCAATATATCGCAAGCACTAACCAAAAAGAAAAAAAAATAATAATCTGTTGGTTTACTACAGGAAGGGTAATACAATCGCTTCAGAAACCTTAGGGATTTTTCACTAGCCTCGGCAGTTATTCCATCTTTCTCGGTTTCCCACTTTCGCAAGAAAAATTTGACCCGCAAACTTTACTCTCAACTGATCAATGAACTATTCCAGCGCGCCTTAGAATTCGTCAAATCTCAAAGTCGAAAATTTTGTTTTATTCCTCAACATTAGTACTGACTCGTTGACCACGCCCGATCAACCTACTAAACCGAACAGATTACAACATCAATCAAGTGGCTCATACACTTTTCAACATACTCCGGAGTCTCTTGTCCTCGCAGGGCCCGTCTCAACATCAACAACCACGTGGACAATTTTTCCTGCACAAAGCGCTACACACATATGAAGTTCGACCACTTCCCTACTCTCACACTTTGGAGTATCACTCCTCTAAAATTTTGATTGGAGTTCGTAACCCCCTAAAATCCTCACAAACTTCACAATTCATCTGCGGCATAAGCTGTGCAAGTGCGAAACACTAACTTCACTCATACTGTCACTAGAAACTCCGAAAACATTCTCACACCTCCATTTCCTCCATTCGCAAGCTCCGAGATTCCGGGAAAGTCATTGGGGATTTAGGGCATCATCATCTCTCCAACTTGTTTTATCAAAGAAAATTCTAACTTGAATCCGTCTATTGTTTGGATGGGGTCCCAAAGGGCAAAACCATCAATCTCTGCTACCATCTACTGATTAACCTGTCTAGGTTTTATAAATTACTTATACTCGGACACGCCAGAGGTCGGTGAACCTTTTAACCAAGTTGGGTTCTCCTCATCCAAGAATAGTCGGATCACTCAAATTAATAATCAATAACCATTTATAATCGATAACCAATACTCAATTAGTAATCAAACGACAATCAAGAATCAATAGTAATCATTATTTGACACACCATGACCTTTCAGTCATGAATAACGACTCCAGTTTATTAAAAGTTAGTGAGTTTATTTCCCTATATTAACAAAGCTAGCACAATATATGTAAGTCTCAAAATCAAATGATATACGCATACGAACATTACTAGCTGTCCATAGCAACGGAAGAAACGCAATCTACGCAAAATCTGGATTATAATGCACTCGATTATAGCAATGCAAATCACTAATATAAGCAACTGAATTTGACTAATTGAATACATCGGTCAGCATAACAAGATTTCAATTTAGGATGGTGCATCAAGTGAATACCTCAACTAACCTCTAATTAGCATTGGCATGTGGGGCTTCATGCAAAATGAATTTAGTCAACATAAATTTAGAAAACTTCTAGCTTGGGCCCTGTCAAAATAAGCAGTTGGTACCTAAGAAGGAAAACACAATGCATAATACAATTATCCTTTCATATTTTCCAAATACAATCAGCATTCAAGGAAAACCCTTGTCCTTCAAGTACCGGTTCGATCAGCATGGAGCAGATTTCAAAGGGGCAAAGTTAAAGCATGTTTCCTTGCGGCAGCAAGGAAATTGGGGCAAAAGTTATCACATGGGCAAGACGGGGTAAAGTTAAAGTTAAAGTCTCTAGGGTGAGAATTCTTTAAGTCCCTTTCTCTGCGACAGAGAAAAGGCAAAAGTGTCATTTAAAATGGCGTCTTGAATCCGGCTTCAAAATGGCATCAAGGAAAAATGGCTGACTTCTCTTTGTCCGGTGAGTTTAAGTAAGAAACTTTTCAAATTCTTCAGGGTCTTCCATTTTAGGGTTCATAGGGTGGCTTCCTTTTGACCAATGAATAGTGTCTTTCTCTTAGTACTCATTTATGCATAAAGTGTCCTTGGAGCCTTGGAACATAAGTTGCAACAAAGTTTGCAAATTATTTCTATATCACAGTCTTTATTGTCTGCACCTGCAGAAACTGACCTTGCTTCAAAGGGGATGAAACTAGCCTAGCACGAAACCTTGAGATAAGAGTATTAGTCATTTCTACTGGAAAAATACAACCTTAAAGTAAAATACGTTTCTGTTAATACAAGTGAAAACCACGCAGTCAAATTTGAGACCAGGCAACTAGGCCAAAGCCTCTGCTAAATTTAAGCTAAGCATAAAACAGTTTCAACAAGAAGATCATAGAATACATTTGCAATTATGACGGATTACTACATTTATCGATTCTTCATGATTAATTAAGCTTGTTTATAATAATGGCAAACTACCTCGTGGGCACATTTTCCCAGGTACATTATTTTTCTTTACTAGAATCACACTACCTTATACGATTTTGTTACATGATATATGAATATTTGTTAGTCTTTCTTTTTCTGCTTCATCAATGACATACCATTTGTAACAATCTGTCATGCAGTTTGTCGTGCCGTATGTCACATGCATGGATATTACACATTGTCATGCAATTTGGATTATAGAAATATTCATGATATTGGTAACGTCGTCATACAAACAAAGCTACAGTTTGTCATAGTGGTTGTCACACAACTGTCATGCCGTTTCCAAACAGTACGTCACGTTGTGTGTTGAGGGAGTTGCTATATATGGATGTCACAAAGTGATCCATTAGTTGGGTATATAGTTGTTATGAGCAGTCATATAGACTTCATTAACATTGCAAGGGTGTATTTTATGACAAGGTTAGGAGAATCAGTAATGCATGGGTTATTCAATTGACGGCTCATGCATAGCGTAGTAGTATTGCTGGTGATCATAGAAGTTAGACATGTAAGAGTCATGCATGCAAATAACGTGTAATAATAGATTACAAACACTCAGAGAGTTACACAAGAGATTGTTGCATTTCAGTAATAAAAAGCTTATACTTCTGATGATGCACCAAATACTTGTTAGTGCTGCTGTCAGTCATGCTGTTTCTGTCTCTTGCAAACATATTTACGCTGCTTTATCCTTGGTGAGCTAGATTATTTGAGGCCTTTTCTGTCCTGTGGCTACTTTATGTTTTAGAACCTGTGGCGCGTGTGTTGCATGCTTTCACTACCGCTGATATAGGATACTGTAATACCCATCCTTTTGGAGCGTTATTTCAGTAAGACTAATCTGTGCATTTTGTGTAGTTTAAGATAGGGGCAAGCCAGGCCTGAATTCTACGGCCCAGATTAATAAAGGTTTTACATTGCTTTCTGTAAGGCATGTCTGACACAAAATCCTTTGTGGGATTTAAAAACCAATGCAAATTGATATTTGCGTTGGTTTGTAAGAATAAGTAATGCAAACCAGCGAGAAGTGCTGCGTTGCATTACTCTGTGTCAAGCGGTAATCCAGTGGGTGGTATATGGACGTTCCCTGCTTTTTAAGGCAAAACCCATCTACTAACAAAATTATACAGAGTTTTGTTCCAAAGAATAATGCCACTCAAAGCAGACATTAAAAGGAGAAGTACATTTCCAGTACAAAACCTATGCTAGATTCACACAAACACCCTTGTACCAAGGTGCAAAGTTGTATATGGTGCACACCTAACTGATTGTGCGCTGGCACTAAAGAGAAGGGAGACGAGTGCCATAGCTGTGTGGATATGGTGCTCTCCTTCCCTCTCCTTGTCACTCAGCAACTTTAGGTGCTGTGCTGCATTGCCTGCCATCTTCCTAAATCTGGCCCTACATGGTTGTCAGTGGCTATTATCCTTGCCTGTGTGACTTGGTAGCCCTGGAGTTATGCAAGGCAGTGCAAGTCTCATGAGTGGAGAATGGTGTTCCCATACCTCTAGCCATGAATTGTGTCACATTCCCAGATTTACCAAGAGTCATACACCTGATAATCTGTCAAAATTGTACACCTTCCCGATAGAGTTGCAATGAAAATAAATATCTTTATTTCATCTTTAGCTTCCTCCTTTAAAGTGTGCTGCACAATGGGGAAAATGTCTCTAAGGATTGTTTTTGTGCAGGAAAGTGTCCCTTTCTGCACACAATAAAATTCTGCCTGCAAACCAGGCACCCTTGCACCATGGAACAAGGATGCCTGCATTAGCTCTAGGCAGCACATAGCAGTCGTGCAAGTGTCACTTACACACACTGTGGTTGCGCACTATCTTTGATGTACCTGTTTGGTGTGTAAGTGACGCTTGCACTGCTGTTGTCTTTGATGTTACTTGTTCTGTGTAAGTGACGCTTGCATCACTGCTGCCCCTGTCTTTGATGTACCTGTTCAGTGAGTTGATAAAGCCTGTCTATGTCGTACTTGTACTGCCTGTGGGTGAAACCTCCGCCACTACTGACTTTGATGTGCCTGTCCTTTGTCTCAGGAAAGCATGAGAAAATCTACGTTTCAAAAACAAAATATATTCATTCCGTCACTTCTTATGCTTTGTTTTGAGCCTATCATGGTTCTATTGCTTTGTGCTCTGCATCTTCCAACGCAGTTCGATTTGTATAGTTCAGCTTTGCATTTTTCCTGCTTAATTGTGCTGCGTTTGGCACAGGCACGCATTGAAAGCAAGGATCAATGCTATGATCTCACTCTCTTCGTTTCGACGCTTTCACTCATGGCGAGGTTGGGTATTGGTATTGCATCGTGGAGAGCCATGTCCTAGAACAATGGTTCTTAAACTTTTGTTTGTGGACCCCCATTTAATCATTTCTGGAAACCGGGGACCCCCGGTGAATCATTATTGGAATAGGGGGATCCCCAGTGAGTCATTACGGCAAGTAGGTGACCCCGACTTAGGCAATTTGGATGATTAGACTATACACAAAAATACAGAAACGAGTATTCATGACGCAAACACAGAAATGAATTTTAATGAGAAGGTTGGGGCTTTTCTAAATTCAACTGAGGCCACCTATTGTGCAGTCAATGTGAGGACACCAACTTAATTTTTAGCCTCAAGTTGTAAATTCCTTCACAGTTACTTAACGTTTTAAAATGTTCAGCTTTACATGTTGCTTCTTTAGTGAAGTATCCTATATCCATATGTTAATATTATTTAATTTTCTATGCACTCATGGACCTCTTGAGTAGGTTTTACTGACTCACAGGGTTCCTCAGACTACAGGTTAAAAACCACTGTCCTAGAAGGTTGAGGCAATATAACATTGCGTGTGAACACATGGCTGTGCAGGTGTCAATGAAGTGTGTACCAGTGCTCCATGGGTGTGTGTATGTGTGTGTGCGTGTGTGTGTATGCATGTGATTGTGCGAGCATGCATGTGTGCATGCATGTGCACATGCAAGTGTGTGTTTGGGTTCTATGAAGGAACCCTGCATGCATATATCCTGCATGCTTTTACAACTCAGTCACTACCCCGACTGCAACTTACCACACATTACTTAACCATACAGGTTGTTACAACAACTTGCCTTAGGAGGCGCTCGACTTTGGAATAGTATAAATTAGTATTCCAACTCCAGTTATGCAACAGTAGGGAAGGTGCTGGATTTAAAAATCCAACACCAGTTCAATAATGCACCCCCTAAAGCAAGTTGTTTTAACAACTTGTTTGGTAAAGTAATTGGTAGTAACGTCAGAGTCTAGGTAGTGACTGCGATGTAAACGAAGGTCGTTGTTTGTGACTGCGGAGTAAAGGATGTTTCCTGTGTCTGTGTGGTTGAGTGCTTGTTACGCCTGTATATATATGTCGCTGTGCATGTCTGTGTATAAGGCCATTTAAGTCTAAATGTGTGTGTGTCTGAGAAGGTGTGCATCTTCAATGTCTAAAATCTGGCACCACAGTGCCTAATGAGCTGCATCACTTTTTTGTGTCTATAGGAATGATTAATGGATTGCTGTGTCCTAAAATATCAATTGAGACACTGCACTCCTACCAAACACGAGAAGAGCATTGCATCAAGAACACTGCATACCCACACAGCCATATTTAAAACAATGTTCCAAAAGAAATGTTAATGGGGGCACTAAAAAACCCGATTGGAAGATGGCCACCACTGTGTGAGGCTCTACCGGCTGGAGCTTTTTATCCGCCACTAATCCACCTCAATATGTGGCATCGGAACACACCTGCAGGCTGCTTAGATCCATGATGCCCAGCTGAGTCATATTATCCCAGCAGAGTTGTTGCCCGGGATTTTCCGGGGATTAGGAGAAGCAGACTGCTGCTTGCAACTGTGCGGAGGCCTGGGCCTCTGTAGTTGCATTGGATGGTCCCGGCAGCTCTGCAGAGGATGGGCTGCTGACAGCGACTAGAAACCTGCGGTGTTGTGGATGCCCCTGCGGAAGGGGCAGTGGTGGCAGAGTGGTCCCCTGATGTTTTGAGGGGAGGGGCGTCATTTGCTCAGCGGGCTGCCTCCCCAGCTGGTGGGCCATGACCCCTTGAACTGATCAGTAGTCGAGACATGCTTTGGTGCTGTGAATGTGTAGCCAGGTGAGGAGACAGGGGTGCACTGCACCTTGCACCTTTGCTGAACCCGGGGGTGGGCAAGACGTGAGCTGGCATTGCCTGCACTCTGGTGCCTGGGGACCTGGAGGCGGGATGGCCTGCTGCCTCAGTGCGACTGCCCTTGGGGACTACCCATCACTGCTCCTAATCATCAATGCGGGCATCACTGCGGACAGCAGCATCGCCCGCATGTCTCCCCCACCTGCCCAGATCGATCGCTACCCAACTGCCTCCATATTGCGTACAGAGGCCCTGTATTCCATGCTGGATTCAACAACACTTTGCCTGGATTGATTGATTGGCCTCAATGTTTTGGCTGTGGTTGTGTCTGGTGGAGGCTGCATGACTGGTGGTGGTGCATTGTCTGTGGCCGGTACTCTGGCACGGTTGGCCTGCTTGTACCCCTGTGCCTCTTGGGGTGTGTTGAAGCCTGGTACAGTGGTGCCAATGACGTTCCTGTGGCATTGGGAGTGCCCCTGGGTCTTTTTCTGTGATACCTGCTGCGCTGTTCAATGGCCCCTTCACAGACTTCTCCTGTGCAGGGCCTGGTCCATTTTCCCCCACTGCTGCCCTTGCGAATCCAGTATGACAGCCCCAGGGGGCAAATAGCGTGTCCCAAGGGGTATGATACTGGACTCTACCTACTTGAGGGAATGGCGGGCCCCTACTGCTTTAGCTCCCCTTGAAAGGAAGACCGCATTGCTGGCTGTTGGTCCCTGGCTGGGGGGCTCTGGCTTTGCTTTTGCTGGGGGCCTGGAGGGGGTCGCCTGGCCCTGACTCTGTAACTGCGCCTGCTGGCTCCATAGCGTGAATGTGCTGGGGGAACATTTGTGACTTGAGGAGGTCCGGCTGCAGTACGTGAATTCTCTGCTCTGATTGGCCTGCTAAGGGGGGGCCTTCTTGGGGTGTGGTGGGGCCTTGACTGGCAAGCTCCATCGACTCTCCTCCCCGGCCAGCGCACATTGTAAATTCCTCATCCCCAGCCCTCCTGATACAGAGGTGAACTTGTGTGCTGAGCTTGACGGTAAGTGCCAGCGGAGGTGTGGATCGGGGACTCTCCCCTGGTCCACCTGACAAAGACTGGGAAAACTGATGGCAAGCAATCAAAGTTATTCTTTGACCAGCACCCTCAGATGCACACTACTGACCTGGATCCCGAAGATTCTCGATCACAGCAGGTACAGGCAGATGGCCCCACACAGAATTCAGACATCCCCTCAATGTTCTTGGATCTGAAGCACAGTCTTTCAGCTATTGACTCTAAAATCGATTGATTAACGGACAGGTTCGATCGATTGAAGGGCAAAGTGGAAAAACATGATGAACGCCTCAACCAGCTCTAGCAACACACCTCAGAGGCTGAAGATACCCAACAAGCTACAAGCGAGAGACTATTACAAATGGAAAAAGTTGTGGAAGTGATCCGTAATAAGAATGATGATTTGGAGGTGTGGTTTCAAAGGAAAGGTTGGATGGAAACTATGTTGAATCCATGCTTTGGGAGCTTTTTGCGAATGCCCTTTCTAATGTGCTCATTGAAAGCAGACCATCGGTCTCTTGGATTGCAGCCTCCCCCTGGAGCACCTGTGAGGCCATCATCACTCGCCTTTTTTATTATCGAGATCACAACACAGTTCTGTGCATGGCCAGCGAGCAGCAGACTTTACACTACGAGGGCAACACAGTCTCGATTTTTCCAGATTTCACAGTTATGGTCCAGGCTACCTACTATTTCACTGATCCGAAGGCAGCTGCTAAATTTGTTAAAACCATCCCGAGGGCTGTGCTGTGGGGATCCCCAGCTGCAGGAAACCCCGAGGCTGAACATCAGCAACAATAACTAACTGAGGACTGTGGCCTTGGCTTCTTTGGTAGGCCTCAGAGCTGGCCGCTGCTACCTCCGCTAGACCAATATGAGGGTAATACTTCCTCTGGACCAAGCTGGCAGTCTGCCTTGGTGTGTCTCGACCACACGCACGCCCTTACTCTGACCACCTGGCTTCCCTGTGGCTGGGAGGTTGTCAGAACTCTAGTTCTCCCCCACTGAATTAGTTTCTGCTTCTTTTCTATGTTCTTTACATTGGAATTGTTTGGTGGGAGGGATGAGGGGGCCAAACTGGGAGTCTGGTGGAGTGTTGGGGAAATGTGGTTTCTTACTGTTGCTAGACCTTGTGACATTTTTCCCTTTTCCCTTTTCCCTCCCTTGTTCACTCAGCATCATGCAGTGAATTTTCAAATTGACAGCCCATATCAACTATGTTAGGTACACCCACCCTGTTGGGGGATTTGTTCCCTGCTTGCTGATCTGGCGATATTTACCCCCCTTGCAGCACTCAGACTCACCAACTTCATTCCGCGCTGCCAATTTAATACTGACGTGTTTGCTTATTCAATCCCTTAGTCACCCCATGTCCACACTTACCTTCTTGACCAGAAATGTTAGAGACCTGATGGTGTGGGCAGGGTCCAATTGCTGGCCGCGTACATGCACCGGCATAAGGTGGATATCTGTCTGCTTCAGGAGCTGCACCTCACTGCGGCTACCAAGATGCGGTTGAGGACTGGCTGGTTTTGGGAATGCATTGTTGTGTCCTACTCTAACTAGGCTCGAGGAGTGGCGATCATCATTCGGAAGGGTTTCACCTGGCGCACTAGGACGGTGCTGTATGATCCCTTGGAGTGCTTCTGATGACCATGCTCTGTGACTGCCTCTTCCATCTGCTAACAGTGTAAGACCCCCATTTTGGACAGCCTTGATTTTTTTTAGGAGGTTTGGCACTTGGCTGGCATGCTGGGTCTGGGAACACTTTTGTGGGATGGTGATTTTAATATTGTATTGGAGCTCGTGGCAGACTACAGTAGTGGGATTAGGCCACCACATTCTAATGCATCAGCATTGTTGCGCTTACTCAGGAATGACAATCATTTAGGTGACCCTTGCCATTCCAAACACACAACAGACAGGGATGGCACTTGTATTACAACTCCACATAACATTTGGTCTTGCACCGATTTTTGGCTTGCCACTAGGGATGTAGATTCCGGGGATCATCGAGTCATACATTGTCCACGCGCACTCTCTGACCATGCTCCTGCTCTTCTAGAATTGTACATCACCAGGGGAGTTCAGCAATTTTTCTCTAGACTCCTCGCTAGCAGCGCCCTAAGGGATCAAGACTCAAGAAATGGTTGATTACTTTGACAGTAATAAGGACTCTGTCCAATATCGTTCTATTTTGTGGAAGGCGTTTAAGGCGGTTATCAGAGGAATCTGTATCGCTAAACATTTCGGAATCCTATGAATGCCGCAACACACACTTGTCACACTAGAGGCAGAATTACAAGACCTTGACTATTAATAGTATGTGACAGGGGACCAGACCTTTGTCACGCAGATTAGCTTGATAAATTTGAGAAGGAGGCGCAGCAAGAGGTGTGCTATCTGGGGTGCGAGGTGTGGGCCCGTCACGATGGTGAGGGAGAAAGGGGCACGGAGAACACGCATGAATCTGCTGCGCAAGCCCTGGGCTGGCGACTGTGTCGTGGAACTAGAAGATCACCAGGGGAATATCCAGGTCAGTACGGAGGCGGTCCAGCAAACAATGGTTGCCTTCTTTACCTCCCTATATTCCTCTATGCACAGGGTTACTTTGGAGACCTACTCAGACTACTTTGAAACACTTCATCTTCTGTGGCTGGATGATGTTAACAGACGCTATCTAGATGCCCCCTTCACAGTTGATGTTATTGTTCAAACCATTTGGAGTTTGCTCAGAGACAAGGCACCTGGCTCTGATGGCCTTACGTACATCTTCTACCTTCACATGTATGCGGAATCTATGACACTGGGGGTTCTCCCCACATCACTGAGGGAAGTGCTGGTTGTGACTTTTCTGAAACCTAGCAAAGATTTAAGCAAATGTGATTCATATCGCCCACTTTCAATGATCAACATTAATAACAAAATCCTGGCCAAACTGATTGCTTCCTTTATTGTCCCTCATTACCCGCCCAGACCAGTCTGGGTTCATACCGGGCAGATTTACAGCTCATAATTTATGCACTTACTTTGCAGTGTCACAGGTTGTCAAGCCATACAATAATGCTGCTGCAGTTTTCTTAGATGCCATCAAGGCATTTGATTCCTTGGAATGGTCTTACCTTTTCTTGTTCAAAATGAATACCACGTTTCTTTGTCTTATAGGGCTTCTGTATGAACAGCCTACGGCCCGGTTGCTTATTATTGGCACCATTTTTGCACCATCCTCGGTGTCGAGGGGCACCCATCAAGACTGTCCCCTCTTGCTTTATTGTTTGCCGTGGTGGTAGAGCCCTTAGTCGCTCACCTACAACAACTTCATGCCTACGGGTGGTGTTAGTGTCTATGTACGCAGATGATATCACGCTCTATGGAAAGGACAGCCTGGAAACCCTTATCAGAGAGTTTATTTGCTTTGGCGCTCTTTCAGGAATCACAATTAATTTGTCAAAGTCCATAATATTCCCTTTGATGGATGCTACCACCCGATTTGCCTCCGCATTCCTACTCTGCTGGGCATCAGAGCTTGTCCAATATTTAGGAATTCAGCTTAGCCAGTACCTTGGTGAGTTATGGAGAGCTAACTATGGCCAGGCAATTTCCTGGCTAGAGGATAAACTGGAGCATTGGTGCTCCATACCACTTTTTTGACAGGGAGAATAGTGATAGCCAAAATGGTGTTGCTCCCCAAATTCCTCTACTTGTTTGTAACCCTCTTTATACTCTTGTCAGATAGCTTCCGTGCACACTTGTGTTCACACCTGATTGCTCTCGTCTGAGCAGGGAGACAGCCCAGGGTTTCTTGGGAGCTGCTCACCCTTTCTTTTGAGCAAGGGGGACTGGGGGCCCCATATATGGATCTTTATTATAACTGTGCACAAGCGCAATTCGCACACTTCCGGGTTCAGCCCATCCAATACAAACCACACACAACTCCTGAACATGATCATGTCCATCCCTGCCTGCTATCTGTGGAACTGCACTTGCCTCCGCAATGTTCGTGTGTACGACTAGACATGGTGACATGCACAACATGGGCCTGGGGGGAGCATTGCCGCAGAGGCCAGGTAAACTTGTTTTTTGCCCCGTTGGTGCCTGTCCTGGATCACTCAGCACTGCCTTTCAATGAGGAGGCAGGTGAGTGTGCCCGGCTCCGTGCAATGCACTTGACAAAAAGGGGAACTTTGTACCCAGAAGGCTAGTTTATTGAACTCGAGCAAGCCTTGCAGGAGCCCTTCAACACCTTTATGTGCAAACTTACCTATTTCCAGCTGCGCACTGCTGTCGCTCCAAAATGTCTCTTTCCCAAGGGCCCATAAGGCACTTCAGGCACTGTAGATGCTGCTTTCCTCTCCCTCCCCACGCCACTTAATCATTCAACTATATCTCACTGTGCAGGCCACTGCCCCGGTGATGGTCACCCACTCTCAGGAGGCATGGGAAACAGACCTGGGCATTTCCCTCCCGGCTGATAGATGGAAATACTGTTGTGCGCACATTCACACCCTCTCTCCCAATTACAGGCTGCGTCAGATCCACTTTACATTTCGGCACTGCCTGTATTATACGCCCAGGTGCTTGCATAGACTGGGCCTTTGGGCAGATGCACAATGTCAGTGCTGTTCTACCCCCTGAGCGAATTTGCTGCTTCTGGCCTGGCCCTGACTCACTGTACAAACCTTTTCGCAGGAAATTCCTGATGTTATTGATGCAGTGGTGGATGCGCAGGTCCCCCGTACTCCACAGATTGCCTTGCTTGGCTATGTAAGGGATATCCCTGATGGAGGGCAGAACCTGGCAGGCATGCTCTTGTTATTAGTAAAGTGCAGGATTGCAATGTGCGGGGGTGGTCGTAGAGTACTGCGGAAAATTGACTGGCCTTGTGATGTGGTCTACTGCCATTAACAACTACAAACGTACTGGGACTTTATGCCTGCAGGTTCACGCCCTCAAGACATTTGGTCCCCTTTGGTAACTTACTAGGGGGTGTATGCTGTTGACACAATGAGAACCTCGGCACAAACTTACAAAATACAATTGGCAATTGGTGGCTTTCAAAATGCAGCACAAATGTGGCTCTAAAAAAGTATAAATATGGGCCCAAATGTGTGGGATCCTTCTGTTTTTCTAGACAAAGAAATTTGTACTGGAAGGACATACTTCCAGTAAAAATCCTGTACCAGATACACATACCGAGCTCTGCGAGGCTGTGCTCACACAAGGCTGCCTTTTAAAGTGCAAGGGATGAAAGCAGCAGCACGTCAGTCTTAATAAATAGGACTATCTGCTGTTTTCCCCCGTGCACAATACATCACAGCAGATTTGATTACTGCAATGTGTTGCATGAAAAAGTTTTAAGCCTTGCTCAACACTATAATGTCCCTGAATGCTGCGAGAAAAACCGTGCCATAAGATTACCTTTTGTATACTGTTAGTCTGTGTATGGTTCCAGGTGAGGAGTTGTATGGCACAAGTCAAATTTGAAACATTATCTAAATACATTTGTACTTGAAAATAATTAAATGCAATTTAATTAACATTGTTTAATGCTATCATGCAACTCTCCAGGAATAGCATTGAGGTCTATAGTTACTAACATTTTACTAAAAGAGAGGCGCACCAACAGCGCAAAATGTATTTTGGTATTTACAAAGCCATGAAAAGCCCGATTTAGGTGGCCTTGTTAAAAAATAAAGTACAGCAAGGCAGTGCATAGGACCGCCTTGCATCACCTTGTGTCAGGGAGGTGATACATGGCTGGAGTATGGGTATTCCCATGCATTCACCTACGTATTTTGATGCACATTCACATTTAGTAAAAGCAGTAGATATGGGTTTGCGCGAAAATGGTGCGACTACCAGAGAGAGGCATAATGAAGAGAAATATCTTCATTTCTTCTGTTACTTTCTCTTTCTGCATGTGCTGCACAATAAAGAACACATAGAAAGAAGAACTTGCAGGGAAAGATTATTTTGGTGCAGGAAGGTACCTCTTCCAGCACAAAAACAATCCTTTTCATAATGCAGGCACCCTTGTACCAGAACGCAATGGTGCCTGCGATGATGCTAGGCTGCCTAAAGTGCACCAGAGCAGTAAGAGGTCAGACTTGAATCACATCTCAGTAGATATGGCACATTTCTGCTTTGTCCCTTTTAAGCAACACTGCACTGTGTGTCTGACGTGGCATGAAAGGTTAGTAAATCCTATCCTTAGTTTCTGCATATGTATGGGTGTCTCAGTACACATAATGGTATGGCTTAGAGCAGTATTCTTTAGCTTATGTGCATATATGAGGGCATGCCATTCACACAAAAAAACATACAGAAAACATAGAAGTTAAAATCGGCAAAACTTTGAAAAAACAGGACCAAAAAAAATAGAAAAAAGCCACGTGCAGGAACTTCAAAAAGGATAGACAGGTTAATCCGGTGTAAGGGATATTACAATTTCATTAAGTGATCACAGTTTTATTTTACATTCAATATATGTTTAATCCAACTGCAAGCAATGATAGTAACATCAGTCTCTATAATATGCATAGTGCATCCATTTTGACGCATATATATATATATATATATATATATATATATATATATATATATTTACATATATTTATATATCCGTTGGTTTGTAGGTCATTAATAGTTCACGAAAATGACAGTGAAATTCAAAATAAATTATGGATCATACCTGGGCTTAACTTGTAAAAAGCATAAGTTTAGGGACCCTGGGCCAGATGTACGACCTTTTGTTCTGTGACTCACAATTTGCGATCCGTTTGAGAAGCACAAATTGTGAGTCACAAAAAAAATGTACAACAGTGTAAAGCAATTTGCGACCCACTTGGGAACAGTTGCACTGACAGGGATGTTACCCTGCTGGGTTCAGCAGACCATCATGTATGTGACTGCATTTCAATAAAGCAGTTTTTTAAAATGCAACCCGTTTGCCTTTGAGGAAACCGGATGCATTTTTACAAATGGAAATTACAATTTTCTTTTCATTTTTTCGGAATAGGTAGTGGTCCGTGGGACCACTGCCTGCTCTGAAAAAACATTTTTGCTACCATTCACAGAGGAGAAGGGGTCCCACTGGGACCCCTTCCCATTTGCAAATGGGTTAGCACCAATTTGAAATTGGTGTTAACTATGATTATTTCGCAACTGCATTCACGGTCACAAAACAATCATATATCCCCATGTGTGTTGCAATTAGGAAGGGGCGCCCTTGGGACATCCTTTCCTAATTGTGAGTTGCAGTCCCTATTTTGTGAGTCTCTAAATACAAACCAACACGTAAAATAGGTATGGTACATTGCAGAAGGCTATTTTGCAAATGGTGAAATTTGCCTTCTGCAACCTCAAAATTGCTTTGTAGCCCCCCTATGTTGCTGAATATCAAGACTGCCTAGACTTGATTACACCTCTTGCCTATTTCCTCTATCCTTACCACTCCCTGTCTCTTTATCTAACTACTGCAGGGTTTCTTTATCACTGCTTTCTCCTTTTGTCACTGTTTTTACCTATCTTTCTCTTCCTTATTTATCCAATTTTTTGGCCTTCTCTCTCTGGCTCTGTGTCAAAGTATGGCTATGAAAATTATGTCCTGGTCCCATAAAATGAGTGCCTGTGTGCACCACTATGTTCAAACTTAAGAGACATTATCAGGTTGACTTTGATCCTTTCTAACGAAATACTCATTTATTTAAGCATGAGCTTTCTATTTTCCTTCAATCAGTGCAGTGATCAATGATGTTAACTCGAAGTTCTCTGTGTTCCAGAAAATCCTGTCACTGCTCGAAAGTGAACACTGAATCTGACTGATGGCAGCTGTGATGATTGATCACAAGAACTAGTGCAATGTGATCAATGTAGGTATAAAACTAGCTACTAATATGCAGAAACATTTGACAGTATGACCACATAAGGCCATCTCTACAAGGTTCACTTACACTTCACTGTGGAATATGCACAGAATAAATGCAGGAAGTGGGACCCCAACCTGAATTGTCCTGGAACCTGTGATTAGCAACAACCAATGCATTACAGAAGCAGCGACTGTCCATATGCACCACCCCACATCAAATACGCTGATCCCAGTGCAGGTGCAATCCTCACCTGCACTTGGAAAAGCACATTGGTGAAAGATAGGCAGCTGGGTGAAACCAGTGCTCTGCCTTTCCGTAAATGCAGCCACCCCACCTCTGTTTCATTTGGGACACAGGGCCCACTGCTGACGGGTGATAGGTTTTTTGCTATTCCAAGCAAACAACGACCGGAAGTTAGGTTTTCAAGACCCTCTGGCAAAAATGCAGGCTTGATGGCAACTTAGCAACTAGAGACAGGAAACAAAGTGGAATGAAGCCAACGAACCACTAAGCATTAAATAAGGATAGTATGTGCTAAGAGCATCTGCTTGGTATTTTAAACACCTAGCTGGGGCGGCTCCTGCGCTATGACAGGAACGTCGCCCTGCTACTGAAAGCAGAAAAATAAAGTGCTAATAGAAGTATTTTATTAACACTTTATTTTTCCACTTGGGGTGGGGCGGGGCCAGCATCACCCATGTCAGCAGGTGGAGGAGGAGTGAGTGATATGTGCACTTCTAAGTGTGAATGTCAGTTTGGCCGGCCTTCTGACATACGCACTTATAACGCTACAACAAGGCTGGGTAGAGACCGAGCGCAGTCTTTCACTCCCTCCCTGAGCGGCATTTCAGCCCGCTCAGGCCAATCCCGACGCTTAAGGTTTAGAATTGGGTGGGGAGGGGAGAAAGAAGATGAGAAGAACCGAGGCGGTGGGAGCGACTGAAGACAGAAGTGGCAGGTACGTTTTTTTTTTTATTATTGCAACCCGCTTCGTGCGCAGCCCCCCCACCTCACCACCCCTTCCTGGCAGCAGCCGCTACTGCTGACACCTAGCAGGTATTTTGCCTTGATGATGAGATTCTTAGATATCATCCAGAACAATATTTTCAGTGCTTTTCTTGGTTAAAGGTTGCAATGGAGTTTCTCCCTGTTTGTACAGGTAAAATAATTGAGAATGACCTGTTTGAATCAGATTTTCTTTGTTCTCTAGGAAGGAAAGATTTCAGGGGTAGATGAACTGCTCTCACTTCCAACATGTTTGTGTGATATGGCATCTCCTGTCGAAACCAAGTGCCCTGAAACCTGCAAGCACCCCAGCTTAAGAAAAAGGTGTTTGTGACAACTGGTTTCTTTAGAAGTTGCTTAAAAGGAATGCTCTTTATAAGACCCATGCACTTATTCATAGATGTTGGGAAAGACTGCGGTGCTTCTGCCAATAGCATCGATTGGTCTTCCCAACTCACTGAACCCTCACTCCACTGGTCCTTAAGGCATGGGTGTAGCTACCAGTGGTGCAGCCAGTGCAATACACCAGGGCCCAGAGGTGGGAGTGGGCCCTTGAGACCTGGGAGGATATCTAAATATCCATGTTAGAATTGGGAAGCTGAAGAAGAGTGAAAGGTGAGTTTCAATTTTGTTTTTAACTTCTCGCATGTGCTGTGCATCCATTGACAAGGGTCAATTGTCAGTCTAGTCTTGTGAAAAATTGCATTCTATTCTTTAACATGGAGACTGGTGTTTACTTTTCTTTTGATTACTCCAAAGTGTGAGGATTATGTAAAGTGAACTGTGTGAAAATGTTGCTGGTATGAAAGGAAAGACGGTAAGATGTCGTTTTTTTCTAAAACAACAAACTCTAAACACCTATAAATTACATGTACAAATATTCAAAATAAATAAACACGAAAGCACAAATAAAATGCTTTTTTCAAATTCTAAAGTGCAAGGAAACAATGATTTTAATAGGATCAAAACAATCAAGAAACTTTACTTGGTGATGCATAAAATGACAAATATTCAACGAAACCCAATTTCCACACATTATCGTTTCTGCATTATATAGTTTTATCAAGTACAATTATAAGTATTTGGAAATGTGCTGCCCTCTCCCGCCATGACCCTAAGGCCTTGGTTTAGAGGCATGGTCTATTGTTCAAGAGCTGAAAAGTTGGTTTATAAGTGAGAGGTTGTGAGCACAAGCATGAGAGCATCTGGAGCCCTTTTTCTTCCAGGCAAACTGATACTTGACAATGGACCAGACCCTGTGATGACTTCTGTTGTGTTGGGTGCTGTAGTGCATGATTATTGGATAACGTTTTGCTAAAAATGGAAAAATATGTTGTGTGGAAATGACAGTGGATACCACACCATGCTTTATTAACATATTTGGGACAGTATGCTCCTAAATGTTACATCAGCTACATACTACACCCTTACACTGCTGAACGGGCGAGGCTCATTCGTGACATTTGTTTTTTGTGGGATGGTCTGATTTTTCAGAATTCCTATGAGTTCAGTGACTTTCAGTCTGAAAATTGTTCCAGCACCTTTTCCCGATAGGGCCACAGGAGCTCTTACAGCATTGGGAGGTTGCTGTCAGCTCTGGCCAATTCTCTCGGCTGCACAAGTCCGACTCCGAGCAACAGAATCTGTTTAAACACTTTGTGAGATCACTACAAAGGCCTTATTGCGTGCACAGTGAATGTCCAAGAAATTCCCTTGCACATTTTTGTAAATGTAGAGTATGCCATTCACCCCTCACTGACTGGTGCCAGCAGAGGTCAAAGAAGAAGTTATGCCCATGAGCTGGGTGGCTTCTGATGACGAGGCAGTCACAGCTAATCACTGAGTTGAAGCTGATGGGTGGAAGGCAAAATATGGTACTTAGCAAAAGAAAGCTGACTTACTTAGGCAGAGTGCTGGAGCTGGGAAAATGCATGTTTGTACACTGTTTGTTCTATTTTATGCTTTAAAAAATTGTACATGTGATTTTAAAACATTTTGTGGGGTTGCTAATGCACAATTCTCCTTAATAAAACCAGAACTAGGGCTAGGTTTCGTTCCGAGACATGTGGAATCTTGCCAGAATCTCGAAAAACAAGCCCCCCAGAACAAAATACTGAGATAGGTATAACTTAAGTACCTTTTTATACAATGTACTAAAATAGATGTAGACGACCCAACATGTTAACAATAAGAGCTGTGCTAAGGGTCTGTCTTTGCTCTAAGAGCCCGGGCATGATCTTAACCATGGAACATTTAGCATGGAAATTGTGCAACAAATGTTAGGTAAAAATCTGTTAAAGTGCCTCCAATATTAAAAATGTATATGTCTTTGACAAGAGTGCAATGGACTGTACCTATGTCCAATGTATGCCGCCTGCCGCAATGGAACACCTCTACAGGAACCACAAACACACCCATTTGATAATTGTGCAGGCCATTGTGGACCACCGTGGGATCTTCAAAAACATCCTAGCCAAATATCCCAGCAGCGTCCATGATGCCTACACATTCCAGCATTCCACCACCAATGAGTGGTTCCAAATGGGAAATATGGCAATGGGCTACTCGTAGGTAAGCCACCATACCAATCATTGCACAGACAACACACCAACCTTGTAGGACAAACAAGACATACACCACACTAAACACACATGGGCAGGGGAACACTGATGTACAGACAACAACACATATGCCACATACCAAACTACACCGCATTCATTGCACATCACACACACATACAAAACTGACTGGCACACCTCATGAAGTACAGGTGGAGCTATGTCCCCTATGCATACAAAAGCTGGGCCCAAATCACTGCAAGTGTCCAATGGTTAACAACTCAATCAATCAATCAATCAGTTTTTTGTAAAGCGCGGGTACTCACCTGTGAGGGTCTCAAGGTGCTGGGAGGGCTGGGGGGGGAAGGTGCCTCATCCGAAGATCGACATCTTGAGGTTCTTCCTGAAGATAGTGAGCGATGGGCTTTGTCTGAAGTGCAGGGGGGAGGGTGTTCCAGCTCTTTGCTGCGATGTAGGTGAAGGATCGTCCTCTGCGGTGGTTTACAAATGCGATGGATGGTGGTCAGGGCCAACTGGGCAGAGTGGAGGGATCTGGCGGGAGTGTGGAAGGAGACGCAGTGAATCGGGTAGGCTGGTTCTGCGTTGTGTATGGCCTTGTACGTGTGGGTGAGTAGCTTGAAGGTGATTAATTTCCCAACCGGGAGCCAGTGCAAGGTCCTCAGGTGTTGGGAGATATGTTCTTGGCATGGGAGGTCCAGGATGAGTCTGGCGGCGGCGTTCTGGATGAGTTGTAGTTTTGTATGTTTCTAGTGGAGGTGCCGGCGTAGAGGGTGTTGCTGTAGTCGAGCTTGCTTGTGACTAAGGTGTGGGTGACTGTCCTGCGGCAGTCTGCTGAGAGCCATCTGAAGATTTTCTGAAGTTTGCAGGGTGTGTGTCAGTAGGTAGAGGCAACTGAGCTTACCTGACAGGTCATGCATAGGGAGGAGTCGAGGATGATGCCTAGGTTGCGGGCGTGCTTGGTCGGTGCGGGGCGGCACTGAGGGATATGGGTCACTAGGAGTCGTCCCAAGCTGAGGTGGCATATCCGAAGATGATGAGCTCAGTCTTGTGAGAGTTGAACTTGAGGCAGCTTTCTCTCATCGAGATGGCTACGGCTTTCCATTCCCTAGTG
Source organism: Pleurodeles waltl (assembly GCF_031143425.1). Taxonomy (NCBI): domain Eukaryota; kingdom Metazoa; phylum Chordata; class Amphibia; order Caudata; family Salamandridae; genus Pleurodeles; species Pleurodeles waltl. The sequence goes on along the minus strand of NC_090440.1, from coordinate 1,541,206,011 downwards.
GAAGTTCCTTTTGGCTGTGTCCGGGACGTCGGTGAGGGAAATGATGAGTTGTGTATCATCATCATATGACATGATGTACATTCTGTGGCTTCTAACAAAGGCTGCGAGAGGGGCCATGTGTACCTTGAGGGACTCTGCAGTTGACTCCTGTGGGTCTGGATGTGTAGGGTGGGAGTCTGACCCTCATAGTTCTCCCGAAGAGGAAGGAGTGGATCCATTCCAGGGCTCTTCCGCAGATTCCTATTTCATGGAGTCTGGTGCGTAGAGTGCTGTGGGAGACCGTGCCGAAGGCTGCTGAAAGGTCGAGAAGTATGAGCGCTGCGGTGTTGCCATGGTCTAGGAGTGATCGGATGTTGTCGGTGGCTGCCAGGAGGGCTGTTCCGTGCTGTGGTTGCTGCGGAAACCAGACTATGAGCTGTCCAGGGAGTTGTTGGCCTCAATGAAATTCCATAGTTGTGCGTTGATTGCTTTCTTTAGTACTTTGGCAGGGTAGGGTAGCAGCGAGATGGGCTGGAAATGATGCGTTGGCAGAGGGTTTCTTCAGAAGAGGGTGTATTTCAGCATGTTTCCAGGCCTCGGAGAAGTGTTGATGGAGCAGTTCATCGTGTTTCGTACCTTGGGGGCGTTGGATGTGCTGGCTCTGATGTATATGTGGTGCAGGAAAGGGTCCATGGGGGCTCCAGAGAGGGTGCTGTTCATGATGCTGACTGTTTCCTCCATGGTGGGCGTGGACCAGCTGTGGATGGTCTGGGTGGGTTCTAGGGGGGTGGGTCAGTCGCAGGTTTAGTGCCAGGTTTTTCTTCGAGGAAGCCGTCATAGATGTCCTCAATCTTGCGGTGGAAAAAGGTGGCAAGTTTGTCGCAGAGGTCCTGTGACAGGAGGATGCTGGTGGCTTTGTAGGGGGGGTTTTGTGAACTCGTTGATGACTGAGAAGAGTTCCTTAGAGTTGTGTGTGGAGGAGTAAATGCAATACTGGAGTGCGTCCTTCCTTGCATTCTTGATGTTTCAGCTGTGGGTGGCGGTTGCGGCCCTGAAGGAGGCGAGGTCTTTGCTGGTTTGGTTGTTCCTCTCTTTGTTCTCTAAACATCTGCAGGTGCACTTTGATTCTTGGAGTTTGGTGGTGAACCAGTTGGCTTTCTTAGGTATGCATTTGGCGATGTCAGCCGGAAGGGAGCCTTGAGTGTCGGCGCATTCGGTGATCCATGCGTTGAGATTGCGCACTGTTTTGTTGGCGTCATTGGAGGGAGGGATTTGGCGAAAGTTGATGATTGGTGATTTCATTCCATTTCCTGTAGGGGGCTGCTGGGTGCAATTGATTGTGAAGTGCATGCAGTGGTGGTCGGGCCTTTCTGGGGTGGAGATGGCCTCAATGGTTATCCAATTGCTTGAGGTGAAGATGGGGTCCAGTGTGTGCCCTGCAATGTGTATGGGTGCGAAGACCAGCTGTCTGAGGCCGAGGGTGGCGAGGTTGTCGACTAGAGTGGTGGTGTTTGGGCCGGCGCGGTCCTCTGGGGAAAATTCAGGTCGCCGAGGAGGAGGTAGTCGTTTGATGCCAGGGCCTAGGGGGTTGCGAAGTCTACGATGTCATCCTTGAAGGCTGTGGAGGGGGCCTGTTCACCAGGGTGCCACGGATGGAGGAGTTGTGGTTGGAGTTGACCGGGAAGTGAAGATGTTCCATGGTGGCACATTGTTCTTCTGGGAACTAAATACAGATCCCACACACATTACACCAAACAATGAATAGCTCAGCTAGGTGAATGTCTTAGGCCATGTCAATGTAAAGAAAGTCAATCATAGGCACAGCCCCACATTTGTCATGGTGGTTAAGCCTCTAGTGGCACCAATATCAAATGCTACCCAAGTGTTGCCATTACCAACTACATCTCACCTACACATACCTGGCGTACCCCTTATGTGCATCTTCACCTGCCTGTTGCAATTTGCCGCACACATAGGAATACAACATCACCAGCAATGAAAGACCATGGGGCAGATTAATGAAAAGTGGTGTGGCATCTTGTCCAGTGCCACTTCACATGGGCCCCTTAGCGCCCCCTAACACCACCATGTGTGCACCGTATACAAGAAATGGCCCACCGTGCCACAGAGTAGGTGCAATACTGTCAAGATAATGGATGCCATAGTAGTACTCTTTAGAAATATTGAGAACATACCTGACCTTTCATGCACCGTACATAGGGATCCATGCAAAATTATGATGTGCTCCCTCCCAATGCCTGCACTGTACACGTGTTGAAAGTGTCTGTGATAAATCATGGAGATTCTTCAGCATCTATTTTGCTACTCCTCCAATTGTGTGAATCACACCGTTGTACACATGATGGCTGGCACAGGCATAATCTGCCACAAAGGCTCACTAAGTGTTGCACTGCATGCGTAGGGCCACATGGTAACATGGAGGCCTGAGTTTGGCTTTGTAGGGCTACCATGGTGCCAATATAATTTACACCATTGTGGTGCAAGGAGGTAGTAGGTTCCACTAACAATAGGACACAGCCTCAAATATGGAGAACACAACACATTTTTGGCATGTCTGAACTGTCAGTTCGGATTTACTTTTACAGTCACCAGATCCCTGATCCACAACCCATGATAGTAATGTCCATCAACAAAAACCAATGCAACCATTTCACAACATAGGAACACACACAATACCAGAAGCAAGTCTGAGTCACCACTCTACCTAAAACTAACATCTGCCATGGAACATACAAAACCACAAATATGCATTACCAACACATGTTCTCTCATTCCATTGTAGCAGGCCAAAGTTACGGCATTCAGCCATGGGTGGTGACTACTTTTGGCAACCCGACAACTGTGGAAGAGCGGGCATACAATGAAGTGCACAGAAGGACACAACATGTGGTGGACAGGACATTTAGGCTCCTGAAATCAAGATTCAGATGCCTGGCCCTGACAGAAGAAAGCCTGTTGTAAGCACCACTCATGGTATGCAAGATGATACTTGTATGTCCTATCTTGCAAAACATATGTAAACAGACTAATGTCCCCTGGGATAAACTAATAGATGACCGCAATGAGGAGGAGGATGCCAATGGTGCAGCACAGATGGAGGGGGAACAACAAAACACTGCTGCTGGAGTTCACATGAGACAACAAATTATACTGAACTTCTACACCTAGGCACTGTACAACTAATATCACTTTGTAAATATCACCAATTAATCACTTGGCACCAGAATGTCTATGGTGTACTCATTCTCCACTACATATACCATTGGAATGTTGCTCATACCTCAGAGAGCAGTAAAGAAACACAACAGTTATAAAGATGGTTGGAACATGGGTTGTGATCAAGAGGGTCTAGTGCCTCCATGCCACACATCAGTGTCACATAACTCACGGCCATGTGGCTCTCGAAGGCCTAGAGCCATGCACCACAAAACATTTGTGGTCTTAAGTAGGCATTGTGCAAAATCCTACCACTCTCCCCACATCATCCCCATACCTGGCAAGATGTATGCAAGGGTGGTGTACAAAAGGTAGGAGCTGTTTCCAAATGGCACATCAGAAAAATAGCAACTAAACTGTGTCACATCTCTGGTGGGTAGCTGCTACGCCAGCACTGAGCACATGCGACAAGGGGGGACACCATTGGTATCAATCGACCTTTATTGACTATTCAGGGTTAGGAACCAAAGTTTGAGCCTAACTCAGCACCGTATATCAATGGCATTACATACCGGCTCTGCCATTGGGCCCAACCCTGCCACATGGTGTGCTGTTCCCTTAAAGATAGCACACACATGTTAGTTGTGGAATGCGCTAAGGGTTGCTAGACAAGTGAAGCAGCAATGGGTGCTGATCCACTCTCCATACATATGGCCCATAGCCAGGATTTAACAATAAAATGGGAGAACACCCTACCAAATGAATGTATGGGTGGAATGTAGGCAGACTCTGTCACAGTCCCTAAGTACATTCTAACACACTTGTCACACAAATCTGCTGTCTTACACATGACTACAGCCAATCCAGATATACATGTGAAGACTGCTGTACTGGTATATGGCCTAGGTAGGAAAGGGTTTGTAATTACCTACAATGGTTGACATGTGTCAGCAAGGTAACCTAGTATAGTCTGTATGATACCATCACACCATATTTGAAAACACTCACATGCCTGACCAAGAGAAAGTTACCTACTGGCGCAAAATTCCCTAAAATGTCTAGGTCTCCAACATGCCAATCAGGTGTTGGATGTGCAAGTATGTCTAGCAATGTCCAAACATGTCACCGACCCATCCTAAATTGTATGGGTGAAGAAGGAGATAGATATGTTGTATGTGGCAAATCAAAAATCCAGCGCTGAGATGATTTCACACACTAAAAAGATATGCTCATGGTGACAGCGACATAGATTGTGGAATGTAGATATACTCATGGTGACAGTGACATAGATTGTAGAATGCAGATTTGAGTGCATACCCATGTATACCAAAGAATGTGGAAGGACAGCTGAAAAAATCCCGCAAACACTTGGAGATACAACATGGGAGGTAACTTGGAGACTGCACAAGTGCTGAGGCAGGTGTACTGTCATGTGTGTGTGGAATTCATGTAATTTTGCAAAGCCTGGAAATGGGAGGGAAGCTATCAAGTAGCCAGTAGTAGATATGTACATCTTCAAATTACACAAGTCATGCAGTAGAAGATGTGTACAATGTGTAAGAAGTCTAAAGAATGCCAGCAATGTAGGACCAAATCTGTTCCAAACAAGATATGCGGTAAATATTGGAGAGGGTACACACATAGACCAATACTGACTGTGCAATACCACGTCATCATGTGATCACCCAACATATATTCACAGCGGTAAGGTCAGTACATAACCCACTCATGTTAACTACAACAACACTATTGTAGTTGCCCATCGCATTCTATTCTGACAGAAGACAGTGACAGATGACATTATCTGTCCCCTGGGTCGTTCATAAATTACAAGTTACACTAGAGATACAAGCCCTAACCAAGCTGCCAATGAGACATGTCCTACATGTACAAGTAGCCAATCCTCTGTACATGACAGGGCATACATCAAGTACCCCAAAGAAAAATGAAAATCCCGGCCCATGTCATCACATATGTGCATGTGTCAGTCTGCAGGGGATTGCACATTACTTTGCTGAAGAGCTATCATGGCGAGGCTATATCCCCACCCAACACCCCCTAACCCCAGTGCTGAGGCTACATCGACTCTTGACACAGTCAGGGGCCTGGTGCCTGTGCACAGTGGACTGAGCAGACCCAACCTGCGCCAAAACATGCAACCATGGGTCTGTGTGGGCATAAAAAGTCCCACAGTAGTAATGATGACTAGGCTCTCATCATTGCCTGACTGCAACACTGCTACATAGTTGTATGCCATTGTGTTTAATAGTTATAACAAACATGGTGTGGTTGATTGTAAGTATCTAGTTTGTGGCATACACACATATGTCTGATTTCTCTGCACACATGTACCACTTAAATGGACAGGCCTGGTATTGTATATTGGAATATGCACAAAAGTTAACTTTTGACTAATGAAAATGTATTTGTGTGGCATGATCATTGAAAGAGTTAAAATACCATCAGATGGGTTCCCACATACAGAAACATAGGTGGCACTGATATGACTACACAGCCATTTAACAATGTCCAACATGTGTCCATGCAGATAGATATGTGAGGTTTCATATCCTATGAACACACCACTTTGGCAATTTTTATACATATGACACTACACATGTCTTTCCACACATACTGCACATACCAACCTTGATTGACACATGTGAGTTCACCATCTCCTGCATCATAGATGCATTGGGAACCATACGTCACACATGTAGCAGAGCATCATGAACTCTGAACCTAACAACACACCACAGTGTGGACACACATGCATTCACATTGCCAGGGGTAATGTGAAATAAACCAAGCCGTAGTCCACTGCATCCTCTGAGTACAATTTGTAAGGGTATCACACACATGACCATGTATTGGATAAAGTCCATCATATCTATTGTGTTGTTGTTAAGCGTACATTTGGAAATCAGACATGACAATGTGGTAGACCCACAAATATGTGTTAGATCACAGATGTACACTCCTACTACACATGTGACAACATATATGTGGACAAAGTCTAGCAACACATGCACATATGCAAACAGTATCAGTCATCGCATGTATCACACACACATACAAACATAATGGTAACACAGACTGATGTCACTGTCAAACTATGAATGCACATACACGCACAGGTAGCAAACCCAACTGACTACATACATGCATAGCCCCTGTGACATGGTATGTGAATCTGGATGCACTGTCAGCCTTTCCAACAAAATTTACGCATTCCAGTCATGCGTCAAAAAGTTTGACAATATTCCATACTCCACAGTGCCAAAAAATTAAGCGTGGACCGTGCTCGTCAATCGCAAGTCCACAGGTCTAGTCATCCTTCATGGGAAAGAATATCATGCATTTCTGTCATGAGACAATTTTTTTGACGCAAACGGTAATACTCCCTACATTGCAAATCATAAAATGACAACTTGCCCCAGAACGTCAATCGCAAGTCTTGAGGCTTTGTCAGCCTCAACGGGAAAAAATCGGCACATGACTGTCATGTGTCAGAAAAAACAGACTCATATCGAAAAACGTTCAATTTGATCCACCACCTACCCAGAATATTCGGAGTTGTGCTCACCGACCACCAGTTAAAACACCATTGGGCAGACCTCATAGCACGGGAACAAGATCTACTGGATCACCTGGGGATTCAGATTGGTGAACCAGTTGGTAAGTACTCCATTTGCATAGCAACATCCTTATTTGCATGTGCATGACAAGTGGACATAAGGTTGACTGCAGCATGTTTTGTCAAGGGTCAGGACAGGTAGTTTTGGACCTGATTTAAGAGCCCTTAGTGCTGCCATTGTGAAATGTATAATTGACCCTATGGCAGAGCTGAAATTGCATTTTCCCCGCACCATATTAACAAAGTGGTGTGATGCATGCATAGCGCCACTTTGTTAAGCCTTGCACAACATGATGGCTTCGCCAGGCATTATGTATGTGAGGGGGCCTACCACTGTAAGGGGGGCCAAATACATGGGGCAGGAAATTCTTTAACATATCCTTGCAACATTTTTCCTGCACCTTGAACGCCTGCTCAGAGCAGGCATAAAAGGGGGCATGCCATTTTATATGATGGGCCCCTATGAACTCTGCAGGAGTTGCACCACAATTTTGGTGTTACTCCTGCAGAGTACATAATTTGCATCTAAATAAAATGACACAATTTCCCCCATCCTGCGCCATAGTGCGCCGTATATTTTATACAGCATACACATAGTGGGGGAAACTGGGGCCGCTAAGGAGCACAAAGACAGTTGTGATGCACTAGGTGCAGCACCACTTTCCTTAAATCTGCCCCTTTGTGTCTTTGGCCAACAGCATATTAAGGGAGCTTAGCTATGCACCGGGTCCAGACTACTTGCACATTCCTTTTTGTGTACATTGTGTATCACATACACCCCATAATGTTTCTATTATCTGACACACATATGCTGAATTTGTACCACAGGCATGCCCCGTTTTACCAACATATGGGTCAGGCCTGCATCTGCACCAGCCCTAGCACATTACTCAGCAGCCTGCACCAGGCATACTTGGACTACAGTGCAAGTGTGTCTGTGTTGAGGGAAGTGTATATGCGCAGGTTGGTATCCCTCCCTGGACATAAATGGTTCACTAGGGTGACAATTGCTGCCCACATAGTAGTGGTAAGACATCTGTAATGTTATTCAGTTAATGTGCAGAAAGGGACAACTACGTGAACATAAGGAAATTGCCATGGCATTTTAGCTCTAGTCTGTGTGCCTTCAAATGGCACACACATATTAGAAACAAGAAACAAGGATGGATCAGTGCATTCCTCAACACTTTGCTCACACCACCCCTGGCCAGTTGTTAGTCTGTAGGCACTGATAATGAGTAAGATGTCTTCAACATCTGGACACGGTCAAAAGCAATGTATTTTACAATGAGACAGTCACTGCCACAACCATTGCATGCCCCCATCATGCAGAATACTGTGTCATGCTGCCCCAGAGGTGTGCCACAACAAAACAGCTGCATTACAAATCTATGTTCATATGGTGCAGTGAAATGCAACATAGGAGCGTCGGGGAAAGTGACACTTTGGTGGTGCTCGGGCTTCCATTATGTGGACCTTTGTCTCACAGACAGATTATTCATGTTTGGCAGTTGACCTACCACTAAGTTGACTTGCTTACTCAGCTTAACAAGTTGAATATGAAACTGTTGTCAATGCACAGAAATGTCCAAAAATCACTAAGCTATGTTTTCCTGTCAGGTATTGCAGGTGGGCCTCCACCCTACACCAGTGGAGAAGTGTCCTAATTTGAAGACCTCAATGTAGCCAGTAAGTGTCACCTTGTGCGTCACATATGTCATTCTAGGGTTTTGTGTGAGAGAGTCTGATGTGTGGAATGCAATGATGAAATGTATTGTGTGACCAATGAGATGACGTGATCTGAGTTAGGATTTGGACATTATATCTAATGCTATGTTGAGGATGGAGAATAAGTTGATTGCTGCACAAGTACTAACGGGTGTTAGGAAAAGGAAAGCATGCCCACATATACAATGATGTCATTCATGACGTGTCTGAGGTGCTTTTTATCTGATTATCATGCCTGTTGCCAACATATCTGTCACAACACCTTTTACAGCTCTGTGTGCCACACGTAGCTTTCAGTTACTCAGGAAATGGTACCGATGATGTACATGTGTCGAGGTCTCTAGGGGGCTTACGTAGGAGACACTTTCACCACGAGTGCCTCGCTACTTTTCAGATTTTAAGTGAGGCAGCAGTCGTGCAAGGAGCCTTATTGTGCTGGCCAACAGTCAGTTGAGTACACATTGAGACTACAACTCTGCTCCAGATGGATGTGGGACATGTCTACGGATTATAGCAAGCTAGATGTGGGCATAATTACCAACATGGTCTATCCATCATGGAATTTGTGAGTGATCTTGATCACATCACATGTGCATAGAATGTGAATCCTGAGTGTGTACCTGATACTTAGGAGATGTCTGACATGCATGTGCACATGTAGATTAATCAATAGGAATATTGTAGCTGCACCCTGTGCAGAGCTAATCTTTCTGTGCCCCTTAGGGCACCCATGCAGCCACTATGTGTGTGCCACTTTACACAATTTGCACACCATAGCACAGCGTAGGGGGCAATATGTACAAAATCTGTAGACAACACAGATGTACTGTTCAGGCTTTGGGCAAACTATAAGGGCACTAAGCCTGAACGGTACATAGGGGCCCATTGTGAGCAATGGTGTGCCCCCTTGTAACGCATGCACTAAGCAGGTGTTAACTCAAGGACACATGAATGATGCTTTGCCAAACCTTAGCATTTCTGGTGGGAAGTTTCCTGTCCCCCTGTCAGATGACCCACACCTTGCATTCATGGTGCCTGGCCAATATTTGATGTAGCACCAGAGGTGTCAAAGTGGTGGATTGCATACATTGCACTGCTTATTGACTATGGCACAGGTATTCGAGACTTGTTGGGCCACTAGATCCTCACCAGTATGATGACACAAATGTTGCGAAAGGTAGCAGTAGTAGACTTACCTCTGGGCCCTGATGGTCAGCAATGTCTAGCCGTTACCCCAGTGACATGTACATGATACCGTAGATGGCAAGTAGGAATTTACTATAGATTTAGAGTTTGTCAGTGTTGTGGAATGTGTTGTGGACAGCATGTGTCATGTGAGGTTGCTGTGTACATTGCATGTCTGTTCTACCTCTATCCAATGCTGTATTTGATGCCATGTTCTCATGTTTTAGCTGCCAATATGACCCCAGCCAAGAAACATGCATTTGAGAAGAGGACTGACAGATACAGAAAATTCATGGTGGTACGGGCCAGATACCAAAGGATGGCAAACGATGGGGCTTGGCTTGCCTTTTCTCATGGGGGACTTTCTCTACCGCCCACAACGGGGGAAAAATGTGGGGCCAGGGGCGACTCTGCTGGTCCTACCCCCTCCACATCTACTGCACCTATCCACAATTCAAGCACCCCAATAGCCACCTCCTCCAGCCACAACCTCAGCCTTTGAGGCCGACATAAGATGAGACATGGAAGCAATGAAGGCAAGATTGGAAACATTAGAAAAAGACAATGCAAGGAACTACAAATTGCTTAAGTAATGCAAAAAGAAACTTAAGAAGATATGAACTGTTTGTGGCACAGCCTCCCAGTTCCTTCTCTTCTCCCTTTCACTAATATTAACTTTTTAGTGGGTTTTAGGTGGGTAGTGTTAGGTTAGGTAAATAGTGTAGGTTAGGTGGAGGTTAGTGTAAGAATAGTTGGGGGGTGGCCTTTAGTACATGTTTTAATTGGTGGACGTTTGGTGAGGGGTTATGTTGGGTTTTCTATGTTTAAATAAAGAAAATAAAACAAATGTACAAAAATTACAAAACCATATATATATATATATATTTTTTTTTTTAGGATATAGGTTAAGTTAGTACATGTGTAGCCTCAGTTTATGTTGTCCTACTCGTATCTTGTCTCTTAAGGGAGGTGCGGGGACAATGTTTATAGTGTGGCATTACATGTCTATGATACGTTTTGAATAGGATAGATAGCTATAGGGGTAAGTTAAGATAACTAAGTTTAGGCTCGCTTAGTGTGGGGTAGTGTCTAGGTTAGGTTTTAATATAATGTTCTTAATATGTTTTAATTAATTATAATTAGACAATTATCTCTCTATATTGCTTGAGTGTCTGGGTGTTCTCATGTGTGCACTGGCCAAGTAGGAGGGATGTCTTAGGGTATGCTCTCTGTTTTTATTTCCATGGATGACTATGTGCATCCCCTATGGCCAAGGAGCTGTCAGATTGGCTGCTAAATGACATCAGCTACTCAAAACATGTGTCATCCACAGTTACAGCCATTCACATTGTGTATGTATATGGAATCTTTGACAAGTAAGTATGGAATTTCAACTGTCATCGGTCAGGTCTGTTAGAATTATTGATGGAAAGTGTGGTACATATAACATCAGCCATTTTAGGGTTTGTATCATTGCACACTGACAGCTGCCCATCACTGATGAAATTTGCCTCTTCTGAACCACACATATTAGTTGTTCTGGTGCTCTCATTTGGGAAGATTTCCAGACACTTGGGCCCATATTTATACTTTGTTAGTGTCGCATTTGTGCCGGTTTTTAACACAAAAGCGGCGCAAACTTACAAAATGCAATTGTATTTTGTAAGTTTGCGCCTTTTTTGTTTAAAAAAAATGACGCAAATGCAGCACTAAAAAAGTATAAATATGGGCCTTGGTTCTGACCCATACATGTAATATGTCAACTTACATGGATATCTGTTCAATACATGTTTTTAAGGCTCTGTAAGTTGGTTGTAGCCCACAACACCATCTGTCACCTTTTTCATGTTAGAATGCTAGTGTGTGGATTTGTGTCTGACAGTAAGGCACATATTTAATTAGGTTATGTTCTCATTGACATAGCTTTACACAATGCATGCATTTAGCTGAGTTGATGGATCACAGTAAACATTGACATATTACATTTGAGCAAGGAGATGTATTTACAGGTTCAAATGTATTTTCCAATGCAATACAATGTCCAGTTCACAGACCCCATGAGAGATCCTGAGCCATTTGTTATACATTCAGAGTCCAAGGATGAGGGACATGTCATGAGACATGGTAAGGAGAAGTGTGCATTAGAGAGGAGGTGTCCAAATTGGTAAAAGGTAGGAATTGAGACAATGATAGTACATAGCAGACAAGTCAACAGTCGTAGAATGAAGAGGGCACACTGTCAGCTGTCATAACAATGGCATGATCTCAAGCAAAAAACTAAGGAGATACTGTCCATGTGGCTCAGACTGGTGCTACTGGGTGGCTTTCTGTGTGAATGTTATTCCTCCCACATCTTCATCCTCTGACGTGTGTGGTACCTCCTATGCCCTGGGATGTGCTGTTGTTGAGGTTACAGATTAGGGGATAGAGATGTGGAGTCAAAGGTCTGGCAGCTGCCATTTGTGGTACCACATCAGGCATCACTGCAGCAAGGAGGAAATGCTGATTTTTCAACACTGCAGCAACATCACGGTGGTAGGCAGCCATTTTTTCCCTGAGGGAGACCACTTCCTGCTGCTTGGACTCCAGTGTATTCTGTATAGTCCCCAGCCTGTTGTCTATCATGCTGCTGCCACTTTGGAAGGGCAATTGTTGAAGCCTCTGCCTCATGACAGCAGCTATGTTGGCCAGGGAATGCTGGAGTCCACGTAGCAGGCAGTTGGTGCCTCTGATGGCAGCTGAGTTCTCCTTATTTGGACTGAGGCACCTCTGCACTCCCTCTAGGCTGCCTGCCATGGTCTCCATCTGTACCTGCACCTGCTTGGCCAGCTCTCGTTGGATTCCTACTGCTGTCCTCTGGAAGGTGATGTCTGGGTCCTCTGAGCCCAGGGCTGTGTTAGGACTGGCTAGTGCTGTATGTTGGTAGCTAGGTGGTTCATGTGCTGACCGCACAACACTGTGTGTCCTCCCTGCGACTGGAGATGGTGTCCAGGCTGTAGTTGTAAATTATGTGTTGCATTTTGCATCACACATGGAGCAATCTTTCAAGGTATTTTGTGCTTTGATCCCACACCCCAACTTCCTTGCAGGCTCTTTGCCCCTGCCACTGACAACATGGCGGCATGCCATTTACCTTCCTATTCACCATGGTGGACATTCCCACAGCAGAGTAATGTGTGCTGTCACTCTTTTGGTGCTATAATGCATTTGCACCATGAATGATGGCACTAGTTCAGCAAAGCACAGGTAGGCCCACTGCTTACAATGTTTGTGTTACATTGTCATCTGCCTTTAGCAGGCCCCACACATTTGCTAATTGGATGGGACAGTCCAACCATTAGGGATTGTGTGCCCCATTAGTTTGTCCCTACCTACATTTGAGACTTTGTTGATGTGGCTCAAGGGGAATGAGCAGCTTAAATCCACATGGGCAACTATTTGTATGAAGGTACAGTTGCATTACGGGCTAGTGACATTGTGCCGGGAGTGCAACTTTGATGCTACTTGTGCCAGTTCTTACACATGTAGATGTCCCATTATACAGAACACCAACCATTCAGACAGCACAGACAACCTTGTTACTTGGTGAGATTGCAGCTACTTGTACAGCAGTACAAATGATGGTCACAGACATGCCCCATGTGTTGTATGAGTTCACTTTGTTGCCCATTCCCAAATGGTGCATGGAGGTGTGTGGAGTTGTTGTTGGTCCACCCTGTGTGGTTTGCGTTCCGCAGCTTGCCATTTTTGAAACACAGGGACGCGCCATGTTTACTTGAATACAGCACACCCCTGCGTTTCCCCCAATGCCTGCACAGATTTGTACTCTCTGCACCAACGTGGGCATCCTTCCACCATACTGAAGGGGTACCTGCATTGAGGGGATAGATTGTTTATATGCAGGGAGGTGTCCCTTCAAGCACATGGACAAGCTATTATGACAATGACACAAGGAAAGCATTTTGCCTTGGTGCACCATCCTGACACCACCCCTGAGGTGGTGTTGACTTCAGTCACAGTCTCAGTCTCTAATGAACATGCTGTGTTGGATCTGGGGCAAAAACAATATACAATGGGTGTTGTTGTGGCACAGCCACAGCCACACTAATTGCATGTACCTTCCAGGGAATGTGCTGCATATTTACAAGGTGGTGTATGGCCACAGTAAGTGGTTTATCACCACGTTGTGTATATGTCAGAGTGCAGTGCACAACCAGAGCATCACTACAAGTGCGGCTTGGGTGGTGATGGGGCATTTTGATTCAGGGCCTATGTGTCCTGATGCAACCCTTTAGCATAGATTGAGCGTGTCCTATGTGGCTCCACTTCTGCCATTTATGAGATTCCAGATAGCCCCCCCCTGCAACTTAGCCTGCATTTGTGTTAGTTCTTGGTAGTCTGCACTGTCCTACAATTCCAGTGACCAGCTCCTTCAGGATGACCGCTGCAACCATCTCCTCCAGCTCATCCAGGTCCTCATGTGGTGCGGAACTTCCATCTCCAGTCTGCAGTGCTGCCTTTCGGTTCCTGTCCAGTTTCTCCTTAGTTCTGCGCTTGCCATCATGTAAGTGATTCTTGCAATTGGTGACAGCCCTCCTCACATCTGCCATGCTGTTTACTTTGTCTAATATTGCCTGCCTTGTGGCCTCTTTCCTACCTATTGGCAACCTGGATGTGACGAATAGCTGTTGTTGGTGCTCCATCACCTCTCTGACCAAGATGTTATGCTCTTTCTCACTTCCGCTTCTCTTCCTCTTCTCCCTCTCCTGGGACTTTTTCTGGACCCTCCTGACTGGTACTTGGCTGATTGGGATCTCCCTGGGGTCTCTCCTGCCTGCATTCTTCATCTTGTCTACCCAAATGTTTTTTCTTTCTCTCGCATTTTTTTGCACGCTAATGCGGTTAAATATGGCGTTAACCCGTTTTGCGTCAAAAAAACGTGTCACAAAATGGTCTAGCGTGACTCTTAGGGCACGTTACAGTGGTTAGCATCTTTTTCTTTGTGCTAACCATGCCTTAGCTCTATTGTGCGTCATTTTTAAAATTTTACGCACAAATGGTGCTAGGAAATGACATTAGCTCACTGTAAATTGTTTGATGCACAACTGCGCTAGCGGCATTTTTCTTACATATGGGCCATATTTTTAAACATGAAATATTCATGTCCCTACACCACCACCCTCTGATGACAATACCATTAGTGAACTAAGAGGCAAGTCAGTTGTCAAGTGCACTCTATATGTGGGCTATATTCTTATTTTAGATGAAGCAACATTGTAATCCATTAAGTCAAACACAAGCAAGATTTTAGTATGCACAAATCCTCACATATACAAAGTTTATGAATTGAAAAACTAGGAGGCACAATAAAATAATTACATGGGATCATGTCTAATTCTGCCACCAGATTGGTATCTCTTTCTTGCTCCTGTTTAACATCAAAGTGTAATGCTTTGTCTTTAATTCTTGTTGCAGAGGCTAGAGAGTGGGTAGTGAGAATGCATGTGGCCCATTTTCTAGTTTCTCTAGTTCTGACGGACCTTTTTAGGAGTTCCAAAGGGTGAGGAGAATCAAACCAACTGTGTAACCCATTTGGTTACAGAACAAATTTGGAGACAGAATTTGAAGTTCAAAGATTTATTACAAATTTAAGTCCAAACTAATGTAAATGATTCTAAGAAACATACTGCATAAGGACAGAATTACCAAAGGTGAAGTAAAGAATCGAACCAGATCAAATTGTACAAGTATAAGGAATACAAGTATTTCTGTAGCAGCAGCACAAAAGATGAGAAGCAATACTTGGTGGCCAGAATCCAAATGATGATCCTCTTGTCTAATCACTTGAAAGTTAACTTAATCTACATATTCTAACTAAGCTGTTAGGACATTTTAAGAATTTCTCCAGAAACAGGAGGACTTGAATAATAGTCAAAAAGTGTCAGCATAACAGAAGTCTCAGTAGACATTCTGCAAGAGAGATGTGTGTAGCATGAAGTCACTCAGCCAAAGTAAGAATAGAGAGATCTTTACCTTTCTACGCCTCAAGGCAATTCTCTCTAGTCAAAAGGTAGAAAGGATTCGCCTCATCTAACTAACTGAACACCACTTTAGACCTTGAAGAACCTTCAAGAATTCATGCCATCATTACCTGTAGTTTCCATCTTCCCTGCACAGTTTGGAATTTGTAATTCCCGTTAGACTTCATCCCAGGAACCAAACAGCAGGACGGCCTTTGGTACCTCCCTAGTCTGGGAACTCACAAAGGAGTTCTTCTTTCTTCCGTTCGTTAGCACTCCTTGCCCTTGTCAAACATATCCTCCTTTATACCTTTATTTCAAATACATAACATGTCTTTCATTAACTGTAGACATGTCCAGATACACCTGCAAATAAAGAAAAATACAATGTGAGCAAAACTCCACGTTGAAGGTTATGCATAGAAAAACATTTCAAGCTGCCACTTGAGTCAACTTAACACTCTGTTCAATACACATTCAAATACATGGCTACATGTGCATTTCTCCTCAAAAGTATAATAAATAGTAAATAGCTGTGATTATTTCACTTTTAACTGCATATACTTTAATCCCAATACATTCAGTATAAATGTGTACATGTAATCTATTTCAGTCGATTAATGTCATTGTCAAAACATACATACAATTTCTACATTTCTACTTGCGAGTGCACCTTGAATAATATGACTGTGATGCACCACTTAAAAGCAGTACATTAGAACACACATTACATATGTTATGGATTACATTTTTATGTCCCTTCTACAATGTATAATAGCACAATCAAAGCTCTGCGTTCTCAGTAGCAAGGAGAAGCTACAGGAAAGCTCATCTTATTTTGGGCTTGAGGGCTTAAGAGGACCTAAAGCTGACTCAGAGCCTAGCATCTGGTTTCAGCCTTCAGTGGCTCACCCACCTCTATACTTTACTATGAGTATTCTGTTCCTGAAATAAGCTTTGAAACTACTGCAAGTGTGGTTCATGTTTTGTAGATGAGGATGTCTTAGCTTGCTCTGCTGATGACCATCTTTTACCTGAGCTGTGAGGGGGAGCTTGCACTGCTGCCACATTATGTGTGTGTTACATTCTGACTACTGCTGTTCTGTGTATGTGAGGGATGCTTACATTGTTTCTGAGCAGATCTGTGTGTGTTCTATGTGTCTGAAGGAAATGTGTACTCCTTCCCGATGCGGGATATATTTTTTGTATGTTGAAATCTTGCTATAAGTGTGAGTCAAGCTAACACTCATAAACGCCAGAGCTGTTCCTTACACTTTTATGAAAACTAAAATGCTGCTTATTCGTCGTATCTAATGGAGGCATTAAATGGGACTGCCCAGTGACACACTTGTAGTTGAAGCAAGCTTGCACAGGCCCTAAATACCACACTTATTTCATGTCTTTGAAGGAAGCTTGCACTGGCCCTGCAGTACCATATTTGTTCAGCGTCTTTGAAGGAAGCTTGCATTGACTGGTTTTGCAGTAGCATAACTGTTCCATATCTTTGAAGGAAGCTTGCAGAGCCTGGCCTTGCAATACCACACTTGTTCCATGTCTTTGAATAAACATTTAACTGGTCATGCGGTACCTCACTTGTTACTTGTCTTTCAGGGAAGATTGAGATGCTTTTTGCTAGTGATGTATCTCTTATGTGTGTGAGGCAAGGACCCCTTGCGCTCCCTGTATGCTGTCCATTTCTCTATTTTTAGGACTGACAAGAAGACTGTTTAGCTGCCTCACCAGCCTCATGATTTCTCAAATATAATATATAATTGTACTTAGAGAAAATGGGCTATAGGTATGCCCACTTCAATTATTCGTCAGACATAGGCCCATATTAATCGTTTTTTAGCGCCGCATTTGTGTCATTTTTTTATGCAAAAGCGGCGCAAACTTACAAAATACAGTTGTACAGTTGTATTTTGTAAGTTTGCACCACTTTTGCATCAAAAAGCAGTGCAAATGCAGCACTAAAAAAGTATAAATATGGGCCATAGTGTCATTCACAAAATAGTTCAGCCCTTCAGAACAGCATTTATGCAATGAGGCAGAGGAACAGCGTTCTTCAGCCATTGGTTTCGTTTTCAATGTTTGGCGATGCCTAGTAGACAACCGGTGGTCTTTAGTGGTCTTTAGGATGTCAGGTAGCCTGAGTAACAGTAGTCTTACCGCCTTACTCTGTGTTGCTATGCATCCAGAGGAGTCCCACCCAAGGAGACTTTTCCTTTGATTTCTCGAAGCTCACCTGAAAATGTGAACTAGTACTAGTTAAGGAATGAGAACACCAGCAGTTCCATTGCCATTGCTACTAGACGACAACTTTCTTATGCAGAGTAACAGGCATCACTGCTGCAAGTTTCAAACTCAAACCACCATCATAAAACAGTATTTTGCATTCTTTATCATTTTTTTCACTGTTCTAAGATGGCAGACCTGTAAAAATCTTTACTTTTTAGTTTTTTTTTTATTGAACCACACGCCCTTCACATTTAGCTGGCATATTTTTTGTTTTTTTTAATTATATCTTGATTTTATTATTTCAGCACATGATTGCACTACAAAGAAAACAACCGCCCTGTTTTGTGGGACAATGGGACTTTTTTGATGTAAAGACCCTTCCCTGCAAGCATCTGCAAAGATCATAATTAAATAGCCTGCAGTGATAGGACACTTGTGGCTGATGAGAGATGAGATAATCTCAGTGGACATTGAGGGTTCAGTGTTGCTTACTTCACTATCTTTGAGTCGTATTAGTAGACCAATGCACAGATACTGGTGTCCCTTCCTGCACACAAACATTCAGTCACAGCGGTTTTCCTTTTTCTATGTGTGCTGTATCAACACCTGATTGATAGAAAGCTTCCTGACCCCAGGGAGCTTGCTAAGGAAGCAGACCAATGGGTCAGTACCGGGGTCCACAAAAAGGAATCATGGGGGAGTCTCCACAAGTACGGACAGTGTCCGTTTTCTAAAGGCTCACAAACTAGTTCCCCGGGTCAGGACTCCCCTCCCCAAACTGAGAAAAAGAAGAAGTGGTTCCCTGACAATAATTTCCTAGGGAAGGCATCCCTCAAGTGCTATGAGTGCAGAGGGGCACTTCAAGGGGGGTGCCAAGTGTCTTAAGCGGGCATAGCCCCTCACTAGTTGGCAGTCTCTGGGGTTGGATAGTGCAGCGCTTCCAGGGTTCCTGGGTGACAGAGAGATGCTGAAGAGAATTCATATGCTTAATAATACTAGGAAATACAGGCAGTTGGCCTCCATCAATTGTCAGAAGGTGGAGGCTGTGAAAGATACTGGAGCCAGCATGACAACTGTCAGATGTAATCTGGGGACCTCAGAGTAGGTAGTCTCTAATGTATTCCACCACTTTGTTGCAGCTGACAAGTGGCTCTAGTTCCCTTTGAGTGGGGAGGGGTCTCAAGTTCCTTGAGGTAAGCTGTGAGTCCATCAATGTCCGTGGATTGGATGCTTGACAATGACCTTGAGCACACTATCTTGAAGGAGGTGGAGCTCAGGTTGCACTTTGAGATGTTAGAATTGCCTCAGTGGGTGTGCCTGACCACATGGTCTATGACCGCCTGAGAGGGTAGTAGGACCCAGAGTCTGGAAGAATGGTCCAGGTGCCTACCAAAAAGAGGAAGGGTAAGGGGTGCAGAAAACCCACTCCTGGACCTCCAACAATCCTGGAGGAGGCTGAACCTGAGGGGGTGCCCCAGACCATACTGGGGAGAATGTAGCTGGGCAACAGGTTCATCTTTGCCTTGGTGGACTATGTCACCCGGTACCCAGATGCTGTCGCTCTGAAAACAGTCACTGTGCCCACAGTGGCCAGGCCACTGGTGAGGATATTTACCTGTGCCAGACTTCCCAAAGAGGTGGTGTCAGACCGTGGTACCAACTTCATGTTGGCATATATGAAAACTACTCGGAAGGAGTGTGGGGTAACCTACAAGTTCTCCACTCCTTACCACACCTAAATCAATGGGCTTCTTGAGCCAAGCAACAAGACCCTCAAAGGCGTGATCATGGGCCTGTCAGAGCCTTTGAGGCAGAAGTGGGAAGCTATCTCACTATGCCTGTTGTTTGTGCACCGGGAGATGCCTCAGAAGGGGGTTAGCTTCAGTCCCTTTGAGCTCCTGTATGAACCCTCAGCACGGGGAGCTTTCAGTCTGGTTAAGGTGGGATGGAAGCAAGCTCCCAGGAAGGCCCCTTAGGATGTGATCAGCAGCAAGCAGGCACTCCGGACCCAGATGAAGCATTTCTGGAAGCGAGCTAAGGCGAATCTAGAAGCCAGCCAGGTGGTCATGAAACAGTGGTATGACCAGAAGGCCACTCTGGTTGAGTTTAAGCCTGGCCAAAAAGTGTGGCTGATGGAGCCTATGGAGCTCAGGGCCTTACAAGACCATTTGCCTGGGCTCTATGAGGTGAAAGAGTCAAGAGTGAGGTCAGATACCTGGTAGACCACAAGACTCCTAAAAACCCTCTAAGGGTTTTGCACGTCAATCGTCTCAAACCCCATTTCAAGAGATCTGAGTTAACCATGCTCCTAGTCACGGATGATGATGTGCAGGAGGAGAGTGAAGCTCTCCCCAACTTCCTTTATTCCAAGCAGCAAAATGGGTAAGTGGAAGTTGAAAAACTCTTACATTTGTTTTTCACTACTGTAATGCCTACCTTTCCCATAGGATTACATTAAAGTTACCTTTATACATTATTAGGTATAATTTCCAAATGGGGACAGGTAAGTGGTGTCTCTGGAATTGGAATTTAAAATCCTAACTTATGGTGAAGTCAGATTTTAAATTGCAATTTTGAAAATGTAACTTTTGCAAAGTTGGCATTTTTCTTGCATTATTCATTTAGTGCCTGTAGCCAGCCTCTAGGTCACATGGCTGGCTGTAGTTGACAGTTTGGCTTTATGTATTCCTTTTAGACAGTCACACAGAATGGAGACCTTAGGTGTGACTGGATCGGAGGAAGGAGTTTGGCTCAGCCACACTTAATCTTGAATAGGCTGTGTCCTGTCTCCACTCGCTAAGGGCTGCATACTCCCCATAGTTAGTCTGGAGCCAGGGCCAGGAAGGTAGGATACTGTCCACTTTAAAGGCATGCCTCTAAAAGCTTCTCCTCCCTTTGGATGCGCACCTGGATATAGATACTCGACCTCAGACACCAACTATTCAGTACACTTCTGGACCTGTGTATAGTGTTCCAGGAAGAAGGAGTGCTGTGCTGCTGAGAGGACTGCCAGTTTCCTGGGTTGCTGCTCTGAAGAACTGCTGCTTTGCTGTGCTGATCTGCTGCCCTGTTGCCTGGGTAAGAAGGACTGAAACTGTATCTTTTGAACAGGAGAACCCAGAGTGACTCCAAGGGCTAGTTAGCTGGCTTCCTGATCTGAAGCATGAGGGACATAACAGGCTTCTAACAACCTTGCAGGAAGAACCTTCAGGAAGAAACTCAAGATGTGGCTCTTCGGATGAGGCTCCACCATTCCCTCTCCTCCCCTCCAGAACCTTGTGACCCTCACGGGTGAGTGGCCGCGCTTTGCCAAAAACTGATTGATTGATTGCACCTACACCTGGAGTCTGCCATCTGTGAGTGTACCATGCCAAGTGATGCCTCCTCAGGCCTGGATGCTTGGAAGTGGGCAGAGCATCTTTTAAGGTGCTCTGCCAGCTGAACCTATGCATCTCCTCTGCTGCAGGGATTGGATCCATCGCAAAAACCCACATTGCCCGCTGCAACCCGCAATGCCTTCAGAACTGCCACTGCACTACAAATCCCTGGTGCAGAACCTTGCATCCCTCGTCAACAGACTCAACAATGACACCGGACTCCGCACCACAGCCTTGCAGCTCCTCAGAACTGACGCCTCGCCCCAATGGTGTGCCACATCCTTGACACCACTCTTTGCATCACAAGCCCAGCAACAGTATCCTCGATGACAATGCCGGCCCTCCCATCGCAGCCTCGCCACATCTCAGGACCGATGCATCACTACAGTTGTGGGACGTATCTTCGCTGCAGATCCCTGCAATGCTCCGCAACAAAGGATTTAAGGTATTTTGTTCAGCCAACCTAGTTGGGTCCCTGTAGCCAGCCCGAGCTCCTTCACAGTCAGCCAGAACTTGTGAATTTATCATGGTCTGGTGTGATCACATATCAACAGTTGGAACTTTGTGCTTTTTGGCTCTATTTTTATTAAAATCTTTAAAATTGCATATCTCTAATTCTACTGATAGGATCTTTGTCATTTTGGTCTTTATGTTTTAAAGAACAGTCTTTTTTCTAACTTGGTTTCAGATCCTTTTTGTGTGGTGTTTTCACTTTATTACTGTTTGAAGTGTTGCACAAATGCTTTACACATTGCCTTTAAGTTAAGCCTCACTGCTCTATGTCAGGATACCAGAGGGTTGATCTCAGGTTAATTTAGGTTGGCTTGTGCCTCACCCTAACATGGATTGTGGTTGCTGATTGAACAGAGCCCACACCCCAGTCAACCAAAATCCCAATTCCTCACACCAAGTAATTGCCAGTGGTTGAGATTATTTCAAGCAGTTCAATCCATCATTTTTGTATAGTTCAGTGTGATGCTCTAAGTGGAGCAGGTGTGCCCAGAAGAGTATCCCAGGCATACTGCGCTGCTGGAACCAAACTCTACCCGACTGACGAGTCCTACTAACAGTGCATCCAGACTTGGACAGCTTCTGTTACGGTTCAGGGCCCAAGAATCAGGTTGCTTCTGCTACGTTCTTCTCTGCAGCAGCAAATCAGATTCAGTGGGACCTTACAGAGAAGGTGTCTGGCCTCGTGGAGCTCTCTTCACTACCTCTTGCAGCCTTGCCTCCCTGATCTGAGCTCTACAAAAGTGACTAAGTCTGATGGTAGAAATTTTCACCAGGCAAAGACACAAAAAGTATCCAACAATCAAGGGACCTTCTCTGGTTATGAAATTCATATTTCTCCCGCTCTGAGCTTCCCTGCCAAAAGCCAACAGCTTCACAAGATCTCTTCCGGCAGCTAACCAATAAAGTAGAACCCTCTTTGGCCACTGCCTGCTGCCTTGCTCTGCTGAGGATGTTTGACTTCCTTTCCAGAGACTAAGGCCCAGATTTACTATGATTTGTGTCAGGGTTGCTTCACTTTTGTAGTGCAGACCCAACACAAAATCATTTTGGGCATTTACAAAGCCATGCAAAGCCACTTTGCATGGCTTTCTGTAGTTTAGTACATAAAAAAGGGGCATATTTAAGAACCCCTATTGCCTTCTTGTGCCACATTGGCGTAATTTTTTTTTACAGTAATGTGGCCCACAAACGTAAAAATCATCGCACCAATTTATAACCCTTTGTGCTACATTATGCCTGCGCCAGGCATAATGTATGCAAAGGGGGAGTTCCCCCATTAGGGGGCCCAAAAAAATGGTGAAAAGAAATCTAAAAGATTTCTTCACGTCATTTTATTCAACACTTTCAACAACTGCTCAGAGCAGGCATCAAAAGGAGGTTCCCATTGGTTTCAAAGGGCCTTTGGGTGCTTTGACAACATGTTTGACACTAATCCTGCAAAGCACCAAACTGGCGTCAAAAATGTTGACGCTAGTTCCCTAACTACTGCAGTGGGGCTCTGTGTATTAAATATGGTGCACACATGGTGGCATTGGGGGGGAGGTGCTAAGGGGTGCAAGAAAAGCGGAGTGCAGTGCCACTTCTCATAAATCTGTCCCAAAGTATTTTCCATCGGGTGTGCATTACATGGGTGGAGCATGGGCATTCCCCCGCATCCCACTGTGTAGTTTGACACAATCCCAAATTTACAAAGACTTATAAACTAGGGTTACTGCCAAAATAGTGAACCTACCAAACTGAGGCGTAATTAGATAAAAATGCCTTTATTTTTCCTTGTTACTTCCACTTTCCTTGTGTGCTGCATTCTGCAGCCCACACAGAAAGAGGAATATGCCACCAAGGATTGTTTTTCTTCTCGAACATCTCTCCTGCACAAAAACAATCCTGTCTGTAATGCAGGCACCCTTGCATTCTAATGCAAGGGTGCCTGCGCCGGTGCTAGGCAGCACACAGTACACAAGTGCGAGGACAGAGCAGAAATGCTTCATTTCTTTCTAAACATAGAACATTTCTGCTCTCTCCCTTCCCCCGGCTCTGCCATCTTGTGTAAAGAAATTGTAAGTCTGAAACTTGTTACTGGAACAACCCTGGTCCCTGCATCCAACTACTTTTCCATTGCCGTTGGCCTTAACTTTTGACTTTGTCCCAGACAAATGCAGATGACTGCAATTGGCCCTTAATCTCTTTTTGGAGCTATTTTTAAGTTTACATTTTAAAAATTCAAAGCTCTGGTTTTACTGATTGGTTTATTGTTGTTTTTGTCTCATTTTATTTATTTAAAGCTTACTCTATTTTTCTAATTTGGTTTGGTAGTTTTCTTGTGTGGTGTTTTCACTTTATTATTGTTTGAGTGCTGCATAAATATTTTACACTTTGCCTCTAAGTTATGCCTGACTGCTTTTTGCCAAGCTACCAGTGGGTTTAATTTGTAAGTTTTGTGTTTCATTCTGACAAGGATTGTGTTTAATATTTGAGGTGGGTTCTTCAACTAATATCCCAATCCCTTACAGTGCACAACAGTTTGGGTAGTAGGAGGCCCACAGCCCTGCACATATGGTCCCTGCATATAAAATGCAGGAGCAAGACAAAGCTGCAGGTAACATACAGATCACAGTAATGCATCAGACAAGGAAGGCTACAGGGAATTAGTGGCCGGTATCTGCTGTCAAGGTCTCTTAATCTGTCTTTAAAAAGTGTTGATATGTAGGTGGTGTTTGCATAGCGTAAACGTAGACGAAATGCAGGTAGTGCTGTCTAGGATCGAGCTACAATCATAGAGCGATTCTAAGCAGGGGTTGGGCTTGGACCTGTGAAAGGGGGCGGGTGGACTCTATATACTTGCCCAACAATATCCTCCTTTCTGGCAAATGATCGACTCATCCTAAGGCCTGAAAAAAGTACCTGCCCAAAAGGTAGCATATTCGAGTCACTTAATATTATATTAGCAAACGGTTTGCGAGATCAGAGTGGTGACGTTAATTGCTACTCGTGCCAAAAACTAGGGGCCAGATGTACGAAAGGATTTTACCCATTCTGTGTCTATGGGAAAAAGCTTTCGTACATATGGCCCTAGGTTATTTGAAATTCCCATAATGCAAACACAAGAGTACAGAATTCTCCAGCACCTAAGAACTTCCGGCCCCAGCCTGCTAGTACTTGCAGGGTCTGTTCATTGTCAACACTTCGCCCTTGATCATTAAGTACCATTACAAATATAAAGGCTTTTTCAGCAGCAGAAGCCTTTAACAAGACTGAATTGATGCGAATCGCATATTTGAAAGGCGCTATAGGTTGCTGCCAGTTATAAAAGAAAGATGGGATTGGGCATTGCTTCCTGCTAGCTATTTGACAGAGTTGCGATGGAAAAAAGCACAAGAAGCGCATAATCCAATAAAATGTACAGATCGAGTGGTGGTTGTGCGTTTTACGCAATTTTGCCAATTTCCAGTATATTTAATTATTAAAATTCACACAGTAATTATACTTGGAGAATATTTCACAATCCAAGTCTACTGTAACATGTGTCCATGCCTGACCCTGCATTTAGTGATAAAATATTTTAGGATGGACCGCCCTTTAGGTAAGATCTGTTAATCATTTTCCCCCGGATCTCCCAGTCTTTTGACTGCTGATCAGCGGCAGCTGCTGCAAATCTCAAGGGGAGGAGTAGGGGTTGGAAGCGGGGAAGGGGACTGGGCGGAGAGGAAAAATAAACAAAAAAATAAAATAAATAAACTTACCTCGGACCGCCGTCTCCCGCCGTCTTCTCCTGCCTCACTCCAGTTCCCTCGATGTGGTGTCCCAGCATTCACTGGGACACCAGCACTGGCTCTCCAGCAATCCTGGCCCTGCTTTCATGCTAAAGCTAGCATGAAAGCAGCGTCAGGATTGGTCTGAGCAGCTCGGACTGCCGCTCAGACACAACCCTGGGGTCTGTGCAGTTTCTCCAGCCCGGCTCCTAAACCCAGCCAGGCTGGAGAAACCTAAGTGCGCATGTGTGTTTGGCCGGCCTGAGTTGACTGGCCAAACACACATGCGCACTTAGGTGCACTCCATTTCTCCTCCCCCATCCCAACTCCCGTGGCCCAGCCCCGCCCCTCCCTGCACTGCTGACTGAGCCAGCAGCAGAAAAATAAAATGTTAATGAACTATCCTATTATTTTTCTGCTGCTGGCTCAGCCTGAGGGGTGACGTTCCTTCATCGCAGTGAAGGAGCCACCCCAGCTGCTGATAACACAATACATTCATATTTGTTTAATTAAACAGTGCTGCATGTTACCATGGCTTATCATCATCTCTGTTAGCCTTCAGGGCTTCGTTTTTATTGTCATATATGTCATCTGAACATTAAAAGATATTGCAACCATAAAATGAATTATACACTACTTGCTACTGAATTTTCCCTAACAATGTGGAAGACGACTCTAGCTTCAATGGAGTCAAGCTCTGGCAGGCAAGTCAGACACACATTTATACCCAATTAAGAAGTTTCTTGATTTGGTCACATGACTAACATGGACATCACTTAGGGGTCACCAGGTCAGTGGTGTAACATTAGCACCGCAGCCCCTGCGGTGCGGGGGTACGGGCAAGCTCCAAGGGGCTCCCACAGCACTGTACATTGTGCACAGGCGGCAGGCCCTAGACCTCCTTGCTGGGTTGGAGGAGGGGGGCATCCCTGTACTTAGCAGGGGGGCTCTCGAGTTTTGTTATGCCACTGCACTAGCTTTCAGCGACCCCTTGCACCATGCTTGCAACCCCTGGCTTCAAACAAATGTAACAATCTTGCAAAACAATTATTTATTGTTGCAAGTGGAGCAGATGCCGGACTCTGTGCCCCCTACTCAGTGGTTAATTGGAGCCGGTGGTTGCCATTGGGACCACAGGAACTAATTTGTGGGGACCGTCACTTATTTTTCCTTCTCAGGCATTTAATGAGTGCAAGAGATAGAAAACACAAAAAGCTAAAAGACAGGTGAAGAAAAGGCTGGAAAAACAGTCACAAAGGGAGACAGCAGGATCGGGCAAGAGTGGGATATAGGTGATAATAAGTGAGATAAGAGGTGTCTGCAAGTGGATTAAAAAACCTTGAAGTGGAATCCAGGCTATGGAGCCTTGATATTCGTTGTGCTGGAACCTTCGCAGGCTTTTGTGCAGAGCTCTCAGCACCAGCACTTATTCTTCTACAAATTAAGCACCGCTGCTTCTGCCCTGCCATAATGTCTACAGAATTTTACTAAGATACATGCCAGTGCATGAGTGAGCTTATGAGAGAGGATGCAGACGACCTTCAGAAGGCAGACACAGTTCCCTGTGAGCAGAGAGAAAGGACAGGAATGCACCTTATTTCATAAATACGGTGCATTCCTGGCCTTTTACATTGGCGTAGGGCAACGCAGCACGCAGTAAGAAGATTTGCATCGGGAGAGGTAAGGAAACGATTTATAACACTGTATTAACCAAATCTAGACAGGAGACATAAGACACTTTTTAACTAGGGATTTTGCAGCTGGGAGAAGTATGGGGAGGAGAGAAAAATGCATCTGTGACTATGAACATTTTCAAATCATTCATGAATTGTCAAAAGTCCTTTTGTTTTCTCAGGGTGGGTGGTTTGATATCCCAGAGACATCGCCCCAGGACGTTTAATGACTTTCATCTGAATTTCAGTTCTTCAGGATGTGTTGAATTATTTGGGATGCGCTCATGAATCTGAAAATTCTTGAAGGAAGATATAGTAAAGGCAATGCTCTATCCATAATACATATTGGGGGTCATTCCGACCCTGGCGGTCATAGACCGCCAGGGCCGGGGACCGCGGATGCACCGCCAACAGGCTGGCGGTGCATCCAGGCCAATTCTGACCGCAGCGGTAAAGCCGCGGTCAGAAAAGGGAAACCGGCGGTTTCCCGCCGGTTTTCCCCTGGCCTGAGGAATCCTCCATGGCGGCGCTGCAGGCAGCGCCGCCATGGGGATTCCGACCCCCTTCCCGCCAGCCTGGTTCTGGCGGTTTTGACCGCCAGAACCTTGCTGGCGGGAATGGGTGTTGTGGGGCCCCCTAACAGGGCCCCACAAAGATTTTCAGTGTCTGCATAGCAGACACTGAAAATCGCGACGGGTGCAACTGCACCCGTCGCACACCAGCAACTCCGCCGGCTCCATTCGGAGCCGGCATCCTCGTTGCTGGGGCTTTCCCGCTGGGCGGGCGGGCGGCCTTTTGGCGGTCGCCCGCCAGCCCAGCGGGAAAGTCAGAATGACTTCCGCCGCCCGCGGGGGTCAGAATGACCCCCATAATCTTAAACTTGATACTCTATAGTATTGGCAGCAGAGCAGGTGTGTGGCTTGTTCAAATTTCCTGAGGTGAGGGCATAGTCCTACTGTTTGATTTTGTATCCTTTGCAGTTTCCTTTAATTAGGATTTAAGGCATGCATAGATGTTGTTGCAATAGTTTAGTTTCAGCACAATACTTGTGGGTGGAATGTTCTAAAGCCCTTACAGCCCTTTTGCCTTAGGCTAAACCAGTTGATAAAAACCCTTACCCTCAATATAGGCCCTTGCCTGTCGCTCCAGCCTATAACTCGGACCCTTAACAATAGATATATCCCTTGGCAGCAGGCGATAAGGCTGTATTATATAATATAAAACTTGTGATTCAATATTAGTAATTGTGTGGCTATGCTACTTATTAAATGGTGAGATTTATAAGGGCTTTCTTGCATTTACAAAAAATAACTATTAAAAAAAATAAAGACACTAATACGTTTTATTTTGTGAAGCACGTAACATTTTGGGGTGCATGGGAAAATGCACGCACAGCTCGCTCTGGCCACCATTCCACAGGCCTCGGCGACACCTGTTACTGACGCAGCAGTGCCGACATCAGGGATGCGCATCTTTCATTAAACCTGGACCTCAACTCCGCAAAAGCAGGGTGGGTTGGATGTGAAGAACCCCTCAGATGAAAAGAACACATTTTGTCACTTCTGTTATGAACTTGTGACTTGTACCTTCAGAACCAAAGGGGCCAACGGTAGAGAATACTAGAGCCCAACCCGAAGCAGGCAGGAGTCAAGGGTAAGAGGAGACACACCATTAGCGCTACTTCTGTGACAAAGAGAAGGACAGAAGCCCCTGACACCTGGAATGAAGATTAGTGGACGCTATCCTCGGAAGCCCCAGAGCCCGCCACAACTCTGGAGAGTTGTGGCTAGTGTGGTGAGTGGGTAAGAGGAAGGCACCGAAATGCATCACTGAGTTGTTTTTCTTTCCATCTCTTTCTTTAATCTTTTCTGGTGTCTGCTTATGTATTTCACCCGAGGCAGGTCAGCCCACAGTATTCAGTACGGCCTCCGGCAAGAGGGAGGAGGGTTGTCAGAAAAGGGTCCTGAGATTGCTTGTAGTTTTTTTTCCCCTTAGTGTCTGATCCTTCCTCGCACCTAGACCTCGGTTGAGCCTCAAAACACGAGGTTGATTTTTCCTTTTTTTTTCCTCTTTCTCCCTTGGATGTCCCCCTTCATATTAATTGTTTTGCCACCTACTGTGCCCCTGCAGTTAAGTCTCCCTCTTTGCTGATGCAACACCACACTACTTGGTTCTTCTTCTCAAATTAACTGAGCCACATGATGTTGATGATTAATTATTATAACAATGTTTTTCATTCCTCAGACACTAGCGTTATCGATGGTCTTGAGACATGGCTGCATAAGCTACGGAATGAACATAAGAAGGAAGTTATGATTATCTGGGTTGGAGATTTTAGCACCCATTTGTGTGAACCTACATTTTTAGACTTCTGGAGGATCTCTGATGAGTATGATTGTCCCATACAGCACTTTAAACATCCCCCCTATGGGAACGCACTCAACAGGATGGTGGCCACCAACTGTATGATCTTTCCATCTCCGGAAGTCAAGGGGGTCCCTATGTTTTGGATGGAAGTGCTCAATCCACAATTGACTTTATAGTTTATTCAAAATATTTACCCTCGCTGTAGGGAACGTTTAGTGTGACGCTAACTTGTATGAGTGATCATAACCCCCTAATTCTGGAAACTAGGATGGGTTTGGATAAGGGTTCTGGCGTTGAAGTCCTGCAACCACAGTTGAGGCTTAATGGACAAAAAGGCCTGACCATCAAGTGAGAAATCATTGATAAATGTAGCTTTTATAGAGACCTAATGACAAATAAGAAGGAAGAGGTCATGGCTGCTCTGGGGGAAAATACCCCTTGAGCATAAAATTACTAAGGCATTTTCTGCCTTAGCAAGCTATATGACAGGTAGGTTACAGCGAGTAAGTGTCAATAAAGATGGGAGACCTCATTGATTCAATCATGCATGTACCTCCGCTCTCAAAGCCTTAAAGAAGGCTATTTGCACATCCCCATGTAATCAGACCACTATCAGATTGGCAAGAAAGACATACAAGGACACCCTTGTTGCCAGGAAGAAAGAACTGAGGGAGAAGGCCTGGAACAAGTTAATCGAAGCAAGTAATAATAAAGATATGAAAGCTTTTTAGTGAGTGGTAAATTCCGCCCCATTGGCTGGCAAGGATAGTGCTGTAATAGATACTGTCATCCCAGCCCAAGTGTGGGTGGAATATTTCTCTAAAACTTTTTAAACTGGGGATAATACCCTCCAGGAATCAGTGAATGGCCCTACTGATGAAATAGATGTCTCTCTAGCCATAGCCTTTAGTAACTCAATTAAAGTATCTAACGTTCTTCAAGCCATTCAAGATTGCCCTCCTGACAAAGCCCGGGACCTGATAGAATCCCTGCCAATGTATATAAAACCATACCAGAATTTTGGGGGCCATTACTTATCAATGTTTTGAGATCTGCTGTGATAGGCCCTCTGATAGACGCCTGGAGAGAGGCGATCATTGTACCTATTTTTAAGAAAGGGGATAGGGCTGAACCACAATGTTATCATCCAATCTCTCTCCTAGACAGCTGTGTTGAGATCCTAGGCTGAGTGGCACTAGCAAAATTGGAGATCTGGGCAATGGAAACCGACTGTTTATCAAAGGTACAGTTTGGGTTTCACCCAGGGCTGGGCACAATTGAAAAGATTCTCAACCTGACTCTGTTAGTACAAAAATATACTAAGGCCAAAAAAGGCTATGACCATCTAGCCTGTATGGATGTGTCCTGTGCTGTTGACACACTTGACAGACCCAAACTGTGGGCTGTTATGTCAGACATGGGGGTGGATAAAGGTGTAATTTCTCTCCTCAGCAGACTCCACGCCTGCACCTCTGGGCAATGGAAACCGACTGTTTATCAAAGGTACAGTTTGGGTTTCGCCCAGGGCTGGGCACAATTGAACAGATTATCAACATGGCTCTGTTAGTACAAAAATATACTAAGGCCAAAAAAGACTATGTCCATTTAGCCTGTATGGATGTGTCCTGTGCTTTTGACACACTTGACAGACCCAAACTGTGGGCTGTTATGTCAGACATGGGGGTGGATAAAGGTGTAATTTCTCTTCTCAACAGACTCCACGCCTGCACCTCTGCTAGGGTCCGTTTCAGTCAGAGGGGCGATCTGATGGAGGAATTTCTCTCTTTAAAGGGGGTAGGCAGGGATGTTTGCTGGCACCTTTCCTTTTCCCTCTTCATATAAATGGTCTGGAAGATTTTTTGTGTAAGATGAGGAAGGATTTGCCAATTATTATTTCCCAGCCAGTTCCAGTCTTACTCTATGCGGACGATGCTGTCCTTATTTCAAGGACAGCAAATGGCCTTCAATCTTTGTTGGATGCTTTCAATACTTTTATAGGGAGCCTTGGCCTAAGAATAAATAGAACAAAGTCCTAAGTGATGAAGAGCAGTCCAAAGCTATCAAAAACTAAGCAAATGTGTTCTTGAAGGTTTAGAAATATTCAAAGTTCCCAATTTTACTTATCTTGGGGTCCCGATAGATGTTGTTTTTAACTTTAAATTTTTAACTAGTATTTGTGTTTTGCAATTTCAAAGAGCCATAGATCCTCTTTTTAGGTTCTTAAAGATGCTAGGCCATAAACCAGTGAGGGAAAAGCTGACTGTTTTTAAGAGTAAATGTTTCTCTATCGTGTCATTCGGAGCTGGGGTCGGGGGCTATAGTGACTTCACGAGTCCCCAGGTAGTGGAGAATAAATTTCTGAGGAGGTTATTAGCAGTTCTGCAATCCACTTTGGCCGCTTTCTGTCATGATGAAGTTGGTCTGAGGGGCATACCCGACTATATAAGATTGCAACCCTTATTGGTTTTGTCAAGAATCTGGCTAAATCCCAAAGCTCAATTCTGTAGTTCGGTGATTTCAGACTGTTTGTCACTGACTCAGTCTATGGACATTCCCTGGCTCAGTTATGTTAATTCCTTATTCGCCTGTCTTGGGGTTGGGGAATATTTTCATGACCCTGAATTCTTGCCAGCCAAGGCCAACGAGAGGACTAAGGAGCTCTATTGGCATTTTACTTTAGAACTGAATTTGACTGGCAAAACATCTGGGGATTTGGAGAGCTCGTTGCCACAGCTGCTACACCCTGAGCTGTTTCTCGCTATCATTCTTTAAGAGCGGCACAGGTTTTTATTGACTAGATTTCGTTTGAAGTCTATACATATTTTATTAGCATTTCTTACTCAAGGCACTTGGGCCCATATTTATACTTTTTTAGCGCCGCATTTGCGCCACTTTGTGATGCAAAAGCGGCGCAAACTTACAAAATACAATTGCATGTTGTAAGTTCATGTCGCTTTTACGTCAAAAAACGACGCAAATGTGGCGCTATAAATGTATAAATATGGGCCTTGGTTTAAAAAACTTCTGCCATGTATATCTGACGGTAATTCTCCTCAAAGCACTTTGCACTTTGTTCACTTTTGTAATTTATATACGGTACCTAGGAGAAGGTTTTTACGTCCTGTGCTTTTGTCTTTAGGCAGTAGGTCTAGCTATTTTGACTATTCATATCTACTTGACTTGGGAAGTGAAGAGACGATACAAGCTGTTTTAAATTTTATACTTGATGCTATTCAAATTCACAAGTGTTATTCATTTTTGTAATATGTGTTTGTCCTGACATTGTTTTATTATATTTTTCCTGATTATTGCATATGTAATTGACTATGGCCCTCATTACAACCCTGGCGGTCGGTGTTAAAGCAGCGGTAATACCGCCAACAGGACAGCGGAAAAAAATTTAATCACAACCATGGCGGAAACCGCCAACATAGACAGCCACTTTATCACTCCGACCGGCACGGCGGTAGAAACAAACACCGCTGCGGTAACCGCCAACAGACAGGCGGAAGACAATGTACCGCCCACTGTATTACAAGGCACCAATCCGCCACCTTTTCCAGGGCGGAACCAACGCTATCAAAAGCATGGCGGAAACAGTATACAGAAGGGAAACCACTCACCTCTTGACACCCAACGAGGAACCAGGACGCCATGGAGCCCGAACTACACATCCTGCCCATGCTGCTCTTCCTCCTTCTGTATCAGGAGCAGGACAGACAACGTCGACGACCACTTACAGACTTGATCATGCAACAATCCTGGAACCGTGTGCCCAGTTGGATCCAGACCTGATGTCAGCTATCCGCCATCCCACAGGAATCCCCCCTTTAGTGCAGGTTCTGTCTGTAGTCCATTTCCTGGCCAGTGGGTCTTTTCAAACAACAGTGGCCATGACATCAGGGATGTCCCAGCCAATGTTCTCTAACGTGTTGTCCAGTGTGTTGTCTGCCCTGCTGAAACACATGCGACGCAACATCGTTTTCCCTCAAGTGGAGGATTTGCCAACAGTGAAAGGTGACTTCTATTCCCTGCGACATATCCCCAACATCATTGGTGCACATGTGGCATTTGTCCCCCCCCCCCACTGCAGGAATGAACAGGTGTACAGAAACGGGAAAAGCTGCCATTCAATGAATGTGCAGATGGTGTGTTTAGCAGACCATTACATCTCCCATGTGAATCCCAAGTATCCTGGCTCATTGCATGATGCTTACATTTTGAGGAATAGCAGCATCCCTTATGTGATGGGGCAACTCCAGAGGCACCATGTGTGGCTACTAGGTAAGCCTGAAGTCCCCACACAGTTTCATTTGGGATATGGGTATGGCATATTCCCTAATGTTCGGAGGATGTCTAACAGTTGTCCCTCGATATTTGCAGGTGACTCTGGTTACCTCAACCTGTCATGGCTACTGACCCCAGTGAGGAATCCCAGGACAAGGGCAGAGGAACGCTACAATGAGGCACATGGGCGACCTAGGAGGATTATAGAATGCACCTTCGGCCTTCTGAAGGCCAGATTTCGGTGCCTCCATCTTACAGGTGGCTCCCGATACTACTCACCGAAGGTGTGCCAGATAATTGTAGCCTGCTGTATGTTGCACAACCTGGCTTTGCGACACCAGGTGCCTTTTCTGCAGGAGGATGGGTCTGATGGTGGTCTTGTGGCAGCTGTGGAGCCTGTGGACAGTGAAGAAGAGGAGGCAGAAGAAGGAGATGTAGACAACCGAAACAACATCATCATGCAATACTTCCAGTGAGACACAGGTAAGAAGATGGAACTGCTTCCCACATCTCATTCTATTGTTGGAGATAGCATAAGTCCGCCATTTTCACTCAGTGTATGGACTCTGACTTGTTACTTTGCCTTCCCATTTCACAGATCTGGGTCCCACTTTGTGCCCTCTGCTATGTTTACTGCTGGCTTACAGATGTGTAACATTGGTATGTGAACAAGTACATTGACATTGCTATATTCCAGGGGTTTTGCAATTACACATTTGTGAAAGCACAGACTGACTCCAGATTGTTTTGTGATTCAAGGGTGTTTATTTCTGTGCAAATAAGTGGAGGGGGTTGTGAAATGGGCTGGGGTGATGGTGGAGGAATGTCAATGGCAGGGTCCAGTCTATTTGTATCACAGGTGCATTGTCCAATGGGGCATAGGAAGTGGAGCAATGGTAGTTTAAGGTGGACAGGGTGACAAAGTGTGACAGAAGGGTGACATTCAGGGGGGTCTTATTTCCTGGCGGGGGTCTTGGCAATGTTCTCTGTCTTGTTCCTGGATCTCAGGGACCATTTGCGGGCTGGTTCTCCTTCTGCAGGGGGCGGGGTGCTGGTGGCCTGGTGTTCCTGGGGCAGTGCCTCCTGTCCACTAGCGCCAGCAGAGGTGGAGGGCTGTTCATCGTCCAGGCTAGTGTCAGGGGCCCCTTGGTGTGCCACTGTGTCCCTCATGATGTTGACAAGGTTTGCCAGCACCCCTGCAATGATGACCAGGGTGGTGTTAATGGACTTCAAGTCCTCCCTGATCCCCAGGTAGTGTTCCTCCTGCAGCCGCTGGGTCTTCTGAAACTTGGCCAGTATCGTGCCCATTGTCTCCTGGGAATGGTGGTAAGCTGCCATGATGTTGGAGAGTGCCTCGTGGAGAGTGGGTTCCCTGGGCCTGTCCTTCCCCTGTCGCACAGCAGTCCTCCCAGCTTCCCTATTATCCTGTGCCTCTGTCCCCTGAACCGTGTGCCCACTGCCACTGACCCCAGGTCCCTGATTTTCTTGGGTTGTTGGGTTTGCCTGGGTTCCCTGCAGTGGTGGACACACTGCTGATTGACGTGTCGTGGGGACAGAGGGATGGGCCCGCTGGATGGGTGCTGTGGTGGTGTTTCCTGAGGGGGAAGGCTCTGTGGTGGTTTGTGACTGTGTCAGGGGAACCGACTGTCCCGAGGTCCCTGATGGGCTGGGCTGGTCATCTTGATCCAGGCGTGCAGAGCTGCTGTCATCACTGTGGGCCTCTTCTCTGGGGGGACTGGATATGTCTGGCACCTCCTGTCCGGTGATGTTGGGTATAGGTCCTGTTGGGGTGTGAATGCATAATCTTAGTATCTGTGTGTGCCATCTTGTGCAATGGGTGAGTTAACCTCTACTCCTGTGCTTGCATTTTTGCCGTGGCTCTTGTGTGATTGGTGTTTTTGGGGCATGAGTGAGTCTCTCTATTGGACATGCTTTGGTGATGGTTGTCCATGCATTGGTGTTACATGCAGGGCTTGTTTTTGGGATGTGTGGGTTGTGATAGTGGGGTATCTGTGGGGTGTTGGGGTGATGGGTGTGAGGGTGAGGGTGGGAGTATGTGATGGCATGCAGGTAGGGGGGCATATAATAGTAAAAAGTTGACTTACCAGAGTTTAGTCCTCATGCTACGCCTGCGAGGACCTCAGGATGCATGATCACCAAGACTTGCTCCTCCCATGTTGTTAGTTGGGGGGGAGGAGGTGGGGGTCCACCGCCAGCCCTCTGTACAGCAATCTGGTGTCTTGAAACCACAGAGCGCACCTTCCCCCATAGGTCGTTCCACCTCTTTCTGATGTCATCCCGTGTTCTTGGATGCTGTCCCACTGTGTTGACCCTGTCGACGATTCTCTGCCATAGCTCCATCTTCCTAGCAGTGGATGTCTGTTGCACCTGTGATCCAAATAGCTGTGGCTCTACCCGGATGATTTCCTCCACCATGACCCTGAGCTCCTCCTCTGAAAACCTGGAGTGTATTTGATTAGTGTGCCATGATGTGGTGTGGGTGATGTGTGAGGTGCTGTCTGTTGTGATGTGTGAGGGGATGTGTTGGTATGTGTTGTTTGAGGTGTTGTATAAGTGATGGTGTTGTGGGTCTGTGGATGCTGATGTTGTGTTAGCTGATCTCTCTCTCTGGCCTTCTTTCAAATTTTTGGTTGTAAGGGGTTATGGGTAATGTGGGTGTGTGTTTTATAGTGGTGTGAGTGCGTGGGTGTGGTGTGTGTATGTGTATCAGGTGTGTGTATTTTGAATTGTCCAATATGGTTGTGTTTTGTAAATGTGTGTGTATTTTGAGCGCAGTGGTGTGTACCGCCAATGGATTACCGTGGTTGAATGACCGCCGCGTTGATTCGTGGGTCGTGATATTGTGGCCGTATTCTTGTTTGCGTGACGGTGTGGGTTTAGGTATTACCAGCTTATCACTGACCTTTTGGTGTGGCGGACTTGTGTGGGTGTCTGTATTGTGGCGGACTCCGAGCTGTGAGTCGTAATACCTGTAGCGGAATTCCACCTCTGCAACGGTATGTTGGCGGTCTTCAGCGCAGCGGAAAGCGGGATTTACTGCCAGGGTTGTAATGAGGGCCTATGTTTTTTATGGCTCTTTTGAGTCAAATAAAGTATGACTGACTGAACTAACAGTTTGGTATGCTCCATATTTTTACACCCTACTCATGACAAAGTCCCCAGGCATCTAAACATAGGCCTGGAGGACCAGGAGCTGAAAAAGAAACATTTCAGTTAATGCTAGAATAGTTCAGTGGCTAGTGCACCTGCTACACAAATCAAACTACATTTCAAAAGTTGTAAAACAGGACTACCATTTGTCAAAAATAAGATTCTGTGCAGTTCCCTAAAACAATGTCCTGTTGGGAGCATAATAGATCCAATGGTGCTCGCTTGGTAAAAGTCTTGGAGTTGACCAAAGTGAATTCCGTAAAATAAAGAAAGTCTTACAACAAACGTCTTCTATTATTATTAAATGTGTCTGTGATAGGCTATGGGCGGTACAAAAAGGGTCTGAGTCTTGTTTAGGGTGAAAATAGAACAAATTAATTTTATTGATATTGGTGCAGTACTGTACTTGGTTTGTTTAAAGATAGATCGTGTTGTTTCCTATAGTCTCTGTTAATTGTCTTGTTCTTTGGTTCTTCTTCTAGGTTCGTTGATCCTCTGGTCTTCGATCCTCCCGGGATTGCCGGAAAAGAAAACAGAGGAAAAACTCGGGTAAGTATTTTTTTTGTGGGGCGTTTTATGGTTTCTTTTCATAAGGGTACCGACCACCATGAAAAGACTGGCGGAAACGAGCAGTATCTAAGGTAACACTCACCTCCTAGCACACAAACGAGTCCACGGCTGACATGGAACCAGAACTGGAAGTCTTCCCAATGCTCTAGCATGCAATCCAAGTACAGGAACAGTGACGAAGACGACAACTGTGAGTACAGCCGTCTAGCACACAAGGGAGGGAACACCCACATGCATCACACACACACCCGCCATGGTCTGCGACGCACATGTACACATGTACACAAACACTTGTCCCAATACACACACGCAGCCACAAACACATAAGCACACAGAAATCACTGACACGCACAACCAAAACCCACACACCACTTCCAACACACATGGCACACACATACCATACACATAGATAAAAACAGCTAAAAAAAAAAAAAAAGAAATAACATAGCTCACAAAATAAAAGGCCAGACAAATCACTGAAATCGACACCAATGTCATCAGTTGGGTAGATGTATTAGAAAGTGAGAAGGATATGTATGAATAATCAAACTATGTACAAGAATGGGCAATTGGCCAGTCCAACAAGTGCAATATACACACATGGGCATGATGTTGCCCCAGCTTGATTCCTGACAGCCTCATGGCCTCCACTGGTGAGGTACTGGGTTTTTCAGAACCAGTACTGATCCGGTAACCCAGCGGTGCCAGGGTACACCGAAAGACCTCGGGTACTTTCCTGATTCAGACCACAGAAACTCAGAGTCTTCTAGGTGAAGTCAAAGATCGCATTTATTGGCTGCAACCAAGTGACAAGCGTCCTAGAAGTACAACAGCACAGTTTGTATGTTCTCAGGAGACTGTGTTTCAATGCAAAGTCAGGTTTCCTTATATACAGTTTTTTAAGCTTCAGGCAAACATTCTTGACATTTTGGTTGGTCATTCACATGTTTTCACTACAAAGGAAAAAACAGTGTCATGATGAAACCTCATATTTCATGTCATCCAACCCATAATAAATTACCCGGCAAGGCCTAGTATTTTACATCAGATAAGTGTGGACCCCTAATAAAAACGGGCACCTCCCCCTCGTAAAGTAAGAAGAAGAAAAGAGCAGGTGCAGGTGTGAGCAAATTAGGCAGGGTGTGTGAGCGATAATAAGGGTTTTATGGCCTGGTGTGCCTTGATGCTATCTGATTCGGCCACTGGGAGAGGGACTGACCAAACAGGTTTGGCCTGAGGCAATGGTTCCAGCTTGCCCAGGTCAGAGAAAAGTCAATCAAGGTGTACGTGTCCTTGGAATCAAATCTGACTGTATTATAAGCCTATGTGAGGGCAACTTTTAAAAATGGCTGCCGTGTATAAAATGGGAGCCACGAGTGCAGGACGAAAATGGCGATTTCGAGGTGAAAACGCTGCTGGAATTGAGCGAAAATGCTCATGCTTAGTGTACTAGTAATTATCGGTCTTTTGATACTAAAATCGTACTGCTGTGGCAAAGTAAATTACATGGGTCCAGAATTTTTAGAACCACAAACCCTCCTTTTGCCCTTACATAGGCAATAAACCTATTCTCATTCTAATCTGAGTCCAGGTCTATGTTTATAAGGCCATGGAGATGTTGCTGTAGCAAAATTCTAGTACTTGGTAACTCTCTCTGGACAGGTCTCCTTGAACATGAAGTAGCACAAAAAGGCCACATATGGCAGGACAAAATAAGGAATACCTCTATCTGCAGTAGGTGGCATAAGATCACACACCCAACAATTAGTGATGTTCACTACTAACTAGTGTTGATGCAGAAGCTGTACAAAAGAATTGCTTACGAATTCTGATCTTCTAACCTGCTCATGTTCAGAAAAAGGGTGAAAAGAGTGCAAAGAAACAATAGTAGGAAAAGACATAGGTTGGGAAGTGGGTGCAGAAGTCAATTGAGTAGAGAAAAACAATCCTACCCATAAATGACAACGTCATGTTTAAAAGACACTAGAAAACACGTTATTAAGAACATATAGACAACGGGAGAAAGTAGTGACCACTATGAAATAATAATTTTTCACAACCCTAACCAAAAAGCAAATCCTAAAATTATCTAGTAACATTTTTAGGGCTCCTCTGCATTTCAGTAATTTTTGTATGTTCAGGTGGAACAGTGGTGACTCTCATCAATGCTCTAAGGTGAAAAGGGGGTACTCTCTCCACAGAAAATTGACTTTATTCTGCTTTTACTAAACAGAATAGTACTTTAAAACAATGCCAGCAAAACAATCAGTCTCCTAACACCTAGTCTATACAATCACACGGAAACCTCTTGTGAAACCAACTATGCCCAGAGTCCGTTCAAAAAGCCTCTCTGGCAGGCTTCTATTGTCCATCAAATTTTCTTTTGTTGTTTTCTTTCGCATGGGCCTCTCAATTCAGGCCTCTTCGTGAGAAAATACTGCTTAGTTGGAGTGCCCTCCTGGCAAACACCCACAGCTCACTCGAAAGTCTCAATGTCTTAAAGCAATGCACCAGTGTCTCTCCTCTGTGGCAGACACTACAAACAATGTGCTCTTCATTGATCAAGGGCACAAATCATCTAGT
This sequence comes from Pleurodeles waltl, assembly GCF_031143425.1. Taxonomy (NCBI): domain Eukaryota; kingdom Metazoa; phylum Chordata; class Amphibia; order Caudata; family Salamandridae; genus Pleurodeles; species Pleurodeles waltl. The sequence goes on along the minus strand of NC_090440.1, from coordinate 1,541,165,757 downwards.
GCAGACGCAAGCACCATTAATTGGGAAATAGCTCAAGCTCAGCAGCACTTTCAGACTCCAACACTCATTATTTAGTGTCAGAGGACGCTCAAGCTGCTCTTTCATGGGCACCACAATATAGTGCCTTTTTCCAAACTTGAAATCTCCGGTGCACTGCCCTTCTTCCGTTGGAGCAAAGAAAAGGGGGTGTGTGGCCAAAACTCAGGCCAAGGGGCTCAAGGGATTGCACACTGTCAGAGGTTACCAGCACATGACAGGTAGAGAAATGAAACCTCAAAACAGCTCTGCCATCAACAACAGGAATCCTTCTCTTTAGCTCTTTTACACTGAAACTTTGGTTTTGTGATGTCCAACGCCGTCTGATGGAGCAAGTACGATACCATGCGCTGGCGATCGCTGTCCAGCTTTGCTACTTTCTGGGTGCTGAGACTGTAGGGGCAAAACGTCCGTCTTTCATCTGTAGCTGTCACTGATGGGAATTAGGCTTAAATCAATGTCCTGCAGGTTATTATGACTTGATACCCGCAGAATCTAGTGACGTAGGAAATGTGCCACAGTTGTTAGTTTCCTTCAATTTAGTTAAAAAAACAGTTCATGGTTTTTAACAAGGGGACTGCAAGCAGGTGGTCTGCAATCTTCAAAGGAGCAGCCATACACCATGGGCATAAAATACAAAGACAAAGGCAGAAGGGCAAAACAGGGTCTCTAGCATCTTTAATTGGGTTCTCTCCTTTATTCTCTGCCATCTATAGCTACATGAGAATTCTATCTGAATGGATTTCCTCACACAGTGGCATTGTCTAATGGGGTAACCACATATTTGCCTCAATGATTAAGTCTAGGTGTTCCTCCTTACCTTAGAACATCTCAATAGAGAAATCACATGATACCGATTATCAGGGACATTTAGAAACCTTCCTTCAAAAACTGTGCATCAGGTGCACTATGCAATACACAGGCTAATAGTCAAATGTGCAAACAAAAAGACAAGAACTAGAGGGTCCTGATATTTGCATGATTAGGACACATCTGATCCCACCAAAAATTAAAGTAGCAGGAACAGAAGGGAACCGAAAACCAAATTAAAATAGACATTGAAAATTCGTCATGTTCAAAAAAGTAAACATAAGATATCTCCTATTGAGATGGAAAACTTGTCTTACTATAATATTGAGTCAGTTAACCAGTCTATCGCTACCCTGACAGTCAGGCTGGAAAACATTGAAGCAGGCCTAAGGCAAAATCTTGAAAACCAGTCTGGTCATACCAAAGGGAATTATACATAACATGGGGGTCCCTGGTACATCACTGCAGTCTGGAAATGTGAACCTGAACAATACATCAATAATAATAAAAGGGCTGACTGGTGAAAGGAATTCGAAAAAGAGAAATGGGACTAGGACATAGCTAAAATCTCAATAACTAAGCATGATGCGACATTGGTCAGGGGAAGTAACAAAAGAAAAAATCTATAGGAAGAACAAAAAAGATTATTTGGGTGATAGTCAGGCATGTGACACAACACCGAGAGTACGGGTGATACACAAAGGCCAAAGTTACACAAATTTTAACTCTACCGTTGGCGACTACAACATATACGGTACTCCTAGCTAATGTTTCAGTTCCTTCTTCAGGAAAAAATGAAAACCTGGTTTTCTTTTAAGGAACGAAAGCCATATGCTACTTAGGAAACAGAACATCATTAACTAATGTAATATAGAAATTAGGCCACCTTGAGTCACAGATCTATAATTTCATCCTTAGGTCCAATCAAGGATACATAAATGTAGGGCTGCCTGTTCCTTTAAGGGAAGGGGCAGTAATGTGACTAACTGCAGGTGACACACTTTGATCCTGTATATCTCTTTTTATTTTCCTTCAATACCATTATAGCCAAATAGACATTCACTGGTGAAGTGTTGTCTTTTATGTTCACAGCATGAAATATCATTATCTGTGGAATTTAGTAACCAGAACAAGTTCAACCAACTGTTGCGTAGCGATGGGCATCGTCATGACCATCCCCTCACAACACAGGGGAGCTTGTAATAGTATCAAAAGCAGCAACAAACATGCAAAAAACAAATAAAAAATAATAAAAACGCACAAAACGTCAAGCCATCAGATATACTTGCTGTGTATCAAGCACAAAAAGCATAGACAAAACAATAGCATGTGTGAATAAGCGGTGACACACAACACCATGTCATGTACTTTATGCACTGTAAACCTGCAGCCCAAAACCCAATATTTGGGCCTGTTTAATTTGTCAGGTTTAAAATCCTTACCCTCCTTTTGACAGTAGATCACCAGGCAATGGAAATCTGCTGTCAAATATAACTTTACTGTTTCTCTTCTAACATACAGGACCAGCAAGAACAATTCATGATAGGACCAAATACATGAAAATACATTTCCATTACTTAACTGTTACCCTCTTGTCAGTTACTTCGCAACACCAAGCCACCTTAGTTTTACCTTTCTAAAAGTAAAAATTGTTACACTGACACTCCATATTAATTTGGCACCTACAATTTCCAGTGTGAAAAATAAGTCTTAATTAGCAAATCGTTCTCATTAAGGCATGTAGCCTTCAAAATTTGAGAAAAGGGCTGCATCTTATTTTCTGTCTAAGACTTAATGCAACACTTCGTTTTCTGTCAAATAAAAGCAACTAGCAGGCATCATTTTATTTTTTTAGAGCGGAGACACAAATGTATCAGTTCTGCAGAGCATTTAACATGATGTTGGGACTTTCGAAGAAACCCCTTTTTTTATATTTTCCCTTTGGAATTAAGTTCTTTAATTGTATTGATGTTCTTCTGGAGAAACCAGAAATCCCACTTTTAGAGGCCCGTAGGGTCATTCTGCATTTTAGAGAGACAAGGCCCTAATTTAAAAGGTCACAAGTGTCAACACGACAGCCTCCTCCATTGTTTATGGGAAAACTAAAGATAGCATCTCAGCAGCATGACTTGAGCCAGCCTCTGTAGCTCTCCTAGCTTCTGCCACTCTGAATCTGTCAAAGACAGTAGGCCTTTCTATTTTCCTTCTAACCTGCAATAATTCACTCTATTTAAAAAAAATAATTTTCCTTTTTAGGCGCTAAAATTTGTTATCTCTATTTCCAGATTATTAAACTACATTTACTGTGAATAATTCACAAACCTTAATAACACACATACCAGTTGTTAGAATAAATGCTTGTTGCAATCCCATGCAATGGTACATATTTAATCAACCTCGAATGAATGAACGTCTCAGTAGGCCCAGCTGAAGTTAGAACCTTCAACCTTGATATTAAAACAAGCCTTTGTACTGGCACATTGACTCATTGAATCATAAGAAGGCACAACCTGCAAATATATATCAAACCTAAATGTATGCATTTACTGAAGCCTGAGACACTTTAAAAAGTACTCTGAATGAAAGAAAATGCAGTTTAAACAGTGCTTTTGCCCAAAATCGACTTTGATATTTTAGGCATTAAAAAATCAATATCCTACAATTTTCTTGCATAATATGCATTACCAGAATGTCTATTACACAATCCATGAGTCAGCCATTGAAAATATTAACTTATACTTTATAGAAATGAGCTTGTTTGCTCCTGCGCCAAGGGAAAATTGCACATACAAATGTCATTTTAGCGGTGCAACATAACTTAAATTAAATTTTAATGTTAGGAGGTCATAGTATAGGTATTAAGCTTTATAAATATTAAAAAACGATTTTGGAAGGCACTTATTGTTTTAAATAATTTTTCCATAATTAATAATTTTCTTTAAAAAAAAATAAAAACCCAATTATTCTTTTTTTGTGATAATTCCACATATAAAAGCAAGCTGCCTCCCTTGCCTATTATTTGGGATACATTAACTCACAAGCCTAAGCGCATAAGCCTAACTTGAAATGCGTCACATTTTTGCGCCACTTTCATTTAAAAGGAAGGTTATGCAAAATTCCACCCATGTTTAACTGGGAAAGTGCTGGCTGAATTGAAAATAGATAATTTCGGTTTTTTTTGGGGGGCCCTATTTATATCTATTGAATGTGTTTTCTAATTTATTAAGCATTTAACGGCAGTTTTGTATATGTGCACAATTGCTCATTCTATAAATTAAAGAGCAACATATAGCTATGTTAGCACATCACATGGTTCATTTCTGGATTTTTTCTAAGTTTCTACTTAATATTAATTAACCAACATTTTACTTAACAAACTGTAAACATCAAGAAGACCCACAAACACACATTGAGCTCATTTCAGATATAAACAGAAAACACTCAGTACACACAATACAGCGCGCTTTAGCCATTTTTCATAAATAGCGCCGTCGCAATTTACTTACAGAACCGTTTGCAGATCCTAGTTGTAAGTCATATTTACAAGAAAAAAAAAAAAAACTTTTCTCAATTATTTCCAAGAATAGCGGACCCATACTTTATTAAACGTGATGGGGCCTACTCCGTGCTTCACATATAGTTCATAGGTTGGAGTTCCAATCGGAGGAACCGGACATGAGTCCTCCAACCGGGAGTCCCTTTTACAACCAAGACAAAACAAATTTCCAAGTCTGCTAAGACCAGGCATCTTCGCTCACTAGTCTAGCTTCAAACTTCAAAGGATTATCGTTTACGATAGTCTCGTGAATACACGAGTCCTTCGGCTTTGGTACTTGCAAGTTCCAAATCAAAGTGATCCCAAAGGGATACCAAACCAAATGTCCAACTAAGGACCAAACCAAGTGTCCAACTAAGGACCAAACCAAGTGTCCAACTAAGGACTGCGAGACGCTCCACTTATACTTAACTGAAAATATCGATGACGTCACCAGAAGACTCGTCTTATCGTTTCGCTCTACCAAACATCAAGGGTCCAAATCAGGGCGATAGCCAGGGCAGCAGTCCTTCATAGCCGTCGGGAAGCGGGGAACCTCGCAGCAAAGACTTTCGGACCACGTCGACATGCAGGGGTCAATGAAGTGGCGGCCTTCCTCCAGAATTTTCACACGAAGCTCCCCACGGACCTCAGGCTTGGACCGGTACCGCTGGTATCACCCCACGTTGGGCGCCAACTGAGGTACTGGGTTTTTCAGAACCGGTACTGATCCGGTAACCCAGCGGTGCCAGGGTACACCCAAAGACCTCGGGTACTTTCCTGATTCAGACCACAGAAACTCATAGTCTTCTAAGTGAAGTCAAAGATCGAATTTATTGGCTGCAACCAAGTGACAAGCGTCCTAGAAGTACAACAGCACGGTTTGTATGTTCTCAGGAGACTGTGTTTCAATGCAAAGTCAGGTTTCCTTATATACAGTTTTTTAAGCTTCAGGCAAACATTCTTGACATTTTGGTTGGTCATTCACATGTTTTCACTACAAAGGAAAAAACAGTGTCATGATGAAACCTCATATTTCATGTCATCCAACCCATAATAAATTACCCGGCAAGGCCTAGTATTTTACATCAGATAAGTTTGGACCCCTAATAAAAACGGGCACCTCCCCCTCGTAAAGTAAGAAGAAGAAAAGAGCAGGTGCAGGTGTGAGCAAGTTAGGCAGGGTGTGTGAGCGATAATAAGGGTTTTATGGCCTGGTGTGCCTTGATGCTATCTGATTCGGCCACTGGGAAAGGGACTGACCAAACAGGTTTGGCCTGAGGCAATGGTTCCAGCTTGCCCAGGTCAGAGAAAAGTCAATCAAGGTGTACGTGTCCTTGGAATCAAATCTGACTGTATTATAAGCCTATGTGAGGGCAACTTTTAAAAATGGCTGCCGTGTATAAAATGGGAGCCACGAGTGCAGGACGAAAATGGCGATTTCGAGGTGAAAACGCTGCTGGAATTGAGCGAAAATGCTCATGCTTAGTGTACTAGTCATTATCGGTCTTTTGATACTAAAATCGTACTGCTGTGGCAAAGTAAATTACATGGGTCCAGAATTTTTAGAACCACACTGGGCAGGGACATTAATGGAGTAGGCAGGCATCTCAGGGGTAAGGGGATGGGTGTGGTGGCAGGGGATGAAGTTTGGAAGGGGGTCCTTGTGATTTGGTTTGGGAGAGGGTGCAGGTTTGGCATTAGGTTTAGATGGCAGGAGAGTGGTTTTGGAGCAGGAGGTGGGAGTGGGTACAGATTTTGCCTTAGAGGGAGGCTTTCTGGCTGGGGGAGGGACATTGGAAACACTAGGGGGAGGCATTGGAGGACTGGGAGCGGGAATGACTGGGCTGGGGGAGGGGAACGTGACACTTAGGGACATCATAGGGTTGGGCTGGAGGAGGGAAAAGGTTGAAGCGAGCAAGTAAACGTTTTTTAGGAACAATGGGGTGGGCTGTGGGAACAGATTTGGGAGTGGAGGTAGAGGGAGTGGACTTGGATGTAGGTGCATGCAAAGTGTACATGTGTGAGGTGGGTGAGTGGGGGCGTTTATGTGTCTTGGGAGAAGGGGAAGAGGCTGGGAAAAGATAGGCAGGTTGTATGAATGTATGTTGAGGTGGTTTCTCTAAGTAAGGTGTGTGTGCAGCATGTGGGTGTGATGGTGGGTGTGGTCAGTGTGGATGTAGTGTATGGGGTGCATGTCTGTGTATCTGCTGTGGTGGTGACTGTTGGCAAGGCTGAACTTATGGCTGGATCTGGGAGTGAGGGTGCAGTACTGGGAGGTGTGAGTGGTAATGTGACTGTGAGGGAGGAGGTGGAGGAGAGGCAGTGGAGGCAGTAACTGTTGTTTTATTTGCAGGTGTGTGTTGGGTCTGCGTATGCTTGTGATGTGACCTGTGGTACTTGTGATTGTCTTTGTGCATCTTGCTTGTTGTCTTGGGTGCATGCAGGGCTGATGGTGTGCTTTGGATGGGTGGGGGGAGAGGGCTCTGGGACTGGGCACAGGTAGCTGGAGGGGGGACAGAAGAAGTAGGGACCCTGGCTGCCGTCAAAGAAGAGGCCAGAGCCTGAAACGATCTCTGTAGGCCAACCAATGCACTGTGAATGCCTTCTAGGTAGGCATTACTTTGTTGCATCTGGGTTTCTAGCCCCTGGATGGCATTTACCATGGTTGACTGCCCTACAGAGATGGATCTCAGGAGGTCAATAAACTCCTCATTGAGGGCAGGAAGGCTGACTGGGGCAGGGGTAGAGGTGCCTGCGGTGAAAGTGATGCCCACCCTCTTAGCTTAGCGGGCACGGGCAACAGGATTGGGACCTACTGGGAGGGCGGTGCTGGTAATGTAGTTGCTGTGGTAGTCCCAGAGAGGTCCGCCACCACCAGGGAGCTTCCATCAGAGGAGGAATCAGAGTTAGATGTAACAGTTCCTGTCTCCCCCATGGGGCTCCCCTTGCCCTCCAACCCACTGGTCCCCTCAGCGTTGGTAGACTCTGCCTCCTGTGTCCCGTGGGCTGCAGTCTCCCCACTCGCTGGTGCCCCTTCTCCTTCGCCTGATGATTCTAATGCACACAAGGATAAAAGAAGGGAAGGAGGGAGGTTGGGGGAGAAAGAAAGGGAGCATAGGCTCAGTTACAACACTTATGCCACATATGAGCCACACTTTACAACAAACACAAGCAATATACAGTATGCTGTGCCAAACACCAGACCACATGAATGGATACTGACAACAAGAGACCATGTAATTTGAAGACCCTACCATCCTCCATCGACAACACTAAACTGATGCAGCCGTAGACTGTGACTACTCACTAAACTATGTGTGGGAGTTAATTTTTGGTCACCTTCACTTACCGCATCACAGGGAACAACCTGCATTTGCCTGGACATACCACATAGCTAGTTGGAAACAGCAGAACATGAGAGTCACCAATCTTCACTTTAGTCCCAGGATGTAGTCCTTTACATATGTAGCCATGTCTGTAACTTACAACAACCTATTAGACAGACCAATAAGCATTACAATGAGGACCTCAGCTACAAACCTGACTAGAGTTTACTTAGGCATCCATTAGCTATTAGAAAATCATACAATCACTATGCAACTCAATACCTGCATGAAGAACACTGTGAGTACTTACCCCTTGTGGCTGCTGTGCTGCCCTCAAGTGCCCATCCAACTCTGGGTAGGCCATCGCCAGTAGGCGGGCCATTAGGGGGTCAGGGTCCGACAGGCACCCCTCCCTCGTTGGGAGGATGTCGCCAGCTGGGCCTCTGCGTTTTTTTGGGCCCAGCGTCTCAGGTCCTCCAACCACTTTCTGCAGTGGGTGCTCCACTGACGATGGACCCCCAGGGTCCGCACTTCCTTGGCAATGGCTCACCACAATCCCTTCTTTTGATGGGCGCTGACCTGCTTGGGTGATACAGAGATAAGGACACATTTATGTAGACTCCTCAACCAGTTACAGCAATTGACTACATACTATCTACATATCATAGTCATGCTACACATGACATGTACCTATGTGCACATAGAGGTTGCACGACACAACACTCTCAACAGGACATCCTATATGCACACACATGCAACTACATACAGCCATGTTGTAACTACTATAAAGAAAAGGTGCTTACCTGCTTATCTGGAGCCCCATACAACTGTCCATTAAGAGGTAAGACCCCATCCACAAGCTTCCCAAGTTCTTCTGGTGTGAAGAATGGGTCCCTATCCCCTGTAGAATGTGCCATTGTGGCTTCCAGATACAGGACACAGCAGGACACGCAGTGGAGGTCTTGATAGCTGGACAGTCAGGAGTCAAATGAAATGGCTTTTAGAAAATGGCAGTCACAGCTGTGGCGGTGATCACTGTCACCGCCAGCAGTGATCCTCATTGGCCCCTATTCCCCATAGATATCAATGTTATCTAATGAGGAGTTGCACGGCGGTTCCGACCGCCCACCGCCATGACGAATAAAGCTGGCAAAGTGTGGTTACTTCTAACTGTCCTCAGCATGCAGGACAGGCGGCTGCCATTTTACACTATTATTTATTATGATACCCAATTATATGTTCATCATAGCTCAATCTGGCACACTATATGCCAGGCCCTACACATTGTGAAGTTACTCATCTGAAATAATACACCATTTGTTTTGTAATCAATACTCTGCTAAAAAATGTCAGACCTAGGGAACTGTGATGTACTATATGGTTTCCTGACTCATATCTTCACATGTCTCCATTCATTGTACATTTATGCTGTAGACATACAATATAATGAAAGGGGGTTGTATTAGATATCCGTCAGTATGTAGGAGCAACCAGAGCATAGATAGCAAATATGTTGCCTGTGAGGCTGATATGTCAGCATTGATTGATAAAATAGGTGCTCAATATGTATTTTCTTTGTTACACTTCTATTGTTTGCTATGTGTAGATACCGACCAATGCGGAGGCGGAGGTATGCACCTGTGTACCGGCCCCTAGTTGACCTGGCTACAATGGAAGAATGACAGGCACTGCTCACCTATCGCTGAAATAGTGTGACAATCAGAGAACTGTGTGCACAATTGGAGCCAGATCTCATGCCTGCAAATTGTCATCCAAATTAAATTCCTACTACTGTACAGGTGCTTTCAGTGCTCCACTTTTTGGCCACTGGCTCATTTCAAGTGACAGTGGCCTTGGCAGCAGTTATGTATCAACCAATGTTCAGTTTAGTGTTGAAGGATGTTCTATCTGCCTTGCTCAAACACATTGCTAGGTACATCGAATTCCTACATGGTGCTTACAGTGCTCCACTTGTTGGCCACTGGCTCTTTTCAAGTGACAGTGGCCTTGGCAGCAGGTATGTCCCAACCAATGTTCGGTTTAGTGTTGAAGGATGTTCTATCTGCCTTGCTCAAACACATTGATAGCTATTTCAAATTCCCACCTGGTACAGATTTGGCCACAGTTAAGACAGATTTTTATGCACTAGGACACATCCTACATGTGACTGGGGCCATTGATGGTACCCATATTGCTTTGGTGCATCCCGGGATAAGTGAGCAGGCATTCAAAAACAGAAAAGGTTTCATTCTATTAATGTGCAGATGGTGTGCCTCGCTGATCAGTATATCTTACAAGTGACTACAAAGTTCCCTGGATCTATGCATGACGCCTACATTATGAAGAACAGCATTGTCCCACACCTGATGGCACAACTACAGACAGACAGAGGCTGGCTCATTGGTGGATATGATATTTGTTTTCACTGCCTGTCACAGAATCTATCCTTTCCCTTCTCCTTTCCTTTGTATTATTGTACATATGTTATGTGTTATTCCATTATTCCCATGTGACTCAGGCTACCCTAACCTATCCTGCCTGTTGACACCCGTGAGGAATCCAAGGACAGACACTGACAATCGCTACAATGAGGCACATGGAAGGACCAGAAGAGTGATAGAAAGGACATTTGGCCTTCTTAAAGCAGGATTTTGGTGTCTGCACATGTTTGGTGGATCCCTGGTCTACTCCCCTGATAAGGTCTGCCAGATAGTCGTGACCTGCTGCATGTTGCATAGTTTGACCCTCAGAAGGCATGTGCCACTACTGGAAGAGGAGGAGGGTCCTAATGGACTGGTGGCAGCAGAGGGAACAGAAGACAGTGATGAAGCTGGAGAGGAGGATGATGTGGACACCAGGACTCAGCTGATTTAGCAGTACTTCCAATGACAGGTATGTTTGTGGTTGAGTTTATTACAATCACCTCGTAAAGTGAAGTGTGCCAGCTCTAATATTCAATTCAGTAGTATGTGGTTTGCTCTGCCTCAGTCATCCCAGTGTGGTTAGTAGTACAGGAGGGAGATATGGAATTACTGTACTCCTGCCTTTGCTATTTACAATTGTATGTTTGCTCAGATTGGTTTGGCCAACTCACATTTTTGGCTCAGAGTGCCTTTGTAGTTGGGAAGTGCTGTTGGTAGTGTTATGGCTGTACTGATGGCCTCACACTTCACCTCTGTGATTAGGGTCTCCCTGACAGTTTCCCCAGCACTGGATGCCATGCATGGCTCTATTCTTGATGTGTGTTCTAAAGCCGTTACTGAGGCTGTGTGAAGTGACCAGTAATGTTGAACGTTCATTACAATGCTGTATTTATAGGACATAAGGCCTGTGAATCTAGTATGATATATGACACAGGAGCATGTTGTTTGACTATAATCTATTTCCAATGTGTATGTCATGGATGTTTTACCCTTTTTTCAGATATTGCAGTGATCACTACTGTGTACCCATGGAATAGCTGCTGACTGCTGTCACTGAGATTGGTGGAGGGTGAATGGTTGCAAGCACTTAGATGGTGTGCCTCGCTGATCAGTATATCTTACAAATGACTAGAGAAACATTACAACAAGCTGACACTACTTTGGATGAAACCTGATGTTCAGTAACATTTACACTGTCACATAGTAGTACAAACATTGCATAGTGATTGAATAAAAGCAAAAATACATCAACTGTGTTTAAGTGTGATTATTCTTATTACAAAAAGGAAGGGATAGTGCACAAGAGTGGGCTGATTGTGGGCAAAGTCTTCAGTGTAGTGACCCAAGCAGTTGGTAGCAGAGGTCCAGTATCCATGAGGCCATAGGAAAATGGAGCAATGGCAGTCCAAGGTCAACAAGGTGTGTAAGTTGCACACAAGGGATGCATGTTAGGAGAGGATCACTTCCTAGCAGTGCTTTTAGACTTGGCTACAGTCTCTGTAGGATGTCTGGCTCACAGGGAACGTTTATGGGGGTTCCTCAGCTACGGAGAGAGGGGTGCTGGTGGCCTGTGAGTCCTCTGGCAGGGCCTCCAGTCCACTAGCTGCAGCAGATGTAGAGGACTGGCAATGACTTTGACTAGTGGAAAGGGCCTGCTGATGGGTGGATGACACATGCAGAATGGTGGCTATATCCTTAAGCCCCCCTGCAATGGAGGCCATGGTGGCATTGTGGGCCTGCTACTGCTGCATGGCCTCCTGGTGGTGTTCCCTCTGCAGTCTCTAGTTCTCCTGCAAAGTGGTGAGTACTTGGCCCATCTTGTCCTGGGATTGGTTTGGAGTGCTCCCAGGACTTATCTTAGTGCCTCCCAGGCAGTCGGTTCCCTGGGTTACCCCACCCCTTGGCCCACAGATGACCTCCTACTGGCCCTCGCCCCCTGTGCATGTGTCCCCAGAACAGTGTGCCTACTCCCACTTACACCAGGTACTTCATCATCTTGCCTGGTAGGTGTTGACTCGGGTCCCCGTATTCCCACCGTTGATTGACCTGTCCTGGGGACTCGGGTTTGGGGGCGTTGGGTAACTAGTGTAGTTTGAGCCTCAGTTGTGGGAGGGGTCTGGCGTGGCCCTATGTGAGACATGTGGAGTGTGACTGACCAGAGATGCCAGATGGGCCAGGGAGATCTTCCAGATCCAAACATCCAGAGTTGCTGTCATCTCTGTGGCCTTCTTCTGGTGGAGGACTGGGTGTTTGTGGCACCTGCTGCTTGCTAACATTAGCAGTGGACAGCAACAAGATATATTCACATCTGCCTCATATTTTCACATTGCCCAACGAGGGACATAGTGCTGGATGGTTGCTCCCCAAGTATGGCATTGGCCGTAGGCACTTTATTTATTGCTTTGTGGTGAATGGAGTTTAATTTATTTGATTATATCTGCTATGTGATGACATATCAGTATTTTTGCATTACTGACATTGCCATTTCTTGGTTAGCTCTTGGCACCTGCTTATTAAGTGGTATATGTCATCCTCTCCTATGTAGGTGTACCTATAGGATGGGTGTTGTGCATGTTTAGGTCAGTGAAGGGTGATGCATTGTGTGATTGTTAGGGCTTCATGCTGAACATGCTTTACCAATATTTGTGAGTGCAGAAGTTGGGAAGGTGTTAGTTGAGTGGTGTGGACATGCGGGGGAAATGGGTATGGGTGTTGGGTTTCAGTGTGGGATTGGATGGGTTGGGGATTGATAGGGTGATGGGGACACGTGATACAGGAGTACATAGTGGTAGGGGAGTATATGTGACATACCACTTTCAATTCCTCTGGGGATTCCAGTTAGGCCGTCTGGATGCAGAATAGCCAAGAGCTTCCCCGCCCATGCTGTTAACTCTGGGGGAGGTGGTGGGGGTCCACCGCCAGTCCTGTGGATGGCAATCTGGTGTCGTGATGCCATGGATTGCACCTTCCCCGTAGGTCGTTCCACCTCTTCCTTATGTCGTCCCTTGGGCGAGGGTAGTTTCCCACTAAGTTCAACTTGTGGATGATCCTCTGTCATAACTCAATTTTCCTGGATATGGACGTCTGCTGCACCTGTGCACTGAATAGCTATGGCTCTTCCCTAACAATTTCGTCCACCATGACATGCAACTCATCATCTGTGAAACGGGGGTGCTTTTGCGGAGGGTGGTGTGTTTTGTGGGAGGTGGAGGATGTGTGGTTATGTGGGACTGAGTGGTAGTGATCTATAGTTAAATAGTGTGGTACGTGCTTGTGTGAAATGCTGTTGTGTGGTGTGCGATGTGTGTTTGGGGTGTACAGGAAGCTGTGTTGAGTATTTGCAGTTCCTTGTCGTGAGTGGCCATGAGTTTTGTGGCAACTGTTTTCCATTGCAGAGGACTGTGGGATGTGTTGGTGTGTGTTTCATACTTGTGTGTGTGTGTGATGTTTGCATGTGTATCAGGTGTGGTGTATTTGAAATGGCCAATGTGGGGTAATTTTGTTAGGAAGTCAGTATTTGGACCGCGGTGGTCCACACCGTGAATGGCTTACCGCTGTTGATTGACTGATGTTCTGATTTGTGGGTCGTCATTTGGAGGGCGGTATCTTATTGGCGTAGCACTGAGGGTGGTGGGACAGCCTCTCTCCCGACATAGTACAGCCTGGTGGTGTCAGATTTGTGGCTGCTTTGTGGCGGTTTTGTGTTTGTGACGCATAATAAGGCGATCGATATACTGCCTCTGCGGCGGGCTTTTTTTAGCTGCCGGCACAGCGGTCTTCAGTAAAGACTGTCAAAATCATAATGACCTCTAATGTCTTGTTAAAACACAGAAAATTACTCAGATAAGCCTACCCTGTGTTTTGAGTAATATTACTACTTTTATTGAAATTCTAAAGAATTCCAGGAGAATTCACTGGAATTTGTAACTGTCATAAATTACCACAAGTACAGAGATGCATATCTATTAAATCACATTGGAATGTGCAAGTATGCCTTCTGCATGTGGAAAGCGATTGGCAAAGTACATTTACACTTTATATCTTTTTTTAATTTTCCACAAAGAAAATATTTTTCCCATGGAGAAACTTCTTCCTATACATTCCTAAACATTTTGCAGTTGTTTCGCCCCAATACCACCCTGAAATAAATTGATTCCTGCAATTAACTGGAGTAAGTGCCGAATGCACAAAGGGTCAGGGTGAATGGCAGCATTTGTAGAAAGGCTGATGGACAAAATGCATATAAATCCTTCTAATTAACATGCTTATAGCAGTCTTAGCTTTGCTAATCTTTGTGAATAGCTTCAAATGTTGGGGTGGAGGCCTGCAAGAAGGATAATACCTCCTTCCCTGCATATGCATTCCCAAAGTGTCTTTGTTGTAGCTCCACTATCTTAGTGGCATAGGTGATGAAAAAAAAAAAAAAAAGAAAAACAAGTGCTGATTCCTAAAAACATGTGCTGGTGCCCCCCACTGGCAACCACCATCCAAAATTAAGAATTGCATAAAATCTAAGCACCGAATTGATCACATGTAATTTCCACTACATGGTGAAATGTTAATGTAAACAGATATGTACTTGAAGCTAAATTCGACTATCCGAAGTCTGTAAATCAGAAATGTGATATTGTCATTGTCAATTCTGACATTTCTACATCTTAAGTACTAAAATGCCTTAGTGATCCAAGTCCTTGCAAGAAATTGCTCAATTATACGTGTACATTGTAAGTGTAAGACAGTGCTAAATTGTAAGTTAAATGTTTCTGCAGAAATTACTTTTCCTCCCCAACTTGGGGCTGGATTACAAATGCCCCATTAAATTACCATTGATTTCCAAACAACTGTTTGCACTGGCATCATGATTATACATGGTGTGATGATTATCTCACCCCGTAATTAAGGGGATTGATAACGTTTGCATCCTTGTTAGACCTGTCAGCCTTACAGTGGTCTTCAACCAAACATTTTGCCTTCTTCCTCCTACTTTTTGCTGGAGGTTTGCTTGTTGTCTTTAGGACTCCATGCACTTTACCACTGCTAACCAGTGTTAAAGTGCTTGTGCTTTCTACCTAAAACATGATTTGATTGGCATATACCTGATTGTCATATTTAATTTACATGTAAGTCCCTTGTAGAATGGTATACCATAAACCCAGGGCCTGTTAATTAAATACTACCAGTGGGTGTGCAGCACTTGTTGTGCCACCCACTTAAGTAGCAGCTTAAAACATGTCCCAGGCCTGCCACTACAGCCTGAAGGCAGTGTCCCACTGCCATGTTGACTTGGCATTTAAAACCTGTTACCAAGCCTTAAACTCCCTTTTTATTACATATATGTCACCCCTAAGGTAGGACATAGGTAGCCCATAGCACAGGGTGCTGTGTAATTAAATGGTAAGATATGTACCTTTTAGTCTTACATGTCCTATTAGTGAAAAACCCCTACATTTGTTTTCTCACTACTGAGAGGGCTATCCCTTCCATAAGCTAATATTGGGGATTCCCCAGTAAAACTAATATGTTGTAATTCCTAAACCAGTGGTGGTAGATATGCTATGTTTGGTACCTAGGGACTTGTAATAAAAAACCCTCTGTGCACTTCGCCAGACTGCTGCTGTACCTGGAAGGTCTGCTTTGCTGCCTGGAGCCTGCTTGGGACCTTCAGAGGCCTGCCCTAATGTACAGCCCTGCATCACCACCTACACCTGGGACTCTGGACATGGATGGTCTGCTGTATTGAACCACAGGGACATAACCAACTCCCACCATCTTCTACCCATTCCTGGACCCTTGGTTGTGGTGATAAAAGTGCCCAGGTGGCCATTTTCTAAAACTGGGGACTTGCTATTTTGAACCTTAAACTTACAAAATTCAGAACTCTGGTTCTACTTATTAGATTTTCATGGATTTGGTGTCAAATAATTTATTAAAACGTTCTCTATTTTTCTAAATTGGTTTCATATTTTTATTGTGTTGTGTTTTCACTGTGTTGCTGTAGGGTTAAGCACATGTTAATTCAGTGTCTTTTTGTGGTTCACCCTGCAAGGGATTGTGGCTGTTGCTTGACCAGGGCTCACACCCCAGTCAACCAACACCCCGATTGCTCACAATCCTGCATTAATTTAACAGGTGAAAAATGCCTAGTAAATACCAGGACATGGGGAATTAGGTGACTTGAGCACCAAAATCCCCTCGCTGTGCCCGATTTTCAAGGCAAAACTCTCCTCTAAATAATTTCTGCACACATATATCTGATTTTATAATGTGCACTAAGTATTGTATTTGTGACCTTGAAACTCATAATCAGGCGCTTTGGGGCAGTTTACAAGTTTACAAGTTTACGTTTATTGAAACAGTTAATTAAAACCATTGCAATTCCGACATACCTAATAATATAAATACTTTGCCTATTCATTATATTAATAGAGACCCATAATAAATCATATAAAGCTTGTTTGAAACTAAAAGATATCATGGTAAAGAGTTGTGCGTAGCTAAAATGTTCTCCACTAATTCCAACCGTGGTCTTGAACTTAACTTTGGGACTTTCTTGCTCCCTTACGAACACTATAATTGTGGATGAGGGAAGCTCAGTGAGAATCGTATGTTGTACCTAAGGCTGATTTCTGGCTGGAACTAACCTTTCGGAGCATTACTAATCATATAATGATGGCCCAGGCACACTTGGCCTCACCTTTATTCACTAATTCTTTCTGGGCCTGTACCATAAATTTGGTCCCTCGACAAGAAAACGGAATTGAAAGTCCGCTAAGCCAGCTAATAATGGCCGGCCTGCATGAGCGCATGTTAAGTGTCTTAAAAAATTTTTTCAGATATAATGTCCTGTGGCCTAGCAAAGCCGGGCACACACAAAAAATGTGTTCTAATGACTCTTGTCTGTACCCACACAGTGGACAGGAATGTGTCAGATCCTGCGGTCTCCATGAAGGGACCATATCCTTCGTTTACATCAACCCAAAGCGGAAAAGCATGAATCGATGTTTCAGCGACTGGTTGAAGGTTGCTGCTAGATATTTCTGTGCCTGTAAAGTTTTGTATGATGTTATTACAGTCCAGGCATGCTGTCTGCTTGCCAGTTTTTGTTTGCCAGAATTTAAAGATTTCATCTTAGTGACAGAGTTTGCCTTCCGCAAAAAACTCCTTTGTGTCCGGGTTCCGCTCCCAGGCTTCTAGCAAACCTAGCACTTTAATGCAGTTATTTAAATGATGACCCCAGGTGCCTTTATCGCTGTTGCTCCTCAATTTCAGTCCAACATAGGTTGTTTAGATTATCAATCTCAGCTGCACGCATCCTCCAGCATAATTTAATGAAGGCACATCTACTCTGAAATTCATAGTTTTTCAGACCCAACTCTAAACGAACCTGAGCTGGAGATGCTGGTCGTGGTATCCAAAAAACAGTTTTGTAGGCTTTTGTCTGGACTTGATTGAATAAAACTGCCTCCTTCTCGAGCATGATTTTGGTGCCATAAGTGACGGTGGGCATTAGCCGCGCTGCCATGACAGAAAGCAGGTGAGTGTGTGATGGGCAGCTCAGTTTTTGTTTTAGAACTTTAAAGCCATAGGTCAATGAGAGGGCTTTTGCTTGAGCGACAGCAAGCTGCAGCTTGAAAGTCAAGAGGCGGTCCATAGTGAATCCCAAATACTTATATGTGGGTGCAACCTCCACCCGGGTTCCATTTATGAACCATGAAACAGATGTAAACTTCTTATCAACTAGGCGGGCAAACTTAGTTTTACTCAAATTCAATTCTAGGCCTTGCATTGTTATGTATGTGTTAGAAATGGGGTTTTTGGTTGGCAGTCAGGTTGCCCTCTGTCCAAGCAAGAACCCTCACTCGAGTCAGTGTAAGTCACACACAATCCAAAATCAGCCTGTGCCCACCCTCTGGTAGCTTGGCACGAGCAGTCAGGCTTAACTTAGAAGGCAATGTGGAAAGCATTTGTGCAATAAATCATACAATACCATAATATAACACCACAAAAATACACCACACAGTGTTTAGAAAAATATATAATATTTATCTGGGTATTTGCAGGTCAAAACGATCAAAGATGCAATATGAATTTGTAAAGATATCACTGAAAATTGATATAAAGTGTCTTAAGTCTTTAAAAAGCAAACAAAGGGCCTCATTCTGACCCTGGCGGTCCTAAACCGCCAGGGCTGCGGGCAACGGAAGCACCGCCAACAGGCTGGCGGTGCTCCATTGCCCATTCTGACCGCGGCGGTAAAGCCGCGGTCAGAAAAGGGGATCCGGCGGTTTCCCGCCGGATTTCCCCTGTCTGGGCTGAATCTCCATGGCGGCGCATTCAGACCCCCTTCCCACCTCCCTGTTTCTGGCGGTTTTTACCGACAGAAACAGGATGGCGGGAACGGGTGTCGTGGGGCCCCTGGGGGCCCCTGCACTGCCCATGCCACTGGCATGGGCAGTGCAGGGGCCCCCTAACAGGGCCCCAGCATGATATTCACTGTCTGCTTAGCAGACAGTGAAAATCGCGACGGGTGCAACTGCACCCGTCGCACCCCTGCAACACCGCCGGCTCCATTCGGAGCCGGCTTCTATGTTGCAGGGCCTTTCCTGCTGGGCTGGCGGGCGCTCCTTTGGCGGGCGCCCGCCGGCCCAGCGGGAAAGCCAGAATGGCCGTCGCGGTCTTTTGACCGCGGTGCGGTCAGATGGCGGTGACCGCATGGCGGGCGGCGGTCAGAATGACTGCCAAAGTCTCTTTCAAGCACAAAGTACCTGGTTTGGAGTGGAAAATCTCTGCAAAGGGCCGCAGAAGAAGAGATAAGTGGAAAAATGGTGTGTGCGTCGATTTCTCCCCAGCACACACGGACTTGCGTCGTTATTTTTCACACGGGGAAGTCATGCGTCGTTTTCCGGCGCGTGGACAGTCGCTTTCTGTGGATCGCGGGTTTTACCAGATGTCCCGGGTCTGTGCGTGGATTCTCCTGCTTGTTTTCCGGCAACGCGTCGTTCCGCGGGGCTGTGCGTCGAAGTTTTGCTCTCTCTGCAGGTGTCACATCGATTTCTCCTCTGGAAGTCGGGTGGAGTTGTCCTTGCGAGGCCGTGCGTCGAAGTTCCGGTCATCCCGAAGGCGTTGCGTTTTTCTCACCGCGGAACAAGCTGTGCGTCGAAAATTTCGGCGCACGAAGCGTCCAAGTGAAAAAGAGAAGTCTTTTTGGTCCTGAGACTTCATGGAACAGGAGGCAAGCTCTATCCAAGCCCATGGAGAGCACTTTTACAGCCAGACAAGAGTTCAGCAAGGCAGCAGGCCAACAGCAAGGGAGCAATCTATTGGAGAAAGCAGACATGTGAGTCCTTTGAGCCGCCAGGCAGTTCTTCTTGGCAGGATGTAGTTTCTGGTTCAGGTTTCTTCTCCAGCAAGTGTCTGATGAGGTAGGGCAGACGCCCTGTTTTATACTAAATTGTGCCTTTGAAGTGGGGGTGACTTCAAAGAGTGTCTAAGAAATGCACCAGGTCCCCTTTCAGTTCAATCCTGTCTGCCAGGGTCCCAGTAGGGGGTGTGGCAGTCCTTCGTGTGAGGGCAGGCCCTCCACCTTCCCAGCCCAGGAAGTCCCATTCAAAATGCAGATGTATGCAAGTGAGGCTGAGTACCCTGTGTTTGGGGTGTGTCTGAGTAAATGCACAAGGAGCTGTCAACTAAACCTAGCCAGACGTGGATTGAAGGGAACAGAAAGATTTAAGTGCAAAGAAATGCTCACTTTCTAAAAGTGGCATTTCTAGAATAGTAATATTAAATCCGACTTCACAAGTCAGCAGGATTTTGTATTACCATTCTGGCCATACTAAATATGAGCTTCCTGCTCCTTTCAGTTCAGCAGCTGCCACTTCAACAATGTATGAGGGCAGCCCCAATGTTAGCCTATGAAGGGAGCAGGCCTCACAGTAGTGTAAAAACGAATTTAGGAGTTTAACACTACCAGGACATATAACTACACAGGTACATGTCCTGCCTTTTACCCACACAGCACCCTGCTCTGGGGGTTACCTAGGGCACACATTAGGGGTGACATATGTAGAAAAAGGGGAGTTCTAGGCTTGGCACGTACTTTTAAATGCCAAGTCGAAGTGGCAGTGAAACTGCACACACAGGCCTTGCACTGGCAGGCCTGAGACAAGGTTAAGGGGCTACTGAAGTGGGTGGCACAACCAGTGCTGCAGGCCCACTAGTAGCATTTAATCTACAGGCCCTAGGCACATATAGTGCATTCTACTAGGGACTTACAAGTAAATTAAATAGCCAATCATGGATAAACCAGTCAATAGTACAATTTACACATAGAGCATATGCAATTTAGCACTGGTTAGCAGTGGTAAAGTGCCCAGAGGTCAAAAGCCAGCAACAACAGGTCAGAAAAAATAGGAGGAAGGAGGCAAAATGTTTGGGGATGACCCCGTCAAAAAGCTAGGTCCAACAGTATGTATAAAGTGCATCGATGCTATGCTGTAGCCCAACAGGTGTTTGGCTGAGTAAAACTATGTCATCTGCATACTGTAGCCATGCAATTCCTTTCTTGGCCAATACTGGCGGGTGGCTATTTATGGGAGCAGGGTATTAGTTGAACGGCGGGAGCTAATACACACCCTTGTTTTAGTCCTTTTGCTGTTAATATTCTGTTGGTGAGGTGGCTACCCTCTCCGATTTTTACTTGCGCCCAAGTACCTGTGTACAAGTCCATCATTGCGCTAAGAAGGCTGCATGGTAAGCCCCAACCTTTCAGTTTCTCCCACAGGCGGGTTCTTGGTACGCAGTCAAAAGCTGCCTTTAGGCCAATAAAGCACACAAATAGTCTTTTCTTCTTAAGCCTGGCTTTGTTTACCAGCAGGGCCAGGGTCGCCAGGTTAGTGGAAGCACCTATACCAGCTCTGAAACCTGTCTGGCATTGTGGAATTAGATGTCTATCATGAATCCATTCTGCTAGTTGTTGCAGTAGACAGGATGCGTAGACTTTTGCTTCCACGTCTATCAATGCTATTAGCCTGTAGTTTGAAGGGTTTGTGGGGTTGCCTGCTTTGTGCTTTGGGGCAGATTTATGGAAAGTGGCACTGCACTGAGTGCAGTGCCACTTTCCCTGCACCCCTTAGCACCCCCTACCGCCACCATGTGTGTGCCATATTTAAAAGGGCATTTTAATGACTCTATTAATCTACTCCTGCACAGTACATAGGGGCCTATTCTAAACAATAGAAGCCCCCTTTTAACGCCTGCTCTTGAGCAGGCGTTCCAAGTACCGTAATAAATGGCGCAAGGAAATCCCATAGATATCCTTACACCATTTTACTGGCTCCCCTAACGGGGAATGCCCCCTTTGCATACATTATGCCTGGTGCAGGCATAATGTAGGGCAAAGGTTACAGGGTGGCGCAATGCATGCTTTGCGCCACCCTGTAAATGCAGCGCGGGGATTTTGGCCTTGTTGGGCCGCAATAACGTCAAATAAATTACGTTAATGTGGCGCAAGGTGGCGCTAGGTGCCTACTACAGATATGCCCCTTGGTGTTTTCTTTTTGTAAACATAGATCAAGATACAAAGTTAGTGCATGCTTTTCCACATTTTATCAACAGGTGTTTTGCTGTGATGAATGGATGTGTCTTTTTCTCGTAATTTGGTTTTGCCTTGTCACTGATACAATAAATGTAATCACATAAGCAGTTTTCCTGAAAATTGTATATTGGTGTGCAAATGTGCCTCCATGAATATGTATAGCTGGCAATTACAAAAATGTTGTCTTGATCCTTGCTTTCATCTCACTTCAGAATTTAAAAAATACACTGCGTCTCATCTATACTTTCCTTGCCGCTGGCATAGTTTAAAATACTTCTAAAGTTCTTTTTGCAATCAATTTTATCCTGTGTTTGAAAACAGTTGTCATATTTTGGCCTTCTCATTTCACATTTAATGTACTCTGGGTTCATGTTACTGAGAAAGTGTGACTTGGCCATTTTATCTCTTAAAATATTAAATTAAGGGGTGGTTGTTTTTCTACAGAATGTGAGAAACACTTGCATTTAAATGTGGAGCACAGCAATACATACGAGTAGAGTGAACAGATGAATGTAATGTTTAATGTATGCCATTTTGTATTATCATTTTGAAAAAATGTTATGTTATAGTATTTTAGAAACATTATTCTTTATAATTGATTTATATTTCGACAGAGATGTATAGAATTCATTTAACCTGAGAAGTGTATTTGTGTTTAATTAGCTTGGCCGGAGGGAAGGCACATATTTTTCTTGTGTTTTGGCCTTCATTGTGAAGTTTGCATGTTTTTCTAAAGCTGCAGGTGTCAGGATCTGAGACCGAGGAAATAGGGAAATCATTGTGCGGGAAGATGTGAAAGCCCAGAGTAATGCTTATCAAGCTTGGATGGAGAATCCTGGGCTGGCATCAGTAATTACTGTGAAATTCCAAAGGACGAGGGTGCTCTAAGGTGCTCTAAGGTCGAACACTGAAGACTTCAGTAGGCTAAAGTGTCAATTAGCAACTTGTGATTTGAGGCTATGTTTCTGAACTGGAAAAGGTATTTGCCTATGAGATCACCCTTGGAAGAATCAATGGGTAACGTTAGCAGTAAGGTTCAAATTCCCTGTCTTTTGCTGAAAATGGACCTTACTGAGAAACATCCCTTGAACTTTAATCCTTATCTGACTTCATGCAGGCCTATCTCTCTTGATGGAAACTTCTACAGAAGTTCTGAAGTGCTGACCACTTTTCGTTCGGAACCCCATAGGTATTAGGACAGTTAGGATTTTAGAGTAAATGGTAAGGAAGGAAAACTTGGATTTGAATTTAATGCATCAAATATTTGTCTTTACCTTCTGCATTATCGCTATTGAATTTGTGTTGTTGTATATGTTAGTCATATTGATTCTCCTTTGGTGATTCTGTACATTTGTACTATTATTTTGAGACTCATATATGTAAGCTTGACTTTGAGTCAAAATAAAAATCTTTGAACTTTATTGAGTTCCCTAGATTTGTGGCTATCTCCTACACTGTAATTCACAGAGAAAATGTTAAAGTATGTCTCCTCACCCCTTTGACAGAGAAAAGAATGATTCATTGGACCTAGGATTTGAAACAGAACCCAGAGCTGGATCATTACTAAATTCCTTCTCTTTGCAGTCATTAAAAGAAAAAGAATAAACAGCAATTTGTCAGAAGACATTTTATGACATTTGACCTCTGTCTTTGAAAGCGTAGCAGAAATACAAAATAAAACAAATTCAAAGACTCTTTATTGTTCATTCTCCTTTTACACACCTTCAAAAAGCCTTGGAGGTTGCAAATCTGCAAACTGGAAGTTTCACGAATGCAAAAGTAGTTCATACCTCTGGATTGAATTAACACCTGCTGTCGTCGTGAATCAACTGAACTACTGGAAAATAGTCTACCTGGTGCTCCCTAAGAAAACATATTGCTTGACAAGAAACCATTCAACATTAGACATCAACCTTGGGTTTAAGGCGTGAGACCTTCTTTGTGGAATAGGGGGGAGAGAGCCCAAACACATCTTACACTTCCACATCTCTCCCATCTTCAAATCCTCAGAAGATGGGATCAAGCTCCTTTCAGCCCCTCAGTTCCCTTCAACTCTTAGTTCCAACTGACCAGTTGCACACATCCTCAGTGTAGCATTCGCTTTCAGCAGACTCACCCCAAGTAAAGCACCAGCTAGACACCAGTGATCTTCCCAATTCTGATACTGGACACTCCCTATCCCACAACTTGGATAAAATTGCATCGAAAATATCTAACTTGGAATTTTCAGCAATTCAATGAACATATCTAAGGTGACCCAATACACACATGGCATGCATGGATAGTACAGATGATGGTTCTTACACAGATGGACACAAATCTTTGCTCCTGCCCTTCATACAGATATTTTGTTGCCACATGCGTGCTTCAGTTTGTACAGCCAGAAACTACAGTTATCATGTGGGTCTAGATACACAGGGCCTGATTCATAGAGGTAAACTTACACTTTTGTGTAAGTTTACTATTTTTATGGTATTTACAAACTCTGAGTTTAATTTCAATATTAGTACTTTTATGACCTGGGTGATTCTACAGTTGGGACAGAAAATTTCATACAAATAATAGGGCAGTGTGGAGTCTCCACAGTTATAAAATTACTATTAGTAAAATTAAATTCGTAGTTTGTGAATACCAAAAAAATTGTAAACTTACACAGATGTTTACGTTTTTCTTTGGTAAACAGTGCCTGAGACTGTGCAGTTACCTGAATGTTGTAATCCTAACTTCAGAGACTCAGTGTTCACTTCCCTGATGGAGCTGTGGATGCCCACACCCTCTAATGACCCAGTGATTTAAGTTTCAAACTCCTATCAGTTCCATTCTTGAATGCCCAGACTCTGTGATCGCCTGTGAGAACAAATATTTGGATCTGTTGCTATGTTTTCAATTCCCCAAGAAAATTACACCAGGGTTCATTTCATTGGACAGTCTCTTATCACAGCTAAAACCAAGATGGTAGCACTACCAGGCAAGGTTCTAGACTCAACCTGGATTAAATTCACAAAGAAACACTCCTTTTGGATCTGAAGGGAGTTACCTGTCAGTGTCTTAGCCAAGGAGAACTGCTGAATCCAACAATAACCCCAGTCTTCAGCATAAACCCCACCCAGACTCGGGAGCCACACTGTCACAGAGTAGACCAGTAGGGTAAAATGCAGAAGAGAGGAGCAGAAATATATACTGCACAGGTAATTCTTCCCTAGATCAGAAGTGAGATCAGATTGCTGAGCTGAGATTCTGTAAACTGTTGAGGGACTTAGGACATGTAGAAAGATACTGGTTGCAAAAAGTATTTGCAATTTGCGACCCTACTTTTTGTGACCAGTATATAATTTTGTGAACTAATTTATGTTGTAATAGCTCGGTTTAAAAATCCTCAAACTAGAGAGGAGGTCAAAGAACAACCTGTTTAATTACTATTCATTTGGCATGTTGCAAATAGCTACTTTGTCCGATTGGCTTCAAAGACAAGGATGGCAACCTGCAAGGGACTGCTGACCACCACGTCTGTCTTTGCATTTCAAAACTAAAGGTTTTTTTTTTTAAAGCAGCCCAATTTGCTCTAAGAAAGTGGCTGTTTTGTTTTAAAGTTTTCTTTTTCAAAACAAATTAGTGTGTTAGCAATGATCCCTAAGATCATTGCCCACTCTCCCTGAATCTGCCACCCAAGTTGCAACCTTTGTGCCAACCTTTCCTGATTGCGTTATTACCAACTTGGCAGTCAGTAAATTACAGAATTACGGTCCCAAACCATTGATACAGAGGGTACTAATTCAGTATTTGGAAGAGTTAACCAAAACAAGATTCTTAAAAAAAAAGAATTGATCATCATTTCTAAACCTACTTATGAGTTGGAAAAGCATTTCTGACGTGTAAAAAAGGTTTAATAAATTAGAAAATGTTTTTCATTGGTTGCAGACCCTCTGATTTCGCAAATGTTTGAGACCAGTAAACATTTAGTATATATGGCCCTGTCTCCCGAAGAGCGCTGAAAATACCATGTTATACAAGTAAGACGTTTGTGCAGTCCTTAACTGGTGGTTCTAGAAAAAGTGCTGTCACAAGCCCCTGGGAATGCCTGGAGAGCTTTTCAAGAGCTGCAAAGAAACTGAAATCAGGAGTGCAGACACCAGTCATATAATGGCTCCACAGGACCTCTAATGAAAGCTCAATGCAAGTTATTCCCTGACACCAGAGGGGAAATGAGATTAAGAGAAAACAATACAATGTATGGACCCAAATATGGGTATGAACTGTGCTAAAGAGAGAGGAGTCTTTTCAACCATGCTCAAGCAAGGGCAGATGATGAATTGTGTGTGCAGAGCTTACTTATTGTGTCCCTGCTCCTTGTCATGAGGAAACCCTGGATAATGCCTAGGGTCCACTTAGACCCTTCTTCCACCTGCTCGATCTTCAGCAGCACCACATCACAAGACCAGTGCTTGTTGAATGGCCCATTTCTTGCCTCGTAACAGGACCTACAGTATGTGTTTATCTGCCACTGCCTTGTTCCTTACACAGAATTTGCTCCAAAGGTCCCTGACACCATTGTAAGTGTGCGTTCTTTCCCAGACCTCCCAATTTTCCTGTTCTGGCTGTGGAACATTAGATCATTGGTGACAATTCTTAGCCAGGGGGGCAAGGTCTTTATTGCAACTGGATAGTGAGGTTTGCTGTTCTTCTCACACTAAAATCCACATTATCCCTATTAAATGACCCTCCCTTTCACTTGAGTGCATGTGGTAAGTAGATGACGTTTATTTGTGTTTCCCTGGGAGAGAGTCTTTGAATATGGTGAAATCCCTACTGGAGGCTCATCCCGTGTATATTGCTTTCTCACATCTCTTCAGCTTTGGCTTTCAGCTGGATCTCCTTAAAAACAGAGCTGTTCACTAAGTGGGGTTCTTGTCCACTCAGTAGCAACAAGCAAGAACGCTGAAGCCAAGAGAGGAGCAGGTCACTGGTGGACACAGAAAAAACTCTCTCTTTTGTAGCCCTTTTTGCCCCAGTACAATATGCACTCCCTCTGGATGTGACCTGTGGTTACTTGTAGAATTTCTTGTTGCAAGCTGGATTACAGAACAGAAATGGACAATGGGTGGTTGTGTTGGGGCTGTTGGACAGCTGGAGCCAGATGGCATTGTACTGGGAGGCTGCTGTGTTCACCCCGTTTCTGTAGTTACACACCTTAAAAACATCATGACGTTACTAAAGCTCTTCCCTTGTCAAAACATACCTACTGTGTGTGTTTAGGTGTCGCTACACTGCACAAGAAGGAGCAAACATCATAATCCACTTGTGATGCAAGTAACAGAGACACTCGGAGGCAAGCAACAGAGGGGATAGACTCATGGTGCTTCTATTCTACTTGCGGGTACAGTATCCGCTGCACCTTCTGTAAGAGGTGTGGAAAATCTGTGTAGCTTGCTTTTTGCGTAATTGTGTGAAACTTGAAGAAAATTACTCAAAATTATGCAAAATGCAAACTCATCGTTTTGTGCTATATTTTAGAGCAAAACGTTTCCTCCCACCAATCTGTGACTCAAGAACGCTTTTCACGCTAAACAAGTGCAACAAACAAAAACACTGTAAACAACAGCTGAACACGCTCTGTTGTTTCCCTGCATTTGCAGTAAATCTTTACTGTAATGTTGCATGCACAGTACATTGTTATTGTAATTGCCATGTAATTAAGAGAAGTGCCGTAATTTTGGGAATTTCACATAAGTGTAATGTGATATTCCCCAAATTATGCAAATTACAGCATCGTAATTTAAATTTCACCCAAGTATACCTTGTATTTTACCCAAGGAAGAATCACAAGTACAAAGGTATTTGAGTGACATACCCTTAGCAGGTCAAAAAAACTACTCAAAACAACCTTGGCCCTCTGGCAATCCTGACAGTGGCGGCTCACAGGATGGAATAGGGGCAGGGCTGGGCAGTGCATGGCGGGAGGGAAAACGAACAAAAAATCTATAATAATTATTTAAAAACTTACCTCTAGTGCTGCGCCGAGCCTCGCCGTTTCGATCTGCTCCTCGACTGGACTGCAGGCACAGGCTCCCAGCCTGCCCTGCATCCAGTCCTAACACTGCTTTTATGCTGCTGGCATCATGAAAGCAGTGTTAGGATTGGACGGAATGCCCAGCCAGGGCGCTCCAAGGCAGAGTGGAAGCCTCTGACTGCTATCTCCAACCCAGCAACGCAGTGTCTACATTGCTGGGTTGGAGGAAGCCCAGTGCGTATGTGTGTTTGGCCGCCCGAGACGGCCAGCCAAACATAAATGCACAGTGAGGGGGAGTGCCCGTCACAGCCCCATGGCCCCACCATTTTGCTATAAAACAATAATAAACTGAGGCCCTTATTTATACTTTTTGGTGCAAAACTGCACTAAAGCAGTTTTGCACCAAAAAGTTTAGCACCAGCTTGCACCATTTCTGTGTACCAGCCGGGCACCATATTTATGGAATGGTGCAAGCCGGTGCAAAGGGTAGGCTAGAGTAAAAAAAAAATTACTTTAGTCGGGTGGGGCTGGTGGTACAGAAGAAGGAGGGTTAGCACCAAACAATGACTTTAGGCAGGTTAGAGTAAAAAGAAATGACTCTAACCAGATTAGCGTCATTTTATGGTGCTAAACCTACCATGCCACATGACTCCTGCCTTAGAAAAGGCAGGAGTCATGCCCACCACCCCAATGGCCAACACAGGGGACAAGGGTCCCCTGGGCATGGCTATTGCACCCTGTGCCATGTATGGGGGCCCATTACAGGGCCCCCTATGGCACTTTAAAAAATAAAATGCAATACTTACCTGTACTTAGCTGTACTTACCTGGGATTGGGTCCCCCATCCTCCGCAGTTCCCCTGGTGTGGGTGGGGGTACCCCTGGGGCCTGGGGAGGACACCTGCGGGCTTATTTCATGGTGTTCCACCATGGAAATAGGCCCACAGATCCCCTAACGCCTGCCCTGACCCAGGAGTTAAAAAACTGGGCAAAGCAAGCTTTGCACCATTTTTTGACCCCTCCTCTCTCCCGTGCACCATTTTTTCACAGGAGTATATATATGGCGTTAAGGTCATAGAGTCATTTTTTGCACGGGAACGCCTACCTTGCATCTCATTAAGGCAAGGTAGGTTTCCTCTTCCAAAAAATGTCTTTAACTCCATAAATTTGGTGCTAGACGGGTCTAGCACCAAAGTATAAATATGGAGTTCATTTTGCACCAAATTAGAGTTAAAAAAATGACGTTAATTCGGTGCAAACAGAGTATAAATATGCCCCAGAGTTTAAAATCGTTTTATAGTAAAAGATTTGCAGCTGCTGCTGGCAGGGGATGACGCTCTTCCACCACAGCGGAAGGCCCACCCCTGAATCCTGGTACCTAGACTTTAATTGAAACCAGAAACATCAACACCATCTTTTACTTTCCGTCCTGAAGGCTCACTCTAATACAAGTGTGGTAAGAAAACCATTACTAAAAATCTGAGGCCACACAGCTGTGTCATTCCTGGATGTCCAGACCCTGCGTTTTCCTACTTATTCCAGGTCTGGTGCCAAGCCTATGCAGACTGTGCTCGGTCGTCTCCCAGACTATGCAGCCTCCTGACTGTTCCTTTTGGGTGCCGAGACTTTGCGATTGCCAGACTGTTCCAGTTCTGGATGCCGAGAGTCTGCAGTCTCCTGGCTGTTTTACTTCTGTGACCAGATCCTGACGTCACCTGACTCTTCTAGTTCAGTGACCAGAGCCTGCAGTCACCTGATTGGCCCGCCCAGTTAGCTCTTGAAGCCCAGACTTCAGCAGTCACGTCCTTCTCTCTCACCTACCTACGAATCTCGCAATAATTTCACTTTATACTGCATTTCACTTTGGCCCAATTTGCTGTAAACGGCTTACCGCTGACTCCAGTAAATTCGCGCCCTGCTGACTTCCTCTCCCAGCACGCTGGGCGCAAATCTTCTCTAGTCCAAGCCAATTGCAAGCAGCGGGGGAAGACAGCGCCAACTGTATCTTTATTTGTTAGGAGTTTACCGAGCCTGCCATCTCAAGCGTAAACTATAAGGTCACTGACTCGAGATTCTCATCACCAATGTCTGCTAGGCGCTGGCTTCTGTAAGTTTCTTCCGAGCCCCTGCATTTTTTCTTTGAGTTCCCTTCATTGTCCTGTTCTAGCTGAACCGTGGTAGAGAACACTTTTGCTCACTGCAACAGTGGTCTTCCAGCTTTGTAATGAACGCTCCCCTGCACAAAATATGTACACACATTGGCGGGTGGAGATGAGGTGATAAAGCGTATTGAACCATTGGACCAGTGAAAATTGTACTGGGCCATTTGGGATACAGGCCTTATTCACTTTTCTCTTACCATCTTTGTCTCCTCATCTTATTGCCACACGCACTCCTCGTCTCTTGTCACATCCCCATTGTGCGTCGACACCTCTTCTGTTACTGCCCACAACACAGAGCTAGGCGCATTTTTGGCATTTGTAGTGTGTACAGCACATATATGTAAATCCAAATGTATTTGAGCTAATTCATGAACTGCAGACAGCACAAGATGGAAACAGTAAGCAGTGATTACTTCTTCTGTTTCCATGGTGCGTTGTGTGTACGACATACATTAACTCAAAGACATTCCAAGTTACATATATATTCGCTTTACACACTGCACATGCAAAGAAACAGACACTGCTATGCGCTCAGTGTGCACAAATGTTCATGATATGGTGCCAGATCTCCGACACTGCCCAGCTTTCCTTTCTTGCCCAATTCTTTGGTCACTGTTAATTTCGACCCCAAGTATCCGCCATGCCAGTTAGTGTACAATTTCTTTGTCCCTGAAGAAATATGCCATCACTGCCCAGTTCTCTCACCACTGTCCACATCTATCATGACTGGCTCCTCTCCTGTCAGTACCCAGATCTCATGTCATTCACCTCTTCTGTCACAGCTCTTACCTCCACTTAGTATACACCACTCCTGCCACTAACCAGTGACTACTTTTCCTATGAGGGTACTTTCCTTTAGTGTTGATTTTTACTGGTCACTGCCCATCTTCTCCAGCATTGCCTACCAACTCCGTCACTGCCCACCTCTCCTATGAGTCCACATTTCATATAACAGCACACCTTCTCTATCACTGCCCTTGTTTTGTCTGAATCTCCACCCCTCCTGCCAAAGTCTATCTGTCAATGAAAGTGTATGCTGTCAAATCTCATCATTCATGTCATCTTCTCTCTCTAATCTCAATCCTCTCCCCCATCATTTCAACAAGCATTGAGTCAGGAGCCGAGAAATTAATATGCAGCATGCCCTCATCCCTCCCAGGCTTTTTTTTTTCTATTGGAATGTGGAATAGCAGAGGAAGGATCCTTTGATATGGTGGTAACTGATGGTGATCTGCCTTAGATGCTTCATAGGTAGAAGATGGGCTCTGACCATCTACCGCATTTAGGAGGCTTGAAACCTTAGCTGAGCTCAATGATAGTTTGCTGACTTTTAAATTGCTATATTATGAGGATTAACAGTGTCTGAACATTGGTACATTCTGCACCTGAGCTCAGCATTCCTTACTACATCACTCTGTGCGATTCTGTATAATATAATCTCCAACCCCATCTGTGAGTGATAAATTGTAACTTCTATTTCAATTTTTGGTATTGAACGTACTTAGTGAGGGATCTCATAATGGTCCTTCAAAATCTTTCTGTGTCAAATCAGGTTAATTCACCCTTGTGTAGTGTCAGGATGTATGATGAAATAACGGCATTCACAATGAATGCCTTTACAACAAAATTGTAACAATGACATAGGCCCTCATTACAACCCTGGCAGTCGGTGATAAAGCAGCGGTAATACCGCCAACAGGCTGGCGGTAAAAAAAATGGAACCACGACCATGGCGGAAACCGCCAACACAGACAGCCACTTTATCATTCGGACAGCCACAGCGGTAGCAACAAACACCGCAGCGGTAACCGCCAACAGACAGGCGGAAGACAATGTACCGCCCACACTATTACAAGGCACCAATCCCCCAGCTTTTCAGGGGCGGTACCAACGCCATCAAAAGCACGTCAGAAACAGTCTTTGGAACGGAAACCACTCACCTCACGACACCCAATGAGGAACCAGGATGCCATGGAGCCCTAGTTACAGGTCCTGCCCACGTTGGTCTTCCTCCTCATCAACCAGGAACATCAAAGACGGCGGCGACGACCACAGTGAGTACTGCACCTAGCACACAGGGGAGGGGGTGAGGAAAAAGAGAGTGACGCGCACGCAATACGCAACACTCCCACCCCAACCCTCACCCACAACACCATACACACAAACACATCCAATTACATCATAGATACACCCCGTCACCCCCTGGAAGAACGCAAGGACCAAATGAATTGATTGTAACAAGTGTAATAATCAAAAATTCGGATAGGCCAAGATAACTTTAAATGATCAGTATATACAAATATTTACAGCAAGTACACACATCTGTATACTGTTCCATTAAATCTCCGTGGACCAGTGGTCCTAAAAAGCATGGGAGAAGCCCACACATGACACCTGCCTCAAAACGGAGAGAACACTGCAGGGGCATCAGGTCGAAAAAAACACAGGCACCTCAGGGGGAAGGTGAAGGGGGCACCTCAGCCGGATGATGGGACGACACCACTGCTCCCCGAGGGGGCTCCATGCCCACTGCTTGGTCCTGGGGAGTGCAAAGCCACAGTCTCTCAAGTCTCTCAAGTGGGTGCACTGCCCACTGCTTGGTCCTGGGGAGTGCAAAGCCACAGTCTCTCTAGTAGGTGGTTTGCCCACTGCTTGCTCCTGGGGAGTACAAAGACACAGTCTCTCTAGAGGGTGGTTTGCCCACTGCTTGGTCCTGCGGAGTGCAAAGTTACAGTCTCTCAAGTCTCTAAAGTGGGTGCACTGGCCACTGCTTGGCCCGGGGGTTATCAAAGCCACAGTCTCTCTAGTGTGTGGTTTGCCCACTGTTTGCTCCTGGGGAGTACAAAGCCACAGTCTCTCTAGTGGGTGGGTTTCCCACTGTTTGCTCCTGGGGAGTACAAAGCCACATTCTCTCTAGTGGGTGGTTTGCCCACTGCTTGGTCCTGGTGGAGTGCAAAGCCACAGTCTATCTAGTGGGTGGTGTGCACACTGCTTGCTCCTGGGGAGTGCAAGGCCACAGTCTCACAAGTGGGTGGTTTGCCCACTGCTTGCTCCTGGGGAGTGCAAGGCCACAGTCTCTCTAGCGGATGCTGTTCTCCACTGGTTCTGAAGGGGACTTTGTGCCCAGAGTGCTTCATCTTGCCAAGGACTGGGGTAGTGGATGCTGTTCTCCACTGGTTCTGGAGGGGGCATGGTGCCCAGAGTGCTTCATCCTGCCAAGGACTGGGGTAGTGGATGCTGTTCTCCACTGGTTCTGGAAGGGGCTTTGTGCCCATAGTGTTTCATCCTGCCAAGGTCTGGGGTAGTGGATGCTGTTCCCCACTGGTTCTAGAGGGGGCATGGTGCCCAGCGTGCTTCATCCTGCCAAAGACTGGGGTAGTGGATGCTGTTCTCCACTGGTAATGGAGGGGGCTTTTTGCCCAGAGTGCTTCATCCTGCCAAGGACTGGGATAGTGGATGCTGTTCTCCACTGGTTCTGGAGGGGGCATGGTGCCCAGAGTGCTTCATCCTGCCAAGGACTGGGGTAGTGGATGCTGTTCTCCACTGGTTCTGGAGGGGGCTTTGTGCCCAGAGTGCTTCATCCTGCCAAGGACTGGGGTAGTGGATGCTGTTCTCCACTGGTTCTGGAGGGGGCTTTGTGCCCAGTGATGCTGCACCCGGTGTGTGGCAGTTCCCATTCCCTCACCTGGGTGTCTGAGCCACGAGATTTTCAGGGAACAGGTAGCATGATACTCCATAGAGGCAGAGCCACACTCCATCCTGCGGCGACTTAGCCTGCAAACTGCTGGTAGTGCCAGTGCTGGTTGTGATGCCTCATGTAGTGTGTGCAGGGTCCAGGACGTCTCCTGCAGCCTCGGACGGCTGCCCACTAGGGATGCTGCTGATGTCCACTGTAATGGCACTGGCTAGGCACATCGCGGGGTGTCTGCGGCAGAGATGCTGCTGGTGGCGCATGTGTCTGCCCTTGTGGAGGGAGACACCAGGCATCTCCTGCAGTCTCGGAAGGGTGCCCACTGGGGATGATGCTGGTGACTGTAGTAGAGGCAGCAGACGTGCAGGTGGTGGTGCAGGTGGCGGTGCAGGTGGTGGTGCAGGTGGCGGTGGTGGCGGCGGTGGCCACCGCCGTACAGGTTGCTGGTCTGTCTTGCAGAAGGGGTGACACCAGTCCCACACCTGGAGGCTCCATGCCCTGAGCTGACTTCCCTTTGCCCTTGTGTCCCTTCCCCACCTTGGAAGTCGCTGCTGGGACCTTGGCACTGTCCTCTTTGGTTCTGGAAGAGGCCTTGCTGGGTGGTTGGTGCGGCTTTTCTCTTCGGCATGCGTGCCCCTTCTTTACCTTGGCAGGTGGCGGAATAGGGTGGTCCTTGGCCTCATTAGGCGGCACACTGGCAGCCCTGATGGGTGCCGCCTTCGATGTTCCCGGACTTACAGGGACCACACTGGACGAGGATTTTGTGGCTGAGGTGCTGGGCTGGGATCTGGACATCCTGGTCCTAGGGGAAGGACGGGGGGGAAGTGTAGGGAAGAGGTCAATGGAAGCTAGGTAAAGTTTTTTAGACACACTGGGACAGGAAGATGGAGGGGGTTTGGGAGTGGAGGAAGAGGTAGTGGTTGTGGGAGGTGTACGTCTGCTGAGTTTGGGTGAAGGGGCATGGGCCGAAGGCTGTTGTGAGGTGGATGGCTGTTGGGTGGGTGTGTGCCTGCGTTTGTGTATTTTGGGAGGAGGGCTCACAGACACACTGGGAGAGGACACAGGGGATGTGTGAATGGTAGTGGAGGTGGTGATTGCACATGAGCGGTGTGTGGTGATGGGCATGCTGGTGATGGAGGTAGTGGCTGAGGATGTTCTGCACGCAGGTGTGAGTAGAGATGAGACAGGGAGGGAGGAGGAGGACGTGGAAGAGGGGGACACAGTGGAGACAGTGGATGCTGGTGTGTCTGCATGGGGATGGTACTTGTGTGAGTGCCTGTGGGATGTGTGGTGCTTATGTTTGCTAGAGCCACTCTTGTGTGTTGATGTGTGTCCATGCTGGTCTGATGGTGTGCTTGGGATAGGCTGAGGTACAAGGGATTGGGTCTGGGTGGAGGAAGTTGGAGGGGGGATGCTGGACACAGGGACAATGGCTGCCGTCAGTGCTGAGGCCAGAGCCTGAAATGCTCTCTTGGGCCGCCTGCCCAGAATGAATGCCCTCCAGGTATGCATTTGTTTGTTGCAAATGCCTCTCAACACCCTGGATGGCATTCAAAATAGTAGATTGCCCAACAGTGAGGGATCTCAGGAGGTCAATAGCCTCCTCACTTAGGGCAGCAGGGCTGACTGGGGCAGGGCCTGAGGTGCCTGGGGCGAAGGAGATGCCCATCCTCCTGGGTGAGCGGGCACGGGACACACGCTGAGGGGCTGCTGGAAGGGCGGTGCTGGTAGGGGGTTGGCGGCTGTACCTGTTGATGCGGTGGGTACAGAGGTGCCCGCCACCGCAAGGGAGCTCCCATCAGAGGAGGAGTCGCTGTCACTGGTGTCTGCTCCTTTCCCCGCCGTGGAGATCCCCACGCCCTCCGTTCCACTGGTGGCTTCAGACTCTGTTGCTTCACCCTCCAGGGCCAAGTGGATTGCAGCTCCCTCCTGATCCGGTGCCAATGCTCCTCCGCCTGATGATGCTATTGCACACAAGAACAGGGAGACCACAAAAAGGGGGGGGGGAAATACAGAAGAAAAACATGTTCAGTGCATGCAACACCATTACCGTTGGCGGACACAACACACAGGGAGCAGCCCTCTGCACTATGCCATGCACTTACAGTTCCTAAAAATGTCACCTGACGTGGGGTACGAGGCCTAAGCCCAATTGCTGCACACCTGGAAGTCACAGGAGCCTGACTAGGTGTAGATGGCTCTTACCACTAGTGGGGTTGGGGTGCCACATAGAATGCCTCACAAGGGACCTTGCCTACCAAGTTCGCCCTGGCCTAGGGGAACACACTGCCCACTCAGACACCTTGTTATGCATGCAGAGTCAGCTGAATGAGAGTGTACTCACCCCCTTGTGGCTGCTGTGATGCCCTCAATCGCCCACCCAACTCCGGATACGCCACCGCCAGGATCCGGTTCATCAGGGGGGTCATGGTGCGACAGGCACCCCTTCCACGTTGGGAGGCCATGCCCAGCTGGGCCTCCGCCATCTTCTTGCTCCGGCGGCGCAGGTCCTCCCATCTTTTACCGAAGTGGGTGCTCTGTCTGTGCTCTGTCTGTGGTAGACCCCGAGGGTCCAGACATCCTTGGCGATGGCATGCCAAATACCCTTCTTCTGGTGGGCGCTGACCTAGAGGAATGGTACAGGGGGAAAGGAAATTACTCACACGTCCGGACCGTCATACTCATTGCCCACCGGTTCCCACCCATGCCCTGACGCACATACACTCACCATCCGCACATGCAGGCCTCAGCCCCACCCATGTATCTTCTATCAACACCACTCAAAGCAGGCATGTACTCACCTGTTTATCTGGAAGACCGTACAGTTGCGTGTACTGGGGGAGGACCCCATCCACTAGTTTCTCCAACTCCTCCGAAGTGAAGGCAGGGGCCCTTACCCCAGACACTGTAGCCATCGTCGCTTCCAGACACAGGTCACAGCAGCACTTGCAGTGTAGGTGCTCTCCTGTTGAAGGTCGGGTATAAAGTGAGTGAACAGACAGAAAATGCGTACCGTCTCCGCTGGCGTACATCGTCATTGGCTGCAGGGACCCATAAGGCCCAATGTTAACCAATGCAGAATTGCGCCGTGGTTTTCGACCACCCACCGCAACGGTGTACAACGCCAGCACAGTTACCTCATATCCCCTTGTCCCACCTTACAGGTCAGGCAGCCGCCATTACAAGGGGCCACATGGGATAGATAAAAACTGCGTCACACCTATCTAGGCCGAGAATACAGACAGATACCGGCACATTGCGGATTAATAAAGTTGCTGCAAATAACACATTGTGATACCTCAGTGTTGGATGACTCTCTGCTCCCTGTTCTCCTCCATAGGGCACGTCTGCTGGGGCAGGTGATGAGATGGCGGCATCCTCCGGTGTACAGACCTCTGGTGGACCTTTCGACAATGGAAGAGAGACACATCATAATCACATATAGAATTGATTGTGCAACAATCCTGGAACTGTGTGCCCAGTTGGAGCCAGACCTGATGTCAGCTATCCACCGTCCCACAGGGATACACCCTCTAGTGCAGGTCCTGTCTGTCCTCCATTTCCTGGCCAGTGGGTCTTTTAAAAAAACAGTGGCCATGGCATCAGGGATGTCCCAGCCAATGTTCTCTAACGTGTTGTCCAGAGTGTTGTCTGCCCTGCTGAAACACATGCGCAGATGGAGGATTTGCCCACAGTGATAGGTGACTTCTATGCCCTGGGACATATCCCCAACATCATTGGTGCCATTGATGGTACACATGTGGCATTTGTCCCCCCGCAGGAATGAACAGGTGTACAGAAACCGGAAGAGCTACCATTCAACGAATGTGCAGATGGTGTGTTTGGCAGACCAGTACATCTCCCATGTCAATGCCAAGTATCCTGGCTCTGTGCATGACGCTTACATTTTGAGAAATAGCAGCATCCCTTATGTGATGGGGCAATTCCTGAGGCACTGTGTGTGGCTAATAGGTGAGGCCAAGGTCCCAATACAGTTGAAATATGTGTCTGGGTATGGGCTTGTCCCTAAGGGTTAGTGTTTGTCTAACAGTTGTCCCTCGACATTTGCAGGTGACTCTGGTTACCCTAACCTGTCATGGCTACTGACCCCAGTGAGGAATCCCAGGACAAGGGCAAAGGAATTCTACAATGAGGCCCATGGGCGAACTAGGAGGATAATCGAGCGCACCTTCGGCCTCCTGTAGGCCAGATTCCGGTGCCTCCATCTGACAGGTGGTTCCCTATACTACTCACCGAAGAAGGTGTGCCAGATAATCGTGGCCTGCTGTATGCTGCACAACCTGGCTTTGCGACACCAGGTGCCTTTTCTGCAGGTGGATGGGTCATATGGTGGTCTTGTGGCAGCTGTGGAGCCTGTGGACAGTGAAGAAGAGGAGGCAGAAGAAGAGGATATAGACAACCGAAACAACATCATCATGCAATGCTTCCAGTGAGACACAGGTAAGAAGATGTAACTGCTTCCCACATCTCATACTATTGTTGGAGCTAGCATAAGTTTGTCATTTTCACTCAGTGTATGGACACTGACTTGACACTTTGACTTTCCATTTCACAGATCTGGGTCACACTTTGTGCCCTCTACTATGTTT
The DNA here is from genome assembly GCF_031143425.1 of Pleurodeles waltl. Lineage (NCBI taxonomy): Eukaryota > Metazoa > Chordata > Amphibia > Caudata > Salamandridae > Pleurodeles > Pleurodeles waltl. The sequence continues at coordinate 1,541,127,562 of NC_090440.1, read as the reverse complement.
ACTCCTGGCCTACAGCTGTGTTACATTGGTATGTGAACAAGTAAATTGACATTGCTATATTCCATCGATATTGCAATTACACATTAGCGAAAGCACAGACTGACTCCAGATTGTTTTGTGATTGAAGTGTGTTTATTCCTTTGCAAATAAGTGGAGGGGGTTGTAAAATGGGATGGGGTGATGGTGGAGGTATGTCCATGGCAGAGTCCTGTCTATTTGTTTCACAGGTGCATTGTCCAAAGGGGCATAGGAAGTGGAGCAATGGCAGTTTAAGGATGGACATGGTGACATAGTGGGACAGACGGGTGACATTCAGGGGGTTCTTATTTCCTGGCGGCGGTCTTGGCAATGTTCTCTGTCTTGTTCCTGGATCTCGAGGACTGTTTTCGGGGTGGTTCTCCATCTGCAGGGGGTGGGGTGCTGGTGTCCTATTGTTCCTGTGGCAGTGCCTCCTGTCCACTAGCGCCGGCGGAGGTGGAGGGCTGTTCATTGTCCAGGCTTGTGTCAAGGGTCTGTTGGTGTGCCACTGTGTCTGTCCTGGTGTTGAGAAGGTCTGCCAGCACCCCTGCAATGGTGACCAGGGTGGTGCTGATGGACTTCAAGTCCTCCCTGATCCCCAGGTAGTGTTCCTCCTGCAGCTGCTGGGTCTCCTGAAACCTGGCCAGCACCATGCCCATGGTCTCCTGGGAATGGTGGTATGCTCCCATGATGCTGGAGAGTGCCTCGTGGAGAGTGGGTTCCCTGGGCATGTCTTCCCCCTGTCGCACAGCAGTCCTCACAGCTTCCCTGTTATCCTGTGCCTCTGTCCCCTGAACCGTGTGCCCACTGCCACTGCCCCCAGGTCCCTGATCGTCCTGTGTTAGTGTGGTTTCCTGGGTTCCCTGTATTGTTGGACACACTGCTGATTGACGTGTGGGCCCGCTGGGTGGGTGCTGTGCTAGGGTTTCCTAAGGGGGGAGCCTCTGTGGTGGTTTGTGACTGTGTCAGGGGAACTGACTGTCCCGAGGTCCCAGATGGGCGGGGTGGTCATCTTGATCCAGGCGTGCAGAGCTGCTGTCATCACTGTGGGTCTCTTCTGTGGGGGGACTGGATATGCCTGGCACCTCCTGTCCGGTGACGTTGGGTATGGGTCCTGTTGGGGTGTAAATGCACAGTTATTGTGTCTGTGTGTGCCATCTTGTACAATGGGTGAGTGACCCTCTAATCCTGTGCTTGCATTATTGGCTTGGTCCTTGTGTGATTGGTGATTTTGGGGCATGAGTGAGTCTCTGTACTGGACATGCTTTGGTGATGGGTGTCCATGCATTGGTGTTACATGCAGGGCTTGATTTTGGGATGTGTGGGTTGTGTTAGTGGGGTATCTGTGGGTTGTTGAGGTGATGGGTGTGAGGGTAAGGGTGGCGGTATGTGATGGCATGCAGGTGGGGTGTCGGGGATTAAGGGGGTCATTCTGACCTCGGTGGTAAAAGGCGCTTACCGCCGGTCAGAAGACCGCCATAACACCGCCGCGGCCGCAGTAAACCGCCACGGTCATTCTGACCCGCAACTGGCAAACCGCCAAAAACCCGACATCCACAAAAGTCCGCCACACCAAAGGTCAGCGAAAAAATGGCGATGAACAAACCTCCACCGTCACGCCAACAGAAATACGCCCATACCATTCCGACCCACAAATCCACGCGGCGGTCTTTCAAACGCGGTATTCCATTGGCGGTACACACCGCCGCGGTCAAAATACACACACACATAGAAAACTCAGCCACATTGGTCAGTTTGAAGCACGCACACCTGATACACATACTAACACCACTCCCACACACCCAACACAATATAAAACACACACCCACATCACCCACAAACCCCTACGACCCGAAATTATTGACGAAGGCTAGAGAAAGAGCACAGAATAGACAATCCCACAACACAGAGGCACACAACACCATCACCCACACAGAATCCACGCACCAAACACCACACACCACCACACGCACCACACTCATCACCACAAACGCCACCCCACACCTCATCCACACCACCCCATGGCACCCCAAAGACACCCCAGGTTCAGTGACGCTGAACTCAGGGTCATGGTGGAGGAAATAGTCCGTGTAGAGCCCCAGCTCTTCGGGGCACAGGTGCAGCACACCACAATTGCCAGGAAGATGGAGCTATGGCAAAGGATAGTGGACAGGGTCAACGCGGTGGGACAGCATCCACGCAATCGGGATGACATAAGGAAGAGATGGAACGACCTACGGAGGAAGGTGCGTTCCATGGTATCAAGGCACAACATTGCGGTGCAGAAGACTGGTGGCGGACCCCCACCTACTCCCCCAGAATTTACCGCATGGGAGGAGGAAGTCTTGCACATCCTACATCCTGAGGGCCTCGCAGGAGTAGGCGGAGGAATGGACTCTGGTAAGTCAAATCTTCACTACTGCTTCCCACCCCCACCCCACCTGCATGCCAAATCATACCCCCACCCTCACCCCCACCCCCATCACACCAACTCCTAGCAAAAGGCTCACCATCACAACCCACCCATCCCAACACCAAGCCCTGCATGCGACCACAAAGCATGCCCACTGCACACACACATCACCCCCACAAGCCACCCTTACAAAAGCCCCTACAAGGGAATGCCTGCACTTGGGTACACGGACACCCACCCATCACACGAAATGCCACACACAGAAGCAATAACCATACCTTTATACCCCTGCAGGAACCGAACGCCACCACACCGCCACGGAGGGTCCAGAGATGTCCATCCCACCCCCAGAAGAGGCCCCCAGCGATGACAGCAGCTCTGTCTCCCTGGAGCCAGATGACCAGCCCGGCCCATCGGGGACCTCTGGACAGTCGGTTCCCCACAGACAGCCACAGGCTTCACCAGACCCAACCCCCTCTGGGAACACCAGCACAGCTCCCACCCAGCGGGCCCATGCCTCTGTCTCCAGGACATGTCAATCAGCGGTGTGTCAACCACTACTGGGCACCCAGGTTAACCCACCACCCCAACAACGACAGGGACCTGGGGGCAGTGGTAGTGGGCACACCGTCCAGGGGACAGAGGCCCAGGAACACAGGGGAACTGGGAGGGCTGCTGTGCGACAGGGGGGGTACAGGCCCGGGGAACCGACTCTCCAAGAGGCCCTCTCCTCCATCATGGGAGCATACCACCGCTCCCAGGAGACGATGGCGACGGTACTGGCCTGGTTCCAGGAGATCCAGGCACTGCAGGAGGAACGGTACATGGGGTTCAGGGAGGAACTGAGGAACATCGGTTCCGCAATGGGGACCATCGTCGTGGCCCTTACCCAGATCGTCACCACATTGCGGGACCATGTGGCACCCCAAAGGGCCCCTGTCACTAGCCCAGGCCAGGAACAGCCTACCACCTCCGCCGGCGCTAGTGGACAGGAGGCCCCCACACAACGACAGGCCACCAGAACCCCACCTCCTGTAGAAGAAGAACCACCCGCAAGCGGAACCTGAGATCTCACAAGAAGACAGAGTAGGATTGCAAGACCCCCGCCAGCCTAAGATACCCCCTGATGTCATCCCACTGTCCCACATTGTCACCCTGTCCAACCTTGAACTGCCCCTGCTCCATCCTTCCCCAGGCATATGGACAATGCACCTGTGCGACTGAGAACTGGACTCTGCCATGGACATTACTCCACCCCCACCCATCACCGTTTTACAATCATGTACCTATATGTAGCACTTAAAATAAATCACTTATTGCACTTAAAATAACAGGAGTCTGCTTGTATTCTTAACAAATGTATTACACATAACGGTGCAATAATGTCCAGTTACTTTGTGATGACAACATACCAATTTCAATAAGCTTTAGTCCATGGGCAAACAAAGCTGAAGTCAGGCAGTGGGTCATACAGCTCTGAAAAGGGAAGGGAAAGTCACAAATCAGTTAACAGGAACTGGGGGGAAACACAGACAGTGGAGACGCATGAGGCCTTAAGTAAATGTAAAATGGCGTGGGTGATTCTTACCTGTGTGCTACTGAAAATATTGTTGTATGACTGTATCCCTGTTGTCCGTGTCGTCCCCGTTGTCTTCCTCCTCTTCAATCTCCACAGGCTCCACAGCTGCTACAACACCACCATCTGGACCATCCTCCTGCAGAAAAGGCACCTGGCGTCGCAAAGCAAGATTGTGAAGCATACAGCAGGCCACGATGATATGGCACACCTTCTTTGGTGAGTACATTAGGGATCCCCCTGTCATATGCAGGCACCTAAACCTGGCCTTCAGGACCCCGAAGGTCCTTTCTATGATCCTCCTAGTTCGCCCATGGGCCTCATTGTACCGTTCCTCTGCCCTGGTCCGGGGATTCCTCACTGGGGTCAGTAGCCACGACAGGTTGGGGTAACCAGAGTCACCAATTAGCCACACACGGTGTCTCCATCACATAAGGGATGCTGCTATTTCGCATGACATACGCGTCATGCACTGACCCAGGGAACTTGGCATTTACATGGGAGATGTACTGGTCAGCCAAACAGACCACCTGGACATTCATCGAATGATAACTTTTTCTGTTTCTGTACACCTGCTCACTTTCTTTGGGGGGAACCAAAGCCGCATGGGTACCATCAATGGCACCAATGATGTTGGGGATATGTCCAAGGGCATAGAAATCACCCTTCACTGTAGCCAATTCGCCCACCTCAGGGAAAATAATGTAGCTCCGCATGTATTTCATCAGGGCAGACAACACTCTGGACAAAACCTTAGAAAACATAGGCTGAGACATCCCAGATGATATGGCCACTGTTGTCTGAAAAGACCCACTAGCCAAAAAATGGAGTACTGACAGAACCTGCACCAGAGGGGGAATCCCTGTGGGTTGGCGGATGGGGGATATCAGGTCTGGCTCCAGCTGGGCACATAGTTCATGTATAGTTGCTCTGTCAAGCCTGTATGTAAGTATGATATGTCGTTCTTCCATTGTCGACAGGTCCACCAGCGGTCGGTACATGGGAGGATTCATCCTTCTCCTCGCAAGTCCCAGCGGACGGTGCCTAGGAAGGACAACATGGAGCACAGAGTCAAGCAACCCACAGGTTCGTTCACACAGCTTGCACAGTACACGAATTGCTATGCATTGAAAGGCTTGTATGAGTGGCAATGCAAGGCCAAGGCCTGTGTGACGCAGTAGAAATTATGCCATGTGGGCCCTTGAAATGGCGGCTGCCTGACCTGTGAAGTGTGACAGTGGGATGTGAGGTCACTGCGCTGGCGTGGCACACCGTGGCGGTAGGCGGTCGAAGACCGCGGCGCAAAGCAACATTGGTTAACATTGAACCCTATGGGTCTCAGGAGCCAATGACGATGTGCGCCGGCGGTCGCGGGCGTGACCGCCATTTTCTATCTGATTAATCACTCGAGACCTGATCATCCACAGGAGAGGACCTATACTGCAAGTGCTGCTGTGACCTCGGTCTGGGAGATACAATGGCTGCTGCGACTGGGGAAAGGGCCCCTGCCTTCACTTCCAAGGAATTGGAGAAACTTGTTGATGGTGTCCTCCCCCAGTATGCGCTACTCTATGGTCCTCCAGACCAACAAGTTAGTACACAGGGTGCACGTTGAATGGGCTATGCCTGTGTTGAGTGGGGTGTATGTAAGATGGTGGGGAGGGGAGCGAATGAGGAGTGCAACGCACGAAAGATGAGAGCATGTGCCACATGGCAAGGTTGGGGAGGGGGGGGCCACTCACATTGACCAGGCAGAAAACTGATGCGATTTCCTTTACCACCCTGTACATGTCACATAGGTCTGCGCCCATCAGAAGATCAACATTTGGCGTGCCATCGCCAAGGACGTCCGGGCCCTGGGAGTCCACAACAGACGGGGCACCCACTGCCGAAAGAGGTGGGAGGACATCCGCCGCGGGACCAGAAAGACCGCTGAGTCTCTGCTGGGGATGGCCTCCCAACGTAGGAGGGGTGCCAGCCGCCAATTGACCCCCCTGATGTCCTGGATCCTGGCGGTGGCCTACCCCGATTTGGATGGGCGCATGAGGACATCACAGCAGACACAAGGGGGTGAGTATCAGCACATTCTGCTATCTTTGCGCGCAGTGAAGGTGTCTGGGTGGGGGAGGAGGGCTGTGGCTATCTCCAGGCCAGGGCGCATTCTGTAGGCTAGGCCCCTCCGTTAGACACGGCCCTGTGCCCCCGCCCCCCACCTCTGTAGGGTGCCAAGTACAGCTATCCATGGTCCGGCCTCACCCATGTGTGCATTTGTCGTCCATAGACCTGTAGGCCTAGTCACAATAACTGAGTAGTGTACCCCGATTGCGCGGCCTAGTGCAGGGGGCTTCTGTGTCTGTCCTCTCCGACAACGGTGTTGCCAATGCATGCACTCAACCTGTCTTCATTTCTCTCCCCCCCCCCCATTTTCTTTGTTTTCCTGTTCATGTGTGCATTAGCATCATCAGGCGGAGGAAAAGTGGCATCGGCGCACGAGGGAGCTGCATCTCACATGGCCCCAGAGGGCCATACAACAGACTCTGAGTACACCAGTGAGACGGAGGGCGAGTGGAGCTCCACAACGGGGACCCGTGGAGACGTCAGCGACACCGACACGTCCTCGGAAGGGAGCTCCATAGTGGTGGCGGCAACATCTGTGCCCACCGCCACAACAGGTACAGCCGCCAACCAGCGCACCAGCCCCGCCCTCCCAGCAGCCCCTCAGCCTTCGCTCCGTCCCCGCTCGCCCAGGAAGGCGGGCATCTCCTTCGCCCCAGGCACCTCAGGCCCTGCCCCAGTTACCCCTGCTGCCCTCAGTGAGGAGGTCATTGACCTCCTCAGGACACTCATTGTTGGGGAGTCTACCCTTTTGAATGCCATCCAGGGTGTAGAAAGGGAGGTGCATCGGAGCAATGCATACCTGGAGGGCATTCATTCGGGTCAGGCTGCCCATCAGCGATCGTTCAACGCTCTGGCCTCAGCACTGACGGCAGCCATTGTCCCTGTCTCCAGCCTCCCTCTTCTGACTCCCTCCACCCAGTCCCAGTCTCCTGTTCCTCTGCCTATCCCATCCACACCATCAGACCAGCCTGCACACACCTCTACACCCAAGGGCAGTTCATCCAGACATAAGCACCACAGATCCCACAAGCATTCACCCAAGCAACATCCAGATGCAGACATGCCAACAGTCACTACCACCTCTGTGTCCCCCACCTCCTCATCTCCCTCCTCCCTCCCTGTGACGTCTCCACTCACACCTGCATGCACACCACCATCAGCCAGTACTTCCATCACCAGCACACCCTCCATTACAGTCCGCACACGTGGAGTCACCACCCCCACTGCCATTTACACGTCCCCTGTGTCCTCTCCCAGTGTGTCTGTCACCCCCTCTTCCAAAGCACACAAAAGCAGGCAGCCACCCACCCAACAGCCATCCACCTCACGACAGCCTCCGTCACAAGCACCTGCACCCAAAGACAGCACACTTGACTCTCCTACAACCACATCTTCTTCCTCCTCTCCCATACCCACTACACCTACCCGTCCCTGTCCTTCCCAAGTCGTTTTCCTTTCCAACCTTGAGCTCGTTCCAATCACTGACCCACCCCCTCCATCTGGTAAGAGTAAAAAAAGCACCTCAGCCAACACCAGTCCTGCATCTACTGTGACCATAGTGCAGGGCTATTGGAGTCCACCAGCTCCTAGGGCAGGAACATCAGCTAGCAGCAAGGGGACAGCCAGCCCACCCCCTGGGAAGAGGACAAAAAAAAAAAAGGCCCGGCGCGACAAGACTGAGACGGCTGCCACCAAGGACAGTAGCCTTGCCCCGTCACCTGCCACATCATCCAATGGAGGCAAGGGCCACAGAGCTTCAGCGAAGGAGGGCAAGGGCAGCAGGGTGGAGAAATCAGGCAGCAGGCGAGCTGCCCAGGAGGGCCCCACCAGCCCCATTCCGGTTGTGACGGACGACACCCACGGGCCCAGGACTCCATCACAGGAGGGCCCCGCGACTGCAAGGTCGGATGGCGACTGAGCAGGAAGTCTTGGCCAGGTCTGGCTCCCTAGAAACACAGGACAAGCACCGCTGAACAGGGCCCCGCCGGGAGGAGCACCGCTGAACAGGGCCCCGCCGGGAGGAGCACCGCTGAACAGGGGCCCGCCGGAGGAGCACCGCTGAACAGGGGCCCGCCGGGAGGAGCACCGCTGAACCGGGCCCCGCCGGGACAAGAACCGCTGAACAGGGGCCCGCTGGGACAAGAACCGCTGAACAGGGGCCTGCCGGAACAAGAACTGCTGAACAGGGGCCTGCCGGGACAAGAACCACTGAACAGGGGCCCGCCGGGAGGAGCACCGCTGAACAGGGGCCTGCCGGGACAAGAACCGCTCCGCTGGGCCCTTCATCTCAAGCACCGCTCCGCTGGGCCCTTCCTGTCAAGCACCGCTCCGCTGGGCCCTTCCTGTCAAGCACCGCTCCGCTGGGCCCCGCCGTCTCTGCACCGCTCCGCTGGGCCCTTCATCTCAAGCACCGCTCCGCTGGGCCCTTCCTGTCAAGCACCGCTCCGCTGGGCCCTTCATCTCAAGCACCGCTCCGCTGTGCCCCGCCGTCTCTGCACAGCTCCGCTGGGCCCTTCATCTCAAGCACCGCTCCGCTGGGCCCTTCCTGTCAAGCACCGCTCCGCTGGGCCCTTCCTGTCAAGCACCGCTCCGCTGGGCCCTTCCTGTCAAGCACCGCTCTGCTAGGCCCTTCATCTCAAGCACCGCTCTGCTGGGCCCTTCATCTCAAGCACCGCTCCGCTGGGCCCTTCATCTCAAGCACCGCTCCGCTGGGCCCTTCCTGTCAAGCACCGCTCCGCTGGGCCCCGCTGTCTCTGCACCGCTCCGCTGGGCCCTTCCTGTCATGCACCGCTCCGCTGGGCCCTTCATCTCAAGCACCGCTCCGCTGGGCCCTTCATCTCAAGCACCGCTCCGCTGGGCCCCGCTGTCTCTGCACCGCTCCGCTGGGCCCTTCCTGTCATGCACCGCTCCGCTGGGCCCTTCATCTCAAGCACCGCTCCGCTGGGCCCTTCCTGTCAAGCACCGCTCCGCTGGGCCCTTCCTGTCAAGCACCGCTCCGCTGGGCCCTGCCGTCTCTGCACCGCTCCGCTGGGCCCTTTCTGTCAAGCACCGCTCCGCTGGGCCCTTCCTGTCAAGCACCGCTCCGCTGGGCCCTTCATCTCAAGCACCGCTCCGCTGGGCCCTTCCTGTCAAGCACCGCTCCGCTGGGCCCCGCCATCTCTGCACCGCTCCGCTGGGCCCTTCCTGTCATGCACCGCTCCGCTGGGCCCTTCATCCCAAGCACCGCTCCGCTGGGCCCTTCCTGTCAAGCACCGCTCCGCTGGGCCCCGCCGTCTCTGCACCGCTCCGCTGGGCCCTTCATCTCAAGCACCGCTCCGCTGGGCCCTTCATCTCAAGCACCGCTCCGCTGGACCCCGCCGTCTCTGCACCGCTCCGCTGGGCCCTTCCTGTCAAGCACCGCTCCGCTGGGCCCTTCATCTCAAGCACCGCTCCGCTGGGCCCTTCCTGTCAAGCACCGCTCCGCTGGGCCCTTCCTGTCAAGCACCGCTCCGCTGGGCCCTTCATCTCAAGCACCGCTCCGCTGGGCCCTTCATCTCAAGCACCGCTCCGCTGGGCCCTTCCTGTCAAGTACCGCTCCGCTGGGACCTTCATCTCAAGCACTGCTCCGCTGGGCCCTTCCTGTCATGCACCGCTCCACTGGGCCCTTCCTGTCAAGCACCGCTCCGCTGGGCCCTTCATCTCAAGCACCGCTCCGCTGGGCCCTTCCTGTCATGCTCCGCTCTGCTGGGCCCTTCATCTCAAGCACCGCTCCGCTGGGCCCTTCATCTCAAGCACCGCTCTGCTGGGCCCTTCATCTCAAGCACCGCTCCGCTGGGCCCCGCCGTCTCTGCACCGCTCCGCTGGGCCCTTCCTGTCAAGCACCGCTCCGCTGGGCCCTTCATCTCAAGCACCACTGGCCCATTGACAGTGCCGGTTCTATGTCGAGCAGGGCTTCACGAAGCACTCTGGGCACCATGCCTCCTCCATTAACAGTGGAGCCGGTAATCCATCTGATGGACTGTGGCTTGGCACTTCCCAGGATGGAACAGTGGGCAACCCACCCACTGTAGAGACTTGAGAGACTGTGGCTTTGCACTCCCCAGGATGGCACAGTGGGCAAGCCACCCACTGTAGAGACTTGTGAGACTGTGGCTTTGCACTCCCCAGGATGGGACAGTGGGCATGGAGGCCCCTCCTGGATCTGGCGTCGTGGACTCATGTGGCTGAGGTGCCCCCCCTTCCCTTCCCCCTGAGGTGCCTGTAGTTTTATCATCTGATGCCCCAGCAGTGTTCTCTCCAATGGTATCTGGTCTCCTGTGTGGGCTTTGCCCATGTGTTTGTGCACATTGGCCGACGGACTATGGAACTTTGACGGAATGTGCAGGACTTATTGCCTATGTATATATTTTTGACTATGTTCATTCCTTATTTTGTATCTTTCATATAGCATATTTCCCATACCTTCAATGGAGCTATTTATACATATATTTTATAGATCATTTTAATTGTGTCTTTGCATTATTCCGGTGGGTTTGGGGGGTGTCACTCTGACTTGTTGCTCTGCATTGGGGTGTAGGTATTTGTGGTGGGGGGGTGGGTGTATGGCGCATGTGTGTGCCCGTAAGCTTTCCTCCTCCCCCCTCCCCTGTGTCGTAGGTGCAGTACTCACCGTTGTCGTCTGCGCCGGCGTTCGTACTCCTGGTAGATGAGCAGGTAGACAATAGCTGGTAGGATGTTTAATTCGGGTTCCATGCTGTCCTCCTTCCTCGTGGAGTGTGTATAGGTGGGCGTTTTCCCGTTCGTAGTCTGTTTCCGCCGTGTTTTTATCGGCGGGGCTCCCGCCCCGGAAAAGATGGCGGATTGGTGAGTTGTGATAGGGTGGGCGGTACATTGTCTGCCGCCTGCCTGTTGGCGGTAACCGCCGCGCTGTTTGTCTGTCCCGCCGTGGCGGTCGGAGTGTTAAAGTAGCGGGCTGTGTTGGCGGTTCCAGCCAGGGTCAGAATTCCTTTTTTGGACCGCCTGCCTGTTGGCGGGTTGGCCACCGCTTTATCACCGACCGCCAGGGTTGGAATGACCCCCTAAGTAGTAAAGATATGTCTTACCAGAGTCCAGTCCTCCTGCTACTCCTGCGAGGCCCTCCGGATGCATAATTGCCAAGACTTGCTCCTCCCATGTTGTTAGTTGTGGGGGAGGAGGTGGGGGTCCACCGCCAGTCCTCTGTACAGCAATCTGGTTTCTGGATACCACGGAATGTACCTTCCCCCATAGGTCATTCAACCTCTTCCTGATGTCATCCCGTGTTCTTGGATGCTGTCCCACTGCGTTAACCCTGTCGACAATTCTGCGCCATAGCTCCATCTTCCTTGCAATGGATGTCTGCTGCACCTGTGATCCGAATAGCTGTGGCTCTACCCGGACAATTTCCTCCACCATGACCCTGAGCTCCTCCTCAGAGAACCTGGGGTGTCTTTAAGGTGCCATGATGTGGTGTGGGTGATGTGTGAGGTGGTGTCTGTTGTGATGTGTGAGGGGATGTGTTGGTGTGTGTTGTTTGAGGTGCGTGGATGTTGTGTAAGTGATGGTGTTGTGTGTCTGTGGATGCTGGTGTTGTTTTAGGTAGTCTCTCTCTCTGGCCTTCTTTCAAAATTTTGTTAGTAAGAGTTTGTGGGTGATGTGGGTGTGTGCTTTATATTGGATTGGGTGTGTGGGTGTGGTGTGTGTATGTGTATCAGGTGTGTGTATTTCGAATTGTCCAATGTGGTTGTGTTTTGTAAATGTGTGTGTATTTTGAGCGCAGCGGTGTATCGCCAATGGAATACCGTGGTTGAAAGACCGCCGCGTTGATTCGTGGGTCGTGATAGTGTGGGCGTATTCCTGTTGGCGTGACGGTGTCGGTTTTGGTATCGGCAGTTTATCACTGACCTTTGGTGTGCCGGACTTGTGTGGGTGTCTGTATTGTGGCGGATTCCGAGCTGTGGGTCATAATACCTGTAGCGGAATTCCGCGGCCCCAGCAGTATGTTGGCGGTCACCTGCACGGCGGGAAGCGGGATTTACAGCCAGGGATGTAATGAGGGCCATAGTCATTGATCTGCCTATACTGCTCAAGCTTTGCAACATGTAATAGGTCGACTGGTACTCTATTAGCATGCTGAATAATCCTCAACTTTCATCTTACGGGCTGAAATGAGCACAGATTCTTCTGCGGGTGGGCAGTATGTTGCTGACTATGGCCCTTATTATGACCCTGGCAGTGGGTGGTAAAGTGGAGGTAATAACGCCAGCAGACTGGCGGTAAGTACCGCCAAATTATGACCATGGCGGTGATATCTCTGATAGACAGCCAATGTACCACACCCGCCGTCAGGGCGGAAATAACATTCACCATGGAGGTAGCCAACTACAGTCAGACGGAAGACAATGTACCGCCCACCATATTAAGAGACATCACTCTGCCACCTTTTCTGGGGCGGTACCGACGCCATGAAAAGGCTTGTGGAAATACATCACAGAAGAGAAAGTACTCACCTTCGGAGACACCTGGAAGAACCATGCCACCATGGAACCCGAACTGCAAGTTTTCCTGATGACCTTCTATGTTATGCTCCATCTGGAACACCAACCCTGGCGAAGACGACGACGTTGAGTACAGCCGCCTAGCACATAAGGGAGGGTGGGAGGAAAAAGAGAGTGACAAACACACACACAACACACACCAGTCACACGCACACACCATACATGCAACTATATACATAACAAAAACAATTTGACTCAAAAATCTGCAGAATAACACCAAGGCAACAGGAATTTACGAAAATTATTGTAATCAGTCCAACAATAAATTCAACAATCCTATTTACACATTAAACAGATCTGTACACATGTATAAAAAAGGGACACTGCCCAGTCCATAGTTCACAGGGCCCACAGGGCAAAGTCCAAGGCCCCACTCGAATCCTGCCCAAATCCGCAGAGAACACTGCAGGGGCATCAGTTGGCAAATAGGCAGGCACGTCAGGGTGAGGGGGGCACCTCAGCCGGATGTAGAAACAAGCCCACTGGTTCTGGAGGGGCAACATACCCATTGCTTGGTCCTGGGGAGTGCAAGGCCACAGTCTCTCTAGTGGGTGACTTGTCCACTGGTTCTGGAGGGGGCAACATGCCCTGTGCTTGGTCCTGGGGAGTGCAGGGCCACAGACTCTGGAGTGGGTGACTTGCCCACTGGTTCTGGAGGAGGCAACATACCCTGTGCTTGGTCCTTGGGAGTGCAAGTCCACAGTCTCTGGAGTGGGTGACTTGCCCACTGGATCTGGAGGGAGCAGGCTGCACAGAAGCCCCTGGAGGCTGGACTATATGAGGTCCACCGGCGGTGATGGCTGCACTGTGGTGGTGGTTGTGGGATGCTCCTGCTCAGCCCCTGCACCCTCCGATGGCTGCAATGTGGTGGTGGTTGTGGGAGGCTCCTGCTCAGCCCCTGCACCCTCCGATGGCTGCACTGTGGTGGTGGTTGTGGGAGGTTCCTGCTCAGCCCCTGCACTCTCTGATGGCTGCACAACCACAGCTGGCGATGGGGGCTCTGTGACAGCTGCTGGTGGTGGCGGTATATGACTGTCAGCTTCTGCTGGCATAGATTGCCTCCTCTCCACCTGCTCATGGGTTGGGGGTCCCTTACCCTTCCTGGCACTGGTGGATGGGCTCTTCCCCCCTCTGCCTGCTGGTGCAGTCTCCTTCCCCTTCTCTGCGGCTGGTGCAGGCTCCGTCCTCTCTGCAGCTGGTGCAGGCTCCTTCCCCTTCTTTGCAGCTGGAGCAGGCTCCTTCCCCTTCTTCGCAGCTGCTGGAGACTCGTTCCCCTTCAGTATTGTTGGCTTGGAATCCTTTGCACCATGAGTAGGTGGTGCTACCACTGGGCTGGTGGAATGTTTGGCTGAGGTGCTTGGCTGGGTCCTTGCTACCCTGCCCATTCGGCCAGGACAGGGGGGTGGAGGGTTAGGGAAGAGGTCCATCTGGGAAAGAAAAAGCTTTTTAGGGACATTGGGGCGGGAAAATGGAGGAGTAATGGCAGTGGAGGATGAGGGAGTGGTTGTTGGAGGTGTTTGTCTGCTTGATTTGGGTGCAGGTGCATATGGGCTGTATGCTGTTGTGAGGTGGGTGGTCGTTGGGTGTCTGAGTGCTTGTGTTTGTGTACTTTAGGAGGGGGGACAGACACAGTGGGAGAGGATAGAGAGGACGTGTGCATGGACGTTGTGGAGTGTCTGCCAGTGAGGTATGTGTTCTGCTTGATGTGGTGATGACGCTGGTAGTGGGTATTGATGTAGTGCACGCAGGTGTGAGTGTGGACGTAACTGGGTGGGAGGTGGAGGAGGAGGGGGGGAGACAGTGGAGATAGTGGATGTTGTGAATGTTGTTTGTGTGAGTGCCTGTGGGATGAAGTGTGGTGCTTGTGTTTGCCTGTGACACTCTTGGGTGTTGTCTTGTGTGCATGCTCGTCTGCCTGTGGGCTTGGGATGGGTTGGGGTTGAGGAGAATGGGAATGGGAAATGGAAGTTGGAGGGGGGGGCGGTTGAAACAGGGGCAATGTCTGACATCAGAGAGGAGGCCAGAGCCTGAATCGATCTCTGTTGGGCCGCCAATCCACTGTGAATGCCCTCAAGGGAAGCATTAGATTGCTGCATCTGGGCTGCCAGCCCATAGATGGCATTCACAATGGTTGTTTGCCCTACAGAGATGGATCTCAGGAGGTCAATAGCCTCCTCACTCAGGGCAGCAGGGCTCACTGGGGCAGGGCCTCAGGTGCCTGGGGCAAAGGAGATGCCCACCCTCCTGGGTGAGCGAGCACGGGCAACTCACTGAAGGGCTACTGGGAGGGTGGTGCTGGAATGGGGGGTGGCGGCTATACCTGAAGCTGGGGAGGTCACAGAGGTGTCACCACCACCAGGGAGCTCCTATCGGAAGTGGTATCAGAGTCTGTATTGCCCCTCCAGTCTCAGCCATGGTGCTCCCCTCGCCCTCCGTTACACTGGTGCCCTCAGAGTCGCTGGGCTCTGCCTCCAGGGTCCTGTGGGATGCAGCTTCCTCTGTCACTGGTGCCTCTGCTCCTCTGCCAGATGCTAATGCACATAAGGACAGGATGACAAAAAAAGAAAGGGGGGCAGAGAGACAAAGAATACAATGGATCAATGGCTCACCAACACCACCGTTGGCGTGCACAGCACCCTCACACACAGGGAACAAGCCTACGCATTATGCATGACACTACCAGTGAAATGGCTACTCAATAAGGAATGAGGAGGGGTACACACAGGCCAACTGCAGCACACCTGGAACCCACGCAGTCCTGACCAGTAGTGAATTCTAACAAACGCGGTAAGCAGTATTTCACAATCAGACACTTAGCCATCAGAGGACCTATGCTGCTATGTCTGGCCTGGCCTAGGGGCACCCACTGACACACAACCACCACCCGGATACCGCCACTCCAGCTGTGAGTTTCAATGATAGCCACTGTACTCACCCCCTTGTGGCTACTGTGATGCCCTTAAGCACCCATCCAGCTTAGGCAAGGCCACTAGCAGCATGTGGGCTATCAGGGGGGGTCAGGGTTCGACGGGCACCCCTTCCTTGTTGGGAGGCCATCCCCAGCTGGGCCTCCGCAGTCTTCCGTGCCCAGTGTCTCAGGTCCTCCCACCGTTTCCGACAGTGGGTGTCCCGCCTGCCATAGACCACCAGGGTCCGCCCGTCCTTGGCGATGGCACGCCATATTCCCTTCTTTTGATGGGTGCTGACCTGCAGAGGCAATACAGACAGGAGAACACTATTAGAAAAACAGTCTAATGCCCCACCTTACCTGTTTCCATCACCATTGACAGACAAATAGCGCAGCACACAACGTGTACACCACCAAGAGGACATCCACCTACCCCCCTACATGAGGCCTTCACACACACAAGTCCATGCATTCATGCCACATGCATCGTACCTACATTGTACTCACCTGTTGGTCTGTAGGCCCATGCAGCAGTCCGTACGGGGGTAGGACCACATCCACCAGTCGCTCCAACTCCTCAGAAGTGAAGGCTGGGGCCCTTTCCCCAGTCACACAGGCCATGGTAGGTTCCAGCCACAGGTCACAGCAGCACATGCAGTGTAGGTCCTCTCCTATGGAAGGTCAGGAAACAAGTCAGGAATCTGATAGAAAATGGCAGTCACGTCTGCAGTGGTGCATACCGTCACCGCCGGCGTCGATCACCATTGGCCACTGTACCCCATGGGGCCCAATTATAACCAATGAGGAATTACATGCCGGTTCACAACTGCCTACCGCCACGGTGCACAACGTCAGCAGCATAACCAAACTTCCACCTGTCCCTCCACACAGGACAGGCGAACGCCATTTCAGGAGGGGTGTACAGGCCTATGGATTAATGCTGTGTCACAGGATAGATAGGCATATACTTCACAAATGACACTGTCCCATAACATGTTTGCACATTGCGGACTGCTGTTGTGGCTCCATTGTTCAGTTTGTGACCGCCTCCTCACTTTTTTGTCCCTTAGATACCTACCACTGCAGATGAATAGGAGATGGAGACATACCCCCGTATACAGACCCCTGGTGGACTTGGCTACACTGGAGGACAGGCACATAATACTCACCTATAGACTGGACAGGGCCACAATCACAGAGCTGTTTGCAGAAATGGAGCCTGAACTGATATCTGCTACCCATCACCCCAAAGGGATCCCCCCTTGTGCAAGTGCTATCAGTTCTCCATTTCCTGGCAACTGTCTCTTTCCAAGTGACAGTGGGCTTGGCAGCCGGAATGTCACACCCAATGTTCTCAAATGTGCTAACAAGTGTATTGTCTGTCCTAACAAAACACATGTGCAGCTACATTGCATTCCCCCAGGGTGAGGATTTGGCCACTGTAAAGGCCGGATTCTATGCAATGGGACACATCCCCAATATAATTGGTGCAATTGATGGAACACATGTAGCATTTGTCCCCCCTGCCAGAATGAACAGGTGATCAGGAATTGTAAGAGCTTCCATTCCATGAATGTGCAGATGGTGTGCTTGGGGGACCAGTACATCTCCCACGTCAGTGGTAAGTATCCTGGGTCGGTGCATGATGCCTTTGTCCTGAGGAATAGAAGCATCCCAAATGTGATTGCCCAACTACAGAGGCAAAGGGTGTGGCTAATAAGTGAGCTCTGGTTCCCACCCAGTATATGTTGGTGTATGCCTATGGTGTGGACCATATAGAATAGTCTGTGGCTAAATATTGTCCCTCAATATTTGCATGTGACTCTGGTTACCCAAACATATAATGGCTGCTGACCCCTGTGAGGAATGCCAGGACAAGGGCAGAAGAATGTTATAAAGAGGCACCTGGGCGAACCAGAAGGATCATTGAAAGGACCTTTGGCCTCCTGAAGGCCAGGTTCTTGTTCCTCCATCTAACAGGTGCCTTTTCTGCAGGACGTGGAGACTGGAGATGCCCCTGTGGCAGCAGTGGACTCCGAGGACAGTGAGGATGAGGAGGCAGAGGATGAGGATGTGGACAACAGAACATCTGTGATACGTCAGTACTTCAAATTACACACAGGTGAGACAGTGCAACTTTACATTTCTGTGACTTTGGTTGTATTCTGTGTGGCATTGGCATGCTGGCATTTCCCAATTCTTTGCCCACTTACTGTTATCTCTGGATATTCATTTTGCAGATGTTGGTGATTTGACAAATTCTCCTGGTTTGATCACAACAGCCAGCTATAGATCATTAATTCTATGCTCATTCTATGTACAGTTCATTTGCAATGGTTGTAGCTGTTTCAATCAATACATATTTGAAATACATGAAATACTCGAAGTCTATTTTTATTCAAGGGTGTTTATTGCAGTGCTAATATAAAGAGGGAAAAGTTTATGAGGACATAGGAAGGAGAGAAATGGCAGTTCAATGGTGGACAAGATGACTGAGTGGGACACAAGGGGGACAATCAGGAGAGTCTAATTTCCTGGTGGTGGTCTTGGCAAGTGTCTCTGGCTTCTGTCTGGTTCGCAGGGAACGTTTGCAGGGTGGTTTACCTTCAGCAGGGGTATGGGTGCTAGTGGCCTGTTGGTCCTGTGGCATGGCCTCCTGGCCACTAGCGGAAGTGGAGGGCTGTTCAGATGACTGGCTAGTGGCAGGGGCCTGGTGGTGTGACACTGCCTCCCTCATAATGTTGGCCATGTCTGCCAGCACCCCTGCTATGGAGATCAGGCTTTTGTTGATGGCCTGCAAGTCCTCCCTGATCCCCTGATACTGTCCCTCCTGCAGCCGCCTGTTCTCCTGCACGTTGTCTAGGATCTGGCCCATCGTGTCCTGGGAATGTTGGTAGGTTCCCAGGATCTCGGAGAGTGCCTTCTGGAGAGTCGGTTCCCTGGTACTGTCCTCCCCCTGGGGCACAGCAGTCCTCCCAGTGTCCCTGTTGGCCTGTTCCTCTGTCCCCTGAACGGTGTGCCCACTGCCACTGACCCCAGGTCCCTGATTGTCTTGTGTGCAAGGTGTGGCCTGGGCTCCCTTTACAGGTGAGCATACTGCTGATTGACGTGTCCTTGGGACAGAGGTTTGGGGACGCTGGGTGGATGCTGTGGTGTTGGTTCCTGATGGGGGAGGCTCTGTGGTGGTTTGTGACTGGGCTTGGGTGACCGACTGTCCAGTGGTCCCTGATGGGCCAGGTAGATTGTCCAGATACTGAAGTCCAGAGTTACTGTCATCACTGTGGGCCTCTTCTGTTGGGGGATTGGACAGTGATGGCACCTCCTCTCCAGTGACATTGGCTGGGGTACCTGTGGGGATGTAAATGATGTATTATGCTTCATGTGTCTGACATTTGTATGTGCCTGGCTTCCCCTCTATGGTTGTTGCTGCCCTGCCAGCTTTTACTTGTATATGTTGGTGTATGGTGTGATTGTTAGTTTCCCTATGCTGTGCATGCTTTAGTGATGAGTGTCCATACAGGGCTGTGAGTGGTGTCCATGCATTGGTACAGCATGCAGAGCTTGGCATTGGGATTAGTGTGATGTGATAGTGGAGTGTGTGGGATGGAGTGGAGTGATGGGAGTCATGGTGAGGGTGTGTGATGGTGTGCAGGTATGGGGGGGTGATAACTGTTGAAAGTTGACATACCAGAGTCCAGTCCTCCTCCAACACTGGCCAGGCCCTCAGGATGCAGTATTGCCAAGACCTGCTCCTCCCATGCTGTGAGTTGTCGGGGAGGAGGGCCTCTGTATAGCTAGCTGGTGTCTTGCTGCTATTGAACGTACCTTCCCCAGTAGGTTGTTCCACCTCTTCCTGATTTTGTCCCTTGTTCTGGTGTGCTGTCCCATGGCGTTGACCCTGTCAATGATTCTCCGCCATAGCTCCATCTTCCTTGCTATTGATATCTGCTACATTTGCTGTGGCTTTACCCTGACAATTTCCTCCACCATGACTCTTAACTCCTCCTCAGTGAAACGGGGGTGCCTTTGTGGTGCATGGGTGTTATGTGATGTGTGTTGGTGAGGGTGTGTTGGGTAATATGTTGGGGTGTGTGAAGTGGAGTGCGTGAGGGGTGCATGGGTGTGAGTGGTGTGTGGGTCTAGTTGTCGCAGTGGTCTTGGTGTCAGTTTTGTGGCCAATGATTTGTATTCGTAAAGGGTTGTGGGTACTGTGGGTGTGTGTTTTATAGTGGTGTGGGTGTGGTGTGTGTATGGTTGTCAGGTGTGATTTGAATTATCCATTGTGGTGTAGTTTTGTATGTGGGTGTCCATTGTGAGCGTGGCAATATGTAACGCGCCAATGGTTTACCGCCGTTGAATGTCCGCCGTGGTGATTCGTGGGTCATAATGTGATGGGCATTGTTCTGTTGGCGTAACGGTGTGGGTTTTGAGACTGCCAGTTTAGGACTCACCTTTGGTGTGGCGGATTTGTATATGTGGCTACATTCTGTCGGATTGGTGTGTGTCATATCAGCTACCACAACGGTAAATTGGCAGCTGTCAGCATGGCGGTAAATGGAATTTACCGCCAGTGTCATAATGAGGGCCTATGTCTTTTTGTTTGACAAAGTCTAGAACAACCAAATTGATGCAATGCGCCACACACAGGATCCTGAAATAGCCACCATCTGCCGTGGCCCCGACTATAGTACTGCCATCGCCTGATGCAGCAAATCCAATTCTGAGACCTCTTGGTTGCAGCCATTCACACACCTTGCTGTTAAAATCTTTATGGTATTTCTCGATGGTGAACACGGACACTGTTGCACGCCACGGAATGCCCTTAAAAGTATCTTCGGCACTGAGACCTGTAGATTGCTGTTGCCTAACCCCTGCAAAAGAGATCCAGTGTGCAGTGATACACATGCAATCAGTTGCTTGAAAATGGTTCCACATGTCTGTCAGGTAGATAGTGTGAACAGCACTTTGCTGCAAAGCTTGTCCAGTCAATAGTAGCACAGCATGATGAAGCTCTTGAACAGCAACCACCCCCATCCGGCAACACACCGGTTCAGCTCTCCATAGCATGGCACTGCAGCATTGTTGCAGTGCAGCTCTGGCCCAGGCTCAGGCCCAGGCCTCTCCCTCTTGTGTGTAGCCTCACCCCCTTTGCACCGAAGCCATCGCATTGCTCTGGGCGCTCGGCCAGCTCCTCGACTCTTCAGCTCTCTGGCTTGCCTAACCCCCCCATAATGCCTCACAGCGACTGAGCCACCGGACTGCTGCCAGACACCACCAAGTGACAAATGGCAACAGGAGTTTGGGGGCGCCTGACTCCTCACTCGTTGACTCATTGAGGCATTGATAGACTTACCAGCAGACCCTCTGTTAGAAATGGGGTCTTTGGTTGGCAGTCAGGTTACCCCTGTCCAAGCAAGAACCCTCACTCTAGTCAGGGTAAAGGAGAATCACCCTCTGTTAACCCCTGCTCACCCCCTTGGTAGCTTGGCACAAGCAGACAGGCTTAACTTCAGAGGCTAGGTATAAAGTATTTGTACCAACACAGACAGTAACTCAGTAAATACACTACAAAATTACACAACACAGGCTTAGAAAAATAGGTAGTATTTATCTGAACAAAACAAGACCAACATGACAAAAATCCACCCTACATAAGTCAAGCTATGAATTAAAAAGCAAAAAGAGTCTTAAATCCTTAGAAAACAGTGCTAATGCTGTTAGCGTGAAAAAGTATCTGGGTTGTGTCAAAATAACACCGCACAGGCGAGTGTGTGTAGGAAAAGGCCAGCGATGCATAGATTTCTCATTCGCAAGCGAGACCGTACGTCGTTCCTCCTCCGGTCGGGGCGGCGTGTGTAATTTTTCCTCTCCGCAAGAGAGCGGTGCGTCGATCCGGACAGGCACCTCGGTTCCGGGCAGGCTTTGCCTTGTTTTTCCGAACCCCTTGAGGTTTACATCGAAAATCCTGCTGCACGGTATCAGCAAAACCGCGCTATGTGGGTTGCAAAATTATCAGCTTCCGTTATCAGGTGTTGCGTGTCGTTTCTCCAGCTGTGTGCGTCCATCTTCCAGCTGCGTCTCGGAAGGTGCGTCAAAATCTTCCCTGCACTGCGGTATGTGCGTGGATTTTCAGTCTTGGTCTGCCAGCTTCACCTTTCAAGGCCCCAGGAACTGGATAGGGCACTACTTGGCAGGGCAGGAGTCTCAGAAGAGAGGCCAGGTGCTGGCAGGGGAAGCCTTTGATGGCCCTGAGACTTCAACAACAGGAGGCAAGCTCAGGACAAGCCCTTGGAGATTTCTTCACAAGCAGGAATGCACAACAAAGTCCAGTCTTTGTCCCCTTGCACAGACAGTTCTGCCTTTGAAGTAGGCCTACTTCAAAGAAAAGTCTCTATAGTTTGTGAAATTCTCCCTTGCCCAGGCCAGGCCCCAGACTCACCAGGGGGTTGGAGACTGCATTGTGTGAGGGCAAGCACAGCCGTTTCAGGTGTAAGTGACCACTCCTCCACTCCCTCCTAACACAGATGGCTCATCTGGATTAGCAGGCTACACCCCAGCCTCCTTTGTGTCACTGTCTAGAGAGCGGTGCAAACAGCCCTACTGTAAAACTAACCCAGACCGGGAATCCAGAAACAGGCAGAGTCACAGAATGGTTTAAGCAAGAAAATGCTCACTTACTAAAAGTGGTATTTTCAAACACACAATCTCAAAACCAACTTCACTAAAAAAAAAAAATTTTTAAATTGTGAGCTCAGAGACCCCAAACTCCACATTTCTATCTGCTCCCAAAGGAAATCTATGCTTCAATCATATTTAAAGGTAGCCCCCGTGTTAATGAGAGAGATAGGCCTTGCAACAGTGAAAACCGAATTTGGCTGTATTTCATTGTCAGGACATATAAAACACATTAGTATATGTCCTACCTTAAACATACACTTCACCCTGTCCATGGGGTGTCTTACATGTAAGAAAAGGGAAGGTTTAGGCCTGGCAAGTGGGTACACTTGTCAAGTCGAATTGGCAGTTTAAAAACTGCACACACAGACAGTGCAGTGGCAGGTCTGAGACATGATGACAGGGCTACTCATGTGGGTGGCACAACCAATGCTGCATGCCTATTTGTAGCATTTGATTTACAGGCCCTGGGCACCTCTAGTACACTGTACTAGGGACTTACCAGTAAATCAAATATGGCAATCATGGAAAGCCAATTACATACACATTTTATATAGGAGCACTTGCACTTTAGCACTGAATAGCTGTGGTAAAGTGCCCAGAGTCACACAAACAGCAAAAACAGAGTCCCGCACACATCAACAACCTGGGGAACAGAGGCAAAAAGTTACAGGTGACCACGCCGAGGATGCCAAGTATAACACCCTCCGTAAGCACCCTGCAAATAGGTGGTATCACTGGAGTATTACTGGTGCAACCAGCCACCGGCTAACAGCCAAGCACAAGGCACAAGGCAGGGAACCGGCTCACTACATTGCTAGCCAATCAGGCCAATTGGGCCAAGGAGCAACGAGTCTGGATGGGTTCTGGGTGGTTCTCCTGGTTCTTCTGGTCTAGTGCCCTCTCCTCTCTTCCACAAGCCCAGCCAACTTCTTCCATACCAGCTCCTTACTAGCAGGCCCTAGCATAGGATTTGCCAACCAGGGAGAGTTGCTAGGTGCATCTTGGTCTTGCTGCATATGGTACATCCACCCAACGTCAGGAGCAATCTTGTGAACATAGGTAACTCTTCTATCTCTACTGACCGCTCCTCAGACCGCCTTTGAACCCTGAAAATCAAGTGAACAGGAATCTTTCAGCAAATCCTCAGCAAACTTTAAAGCAAACTCTTTAACCAGGTGTCAGCAGCAGGGAAGTGTTGTGACTGTAGGCAGTCACTTTGAAGGGTGTGCCCTGGGCCATTGTAAAATCGGTTCAGCTAAGCTGGGTGCAGCTTACGACAGCTCGGTGAGCCTCACTTGCCCTTACCACAAGCCAGACAGTACCAGCAGGCACCTCAGACCGCTTCTGAAACCTGCAAACCAGGTGACCAAAAACCTTTCAGCAAATCCTCAGCAAACTCTACTGCAAGCTCTTAAACCAGGTTTCAGCAGCAAGTGTGGTTAATATAGGCAGTCACTGCAAAGTGTGTGCCCTGGGCCATCACAGAAGTGGCCCAGCTAAGCTGAGTGCGGCTTGTGACGGCTCGGTGAGCCTTACTTGCCTTATCCTCAAGCCAGACAGTAACAGCAGGCAAGTGTGGTGACTGTAGGCAGTCACTGCGAAAAGTGTGCCCAAGGTCATTGTAGAAGTGACCCAGCAAGGCTGGGTGTGGCTTGCAGGGGCCTGGTGAGCCTCACTTGCCCGACCATCAGTCCTCCTTCCCCAGAAGGGACAAATACAGAGGCAACACCTTTATTATCGACATCAGGGACCCAAAATGAACGGGACGTGTCCCTCAACCTACCAACACGACACACAAGAACTATAAGAATCATAAGAACCACAAGGTGTTAATAGACGAAAGGAAACTATGCGGTCAGGAAAAACAAGGAAATCTCCCAAAATCCAGTAGGGAAGAGGAAGAGGAAACTCCAGGCACCAGCAGGTCTTCTAAAACCTAAGGTAGCTCCTCCACTCATAGAGTACACATCAGAAATGGACAAGGAAGTGGCAAGCTGCTGCGTTAGCCACAACTCAGAACAAGCAAAAAAACACCATTCTGCTGACTTTCAGCCAAAAATCCATTCAAAGTTCTACTTCTTGAAAAACGTTTGGTCTGCTATTTTCTCAAGCATAAGCAATATTCAGGGCCTGCAGTCACTGTTACAACCCTCACCCCCCACAATCTGCACTACAAGTAGCTCACCCAGGCGTGATCCCACCACAATGGAAGAAGTCACAAGTCCAAGTAAAAGTAGAACGGCAAACACAAACAAATCACAATCGCTTGGGTTGCAACATGAGCAAACCATCCAAGCAGAAATCCACACTGCACCCTGGAAGGTCTCGGAGTACCAGGATACGGTCCCCCTCCAACAAAAACAAAACCACCAAAATGCCTTAGCCCAAAATAAAATCACAATGGTGCTGTCTGCGCCCCCGATGAGGAGAGCCAGTCACCCCAAGGCACACAGGGCACGACCTCACTTACAAACTCTGGAACAAAAGTGACTTCAACGGCTTGCGCAAACCCGACAGCAGAGGACGAAGAGATACTATCAAATCTAGGCACGCAAGAGTGGGAAGATATGCTTACTGCATATTCTCAAGACTTCCCTCCTGCCCATAGGGCCACCCCTGGTACTGACCTCTGTCCAACAAACCACAGGGAGGACAAGTGCATTAATGCAAGCCCTAATACGAGGGTTACAGCACCAGTAGAACTGGACACCAGCCTAAACTCTAGGGAATTACACACAGATGGTGCATGGGCTTCCTTATTTAAAACCATGAACTTTTTTTAGTAAAATCTCTTCAATACCAATTGAATAAAATGGACGTCTAATTAACATTACTTAAAACACTGGCAGTATTTGTTGCAGGAATAGATGGGAAACTGGGAGATTTGAAATCCCTCCTCACGCTGACGCAATCTGACTTGGGCAGAGCATAGGTCTATTGCACATGCAGCCAATTATAGAAAAACTATCCACACCACCTTTCATGCATAGCAATCTGTGTGCATCCTTAAAGCAGGAGGCCACCAGCTACCCTCCCCTCTCCTGTCCCAAAGCCGGCACCCCAGCTCAGGACTTGCCGGGAAATTACTTACACGCAGACAAGATCATCAAGCATGGCCAGAGATTAAGGGACCAGCACCTGGAACAGGGCCTGATCGGACGGCTCCTACAGCAGCAACATCAACCACCCGGGTTCTGACCGCAGGCAACACTCAACCTCTGGTGACCATACAACCACCTGGCAGGACCGTGGTTGGACAAATCTAATGGAAAGACAAATGCCAAGCAAAGACGGGCCCAGACGAGGAGCCACCACTGACCTGAGTTCAACGGACCTCCTGACGGTCAAGTTCACTCACCCAGACTATTCATTAGCCTGAGAAGAGACTAAGGCCACATGGGCGTCAAGCCTTATAGCCCAAAAAATCTTGAGCACTGGTGTATAAGCATCACCAAGTATCACAAAATTGGGTACCCGCTTCCCCTACTATCGGGTGGCCCATAATTAATCCAGAGCCCCTGACCAAACACCCCACCTCCCTACTCAAGAGTTCTCTGGAACGCTCACCAAGAAACCATGGATCATCGACAATCACCACTTCTGACCATTTTCGGAGTTGCCCAACACCAACAAGACAGATTTCTTACACCCTAGCAATGGCCTAAGGTGGATCTCCGAAACAATCAACAACTGTAATGGGCCCTGCTGACCATCCCTAGATAAAAGAAGTGACGCCTCACCAACAAAGGCCGCCTTTCATCTGTGCTCATGGAACATGAATGGTCTCCTTGCCAAATCCTCAGATCAGGACTTCCTCCAGTACATAAGCACCTTTGATATATTGATGCATGAAAAATAGCTAGACAAACCTGTCTGCAGGGTTATATGTGCTTTTTCACGCCAGCAACTAGGATTCGACGGGCGGCCTCACCACATATTTCTCCCTAACTAGGACAGACAAAGCCACCTCTCTTGCCTCTATCCTCCATTTCATCAACACAGTCACTATTACTACAACTGAGAATACGTCCACAGCAGAGACAGTAATTGTAAACACTTATGTCCACCCTAAGCTTAAATCTAAAGACGCCACCCAGTTGGTGGATCAGCTTGAGAACATCATAAGCAGTGGGGAAATAGCCAAAACCGCTAACAACATTGTCTTAGGCGACTTCACCCTGCACCTCCTTGGAGTCCCCATGGATGAAGCTGCAAATGCTCCCACCACCACTTGGGGACTGCCAAAGCAAGGGAGCAATAAGCACAGATGACCCACGACAATGAGCAGGGCACTACTTAATGGCTTGCAACACTTGCAGCTAAGAGCCCTGAATGGAAGATTCCGGGATGACTTTCCACCAGCTGCATCATACTTCTCAGCAAATCTTTCTACAGCGTTCGACTATTCCTTCATCTTGTTGGCACTGTTTGACCAAGTTGCCACCTACCACCTAGGGGACAGGGGGGGAGTCACCACTGCCCACAGGAGTTAGTACTCTCTCTGACGATACCCGAAGCGGAAAGGACAACAGTCCCCTTCATTACTCCCTACACCACAAACTATAAACGGGGCAAATGTACTCAATCAAACATAGAGTTCTTATCCAACGCAGCAATGCACCTGGTAGCTAAATTGAAAACTACAAGCAACAGGAAGGTGGCACAGTGAGAACTACTAACCACCAAGTTATGTGAACAATTCGAGGAACCT
The DNA here is from genome assembly GCF_031143425.1 of Pleurodeles waltl. NCBI lineage: Eukaryota > Metazoa > Chordata > Amphibia > Caudata > Salamandridae > Pleurodeles > Pleurodeles waltl. Next base: position 1,541,100,586 of record NC_090440.1, on the reverse strand, counting down.
GTCTTCACCCGTCCACCTACAGCTCCCCCAGTGACAACATGCATGTCACAGGAACAAAGAGCCATGCTAAGAGATCTTAAAAGGAAGATCAATTCCACCATAAGGCACCTCAGAGGCAGGCCCGGCAACTCAGACCTGCTAGGTGCTTTAAGGCACCACAAACAGACACTAAACAAGCTCAAGAAGTCAAGCAACAGGACCCGAGAAGAAGATCTATGGGCTAAGCTAGGTATGGGTGCAAAGAGCAATAACAGCGTGCACTTCTGGCACACAATATACAAACTTTCACGCCCCAAACACAGAGGCATCACATCGCACATACTAGAAGACATTTGGGTACAACATCTTGGAGACCACTTCAATTCTCAGCACGGAACCTCAGTCCCTTTTGAAATGTCTACACGAAGCAAGAGAACCACCGTCCGCACCTGTTCCCACAGGTGCCATCACTTTCTACACTGGCAACAGGACCCGAGAAGAAGATCTATGGGCTAAGCTAGGTATGGGTGCAAAGAGCAATAACAGCGTGCACTTCTGGCACACAATATACAAACTTTCACGCCCCAAACACAGAGGCATCACATCGCACATACTAGAAGACATTTGGGTACAACATCTTGGAGACCACTTCAATTCTCAGCACGGAACCTCAGTCCCTTTTGAAATGTCTACACGAAGCAAGAGAACCACCGTCTGCACCTGTTCCCACAGGTGCCATCACTTTCTACACTGGCAGAAACCACCTCAATAATTGACCTGATAGCCAACGGCAGGAGGACCAATACCGAATGGCTTCCCTCCCGCAGTTTTTAAGCATAACAGCTCAATAATTTATGGGAGCAAAGTAAAAAGAGGAAGAGACTAGCCAATTCTAGACAAAACAGTATGTAAAGCTCATCGGATTATCTTCAATCTCCCGAAATACACCTCTCCCGCACACCTCAGACTTGAGTTTGGCTTACTGAACCAGTCTCTGGCAAGACGAGGGGCATAAAAAATTCCTGGAACAAAGTCCGGGGAGCCACCTCAGACTCCCTCAACCACCACATATGGAAGGAGCTTTAGCACAAGAACGTCTCACCTGCCAGAGTCCATCTAGAAGACTCGCTGATGAAGACAGGGCTCACCGATATATGGGGGTCCCCTACTTCACACACCGTCTTCAAAAAAGAAGTCTGGAGGTAAATTAGACTCCAGTTCTCGTTGGAGGACAAAGCAGCCTTTCCAAAGAGGTCCCATGCCTGGATCACACTGAACACCTACTCGACCCTGGGCCCTCAAGCATACTTCAGCCTCGGGTTCTCAAGGCGCACCAAAGAGCTGTTTTTAAGGTACCGACTTGGGCTTTTACCAAGTGCACCAAATCCATCCCCATGGCTAAGAGATCCAACAAATACCACCTGTCGCCTATGTGGTACTGACATGGAATGCCTTCAACACTTTGATTGTGACATGTTAAAGGTGCCTTGGTGATATTGAAAGTGCTAAAATGCTTGGGCAGTCAGAGGAGCAGATGGTTACTGGTTTTGTCTTCTGGGACCATATTTTCTCAGCTTGTACTCCAGTACACCATTATTGGTTTACTACTTATGTGTCTGAGAGTTCGTTACTACAGTTATTTTCTTAGTGTGACAGTGCCAATAGCTGAAGAAGAACTGAAGGTAGGTGGGTGTGTTGTTGATTTCCTCTCTGCAGTGCATATATGGCTGTCTCCTTTGGGCCAGCTTCCATAACAATGACTAGCTTGTCATTCTTATCACATTCCATAATTCAAAGGCTTTCAGGAGCTTTCCTTTTCCCTTGCCTTTCCTGGTGTGTCTTGGACTTTGCCGGGGTCCAGTCCATGTCCAGATCATCAGACAGGATGCTTAAAGATGGTGGAGTACCCTTCCTTTTTCTTGCTGGAAATCTGTGCGACAATGATTCTAGAAGAGGAAGGTCTTGCTCTGCAGGAAGCTCAACCTCCTGTTCTGCTCCAACATCAGGAAGAGATCTACTATTGCTGGCTGCAGCTGCTGTCCACTTTGCTCTGTTTCCTGAAATGATTGGGTACTACTTTGTGAAAAGGACAAATCCAATTCAACATCATTGGTTGTTGGCATCAACATGGTTGCAGTGGCTGTCTCATTGACAGACATGGGCTTGGGCTTAGGACATGGTGGGGCAACGTATGTGCCAGTGTTGCTTCCAGCTTCCTTCCAAGAGGCCAGAGCCGCAGGGGCAAGTTTCCGGAAAAAGGTTGTGGTCGGCATGCCAGTGGTAAACTGCTTCTTCTCACTGGCCACTTTCTTAGCAGCATCGTTCTTTGTCAATTGGCAGCTGTACTGAGCTACACAAGCTGAAGAGATTAGAGGACTGATGTCACATGTTGTGTGGTCACATGTCTTTGTACAGGCCTTCTGTCACCTTCGCAGTACTGTGGGTGATGTCTCTTCTCTTACGCACCTAAAAGTCAACAAGTAAGAAAAAGTCAAATATGGCATTGTTGCAGTTTGAATTAGTACAGACAAAGACAATATAATGTAGTGTGGTTGGTTACTTAAGTTATTATCCTAACTAATTAGCAACAATATATCTTACCATTTAAAGTTGAACCACACCACTATAACATAAAATTTAATTTACAATCAGGATAACCAAAAACAGATGTAACTCTTTGCTTTATGTGCATCTATTCTAAGGGACACCCCTCTGGCAGTAAGGAAGGGGCATGGAAAAATTGAATAATACTTAAAAAAAGAAGGCTTGTGTGTGCCTATGGCAGGCAGGGGGTCCAGGGGGAATGAAATAGCATCTAAAAAACTGAATGCTATTGTGCGGCTGTCCACCTATGGCAGAAAGGGGCTGGAGGGATGGATGCAAAATAAAGGAATTAAAAAATGTAAATAAAAAATAATTACAAATTAAAATGAAATAAAAAAGTAAAATTAAAAAACGAAAAATGAACTGGTGATGTTTGTACTGCAGGAGTATGAGAAACTCATTGGGAGGCAAAGAGATGCAAGTGAAAAATGCATAACAATTCATGCAATATAAAGCACTGTTCATCATAATCATATTCTTAATAATATACATGTTCTATATTGATCCTCTAGCATTGTATTAAACTGTTTTCGGGGAAAAGTAAGAACATGAACAAAACCAAAAAGTCATAGCCCTCTCTTAAAAACCTCCACAGAAATCGGCTTTGAGAACTTGAATGAATAAAGATTGGCTGCACAAACTGGCTACTGGCCACATTGTCAACCAAAAATAGCAAGCAAGGAGGCATGGAGAACAAAAAACACAAGCATGCCTATGGCAAAAGCACACTGGCTGGCTACACAAAATGGGCACCAACCACATGGTCAACCAACAACAGAGACCAAGGAGGCATGGAGAGCACAGTACACATGCAAGCCTGTGGCAAAACATACTGACTGGCTACACAAATTGGGCACCAGCAATACGGTCAAACAAGTACAGTGAGCAAGGAGGCAAGGAAAAAATATAAAACTTGCAAGCCTACGACAAAGCACACTGGCTGGCTACACAAAATGGCCTATGGCCACATCCTCAAACAACAAAAGAAAGCAAGAAGACATGGAAAACATATAACACATGCAAGCCTTTGGCAATAGCACACTGATTGGTTGCTCAGAATGGCTGACGGCCACATGGTCAAACAACACCAGCAAGCAAGGAGGCATGGATAACAAATAACACATGCAAGCCTATGGCAAATGCACACTGGCTGGCTACACAAAAGGCCACAGCCCAATGTTCAACAAACAAGCAAGGAGGCATGGAAAACAAAGAACACATTCAGGACTTTGGACAGACTTTACACAAAATGGCGCCTGGCCACAAGGCATGGAGAGCAAAGACAAACAGTGGCCTATGGCAAACAGATTCACACACACACTGGCCAGACAAAGGAGGCATGGTAACACTGAAGAAAACACTGCCATTAATTCAGCAATGGCAAACACAAAACTTAACTGAGCGATAACATTTTTACAACAACACACATCCCCCACGGCATCAAATATTGTCCCACATATACACTTTTTTGCCGAAAAAAGGTGAAATATAAACAATGACACAGATTTTAATTTAATCAAATACCCTTCCTGCTCTAAATGATATTTTTTTAAATAAAAACCACATATACCACAGAAACAGTTATTTTATGCACTGATGACTAGTACTGGGTGTACTGGCTGGATGGCCCTTTGGCAGACTAGGCCACGTAGTAAAGTAAATGAATATTGCAAATGTAACAAACATGGAGAAAAGGTTCTGAACTGTGCAACATTTCTCCTTTACAAAAGATGAAAAATGAAATGCAAAAAAATAACTTGCCCCCACTTAAACTCCGGGCCACCCACCACAATGAAATTTAAAAATCAAATAAATGTGCAAAGAAATACTAGTGTATGCCCTATCAAACAAACAACACACTTATACAACAGTTTTTTTAACTTGTGATTTCACAAAATCAAAGTCTGTAAATCCAATGATGTATACACAGCAGACAAAGAGTGATCCTTCCACCTTGAAATCTAAGTGAATAACGACCGGGAGATGGACAAAGCACTGAAAGAAACTTGCAGGAAATTGGAGTCTCTGGGGCACATGCTGTTGGAAAAAAAAGTAAAAGAAAAAACATTTCCCGTACTAATACACAACTTGAACCGTATTTTAGGTAGATTTAGCTGCTTCTCCAGACACAATAAAGATGGTGTTGTTTCCAGAAGCCACACTAGTAGGTCCGAAATCTTGCTCCCGTTCGCAAGCGACCTAAAAATATCATTGCACACGCCAGCCCATGCCAAAACAAGTCTCACATGTGCTACCAAAAAGAAATTTCCCCATGTGCCATCTCCAAATACGTGAGCAGAGTGATTTGTTTCCACCCACACCTAGTCCCAGCAAGGAGGCCCATTTTTTATGCTGCCACCAGGCCCTCTCATCGCCCACTTCCTTCATTATAGAGATATGGATCTCATTTTGAGGGAGCTCCACCAGCAAACTGACCTGGTGACCCATGTGTAATGGTCTCCCAGACTACACATTGGCCTTGCTACGCCAGCGCAGCACCTTCTTTGCTTCTAATTGCAGGATCCCTTGAGCCTTCAGATTGTTGCGGAAGGCAGGACACACTTCTTTACTGAACCTAAAGAGCCCTGAGACAGGTCGGACCCACAAGGGGTCCCGTCCCCTGCCCCCGTGCGGCAGCTGGCTATGGGTGTGGGCAAAAGGGGGACAGTGGCACTGGCAGAGCTACCACACGGTACAGTCCTCATGGATGCTGGGACACCTGATCCACAGCAGCTAATCTGAGAGCACAAGAATGTCCTTCAGGCAGCAGCTGCTTTTAGTGAGCCCAAGGACTTGGATGGTGATAACGTTGGGTTCCCTAACAGAGATGGCTCTTTGATTTCTAGCTTGCTTAGGCAGGATCTGTTACACCACTCAGAGTGACTCCCCAAACTGCAGAATGCCATCTCAACCTCACAGAGGCAGGGAGGGTACAGAAACGCTGGTGCAGGCAGATATACTCCACCAATTATTCCAATTATGCATGTGGTGTTCTAGTATAGATTAAGGCTGGAGTCTTATTTGTCATGTACACCATGGTTGCTGACCCAGATGGTCATTATGTATTTATAGATGGTCGACTTGATGGTCGCAAAATATTACTAGGCTCCATATATACTTCCTATTTCTGACCAAAGCAGTTTCCCAGTCACTCTATCTGGCGTACAATCCTGCTAGAATGGGATCCCATGGCTAACGGGTGTGGATTTCAACAGCATCCTTAGGGTCAACCTAGACCATTCCTTTCCTCCCTTTCCTAAAATTGTTACTATCTCCAACACGAATGGGTTAGCTGCTGAGTTGACACACTGGCAGCTGCAGGACATATGGTGGCCATGCAATGCCCTTGCTAAGGTGCACTCATTCTGCTCTCATGTACAAGATCTGCATGTCTGTAAAGACTGGATGTAAGGGCCCCTCATGTGCTTCCACATGTCACTCACATTACCTACCTATGTAAAGCTCACTCCGCCCACAACTCCCAATACCTACACCTGAGCTGGGGAACGGAGTCCCCTTCCTATTTCCACATGGCAATTGCAGCTGTTGGCACTCGATGATCCTCCTTTTCGCACATCCCGCAGCACCAGCATCACAGAATGTTTTGACACAAACGCTACCACCACTGATTCTCGAATGACGGCCTGGGACGCCTTCAAATGAGCAATTAGATGCCATTGCTTGGGCAACGCTTGCAACATATGCTTTTAGCCAGACCACAACATATCTGGGGTTGAGCAAGCACTGTTGGGTTAAATCACAAGCACTGTCAACTACAGTACAAAAAAGCCAACTGCTACAGGTGCGCCGTGAACATACAGAGTTGCTGGAAAGGCTGCACCACCTTAATTATGCATCCCATTCTGCCAAAGCACACACTGAAGTTGACAAATCATGATCACTCCTCACCTGGCTAGTTTGCCAGGAACACCCCCAACACCCCATTATGGCACTTTGTGCCACTTCAGGGACCCTACTGAACACGCAACGAGAAATCCATACTGAACTGACATGTCACTATACCTGCCTATTCCCATCCTGGGCAGTTTCCTAAGTGGAGGAGATCAACTTCTACTTGCCTGGCATGCCTCTCCCCCAGGCATCGCCTGAACAAAGCACAAATCTTGATAGTGACATTTCACTTTTTGAAAATCAGGAGGCTATCTGCGCACTGGCCATTAGCAGAATTCTGGACCCCCACAGGCTCCTGTCGGAATTTTGTAAGACATATGCTCCCATCCTAGCTCCTCATTTAAAGGCATTTTATGATGGAGTGCTGTCGACTGTCTGCATGCCTGCCAAACTCCGCAAACCACTGCTGGTATCCCTGTCAAAACCCGATAAGGATCCCACTGCATTGGGATCTTAAATCCAACTGGCACTACTTAAAACAGATTGTAAAATACTAGCTAAGATTCTGGCAGACCACTTGTCACCTTTGGTCCCAACCCTCATACATCCAGACCATAATAGCTGTGTACTATCTTGCAGCACCACACTCAATTTACGTAGGTTTTCTCAGATTCTGGAGTACTCCCCACCAACATAGTACTGCACTGGCTGCCTGGTGCTAGATCTGGGGAAGGCTTTTGATACGTGAAGCGGGTCATCCTGTTTAGAGTACTGCTGCATTATGTCCTGGGGTCCCGCTTCATCAGACTAATTTAGGCCCATATTTATACTTTTATAGCGCCGCATTTGTGTCGTTTTCCTTAGCGTCTTTACACCCAACCACTGGCTTGTGTGAAAATGGGCAGCCTCATATTGGACCCTACTCCAATCCACAAAGGCAACTATTAGAGGTGCCCCGTATCCTCACTCCTTTGTTTCCCCTTACATAGAACCAATAGAACACGCTCTCAGTGTAAATGGCCACAACTGAGGCCTTCCACTGGGCAATAGACTCCAATCAGTATCCCTCTATGCAGATGACCATCTCCTATATCTTAAAGACATCCATGACATTCCATCAGACAAAGCACTGACACTCAACAAATTTGTGGACCTTTCCGGCCTTAAAGTCAACTGTGCCAAATCCTGAATTGTCCCACTCATACCCACAATACCCAATCCTAAACTCCAAATCAATGGTGCCCTGCTGTCGTAGCAACCAGACACATTCATATCTATCACAAACCAGCTGACCTCCTAGATGGGAAACTCACTTGAGCGGTGACCTCCCTAAGCTCCTAGATGACATTCTGGAGGTCCCTTCCACTTTCTCCCTGGTGGGATGCATAGCCTTAGCAAAAATGGTGATGCTGCACTGTCTCTTACATTTCTTTGTCAATCTCCCCATTTGTGTCACCAAACCGTTCTTCCGCATGCTAGTACACCTCACAAGCAAATTCACATGGCATGGAACACGGTGAAAGGTGGCCCTTAACAAACTGTAATTACCCACTTATTTGGGAGGTTTAGGAGTGCACAACTTTAAGCACTATTACCTTGCCTCTCAACTGCAATGGGTGCCTTGGTGGCTAGCAGGCCTCCAGCTAGCAGATACTGCAACTGCCTTCAGTGGAATTTGATCGACCTACTACACCTATTCCATGCCTGTAGCACTCTGTTTCTGCCAGCGTTGCCTTCTTACTAAAACTGTATTGCCATATGCTATGGGGTTGCCTATCTGGGGCATGTCATGCAAGATGTCAGTCACTTTCTTGATGAAGGGGGCCCCAAGCATGAGGTGAGAATTCACACACTAGTTGACCTGTATAGTGATAACGCGTCCCAACCTTGATAATTTTACCTACATAGGGACTTGTTTTAGGCCAATGAATCTTTTGACCCTGATTGGAGACATCTTAAGACGAGATAACTCATGAATATCTCCTGAGATAAATCAATGACTTAGTCAATATGCGCAGTATCTAATCAATTCAATTAATCGATAACATTTAATAAGAACCACCACACCATGACCTTTCAGCCATGAATAACCACACAAATCTAGTAAGATTTTGGATATTTATTCCCTATTAGTTACAACCTATTAGCATATTCATTAGTCTCAGTACCAATAAGCACATCAACAAAACTACAATATGGCAACTGGAATATGACTTTATCAATGCAAAAACCATGAACATTAGAACAAAGCACGAAGTCAACATGTATCAAACTTTAGCAGGGCATCATTAGTACATTATTCAACAACGCAAAGATTCAGTCATTTGTCTATTTGCATCCGATTTAGTGAATTCCTTAACTAACCTCTAATTAGCATCAGCATGTTGGGCTTCATGCAAAACAATTTAGCAACATGAATTTAGAAAACATCTAGCTATGGACTCTGCCAAAAGAGCAGTTGGTACCTAGAGAGAAAGGCAAACAGACAATTACAATTTATCATCAGATAGTTACCCATCCAAATGGTCGGCATACAGTTTCAGTCTTCGTCCTCAGGACAGCAGTCAATTCGTCATCAGCCAGGATAGAACAGCAAAAGTCTTAGCAAGGTAGGGCAAAAAGGCTCTTCCCTCATAAGGAGGAGAAACAAGTATCGAGCAAGGCAAGAAAGGTGAGGATGGTTTAAAGTATCAAACAGCAAAGGCTCAAGCAGGATATCAGAGTAACAGCAAGATTGTCCCTCTAATGGCTGACTTCTCCTTGTGTCATGTTATTATAATGAATTTGCCAGACAAGTTCCTAATTTCCCATTGGAGAATGTTCTGTGCATCGTTATCTTTGTCCAATAATCCGTTGCTCACCTTACTAGAATTTTCACTGAAGACAGTTCTCATGCAGTTAATTGGCTCCTGTGATTGACGTCTTCATCGGGTAGAATATCAGGTAAGAAAAGTTACACTCATCGCTCCAGTCAGTAGTTCCATTGTCTTTACCAGTTTAGGCGACCTTGTACCTGTTATGAATTACACTGTTGCATTCGGCAAGAATGTCTCCTTGAGCAAGTCGGGTCTCATGAGAAAGAATTTACTACGGTTACACACACACATCTCTAGCTTCTGGAAAAGTACAGTTTCATGTCCTTCAGGAAGACAGCACATTGCACGTTAGAAAAACACATTTAATATGAGACCAGGCAGCTAGGCCCAGACCTTTGTTAACTAAGGCCTGGTGGTTAATTTAGCAAAACCTTAATACATAGCTCACAATGCTAATACAAAATCATACATGAGCACATTATTAATTCACTATTAGCCAGTTTCATTTATCATCGTATACATTTGATGGCCACTCCCCGTGGGCACATTTCAGACGTGTGCATTACACTAATACATTTTCTATGCAGTTTTATTAGGCATTATTATGCAAGCTTCTCAAGTTAATGTTGATTATAAAAATTACACTCCAACAATCCCTCCTCTGATGACTCTTGTCATCACACAAATCCCTTCTTTCACAAAATTTTCATTTTCGAATTTCCTTCATCTCAATTTGTTCCCTTGATTTAGCTTTTTCATATTTTGCACTGAACATTTTCTCCCTTTAATTTTCTTCCCTCCTCGCATTACGTTTTGCTAGTTTCAATTTAATTCTTTTACTAATTTTGCATGATAACCATAATCCAAATAAGCAAGTCAAAACAATTAATATCCCCTGTATTATTTTTGCCAATATCCCATGCCAAATATTACTAAACCAGCTTCCCACTTTAGCAAGCCCCTTTCCAACCTTCTCCCAAACACCTGGTTCTTTCAATTCCTTCAAATCAGTACTATCTCTTGTTAAGTTAGTAAGCATACTTCTAATCTCATTACTATTGTCAGGTATGTAAGCACAGCAGTGAGGCTCATTAAGCATCTTACAGACTCCGCCATTTTTCGCCAAAAGAATGTCTAAAGCAAGCCTATTTTGAAGAGTCATAGCCCTCTCCGCAGCAAGTTCAGTATCCATCAGGAGTATAGCTCCTGTGAAATTTGTCAGCATGTTATCCACAATAGTAGACAACTTTTGAATCTTTATGGAGTTCAAGATAACTCCCACTGAAGGAATTATTGCTCCAAATATGTCTTCTACTACACCAGCAGCAGTCTCTCTGTTTTGTCTTGTACGAAGTAATTCAAACACCCTTGGAAACTTCTTCAAGCCCTCTAGCTGATATATCTTTAGGAAAAATATTCCCAAATAACATGTCCCATACCATCCCTTTGGAAGACGGTAATAAGCATTAAGTCCACAAGTGTAATAGACCCCAGGGATCGCTGGATCCTGTCCATTTAACATGAAATTCCATTTATTCTGAAACAAAAACACATGCTTACATTCACTCGTTCCCACAAACACATTTTCATAATATGACTTAGGCCGTGTGATGCAAAGCTTACCTACATGTAGTGCATCTAAAGCTAATTTCCCTTGTTCCCTAACTCCACTGTAACTCCCACTATTAATAAAGGATCGTTGCTGCAAGCCTTTCTCTACTTTCCCCTTCAAAACCCTTCTTCTATCTTCAGTGTGATCTACAAAGTTTTTCTCTACAGGTGTAAGCAAGCAAGTCAAATTATTGCGGTGCGCATAAGACGTACTAATTGTCAACGTCGCTTCAAAGAATCCCTTGACTAATTTTATGGCATAATATTTTGCTACGCTATTCAAGTCTTCGATGATAGGCACATAAGAGAACATTAGGTCATGGTTGGAATAGAAATACTATATCTCTTCCTGGTTATAGAACCGGGTTAGTAACAAACTACAGCTTATTCCATAGGTTAAAGGTAAACTATGATAGGTAACTCCCTCTTGCACTGAAACAGGAATTTGGGTACACACATAACAAGCCTTCGCATCCATGGTATCAACATACTCACTCAGCAAGTGATAGAAAACATTAGTAGACAGTTCCCCTTTTGTGTTAGTGCCTTCATGCAAATATTTCATATCTTACTCAAACCTCTCCCAAGGTGTTAGTGTAGCAGTCTCAGGAATTGTAGCGTTGTTAGTTTTGTTCTCATCCACCAATCGCATTTCCTCGAACAAAGCTATAATGAATACCACACATACAACACCCAAAGCAACACCCAAATATTTACAACGCTTACTTCCCCCATTATCATCTCCCGTGCTAGGCATGATCTGTAAAGAATCAGAAAGCAAAGTGCTATAAGTGTAAACAACCAACTGAGGATGGTTCAAAGCCTCTTGTTTTTCTTTTGTCGCAAAGCTAAGCAAAGTCTCTTTGGCAAGTATTTACAGCTTTTACATTCACTCCCAGGATCCTTGTCAATTTCTGTTACCAGCTCGTCACAATCAGTTTTCAAAAGGTCAATTCAGGTTAACAGTGTCACATCCAGTAATTTATCAGTCTCCTGTCTCGATTTTCTTCAATTCAATATTCACATTAACACAGTATCTTCCTCTGGCCAAACTCAGGTACCATAGTACTGACCTGGAACTTCCCGATCAAAACAGAATGCCAAGAACACTTGTTGCCACACACCTGACGTTGCATACGCCCATTCAGGACCTGCGTATTTTCTGTTTGCTACTCTCTTTCTTTTCAACTTGCGGTCCCCTTGCAATTCTCCTTCGCTCAGGTCTTCTTTCCTTGTTGTACCGACCTCTTCCTCTATTGTATCGTCAACAAAACATTTTATGTGAAATTTGTTGACAGAAAGAAGAAAAGATGTTCTGGATCTCATTTTTTTTTTTTTTTTTTTTGTAATTTGTACCACTGAAATGTATTACCCCTACAAACTGCTAAATGAGCATAAATAGATGTATGGACAAGGGGCATGGCCTAAAGATGATTCTGGAGTGAATTGAAAGCCAGTGAAGTGATTTTCTTACTTTGCTTATTGAGTCAGATGTGTTTAGACCATGAATGAGGCATACTGTGGTGTTCTGTACTACTGATCTTTTTAAGAAGCTAGTAAAAAGATGCAATTTCCATACTCCAGTCTAGATTGAATTGTGGCTGTGAACATGTTATCTCTGATTGAAAAATATATATACATATGTTCGATGGCATGTGTAGCTGCAGATACACATATTTTGCATACGTTCGCCATCTAGTGTTGGGCTCTGAGTGTAACAAGTTGCTTTTCTTCAAAGAAGCTTTTTTGAGTGACAAGATCAAGTGACGCCTCCATGATAGTGCACATGGACATTCAGTCCTTTGTTAGATTGTTTTCTTTCTTCCATCAGGTTTGGACGTGTTCCCTCTCCATCCGGTAGATCTCGGTTCAGAACTATCTGCACTTCTCTATCTTTCCTTTAAATGTCGGTATCATCTTTCGAACATGTTTTCCTAACTACACTCGATCCGATTGTAGCGTCAGGATCGATTAAACACCCTTTCAGGGGCCCGTGCCCTTCTCAGGCCTACTCCATCACAGGCTCATGGATCGGACTTCATTTCAATTCTGCCCTGGTGCCACGCCAAGTTCCCCTACACTGACCAACACTCGGTGTGTAACCTCTGCCTCTCTCCGGATCATAAAGAAGAAATCTGCAAGACATGCCGATCCTTCTGTTCCAAGAAGATTGCAGGATCGAAGAGAGTGTCGACTAGAGATGGCATCGAAGTCGACCGAACAAACGCCTGACTTTTGGTGCGGAACAGGCGCAGCCTGCCGTTTCTATCGCAGACTCCGATTCTGACCGTAACTCAGATGGGGGACAGCCAAGTTATTCCTGCGGCGCAGTACGTGTGTACCCCAGCCCCTTCTCATCACCACAAACATTTTAAAAAGTCAGCACAGATGGTCTTTGGTCCACCACTTCTTGCTGGCCATGGTCGGACCAGAAAATTACATCTTGACGACCGGCCCTCGGGTTCGGCGTCAAAGAAGGCCAAAATGCGTTTGACCGAACAGACAGCCATGCCTGTTTCAGGATCGAATCGCAAGGTGGACGCTTCCACTTTGGAACCAAAACATATACATACCACCTTGGAGCCGAAACATTCACGCTCTTCTTCGGAGCTGAGGCATCCAAATTCCTCTACGGAGCCGAAAAAACGTCTATCTGTTTCAGAAACCACATTTTCGGCCCGATGAAAGTCAATCACCAAGCTTTCGGAGCATACATTTGTGGTAAGTGAAAATGTTCCATCTGCAGAAAAGTCAACAGAAATTAGGCCCATTTGTGATGGACAACAAACAGGAAAATACAAATCTAAAAGGGTACAGGGAAAATTATTGCCTCTCTTCCTCCTATACCCAAGAGGAAACAGTCATTTCAAGAAAGTTTACAAGCTGGGCCTGCATTTTGAAAAATATTTAAGCACAAGGAGAAGCCAAAGATAGTACATCGGCCTTCACTACATTCTCCGTTTCTTCCTATATCTCCACCACCTCATACTCCACCACCTTTACCCACACCAGTTTCAACAAAAAAAAATAAAATCCCTGGTGTCTAGTGGGCGTCCGGCTTTTGAAACGCTCAGAGAGACTTCAAAGGGAAGGAAATATATTTCCTTCCCTTTGAAGCCTCCCTGGGCCTCCCCCACGTGATCGAAAGAGAAATGCAAAGCTTCCAGCGTGATGGGGAGGCCCTGTGACAAATCAGCGCGCGCTCGTGCGCTGATGTCACGGGGGGTGGTCAGGGGTGGAAGGGGAAGGGCTTCCCCTTCCATCCCTGCCTGGGGGGGGGGGGTGGGGAGCACAGGGGGGGAGCGCTAGCGCTTCCCCCAGTTCCCAGGTGTAGGACGAGGTGACCTTGTCCAAGGCACCCGAAAGGTTAATACACAGCAAACATTCGACCTGAAGGCGTTTCTCCTTGCTTTAAATGGAAGAAGCAGAAACCTTCAAAGGTATTGAACAACAGATACATTTTTAATAGTTTTCTGAAATAAGTGATGCTAGTAATACTACAGAGACTAAGAGGCAGAAAGTTCCAAGTTATTCCTGTAGCCACCTTCTCTTTTGTCACTTGCGATTCTGGCCACTTATCCCTTTTCCGCAACTCTCTGGTCTTTGATCTCCCTTGTGGAAACTCATTGCCTTCCTCTGACTCTATGGTGTTCTCTCTTGATAGACCTGCAAGTGGCTCAGGAGGAGTCTGGACACTCTGACTCTCTTCCGCTTCAACTCCTCTGCCTTCTGGGTCTGTCAGGGGCTCAACTTCAATACCACATCCGTCTGCTTCTGGGAGGACCTCTCTCTGGGTCGGACCTCCTGGTGCCTCAGTTGAGATAGGCTCACCGTCACCCCTCTGGGTCTCGTTTGTTGTTTGAGTGACCAAGCTGTCCTCAACGGGCTCTCCTTCTGTCTCAGTTCGCCTTTGATTAGTCTCCGGCCCTTAGACTTCCTTTTCTGAAGTGGTTATTTTCGGCAACTTGATTTCCTCATCAGTTGGACATGTCACCTTTTTCGTGTGACCAGCATGAATCCAGTTTGAAATTCCAGCACACTTCACATCAGTAGTAGTTGTCAGTATTACTTGATATGGCCCCTTCCAACGTGGCTCCAAACACAACTTCCTCATGTGGTTCTTGACAACAACCCAGTCACCAGCTTTCAAGTTGTGACCTGGATCAGTTATTGGTGGCAATGTGGTAGGTTCCACCGGGTGAGAGAAAGAGCAGACCACGTAAGCCAGACACTTGCAGTAGTCCAACACCATATCATCCGTGATATTCACAAGAGCATTTGCAGGCACTGCGGGCAATCTCATAGCTGGGCCCATGAGAATTTCATGAGGAGACATTCCTGTTTTCTTGTTGGGTGTATATCTCATTGACAGTAGCACTAATGGCAATGCATCAGGCCATTTCAAATTTGTAGCTGCACACATTTTTGCCATTCTCGACTTCAAGGTACCATTCATCTGCTCCACTAATCCGGAGGCTTCAGGGCGGTAACTACAATGCAGCTTCTTTTCAATGCTGCGCACAATAGCTTAACCACCTCATTGTTGAAGTGACTTCCCCTATCTGATTCTAAAGAGATCGGATACCTGAAACGTGGTATCAATTCCCTAAGCAGCAACTTCGCTACTGCTGTCATTTCTACGTGTGGGGTATGTTTCAATCCAGTGACTAAAGATCCACACAATCACCAACACGTACCTCAGACCTCCGCACACAGGCATCTCAATAAAAAACAATTGCATTTTGCTAAATGGACCTCCTGCTCTCCCAATTTGGCTCAAATTCACCACTGCCCCTTTTCCTGCATTCATCTGATGACAGATGATGAATCTGTGACAAATCACTTCTGCAGCTTGTCTGAACTTTGGATTAAACCAGTCAATTTTGAACAACCTAATCATGCCATCTCTCCTAATATGGGCTTGCCCATGGTAAAACCTTGCAAACTGTGACAAAAGACTGTTCGGCAAAACCATGTTCCCCTCGTCTGAGACCCACAAATCATCTGGTCTTTGTACACATTGCATCTTAACCCAAGAACGCTTCTCATCCCTGCTGGCACGACCCTCCAACAATTTTAATTCCTCCAAAGTGTCAACCACCCTTAATGCGTAACCTGTGCATGTCTCATTTTCTGTTTCAGGTCACAATTCCCACTGATCCTTGAACGATATACAGTTCAATGCACAAAACCCTGCGACTTGATGTGCATATCCGTTTCCCATTGACACAAAGGCCCTCATTACGACCCTGGCGGTATAGAACCGCCAGGGCCGCGGCACGCGGGAGCACCGCCGACAGGCCGGCGGTGCCCCGCGGGGCATTCTGACCGCGGCGGCTTAGCCGCGGTCAGTAAAGGGAAACCGGCGGTCTCCCGCCGGTTTCCCGCTGCTGCCCCCAGGAATCCTCCAAGCCGGCGCAGCTTGCTGCGCCGGCTTGGGGATTCCGACTCCCCCTCCCGCCATCCAGTTCCTGGCGGTTCTCCCGCCGGGAACCGGATGGCGGGAGGGGGAGTCGCGGGGCCCCTGGGGGCCCCTGCAGTGCCCATGCCAATGGCATGGGCACTGCAGGGGCCCCCGTAAGAGGGCCCCTACAAGTATTTCACTGTCTGCTTGGCAGTCAGTGAAATACGCGACGGGTGCAACAGCACCCGTCGCACCTTCCCACTCCGCCGGCTCGATTACGAGCCGGCATCCTCGTGGGAAGGGAGTTTTTCCCTGGGCTGGCGGGCGGTCTTTTGGAGACCGCCCGCCAGCCCAGGGAAAAACTCATAATACCCTCCGCGGTCTTTTGACCGCGGAGCGGTATTATGGAGGGCTGAATTCTGGCGGGCGGCCTCCGCCGCCCGCCAGTATCAGAATGAGGGGCAAAGTCTTGTGACTTCACATGAGCGCTGCATTATACCACGGCAATTTCAAGAGGTAACTGAATTGCGTGCAACAACTCCTTGATTTTTTCACCATTTTTCACTGGAGAACCAGAAGAGGTCAGGAAACCCTTCTGTGACTATAGCTGGCCAAAATCATGGACAATCCCAAATCCATATCTGCTGTCAGTGTAGATAGTTACTATCATTTTGTCGGCGGCATGGCATGCCCTAATAAGAGCAACCAATTCAGCCACTTGAGCAGAATATACTCTTTCAAGCCAAGATGCTTCTAGGATACCAGTGATTGTACACAGCGTATCCTCCTCTCAGTACTCCTACCGGGTCTCTTAGGCATGAGCCATCGACAAAGATAATGTGGTCATTTTCTTGAACTTGGGCATCTTTAATATCAGGTCTCGGTTTGGTGCACAGTTTGGTTACCTCAAAACAATCATGCTCTACATCATCAGCATCCTCAACTTCTGTATTCTCATTTGGAAGCAATGTTGCCGGGTTCAACACAGTACATCTTTTTAGTGACACATTTGGTGACCCCAATATAATCGTTTCATACTTTGTCAGTCTGGCTTTCATCAAGTGCTGAGTTTTGTTTCGGGTCAGTTAAATTGCGACTGAATGTGGGACCATAACTGTTAAAGGGTGTCCCATCAGTATGCCTTCACACTGTGTGAGGCTTTGACCAACTGCTGCAACCGCACGCAGGCAACCTGGCAAGGCTGCTGCGACTGGGTCCAAAGTAGCTGAAAAATACGCTACTGGTCGGTTTGCACCTCCATGGACCTGAGTCAGGACAGACAAAGAACAGGCATCACGTTCATGACAAAACATGACAAAAGGCTTTGTGTAATCAGGCATACCTAAAGCTGGAGCCCTGCACATACACTCCCTAAACTCAATGAACGCTTTCATCTCCTTTTCAGACATATTTATGGTATCTGGGTCATCCTTAACCTCCTTAACGGTCAGTTTCACCAATGGCCTGGAGATGACTTAAAAATATGGGATCCATTGGCGACATTAGCCTACCATTCCTAGAAACATTCTAACATCTCTCCGTGTTGTTGTGGGACTCATCTGTAATATTGCGGTCACTCTTTCCTTGGATATTTTCCTTGACCCTTTTTCAATCAGGTGCCATAAGTATTTCACTTCCTTCTGACAATATTGCAGCTTCTTGGGGGCACCTTATGCCCATTCTTTCCCAAGTGATTCAGTAAGGCAATGGTATTGTATTTGCAATCATCTCTCGTTTTAGAAGCAATCAACAAGTCATCAATGTATTGCACTAGAGTCGACTGAAATGGCAATTCCAATGACTCCAAATCCTTCTTCAGGATTTGATTGAAGATGGAAGGTGATTCCGAAAACCCTTGAGGAATTCGACACTAACTGTAAACCTTGTCCAGGAATTTGAAACTGAAGAGAAATTGGCTGTCCTCATGAAGAGGCACAGAAAAGAACGCCTGGGACAAATCAATAATTGAGAACCATCCTGCATCGCATGGAACCTGGAACATGATCACAGTTGGATTTGGCACTATTGGACAACACTTCACCACTATGTCATTGATCTATCTTAATTCTTGAAGAATTCGAACTTTCCCACAAGGCTTTCTCAGTCCCATTATAGGTTAATTACATGGGCTGCTCATCACTTCCCTCAGGACCCCTTGCTTCACAAAGTCTGCAATTATCTGGGTTACCTGTATAAGGACATCCTGCGCTATGTGGTATTACGGTACCTGGGGGAACACAGCATTTGGCTTCATGTTGACTTTAACTGGTTCCACTCCTTTTAACAGTCCCACTTCCTTTCCTGTCAAGTCCCACACTTTCTCTGTGACTGTCCCCTGCAGATCTGCAGGCAGATCAGTCACTGTGAACATTGGGAAAAAAGCTTATCAGGGGGTACTCCTCCTGTGTGTTCTCGTTCTCCGGCTTTGAGATCTGACCATCGTCCCCTTCATCGTCACTGTTTGTCTGCACCTCTATCCCTTCATTGGAACAGGTAATAGAACACCTCATCTTACACAGTAAGGGCCAGATATAGGTAGATAAAAATTAGCGACTCGCAAATTGTGACTCTTTGCGACTCACGATTTCCGACTAGCTAACTGCAATGCAGGTAGAAAATGCGAGGACAATTTGCGACTCGCACACGGAGTCACACCGCAAATAGCGAGTCCGCAATTTGCGAGGTCGCTTTTTGCGACCGTGCAAAAAACAGACACGCAATTTGCGAGTGGGTGTCGCAAATTGCGACTGTGCCGAAAATTGAATTCAGGTGCTGCAGAACACTCTGGAAAACACTTCCTGGCACATGATGATGACATCACAGCCAGGAAGTTTACAAATACACCTGGGAGGAGGGAGGACCACACCCATTTCAACTGCAGCACTGCAAAGACACAGAGCTCCAGCAACAATGGCAGAGACCCCAAGAAAGAGAAAACTGAAGTTTGCTGAAAAAGAGTTGGAGGTGCTGACTGAGGAGTGTTGTCAGCACCATGACCAGTTGTTTGGCAGGGCAGCCCTCACCGTGCCAGAGACAGAGAAGAGAAGACTCTGGCTGGAGATCCAGGACAAAGTGAACTCCCTGGGGGTCAGGCACCGGAGTATTGAAGAACTGAAAAAAAGGTGGTACAACCTGCGCTCCCGGACCAAGGAGAGGGTGGCAGAGCGGATCCGGGAGATGAGAGGCACAGGAGGGTGACCATCAACACTACCACCACCCACACCCCTGGATGAAAGGGTAGAAGAGACCCTGGAGCCTGAGGCTGTAAGCGGGATGGGAGATCTGGACACCTCTGAGGCAGGACCATCAACCGGTGAGTACCATGTGACATGCATGTACACTCATTAATGCCATACCCCCACCCACCTTGTACACAGGAGCATGCACAACCAAAATAGCTCCATTTCAGAGTAGCAAACACCAGAATTATGCATTATGGGCAATGTAGTCAAGTAGGCAGTTCATAGGCAATAGTTTATTAGGAAGTTGATAACAGATAGTAGATACTGACAGTGTGTTCCCTATGCCCCACAGGTCTCCCACAAGACACCCCCACCAGCCCAAGCAGCAAGGGGCCACTGGTCAGCCAGCAGACACATGAGGGAACAGGACCAGCCACCACTGCGACCTGCATCACCGACTCCATGTCCCCTCATGAAACACCTGTTGCAGTAGTGGTGTGTGAGCCTGCACCAGGTACGAGCTACAGTGCCACGAAAGACATCACAGGGCCTCCACCGCTTCGCAGGCGACGTGGAACAACATCCTCAGAGCGGCAGGCAGAGTCAGGGGATGCCTCCACATCAGAAACCGAGGCCGCACTCCTATGGGGTCAGCGCCTGCAAACACAGGAATTAAGGAGGATTACCGGGGCATTGCAGCGCATGGAGCGCAATCATGGCAACAGTATGCAGCTGGTACAATCAGAGTTGCAAGTGATCAGTTCCAACATGGGTGACCTTGCACTCTCCATGCGCCAACTAGTGGCAGGACTGCTAACGCAGACTGAGAGTGCACGGCGCAGGGACCGCCTGCTGCTGAACCGCCTGGACAGGATGTCCTCCTCAATTGTAAGGCTGGTTGTGAACACAACAGGTCTGTGTAAAGGCGCACAGTCAGCCTCCAGGTGGGCATGGGCCACTTTGCTAGTGACGTGGCATGGGGACTGGGCCGTCTCAGCCACGCTATAGACCTAATGGAGGCACAGCAGGTGGTCAGGGGCACAGGCGACACGCCACAGGACAGTGAGGAGGGCTCCACTGTCAGCAGTGTCTCTGCCGGTGACACCAGGGTACTTCGCAGTGGAAGCACAAGGCAGGGCACTGCTGACCCCCCTAGTACCAGCCATGCTGGCCGAGCCCGCCGTAGGGTCCGAGCTCAACACAGTCCTGGGGTTGGGGCACATGACGTCAATGTGTCCCATGCCAGGTGGACTATTGAAGCCCCTGAACTGTTCCTATTGTACATAGTTTTTGTCTTTGCACTTATTAAATCACTTGTTCTTTCCACTTAACACATGGACTCTTTGTGTGTTACATTGGTGAGTATGGTAAAAGTTAGCACGTACCTGCCAAAGTATTGGTTTGCAATGTGTTCCCGTCTCAGTCTACCTTGATTTGCGATGCTCCTATCCCCATGATGGCGATGTGGTAGCTCTTGCTCTTCATCCACAGAATCTGGGTCTTCAGGGGTGAGAGGTAGCCCACGTCTGGTGGCAATGTTGTGCAGTATAGCGCATGCAACAACTATTTTGAAAGCTGTTATTGGGGTATACTGGAGGGCACCTCCACTTCGGTGGAGGCATCTGAACCTTGCTTTCAGCAGTCCAAAGGTAAGTTCGATTATATTCCTGGTCCTCTTATGTGCACTGTTGTATCGCCTCTCTGTATCATTGCTGGGTGTTAGGTACGGAGTTAGTATCCATGGTCGTAGTGCATATGCACTGTCACCTGTTTGGCACAAAAAGTACAATGTTAGCAGGGCATGGGTGGTTTGCACATTGACCTGTGTGTATGTCTGCAAGGTGTATTCAGCTCTACCTAGGAGGTATCCGTCTCCAAACTCCCCACGTTCTAGGCGTTGGTGTATCCCACTGTGCCTAAAAATGTAGGAGTCATGAGTACTGCCAGGAAATTTAGCAACCATGTCAGTGGTAACATAATGGGCGTCACATACCACCTGAATATTGAGTGAGTGGGTACTATTCCTATTGTGAGGTACTGGGTTTTTCAGAACCGGTACTGATCCGGTAACCCAGTGGTGCCAGGGTACACCCAAAGACCTCGGGTACTTTCCTGATTCAGACCACAGAAACTCAGAGTCTTCTAGGTGAAGTCAAAGATCGAATTTATTGGCTGCAACCAAGTAACAAGCGTCCTAGAAGTACAACAGCACGGTTTGTATGTTCTCAGGAGACTGTGTGTCAATGCAAAGTCAGGTTTCCTTATATACAGTTTTTTAAGCTTCAGGCAAACATTCTTGACATTTTGGTTGGTTATTCACATGTTTTCACTACAAAGGAAAAAACAGTGTCATGATGAAACCTCATATTTTATGTAATCCAACCCATAATAAATTACCCGGCAAGGCCTAGTATTTTACATCAGATAAGTGTGGACCCCCAATAAAAACGGGCACCTCCCCCTCGTAAAGTAAGAAGAAGAAAAGAGCAGGTGCAGGTGTGAGCAAGATTAGGCAGGGTGTGTGAGCGATAATAAGGGTTTTATGGCATGGTGTGCCTTGATGCTATCTGATTCGGCCACTGGGAGAGGGACTGACCAAACAGGTTTGGCCTGAGGCAATGGTTCCAGCTTGCCCAGGTCAGAGAAAAGTCAATCAAGGTGTACGTGTCCTTGGAATCAAATCTGACTGTATTATAAGCCTATGTGAGGGCAACTTTTAAAAATGGCTGCCGTGTATAAAATGGGAGCCACGAGTGCAGGGCGAAAATGGCGATTTCGAGGTGAAAACGCTGCTGGAATTGAGCGAAAATGCTCATGCTTAGTGTACTAGTCATTATCGGTCTTTTGATACTAAAATCGTACTGCTGTGGCAAAGTAAATTACATGGGTCCAGAATTTTTAGAACCACAATTGCGGAACAGATATTCCAGGTTTGCAGGAGGGCATATTTGTATATGTGTCCCGTCTACACACCCTATGACATGGGGGAAGTTGGCAATCCTGTAAAATTCCAACTTGGTGCTGTTGATTTCTGCCTCATTCCTGTGTAGGTATATGTATATCGACATGTGTGTGAGTAAGGCATCTACGAATGCCCTAAAGAACCGTGAGAGTGCACTTTGGGATTCCCCACCTGCCACAGCAATGACCCCCTGATAGCTACCCGAGGCCAAGAGGTGCAGTGAGCATAGCACTTGCACATGCGTAGGGATGACACAGCCGCGCACAGTCTGGCGTTGTAGCTGTGGTTTGAGTAATTCTATTAAATCTAGTATAGCTGCGCTGCTAAGTCTATATTTATCATATATTTCTTCCTCAGTTTGTTGGAAGAGTGTCTGCCTTGTTCTGTATATCTTCTCCTGTCTCTGGCTCCTCCTCCTCCTCTGCTGTGCGGCGTGGGCTCTCCTCCTCACTGCTATCAGGTATATCTCCGCCATCTTGAGTAACCCAGATGCCTTCTGGGTCTCCTTTTCTACTTTGGTAATGGTTACCACCTGCTCTGAGTTAGTGGTAAATTGGAAGTGCAAAATGGGCTTTTTGCGACTAGTCGCAATTTGCGAGTTGCTATTGCATATGGTTTGCGACTCGCAAATTGCGACTTCCTATTTGCGGGTCGCAAAATGGGGTCGCAAATTTTGCGAGTCGGTAATGGCTTGCGTCGCTTTTTGTGAGTCGGAAATGGGATTTTTGCATCCCATTTCCGATTTTGCAGAGTCGCAAATTGCGAATCGGGCCATTTGCGACTCGCAAAAGTTTGCTACATCTGGCCCTAAGTCTCTTCCTAACAGGGACACGAGACTCGAATCGCAAACCACAAATCTGTGCAATCCCTGAAAGGTGCCAATCTCAACCTGAACAGGATCTGTAATTGGGTTAGTCAGGAGCTGGTTTGCCACTCCTACTACCTTTATTGTACGTCCCGAAAGGGGCAGTTTCGGAACCTCTGCACTTCTGACCATAGAGCGTGTAGCTCCTGTGTCAACCAAGAATGAAACCTTGTGACCCATCACTTTCCCTTCCACATAGGGCCCTCTCTGATCCACTTCTAGGGACGCTGCCCGTCTACACTCCTCACTATCTGAACTGTCATCCGACCATTCATCGCTTATTCCATTCTCATCACGCAAAGGGAACTGTTGCACTGTGTTACTTTGACTCATTCCTTGGCCTGTGACCTGTTGAGGAAGAATCACCTGTTGCTGTCCAATTGGTACTAAGGGCAACTGCATTTGCTGTCTAGGTACCACGGGAATCTGCTGCTGCATTTGCTGCATCTGCACTAGTTGTACACGTGGCAACTGTACCTGTTGCATGGGTTGAAGACCCTGCATCTGAACCATATTATTCTGAAAGTTCAGATTTGGACCCCTCATTCTCGGTCCTTTAACATTTTGGATAGCATTAACATCATTGCTTTGTTGAACAATACCCTCCTGCAGCATCATCGGGCACTCCCGCTTCCAGGGTCTGACACTCCCACACGCATGACATGGTAACACCTTCCTCATCCCTTAGACATAATTTTGAACCACTACTGTATTCAAATCTGGACCACGGTTCACAAAACCTCCTCGACCTCTGCCTCTCGCTTGCGCCTGAAACATCCTGTTTCGTTGCAGCTGTTGCACCATCTGTTGTGCTCCGTTTCCCTGCATCCCTGCTTGTGCTGCCTTAATTTGCGTCACCATCACTTTCTCCTTCAACTTTCTCTGCTTCAACTCAATCTCGTCACTACAGTATTTTGCATATTGCAACACTTCATCAATCGGCTTCGCCTGCCAACACATCAAATGATTC
The DNA here is from genome assembly GCF_031143425.1 of Pleurodeles waltl. Classification (NCBI taxonomy): domain Eukaryota; kingdom Metazoa; phylum Chordata; class Amphibia; order Caudata; family Salamandridae; genus Pleurodeles; species Pleurodeles waltl. The sequence goes on along the minus strand of NC_090440.1, from coordinate 1,541,076,341 downwards.
TTAATCATCTGGCTAATTTGTGGCCTCAGTCCCTCAACGAACCTGAACACAAGGTGATTCATGTCCTTTGCCTCTATGACCTCTGTACCACTGTAATGCTTGAACGCTTTCAACAACCTCTCATAGTAGGCATGTATCAACTCCTTGGCTTCCTGTGCCGTTCGATCAATCTTTTGCCAATCAATATTTTGCGGCAATACTTTCTGCTTCAAAAACTCGATCACCTTAAAGTAGTACCTCATCACCTCAGGAGACGGAGCTCCTGTGACTTTGTCCCTTGCCGGTTCTGCTGTCGGCCAATCCATACTTCTCTTGCATTCAAGCCACAAGTCAGCTGGAACTATAATCTCAAAAAGCATATTCAAGTCTTCCCAAAGACACTTCGCAAGCTTCACAAACCTGTCTGTCTGTCTATCGGCTTCTCCCTCGGCCTGGGAAAGGCATTTGTGAATTACAAAATGTCACCTCTGGACCATGGTACATGGACAAGAACCCCTCCATCCGTCTCTCTCATGGGGTACGCTTTAATTGTACCAGTGTCAGGCACTGATTTTGCCTGCTGCTGCTCTGAGCAATCACTCTTTCCTTTATCTCTTTTCTTTGCCCAACTGCCTTCCCACTTTTCTAATGCTCCCCAAACTTGCGCACTCTGTAATATTTCTTTAAGGTGTGCCTTCATTCAAGCGGACCTCATGTGACCAAAATCCTTTGGTTCGAAGTCTAACCTGTAACTCCTCTTCAGATGCTTGGTATTTTCTAAGTCTATGCTGTAAGGAAATGCCTCTTTGGCATGGTTACTCCCTGACTTTTTGCCTTTGCTGATGCCAAGTTATGATTTGAAAGTGTGCTGAGCCCTGCTAACCAGGCCCCAGCACCAGTGTTCTTTCCCTAAAACTGTACCTTTGTCTCCACAATTGGCACACCCTGGCATCCAGGTAAGTCCGTTGAAACTGGTACCCCTGGTACAAAGGGCCCTGATGCCAGGGAAGGGCTGCAGCATGTCTTATGCCACCCTGGGGACCTCTCACTCAGCACAGACACACTGCTTGCCAGCTTGTGTGTGCTGGTGGGGAGAAAATGACTAAGTCGACATGGCACTCCCCTCAGGGTGCCATGCCAACCTCACACTGCCTATGGCATAGATAAGTCACCCCTCTAGCAGGCCTTACAGCCCTAAGGCAGGGTTCACTATACCATAGGTGACGGCATAGAAACATGAGCACTATGCCCCTACAGTGTCTAAGAAAAACCTTAGACATTGTAAGTGCAGGGTAGCCATAAGAGTATATGGTCTGAGAGTCTGTCAAATACGAACTCCACAGCACCATAGTGGCTACACTGAAAACTGGGAAGTTTGGTATCAAACTTCTCAGCACAATAAATGCACACTGGTGCCAGTGTACATTTTATTGTGAAATACACCCAGAGGGCATCTTAGAGATGCCCCCTGAAAACACACCTGACTTCCAGTGTGGGCTGACTAGTTTTGCAAGCCTGCCACACACCAGACATGTTGCTGGCCACATGGGGAGAGTGCCTTTGTCACTCTGTGGCTAGTAACAAAGCCTGTACTGGGTGGAGGTGCTTCTCCCCTCCCCCTGCAGGAACTGTAACACCTAGCAGTGAGCCTCAAAGGCTCACCCCCTTTGTGACAGCGCCACAGGGCATCCCAGCTAGTGGATATGCCCGCCCCCTCCGGCCACGGACCCACTTTTGGCGGCAAGGCCGGAGGAGATAATGAGAAAAACAAGGAGGAGTCACTGGCCAGTCAGGACAACCCTAAGGTGTCCTGAGCTGAGGTGACTCTGACTGTTAGAAATCCCCCATCTTGCAGATGGAGGATTCCCCCAATAGGATTAGGGATGTGCCCCCCTCCACTCAGGGAGGAGGCAAAAAGAGGGTGTACCCACCCTCAGGGCTAGTAGCCATTGGCTACTAACCCCCCAGACCTAAACACACCCCTAAATTGAGTATTTATGGGCCCCCAGAACCAAGGAAGATAGATTCCTGCAACCTGAAGACAAAGAAGGACTGCTGACCTGAAGCTCTGCAGAGAAGACGGAGACACCAACTGATTTGGCCCCAACCCTACCGGCCTGTCTCCCCACTTCAAGAAAAACTGCAACAGCGATGCGTCCTCTTGAGCCCCTACAGCAACGCCTGCAGAGGGAATCCAGAGGCTCCCCCTGACCGCGACTGCCTGCTTCAAAGAACCCGACGCCTGGTAAACACACTGCACGCGCAGCCCCCAGGACCTGAAGGATCCGACTACCAGTGCAGGAGTGACCCCCAGGAGGCCCTCTCCCTAGCCCAGGTGGTGGTTACCCTGAGGAGCCCCCCCCCTTGCCTGCCTGCATCGCTGAAGAGACCCCTGAGTCTCCCATTGAAACCTATTGCGAACCAGACACCTGTTTGCACACTGCACCCAGCCGCCCCGTGCCGCTGAGGGTGTGCTTTCTGTGCTCACTTGTGTCCCCCCCTGTGCCCTACAAAACCCCCCTGGTCTGCCCTCCGAAACCGCGGGTACTTACCTGCTGGCAGACTGGAACCGGGGCACCCCTATTTCCATTGAAGCCTTTATGTTTTGGGCACCACTTTGACCTCTGCACCTGACCGGCGCTGAGCTGCTGGTGTAGTAACTTTGGGGTTGCCCTGAACCCCCAACAGTGGGCTACCTTGGACCAAACTTTGAACCCTGTAAGTGCTTTACTTACCTGTGAAACTAACAAATACTTACCTCCCCCAGGAACTGTTGATTTTTCAGTGTCCAATTTTAAAATAGCTTATTGCAATTTTTTCCAAAACTGTACATGCTATTGTGATGATTCAAAGTTCCTAATATACCTGAGTGAAATACCTTTCATTTAAAGTATTGTTTGTAAATCTTGAACCTGTGGTTCTTAAAATAAACTAAGAAAATATATGTTTCTATATAAAACCTATTGGCCTGGAATTGTCTTTTGAGTGTGTGTTCCTCATTTATTGCCTGTGTGTGTACAACAAATGCTTAACACTACCCTCTGATAAGCCTACTGCTCGACCACACTACCACAAAATAGAGCTTTATAATTATCTATTTTTGCCACTATCTTACCTCTAAGGGGAACCCTTGGACTCTGTGCATGCTATTTCTTACTTTGAAATAGTACATACAGAGCCAACTTCCTACATCTGCCATATTTGTTTGCTAGGTTTTCCAACCTCTGATGCACCTTGCTCACCTCTTTAGTTATTTTTGGGCACAAATACCTCAATTCTGCCTCAGTATAAGACTCTAGTCTGTTTACGCTCATGCTTCCTTCAACTAGCTCGGCTGCTTCCATGCCCAACCTCACAAAATTCAGGTACTCTTCTCTTTCCGACCGCTCTGCTGTCGCAGGGGTAGTCTGTGGTGAATTTAACTTGTCCAGCCATTCATTCAGTTGTTGTGCAGTTAAACCTTGCAGCGAGATATTTCCAGCCTGTATCATAGGTGTTTGTGGCACATTCGCACTTGGAATCTGTGGAGTCAGCAATGCCAAACCTGAGTGTCCCACGGCATCTGGAGGAACCCCTTGTCGGACTGAAGTCTAACAGGGACCCAGACCTCTCTACCATCTGTTTCACTGGAGTCATCCCTTGAGAGCTCTCTACGAACCCTCCTCTTGTCATGTCTTGGGTCATTACTCCCTGATCACATACGCTAGGCTTGTCCTGCGCGTACAATGGTACTGGTGGGCCAACTGTAATGGGTAAGGATATGGCAGCTGGTGCCGGCTTATTCCCCACAACCTGTGGAACACTAGCTCCCATGTTCTGATTCATTATCTGTGCCGTAGCTAACTGCGGTGCTGTGACCGAAGTATAACTCCGAATCATCTGCTGCTGGGGCAGTAAAAGTGGAGTTGGCTCAATCTGCAATAATTTTGGTCTCGTATATGCCTGATCCAGCGGCACCATCAACCTCTTAGTTGTCTCTAATATAGGGACATCAGGGTAGAGCCTCTGAACTGGTGGTGGCTGCAACTGTGTCTGCATCTCTGGGGCAGTGGACACACGGACACTATTTTGTACCGGAGCCGGTGTCGCAACTGTATTTACCTGTGCTGTATTCGCTGTTCCCTGGTTCTGTGTTGAATTTACAGGACCTGCACTAGTACTTGGTCTATTATCATCCATGGCATATGGCGGTGGACGATCATGTAACAGCTGATTAAGGAACTCATCATCATCTGAGTCGTCTGCATCTGCCCAAGACTTTTTAGTCTCCTTTTCTTTGCTAGAGCCCTTGTCCGTTTTACAAGGGGCCTTTCCTCCTTGCGTGTCGGCTTCTCGAGTTATTGCCGGAAACATCCTAACTCCGTCTATTATTTCCCTTCTCCACATCCTGTGTTCACTATCCCATCTAGCCTCCACTAGTGTCTTTTCTGCCTTTCTCATTCTCCTCTCAAATTGCTGTTGCCGTTGTCGTATGGCCATCAATTCCCAAATTGCTAACGCCTCAAACTTTGCTGGCCTTGGAGGCGGCTTTTGCTCATTTAACGCCTTCCGCAAATTCTCTAAGATACCTATGTTGAACGACCCATTACCTGGGAACGCCATACAGCCATCTTTCTCTGTTAATTTGCACCATTGCTTTAGCCAAAGACATGGCGCAGCTCCCTTCTCCTCCATTACGGCATAAGCTGGAGTATCCTCTGGTGGTGTAGGCTCCCCCCCACTCGTGGTAATGTACATATCTCCCCTCAACGCACTCCTTAAAGCCTTGAAGAACTTAATTTTTACGTCTTTTATTTAATTTTTAACTGAATCAGGAAGTGACTTTAATTCCCAGAACACCCTTCGCCTACCTCCTTAACCAATTGCCCCTCACGGACGGCTGCCAATCCGTGCGCAACCCTTCTTACTAACCGACCTATACCAGCGCGGCTCCAGTGATGTCATGCTCACACACTGCGGCTGACAAAGTCTTGCGGCTTGTCTCCCTCACTCTCAATATGCACAAACTAAGGCAAGATATTGCGAGCAGTAACAAAACTCAAATTTGCTGGTTTACTACAGGAAGGGTAACACGATTGCTTCAGATCTTTACAGATATTTCACTTGAAGCCTCGGCCGCAACTCTCTCCTTCTCAGATCCCGCACTCGCAAGCAAAATTTGACCCACAAATTCTACTCTCGACTTGTCAATGGTTTGTCCTAGTGCACTTTAGAACTCACCAAATCTCCATTAAAGTTTTCACTCACACACTTTGACTCAAACTCGACTTGTCAACCACGCCCGATTGACCTATTAAACTGCGCAAATTGCAACATAAAGCAAGTGTCTCATACACTTATAAATATACTCCGGAGTCTTAGACCACGCAGGGTCCGTACATCACCAACAGCCACGTAGACAATTTTTTTAGCACAACGCGCCACACTTACATGAAGTTCGCCGAATTCCCTACTCTCATACTGCAGAGTACGCACACTCCTACTAAAACATCACCAGGCCTAAAAATTCTCACAAACCTCACAATTCACCTGCGATATGCATAAGCTGAGCAAGCGCAAACCCTACATCACTCACACCATCTCTAGAACGCCGAGAACATACCCAACTCACTTCAGCAAGCTCCGAGATTCTGGGAAAGTCATTTGGGACTTAGGGGCACATCATCTCTCCAATTTGCATTATTCCAAAAATGATTCTAAAACAATGATCCCTCGTCCTAGGGCCCCAAAGGGCTGAAACCGTCCTCTGTTATCAGAACTGATAACGTGTCCCAACCTTGATAATTTTACCTACATAGGGACTCGTTTTAGGCCACTTAATCTTTTGACCCTGATTGGAGACACCTTAAGACGAGATAACTCATGAACATCTCCTGAGATTAATCAATTACTTAATCAATATGTGCAGTATCTGATCAATTCAATTAATCGATAAAATTTAATAAGAACCTTCACACCATGACATTTCAGCCATGAATAACCACACAAATCTAGTAAGATTTTGGATATTTATTCCCTATTAGTTACAACCTATTAGCATATTCATTAGTCTCAGTACCAATAAGCACATCAACAAAACTACAATATGGCAACTGGAATATGACTTTATCAATGCAAAAATCCTGAACATTAGAACAAAACACGAAGTCAACATGTATCAAACTTTAGCAGGGCATCATTAGTACATTATTCAACAACGCAAAGATTCAGTCATTTGTCTATTTGCATCGATTTAGTGAATTCCTTAACTAACCTCTAATTAGAATCAGCATGTTGGGCTTCATGCAAAACAAATTAGCAACCTGAATTTAGAAAACATCTAGCTATGGACTCTGTCAAAAGAGCAGTTGGTACCTAGAGAGAAAGGCAAACAGACAATTACAATTTAATATCAGATAGTTACCCATCCAAATGGGTCGGCATACAGTTTCAGTCTTCGTCCTCAGGACAGCAGTAGATTCGCCATCAGCCAGTATAGAACAGCCAAAGTCTCACCAAGGTAGGGCAAAAAGGCTCTTCCCTCATAAGGAGGAGAAGCAAGTATGGGGCAAGGCAAGAAAGGTGAGGATGGTTTAAAGTATCAAACAGCAAAGGCTCAAGCAGGATATCAGAGTAACAGCAAGATTGTCCCTCTAACGTCTGACTTCTCCTTGTGTCACATTGTTATATTGAATTTGCCGGACAAGTTCCTCATTTCCCATTGGGCAATGTTTGGTGCATTGTTATCTTTGTCCAATAATCCGTTGCTCACCTTACTAAAATTTTCACCTAAGACAGTTCTCATGCAGTTAATTGACCCCTGTGATTGATGTCTTCATCGGGTAGAATGTCAGGTAAGAAAAGTTACACTCATCGCTCCAGTCAGTAGTTCCATTGTCTTAACCAGTTTAGGCGACCTTGTACCTGTTACGAATTACACTGTTGCATTCGGCAAGAATGTCTCCTTGAGCAAGCCGGGTCTCATGAGAAATAATTTGCTATGGTTACACACACATCTCTAGCTTCTGAAAAAGTACAGTTCCATGTCCTTCAGGAAGACAGCACACATGTTAGAAAAACACATTTAATATGAGACCAGGCAGCTAGGCCCAGACCTTTGCTAACTAAGGCCTAGTGATTAATTTAGCAGAACCTTCATACATAGTTCATAATGCTAATACAAAATCATACATGAGCACATTATTAATTCATTATTAGTCAGTTTCATTTATCATCGTATACATTTGGTGGCCACTCCCCATGGGCACATTTCAGACGCGTGCATTACACTAATACATTTTCTATGCAGTTTTATTAGACAATATTATGCAAGCTTCTCAAGTTAATATTGATTATAAAAATTACCCTCCAACAATAGTGACAGCGCTTTCCTTCTCCTGGAGAATAATAGCCATCGATGTGCTCTACCTGGGCCAATTCCTACTTTGCAATTCTCTTATCAGGGCACTCAGCATCCACTGCGGGGACCTACCTGAAGAGCAAGAAATGCATCTCACATCCAGTATTTGCAAGTCATTGGAAAAGGCTGCCACTTAACACACTGGCTTGCCAGCTTCTTTTGCACACATGCAGTGACACCTCTCATGTCCTTGCGCCGCTATTGAGAGAATGAACTAGGCGACCCCTTCGCAGACAATGTATGGCACTCCATACAGCTATATCCAGCCTTGGTGTCCCACAATTCCTACTTTAGGCTCATACAATACTACATCATACAAGGGGCCTAACGCCCCCCCCCCAACAAGTAAAACAGCTACTTTCATTGTAAAGGTGCAGCATGTCACTTTTGCCATTTCCCTGATGCAGATTTCTTTCACATGTTCTAGGTTTGCCCATCCCTTTACAAGTACTGGCAAGATGTCACTGCTCGCCTAGTATACTGTACAGGGAGGACTTTGTTGCATACAAGGGAGGTATGCCACTTGGGCATGCTCCGTCTATCCAAGAAAAACAGGGTCACCTCACGTTTTATTGTTTTAGGCCTCCTGCTTGCTAAGCACCTGATCACTCTCAGATGGTAGTTATTGGTTCCCCCTATGATTTCCTCCTGGGGATACTCTATGGGGACCTGGACCCAGGCCTAACGTGTACCCCTGCACAGAGAGGAGGTCAGGGACCTGCACAAATACCCCATATCGGCCAGCTGGGATAACCTGCTAATCGAGCTTCAATCTACTCTGCTGAACACAGAGGATCCTACGGGGGGTCCCTCAACCTCATGTCTCAAACTACACATTTGCATGTCTACATGAAACAATATGCCATGAACCCTCCTCGCCTTACCCCCCTTGTACACAGATGGCTACCCTGGTTCCAGATTACTAACAGCCATCCTTTAGCCCACTGAGTAAATGCAGGCTTGTTTATCTGTTCTATGTCCTTTCTGTATCCTCCTCTTCTTTTTTTGTCAGCTTCTAGGTACTTTATGATCAATGTACACTTCTATGTTGCCACGAGGTCCACGGCAAACGTTTTAGAACACCTAACTATTACTCAATAGTAGCAATATTGATTGGGAGCATAAAATAATCCAATGTACAGCAACGGCTGCTGCTTGTAATAACTCGCAGGGGAGGTGGTGGATGGGGATGTGAGGGGGGAGTGGTCACGCGGGGGTGGATAAAAAAAACATTTAGCTGACGCATACCGCCTCTGGGTTCCTCGTCGTTTCGGTGTTTGTTTGCGTCTTCTTTCTCCAACCAATCAAGACACTTCTCTCATGCTGTTACCTTGCATGAGAGAATCCTCTAGATTGGTCTGAGCGACCTGAAATGCCGCTCAGCTGGGAACTGGGAGCCTGCACTGGTTCTTCACAGTCCGGGTGTAGAGTTCAAAGTGCTCATGTCGGTTTGGCTGTCCTTGGATAACCGGCCCAACCGACATGCACTCTTAGAGTGTACAATACTCATCTCCCCTTGATGACGAGGATTGCCCCGCCCCAACCTGCCCTAGGAGGAGGAAGAGAAAAATAAAATGATAATACAACGATTGTATTATCATTTTATTATTTTGCTGCCTTTCAGCAGCGGGGCGACGCTCGTCAGCCATAGCAGAGAGGCTGCCCCCGATTAGTAATGTTCACTCCTTTTATTTAAAAAGTAGAACTCTTATATATACGCTATATAGTCTCATATTTAAGTATAATCTTGGTCTTCAGTTTCAAATTCAACTCAAATTATTGAGAGTATGATGTTACTCTGAGAGGCAAAGTTTGTTAGAACATTAGCAATCAGTAGAAAAGTCTGTAACACATACGGTCACGCGGCGCACGACCCATCAGCTGTTAAGTAAAGGTCCAGTCCGGGCCTTAAGTGTTAGAAATGGGGTTTTTGGTTGGCATCAGGTTGCCCTCTGTCCAAGCAAGAACCCTCACTCTAGTCAGGGTAAGTCACACACAATCCAAAATCAGCCTGTGCTCACCCTCCGGTAGCTTGGCACGAGCAGTCAGGCTTAACTTAGAAGGCAATGTGTAAAGCATTTGTGCAATAAATCATACAACACCATAGCATACCACCCCAAATATACACCACACAGTATTTAGAAAAATATATAATATTTATCTGGGTATCTTCAGGTCAAAATGATCAAAGTTGCAATACGAATTTGTAAAGATATCACTGAAAAGTGATATAAAGGCCCTCATTCTGACCCTGGCGGTCTTTGACCGCCAGGGCGGAGGACCGCGGGAGCACCGCCGACAAGCCGGCGGTGCTCCAATGGGGATTCCGACCGCGGCGGTAAAGCCGCGGTCGGACCGGCACCACTGGCGTGGTCCCGCCAGTGTACCGCGGCCCCATTGAATCCTCCGCGGCGGCGCAGCTTGCTGCACCGCCGCGGGGATTCTGACCCCCCCTACCGCCATCCAGATCCCGGCGGTCGGACCGCCGAGATCCGGATGGCGGTAGGGGGGGTCGCGGGGCCCCTGGGGGCCCCTGCAGTGCCCATGCCACTGGCATGGGCATTGCAGGGGCCCCCGTAAGAGGGCCCCTACATGTATTTCACTGTCTGCTGCGCAGACAGTGAAATACGCGACGGGTGCAACTGCACCCGTCGCACAGCTTCCACTCCGCCGGCTCGATTCCGAGCCGGCTTCATTGTGGAAGCCTCTTTCCCGCTGGGCTGGCTGGCGGTCTGAAGGAGACCGCCCGCCAGCCCAGCGGGAATGTCAGAATTACCGCCGCGGTCTTTCGACCGCGGAACGGTAACCTGACGGCGGGACTTTGGCGGGCGGCCTCCGCCGCCCGCCAAGGTCAGAATGAGGGCCAAAGTGTCTTAAGTCTTTAGAATATTAACAAAGTCTCTTTCAAGCACAAGTACCTGGTTTAGCGTGGAAAAATCTCCTCAGAGGGCCACAAGAGAAGAGGTGCGTGGAAAAAGGGTGTGTGCGTCGATTTCTCCCCAGCACACACGGACTTGCGTCGTTATTTTCCACGCGGGGAGGCCGGCGTCGTTTTCTGGCGCGCGGACTGTCTCTTTCTGTGGATCGCGGGATTACCAGATGTCCCGGGTCTGTGCGTGGATTTTCCTGCTTGTTCTCCGGCTGCGCGTCGGTCTGCGGGGCTGCGCGTTGAAATTACGATCTCACGGCAGGCGTCGCGTCGATTTCTCGTCTGGATGTCGATCTGCGGGGCTGCGCGTTGAAATTACGATCTCACGGCAGGCGTCGTGTCGATTTCTCCTCCGGATGTCGATCTGCGGGGCTGCGCGTTGAAATTACGATCTCACGGCAGGCGTTGCGTCGATTTCTCCTCTAGAGGTCGGGCGGCGTTGTCCTTGCGAGGCCGTGCGTCGGATTTTCGATCGTCCCAAGAGCGTCGCGTCGATCAGCGTCGGTGTGCGGCGTTTTTCTCGCCGCCGAACAAGCTGTGCGACGAAATTTTCGGCGCACGGAGCGTCCAAGTAAAAGAGAGAAGTCTTTTTGGCCCTGAGACTTCAAGGAACAGGAGGCAAGCTCTATCCAAGCCCTTGGAGAGCACTTTCACAGCCAGACAAGAGTTCAGCCAGGCAGCAGGGCAACAGCAAGGCAGCAGTCCTTTGTAGAAAGCAGACAGGTGAGTCCTTTGAGCAGCCAGGCAGTTCTTCTTGGCAGGATGTAGTTTCTGGTTCAGGTTTCTTCTCCAGCAAGTGTCTGATGAGGTAGGGCAGAGGCCCTGTTTTATACTAAGTTGTGCCTTTGAAGTGGGGGTGACTTCAAAGAGTCTCTAAGAAATGCACCAAGTTCCCTTTCAGCTCAATCCTGTCTGCCAGAGTCCCAGTAGGGGGTGTGGCAGTCCTTCGTGTGAGGGCAGGCCCTCCACCCTCCCAGCCCAGGAAGACCCATTCAAAATGCAGATGTATGCAAGTGAGGCTGAGTACCCTGTGTTTGGGGTGTGTCTGAGTGAATGCACAAGGAGCTGTCAACTAAACCTAGCCAGACGTGGATTGAAGGGCACAACAAGATTTTAGTGCAAAGAAATGCTCACTTTCTAAAAGTGGCATTTCTAGAATAGTAATATTAAATCCGACTTCACCAGTCAGCAGGATTTTGTATTACCATTCTGGCCATACTAAATATGACCTTCCTGCTCCTTTCAGATCAGCAGCTGCCACTTCAACAGTGTATGAGGGCAGCCCCAATGTTAGCCTATGAAAGGAGCAGGCCTCACAGTAGTGTAAAAACGAATTTAGGAGTTTCACACTACCAGGACATATAACTACACAGGTACATGTCCTGCCTTTTACCTACACAACACCCTGCTCTAGGGGTTACCTAGGGCACACATTAGGGATGACTTATGTGTAGTAAAAGGGGAGTTCTAGGCTTGGCAAGTACTTTTAAATGCCAAGTCGAAGTGGCAGTGAAACTGCACACACAGGCCTTGCAATGGCAGGCCTGAGACAGGGTTAAGGGGCTACTGAGGTGGGTGGCACAACCAGTGCTGCAGGCCCACTAGTAGCATTTAATCTACCTGCCCTAGGCACATGTAGTGCACTCTACCAGGGACTTACAAGTAAATTAAATAGTCAATCATGGATAAACCAGTCAGTAGTACAATTTACCCAGAGAGCATATGCACTTTAGCACTGGTTAGCAGTGGTAAAGTGCCCAGAGGTCAAAAGCCAACAACAACAGGTCAGAAAAAATAGGAGGAAGGAGGCAAAAAGTTTGGGGATGTCCCCGTCAAAAAGCCAGGTCCAACATTAAGTATAACCTGAGATAAGTCACTTGAATCGGGTGCTCTGTATCAGAAGTCATTTCAACCATTATATGTAGAGGGACAGTTCAGTTTTTCTTTTAGCACTGGATTGATACGAACGCCTTGCAGAGCACTGCTTCTACAATTTCTTAATGTGCGAATGGGGCCGGAGCCACTGAATATCAATTAGGTTCAGTTAGTGTAGCATAAATTGTACCCACTGTTTTGTTTGGTTTTGGCCTTTATACTCCAGTTGATGTAGTCTGTGCCTATAAGCGATTTGCATTATTCCAATGAGCATTTCGACAGGATCTTTTTAATTGTAACTGATAAAGTGGTTTGCAAAAGGTAATATCATTTATTTTATACCATGTGTCACAATTAATAGGTTGCTCATCCCCTTAGAAACACCTACGACTCAACAGGAATCATTACTGCTAAGAATTTCACGGAGAGTGTGACCCTGTCAGAATGATTGTAGGTAAGAAATGGGTCATAGTTCCTGAACAACAAAATTGATAATTTGATGTATCCTTTTGCGAACCAATAGAGATCATTTTTTAACCCGTTTTGGGTGTTCCCTAGTAACCAGCTTAGCAGCATTCCACTCAAGGAGAAAAAGACCTTTAACCCGATCTCGCCACATGAGCAGGATTTCCCGTTAGCTCTCTGCGTACGGGTAACAAATTACCAAGACAAGCGGTAGTTTAACAAAGGTACGGGGGGAGGGGCTCGAGCTCCATGGTGCCCCGTGAGCACAGTACACTGTGCACGGGCGTAGGCCCCTCACTGGGTCCTGGGGAAAGGGGGGTCTCTCAAGGTACTTTGCAGTGGGGGCACTGACGTTTCGTTACGCCACTGAAGACAAGGACAACGAGTATGATCTTGCTATGTGATTGTAGAGGGGGTTTCACTTTCAAACATTTATTCTCTGTATTACTGGCATAATTGAGAAGATAAATGATTCAGTACTTGGGGCCTGAATTAGATCTTGTACCTCCTAAATAGTTAACGGACTCGCGATCGTCGGTGGAAACTGCACATAATGTTATCCTGAAAAGAGAATGACATTTTCTGTAATCGCTCATAAATATTATTCAAACTCAGTTACAATAATTCACTTGTGCAATATAGGGGCATATTTATACTCTGCTTGCTTTGGATTTGAGTCGTTTTTTTTACGCAAATTCGGCGCAAAGCTAACACCATATTTATACTTTGACGCTAGACCCGTCTAACGTCAAAATATCCCAGTGTGCATCTGTTGGACTTTTTTTGCTTATGCAAGGTCATCCCCAATCCTTTTGCCTCCTGCCTCCTATATTTTCTGACCTGTTGCTGTTGGCTTTTGAACTCAGAGCACTTTACCACTGCTAACCAGTGCTAAAGTGCATATGCTCTCTGTGTAAATTGTATGTAATTCGTTTATCCATGATTGGCATATTTGATTTACTAGTAAGTCCCTAGTAAAGTGCACTAGAGGTGCCAGGGCCTGTAAATCAAATACTACTAGTGGGCCTGCAGCACTGGTTGCGCCACCCACATAAGTAGCTTTGTAATCATGTCTCAGACCTGCCACTGCAGTGTCTGTGTGTGCAATTTTAACTGTAAATTCGACTTGGCAAGTGTACCCACTTGCCAGGCCTAAACCTTCCCTTTTCATACCTGTAAGGCACCCCTAAGGTAGGTCCTAGGTAGCCCCAAGGGCAGGGTGCAGTGTTTGGTTAAGGTAGGACATATAGGGGGTCATTCTGACCCTGGCGGCCGGTGACCGCCAGGGTCACCGACCACGGGAGCACCGCCAACAGGCTGGCGGTGCTCCCTCGAGCATTCTGACTGCGGCGGTTCAGCCGTGGTCAGAAGCGGAAAGTCGGCGGTCTCCCGCCGACTTTCCGCTGCTCGGGGGAATCCTCCATGGCGGCGGAGCGCGCTCCGCCGCCATGGGGATTCTGACACCCCCTACCGCCATCCTGTTCCTGGCGGGTCTCCCGCCAGGAACAGGATGGCGGTAGGGGGTGCCGCGGGGCCCCTGGGGGCCCCTGCAGTGCCCATGCCAATGGCATGGGCACTGCAGGGGCCCCCGTAAGAGGGCCCCGCATAGTATTTCAGTGTCTGCAAAGCAGACACTGAAATACGCGACGGGTGCAGCTGCACCCGTCGCACCCCTGCAACTCCGCCGGCTCCATTCGGAGCCGGCATCCTCGTTGCAGGGGCATTTCCGCTGGGCCGGCGGGCGCTCTTTTGGAGAGCGCCCGCCGGCCCAGCGGAAATGTGAGAATGGCCGCCGCGGTCTTTTGACCGCGGTGCGGTCATTTGTCGGCGGGACTGTGGCGGGCGGCGGAGTCAGAATCAGCCCCATAGTAATGTGTTTTATATGTCCTGACAGTGAAATATTGCTAAATTCGTTTTTCACTGTTGCAAGGCCTGTCCCTCTCATAGGTTAACATGGGGGCTACCTTTAAATCGGATTAAAGTGTAGATTCCCTTTGGGAGCGGATGGACATGTGGAGTTTGGGGTCTCTAATCTCACAATTAAAAAATAAATCTTTTAGTAAAGTTGACACAAAGGGAGCTGGGGTGTAGCCTGCATTTCCTAATTAGCCATCTCTGCTAGGAGGGAGGGGTGGAGTGGTCACTCTCATCTGAAAGGACTGTGCCTGCCTCTGACAATGCAGACTCCAACCCCCTGGTGTGTGTCTGAGGCCTTGCCTGGGCAAGGCAGGATTTCACAAGTAGGTGTGAGTCCCCTTTGAAGAAAGGTGACTTCAAAGACTAAAATGGGTATAAGAAGGGCACCCAAATCTACAGACTTTAGGAACACTTCTGGAACCAAGAGGAACCTCTGCCTGGAGAAGAGCTGAATAGCTGAGGAAGAAGAGCTGAACTGCCTGTGACTGTGCTTTGTGGAGCTATCCTGCAGTTGCTGCTTCTGCCAGAGTAAGAGGGCAAAGACTGGACTTTGTGTGCCTTCCATCTTGAGAAGAAATCTCCAAGGGCTTGATCTAGAGCTTGCCTCCTGTTGTTTGAAGTCTCAGGGACAGCAAAGACTTCTCTCTGCCAGCACCTGGAGTCTCTGGAGAGACTCCTACTCTGCCCTGTGGTGCCCACCCAGGTCCTGGGACCCTGAAAGGAGAAGTTGGCAGCCTAAAGACTAGAAAATCGACTCACAGAGTGCAGTGCGGGGAAAAGATTGACGCAAATCCGATCTGCGGCTGAAAAAACGACGCACGGCAGGCTCCGCAGCTGAGAAACGACGCTCGCAGGAAACGCGACCGAAAAATCGACGCACAGAGCAGGAGAAACGACGCGCAGCATCGCTGACGGAGGCTGGGAGATCACAACCTGTGCTGCGGGATTTTCGGATCATCGTGCAGCTGGATTTGTGACTCAAGTACCACCGTGCAGAGTTATTTTTGATGCACACCTGCTCGTGCGGGGTTATTTTTGATGCACACCAGGTACATTTTCACTCTAGCAGCACTAGTGTGTTTTTAAAACTACTTAAAGACTCTTTTTGATTTTTAATTGATAACTTGACTTGTGTATGGTGGACTTTTGTCGTTTTGGTCTTGTTTTGTTTAGATAAATATTTCCTATTTTTCTAAACCTGTGTTGTGTCATTTTGTAGTGTTTTCATTAAGTTACTGTGTGTGTTGGTACAAATACTTTACACCTAGCACTCTGAAGTTAAGCCTACTGCTCTGCCAAGCTACCAAGGGGGTAAGCAGGGGTTAGCTGAGGGTGATTCTCTTTTACCCTGACTAGAGTGAGGGTCCTTGCTTGAACAGGGGGTAACATGACTGTCAACCAAAGACCCAATTTCTAACAGCGTCATTTTCTGGATGCGTGAAACCGCCTTGCGTTAATGAGATGCAAGGTAAGCGTTCCCGTCCAAAAAATGACTTAAACACCTGTGTGCCATATTTATCCAACCGTGCAAAAATGGCGAAGGGCTGGGAGGCAGAGCCGGAAAATGGCGCAAATCCCGATTTGTGCCAAAAATTAACGCTTGGGTCAGGGCAGGCGTTAAAATGGGGAAAACACACCAGTATCTAAGGAAAACCCACAGAAGCAACATCACAGCTCCAAAAGGAAGACATGGAGGTGCTATACATCCAGCATGCACGAAGACGCAGAGCACAGGAGCAACAGCAGCAGCTTCCACCACACCAACAGGGACCCCAAAGGCAACGCCAAAGACAGGAGAAGATATTCCAGACCAGGACAACCCTTCAGGGCCTCAGGGAACATGACATCATCCATAGGTACAGACTAAACTGGCAAGCCATACAGCAGCTGCTGCGCCACATTGAGCCACAGTTGGCACCCAGCTTGTAGACACCCCACATCATTCCAGAGACCAAGCTGCTAGCTGTCCTGCACATTTTGGCAAGTGGCTCTTTTCAAACCACTGGTGCCCTGGCTGCTGGGATTTCACAGCCCTTATTCTCTGCCTTCCTTCCCAAGGTACTGGATGCCATCATCTCCCTCACACCGCGCCACATCAGCTTCCCCAACACACAGCAGAAGCAGCAGAAGACCAAACAGGGCTTCTATCAAATCAATGGCTTCCCACATGTGCTTGGTGCCATTGACTGCACACATGTACAGATTGTGCCACCTGCTGCAATGGAGCATCTATACCGCAACAGGAAGCACACACACTCCAGCAATATGCAGGCCATTGTGGATCATCGGGGATTGATCACCAACATCATGGCAAAGTATCCTGGGAGTGTACATGATTCATTCATCTTCCGCCACAGCATCATCAATCAACACTTCCAGGATGGACGATATGGCAATGGCCTACTTGTTGGTAAGTAGAAAAACCTAGTTACATACACACAGCACAGCAACCCTGTAGGACACACAACACATACACCACTACATTGACACGTGGCCAGGAAGACACTGAGGTTGTGGCACTGGTAGTCATGCTTGATATCTTGACCCAATGGGATACACACCTATGGACAAATGACAGACGCAAATAACAACAGATGCCACTCCAGAGCCACAAGGGACCAATTTACAGCCACACAGTGACAATGACATGGCCTTAACTGGCAGTACAACTTGGAAGATTAATCTTCCAATATCAAATCAATGACACTCAATCACACACCTTTCCAAGCAATACGTACTGTGTAAGGGGTGTGTAATGTGTTTTGCTACAGGTCAAACACCATGAAACACATAGCATGATGATGCTGACTCTAATGAAGGGGACATGGAATCATTGAGGCAGTACCAACCTCTCACATGACTCCTGGGGTGACATTGCCCGCTAGCAATAAGGAAGTGGACTGTGCTATGAACACATATTGATGTGACACTAATGCAAAGTGCACACTGCTACACATACAGATTGAGACAATTACACATATACATAACAGATGTACAGGCACATGGACCTTCTGACACTTAAACCTTCACCCCCACAACCAAGTTAGCCAGCTTATCTGGAGCAGGTTAAGTGGTGTAGGTACACGTTTTCACATGAGCCAACTCAGTGAGGCCACAAAAATAGGTTTGCATAGAACTTGTCACACATAGGAATTTGTGCATTGTCAATTGTGAACACTTCAGTGCTGCCAACTTATGGAGATGTGTTGTACATTGTCATCTAGCCAAATAATAGGGCCTTACTGTTTCATTTCAGATGCAAATACATATGTCTAATTGGATGGGATGTTCAGCCCATATAGTGCAACCGTGTTACCACAGTGGAATTGATTGTGTGTGTGGAAGTATCATGTCACCTCCAGTGAAGGCACATGGACATTTCTTTCACATGACATAATGCATGGGAGATACACAATGAACTGCAAGCTAGTTTACAAATATACCGCTGATACCAGGTCAATCAGCCAAACACCAGTTTTGATAGTTAAACAACCAAATGCAGAAAGAACATCCTAGAAGCCTAGGATCCCACACAATAACACAAACACAGATGAGACACAGACGACACAAGAGAACAACTGCCATGCAAAGTGATAATCAAGGTGCAACCAACAACCAAATATTTACCCTCATTTTCTCTTTCAGCTGATCAGGGTTAAGGGATCCAGCCATGGATCATGACCCCATTAGCCAACCCAAGCACAGCAACAGAGCGTGCCTATAATGAGGCACATCGTAGGACACGCACCATAGTTGAGAGGACTTACGGCATCCTGAAGTCCAGATTCAGGTGCCTCAACATCACCGGAGGCAGCCTCCTATATTCACCTGAAATGGTCTGCAAGATCATTTTGACCTGTGCCATCCTGCACAACATTTGTGTAAGGAGGAACATTCCCCTCTATGAACCAGACCCAGAAAAGCCTGAAGAGGAGGAAGAGGAGGATGCTGTCGTGAAAATGAGGGGGACAATCCAAACACTGCTGCAGGATTGCATCGGAGACAACACATTGTACAGTGTGTATAGTCACCATCACCACTTTGTTATCATATGTCATTAAACACCTACCTTCATAACCCAATCATGCTCTGGGTAATTTTTATGCATCACATGATCCCTAGGAATCATAATCAGAATTTAGCCTCATGGAGCATTGCAGAAATACAGATTAGGATACTGAAAATCCACATCACATTTGATAGGTATGAGTGTACATCCAACATCACACACAGTGTAAATGACATGTATCCTGTCTATTTCACATGTGAAGGGCAATATCAGAGGACCACAGCTATGAGACACATCCATGTTACCAACATGGTCCATTGCAGCACATGACACACAACTAAGACACCATCAATCACAAGGAAAAAAAGTGTCTCATACATGAGGCAGTGGATGTGCTATTGCATTGGTAATAGGAAAGTATGACCAGACCCTTGATAGCAGTAAGTGTGACATCAGCTATCTCTGCAAGGAGCATGTGTGACAAGAAGTCCATCTAGCCTGAAAATGGATAGCACAAGTGCCCCAAGTATGACAAGCATTGCTCACAAAACATGCCCTGCGCAGTCCATCCCAGGTAATATGTCCTGCCACTGCCTTGTTTTAATTCTCTCCCCACACTTTTCTAGGGGGCCCTATAAATGGACTATATGTAGCCTTAAATTCCTCAGCTATACACACCCAGACTCCCATTCTGACTCCTGGGTGCTTCCCACTTCAGGATGTCATGCCATAGTCATCGTTCATCAGTCTGCATGGACTTCAGGTCAAATAATGCACTGCCTGGAGTCGGTAAGACCTGTAATCAGCTGTCCATTGCTTCCCATGTGAAAGTTCTACTTGGCCCTTTGAACTTGATTTTCAACTCCACAACTTGTGAGAGACTGAAGCTGCACACACCTGTGAGTACTACCATGCAGACCAGGCATTTGACTCTGCCCTGCCCTTGCTGCTGCCTGGAACTGCTTAGAAGCTGCCATTTTCTGAATCTCCTTGTTGTGCACTGGCGTACAAATCAATTGTGTACCAGAGCTCTTGGGGGATTGTGCAACAGTGCAGACCACAGCAGAAACAGTTTTTTGTTCCCACAGT
The DNA here is from genome assembly GCF_031143425.1 of Pleurodeles waltl. NCBI lineage: Eukaryota > Metazoa > Chordata > Amphibia > Caudata > Salamandridae > Pleurodeles > Pleurodeles waltl. The sequence goes on along the minus strand of NC_090440.1, from coordinate 1,541,056,679 downwards.
GTTGTTCCTGCTTGTTCCAGTCAGAGTCTGCTCACTGTGTATTTGCCTTGTTCATGTTTGTTCCTGACAGAGCATTCATCCTGTTAGCCAGACTGGTTCCAGTCTTTGCATTAACCATCGAGGTTCCCTGTGGCTACATTTGTCTCATAGTTGCTTTTTATGCCCTCTGTTTCCTCCTGGGGTATTGTGTCTGGTAGGTCTACTGGAGGGGGCTTTCTGCCCAGAGTGCTTCATCCTGCCAAGGACTGAGGTAGGGGATGCTGTTCTCCACTGGTTCTGGGGGGGGACTGGTGCCCAGAGTGCTTCATCCTGTGCAGGACAGATGGAGTGGATGCAGTTCTCCACTGGTTCTGGAGGGGGACTGGTGCCCAGAGTGCTTCATCCTGTGCAGGACATACGGAGTGGATGCAGTTCTCCACTGGTTCTGTGCCCAGAGTGCAGCACTCACCCCGTGACGGTCCCAGTTGTGTCACTGCCCCTGCCGCTAATGGGCTAGCAGTGCTCGGCTTGGCGGTCTTTGCCCTGTTCGCCGGTCCTTGCCCTGTCCAGCGGTGCTTGCCACGGCGGTCTTTGCCCTGTTCAGCGGTGCTTGAGTTGGCAGTTTCTGAACTGTTCAGCGGTGCTTGCCCTGTTCAGCGGTCCTTGCTATGGCGGTCTTTGCCCTGTTCAGCGGTGCTTGAGTTGGCAGTTTCGACCTGTTCAGCGGTGCTTGCCCTGTTCAGCTGTCCTTGCCATGGCGGTCTCTGACCTGTTCAGCGGTGCTTGCCCTGTTCAGCGGTCCTTGCCCTGGCGGTCCGCCATTGCCCAGCTGGGCTCTGGCTGGCGGTCCTTTATGGGTCAGCTGGGCTGTGGCTTGTGGGACCCTCCTGGTCAGCTGGGCTGTGGCTTGCGGGACCCTCCTGGGCAGCTGGGCTGTGGCTTGCGGGACCCTCCTGGGCAGCTGGGCTGTGGCTTGCGGGGCCCTCCTGGTCAGCTGGGCTGTGGCTGGACAGCGACGATGGGGCTGGTGGTGGCCTCCTGGACAGCGACAATGGGGCTGGCGGTGGCCTCCTGGACAGCGACGATGGGGCTGGCGGTGGCCTCCTGGACAGCGGGGATGATGGCGGTCTTCTCCGCCGTGCTGCTCCTCCCAGACTTTGCGGGTTTCTTCTGCCCCTTCCCCACCTTGGGAGGAGTCACAGCTGAGTCCACACACCCCCCGGGACCCCTGTGAGCAGCTTGGGTGGCTGGAGTCTTCCCCCTCTCCCGCTGGGCACTGTCCAACTTCTGGTGCTTCACGGGGGGGGGGACTGGCTGTGCTGTGACTCCGTGCCACACTGGCTGGCCTGGTGGCCGGTGCACTCCACATACCTGTAACGACAGGCACCACTGGTCCCGGAGATTTTTTTTCTGAGGTGCTAGTACGGGACCTATGAGTTGGACGGGGGGTGGTGGGAAATAGGTTAAGGGGGGACAGGAAAAGTTGTTTGGACAAACTGGGACGGGTAGCTAGAGGGGGTTTGGGAGTGGAGGAAGAGGTGGTGGTTGTAGGAGGTGGAACTTTTGTGGATTTGGGTGCAGGTGCATGCGCTGGAGGCTGTCGTGAGGTGGATGGCTGTTGGGTGGGTGTGTGCCTGCGTTTGTGTATCTTGGGAGTGGGCGTCACAGACACACTGGGAGAGGACACAGGGGACGTGTAAATGGTAGTGGGGTGGTGAGTGCACGTGAGCGGGGTGTGGTGGTGGGTGTGCTGGTGCGGGACGTAGTGGCTCTAGTGGTAGTGCATGCAGGTGTGAGTGTAGACGAGTCTGGGAGGGAGGAGGGAGACGTGGAGGAGGGGGACACAGTGGAGGCAGTGGATGTTGGTGTGTCTGTATGTGTGTGATGTTAGCATGAGTGCCTGTGGGATGTGTGGTGCTTATGTTTGCCTGAGCTTCCCTTGTGTGGTGAGGTGTGTGCAGGCTGGTCTGATGGTGTGCTTGGGATAGGCAGAGGTACAGGGGATTGGGTCTGGGTGGAGGAAGTTGGAGGGGGGAGACTAGACACAGGGACAATGGCTGCCATCAGTGCTGAGGCCAGAGTTTGAAGGGTTCGATGAAAGGCAGCCTGACCAGAATGAATGCCCTCCAGGAATGCATTTGTGTGTTGCAACTCCCTTTCTACACCCTGGATGGCATTCAAAATGGTACACTGCCCAACAGTGAGTGACCTGAGGAGGTCAATGGCCTCCTCACTGAGGGCAGCAGAGGTGACAGGGGCCGGTGCTGAGGTGCCTGGGGCGAAGGTGATGCCCACTCTCCTGGGTGAGCGGGCACGGGGCACACGCTGAGGGGCTGCTGGGAGGGTGGTGCTAGTAGGGGGGTGGCGGCTGTACCTGTTGAAGTGGGGGGCACAGATGTTGCCGCCACCACAAGGGAGCTCCCATCGGAGGACGAGTCTGTGTCGCTGGTTGCAGATCCTGTGACCGCCGTGGTGCTCCCCTCGCCCTCCGTCCCACTGGTGTATTCAGAATCCATAGTGTGGGCCTCCATGCCCATGTGGGATGAAGCTCCCTTGTGCTCCGGTACCACTGTACCTCCGCCTGATGATGCTAATGCACACAAGAACAGGGAGACCGCAAAAAAAAGGGGGGGGGACAGAAGAAAGAAAGGTTGAGTGCATGGCTTACCGCTACCATTGGCGGACAATACAGACACAGCAGCCCCCTGCACTATGTCGCGCTGTTGGGTTCTACAGTGCAATTCCTGGGAAATGGCATACAAGGCTATGGACGACATCTGCACACATAGATGACACAGGGGCATGAATAGCTGTACTTGGCACTCTACAGAGGTGGGGTGGGGGGCCACAGGGCCATGCCTTACGAATGGGCCTAGCCTACGGAACTCGCCCTGGCCTAGGGGAACCCACAGCCCTCCTCCCCCACCCAGACACCTTCACTGCGCGCAAAGTCAGCTGAATGATAGTGTACTCACCCCCTTGTGTCTGCTGTGATGCCCTCAAGCGCCCATCCAACTCAGGGTAGACCACCGTCAGGATCCGGAACATCAGGGGGGTCATGGTTCGACGGGCACCCCTCCCACGTTGGGAGGCCACCCCCAGCTGAGCCTCCGCCGTCTTCTTGCTCCAGCGGCGAATGTCCTCCCATCTCTTCCGGCAGTGGGTGCTCCGTCGGTGGTGGACCCCCAGGGTCCGGACGTCCTTGGTGATGGCACGCCAAATATCCTTCTTCTGGTGGGCGCTGACCTACATGAAATTGTCATGGGAAGAAGAGAAGTCATTACCAACTGCACCGTCAAAGTGAGTGGCCCACATCCCTACCCTGCCATGTGGCACATGCATTCACCGTCTTTCATGCACCCAGAACTCTGCCCCCTTCCTTCTTACAACCAGCCCTCTCTACACAGGCATAGCCCATACAACATGCTCCCTGTGTGCTTACCTGTTGGTCTGGAGGACCGTAGAGTAGCGTGTACTGGGGGAGGACCCCGTCGACAAGCTTCTCCAACTCCTCTGCAGTGAAGGCAGGGGCCCTTTCCCCAGACGCACGAGCCATTGTCTCTTCCAGACTGAGGTCACAGCAGCACTTGCAGTGTAGGTCCTCTCCTGTCGAAGATCAGGTATCGAGTGATTAAACAGTTAGAAAATGGCAGTCACGTCCGCGGCGGTCACGTCCGCGGCGGTGCGTACCGTCACCGCCGGCGTACATCGTCATTGGCTCCTGGGACACATAGGGTTCAATGTTAGCCAATGCAGCATTGCCCCGCGGTCTTCGACCGCCTACCGCGACGGTGTACAATGCCAGCGCAGTTACCTCACATCCCATTGTCCCACTTTAGAGGTCAGGCAGCCGCCATTTCAGGGGCCCACATGGCCTAATTACCAACTGCGTCACACATACCTAGGCCTACTCTCAACACACATACAGGCCAGATTTTGTGTATGATTGGTGTACTGTGTAGACTGTGGGTACATACCTCTGAGTTGTTTGACTCTGTGCTCGCTGTTGTCCTTCATAGGCACCGTCCTCTGGGACATGTGAGGAGATGGCGGAATCCTCCGGTGTACCAACCGCTGGTGGACCTGTCGACAATGGAGGAAGGAAATTTGATCATCACCTACAGGTTTGACCGTGCCACAATCCAGGAACTGTGTACCCAGTTGGAGCCAGACCTGATGTCAGCAATCCGCCATCCCACAGGAATCACCCCTCAAGTGCAGGTGCTATCAGTGCTCCATTTCCTTGCAAGTGGGTCTTTTCAAACAACAGTGGCCATGGCATCAGGGATGTCCCAGCCGATGTTTTCCAACGTGTCGTCCAGAGTGTTGTCTGCCCTGCTGAAACACATGCAGAGCTACATCGTTTTCCCTCAGGTGGAGGACTTGCCTACAGTGAAAGGTGACTTCTATGCCCTTGGACATATCCCCAACATCATAGGTGCCATTGATGGGACCCATGTGGCTTTGGTCCCCCCCGACAGGAGTGAACAGGTGTACAGGAACAGGAAAAGTTATCATTCCATGAATGTACAGATGGTATGTTTGGTAGACCAGTACATCTCCCATGTGAATGCCATGTTCCCTGGCTCCGTGCATGACGCATACATCATGCGGAATAGCAGCATCCCTTATGTGATGGGTCAACTACAGAGGCACCGGGTGTGGCTATTAGGGGACTCTGATTACCCCAACCTGTCATGGCTACTGACCCCAGTGAGGAATCCCAGGACCAGGGCAGAGGAACGCTACAATGAGGCCCATGGGCGGACTAGGAGGGTGATCGAACGCACCTTCGGCATCCTGAAGGCCAGGTTTAGGTGCCTCCATATGACAGGTGGATCCCTATTCTACTCACCAAAGAAGGTGTGTCAGATCATCGTGGCCTGCTGTATGCTTCATAGTTTGGCTTTGCGACAACAGGTGCCTTTTCTGCAGGAGGATGGTCCAGATGGCGGTGTTGTGGCAGCTGTGGAGCCTGTGGACAGTGATGAGGAGGAAGCAGAGGAAGAAGACATTGACAACAGGGACTCAGTCATCCAGCAATATTTCCAGTGACACACAGGTGAGAATACATTCCTGCCTACTACAAGTACTTTTCAACTTCTACCTCTATCCTGTCTGTTGTTTCCACCCAGTGTATGGTCACTGAGTTGTCACTTTCACTTACGGTTTCACAGGTGTGTGTTCCAACGTGTGTCATCTGCTTAGATTCCTCATGGACTTGAGCTGTGTGACATAGGTATGTTGACATTACTATTTCCTGGAAATGTTGTCACTGTAATTGCAAATACACTTTTTCAAAATCACAGACAGACTCCAGATCTTTTGGTGCTTTAGGTGTGTTTATTTACATACAAAATATTGGAGGGGGTTGTAAAATGGTGAGGGGTGATGGCGGAGGAGTGTCCATGGCAGAGTCCAGTCTATTTGTCTCATAGGTGCATTGCCCATATGGGCATCGGAAGTGGAGCTGGGGCAGTTCCAATATGGACAGGGTTACAAAGTGGGACAGTGGGTTGACAATCAGGGTGGTCTCATTTCTTGGCGGGGGTCTAGGCATCGTTCTCTGTCTTGTTCCTGGATCTCAGGGACCGTTTGCGGGGTGGTTCTCCGTCTGCAGGGGGTGGGGTGCTGGTGTGGTGGTCCTGTGGCGGTGCCTCCTGTCCACTTATGCCGGCGGAGGTGGTGGGCAGTTCATCATCCATGCTAGTGTCAGGGGCCCTTTGGAGTGCCACAGTGTCCCTCCTGGTGTTGAGTATTTCCTTCAGCACCCCTACGATGGTGCCCAGGGAGGAGCTGATGGTTCCGAGTTCCTCCCTGAACCCCAAATACTGTTCCTCCTGCATGCGCTGGGTCTCCTGAAACTTGGCCAGGACTGTTGCCATCGTCTCCTGGGAGTGGTGGTATGCTCCCATGATGGAGGAGAGGGCCTCGTGGAGAGTGGGTTCCCTTGGCCTGTCCATCCCCTGTCACACAGCAGCCCTCCCAGTTCCCCTGTGTTCCTGGGCCTCCGTCCCCTGGACCGTGTGCCCACTGCCACTGCCCCCAGGTCCCTGTTGTTGTTGGGGTGGTGGGTTATCCTGGGTTCCCTGTAGTGGTGAACACACAGCTGATTGACGTGTCCTGGGGATGGAGGTATGGGCCCGCTGGGTGGGTGCTGTGCTGGTGTTACCAGAGGGTGGAAGGTCTGTGGTGGCCTGTGCCTGTGTGAGGGGAACCGACTGTCCTGAGGCCCACGATGGTCTGGGCTGGTCATCTGGATCCAGTTGGACAGAGCTGCTGTCATCACTGTGGGCCTCTTCTGTGGGTGGGGTGGAGATGTCTGGACCCTCCTGTCTGGTAACATTGGGTAGTGGACGTGCAGGGGTGTAAAAGCATAATTATTGCATCTGTGTGTGTCATGGTGGGCAATGGGTGGGTGACCGTGTACCCCAGTGCTTGCATTCCTATGTGGGGACTTGTGTGATGGTGGTTTAGGGGGGTGTATGGGTATGTGCAGTGGGCATGCTTTAGTGATGGGTGTCCATGCGTTGGTGTTGCATGCAGGGCTTGGTGTTGGGATGGGTGGTTTGTGATATTAATACTTTTGTGAGGAGTTGGAGTGATAGGGGAGGGGGTGAGGGTGGGGATCTGTGACAGCATGCAGGTAGGGTGGGGGATATGGTAGTGAAAGGTTTGAATTACCAGAGTCCATTCCTCCACCGACTCCTGCGAGGCCCTCAGGATGCAGAATCGCCAAGACCTGCTCCTCCCATGTTGTTAGTTGTGGGGAGGAGGTGAGGGTCCGCCGCCAGGCCGCTGAACGGCCAGGTGGTGTCTTGAGACTACGGAACGCACCTTCCCCCGTAGGTCGTTCCACCTCTTCCTGATGTCGTCCCGATTTCTTGGGTGTTGTCCCACTGCGTTGACCCTGTCAACTATTCTTCGCCATAGCTCCATCTTCCTTGCAATTGAGGTGTGCTGTACCTGTGCTCCAAATAGCTGTGGCTCTACCCGGACGATTTCCTCCACCATGACCCTGAGCTCCTCCTCCGAGAACCTGAGGTGTCTTTGCTGTGCCATGGGGTGGTGTAGGTGATGTGTGGGGTGGTGTGTGTGGTGATAAGTGTGGTGATGTTTAGTGGTGTGTGGTGTTTTGTGCGAGGAAGTTGTGTGGGTTTTGGTGTTGTGTGCCTGTGGCTGCTAGTTTGTGGATGGTGGTGTCTCTCTCTGGCCTTCTCTTTGTAATATCTGTTGTAGGGTTTTGTGGGTGATGTGGGTGTGTGTTTTATATTGTAATGGGTGTGTGGGAGTGGTGTGTGTATGTGTATCAGGTGTGTGTATTTTGAATTGTCCAATGTGGCGGTGTTTTGTATGTGTGTGTGTATTTTGAGCACGGCCGTGGTACCGCCAATGGAATACCGCGGTTGAAAGACCGCCGCGTGGATTCGTGGGTCGTGATAGCGTGGGCGTATTTCTGTTGGTGTGACGGTGGAGGTTTTGTTTTCGTCAGTTTATCACTGACCTTTAGTGTGGCGGACTTGTGTGGGTGTCTGAATTTTGTCGGATTTCGAGATGTGGGTCATAATAGCTGTGGCGGAATTCCGCAGCCACGGCGGTATGTTGGCGGTCTTCTGCACAGCGGTAAGCGGCTTTTACCACCAATGTTGTAATGACCACCTATATCTATCCCAGCGAAAACTACACAAAATTTACATTACGAAATCAAAGCTTAGGACATAGCAGCACTTCAATAAAAAATGAGGAGGGAAAAAAGTCCCATAGGGAAAACTGAACATTCATAGAACTGTTGCACTCCGGGTACTCCTACCTACACTAGAGCACTGCTCACAGTGATCATGTGGGGATCCTACTATGACCATCCCCAACTAACTGCAAATTTAAGCTTTAGATACACATTGCAAATAAGTACTGTGATATAGCAAATACAATACTTCCGCTGGTTTCTGTTTTGAGGATTCTTTACTCCTTCATATGCTGCACAATTCCAATATTCTTGCACACAGAGATCAGCCATTGGGCCCTAGCTACTTTGTACTCTGTGCAAAAAAAAAAAAACACACATAATCTTCAGTTTTCTTAGGCAAGTCACAGGCTGGACAAGCTCGCTCCTGTTTTGGACCTACGCTAGCCCACTTTTGTGTAAGAGAGCATAGAGGGAGTGTCCCATGTATAAACTGCACATAGTTTCCTAGCCAGACTGAGTTCAATGACTTCCAAAACACTTATCTAACTTATAGGAGTCTTTAAACTGCAAGAATCTACTCAACAGTACTCCCTGTGGTGAACTAGATGATAGTGAGCCTAACTTGAAATCCTTGTAACTCAACTTAAGCTCGGATTTAGATAGCTGCTAGCAAGCCTCCTAAGGATTGTCCCAGAGCCTATCTTTCCCCATACTTCTCAGGGACTCCCTGATATGACGTATCAATGGGAGATTACCTGCACCCAGCATTTCAAGTATCTCTTCCAAGCCACGTCTATAAGAGATCAATTCTGGGCTTGCCCAAACTCTTCTCCAAAAAAGTAAGGGCCTAATGGCGATCCCCTCTGAAATGGGCCTAACCCCCCATATCTAGTTAGTCGTAATAGTACTAGCGGTGTACTGGCTGGAAGATCCAGCAACTGCCTCAGGAATCAATTCTCTGCCAGGACAAAGACATTGAAAATCTTGTGGCCCCAGAGCTCCACCCCATAAAACGCAGAGCCCATAAAATGCAGAGCCCATCAGGGAGACTTAAAAGATCCCAGGAACACCTTCAGTAACCTTCCAATGTGTTGCTCTAACTTTAGTCTGCAGTTTGTAATATGGACTGCCCAGTCCATCCTCTCATTTAAAGTAACTCCCAGGTATTCAAAAGTGTGAACTGGCTCAAGCAGACTCCCAGCTAATGTAGGGTTTAAACACGATGAGCGACAAGAATTAACAACCATATGTTTTGTTTTATCCACCTGTATTTCTAAGCCCTCTGGGCACAGAAGTCGCTAAAACCATCTAAAATCTTCGGTATGCCCATAGGTGACTTAAGTAGCGTGTTGTCCGCAAACATTAGTGCGGGGACTTTCTTATTGTTTAATCTAGGAGCATCATTGTCACAAAAATTCGGATTGGCAACACGGTTGTTGACAACCAAGGTAAATAATGTTGGTGCAAGCGCACAACCTTGCCTCACCACCTTATTAACTGGAAAGGGCTCAGTTACTTCCCCCAGCCTACCAAAATAGACCTGTGCAAAATTCTCCTCATGAAGTCTTTCCAACCATATCCGTTAATACTTGCCATAACGTTTTCTTGGATACTCGATCAATGATGGACCTTAGATCCACAAACACCAGGTACAATCTACCACCCTCAAGGAGAACAGTCTTCCAATAGAGAAGTTGCATCCTAAATACTTCATCAAAAGTGGACGTACCTTAGCGAAAAACAGCTTGCAATGGACTTACAATCTTATTAGCTTCAAGCCAATCCTTTACTCTTGCCAGGATAACTCTACAAAAGAGCTTTTGTGTCATATCAGTCAGGCTGACTGGCCTATAATTAGCTGGTAGCATGAGTCTATTTTATAAATGGAAATCAATTTGACTGTGGGATGGTCATCCCTTCATGATGGCATTAAAGAGGAGCATGAAATAAGGGATTAAATCTCAGTTTCAGCCAGAAAAAGATCCCCAGGGATTTTATCAAGGCCTGGTGCTTTATGGGGAACTATTTTTTAATGGCCATGCCTTCTTCCTGGATCATATTAGCTGGATAACCATCTTTATAGCTCACCAACTGTGTGCCTAGTTTAACCTGACTACTATTCTCCGGGGTGGGGACAAATGATCCTTCCAACCCATTATACAGACTTGCAAAATATGAATTCCAGCCATCAGCTGAGATAATATTACCTATAATAATGCTGCCCTCTGGACTCCTTGTAGTCACAATATTCCAGAAGGAGGCATGGTCGTTGTTCTTCGAAGCCCCAAGAAGAGCATTCTATCTGCCCTGGTCCCACTCCCTTTTGGTAGTGCTAACAATTTTTTTATAAGCAGCTCTTTTAGCTATTACCCAACCCCTATCTTGTGATGATTGATTTTATAAATGTATGTTTTGCTTCACTACAATCCTAATTAAACCATGAGGGAGGAATGCTTCCGATCCCCATTTTGTTGGTTTTCATGTAAAACATTTTTTTAAGATCACTAAATAATTGGGTGTGAACCTCACCAATCCTCTCCAATTAATCTGTAGCACAAAGTGGTGAGTTTAAATTGCAAAGATCTTATAAACTACTCCCTACCAACTGATAGAGAGATGTTAGTGACTCTTGTGTGCGTGCAACTGTGTTCGATTTAATACAGCGCCTACTAGTTGCCAACTAGAGCCTACCATCCAGATGATCCCAATGGTGGCTATAAATTCACAGCTTGGAAGATTTAAAGTCAAAACCAAAGCATTGTGATCACTGTCATGCCTAATTACTACTTCCATATCTGTGACAAAACACCAGAATCTGACTTCTTCTAATATATAATCAGACTGGTACTCTGGTTACGTTTAAAGGTGGGCCTCCCCGCCTTACCCAGCAAGGTTCTCCTATTGCAAGCATGGATGGATTGATTTAACGTTAGGGCGTTAATTTGTACAGCCAGTGGGGACCATCTCCTGATGGGGCATAGGGTTGAGTCTGAAATATTCCAGATCTTTTCCTCCACCTGAGACAGATCAATTAAACTCATATCTAGAGGCTCATACTGGCAATTGAAATCGCCACCAATGATTTTATAAGCTACTCCTTGTAAAGCTGCCATGTTGCGGTAAAGTTTATCGATGGTTGGTGATTCCTGTCCGTTACCTGTGGGTATTGAGTGTACATTGTAGACAAATACGTTTATGTTAAAGGGGAATGCACTTTTTACACAAAGAATGTCATCTAATGCTAAATCTACCCTATTCACAGTACACCCAAGATGTGAGCCCACCCATATGAAAAGTCCCCCCAAGGGTCTACCCCAACCACTTACTATTGCCTCTTTACTATAGACTCAAACACCAGGACTTTGCACTTTCTCAGTTAACTAGGACTCTTGGAAAAGGAATATATCAACTTGATCAATGAAACAGGCCTAATCTAAACAATAAAGTTTTGATCCTAGGCCAGCCACGCTCCAAGAGATCACTCTTACTTCCAAGTTGGATCGTGCTACTCCCAACATCCCTTTGCTTACCCCTCAATTGTGTTCCACTTCCTGGGTACTTTACTCCAAGAAGGGAGTCCAGGCTTCTAAGACTTCACTGCTACCGATAGTGTTAGCTTGAACTATTCCAGCTTCTTCAGAGGTGATGAGAGATGCAACTAAGCTGCCCCTCCCACTATCCAATAGCCCATCTTGTTGGCCTATAGAGCAGGCCTACCATAGTGCTGACTTTGTACCCACGCTGCTACTGAGTTGGAGTTAAGCCTTCCCCTAGGTAGGGGGTTAATGTGTCCTAACTCCCACATTCTGGGCCTTGTGTCTTCCCTCAAGTCCACCATCCTCCATACATATACTCTGGGCAACATTTTTATCAATTAGTCAATCAGCTCCCTCCAAGATATCAAACCGATTGCACACCGGAGTACTATACACCCCATTGTGTCTCTGATAACCATTCCCCTGAGACACCACAGAGGGGCGGGCTGAAAAAGAAATCTGTCTACCCCTTCTAGCATACCTAGAGGATTTGTAAAAATATAGGGTAGCAAGATAATATCCATAACCCGCCTCTGCCTAGGCCCATCATAAAGTATAAGTCTTCGAATCAGGCTGGGATCTCTAAAATTAATAATAACACAATCACCAGGGCAATAAATTTGTCCCTTCCCAATCCATCATACTCTATGTGTGAGGATTATGTTTTGCGCCAATGAGGCCAGAACACTTAAATTTTTCATAAGCCAGTGGAGGCATTTGTTGGTCAGCTCCTCCTGCATTTCCCTTTGACCCTCATGTAGGTCCAGGTCGCCGGACAGTATTGCTACATATGGACAGGTCGCTGGTGGTAGGTCAATAACAGGGAGTTTGTGGCTAATGACAATACCCTCTAACACCAAACACCTATATTGATTGTCCTCCGGCCTTAAACTTTCATGTTGCTGGTTCTCAATCAAAGATTGGCCAAAGGACGATTGGTTGGGTCTACATATTGTAGGTGCAATATTTAGGAGGGATGGTGGGCAAAGTTACCAAAACAGAACCTATCAGTTCACAACATTGGGTAGTTCATTCACATGCATAGCAGATTTATGTGGAACAAAATCATCACCTCCTCTGTCGTTGTAATTGTGCTGACTTAAAGACCATGCACACTTGCTCCAGTTTAGCAAGCCGAGCCATCAGTGGTGCTAGTTCCATAGTCACTATAAATCTCACATTCTCAGTGATATCCGTCACAATCTTGGCTATCCAAACTAGCTGAATACCAGAGCCTTCTTCCATGTGACCAATTGGTGGAACCATTGGGCTAACTTGCACAGGGTAGGTTAGAGATATTTTAGACTTTGCCCCTGCCTTTTTTTCGTTATTCCGTATCACCATTCGCTTTTACCTACCAACATGTGTGGGTTCCACTCTTCTTGTTGAGGGTGAACATGCACCACTTGCGAAGTCGGAGACAGACACACAAGACTCAATATCCCCAGTAGGCACCTCTTCATCACCCACTGCCTCGCTTGGGACTGCTGCATAGCCAGAGGAACTTAATGCTGAGGTCGATAGTGGTCCTAGGTCAATGGGAAGGTGCCTCTCTGACAGTTTTATTTCCATTGCCGCTACCCCAAATTCCCTCTGCAGCATTCTGTCAATTGAGGATGGTTTCAGATGGATGATAACAAAATGTGGCCCTCCTGCACATTTCCACTTTCCCATTTAGCCTGTTACAACACACACTAGGTGCCGTATTTATACTTTTTTCTTCGCCGCATTTGTGTCATTTTTTTATGCAAAAGCAGCGCAAACTTACAAAATATAATTGTATTTTGTACGTTTGCACCTCTTTTGTGTCCAACAGTGACGCAAATGCGGCACAAAAAAAGTATAAATATGGGCCTAAGTTGCTGCAAAATTTAAGAAACGTAAACTTAGTAGGACCAACCTGGCCCCTTACTCTTGAAATGTTCGGCCTGGGTCACGATGGAATGTGTTGGATTACCATAAACACCACATCAAGCCTCCTTCAAACATACAGTGAGCAGTGGAAGTTCTGAAAATACTCACCTGTAGTCTCAATTGGAACATTAGAGGGGGGCTCAGCCAAGCCTCATGCGGTCGCTGATGGGTGCTGGACGGGCCTGCCCTTGGCCCGGGCATTGCCCGTGTGCCACCCGCATGTGCGCCACACTGTGGGAGTCAGCAGTGTACTAAATAGCTCTGGGAGGGGGGGTGGCTGCTCCTGCCCCATCTCGCGTTGGTGCCACAGAGCCCACTACACTACTACTGGATCTGCTCCCTGGTTATTCTTTTAAACAAAAACCAATATCATCTGGTATTCCAGCGTTATGATGAATATTTGGAAGCCTTTTTTATCAGGGGCAATGGGGGGGAGCGGATTTGCCCCATCTTGGGGAGTTGTAAGGAGTAGCAGAGAAACTAAGTGATGTGACGTCATCGAGTCAGGATGCGGGAAATGGCCTATATGAAGTTATTACTTAAGAGAAGCAAGACTGGACAGAAAGGTAAAGGGTTTGTGGTACGGGTGAGAAATTTAGGGGGTAAAAGGTTGTGCCTGGCATGGTAGTTGTGTAGATACTTGTGCATCATGGGGTTGGAAGTAGGGGCAGTGTTTTGCCATAGTGACTGGTGGAGAGTGGTGGCACGACAGGAGTTGGCGGTAGTGAGGAGATTCTTGCAGTTGTCAGGATATCAGGGTAAGGTCTAAGGGACCCACTCGTTCCGGACTGGCGAAGTGACAGATGGCTTCAGATTGGAGATGAATGATAGTAGCCCAAAAGGATTGGGGAAATGAAAAAAAGTGATTGTATGTGGAGCTATGTTCAGATAGGGTTGGGAGAGGAGTAAAAGGAAGTAAGGGCCAGATGTAGGAAATTAATTTTGAATTCCTAAATTGTCCAAATTGCTATTTTGGGCCATTTCAAATGCAAAACCCCCTTTCCATATGTACAAAGACAATTTGGTAGCTCTAAATTTCAATTTCGTCAGTTTGTTATTCACTGTTTTTGCAATTCTAAGTATGGACTTGCAAATAAGAATTTCCAAATTGCAGATCGCAAATTGAATGTGTGAAGTATTTCCTACTTGTGGCTTGTCTCAAAATGCTGTTTAAGAAATGAAATTACCACCAACTCAAATCAGGTGTTACTCAGGTGCAACCTATATAAAGTGGTCAAAAATGGATCGGGCACTTTCACAATGGTGGCTTTGTATGTTCTGACGAAAAGGATGAGGATTTTGGCTGCTATGCAGAGAAGGAGACAGGAGAGGATTTTTAGGGTTTGAGTAACCTTTTTTGATCAAACTGAGGAGGAGTTATTTGGTAAGTACAGGCTTTGTGGTCAGGGCATTACGGATTTAATAGCTGAATTACACCCATGGCCACAGATTTCAACAGACAGAAGCAATAGTATTCCACTGCATTTGCAGGTACAGTGCTGCCTACCCCGTTTAGCTTCGGAGCATGACCAGGACGTGATAGCGGTAGCAGGGTGAGTATCCCAAAGTGCATTGTTGCATTGTTTCCATGGGTTTCTTGATATTATGATAACCCAAATAAACAATTGCATTTATTTATATACATCTCAGCAGGACAAACATTCCAAACTTTTATTTTATTGTCTAGCAGATTTTCCAAATGTTATAGGATGTATTGATGGTACACATATCTGTCCACTAACTAACAAATTCATTTATTTATAGAATCTGCAAAAAAGGTCACTCTATCAATAATATTCAGGTTGTATGTGATGCCTCCTGTGAAATAGCATACTGTGTTGCCCGATTTCCAGGCAGCACACGAGTCGTATAAGTTCTGCCACAGCGGGATCTATAAAAGGGTGTTTCAAGGTGAGTTTGGCAACAGTTTTCTGCTTGGTAAGCCTATATAAATTATTTAAACAGTCACTTAACCATCCAAAGTAAATACCCATACTAATGTAAGCTTCCTTTACTTTTTAGGAGACAGTACATATGCATTACAGCCCTGAATCTTAATACCGTATGTAAAACCAAGTACATGGAGCGAGCAGAGATGCAACCCTGCTCACAGAACTACACACTGTTATTGAGAGGATCTATGGAATACTATAGAACACAAGAGTGGTGGGGCCCTCCAATGCTGTTTGAATATATTTGGCGAACTCATAGCCATGTGTGCAATGCTGTATAATCTTGTTATGAGGAGGGGCTCTCCACAATTTGGAAATTGATTCAGGATCAGATTGTGAAGAAGGAATACCACAAATACACCAACAGAATCACTTTCGTGCTGCTGACAGTACAGCACATCATACAGAGATTACAAACAATTATTTGTAAAGTAAATCAAAGAAAACCGTATGCTATTAAACTCCAAAGAAGCTTTTTATTAGGCAAGCATCATATTGTAATTTTGTATCAAAGCAAAAAAATGTATCCGGACCAATTCATCCTATACAGTTTTCTATTTAGCAAAGTGAAAGTCTTAAGTAAGCAGCACATGAAAAAAAACAACAACCACATTAGTGCTTTCGATTTGCACCTCTTTTTGTCAGCAGTATCACTAACATCTGTACTATATGTATGTCCGCATGTGTACCTAAGGTTGGAGACATCAGGCACTGAGAATATACTTAGGCTTGATACCTCTTCACTCTCACGTACCCCTAAATCAGCAGGCCCAGATATAGTACTAGTTTGCATATTTTGCAAGGCAGAAAGCCATGTGCCAGACCACTACAGAAGTGACCCACCTCAGTTTGCATATGTGTAGAGTGCCTGGATGACGTGGTAGTAGCCTGAGCCAGACAGTTAATTGATCTGCTCAGCATATCAAACTACAACTGTTGGTGATGCCTACCCCTTTGGATTTTATCATATAGTGTTGTTGTATTGTTTATGTGAGTCTCTTTAATTAAGGGTTTCCCGGTGTCCATCCGGTGCACCCACAACATGGGCAAATGTTGGGTGTTGTGGTGGAAGCCCCAAGGCCCCCACCTCCCATGCCGGTGCCCCTGCCAGCACCCTGGCAGGAGCAGGCAATGTTATTTAAAGTGGGTGCCCCAGTGCCTACCTAGGGCACCCACAACTGCCAAAATTGATGGGGGCTGTAGGGTAGCCCCAAGGTCCCAGCGGCCACTGAGGGCTCCCCAGCTGGCACCTATACTAAGTGGAGCAAGCACTGGTAATTTATTTAAAGTGGGTGCCCACATGGAACACCTAACTGCCATAATTGTTGCTGCCACTGAGGGCTCCCCAGCTGGCACCTATACTAAGTGGAGCAAGCACTGGTAATTTATTTAAAGTGGGTGCCCACATGGAACACCTAACTGCCATAATTGTTGCTGATCACGGGGGAAGGTCCAAGTCCCCTGCAGCATCTCCCAGCTCTCCAACTGGCACCTATACCAGGTGTTGGCAGGAGCCAGCAATTTGTTTTTAAGTGGATGCCTGAGTGCCTGGGAACAGCACCTACAACTGCCAAGAATTTGGGGGACTACAGGAAGAGCCCCAAAGCCGTTACAGCCAATGCCAGCCAGCTCTCATTCTATGTGCAGGTAAGAGCTGGCTGTTCCTTTGCTACAGGGCGAGTGGGAGCAGCATTTCTCTCTGCCCCCACATGGGCAGGAGCACAGTTGTCCTACCTGCCCAGGGCAGTGCAGACAGGGAATGCCCTGCACTCTCCATGGCAGAGAACAGCATTGTATTGGGGCCTGGGGTCCCCGGGACACTGTTGACCTCTGGCCTAAGTGGATAAGGTTTGCTGGGCAGGTGAACAGCCCCTGCTAGATGGATCACCCCACAACTTCCCAGTAAGGTGCTCAGGTGGATGAACACTTTTTGGAAAGTTTTGTGAATATCCGTCAAATGGTGCCACAGTTATTAGCAACCCAAATAAATGATTTTACCACGGCAGTGTTGTACTAACAATAACTACCCAGTGTCAAACAGCCAATCTGTAATTATAGTTAGATTTTCCTAGTGATAGGAATTCCTCTGATTTGTGATCGCTAATAACTTTGCGCCTATTTGACAAACCTCAACTAAACTTTGCAGGCCTATTCCTTTTTCTACATAGGCAGGCAATGTAAAGTTCTGTGGAGAGTTTTCCAGGGGGTGCAAAGAAAAGAGGGGTGTCCCAAAATGCATTTTGGCACCAACCAATGCAGTTTCCATAGACTTTGAACTCACGCGTAGTGCAAAAACGAATTTCAATGAAATTTGACAGGTATATAGATTATGGTGTGCAGGTGATCCTTTTCCATAGGACAGGTAAGTAGGGTGAGTATTTTCAAATTATAAGACATGTAAACTTAGTGATATCTGTTGTTGTGGTAGTTTGTGAAATATCGCAGTATTTCGCTAAAGTACTGTGGTATATAGTGATGACAAGCTATTATGTGATTTGCTAATGACTGCCTTTTCAAAAGTGACAGGCAGCCATGTTGTCTTCAATACACTTTGGCTGTGTTCTACATTCCATCCTTAGATATAGGTAAGTATTAGGTTTTATATTCTTCATTACCTATTATCACTTTATTAAAGGTAGGGAAATTATTTATGCGTTTCTATATTTATTTATTCATTTAGCTAGTCATTTATTTATGACATTTATAAAGCGCAACTGCTACCAACTCTGGTATCCTGGTGCTGAGGACAAAAAACAAGTACTGATTCTGCAGGCATATGAGCAAATAAGATGAGTTTAAAGGAAAAGCCAGGTCTTCAAGGCTTTCCTAAACTGTAATGAGTCCGAAGACGTTCTGAGGGTCAGAAGCATTTTTTTCCATAATTGACCCACCTTAGTTGTGAAGGCCCGGCCACCTGAATGCACTTTCCGGAACCTATTAATACAGACAAGGTTTCCCGAACTTCAGTGAAGGGCTCTTACGTGAGTGTAACCTCTCAGTCTATCTCATAGCTGTATCTCATGCTTTAAAAATAATCCTCTGCCTCACTGGAAGCCAGTGCAAGTCCTTCAAGGCCTCAGTCGCGAAGGATCTCGAGGGTCTATTTAGTGCAAGTTTGGCTGCTGCTACTTGGACTCTGAGTATTCTATTAACTAAATAGTCAGGGGCTCTGAGCAAATTAGTATTACAGTAGTGCAGTCTACTTAGTATCACACTTCTGACCTCAAGAGACTTAGCTTGGGTGGGTGTAGAGGTAGCAGCTTCCCAAGGCCCTGTAGAAATGCAAAGCAAATGCCAGCAGGTTTCATAACCTGCTTTTCCATGGACAGGTTATCATCATGGACTGCTTGCTGAGCAGCACAAAAATTCAGTTCTGTCCCCGTTGAGCTTAAGGGAGTTAAGGAACATCCATTTAGCAGTATCTGACATACAGTTGTGAAAGTCTGCCTCTACATCTGGCTGACTATTACTAAGAGACAGAACCCACTGTGTGTCATCTGCATAATTGACCACCCGAATAATGTGCACTATTATGAGGGAAATAGGTGGACTGGACTTATCGCCAAGTCCTGAGGTACCCCCTGTATCAACTATTTTAACCCGAATCGATAGGGGAGCAAAGCAACCATCTGACAATGATCGGAGAGATAGGATTCCAGCCACTTAAGTTCTACATCACCAACTCCAATTGAGGCTAATCTGGCTAAGAGAGTATAATAATTGACAGTGTCAAATGCAGCATGAGCTAGAATGTCAACTGTCCACCGTCATCCTTAGCTCATCCATAGTCACTAGAAGCTCAGACGCAGTTCCTTGTCCAGGTCTGAAGCCAAATTGTTCATCCTCCGATAAAGAGGAGGCTTCCAGTAACTGAGACAAACTGCTCACAAAGTGCTCCAGCACTTTCACCGGGAAAGGGAGTAGCGAGATATGTGCATAGTTGCTTAAGACCGATGGATCTGCTGAGGGTATTTTAGAAAGGGGGGAGGGGTGACAACTGCCTTTTTTCACATATATGGTACATATTTAAAAAAAACTGCATGAGTACCACAGTTCTTCCTAGGAAGTTCTGCAATAGTAAAAAAAAAATGTAAAAAATAAATAATTACAAAATTCAAAATATACTGTACTACACTACATGAATATAGTGTGCTACAGTTAATTTCAACTTTTTACATGTGTAATTCTTTACAAAGACGTCTACAGAGTACCACAGTAATACCTAAAAATGACTGCACAACTTAATTTTTTTTTTAAAAACATGCTTCACTGTATACTGCTGTAAAAACATATGGGAAAACATAAATACATTTTTCTACTTATTAACACTTTAATAAAGTGGTAATAGGTAGGGAACAACAATAAACTCTACTACTTACCGATATCTAAGAGTGTAATCCACAATGCAGAAAAACTATAATAACAACTACCTGGATGGATTTTATGGTTTGTTTCACATTTGTATTAGAAAAAACATTCAAATTCAATTAAAAAAACAAAGGGATAAACCCTTGTTATAGTTAGGAAAACGTTTATTATTCTTTCCAAACAAACCAAACTTAAACTACACAAATATTACAAATGCTAAGGCTATAGGCACCTTACAGTTTTAATTTACACAGCAGCTTTAAATTACTGTCTTTATGTATCCTTTCTAAACACACAAAACTTAAACTGCACACATGTTTTAAATACTAAACGTATATCTTCAGATTACTATTGACGAGGAACTTAGCATATAATTGAATAAAAGTTAAGTATTGAGGATAGCCCCAACATGCTGTTAATGTACTTTGGAGTGCGGTTTGCTTAGTTCCATTAGAGGGGGATCTATATTGGACCTTAGCCCAGAGTACTGCCTTTTAACTCTGTCTTGTCTTGTGTTTGTGCTTTTACAGGAGGAAATGAAGAGACTCCATCAGTTGCTCTGGAGTCCTTGGAGGGGTTCCCCTACCCTTTATTCGAGTGCACTTGGTTCTGCACCTTCTTCAGATAAGACTTTGCTTTTTCTATTCACAGTTCTCCTGGTTGGGGAGTCAAGTGGGCACTTGGGGGGGGAGGGGTAATCAATCTGTGTTTTACAATCAATCAGGTTAAGTCAGTTGGAATTCCTGGTATAGGATCCTAGTACATGTATTATGTTAACTGATGTGTATCTATGACACTTATCCATTGCAGTTCCCTCTCCTTTGAATACAACTGGCACCTAAGTGAGCAGGGCGAGCAAGTGTGGACTTACATGAGGTTTGCTCAATTGGGCATGGTTGCACATGACCCTTTATAGATAATTTTTCTGCAACATTTGCAAAGGGGTATCCTCCAGCTACAGATATTGAGCAACCATGTTCAGGTTCCCCCACATATCCTTGCAGCAAAATATGTGGGTGTTTACTATGTTGTTTTTCTTTTTGTATTTTACATGCCGCACTATGTAATGCAGTTCATTTCTACATGTTGCTCTTGAAGTAAGGTCTGGGATGCCTGGCTGAGCAGCACCACTTTCCACAGAATTATCTGCATATTGGGATATGACCATTAAGCATTGCCACTGGGGGCAAGTATGCTTTGGCTCTGGGTTATTTGTTTTGAAAGTACAAGATTGCTTCATTATATAAGGATGTTTCTGCATTGTCAACCAGTATTGTGTGGGCTTGTGGCATTATTATTTGTTATTCTTAAGGTGCTGCCATATCATGTATTTTGTTCACTCCAATATGGCCCCCACACTAGAGGTGTTTGGTTCACATGAGTATGTCCTTCTTCGTTTTCAATGTCCTTATATTCACTGTATACATATTCAATCAATAAGTGATGAAGGATGCGCTGACGTCCAAAACGTGTCTGCGTTTGGAGTATATTCTATTACTACAACCTTCTGGGTGATATGGTGGGTGATATGGTGGGCGGAACATTGACTTCCGCCTGGCTGTGGGTGGCTACTGCCGTGGTGGCTGTGGTATCTGCCCGGGCAGTCGGTGTGGTAAAGTGACTTTCTATCTGAGTTCTCACCGCCATAGTCATAATTTGGCGGTAGTTACCACCAGCATGTTGGCGGTATTACCGCCACTTTATCACCAACTGCCAGGGTTGTAATGAGGGCCATGATTTTGTAAAAATGTAATCCTCTGTGTTTCATAGTGTTATGACAATAGGCTAAGCTGTGAGCTTACTTCTAGTTGCAAAGTCCAATATGCAGTAAATATTCTATTACTACAACCTTCTGGGTGATCATGCATTCTTTCGGTGTTTGACTGTGATTATTTCCACAGGCGTGCTCCCCGGCATGCGCTCCACCCCCCTTCAGTATTGGGTCCCTGCCGGAGTGTATATATTGAGTCCTTGCCGGAGTGTGTGTATATATATATATATATATATATATATATATATATATATATATATATATATATATATATATATATATACATATATATATATATATATATATGTATATATATATATAATAGCCAACCTGGAATGAATAGAAGCAACCTCTGATATGTGCTTCACCCTTCTTATGAGCTCTTGAGAGAGGTATAGCTTTGTCCAGACACAAGGGAGCATCCAGTATAAGTAAAATCTATACCCTTTTAGGCTCAGAGTGTTGCATAAATTGTGCAAGAAAGGGGGCAAGGAACTCTGCGTAGTTCCCAGGTTTAGGTGGAGAGCAGATCCTATACAGAGCATCTTACAACACTAGTGACACTCTGAATCTGCTCACCTGAAATGTCTGTTTTTCTAGCAAAGTTTTTATGCATGGGATTAGCACAGTGCCACCCACACTGAGCTAAAAAGTGACAAAGTATTTTCAAATTTTTACAGCAAAGTCTTTAAGCATAGAATTAGCTAGTGACATCTATGCTGAGCTGAAAAATGACAAAAGTATTTTACCACTCCAGGCACAGTATTACAGCTTTGGATTCGTAAAATACCATCCAAGCCAACATAAAATAAATAAAATAAGTCCAAATACCGTTTCAGGCCTAGAGTGCTACATCAATTATTTTGAAAATTAGGTAAGTAACTCTGGGTAGTCCCAAGTGAACATATGTAGGGCACCCCTGCACCACAGGGGCTGCAGGGTCCTGCATTAAAACCCTGTTACTGAGGGAAGCAAAAATAGTTGTACATAAAATTCTCTCCTCAGGTGACCTTTGTCAATCGGTGGTCTGAAATATTGTTTCCAGGTGTAACATATAGCTTGTTTCAACGCTTGCTTAACCACCACTTAAGGATAGGACCCATGTACATATTGCAGGCCCATCCAGTCCCTGCTGCACATGATTCAGCTCAATTTGAGGGCCCCAGTGCTTCATGGGACCCACATTTGGCCTATGCTCAATGAATATCTGTGAGATACGGGAGACTCAGGGGCCCTTTTCACATTCTGCTGGGGTATCATTTTGTGTTATACCACAGGTAAGACCTAGCAATTACCTGTGTAGTTAGAATTTCTACAGAATGTAGTGAGTCTGTTATAAAAGTGCATTTACATCTTAACCAGAGAATCTGCCTGTTATAAATGCGGTCTCTGGTTGGCAGTCAGTTTGCACTCTGTCCAAGCAGGGACCCTCAATCTGGTCAGGGCAATGGAGGTACACACTCAGATAGCTCCTGCTCACCCCCTTGGTAGTTTGGCACAAGAAGTCAGGCTTATCTCAAAGGCAATGTGTAAAGTATTTGTACCATCACACACAGTAATACAGTGAAAACACTACAAAATGTACAGCACACCAGCTTAGAAAAATAGGGAACATTTATCTAAATCAAACAAGACCAAAATGCCAAAAATCCTACATACACAAGTCAAGATATGAATTTTCAAAAGAATAAGGGTCTTACTCATAGAAAATAATGGAAACATTGACTTTACATAAAGTACCTAGTTTGCGTCACAAATAAAGCCGCACAGGCGAGCATGCATCGGAAAAGTCAGCAATGCATCGATTCCTTACCAACAAGTGAGACCTGCGGCATTTTCTTCTCCGGTCAGGTGACGAGGCATGGTTTTTCTCTCCCGCAAGAGAGAGATGCGTTTATTTCCACATGGGCACCTCGTGTCCGAGCAGGCTTGCATTGATTATTGACACCCAGCGATGAAGCCAAAAAAATCCAAAGGCACGGTGACAGAAAACTGCACTGCATGAGGTTTGCATCTTTATTAGCAGCTGCAAGTGGGTGTTGCATCGTTTCGATGTGTCGATCTTTCAGCTGTGATGCAGGTGGAGCGTCGCTTTTAGCCGCAAAGCAGTGGTGTGTTGTTTTTCAGCTGTGTTGCAGGTGATGCGTCGAAATTTTCACTGCATGATGTTCTAGGAGTGGATTTCAGTCCTTGTTCTGCCAACATCACCTCTCAAGGGCTCAGGGACTGGATAGGGCACCACTTGGCAGGGCAGGAGTCTCAGCAGAGAGTCCAGGTGCTGGCAGAGGAAGTCTTTTATGGCCCTGAGTGTTCAAAACAGGAGGCAAGCTCAGTGCAAGCCCTTGGAAATTCTTCACAAGCAGGAATGTACCACAAAGTTCAGTCTTTGTCCTCTTTCAGGCAGAAGCAGCAACTGCAGGCCAAACCAGCAAAGCACAGTCACAGGCAAAGGGGTAGTACTCCTCCTCCAACTCTTCAGCTCTTCTCCTTGGCAGAGGTTCCTCTTGGTTCCAGAAGTGATCTAAAAATCTGGGGGTTTGGGTCCACTATTTATACCCCTTTCTGCCTTTGAAGAAGGCAAACTTCAAAGGAAAGTCTCTGTTGTTCACAATATACGGCCTTGCCCAGGCCTGGCCCCAGACACACACCAGGCGGTCGGAGACTGCATTGTGTGAGGGCAGGCACAGCCCATTTAGGTGTAAGTGACCACTCCTCCGTGCACTCTAGCTCAAATGGTTCGTCAGGGTATGCAGGCCACACCACAGCTCCCTTTGTGTCACTGTCTACAGGGGATTCACAAACAGCGCAATGGTCAGTCTGACCCAGACAGGGAATACACAAGCAAGCAGCAACAGAATGGTTTAAGCAAGACAATGCCTATTTTCTAAAAGTGGCATTTTCAAACTAACAATCTAAAAACATAATCACAGGAGCACTTGGACTTTAGCACTGGTCAGCAGTGGTAAGTGCCCTGAGTGTCAAAAACAGAGTCCAGCACACAGTCAAAACTTGGGAAGCAGTGGCAAAAAAGACAGGGGAGACTATGCCAAAGATGTCAGGTCTAACACTGCCTAAATGGAAGAATTTCTTTTTGACATTGAGGATGCCTATTCTACAAATGCTGCTCCGTATTTGTCAGGGGGTTTTCCCTGCAGCTCTGATACTAATGCACATGTTTAATCAAGATGTCAAAAAGTGTACTTTGATTGTCGAAACAAGGGATTAAATTATATATTTGGATTCACTTCCTAGGACTATTCTAAAATCTCTGTAGGCCTTTTCTACATCACCTTCCCAGACAAAAAATATATCTTCTGTAAATATAGATTAGTACCTCAGGTTATCTATCTGTCTATCTGTCTGCCTGTCTATCTATCAGAAATTGGTCTGTTGGCTGCGTGGGGTGTGAGACCTGGTGAGGTAACAACCACAATTGATGTCAGGGAAAGGAACAAGAAAACCCCAAACTAACCGGTTTTTATCCTCTGATAGCTTGGCACAGAGCAGTCAGGCTGCACTTGGTGGAAATGTGTAAAGTACTTGGCAACACTTCAAACAGTAAAAACCCCACACAAATAGCATTACCAGGTTATAAATAGAGCTCAATTTAATAAATAAAACACAACTAAAACAACAATAATCCAAAGAGAGAAACTGAGTTATTATTTAAAAAAAAAAAAAGTGTAAAACAGCACTTAGAAGCAAGAAAAGCCAACTGGGGGTGTTGCACCGGACCGGGACAAAGTCAAAAGTTCAGGCCAACGGCGATGGAGAGTGGGCCAGCTACAGGGACCCAGAAGGCCCTCTAAAGCAGATCCTGTTGTGGTGCATTGTGTGGGGCCGAAACAAAGATGTGTTGCACAGCCGGGGTGAGGCGTCGGTTCTGAGATGCGGCAAGGGTGTGGTGTGAGATCCTGATGCATAGAGAATTCTGTCGATGGGGCTTGTGATGCAAACACCAGTGTCGAGGAGGCGTGGCATAGTCAATAAGACTCATTAGTTCTGATCCACGCAGTGGCCATGATGCGGAGGTTTATCATCATCGTCGAGGCTGCAGTCGATGAGTGATGTGAGGAGATTGTGCCGGGGAAAACATAGTGCCATGGATGTTCCGCAGGCGATGAGCTTATAATGATGTCTCCAATATCTCTCAGAGCGTCCACCCTTTTCCCTTTGATAGTGTCCAACTGACTATTTTTTTTTTGTGCTGAAAGGCATGAGGGTCTCTGTATCATTTCTCTGTCACCCAGAGACACTAGGTAACCTCTACTGTGTCCTCAACACTATCTGAAACAATTTCTTCCCCAAGTGCTACACTAGCCAGCCCCAGTGACAGCCCACTGTAGGAGGCTGGCCTAGCTTGTAGTGGGTACCAGAGGTACTTACACCTTGTGCCAGGTCCAGTTATCCCTTATTAGTGTAGAAGAGGTGTTTCGAGCAGCTTAGGCTGATAGAAGGTAGCTATGGCAAAGCAGCTTAGGCTGAACTAGGAGACATGTAAAGCTCCTACTATACCACTGGTGTCATATGCACAATATCATAAGAAAACACAATATACAGATATACTAAAAATAAAGGTACTTTATTTTTATGACAATATGCCAAAAGTATCTCAGTGAGTACCCTCAGTATGAGGATAAGATATATACACAAGATATATGTACACAAACCAAAATTATGCAGGTTATAGCAAAAGGAAGTGATGCAAGCAATGTAAAGTTACAGTAGATTGCAATAGGAGCACATAGGTATAGGGGAAACACAAACCATATACTCCAAAAGTGGAATGCGAACCGCGAATGGACCTCAAACCTATGTGAGCTTGTAGAGGGTCGCAGGGACTGTAAGAAAACAGTGAGGGTTAGAAAAATAGCCCACCCCAAGACCCTGAAAGGTAGGTGTAAAGTGCACCTACTACCCCCAGAGAGCACAGAAGTCGTGATAGGGGGATTCTGCAAGGACAACAAACACCAGCAATGCAACAACAGTGGATTTCTGGACCTGAGTACCTGTAAGACAAGGGGACCAAGTCCAAGAGTCGCAACAGTGTCGAGAGTGGACAGGAGCCCAAGAAATGCCAGCTGAGGGTGCAAGGAAGCTGCCACCGGTTGGAAGAAGCTTAGTGTTCTGCAAGAACGAAGAGGACTAGGAACTTCCCCTTTGGAGGATGGATGTCCCACATTGTGAAGAAGCTTGCAGAGGTATTCCCATGCAGAAAGACCACAAACAAGCCTTGCTAGCTGCAAGGGTCACAGTTAGGGTTTTTGGATGCTGCTGTGGCCCAGGAGGTACCAGGATGTCGCTACTTGAATGAGGAGACAGAGGGGGTGCCCAGCAACGTAGGGAGCCCTCACAGAAGCAGGCAGCACCCGCAGAAGTACCTGAACAGGCACTTAGAAGAAAAGTGAACCAGAGTCCACCCGAAGTCACAAAAGGGAGTCCCACGACGCTGGAGGACAACTCAGAAGGTTGTGCACTGCAGGTTAGAGTGTCGGGGACCCAGGCTTGGCTGTGCACAAAGGAAATCCTGGAAGAGTGCACAGGAGCCGGAGCAGCTGCAAATCATGCAGTACCCAGCAATGCAGTCTAGCGTGGGGAGGTAAGGACTTACCTCCACCAAACTTGGACTGAAGAGTCACTGGACTGTGGGAGTCACTTGGACAGAGTTGCTGAGTTCCAGGGACCACGCTCGTTGTGCTGAGAGGGGACCCAGAGGACCGGTGATGCAGTCTTTTGTTGCCTGCGGTTGCAGGGGGAAGACTCCATCGACCCACAGGAGATTTCTTCAGAGCTCCTGGTGCAGAGAGGAGGCAGGCTACCCCCAGAGCATGCACCACCTGGAAACAGTCGAGAAAGCCAGCAGGATGAAGCGATACAAGGTTGCTAGTATTCGTCTTGCTACTTTGTTGCGGTTTTGCAGGCGTCCTGAGCAGTCAGCGGTCGATCCTTTGGCAGAAGGTGAAGAGAGAGATGCAGAGGAACTCTGGTGAGCTCTTGCATTCGTTATCTGGTGAGATCCCCAAAGCAGAGACCCTAAATAGCCAGAAAAGGAGGTTTGGCTACCTAGGAAGGAGGATTGGCTACCAAGAGAGGTAAGAGCCTATCAGAAGGAGCCTCTGACGTCACCTGCTGGCACTGGCCACTCAGAGCAGTCCAGTGTGCCACAAACACCTCTGTTTCCAAGATAGCAGAGGTCTGGGACACACTGGAGGAGCTATGGGCACCTCCACTGGGAGGTGCAGGTCAGGGGAGTGGTCACTCCCCTTTCCTTTGTCCAGTTTCGCACCAGAGCAGGGCTGGGGCATCCCTAAACCGGTGTAGACTGTCTTATGCAGAGATGGGCACCATCTGTGCCCATCAAAGCATTTCCAGAGGCTGGTGGAGGCTACTCCTCCCCAGCCTTCACACCTATTTCCAAAGGGAGAGGGTGTTACACCCTCTCTCAGAGGAAGTCCTTTGTTCTGCCTTCCTGGGCCAGGGCTGCCTGGACCCCAGGAGGGCAGAAACCTGTCTGAGGGGTTGGCAGCAGCAGCAGCTGCAGTGGATATCCCAGAAAGGCAGTTTGACAGTACCCGGGTTCTGTGCTAGAGACCCGGGGGATCATGGAATTGTCCCCCCAATGCCAGAATAGCATTGGGGTGACAATTCCATGATCTTAGACATGTTACATGGCCATGGTCAGAGTTACCATTGTGACGCTGTACATAGGTAGTGACCTATGTACAGAGCACGCGTGTAATGGTGTCCCCGCACCCACAAAGTCCGGGGAATTTGCCCTGAATGATGTGGGGGCACCATGGCTAGTGCCAGGGTGCCCTCACACTACATAACTTTGCACCCAACCTTCACCAGGTGAAGGTTAGACATATAGGTGACTTATAAGTTACTTAAGTGCAGTGGTCGTGGACGTTATTTCACTCAGGCTGCACTGGCAGGCCTGTGTAAGAATTGTCAGAGCTCCCTATGGGTGGCAAAAGAAATGCTGCAGCCCATAGGGATCTCCTGGAACCCCAATACCCTGGGTACCTCAGTACCATATACTAGGGAATTATATGGGTGTACCAGTATGCCAATGTGAATTGGTAAATTTAGTCACTAGCCTGTTAGTGACAAATTTGGAAAGCAGAGAGGATAACCACTGAGGTTCTGGTTAGCAGAGCCTCAGTGAGACAGTTAGGCATTACACAGGAAACACATACAGGGCACATACTTATGAGCACTGGGGCCCTGCCTGGCAGGGTCCCAGTGACACATAGACTAAAACAACATATATACAGTGAAATATGGGGGTAACATGCCAGGCAAGATGGTACTTTCCTACACCCACCATTAAGGAGCTGGGCTCACTTGGAAACTTGACATCCCCCTCGAAGTGCCCTTCCTGTTGACACTAATAACATTGAGAATAAGGCTTCCTGACGACTTACTGTCAGGGAACCATCTTTTTTCCTTCTCTGTTGGGGAACGGAGTCCTGATCCGAGGAACTAGTTTGGGGCTCTTTAGAGTCCTCCTTCTTTTTTTTTTTATCTCCCCCTTCTTCTTCTGATGTGGACCCTGCCCACCCTTGTGGTGACCACCCCCAGATACCTTCTTCTGGATCCTGGTGCTGACCCAGTGGTCCACCTCCTTATCAAGCTCTCTAGGGTCAGAGAGCTTACTGTCAATCAAGAGCAGCTCTGTAAAACAAAGGCTAAACATGTGCTCTTTTGTAATCTAATTGTTCAGCCCCTGATAATCCTTCGCTTCACTGCCCTTCACCCAACCATCCAGTGTCTTGCAAAAAGAATCAACACAATCCACCCAAGTCTGTTGAGCCATCTTTTGACTGCCTCTAAACTTCGACCTATACTTTTCTGGGTTCAGAGGATACTTCCTGACAAGGGCCTCCTTTATGGGAGGATACTCCATTATGATCTTCTTCTCTAGGGCCAGTAGGGAGTCCCTCCCCTTGCTAGGGATATGCCTCCACAGACTAGCCCAACAATCTCCCTCTGGGAGCTTGAGCATCTGCAGGGTAATCTGACACACCTCAAACAACTTGTCAGTGTCATCTCCCGCAGCAAAGTCAGGCACCATACCTTTAGAAATATAGACCATCTTTTCTCCAGAAGATACTGAAGAATTGCTGCCACCATCACTGTTGGATCCTGTAGGTTGCCTTCTTTTAAGCTCTAGCTCCCTGATGTGCTTTTCATGCTCCAAAATTAGCTTTTTCTGCCAAGTCTCTCTCCAACTCAGCCTGTTTTGCCTCAATGGCCAACTTTTTCTCCTCTTTCTGCATCCTTAATTTGGGCAGCATCAGCCTTCCCTCTTGTCCTCCAACTCCTCTGGGGTTAGGTTGTGAAAGGACCCTGCTTGTGAGTTGGTCTCCAATCCTGGTAGCATGTTGCCTCTATCCTCAAAGGTTGCAGTCCAAGACCCTCCTGTGGGTCCTGCACTGCCTCACTCTCCTCCTCCTCCTGGTCATCTGTCATGCCTGGCACATGATGAGCCTATGCTTCTCTTCTTGGCAGGTAGCCCCCTCTCATGACAAAGCTCCTTGAGATGGACAACAGCGTAACTCTCTAGGTTGGCCAGCTAAAACTCCAGCTTTGCAGGTGAGGTTACAGACAGAAACACTCAGGTTGAAGAACAATGAATTTAGAAAAAGCAAAAAGGCCAATCAGGAGGAATTTAGATTCAAACTGGTCTTAAATGGGGATGGTAGCGTGCACAAATTCACTGTATGGCACTGTACAGACACAAGTCTTATCCTCACCACTGATCACCAGTGTGAGAAATTGGTTTGTTGACTAATTGGGGTGGGAGCTCTGATCAAGCAGCAACTTCAATCTGTGCCAGGTTAAGGCACAAGCAAGCCCCAAATTAATCTCTGCTCACCATCTCATAGCTTGACACAGAGCCATCAGGCTGAACTTGGAGGCAATGTGTAAAGTATTTGTGCAACACTTCAAACAGTTAAAAATGTGAATACACCACACAAAAAGCATCCCACACCGGGTTAGGGAAAACAGAATTTAACTTAATAAATAAAACCAGACCAAACTGACAAAACTCCAATAACTAGAACTTGAGTAATGAATTTTCAAAGAATAAACTGTAAAACAGCACTTAGCAGCAAGAAACGCCAACCTGGGATATCTGGTTGAGCCACACTGGGACAATGTCACAAGTTCAGTCTGACTGCAATGGCGCATGGGCCGGCTAGAGGAACCCAGTTAGGCCCACTGAACCAAAGTTCCTTAGATTCTGACTGGGGAGCGCTGCATGGGTCCAAACCAAAGGTGTGTTGCGCAGCTGGAGTGGTGCTTCGGTTCTGCGATGAGGCAAGACTGCGGTGAGAGATCCTGAAGCATCAAGGATACTGTCGACAGGGCTTGCAATGTGAACACTGGTATTGAGGATGCGTGGCGTAGTCTTTACGATGGGTTGGTTCTGAAAATGTTGCACAGTGGCGGTTACGAAGACAATGCACAGATCCCAAGATGCGATGAAAAGAGTTTGTTGCATTAGCATGTCGCAGTAGTGATGTGCCTATTCTTCCCCTGCAACAAAGGATGCGCTGGCTCCGCTAGAGAAAACACCTTAGACCCACTTCCAAGGGTCTAGGACTGGGGAGGCACAACTTGGCATGACAGGCTCACAGATGGCAGAGTATAGGTGGAAAAGCAGGATTGATAGAAGTCTTTTATGTCCCTGAGAGTCCAGATCAGGAGGCCAGGAAACTAGCCCTAGGAGTTCCATCAAGGCCCATCAGGTCACACCTAAGCTTGCATTGTGTGTGGCTGTCTAGGAGGAATACACAAACCCCCGCTGTCACCCCACCCCACACATGTGATCAGGGACAGGGAGAAGGCACCAAATGGCTAAAGTAAGAAAATTCCAAATTTCTAAAAGTGCCATTTTCAGAACTATATTTTAAAATCTGACTTAGGGTTTTAAATTCTGATTCCAGAGACACCAAACTCAGGGACATATTTATACTCTGTTTGCGCCGGATTTGCATCATTTTATTTCACGCAAATCCGGTGCAAACTTAACTCCATATTTATACTTTGGCACTAGACCCGTCTAGTGCCAAATTTATGGAGTGTGAGTCATTTTTTTACTGTGGAAACCTACCTTGCGTTAATGAGATGCAAGTTAGGCATTCCAGGGTAAAAAATGACTCTAAGGCCTTTGCGCCTTATTTATACTCCTGTGCAAAAATGACGCATGGGTGGGCCTTAAAAAATTACTCTAAACTAGTTTAGAGTCATTATTTAACGTCTGGGTTATGGCAGGCGTTAATGGACCTGTGGGCTCATTTCTATGGTCTCAGACCATGGAAGCAGTCCACGGGTGCCCTTCCCTGCCGCCAGGGACACCCCCTGCCACCCTCGCCCACCCCTGGAGGACACCCATGGATGGGGGGACCCATCTAAGGTAAGTAGAGATAAGTATTTTTATTTTTATTTTTTTAAAGTGGCATAGGGGGCCTAACCTGGGGCCCCCTACATGCCATTATGCCCAATGGCCATGCCCAGGGGACAGAAGTCCCCTGGGCATGGCCAATGGGCAGGGGGGCATGACTCCTGTCTTTGCTAAGACAGGAGTTATTCCCATGGGGGTTGTGCGTAAAAAAATGACGCTAGTCAGGTTTGAGTCAAAATTTTTGACTCTAACCTGACTTGCACCATTCTATGACGCACAACCCCCATTCTTCCCTACGCCTCTGCTGCCAGGTTAGAGTAATTCATTTTGACGCTAACCACGCCTCAGTGGCGGCTAATGTCATTCCATAAATAAGGCACCCGGCTGGCACGTTGGAATGGCGTTAGCCGGCGGTAAACATTTTGACACAAATCTGCGCTAGGACTGATTTGCGTCAAAAAGTATAAATATGTGCCTTAGACTGGTGATCTCTTCCCATTTGAAAATTACGCCTATGAGGTGTAATAAGGTAATTCAAATGTTTGCCTATGGGAGAGCTAGGCCTTGCAGTAGTGAGAACAAATATAAGAATTTTCACTACTATGACATGTTAAAACGTCAAAGTACACGTCCAACTTTTAAATACACTGCACCCTGCTCTTGGGCCTAACTTAGGGGTGACGTAAATGTACTAAAAGGGAACGCTTGGCCCAGGCAAAAGGTTTATTTTGCCAGGTCGAAATGGCAGTTCAAAACTGCACACACAGGCTCGGCATTGGCAGACCTGAGACGTGTAAAATGCTACTTAATTAGGTGGCACAATTAGTGCTGGCGGCCCATTAGTAGCATTTCATCTACAGGCCCTGGGCACATGTAGTGCTCTTTACTAGGGAAGTAAATTAAATATGCCAATGGGGTATTTGCCAATGAAAACATGTTTTAGTGAAAGAGCACAAACACATTAGTGCTGGTTAGAAGTGGTACATTTTGCAGAATCCTAATGCCAGCAAAAATAAAGTCAGCAAAAACAGGAGGCTTGAAAGCAAAAGGATAGGAGAACCACAAACCAGGAATGCCTAACTTTATGGCCCTCATTATGACATTGGCGGTCACGTCGGCGGTGGCGTTAGGACCGCTGCCAGGCTGATGTGAAGACCGCCAAATTATGATCATGGCGTTGATCCCTCCCATAGACAGCCAATGTACCACCTGAACCACCAGTGTGGTCCGTCCACTGACCACTGCGGTAGCCCTCTTCAGGCAGGTGGAAGACAATGACCCGCCCACCATATTATGACAAACCAGGATTTCCGGGGCGGGACCACCGCCACCAAAAGCCTGGTGGACACACATCATATAAAAGGAGACATTCACCTTCAGGACACAGAGGAGTCCCCGGCCGCCATGGAAACCAAACTTGAAGTCCTACTGATGCTGTACCATGCAATGGCAGTCCAGGAGCACCAATGCAGAGGCAGACGACGACAGTGAGTACAGCCGCCTAGAACACAAGGGAGAGAGGGGAGAGTGACAAACACATATGCACAACACACACCAAACAAACATACCACACAACCAAAACAATCTGCAGTGTAAATCAACAGCAACATAATCCAGGAGCAAAGAAAGCTTGGACACATACCTCTGGTTGAACCACTGTAATGATGTGGAAACACGAGCTCAAATTTTAAATGAATGAATATTTACGTATGTACTTATGTGCAGCAAGGGCCATTGGCCAATCCACAGACACCAATTGGCCACAGGGCAACGTCCAATGCCAAATTTTATTCCTGACAACCCAGTCACTCCTCTGGGCAGGGGCATCATGATGTCAATAGGCAGGCACCTCAGGGGGTGGGTGGTGGCGGTGGTGGTGGGGGTTTCTTCTTGGCAGGGGGGTTCTTGTGCTTGGGTTTGGGAGGTGGCGGGTCCTTACCCTTCTGTTTAGGGGGCGGAGGAGTGGCCTTGGGGCGGGGGGCCGGAGTGCCACTCTGGTGCCCCTTTGTGGCATGTGTAGACTGAGAGGAAGGAACAGGAGTTGAATGGAAGATGGAGGTACTGGGCTGAGGGGGAGGGATCTTAGTCTTACGGGAGGGGGGAAGGGAAGAGGTCAAGGCGGGAAAGGAAAAGATTCTTGGGACCAAGAAGGCGGGTTGTGGGAGGAGGATTGGGAGTGGAGGTAGAGGGAGTGGTTGTAGGAGGAGTAGATATGCTGGACATGGGTGCAGGTGCATGGACAGTGTGCATGTGTGATGTGGACGGCTATTGGGTGTCTGTGTGGGAGCATTTATGTATAATTAGAGGGAAGGCAGACAGGGTGGGAGAGGACTAACATGAAGTGTGTATGTATGTTGTGGTGGTGTCTGCAAGTGAGGTGGGTGTGCTGCATAAGGTTGTAATGGTTGTGGTGACTGCGCATGTGGTGTGTGGGGTGCATGTCTGCATCTCTGCTGTTGTGGTGATTGTGGGCAAAGCTGTACAGGTGGCAGGATCTGGGACTGATGATGCAGTGCATGCAGGCGTGGGGGTTGATGTGACTGTGAGGGAGGAGGAGGGGTAGACAGTGGAAACAGTGGCTGCTGTAGTATGTGCATCTGTGTGTTGGCTGTGCTTGTGCTTGTGGACTGAAGTTTGGTGCCTTTGTTTGTCTGTGTGAGTCCTGTCTGTTGATTTGGGTGCATGCTTGTCAGATTGTGTGCGTGGGATGGGTTGGGGGAGAGGGCTTTGGGACTGGGAACAGGTAGTTGGAGGGGGACGGAAGAACCAGGCACACTGGCTCCCATCAGAGAGGAGGCCAGAGCCTGCAACGATATCTGTAGGGCAGACAAGCTACTGTGAATGCCCTCCAGGTAGGCATTGCATTGCTGCATCTGGGATGCCAGCCCCTGGATGGCATTCACTATGGTTGACTGGCCTACAGAGATGGATCTCAGGGGGTGGTGTAACTACTTGTAGCTGGGGTGGTACCAGAGGGAACCCCCACCACTAGGGAGCTTCCGTCGGAGGAGGAATCTGAGTCTGTAGTCGTGGCTCCTGTCTCCCTGTGGTGCTCCCCTCTCCCTCCAACCCACTGGTCCCCTCGGCATCTGTGCTCTCTGCCGCCTAGTTCCTGTGGGCAGCAGCTCCCCCACTCACCTGTGCCCCTGCTCCTTCGCCAGATGATGCTAATGCACACAAGGACAGGTTGAGAAAAGGAGAGAGGGTGGGGGAGAAAGAAAGGGAGCACAGGGTCAATCACAGCAACAACAGCAGATATGGCATACACATCACCATCACTCATTGGTACTGACACAATGCAGTATGGACCAGAATGACAAACCATTACCTGGGTACAAGAGCAGTAAATAACCCAAACACTACCATCTGCACACCTACTGGGACCCACTAAGCCCTGTCTGCCATGGTATGCTAGCTACTTACCAATACCAAATATACATACCAGCCTACATAGCTAGGTAGGACCACACTGGAAAAGCTAAAGCGGCATATTGGGGCACCCACTGACTAGGACCTTGCACTCAAACCCCATGCCAGGCAACCAAAATTAAATACCACAAACTCTATACTCACCCTCTTATGGCTGCTGTGCCGCCCTCAAGCGCCCATCCAACTCAGGATTGGCCACCGCCAGTATGTGGGCCATTAGTGGGTCAGGCTCCGACGTTCACCCCTCCCTTGTTGAGAGGCCATCCCTAGCTGGGCCTCAGCAGTCTTCCGGGCCCAGCATCTCAGGTCCTCCCACCATTTCCTGCAGTGGGTGCTCCCCTGGCTATGGACCCCAGGATCCGCACATCCTTGGCAATGGCACGTCACTACCCTTTCTTTTGATGGGCACTGATCTGCGGAGGAGACACAGACAGACCCACCATAAGCTCAACAATCCATTCTGTAACTGAAATGGCATACATTCAGCATATTACCCACATTAAGCACATACTTGGCCCCTTCCTCTGTATACACAATAAATGCTACCAACCATCCAAATGACACACTGCCATCATACACATACATCTACCTGCAGCCATGTCATATCCAATGTACCCATGATGTACTCACCTTTTGGTCTGGTGGCCCATACAACTGCCCATGCAGGGGTAGGCTCCCATCCACAAGCTTCTCCAGCTCCTCAGATGTGAAGGCTGGGGCCCTTTCCCCCTGTAGCATGGGCCATCTCAGGTTCCACACACAGGTCACAGCAGCACATGCAGTGGAGATTTTGATCCGGAGAGAGTCAGGAATCAAGTGAAGTGGTACAGTGAAAATGGCGGTCACGTCAGCGGCAGTGAACACCGTCATCGATCATCATTGGTTCCTGTACTCAATAAAGCTCCATATTAGCCAATGAGGAGTTGCACGGCGGTGCAGACCGCCTTCTGCCGTGATGCCAAACTCCGGCGGAGTGAGGTCACTTCCACCTGCCATTTCCTAATGCTAGTACTCATGTTGGACTAATTTATGTGCGTCATTAGTATAGACTGTACACACCTATACAATTCCAGTCTTCTACATACATACATGCTCTGTCTATTGTAATATTGTGTGTCCATACTTCCTGTACTCATACACATTTTGATTTTGCCTCACATAGATTCCAATCACTGCAGAGCATGAGGAGGAGGAGGCAAGCACCCGTGTACAGACCCCTTGTGGACTTGGCTACACTGGAGGACCGGCACATCACACTCACCTATCGTCTGGACAGGGCCACAATCACTGAGCTGTGTGCACCATTGGAGCCTGATCTAATTCCTGCTATCTGTAGCACTACAGCAATTCCCCCTGTAGTACATGTACGCTCAGTGCTCCACTTCCTGGCAAGTGGTTCATTCCAGGTGACAGTGGGCTGGGCTGCAGGAATGTCACAGCCAATGTTTTCGATTGTGCTTGGAAGGGTTTTGGCTGCCTTGCTCAAACACATGAGCAGCTACATCTCATATCCCCAGGTTGAAGATTTGCCCACTGTGAAGGCTGGATTCTACACCATGGGACACATGCCACATGTGATTGATGTAATTAACGGGACCCATATTGCCTTGGTCATTCCCAGGGCAAATGAACAGGTCTACAGAAATAGGAAGAGTTACCACTCTCTAAATGTCCAGATGGTGTGCGTAGCTGATCAATATATCTCCCACATCACTGCCAAGTTTCCTGGATCTCTGCATGATGCCTATGTATTGAGGAATAGCAGCGTCCCACAGGTGATGGCATGACTACAAAGGCACAGAGTGTGACTCATATGTGAGCTTGAGTTTCCACACAATGTATGTCAGTGTATGCCTACTGGAGTTGTCCTCCATGCCATTGTACATGGGTAATGTGTGTCCCTCATGTCTTCCAGGTGACTCCGGCTACCCAAACCTGTCTTGGCTGTTGACCACTGTTAGTAATCCAAGAACTAGGGCTGAAAATCGGTACAGAAAGGGACATGGCCGTACCAAGAGGGTTGTAGAATGCACATTCGGTCTACTGAAAGCCAGGTTCCGGTGCCTCCATTCAACAGGTGGATCCCTATGCTACTCCCCCGGAAAGGTCTGGCAGATTGGGGTGGTCTGCTGCATGCTGCACAATTTGGCCCTCATATGCCATGTGCCCCACCTGCAGGAGGAGGGGGGGAGACAATGCACCTGTTGCATGGGTGGATACTGAAGACAGTGAGGAGGAGGAAGAGGAGGAGGATGTGGACAACAGGACACATATCATACAGCCGTAATTCCAATGATACTCAGGTAAGACTGTTGATCTGTTCATATCTCTATTTAAGTTAAGTGATGTGTGCCAGCTGTGTTGTGCCAATCACTACCTTTACATTACAATGGACTGTCACTTATGCCTTCCCTTTTTGCAGATGTTGGTGTGGTTATAACTGTATACTGATTTGATGACTACAGACTGCTGCACATTTCTGTCTGATAAAACACTATTACTCCAGTTGTGTTCAAGGGTGTTTATTGAAGTGACAATAATGAAGGAATAGTGCAATAGAGTTGGGGGATGGTTGAGGAAAACTTCAGTGTAGTGGCCCAGTTTGTCCGTAGCACAGCCCCGTGTTCCATGGGGCCATAGTAAGTGGAGCAATAGCAGTCCAAAGCGAACAAGGTGACTCAGTGGCAATCAAGGGGAGCATTCCTGGTGTGGCTCATTTCGTAGTTGTGGTCTTGGTCTTGGAAACAGTCTCTGATGTCTGTCTGGGTCGCAGGGAATGTTTGCGTGGTGGCTCACCTTCTGCAAGGGGAGGGGTGGCCTGGGTCTTGTGGCAGGTCCTCCTGTCCACGAGCTACAGCAGATATTGATGGCTGGTAAGTGGACTGGCTAGTGGAAGTGGGCCACTGGTGTGCTCTGTTCTCCTGCATGGTGTTGGTCATGTCACCCATCACTCCTACAATGGAGGCCATGTTGGCATTTAGGCACTGTAACTGCTGCATGACCTCCTGGTGGTGTACCCCCTGCAACCGCTGGTTCTTCTGCAGGATGGTGATCACCTTGCTCAACCTTTCCTAGGATTTTTGGTATGCCCCCAGGACATGTGTGAGTGCCTCCTGTGCAATTGGTTCCCTGGGCCTGGCTTCCCCCTGGAATACAACTGACCTCCCACTGTCCCTGGCCCCCTGTGCTTGTGTCCCATGAATGGTGTGCCCACTTATACCAGGACCTTCATCCTCTTGCCTGTGTGGTGTCGACTCAGGACCCTGTACAGGTGGGCACACTATTGATAGACGTGTCCCGGGGAGAGGGGTCTGGGGACGTTGGGTGGCTGCTGTGGTGTTGGAGTCAGAGGGGGGTGAGCCTGTGATGGACTGACTGTGGGATGTGGAAGCTGACTGGTTAGTGGTCCCAGATGGGCCAGGGAGTTCATCCTGCTCCAGCTCAGAGTTGCTGTCATCACTGAGGGCATCGTCTGTTGGAGGACTGGGTTGCCGTGGCACCTGCTCACCGCTGACATTGGCTGGGGCACCTGTGGGGATGTAAGTGATTTGTTAGGGTCATTGTCCGTCACATGTTCCACATTTCTACCTTTCCATATGGTTTTGTGTTGTTCTACCCACCTTTGGTAGTGTATGGTGATGGATTGTGGGATTGGTAGTTCTACATGCTGTCCATGCATTGCTGGTGGGTGTGCATACAAAGCTGGGAGGGATGTGCTTGTAGTGGGTAAGGCATGCAGGGATACAGATTTAGGTGTGGTCATTGGGATGGTGCACTGTATGGGATGGAGAGGGGTGTAGGGAGTCGGGTGACATGCCATGCAGGTAGGTTAGTAATGGTGACTTACCAGTGTCCAGACCTCCAGTGACTTTAGTTAGGCCCTCAGGATGCAGGATTGCCAAGACTTGTTCCTCCCATGCTGTCAACTGTTGGGGAGGAGGCAGGGGTCCACCACCAGTTCTCATGATGGCGAGCTGGTGCCTTGATGCAATGGAACACACCTTCCCCCGTAGGTTGTTCCACCTCTTTCGGATGTTGTCCCTTGTGCATGGATATTGTCCCACGGAATTCACCCTATCCACGATCCTCCACCATAGCTCCATCTTCCTGGCAATAGAGATCTGCTAGACCTATACACCAAACAGCTGTGGCTCTACCCTGATGATTTCCTCTACCATCATCTGCAACTCCACATCAGTGAAGTGGGGTGCTTTTGTGGGGACATGCCTATTGTGTGTGTTGTGCAGAGGGTGTTCAGTGTTGTGGTAGGGTCTGTGGTGTGTGATGCCTGACATATGTATAGGTAGATGTGGTGTGTGTGAGCAGTTCTCTAAGGGATTGGCCTAGCAAGGTGTAGCAGTCCTTTCGTGTTTGCAATGGATTTTGGGCTATGTGGGGGGGTGTTTTGTTTAGCTGTTGGTGGGTGTGTAGGGTGTGTGTATATGTGTCAGGTGTGGGTTTTTTGTTCTTCCCAATGATAGCTTGCAGTAATGTTGGGTGCCTAGTTCTGCCGCAGCGGTGTGCACCACCAATCAGTGACGACATGCTGTTGAATGTCCACTGTGGTGATTCGTGGGTCATTATTTGGAGGGCGGTATTTTGCTGGCGTAGTGGTGAGGGTGGTGGGTCTGACAGTTTTTGGCCTTTGTTGTGTCTAGTGGATTTATGGTTATAGCTGGTTTCTGTCAGTTTTGTGTTTGTGTGTCATAATGTGGCGACAGATTACAGCCTCTGAGGCTGTCTGTTGGCGGCCGTCACCACAACCGTCTTCAGAATAGGCCGCCAATGTCATAATGACCACCTATATGTCTGTCTATCTGTCTGTCTGCCTGTCTTTCTAAAAATATGATAGATAGATAGATAGATAGATAGATAGATAGATAGATAGATAGATAGATAGATAGATAGATAGATAGATAGATAGATTTTTCTTCTGTTCTGCTACATAAAAACTTCCACTACTCTAGGTACATGTTGCTCCATTCTAAGATGTTTTTATTGGCACACATAGATGGTTCTTTACCATGAACTAGTTTTTTAAACATTCCACCACAATGTTTGCTGGCCTGTATGCAATATCACAATTTTCTCTCAATTTGTACTTTAGGGTTGCACTACAGTCTTCAGAGCTATGTTGGCATACAGTGCCTCAAGGCCTATTATAACTTTACAATGGTACTGAGGTCTGTACTCCAGACCATCCATGTTAGTGACTATCATCGAAATGTTTCACATGGATGATGGTAATCCAGTGACACAAAGTTTCAAACATTTGCTTACATTATGAGAGGTGTTCAGTTATTTAATGTATGCTAACTACAATCAGCCTAAAAGTGGATCTAACTTTTTTTTATGTACTCTTGGTAATATGTAAATTATGAGGCGTTGATGTTGCTTTTCAGACTTTTGATATCTTGTCCACTTACTCTTTTGTAATGAGCCTCATTGGAAAGCATTATCACTATTTCTTTTTTGCATTCTTACTATTCATGACAACTGTGCCCCTGTCTTTGTGTTTTGTGGTTAGAGTAGGGTTATTAATCAAATGAAGTGAGGCTGTGAACTTTCCCGATTTCACTGTTGTCTAGTCTATTTTGTAACCAGGATCCAAAGACCCTATCCACCATTTTTTCACACAAACCTCCTCTTTATGACTCATGCTGAAAAGTGATGGAATGAGGGTGAGTGACTTTGGAGGCCTGGGTCCTGTGGATTACATTCTATAACTTTAATGTCATTGTCATCCACTACCATACTAGCATCACTGGATCCTTGGATGTTGCCGTCACACTCCAGAAACAAATGACACTGTGTCTGATGTCAAGACATTGCCCACCCAGGGCATAAAGTAACATACATTTTTACAAACACTATTAACGGGGTATTGATCATTCTTCATTCTCTCCATGAACATGAGTTTGGGCTTCATCTGTGCACATGGATGGTAAGTTCAAACCTTCCTTGTGCTTACAAGTAGCAAAGAGGCATGTACAGTGATCCTCTCTGTGAAACCAGGCAGGCATTTGGCCAATCCAGGAACAGTTTAGGATGGTTGCACCACAAAAGGAGGTATACACACCGCTCTCCTCAAAGCATTGCATTCCATAGTGCAATGCTGCCTGATGCGCAATCTGTCACTGTGTAATTATGTCAACCTAAAACGACTCTTTTTACAGTAGAGCACTCAGGGTATTCTGCTATAAACTCCAAAAGAGGAGATTTCATAAACCTGTGTTACTAACCTCCATCCATGTGGTGAGGAGGGTTGACGAGCATCACAGAAAAGTGGATATTTGCAATCCTAATATGGACAGTGGTCCCATAAGGATGGCCTCAGTGCTATTCTGGGCACCCTCCTGTTAAAGAAAACTCAGAAAAATAAACAGCTGAACCAAATGGCCTCTTGAGTCATTGAGTTCATTTGATCTGTTGAGCTATAGGAAATTTTGGAAGCCTATGAAAGTTGCACTAATTTGAACCTTGGAAGAATGTTGTCTAGTGTCCTGGTATTCTGGTTTGGATTTTTACACATCATGAAGTCTATGTATAAACTTCCATGTAAGACTTAGTAGATTCAAGTCTTTCAATTAAAATGTAAACTTCGCACTTGTATAGAGCACTACTCACCCTTTTGGGTTTGAAGGCACTGTACGCATACTGCTGTGGAACCCCTCCTGGCTTTTCCCTGTGAGGTGCCCACTCCTGGGCAACCCAGGCATCCAAGCACTGTCAGGGACATTGTGGAGATTAAGCAAGCTATTGCCCAGAGTAACAGAGTGAGACCCATTAATTAGATTAGGCACCAAGACAAGAATTATCTGGTCCAAGGGAATTGAGCCCAAGACCCGCCCAGGGGGGAAAGTGAACTCTGGTCCTGGGCCAAATCCCTGCATCAGAGGTCTGCCGCTCTAACCATTGTGCCACACGTCTCTACGTAATAATATAGGCTATATCCCTTAATTGTTCATGTTGAGTATCTTTCTATCCTATCCTCTTTGAAAGGAAGTTGTTCTGGAGCAATCTCAAATAATAGGCAATGCTCTTTGATATACCATATGTTTGCTGCTCTGCACCGAATTGTGAATATAAATTAATGCCAACAGTTTTCACCTTCTTAAAGATTGTGATTAGGTACCCCTCTGCATAGAAAGATTCATACTCTTTAGATAACTTTGTTATCCAATTAGAATTAATGCAAATGTTTTTGAGTTCCAGCATTCATCTATTCAGTCATAATTCAGCATTTTTCCCCTCAAGAGTAGTTTTTAAAGATCGTGAGTCATACAAGTAATTCCCTGTAGGGTGAAAATCCACAAATATACACAATCCCACAATGCTTACCCACAGCCGTCATTAAATGGTTTCAACCTACCATGAAAGCTGTGTGTGGGCTAAAAGTGGACAAGATAGATTGGGACAGATTGTATTGCATCAATCCATACTGTAGTTGTTAAGTCTTTGACAAGACCTTGTCCCTTTCCTGAATTCCAGGTTCCATGGAGCAAAGAGAATAAAACCCTTACCCATAAACACTATCCTCTCGTATCTGAAATGAACAGGGAATGAGCGAATAGCCTCCGGGAGAAAGGGATAGGGAACAGGGATTTGGGAAGGGAAGAGAAACAAAACACTGGTTCACGAAGGAGTGCTAATGTTGTTCTAAGAAAGTTACCTAAGGGCTTGGTGCAGGAATTCTAAGACCAAAAACAAATCAAAAACAAAAGAACTACAAATATCACAGAGTATTTCACCAAAATAACAATAATTATTATCATTCGAGTAGGCAATCACCGAGTCTTTCAACAAAGTCACAATAATTATTAGCGCTCGATTGAGCAACAAAATTGTTATAAAATAAAACTTATAAATTTGTCTTTTTTTATTCATTTTCACACAATAGACTTGCTCCAAAACAATCAAGATAAATGTTTAAGTCTGCATAGATATCGAGCAATGCTTTCAGAAGTTCACAACACTTAACTTCAACCCTGGTTTTAAAAATACTTCTCAAGCTGTCTTTGGAAAACACTGTTGTATCACGGGTTTCTCAGCATCCACAAATGTCTTTCATAATGCACCAAAAGGTCACTAACCTCAAGAAGGCTAAAACAGGGAGACGAGAGGGGAATTACTCACAAACTGACTTCTCCTGGAATGTTTTGATTATTTGAGGAAGATGCAATACTTCTTGTAAATTCTCCAGCCGTTGCAAAAGTAATCCGCTCCAAAGAGAGAACCTCCAATGAAGCCTCGCACTGAAAAGACGAATCCTGAAAGAATCACGGAACTTCAGCTGAACCGGGAACACCTGCGAGCAAAGGAAGACTTGAAGTCAAGCACAGGAAGCACCTTGGCAGTTCTATTTACAGACTGGTGTGCTGGTGATGAGTCATCAGACACATGCTGGTGACGAGTCATCAATCATGAGGGGTGTGGATGCTGTGCTGGTGATGAGTCATCAGACACATGCTGGTGATGAGTCATCAAACACTTCTGATGATTCAAATGAAGGAATTTGATGTCTCCATAAACCGATTGGCACACAGTTCACAGATGGGACAACACTTGCTTTTATCAGTATAAACAAACATGCAATGCAATATTCGGTCTTCAGATGGAAGATAATTTTCCTCACAAGTTACAGGGAAGTGCTGTGCTGTTAACACATTCATGACATGTTTCATCTTTTTTCATACATGCTGATTTATTTTGTGAGGGAGCAGCAAGAAGCGTGGGTGTGTGAGTGTGAGTCCTAACAGTCTTATATATATTAAGGAAAATGTTTTTTTCTTTTCCAAATGTTTCGCCAAATATTATTAATCTTCTTAAAAGAAAAACATGATTATTGTACTAAATTCTGCAATCAGATCCAGCATCATAGCTTGGAGACATCCTAAGGCATTGGCAAAGTGGACAACTGCCCAGGACCCCACCTTCCAACAGGACCCTGTTATGTCATCCAAAACTCTTTTGTAAAGCAAGGATATCCTTAAAAAGTGTGCCTG
The DNA here is from genome assembly GCF_031143425.1 of Pleurodeles waltl. NCBI lineage: Eukaryota > Metazoa > Chordata > Amphibia > Caudata > Salamandridae > Pleurodeles > Pleurodeles waltl. The sequence goes on along the minus strand of NC_090440.1, from coordinate 1,541,012,624 downwards.
ACTGTGCTGGGTATGTGGACAAGAGTAGCCAGAACAATCAGGGAGGTTTTATGGAATTGGCAATTTGGGTCCCCCTGGAAGTCTGGGGCTCCTTCTCAAATGTGTGTCTGAACTGGCTGTGGTCTGTCAACAGCCCTGCCCTGATAATTTCAAATTCCGCTAATCATTGATTGTTTAAATACCATTTTCATATAATTATTTTTAGTAAGGGGGAGACTGGGGTGATATATGTGAATCTGTACAGAAAGTTTGCAGAGACACGTAATACTAATGGTTTTTGTCCTTGTGCAATATCTAAAAAATTGAAATTAAATCAAAACAGTACCTTACTTACAAGCTATGGGAAAGGGTCATAGAGATCATTTGCATTGCTCTACAGTCTTCTGGTATGTGTATTGTAAATGCAATTAGAGCTCTTCTATAGTGAATATAGCCCAAAAGCGACCCACAACTCTAGTAAATGTACTCCAGCTCAGACTTCGATTAAGAACAGCACCACACATGGTGAACCACTGGTACCGCAATGTTCTTCAATAGAAATTAATAGAGGCAGGACTTTTGAATAAAAACCCATAGGAAAAAATGTTAAAAATAATTAATTTATTTAGATTTTTTAAATGGATATATATGGAATTTAATGTTTACATGTATGTAAGTGAATATTTTATTTAAGTATATCTTTCTATTTAAACATGAATGTAATCTTAAAAATGATAGTAAATTAATTAAAAATATTTATATATTGTACTCTTGGTAACTTTAATAAATATAAATACATATAGTTGTAGTCCAAATGTCGTTTACGTTGGTATTTACTTTTTTAAATCTAGACTAATCTTTTGAGAAAACATTTTAATTTAATGTCATATACTTGACTTAATAAAATATTTAATTCACACTTAAGTTAGCAGTGCTAAAGCATTTTGTTTTGTTCTAACAAACAAAATGTATTTACAATAAGACTTATCATCAAAATATTTTTACTATTTACTATTTTTGTTACCTTACCACAGGGAGCTCTCTCCATCCCATTGGACCTCTGCAATATATAAAAAGTTCTGAGTAGCAACTTTACACCTGTAGGCGAAGCTCAACCCCCTGAATTCAGGACTTGAGAACATGTAAGTGTACACTTGTACATAGTGCAAAAATAGTACATTTACTTTAGAGTGTAATAATATTCAAATGTAAGTTTACCTTTGTGAGCAGGGCCCCATGTTTCCTTCCCTTAATATTCTTGGATCAGCAATGTTCTTTGGCTTCTTTAGAATTGCTCTTCATTCTAGGTTAAAATGTTATGCTGTCTATTAGATTATTGGTTAATTTTACCCATTAATCTGTGCAATATGAGGGAAACCAGTTTTGAGAGAATGTGCATTCCATTTGCTGCCTTCCAACTTTGATCAAAGATAGCTGATCAAAAACCCATGATCACTAAATATTACTATTCTCTACAGAAGTATACATTTTTCTTTTAAAATGATATACAAAGGTGGGTATGAAAAAGCAACATTGCCCTATGCTAGGTTTCTTTAAACTTCTAAATCATAGTTTCTGATTCAGTTTATGTGCATGAGTTACTTCAGGCATATCTCTAATCCAAAAAAATAGGTAGTGATCTAGCCAATCTAGTAATGTCTAACTCAATAATAGTGTTTTAATTGGTTAGAGTCCGTGTCTATGGTGTCACATACTGTTCATAACCCAGAGCTTCAAGATGGGTAAAAAGTGATTGAGCTTTAAGATTAATCCCACGTTCTGCATAACCTAAAATCAGTAGTAATAATAAGTCTTTCCAACATTACACTTTGTATAGCTCTCCCCTAAAAAAAGTACTGTATTTGGTGAATTATAGATAACTTATAAACAATATCTGAATCTGAATTATATTCACATTGCTATACTTAAATGTGTAGTGTGCATTTTAGTTCTTGCTTTAACTCTATTGTGATTTGAGGGGTGTGTTGTAAAGTACAATGTTGCTTAAAGTGGGATAAGTAAGTGGGGAAGCACTAAAATGAATGTTGCCTAAGTAGCTTCTCTGAGAAACATTTACAAGAGGTGTGGATTATGTAACTAAGGGAGTAATTTATTTATATCATAATATAATATCCAATGTTTGACAAAGTAATAACTGGTGTCTTATTGTACAAAGCATAATCAAATTCTACATGAGATTCTATTTCACACAAATGTATACTTAAAGGTAACCAACACTAACTTGGGTACTCACTTGGAATGAAATAGTATTTTAGGCCTGGGAACACCAATATTAAACAGCAATATCAATGGTGCAGCTTCCTCAGCATGTCACAGAGGGGGCTTCTATTAACACTATATTGTAGCACTGGCTTGTGACAGAGAGGTGGCACATTTTTCGGTTCTGGCTTTACAGCGCAGCTGCCTAAAAGATGTTTTGTTACGTCTGAATAAGATTAAAAACATAGCTACTTTAAGAACCCCTTTAATAGCGCCACAGGACAGCAAGACTTCCAAAGCTCAAACTTGAGGGTTTACTTCTGATGTCTGTGCCTTTCCTACTATGTGTCCTGAGCAACTGGGCCAAGTACTGCCCCTTCAGCACTTGATTCTCAGTGGCAGGGCAAGTCAAGCATTCAAACACTATTCAGGGAGTTATGTGTAATGAGTACAGAGGCACAAGACACAAAATACACACAGTAACCACAATTAGTTTTGTCCAGTCAAATACTGGCTTTATTGATAAAACTAAATTTACAAACCATAAAGACCACACACTAAATAATATCCACAATCTCATAAAGTTGGTGCGCTAGTGTCATCGTGGGTGGTATACCACACTCCCTCTTTCCCTTTCAGTGAGACTGATTATTCTCCATTTGATTATTGAGGTGACTTTCAGATGTGGCCCATGCTGAGCTAAACTATTTGTTGCTAAACATCAAATCTGAGTTTGACCTTCAGAGTCCATGAGCACTACTACATGCTTAATTTGTGTAAGTCCTTGGGATGCCTGGTGGCCTAGAACAGTCTTACTTGACTCAACAGCAGCGGCCTCTCGTGTCTTGTTACTAAAGGACTGTGACTCTCTCTGTCATTTCCAATGACGCATCGGACTACCACAGTCTCCAGACTGCCTGCATTAGACGTCTCCTCAGATGCTCCCTTCACAGTTCCCACTCCAGTGGTCTTCCAGGGTAGGTCACTCATGGCTGATCCACAGGCTGGGATCCTCTTGACACAACAATCCAGGGCAATGATATTGACTTCAATTTTGGCCCCTCTTGGCGTATTGGGGTTGCAGACTTCACACAGCAATTGTGATGGCCCTAACTTGACAATGGCCTCCATATGGCATATGGGGTCACTGACTTTACACACCAAAGATGATCACCCTATTCCATGTTGGCTTCCTTATGTCATATGAGGCTTGCTAACTTTAAACTGCAAGGTTGATAGCCCTAACTTCATGGTGGACCCAAACTGGTTTACGGGAGTTGCCTACGACCACTAAATGGGGGCTGGCCTGTACACTTCCAACAGTCCTGATTGGGCCAGGCGTCTCACAATTCGCTCATCTGGAATCACTCAACAGGATCTTCACTGAGCCTCACTCCCTCTAGGCACTCTCCTCCTCCAAACAGGGTCCATTGCTCTTGGCAGACGGGCAGAAGGCTAGTGCTCCAGGCTCAGTGCAAGTGGACTTGACATCCGGTGATGGTCCCTGACCAGGCAGAGTGACTAGCAGACCTTGTTTCCTGGTCCTGATACCGCAGCTAGTAATCTTGGTGATTGCCTTTCCATGCTGGTTCAAAGTGATGTTGAACCACTTGTCTTGTGGGACTCACCCTCCAACCTTTACAATTCACACTCAGGCAGAGATGTCATTTTGTGTCTGGTCCTTTGAAATTCATGTTATGGGTGTCTACTCATTTGAAGTGTCCTCTCCTCTGTCCTGTCCTTGGTCAAAGGGACAGTTCCCATTGACTCATCACATAGACCATAGGAGTAACAAGATCACACCTGGCTATCACCCTCCAATGAAACATGGGTCACAAAAGTTTCAAAGGCCTACGCCCTCCCTTCTATTATGATTCCCTGGTACTACAGTGGTATCCTTATTATGTCCCACCATCTCGTCTGACAATGAGCCCAGGCCCCAATGACCAGTGACTCTTCCTTAAATCAAGAGACCTTTGATATGCTCAGTGGAAACTCTGTTCCCCGTACTCCAGTGTATATGATCTCACCCCAGTCCTCACAAAAGACAACCTCCACATCTCCTGTCTAAGGGGTTCTAGTGCTCACCTTCGACTAGTCTTTGAAGGCCTTTGGCAAAATGAAATCTACAGTCATGTACAATCCACAGGCATACATATACCCCAGTACACACATGCAAGTATCACACACTGCATGGTGCTACAACAGATATTTTGTAGCCAAAGGGTTAGTTAGGAAAACAGCTGCAAAGTTTTATATGAGTGGGCTGATAGGCACCCCCAACTGTGACACAGGTAATAAGGCCTGTTTTCACTACTGCTTGCTATAAACAAAATGGGTATGCTGAAACCACTGTGCTTGTGTCATTAAATTAATGGTTCTGACTGTTATTCCCTACTACTACAAGGGTAGGGTTTTGGGCACCCCGCCCTTTGTAAGAGGTTTGCATTATCATAAGACAGGCCGAGGACATGGCACACGGGTATGACCTGTATTTGCCCACAACAGACATCTGTACCAGGTGTACAGATATTCATGGAGGTGGGGTACTCAGGGCAGGGGTTCATGTCCATCACTATGGAGAGGACTTTTCCGTCACAACATTTTTCAACCTAAAGGGCATTACCTTAATCTTAAATGACCCCTCTGGCACAGTAAATGCATTCTTCTCCTTGTCACTTGACGCTAAGGTGATCTGCAACTGGTCAAACTGAAGGTGCTGACTAAATGGGTAGATTCCTCATTGGCTGTCCATACAAAAGTTGGAATGGACTGAACCCAATTCCTCTATGCAGAATCTCTCTGTAGGTGAACAAGAGAAATGACAAGAAAAGATCCCACTTCCCCCTTTGGTTTTCTGGCGGAGCTCCCATCATGCTCTTGAATGTCTTGCTGAGCTGTTCTATCAAGCCATTGGTTTGTAGGTTGCACACCATGCAGAGGTGTAGGTCACACCAACTTGCTCCCACCTCTCTCATATACGAGGAAATTAATTTGGGCCACTGGTCAGAGATCACCGCTCTAGGAAATCTGACCCTAGAACAACTCTGCAGGTGAGCTCTTGCTACTACCATGGCAATCATGTTCCTCAGAGGTAGTACATTTGGATGCTTGGTGGCATAATCCACAACAGTCAAGATTTTCTTGCTGCCTGACTGTGATGGAGGGTGTTGACGGGACCAATAATATCTATTCCGGACAGCTTAAATCAAACAAAACATTCAGAAGTGGTAGGGGCACTAATGGTTAGTTGGTTCTTCTTCCTGCCTTACCACTCACTTGGCAAGTGTGACAGGTCCTACAGAACCTCTCTGTGTCTCTGAGCATTACCTAGCCACTGGAACAAAGGGTCAACCCTATCCTGGATTTATATAATGCCCAAGTGTCCTGCCAACAGCACTTCATAGACCAGTGACAACACAAAATACCTGTGCACCAACGGACCCACTAGCCTCTTCCAAGAACCTGGTCAGAATTCACTGGCTCACTACAAAGGAAGCAACTCTCCCAGCCAGCATACTGCTTCTCAACCACTCCTTTGCTGACCTTGTTCTGGGCTTCCTTGCAAAGTTCTTTAAATGTAGGGCACTTCTCCAATGCACTAAGTAAATCATTCTGAGTAGGCACCCCAGCAGTTATTAAACCCCCCAGCTCTGGAAACCATGCAGACTCAGCATATGGTCCAATTTGGGAACCTTTTCCTCCACTCCCTCAGGAGCAAAAGCATTGACCTCCATGTCCAGTGGCTTCCTCAAGTCTACCTTTTCTTGCAGACAACCCTGTCCTGGTCCTTGTAAATCGTAAATGGTCTCATTCTCCTTCTGAGACTGCTGCATATCCTGTGCTGTGTTCAACACAGATGGCTCTGTCCAATTCATAATGGTTTCTGGTCTTGGCACTAACTCAGGGGCAATCAAATCATTGCCCAAGATAAAACCAGCACCTGGCTTCTCTCTCATTCCTACATCTGCTGCAGCCGCCTCAAGAGTGATTTCTATGACAGCATGCACAAGCAGGTATTCTATTCCTTCACACTGGCCAACAAACCTGTACCATTAGTATCAGGGAGAACCTCCTTGGGCGTGAGATACTTTCTCTCATGCACAGTCCAGAAAGCTACAGTATTCCTCAGGGCAGGTACCTTCCTCCATGTGCTTCAAAGCATCTGGTTCCCTCTCCCAGAAGTCGATAGCCACCAGTTTGAGTAGGTCTCTTCATCCATTTGTAATATATGGTATCTGTTGTAATAGCTTATGGAGTGTTAGGATAATAAAATGTTGGGGAGTTCTAGGATGTTGATGGTAGTTATGATTCTACTTGAGTCAGTTGAGGCTGGAATCGAGCTGCTGGGAGAGCTGAGGATGAGGTGCTTCAATAATGAATTACTTGTCTAGTGAGGATGGAGTACTTTTGCAAGAATTAAGACTGGTAGCGCCTAACATGCTGAGTGACAGAATTGTGGATCTTTTCCATGTTGGGAACCAGAGGATGAGTTAAGCTAAGACTCACATATGATTAAGTTACTGGTGGCTAAAGATGGATGTTCAAGTTGAAAGGAAAGTTAGAGAATGTATAGATTGTGTAAGAACTGACAACTGTACAATAACAACAGCGTGTGGAGACATGCCCACCAAAACATGGGAAGTGTTTTCCATGGATATTATGGGACCATTGCATAGCAGAGGTGTGTCATGTTATTTGTTGATTTTAATAGATCAGTTTCTCCCACTGTTTTCAATCGCGAGTGCATACCGAATACTATTCTAACTGACAATGGTCCTCAATTTATGTCAGCTGAAATTGAGAAATTTCTACATTTGAAGTGGGTCAACATAGAAAGTGTTCTTTATATCACCCTGAAGGGAATGGAAATGCAGAGAGATTTAACAGGACAATAAAAGAGTGGGAACAATTTGAATTTTATGCTGGAAGAAACTCGAAGGTAAGAGTGGGGACATTTTTGAGTGCTTATGGATTTTCTCCCCACCTGACAACAGGTAATGTTCCTTTTGAACTATTCAGGGGGAGAAAAGCAAAGAGAATTATCCTTAGGTTGGTTGAATTGACAAAAGTAGTGTCAGGGGAAGATGTACTTAAAATGTAGAATACCGTAAAAGGAATGATGATATTAAGAAAGGTATAACTTCATTAAAGGTTAAGGTTAGTGATTTGGTCATTATCAAGAAATTTCCAAGTTTTAGGGTCCCTTGAAAATAATAAAGTTGTTTAGGAATGCTGTAAAAGTTGAAGATAGCATAATATGGAATCTCAATAGAGTGGTGAGTTGTAAAGAAAATGTTCCTGAATGAATTACTTGTGTTTCTCAAATTGTATTCTGTTCTTTTGATGTAATTTGTTGTACTTGATTCTAAGTTAGTCCCTTCAGTATATAGTTATATAGGCTGTCCATATTGTGTTTTTATGTCCATCTATTGTTGCGGATATGGTTTTATTTTGCTTCAAAGAAAGGGTGTGTGCGGTACCTGATGTAATAGCTTATGAAGTGTTAAGATAATAGAATGTTGTGAAGTGATAGGATGTTGACGGTAGTTATGATTGCACTTGAGTCCATTGAGGCTGGAATCGAGCTGCTGGGAAAGTTGTGGGTGAGGTGCTTTAATAAATTAACCTACTTTATTTCAACTTGGAGTTTATTACAAAGCCTTTCACTCAATAGTCTCTGCTAAATTTTCCCACCTGGTAGCACTTAAAAGAAGACACCACCTTGGACTTGGAAGAACCTTCCTGTCGTCCTTTTCATGATGCTTCTTATCAGACACACAATTATCATTCACATTTCACATGGACCTTCCTCTGGTCTCTTTGGTAAGATCTGACAAGTATTGCCCAAATAGGATAGCGGGGGTTCTCCTTGAGTGACGCTGTCACCATCAATTTGTTTAGAGAAGGAAAGTCCTTGGCCTCCATATCTCTCACCCCCTCAGTCCAATCTTGCAATACATTGTGAATACAAGTTTCAAAAGGAGCACCATCTGTTCTCTTTTATCCCTTCAATCTCTGAAGTTAGTGAGCTGGTTTCAGCCAACCTACTGATCAGAACTTCCTTCCTTCACTCATGGGCCATATGCTCTGCCAGGTGCATACTTCAAATGATGTCTGTCCATTCCAAAGGCAAACGGCTCATTAAAGCAATTGCCTTGGACACCCTATTTAAAACCTGCACCTTACAAGCCACCTCAACACTTCCACTTCATAATATCCTGCCCTTTCACCTGCAAGTACAAGCTCTCTAGGAATATTCTTCACTACTTGTCCTGATCCGTAGGTAGAGCTGTGACTCCCAGATGAAGCTGTTCCTGCTGCCCTCCAAAACTTCTCCTTCTCAGGGGCATATTTTCCCTCTCAAGTACTCATTCCCTTTCCTTTTCCATTTTTTCCCACTATCATAATTTCTGTTCCTGTCCTCTTAATTTCTCTTCCCAGGCCCATTCCTTCTGTCTCTCCCTCCTCCTCTTCTCTTTGTTTGAGGTGAGCTAGCCTCAATTTCTCCCTCTCAAACTACCTGGCCTTCCCTACATGATCAGCTTTAGCTTTCTGGAGATTTGACGGCAAGTTCAGGGTCTCTACAAGACTTAAACCTTCAAAGGCATTCACTCCTGGAATTGGTAACAATGGTACCCTAGAGGTTAAAGGTAGTATGCCTACTAGGGAAATTTTGGAAAGTGCTTTTGAGGACACACTCGACATGTGCCTAGGATAGATTTGTGCTAAGGCAACATGATAGTCTGTCTCCACAGAGCCCTCCTCCTGGGTTCTTAACATGGTTCTCTCCCCAGAGTCAACCACATCCTCCTCCCTTTCACCCAGTCTCTCAAACTGGTCCCTAATGAAATCAGCAAGGACCACTCTATCCCTGCTCCTTGGAGCCCTCCAACCTCTATCCTTTTATAGATCCTTCACCTGATCTAAAGACATGGTGCTTAAGCCTGCTCCCTTCTCTGTGTTCTCCATAGTGAAAGGTTAGGTAGCCAGAAGAAAAGATAAAGAGAACTGGAAATAGGATGATGTAGAAAGAGAAAGAGAAGTAGAGAATTTAGGAGGGGTTTAGAGTGTGGTAGAGAGGTAGAAAGAAATAGAGATAGGAGAAAGAAATGTAAAGAGGTTGAGTACAGTATGCCAAAGAGTGAGTTAGACAGAGAGGTAAAACAGAAAAAGAGGATAAACAAACAGAAATAAAGGCATTGTGAGGTAGAAGTAGGCAGAGAGACTTGAAGAAAAACAAGGAGATGCAAGATAGAGAAAGACAGAACAAAAGAAAAAGTTATAGAAAAATGGGTCACATTGATAGACTAGTTAGGAAGAGAGAAATGCAGAGAGCGAAGTGAAGGGGAGAAAGAGAAATGTGGGATATATAGAAAAAAGACGAAGTTGAGAAACAGACTTGAAATGTAAATAAGAGGTGAGGTTGATACAGAAGAAGAGATTTGTGGGATAGAGAAAGAGTAAGGCCCAGGGAGGTAGAGAAATCTATAAAGAATGCCTCTGAGAGAGATAGTCGAGGTGGAGGAGGTAAGTTAAATTTGAAAAGGAGGTCCAGTGAGAGATGTGTTTGTGTGAGACATGAAGAAAAAGAGAAGGAAAGGAGGGAGAGGTAGAGAAATAGAGACAACTAGAAAAGAGAAGAATATTTAGAGAGGTGAAGAAATTGGAACAAAGGTAGAAAGGGAGAAAGAGAAGGTGGTGAGGTAGTGAACTAATGGTGAGATAAATTAAGAGGAAACAAGGTGAGAGGAAATTATAGAGAGGAGGTTGGGTGAGAAGTGAAGTAGTTGAACGAGAGATACAAGTAGGTCACATGGAAAAAGCGGTGAGATACAAAGAAAGAGATGAGGCACAATGAGCTGAGGTTGAGAGAGTGAGGATCAAGAGTGATGTGAATATAGAGGTAAGCATAGAGTTCGACAGCAAGAGGTGCAAGGTTATGAGACAAACGTAGGGAGAGATGAAATCGAGTAAGGTATATTGGGTATATTGAGAGAGAGATGAAGTAGACAAATGTGAGCTAAAGAGAGGATGAAGGTACATAGAGATTGAGCGGCTGGGAGACATGGTTAAGGTGGAAGGAATGAGGTGAAGTGAGGAGTGAGAAATGACACAAAAAATATTTTTTAATGTAATTGGCTACAAATCTCTGATAATGTCAGGGTTAAAGGTGGGAAGGGAGTTATGCATACTAATATCTAGCTTTATTAACACTTTGCATTAGTGCAAAGTCCCCAAAAATTAAGTAGCCCGGTTGAAAATGCTGAAAGGGGATTTACTTTCCAGTGCAAAACCTTTGTTGCAGTGGAAAGTTGCATAAAAGTAAGGCACAGCAGCACGTGTAGCTTTTGACACAAAACCCTATGTAGTAGTATTTGTAGACATGGCTTTGTGCCAAAAACAATGCCTCTTTGAGGCCGGGACAAAGAAGGAGAAAAGTTTTATTTTCTCAAATGTTCTAACCTGGTACGTGTACTGTAGAGCACAGATACAAAGTGGACATATTTTAATAGTAATTCTAGACATAGCATTTTCTTCTGGATATATAACATTTGAGTACTACCTATTTTCTAGAGTCAGTTGAGGCTGGAATCGAGCTGCTGGGAGAGCTGAGGATGAGGTGCTTCAATAATGAATTACTTGTCTAGTGAGGATGGAGTACTTTTGCAAGAATTAAGACTGGTAGCGCCTAACATGCTGAGTGACAGAATTGTGGATCTTTTCCATGTTGGGAACCAGAGGATGAGTTAAGCTAAGACTCACATATGATTAAGTTACTGGTGGCTAAAGATGGATGTTCAAGTTGAAAGGAAAGTTAGAGAATGTATAGATTGTGTAAGAACTGACAACTGTACAATAACAACAGCGTGTGGAGACATGCCCACCAAAACATGGGAAGTGTTTTCCATGGATATTATGGGACCATTGCATAGCAGAGGTGTGTCATGTTATTTGTTGATTTTAATAGATCAGTTTCTCCCACTGTTTTCAATCGCGAGTGCATACCGAATACTATTCTAACTGACAATGGTCCTCAATTTATGTCAGCTGAAATTGAGAAATTTCTACATTTGAAGTGGGTCAACATAGAAAGTGTTCTTTATATCACCCTGAAGGGAATGGAAATGCAGAGAGATTTAACAGGACAATAAAAGAGTGGGAACAATTTGAATTTTATGCTGGAAGAAACTCGAAGGTAAGAGTGGGGACATTTTTGAGTGCTTATGGATTTTCTCCCCACCTGACAACAGGTAATGTTCCTTTTGAACTATTCAGGGGGAGAAAAGCAAAGAGAATTATCCTTAGGTTGGTTGAATTGACAAAAGTAGTGTCAGGGGAAGATGTACTTAAAATGTAGAATACCGTAAAAGGAATGATGATATTAAGAAAGGTATAACTTCATTAAAGGTTAAGGTTAGTGATTTGGTCATTATCAAGAAATTTCCAAGTTTTAGGGTCCCTTGAAAATAATAAAGTTGTTTAGGAATGCTGTAAAAGTTGAAGATAGCATAATATGGAATCTCAATAGAGTGGTGAGTTGTAAAGAAAATGTTCCTGAATGAATTACTTGTGTTTCTCAAATTGTATTCTGTTCTTTTGATGTAATTTGTTGTACTTGATTCTAAGTTAGTCCCTTCAGTATATAGTTATATAGGCTGTCCATATTGTGTTTTTATGTCCATCTATTGTTGCGGATATGGTTTTATTTTGCTTCGAAGAAAGGGTGTGTGCGGTACCTGATGTAATAGCTTATGAAGTGTTAAGATAATAGAATGTTGTGAAGTGATAGGATGTTGACGGTAGTTATGATTGCACTTGAGTCCATTGAGGCTGGAATCGAGCTGCTGGGAAAGTTGTGGGTGAGGTGCTTTAATAAATTAACCTACTTTATTTCAACTTGGAGTTTATTACAAAGCCTTTCACTCAATAGTCTCTGCTAAATTTTCCCACCTGGTAGCACTTATAAGAAGACACCACCTTGGACTTGGAAGAACCTTCCTGTCGTCCTTTTCATGATGCTTCTTATCAGACACACAATTATCATTCACATTTCACATGGACCTTCCTCTGGTCTCTTTGGTAAGATCTGACAAGTATTGCCCAAATAGGATAGCGGGGGTTCTCCTTGAGTGACGCTGTCACCATCAATTTGTTTAGAGAAGGAAAGTCCTTGGCCTCCATATCTCTCACCCCCTCAGTCCAATCTTGCAATACATTGTGAATACAAGTTTCAAAAGGAGCACCATCTGTTCTCTTTTATCCCTTCAATCTCTGAAGTTAGTGAGCTGGTTTCAGCCAACCTACTGATCAGAACTTCCTTCCTTCACTCATGGGCCATATGCTCTGCCAGGTGCATACTTCAAATGATGTCTGTCCATTCCAAAGGCAAACGGCTCATTAAAGCAATTGCCTTGGACACCCTATTTAAAACCTGCACCTTACAAGCCACCTCAACACTTCCACTTCATAATATCCTGCCCTTTCACCTGCAAGTACAAGCTCTCTAGGAATATTCTTCACTACTTGTCCTGATCCGTAGGTAGAGCTGTGACTCCCAGATGAAGCTGTTCCTGCTGCCCTCCAAAACTTCTCCTTCTCAGGGGCATATTTTCCCTCTCAAGTACTCATTCCCTTTCCTTTTCCATTTTTTCCCACTATCATAATTTCTGTTCCTGTCCTCTTAATTTCTCTTCCCAGGCCCATTCCTTCTGTCTCTCCCTCCTCCTCTTCTCTTTGTTTGAGGTGAGCTAGCCTCAATTTCTCCCTCTCAAACTACCTGGCCTTCCCTACATGATCAGCTTTAGCTTTCTGGAGATTTGACGGCAAGTTCAGGGTCTCTACAAGACTTAAACCTTCAAAGGCATTCACTCCTGGAATTGGTAACAATGGTACCCTAGAGGTTAAAGGTAGTATGCCTACTAGGGAAATTTTGGAAAGTGCTTTTGAGGACACACTCGACATGTGCCTAGGATAGATTTGTGCTAAGGCAACATGATAGTCTGTCTCCACAGAGCCCTCCTCCTGGGTTCTTAACATGGTTCTCTCCCCAGAGTCAACCACATCCTCCTCCCTTTCACCCAGTCTCTCAAACTGGTCCCTAATGAAATCAGCAAGGACCACTCTATCCCTGCTCCTTGGAGCCCTCCAACCTCTATCCTTTTATAGATCCTTCACCTGATCTAAAGACATGGTGCTTAAGCCTGCTCCCTTCTCTGTGTTCTCCATAGTGAAAGGTTAGGTAGCCAGAAGAAAAGATAAAGAGAACTGGAAATAGGATGATGTAGAAAGAGAAAGAGAAGTAGAGAATTTAGGAGGGGTTTAGAGTGTGGTAGAGAGGTAGAAAGAAATAGAGATAGGAGAAAGAAATGTAAAGAGGTTGAGTACAGTATGCCAAAGAGTGAGTTAGACAGAGAGGTAAAACAGAAAAAGAGGATAAACAAACAGAAATAAAGGCATTGTGAGGTAGAAGTAGGCAGAGAGACTTGAAGAAAAACAAGGAGATGCAAGATAGAGAAAGACAGAACAAAAGAAAAAGTTATAGAAAAATGGGTCACATTGATAGACTAGTTAGGAAGAGAGAAATGCAGAGAGCGAAGTGAAGGGGAGAAAGAGAAATGTGGGATATATAGAAAAAAGACGAAGTTGAGAAACAGACTTGAAATGTAAATAAGAGGTGAGGTTGATACAGAAGAAGAGATTTGTGGGATAGAGAAAGAGTAAGGCCCAGGGAGGTAGAGAAATCTATAAAGAATGCCTCTGAGAGAGATAGTCGAGGTGGAGGAGGTAAGTTAAATTTGAAAAGGAGGTCCAGTGAGAGATGTGTTTGTGTGAGACATGAAGAAAAAGAGAAGGAAAGGAGGGAGAGGTAGAGAAATAGAGACAACTAGAAAAGAGAAGAATATTTAGAGAGGTGAAGAAATTGGAACAAAGGTAGAAAGGGAGAAAGAGAAGGTGGTGAGGTAGTGAACTAATGGTGAGATAAATTAAGAGGAAACAAGGTGAGAGGAAATTATAGAGAGGAGGTTGGGTGAGAAGTGAAGTAGTTGAACGAGAGATACAAGTAGGTCACATGGAAAAAGCGGTGAGATACAAAGAAAGAGATGAGGCACAATGAGCTGAGGTTGAGAGAGTGAGGATCAAGAGTGATGTGAATATAGAGGTAAGCATAGAGTTCGACAGCAAGAGGTGCAAGGTTATGAGACAAACGTAGGGAGAGATGAAATCGAGTAAGGTATATTGGGTATATTGAGAGAGAGATGAAGTAGACAAATGTGAGCTAAAGAGAGGATGAAGGTACATAGAGATTGAGCGGCTGGGAGACATGGTTAAGGTGGAAGGAATGAGGTGAAGTGAGGAGTGAGAAATGACACAAAAAATATTTTTTAATGTAATTGGCTACAAATCTCTGATAATGTCAGGGTTAAAGGTGGGAAGGGAGTTATGCATACTAATATCTAGCTTTATTAACACTTTGCATTAGTGCAAAGTCCCCAAAAATTAAGTAGCCCGGTTGAAAATGCTGAAAGGGGATTTACTTTCCAGTGCAAAACCTTTGTTGCAGTGGAAAGTTGCATAAAAGTAAGGCACAGCAGCACGTGTAGCTTTTGACACAAAACCCTATGTAGTAGTATTTGTAGACATGGCTTTGTGCCAAAAACAATGCCTCTTTGAGGCCGGGACAAAGAAGGAGAAAAGTTTTATTTTCTCAAATGTTCTAACCTGGTACGTGTACTGTAGAGCACAGATACAAAGTGGACATATTTTAATAGTAATTCTAGACATAGCATTTTCTTCTGGATATATAACATTTGAGTACTACCTATTTTCTAGACTCAAACAAGGTGCAAGAGAACATGAAAGTGTATTAGCACTTGGGAAGGAAGCAGTGCTGCAATATCTCAGTAAACATGGTGCTGTCCTGTTCTCTCCCGTTCATACAAGAAAGCACAGCAGCTTTCATTGCTGTATAGCTTTGCCGGAAAAAATTGTAAGTTTGCCCTTGCATTTGTTTTATGCATTTTCAGCCGTCAAAGCAGAAAAATAAGCTGCTTTTTATGAGCACCATTGTTATGGCAGATATTTTGACTATGCCATTCATATTGCCATGGGGCCCCTTGGAAGGTTCGGGGCCCCTGGGCGACTGACAACTTTGCCCATTCCTTCAAACATATTAGCCCTTCTGCTTCATGATGAATCTGCTGATAGCACTTGCTTAACATCATGCTGTCTCGTACTTCATCCAACAGCCAGGATTAACCTCTTGCACTTAGCTCTGTGCGCTTTGTAATTGGGAACAAAAAGTGCTGTTCTCAGAGGGCCCTCATTCTTCTTATGGGCAGTGACTGTGTGAAGGCAGTGGTTGTAGCTTTTGTCATTACTTTTGTGATGTAAACGCAGTGCCAAGTGTTAGTAAATTTGGATCCTAGTCTCTCAAATGCCTTAAGTTTGTCCTGTTTTTTAACCAATTGAAGTTTGCATGTTAGGAACCACAGGCCCAAAGGTCGCAACTTTTTTGTGGAATCAAAATCTAGACTGTAAGGGCCATAAGTGTGGTGTCTTGAAAAGTGGCAAACACTTATACACAGAAGAAATAAATATGAAAGTTCAGCTTGTTACTACAGTCCTACATTTCGGTACTTCTGTAAAAATGGGCTAATATTACCCCAATCAATAATAGTAATTTCACTGGCTTTGGATGGCTGAAAGACTTGGGACCTGATTGAGATTTTAGTGGAATCAGTCCCGCTGTCAATTTACAGTCAGATTTCCCATTCACCGCCTTGGTGGTCCATCTGCTCTATTTAGATATTGGCGGTCCCACAGATGAAAGACTGCTAATTAACAGCCATCATTGCCAATATTCTTCACCCGTGCAGAGCCAAAGACAATGTGCCTGCCTGCCGACACAACTGTGGCGGCTGACCTGCTACTCCTGAGTTGGTGGATTGGGAGGGATAAAAGTACGAAACTTACCTTTTTTCTACTTGCCTCATTTTCTGCCGCCATGAATCTAATCGTACAAGTCCTTCTGTTCTTGCTGCACTCACTGTTTTACCTGTCACCCTCGGAATTCCCTGTGTACATTAGCACTAGACTTGTGCATGTTTAAAAAGTGCTTGCAAGCAATAGTACAATGATGTCCACTGCATATGTGTGTAATGGGGTAGTTGCAAAAACTTAAAATAAAACACCTCGACATATCATTAACGCTCACCAATCTGGTGCCAACTGCCTGCATGCCAATGGATATCTACACAAAAAGTCACAAAAATCCCTAACTGGGAATGTGTCCATTTAGGTGTGTGTAATCATTTAATACAAACTACCATATCATATTCATAAACAGTACACATCATTGTAAATACATAAAGGCAATATGTGGTATTTGCACTGCACAATGAAACAAGTGAGTTTACATAGAATGTACAACCAAAGTAACCTCTAATCTTCAGCATGTCAGAAATGTATTGAGGTCACGTCCCCTTTGTTTGTGCAATTTCTGTTATACATTAGATGTCATTTAACTCAAAAGTATGATATTGCCTGTGTAATGCACATATGTATGTCAGCAGCACAGCATGCTGAAATTAACACACTTGCATTCTCATGTCACAAAAATAGAAAAATATATCATTTTGGTTTAAGTGTCCAGTAACACGATGAATGCGTGCACCAACATTGAAATGTCCATTATATATGTACAGCACTAATGCATGCACTATATAAATGTCAGCACTGTAACCTGTGCATGTCACTGTCAAACATGGGAATAAGTGCACCTCACACAAATTAACATGGATACCCTTATGAACAAATGATTATTAATAATCTAAAATGATGGGCAGGTCACAGGTATTGAAAATTAAACAATATATATATATATATATATATATATATATATATATATATATATATATATATATATATATATATATATATATATATATATCCAAGAAAGAAGTGACTCAAACAGATGATCTCATTAAAGAACAAAAATATATTTCTACTACAACGTTTCAGCTTCCGCCTTCCTCAGGTAGTTTTGTTCTTTAATGAGATCATCTGTTTGAGTCACTTCTTTCTTGGATATTACATTTTCTTGTGGCTCTTTGTATCCTTTGGGATCCAGATTTTTGCCCTGGCTGGCTGTTGTTTTCTTGTGATCCTGCATCTTCCAGTATATATATATATATATATATATATATATATATATATATATATATATATATATATATATATGTCTCAACTTTCACCCGGAGTTAGGGAGGCTCTTAATTATGGCTGTCCAAGACGGGCTCCGGTAGCCCAAATAATTCACACAACAACTCTTCTCCTTCAAAAGAAGTCTCGGAAATTATAAGTGGTATAAGGGGTCAGGGTGCAGGTACCCTGACCGCAGGGTTGTGATACAGGGGACCCAGTGATAGACTCACCAACCCACTTTCAGACCCACTCACGCACCAACTCATAGATCCAATGACAGAGACAGGCCCTTTGGCCAACCCCTGCAGAGCACAACCAAAGGCCTTGCGTGGCACAGGGTTGGGTGGTTATAAAGGCCAACCCCAACTGTACATAGCCTTCAGCCATGCACGGCAGTGGTTGGATTAATGTATAGTAATTAAAATTACTTTACGTTAAAAAAACATCGAAATTCACTGAAAAACCCAAAGGTTACCGGGACGTTATAGTTAGGTTCTGAATTTACCTGTAAAAAAGCACAGAAATTCATCAGTTATAGTTAGAGTTACTTCAAGTAACTATAACTCGTGCCCTAAGGTAACTATAACTAGTGCCTTCGCAATACACAGCTAAATACTTAACATATTATATCATTGATGACATCTTCTGTGGCATCTTTGATATTATCACTGCAACATTTGCAATAATATTATTGATAAGAAGGGCTAGGGATATAGTTACCTTGGGACGTGAGTTATAGTTTCTTGAAATACCTCTAAGTATAACTGCTGAATTTCTATTAATTTATATGAGTAAAATCAGAAGCTAACTATAACGTCCCTGTAACCTTTGATTTTTTTAGTGAATAACGTTGTCCTAAGATAACTATAACTCACACCCTCGCCATGCACAGTTTTTTCATAATCTTTTTTACTGCAAATATTACATTGATATTGTCAATGATGTTATCAAAGATGTTATGAGTGCTGTAATTCATGAGTTAATTAGCAGTGCATGGCGGGGGTGCGAGTTATAGCTACCTTAGGGCACGAGTTATAGTTATTTGAGTTAACTTTAACTATAACTGGTGAATTTCTATGGTTTTGTTTGTTTAAAATGTGAACCTAACTATAACATCCCTGTAACCTTTGGTTTTTTGAGGGAATTTCTATGTTTTCTAGATTCTATTTCCTAACTATAGCGTCCCTGTAACCTTTGTTTTTTTCAGTGAATTTCTATGTTTTTTTTTACTATATGTTAATCTAACCACTGCCACACATGGCCTTTGGCCGTGCACAGTGGCAGTTGGCCACAGGGCCTGGCTTGTAGCCAGGCCCTGAGGTTAACCCCTTATAAGCACCCAACCTTGCACTGTGCATGATCTTCTTCCGTGTGCAGTAGGGTTTGCCCACAACGGCTGGCCTGCAGCCAGGCCCTGCAGCCAACCCCCCCTAACCACCCAACCCCATGCTGTGCATGGTCCTTTGGCTCTGCACAGGTGGAATGTTTCCGCAGCCTCTCTGGGTGTTAGAATAGGTGTGAGAGGGTGTATCTGGGGATGAGAGTGGCTGTGAGAGTGTCTGTCTTGATGTGAGAGTGTGTATATCAGTGTTTTAGTGGGTGTGTCAGTGTGTGCGTGGGTCTGTGAGTGGGTGAATGAGGGTGTCAGTGGGTCTGTGAGTGGGTGTGTGAGAGTCTGAGTGGGTCTGTGAGTGGGTGCATGACTGTCTGAGTGGGTCTGTTAGTGGGTGCATGAGGGTCTTACTGGGACTGTGAGTGGGTGCACAAGGGTCTCAGGTGGTCTATGAGTAGGTGCGTAAGTGTCTCAGTGGGTGTGTGAGTGGGAGAAAGAGATTGAAATAGAGAGAGAGAGAGAGAAAGAGAGGGAGAGTGATAGAGACTTTTTAGGATTTGATGTATGATATACTTAGAATGAGATATTCCTTATCAATTTAAAAAGAAAAAAATATTTTTATATAAATAAATAAAATCAACTTTTACTTTACCTCTAAATGTCTGTAGTTTAAAAGAAAAAAGAAGAGGGAAACGAGTCCAACTGGACCCGAACCCTCAGTGCTCAGTATGAAGATCCGTGACATTCAAGCTGTGCTATAGTTTTTTCTTTTTTGCTCTGTTTTTTTTAGCCCTTTATGGGCTGTCTAGGACTGTGGGGGAGCCACCAAGGGCTTTACCATGGTCCCTACATTTTTTTATTTTTGAATATGTTTATTATACAAAATGCCTTTTACGAGCTATCTGACACCCTGGGGTAAGCCTCAAGGCCTATCCTGTAGTGCCATTGCTTCAGCATGTAAGGAGCTGCTTTTAACATCAGCTCCGTGCTTGCTAAAATAAACCTTTCATGTCAGTTCCCTGCACGCATGCAGGGGACAGAGATGAAAGCTCCAGTTTGTCCCGCTGTCAGAAACTGGAGTGTTTGTTGTGGCTTGACTGCAGCTTCAATGTTGTAGCCAAGCCACAGCAAACAACTATGTCCTAGGGTAAGCACCCTGGGACATAGCAGGAGCTAGCCCTGGGAGATGGTGGTCCCCAGGGCCTTAAGTGTCTTGACGAGGGGGGCCGCCCCCCTCCAACGTGAAGATAGCCCCAGGGAGGTGGTGGTCCCTAAGGCTGCAGGGGGCCACGTGGCCCTGGCCTTTATTATAATTAAATCTACAGGAAGGTGCCAGTCCTCAGGGATGTGGGGGAGGCCAACCAGCCTCCACTACACAATTAATGCAATTTGGCCCAAGAGCACGGGGGCCATGGGCCTCTCTGTATATATCATGAGAATCACCTCAAAGAGGTGGTATTCCCCAGGGCTGTGGTGTGGGGGGCGTCTGTACCCTGCCCCCTTGTCTTTTTTTGTTTTTATACCCTGCCCCTTGTCTTTTTTTTTCACTTTTTTACTGGCATACTTCCTGGTTTGAAGTGTTGGCAGCAAATCAGAGCTGTGCATTCCCCTGCACAAGCTCATACTTTTTCGCGAACACTTCACATCTAGAGATATACAAATTTGTTTTTCTCTAAATTTCTCCACAACTACTGAACGATTTACACCAAATAAGCGAAAGTGTAATCTGTGTACCAACAGCTAGCTTTCTGCCAAATTTGGTGTCATTCCGTCCAGTGGTCCCCCCTTTTTCTCGGCTTCCACTTGATGGATCACTCCAAAACTTTTAGTGCATAACAAGAATCACCACAACACTTTTGTTGGAAACTTTTATGAAGATTTGTCAAACGGCACTAGGGATATAAGCAAGTCAAAAAACACTTTTTATATGGAAGCATGGTTCTAAATATAACTACCTAGTGGTTAGGGGTGAGAGGGGTGTTTTTTGGGTGGGAGAAGTGGGTTTATGTTTGGGAGGGCTAGGTGTGGGTGTGGGAGGGGTGGGTTTACATTTGGAGGGGTGGTTTGTGATGCGGACGGGTCAGGGCCAGGACAAATAAAAGGTCTTCTTTAAGAAAATGGGCTGGATAGATGACAGAGAGTTTGGACTGGGAGATCGAAAGAGTGGCAGTTGGTGATATGTGTGTGTATCTGCTAAGGGTACAGTTGCCTATGGGTTTGGGGCATGTGGTGTATGTTTGAGTGTGTGTTTCTTGCTAGGTGTCTGTTGTTCGGGTGAGTGTGGGCATTTATGTCCTGTGGGGGTGTGTGTGTGGTTGCGTTTCATGCAGATGTGGTGGTGCATGTGAATGCTGTGGTGTGTGTGCTGTCTGCAGGTGTGCTGATGGTGGCAGTGCATGTGTGTGTGCAGGTGGGTGTGGTGTCTGCAGGTGTGCTGGTAGTGGCGGTGGTGTCGGTGTGTGTGGTGTCTTTATGTTTGTGTGTGGCCTGTGGTTTTTGATGTGTCTGTGTTTATGTGTGCTGCTTGTGTGTGTTGGAGTGGGTGTTTCCAAAGGAAGCAGTATACTTTGGACAGGGCTGGGAATAGAAAATTGGGATGGGGAAGGAGCGGCAGCTGGGGCATGAGGGTGGGAAATTTGGGAGGCTGTGGTCAGTGAGGAGGCCTGACCTTGGAATGACCTCTGTAGGCTAGATGTTGCATTATGAATGCCTTCCAGGTAATCCAACATTTGTTGCATCTGGCAAATAAGCCCCTGGATGGCAGTCTAGTCAATAGAGAGAGTCCATAGGAGTTTGATAGCTCTTCACTCAGTGCAGCTGTGGGGACAGGGGTGGGGGGTTGGCCCTCTTTTTTAGAGAGTGGGTCTGGCCAACTGGGGGGGAGGAAGAGGGAGGGTAAAGATGGGAATGTGAGTGGTGGACAAGGATGCAGATGATAAAGTAACAGTAGGGTCCAGCACCACTAGGGCCTGGTCTTCTGCGGAGGCCTCCAAATATGATGTTGATGAACTCATGGCCTCCGTGTCAGTCCGCTCACCCTCCGTGGCACTGGGTCCCTCAGTGTTGGTGGTGTCAGCACCAGAACCACAATTGCCAGCTGCTTCCCTGACAACATGGCTAATGTCTTCTCTGCCTGTCCCTGATGATGCTGAAATTACAGATACCATAGTTTGAATGCATTTGTGTAAATAGAACATGGCATTTGCTCACAAAACATTTGCCAATTCTGCATATTTATCCAACTTCAAGGCTTCCAAACTTGGCCTCTTTATCGACGGTATCTCATGCATGTAGGGAACATGTTCTGAAACCATTTGGTCACAGTTTTGAAATTCCCCATGCTAGCTCCTTTGTCATGTGTGCCCTTGTCTCTTATCCGTTTTTATATATCTACAGAAACTGTTCAACACCTCTGATTGCTAGTGCTTTCTTGTTTAGAATACTGTACTTAGGTCCCCGAAAACTGCATTAACCAGAAATACATTTGGATAGTGTGTTTACAAGGTCAAATAATCTTCAGAATTTGCATTCACCAAATGTTAAATATGGCTCAATGTGTGTACGCAAATACTGCAATGTTGTACCAATATGTCTATAAACTTAAAGCCTGTTTCCTTTGCCTGACCATTTCACAATGGTAACACTTACTTCAAGTAACTAAAGTATATTTCAAATGCTCCATATATTATGTGGAGTCTGTAATGAATTAGCTTATCAATGTATTACGCACTAGGCACCTACCTATGCTGTTGAAGATATTTAAAAACAAATTGTTGTGGATTAACAAATGGCTTCAACAGCATGAGTAAATACATTGGCCTTGATACATTTCTAACCCACTTCAGTGCAGAACAAAAAAAAATTCACATTTCTAAAAGGGTCATGTTTTGGGCCTGATATTGACTTTTCAAGATTATATACCCCAACATATATGTGATGTAACCTTCCATCTGCAAATGTCTCTTTAGGTATCACATTTCTTATCGTTCTTTGGGATATGTGTAACTCTGTCAACAATGTGGACATAATCCTGTCTGTCTGAATCAATACAGTTTGGCTGAAAGAAATCATGTTGATTGAAACAGACTGGCTTATATTGACATTTATGTAGAACTAAGGCTTCACTCCAGTCTGTTACTGTCAACATGAACTGACTTGCATCTTGCTGTGAAAACATATTTCTAACATGTTTTTGATTAGGAATTATGCCATTGTACTCACGTTTCCAGGCCTTTTGGACCACATGCTTTTATCACTGTAAAGTATGAAACATTAACTGTGCCATAAGTGCTTAGTATGTGATGTCACCGCTAATCGGGCCTATATTACCTACGTACATTTGTGATATAACATCACACTTGATCCAGCACTCAAATGGGGCATGTTTGGTACAACAGTCCTTCATGACAAAGAAAAAATGCAGGTACCTCTTTTTTCTTATGTAACCATGTGTCTGCTCAAAACCGCATTTGGCTTTTGGAGAGGAATCTGATTGCAGCCTTTAGCACAATCAATACACCAAACGCATTGTGTGAAAAACGTATACCTCCAGAAATCACGCCTTGATGCTGCTGTTAGTCCCTCATCTGCCCATCAAACTCTGGGTAGTCCCACACAAGGATGCATACCATTAGGGGAGTCAGAGTGAAGCGCACTTGCTTGCCTTGTTGGGAGGACTGTCCGAGCTGGACTTCGGCTGACTTTCTGACCCAGCTTCGTAGGTCCTTCCACCTCTTCCTGCAATGCAGACTGCACTGATTATGGACCCCAGGGTCTGCAGCTTCTTGACGATGACCTCCCAGATGTCACACTTTTGGTGGGTGTTGACCTGTATGTATGAGAAAAAATAAAAACAAAATTAGTTTTGAGTGATTTTGTTTGTCTGTAGTGCTGTGGCACAATTTTGTTGCATCTCTTAAATGCATTCCTAAAACACCCAGTACAGATTATTTACCAACATTTAAAAGTTCATAGGAAATACTAATTTGCACTGATCTTTTGAGTACCCCAAATTCTTTCTATCTCCTCATGTTACCAATCCAGGCAACAAACATCATCTAGGTCAGGGCTATAAAACCTTTTCTGTAGTGAGGCCCACTCCTGAGTAGGCCAATTCATTGTGAGCTACTTAAGGTTAAACAACCTGTGCACTATTTGCATATACCCCCATGCACAGCTACATTGGCTTAATGCCTACTGTATAAGAGTCATATACGATGGTTTGAACCACATACAGTGACTAAGGACAGTATGAAAGGGCAGCCATGTATCAGTGAGAACATGTTTTTTGGTGATGTATGAACAAGTGTGTGTAGTAATGGGACATACTTGTATGGGTGACTGAGTCTGTGTCATTTAGACTTGCAGCTCAGGAAATACCTTTCCCCATATGTGGCACCATGACATGTTGAAAACATACAGATACTCTTCTTTCAAAATATGGGCTGTAGTTTAACTTGAAAGATAAGCATCAGACAACTCCATAATGTAAATGTTTCTTCTTGCACTGTATATTTCTCTAATTTGGATATGGGTTGTATATTTTCACTCATACTAGTGGTACAGTGTCTACTTGCCACTGGAAGTGATGGGCCTGCAGTTCGTCTAATGAAATCTGGAATTGTGAGTAACATGAACTGAAAAGTCAGCTTCTGCTTTCAGATGACTTTTCATTACAATGTACAGACATTTATAACACTGGTAAACAACATTCTGTACCCAGCTAAATTATTCATTTCACTACACTCCAATCACAACACTTCACTCATAAACAAAAGGGGACAAAATGTCCTGTGTATAAAGAAGGAACAACTTACTTAATAAAACACTTCCGACTCAAACATGTACCTATTCCTCTGGGTTACCATACAACTGGCTGCACAGGGACAGAACTACTGTGGTGAGGAGTTCTAACTCCTCAGGGGAAACGGCATGGGTCCTGTCAGCTACTTTATCTGATATCCTGGCTCCCAGAGGTCGATAACAGCAGCAAAAGTCAAGGAGATGTTGTTGGATGCAGTGTTAGGAGGCAAATGAGCTTTTTCTGAGGCACCGCATAAAAGTACATGGTGTACGTGATCTGTGATGGAGATGGACACAACTACCGGCTTTCGGGCATAGCTGTCACACATTAGACTATGGCTGTGTCCGTCGTGGAGTGTTGCACCTACTATGCGTCGACTTCTGCTGACGGCTGTTGGGTAGCCAATGTCCTGACATCAACGTCAGGCAGCAGGCAGTTTAGGAAGTGAAGCAGTGTATTGTTTTCATTGTTTGTGTGTCACCACCACTCAAAATAGTGGCTAGTTTGTTTACCAGTGTCAGATATGTACAACACTGTTTTTGCAAAAATATGACACATTAAAAAATGAACCATTACTGTGTTTAACATTGATAGTGCTGTGGTTTGCTATACTTCTGTAGACGGGTATTTAAAAAAATATTGTGCAAATAATACATTTCAAATGAATTATTTACACCTTATTTGTTAGAAATGTCAGCCATGTTAAAAATTGAGATTTCAAGTTGCAACATTATACAAAAATTATGTGTACATGTATGACATCATAACATTACTAATATTTCTAAGACATAAGATGTGTGTTGATGATCAATGTACTGTGTGATCATTTTAAGTGATAGTTTGTTTTTCTTAAATACAGATATTTGAGCCCAGGGAGGGTTAGAAGACACCTTGTCACCATGGAAGAAAGGGACATCATAAAGAAATTCAGATTAAATAGACAAACTATACTGGAGCCTGATCTCCTGCCTCACAACAGGAATAGACCAGCAATAGTACTAATACTAAAACCCATGGCAG